>NC_135617.1:11257500-12523750 GCF_053574225.1 Canis aureus | reverse complement strand
TATGACTGTCAACATGGAGAAATTCATTTAGTCTTTTCAGCATGGAGAACATTCTGTTTAATTAGATTTGTTAAACTGCTTAATTTTCATTGAGAACTGCATAAAGATACCCAGTTCTCATAGGGCCAAAACATAAGCCTTGTATGGCTTATATGGCATCGGCTCAAAAACCACATAGTATTCAAATCCATATAAGGCTTAAGATATTCCACACACAGCACAGGGTTCCTTTAAAGTACGAAGGTTCTCAAAGCTAGAGTAAACTTACCATCTTCCAGTGAGCCTGCTGCTGTGGCAGCGTCACACTCATCTCAATCTCTTATCAGTCCTTCTTAAACTATGTTCATGAGCAAAGAGCTGAAAAGCTTGCTTTGAATTCGTGTTGCTAGGAAATAGTGAAGAGTGTAGTAAGAAAAACTTACCTAATCAATAAAGAAACTTAAATATTATTATTGCCTTTATTATATGTATTTCTGCACTTGAAGGACTATTTATACGATTTAGATAAATAGTAATCTCTTCATTCAGGCTTCAAATTATAGAATAAAGAAGTCACGGGAATTAATGACACAACATAGAGAATATAGCCAGTGCTCTCATAATAGTGTTGTATGGTTGCTACAGATGGCAGCTGGAGAACACAGAATATTCTATGAAGAAATTGACTCACTATATTGTACACCTAAAACTAAGGTAATATTGGGTGTCAACTAAATTCAAATAAAAAAAATTTAAAAAGTGGTGCTTTCTTTGAATCTGCAAGAATTCTTTTTACATTAAACAATAACATTCTCATTTTTAAATCCTATATTGACTTGAACTTTAATTATGTTCCCAAAAAGGATTTTTATTATTATCCAGTTTTGTTTATAATCAACTTCAAAAGTTTCTGAGGTAGAGACTTTAGATTCCTGTTTTATGAAACATCAACTGCATTTTAGTTTGGACACTGGTAATCCATAAAAGAAAAGAATATTAGTGACCAGAAGCTTCATGATCAGTTATTATTTTCTAAACTATAGAATGTGAAGCTTCATGATCAGTTATTATTTTCTAAACTATAGAATGTAATTTGCTAATAAATATCTACAGAATATGTAATTTTCCCAATTTATACCTTGAAACGTTTGATGTTTGTTGAGTTATTAGTCAGTTATTATTTTGTAATCTGTGCAATCTAAAAATGTGGCAATAGATATCTATAAGTATCTGTAGGATATGGAATTTTCCCAAGCAGAAACTTGAAACTTCTGATGTTTAAGAATTTTCTTATTAACCCTAGTAAAATCTTGTTGTTTTCTTCATAGGCTCTAATACATCTTTTTAAATGTATTCGTAGCAATTGTTAAAGCTATAGTATGTATATAAGCTAAATTTTCCTATGAGTGTTTTAAAACTATTTATAATTTTTGTGTCAGGAGCTATAGGTATTAGCTATTTTAAATCCATTTTACAGCTGTCCATATGACTTAACTCTTAAATTGGTTCCTTTTTTTATAGTTGATATTCTGGCATTTGCTTAAAAGGTACTATTAAGATCAACACAGTGATAGTTTTATTTCCTTTTTTTTAACATGCATATTTATTGTCACTTTCCTCTTCTGTTCATATTAACAAGAAAAACTAGAAATATTTTATTTTATTTTTAAAGATTTGATTTATTTATTCATGAGAGACACACAGTGAGAGAGGCAGAGACACAGGCAGAGGAAGAAGCAGGCTCCATGCAGGGAGCCTGATGTGGGACTCAACCCTGGGACCCCAGGATCACGCCCTGGGCCTAAGGCAGGCACTAAACCTCTGAGCCACCCAGGGATCCCCTTTTTTAAAAGATTTTATTCATTTATTTATTTGATAGAGACAGAGCAAAAGCTTATACTTAACACTAGAAATATTTTTTTTATTTTTTTTAATTTACTTTTTATTGGTGTTCAATTTACTAACATACAGAATAACCCCCAGTGCCCGTCACCCATTCACTCCCACCCCCCGCCCTCCTCCCCTTCTACCACCCCTAGTTCGTTTCCCAGAGTTAGCAGTCTTTACGTTCTGTCTCCCTTTCTGATATTTCCCACACATTTCTTCTCCCTTCCCTTATATTCCCTTTCACTATTATTTATATTCCCCAAATGAATGAGAACATAAAATGTTTGTCCTTCTTCGACTGACTTACTTCACTCAGCATAATACCCTCCAGTTCCATCCACGTTGAAGCAAATGGTGGGTATTTGTCATTTCTAATAGCTGAGTAATATTCCATTGTATACATAAACCACATCTTCTTTATCCATTCATCTTTCGTTGGACACCGAGGATCCTTCCACAGTTTGGCTATCGTGGCCATTGCTGCTATAAACATCGGGGTGCAGGTGTCGCGGCGTTTCATTGCATTTGTATCTTTGGGGTAAATCCCCAGCAGTGCAATTGCTGGGTCGTAGGGCAGGTATATTTTTAACTGTTTGAGGAACCTCCACACAGTTTTCCAGAGTGGCTGCACCAGTTCACATTCCCACCAACAGTGTAAGAGGGTTCCCTTTTCTCCGCATCCTCTCCAACATTTGTTGTTTCCTGCCTTGTTAATTTTCCCCATTCTCACTGGTGTGAGGTGGTATCTCATTGTGGTTTTGATTTGTATTTCCCTGATGGCAAGTGATGCGGAGCATTTTCTCATATGCATGTTGGCCATGTCTATGCAATCCCTATCAAAATACCATGGACTTTCTTCAGAGAGTTAGAACAAATTATTTTAAGATTTGTGTGGAATCAGAAAAGACCCCGAATAGCCAGGGGAATTTTAAAAAAGAAAACCATATCTGGGGGCATCACAATGCCAGATTTCAGGTTGTACTACAAAGCTGTGGTCATCAAGACAGTGTGGTACTGGCACAAAAACAGACACATAGATCAGTGGAACAGAATAGAGAATCCAGAAGTGGACCCTGAACTTTATGGGCAACTAATATTCGATAAAGGAGGAAAGACTATCCATTGGAAGAAAGACAGTCTCTTCAATAAATGGTGCTGGGAAAATTGGACATCCACATGCAGAAGAATGAAACTAGACCACTCTCTTTCACCATACACAAAGATAAACTCAAAATGGATGAAAGATCTAAATGTGAGACAAGATTCCATCAAAATCCTAGAGGAGGACACAGGCAACACCCTTTTTGAACTCGGCCATAGTAACTTCTTGCAAGATACATCCACGAAGGCAAAAGAAACAAAAGCAAAAATGAACTATTGGGACTTCATCAAGATAAGAAGCTTTTGCACAGCAAAGGATACAGTCAACAAAACTCAAAGACAACCTACAGAATGGGAGAAGATATTTGCAAATGACATATCAGATAAAGGGCTAGTTTCCAAGATCTATAAAGAACTTATTAAACTCAACACCAAAGAAACAAACAATCCAATCATGAAATGGGCAAAAGACATGAATAGAAATATTTTAAATAACAGTAGTGATACAAAAGCTTAGTTTTGTTCTTAACTTTAAAATTATCTGTATCTTATTTAACCTAGTTCCTTTTATTCATCAATACATATGGTGAATTTTATTAAATTCATTCTCATAGCCATGAAGTTCTTTTTTTAAGATATTATTTATTTATTTGTGAGAAACACACAAAGAGAAGCAGAGACCTAGGCAGAGGGAGAAGCAGGCTCTCCATGGAGCAGGGAGCCCATTGCTGGACTCAATCCCAGGATCCTGGGATCATGACCTGAGCCAAAGGCAGACACTCAACCACTGAGCCACCTAGGCATCCAAGCCATGAAGATTTTTTGTATTTTGTATTTCTTGTTGGACGTTTGACTAATGCATGATCTGCATTTTATTTTTTAGATTTTATAATAGTAAGCTATTGCAGTTCAGTTACCATGCTGATATAATGTTATTTTTGTATTTGACATCTATTCAAAACATTTACAATAAGTACTGAGTGTTATATGCAACTGATGAACCCCTGAACTCTACCTCTGAATCTAATAATACACCAGATGTTAATCAATTGAATTTACATAAAATAAAATTTAAAAACAAAACAATTACCTCAAAACCCACAAGTAGCATTGCTCTAAAACAGACGTCTCTAAACATTTTTTAGTCTTTGAAATCTTTGTTCAAATGAAATGCTCTGAGGAAATCCACCAGGTAAAGGAAATGGTCTAGGGAATGTAAGGATGGGAGTCTTGTGAGAAGGAAAAGCCTTCTTTACTTTCTCGTTGTCTTCACTCACTGTCTATGATCTGAGAGACATTTGTCCTTCTTGGGTCTGTGTGTTTATGCTTATTAAATATTATTGGACTTCTTCGTTGTCATAACTATTGAATTGGTTGCTAACTTTATGTGTTTGTTTAAATTTAAAGATGAAAGTATTTTCGTCTGAGCAGTTTTGTATGAACATAGCTTTGGATTCATTCCAGAAATTTTGACATGTCCTTGTTTTTCTATAAATATTCTTCAATCACAATTTTATGGGAGGATTGGTCATAAACACTATTTAAAAGGGTTAAAATATTTTC
Organism: Canis aureus; assembly: GCF_053574225.1. Taxonomy (NCBI): domain Eukaryota; kingdom Metazoa; phylum Chordata; class Mammalia; order Carnivora; family Canidae; genus Canis; species Canis aureus. The sequence goes on along the minus strand of NC_135617.1, from coordinate 12,519,220 downwards.
AAGTGGCTGGGTTCTTTTTGTTAATATGTTTAATGATAATTTTAATGTTCATACATTCTGAGAAACAACTATGTACTTTCTGCTACTTGAAATGTTTTAGTTGAGCGAAGTGGATATTATTTTTGTAAATTGCTCAAGGATATTTAAAAGGCAGTCATATTCTCTTTTGCAGGATTTAGAATTTGATAGAACACTAGTTTTTTTCTTTGAATAATTCAGATTTGGTGACTTATTTAGTTTTTTATTAATTCATTTATCCAGAGGGAAAGAGAAATGTGATGAAATCTTATACCACAGAATTTATGTTAATTTCTTATTACATTTCTAAGGTTATTATTTTTTAGCTGTTTGCTTTTATTCTGCCAATGCTTTGTTCAGCTTATGAAGGTTGATGGTTTTATATCTGCATTGTAGATTATACCCTCTATAAAAATCAAATGACTGTACCTTTTAATGAGTTTTGCTTTCATTTTCTTTTTCTTGTGATGGTATTATCCAGTTTACTTGTAGTTGCATTTGTCCAGTATATATTTTCTATTATTTTATATTTAGTCTTTATCACTCAGTTTGTTTTGAATGGGTCCCTGATAAATAATAACATGTGGATTTTAATTTTTTATTAGTTATTTATTAGTATTTCAGAGAGAGAGAGAGACAGTGTGAGGTGGGGGGGAAAGGGCAGAGAGGGAGAGAGAGAGAGAGAGAGAGAGAGAGAGAGAGAATCTTAAGCAGGCTTCATGTCAGCCAACTTGGGCTGAGATGATGACCTGAGCCAAAATCAAGAGTCATACGCTTAACGGACCAAGCCACCCTGGCACCCCAATATGTGGATTTTTAAAACTAATTTGTGAGGTTTGTCTTTCAATGTTGATTTTATTCCTTTTATGTATTTTGTAAAAACTGATGTCTTTTATCTCACATTTATTATCATGTAATTTATATGCCTGTCTTTAAGATATAGTTCACATATATTCTGCATGCTTTAAGTTTGCATCCTATTTTTAAGTCTACTAGTAATGGCATTTAATAAATATGTAGTTGATCCTATTTTTAAATTAATAATATTAAAACAAAAAGATATCTCAAGTCTTTACTGTATAAATCAATCATGCTACTTGTTCTGTTTCCCTGGTCATAGCCCACATTCTGTTTTTTATTGATATAGGATTTCAGACTTACTACTATATTGCTATTTTTATATTCTCATTGCTAGATACTTCTGTTTGCAAGAGTTATTTTGTAAATTTTCAACTTGCTTAAAAACTATAGTTTATTGTCAGTAGTTTAAAAAATATATACTTCCCTATTCTTTTTGATAAGCCATGACTCCCTAATTTTATCTCATTCGGCTCAGCTCTATTCAACTGGCACAAAATCATAGGTAGACACATAATCTGATTAGATTATATTTTGTATTAGAGAATTTTCCTGAAAGGTAAATATCTGCATCAATTAGTTTTTATAGTGGCTTAAAACAACAAGTTATTTCACTCACAGTTTTTTGGCATTTCTTTTTTTCTGAGCCATGCTCAGTTAGTCTAGGTTTGTGCTGTTCACCTGGCTAATCCTAGATGGCCTTACTCAAGTGACTTGCAATTGCTTGGCTGTAGATTGCGTGCCTGGGATCACTTGTCTCTCTTATCCAGCAAGCCAGCCCAAACTTCTTATAGGGCAGCAGGGCTCCAAGAGAGGATAAGCCCCAAAGCACAATCACTTCTCAAGTGCTTAATCATTTGCTGATGTCCCAGTGTAAAGCAAAGCACAGGACAGAGCAGAGTCAGACTGAGAGGGCTCTCAAAGCTTTATAACAAGGGTAGGTAGCGATACAAGGGGAGGAAAAATTACTGGCTTTTCGTACCTCTTCTTCACAAAAGCTCACAGATTATTTTACTTCCTTTTATCTTATAGACTCTTTTGTTGATTAAACTGATTATCCATTCTTCCTTTCCTTTTTCCTTCTTTAATTTCTATTTATTTTCTCTTGAATTTATGTATGTACCCCATCTTGCATATATTAATAATTTGCAATAATGTGTTCTTATTGAAATTTCCTCACTGTTTACCTAGTTGCTATTTTAGTAGTCTCCTCAGATCTTAAGCTGGAAGGCTTGTTGATATAAATTTACATTTCCCGTACAGCAATTTAACAGAATGACTCTAATAGCAAGGGAACTATAGCTCTGGGCAGTTCCAGCAGAGGAACTTCATTTCTGGATTGTTTATTCACTGTGTGAATGAGGTGGCTGCCCTGGGCGCAAGGCTTCTGCATTTAGCTTTATGATTGACCTGGCTTTCTTACTAGCTTTCCTGTATCTGTTTCATTGCTAAGTCCAACCTCCTTTCTGGTGCACCAGGGAAAACCCCAGCCACTCTGTCGATCACTGCATAATCTTGGTTCTTCCATATTCAGTTGCTCTTGAGTGCTTTTGATGCTCTGCAGGTGGAATAAATTCCAATTGTTGTGTTCCCTGTCTGGCCTGTGGTCTACCCATGCCTCCAGGCATGAGTGTTCAAAATTAGGAGTTACTGTGACTCTGCCCTGCAGGATGTCTTATGCTTCCCTGAATGACACACCGCTTCCATAGAAAACATAGTACACGTTGCTTCTCTATGTATGTCTCCACTCTAGCCCTATCTCTACCGATTCAGTAAATATTGGAATATACCTCCTTCGATCAGGTTCTGTTGTTTTATAGTTCCTCCTCGGGGGTTTTTATCCACATCAGTGGCTTTATCCCCCATCGTCAAATTGATCATAAATTATTACATTTAAGAAATGGATAGTGCAAGGGACCTGCTTTCTGTCTTTGAATTTCGTTTTTATTTCACAAACAGAAAGCCAGAGGATAAGTGCATTCTTGGCACTTGCCTCTCTTCTTTGATGCTTCAAATGTAACCCATCACTATATTCTGTTGATCTTTATGCTCTAAGGATTTTTAAAATCTCTCCACTTTTCTTCATGTCCACCACTCTTGCAAATAGCTGATCTCTATCGCCTTCACTGTTTCAGTAATTTCCTAAATGACTTACTTGAATTTAATTTGGGGTGAATCTTACATTTTTTCAATCATTTCAATAATAACTGGGAAAAGCTATTAGTAAGTTTTACCTTAGTGTCTCCAATTTTTAATAAAGCATATGATACGTTTTTCTAAGGACTGCAATTTGCTGGAATCTATAGCTTCTTTTATTATGATTTGATATTTTCTATATTGCAAAATTATCACCACAATAAATCTAGTTAGCATCTGTCACCATATATAGTTATAAAAATTTTCCTTGTGATGAACGTTTGCAAAATTTACCATCTTAACCACTTTCAAATATACAATCCAGAATTATTAATTAGAGTCACCATGCTGTACATTACATCCCCATGACCTATTTATTTTATAATTGGAGATTTGTATCTTTTGACCCCCTTCACTGTTTTACCCAACCCCCACCTCTGGCAAACACCAACATTCTCTGTATCTCTGAGCTGTTTTTTGTTGTCGTTGGTGTTTTATAAATTCCACATATAAATGAGCTCTTACAGTATTTGTCTTTCTCTAACTTATTTCACTTAGCGTAATTCCCTCAAAATCCATCACTGTGTTGCAAATGGCAATATTTTATTTTTATGGCTGAAGAGTATTCCATTCTCTGTGGTGTGCCATGTCTTTATCCATTCATCCATCTGTGGACCACTTAGGTTGCTTCCAAATGTTGGTTATTGTAAATAGTGGCACAATGAACAACATGGGGGTGTGTATATCTTTTCAAATTACTGTTTTTGTTTTCTTCAGATAAATACCCAGAAGTGGAGGTACTGAATCATATGGTACTTCCATGTATAATTTCTTTAGGTATGTCCATACTGTCTTCCATAATGGCTGTACCAATTTACATTCTCACCAACAGTGCACAAGGGTTCCCTTTTTCACATCCCTGCCACCACTTATTTATTATTTTTCTGATAATAGCCATTCTAACAGGTATGAAGATATCTCATTGTGTGTTTTTTTTTTTTTTTTTTATGATAGAGAGAGAGAGAGAGAGGCAGAGACATAGGCAGAGGGAGAAGCAGGCTCCATGCACCGGGAGCCTGATGTGGGATTCGATCCTGGGTCTCCAGGATCGCGCCCTGGGCCAAAGGCAGGCACCAAACCACTGTGCCACCCAGAGATCCCTCATTGTGGTTTTGATTTGTATTTCCCTGATGATTCATGTTGTTGAGCATCTTTTCATGTACCTGTTGGTCATCTGTATGTCTACTTTGGTAAAATGTCTACCCAGATTCTGGACTCTACAGCTTTTACTCTATTCTTATCCTAACCCATAGCCCACATTCCACTTTTATTTTTACTGTTCACTTCATTAAAAATTCACACTCTTTTAAATTAAAATATTAAACTGTGTTTGTACATGCTCCCCTTCAATATATTCTCAAAATTGCAGTCACAATGATCCTAGCAAACATAAGCCAGATCATGTTAATCCTCTGCTTAAAGCTCTCCAATATTCCACAAATCGTTCTGAGTGAAACATCAGATATACCACCACCAACTATGGGAAAATGCATGGTTGGCCCTTCATTATCTCTCTGAACATGTCTCCTATAGCTCCTCTATTGTTTCCTCTGCTCCAAATACTATACTCTGCTGCTCCTTGAACCCTTTTCTCCTGCCTAGAATACTCTCCCTTAAAATATTAACAAGGCCTCTTCTCATACCATATTTAGACTTTACTTAGCTATCTCCTTTTTAGTTAGGCCTTCACTAGCCAACCCTCTAAAATTATAAATACCAAGCCCTATAATCTCTCTTTTAATTCCCCACTTTATTTCCTCCTTAACTTTTACTGACACGTTTCATGGGGAAGGCAGGTTTTTTTTTTTTCCTGCTTGTTACTGTCCCACTACCTAGGATTGTGCTTAGAACACAGAAATGGCTCAAGAACTATTTCTCTGAATTCACCTTAATAGAATGAATAAGAAAATGTAGAGGATCCCTGGGTGGCGCAGCGGTTTAGCGCCTGCCTTTGGCCGGGGGCGCGATCCTGGAGACCCCGGATCGAATCCTACATCGGGCTCCTGGTGCACAGAGTCTGCTTCTCCCTCTGCCTCTCTCTCTCTCTGTGACTATCATAAATAAATAAAAATTAAAAAAATAATAATAAAATGTAAATGAATAAGTGATAAATAACTAAGTATTTTTTTTAAGTATTTTGACCTGAATAAATGTAGTTCCAGGTCCATCACTTTGAAATTTTAGGTAAATGATGACCTAAGCTTCAGTTTCCTCTGAAAAATAATTCTAATACTTTTTATAGAATCATTACAATAATCAAATGATGCTCTCCTATAATATTCTTAGTATAGCTCTTAGGACATATAGCAAGAGCTCAAAATTGTTGGCAATTTTAATTTACCCCACAGATTTAATATAAACATTCTTGGACTGATTTTTGTCTCTGTTATTATATAATCTGTTACGGTTATTAGTTAAGAAATGTGATCATTTTCTAAAATGCATCAGCTTTTAAAAATTATACAATACCAATTTCCCTCAAATTCTGACATATCTGGGATTTACTATAGATAATATTTTAAAATAGAAATATCTTTTGTTGGGCATCCCGGGGTGGCTCAGGAATTTAGTGCCTGGCTTCGGCCCAGGGCTCCCTGCATGGAGCCTGCTTCTTCCTCTGCCTGTGTCTCTGCCTCTCTCTCTCTCTCTCTCTCTCTCTCTGTCTCTCTGTGTGTGTCTCTCATGAATAAATAAATAAAATTTTAAAAAAAGAAATATCTTTTGTTTTGTTGAAGTATCGAGCCTATAAAATATCAGAAAGATATATGTTTGTCTATATAATACTGTCAAATTTTCTTAGGGTCAATCCTCACCTTTCCTAGAGCTCCCTGTAATAAAGCACTGTAGCCACTTTAACCAAGGCATATAAATGTGTTGCCTTTTTGTTCAGAATATTATGTTTCTTTAGTTTAACAGAAATAAAAATATTAGCATTTTTAAAATTGTTCACATCGTTGCAATTTAACATAAGATTAAAATGCATTTTATCTGAAAAAGATATAATTTCTTGGCACATATGTAACTGATAAATTTAAAAAGTTTGTATATGTATAAATATAAGGATCAAGAAAGGAAACCTTTCAAAAGCTTGTTCTAATATAAGCAATTATCACGTAATTAGTATTATTTAGATTCTGCAGTGGCAAGTGTATCTTGTGCCATCCCAGAAAAAAAGAAAGTCATTTTGCATTTACATTCCCATATTTTCATAAAGGATATTATATAACAAATCTTGAATTTTCATTATGTGGAAAATTATACTAGTCTACTATTAGTATCATAACCACAAGAAATCTGCAAGATTTATAAAATATACACTCTTAACCAACAGGTTTTGCTGACCTAATATTTCTATATTCTTAGTCTTTGCCATATATTAATTTTTTTCTAAATAATTACCATTAATATCAAAAAATAAATAAATGTACCATGATAGACACTAAAAGAAAATTTAAAGAAGGATTTTTTTTTCTGGAATATAATAGCTTGTATTTTATCCTTTTGGCCTTTAAAATAAAATCTCAAAAATGGGTTATCATTTTCTTTCTTGGGTTTGGGCAGCATTGCACACAGACGTGACCTTCTCTTTTACTCTATTTCCTGCTCCATTGGTAGAGTTTTGAAAATATCTCCTTTGATATTTTTTTCTTTATATCTCTTTTTTTATAAGCCAGGATTTCTCAGTATTTTTTCATGCTTTCTGTATCTTATAATCACCTTTCATTTTCTTTGATTTTTTTTTCTTTACAAAAAAAAGAGGAAAATAATCTCTACTCTCTTTCTTGTATATACTGTTCTCTGAGTTGTTTTTTTTATAATTTTTAAGTTTTATTTATTTTTAATTTTGTTTTTCAATTAGAAACTGTTACAACTAATTCAATTCGAGATCTTCAACTTGGTTCTGGGGCAAAAATTAAATGTGAGGAATACAAAAGCTGGAACATGGAATGATTCTCAGTTAGAGAAAATCATATAAATAAAGGCACAGTTGCCTAGAAAACACATTAGAGCATTCTTAACTGAATGACCTACATTAAATCTACTGGAAAGAATAAAGATGAGCACAGAATTATAGGTTGGAACCTTACTGTGAAGAGCCCTGAATGCCAAGTTAGAGTTTATAGCAAACAACAATATAAAATGTTTTCTAGATGAAAGATGGGGAGAAGTACGCATAGATTAAGTAAAATATTTTAAAAGGTGTGACTGAACACTGCAAACATAGATATGTGAATTCTCAGTGTATGAAGGCAAAAGCAACAGAGCAATGCATGGACTGACACTCTGCTTTCCCTTAAGGAAAAAAAAATCAATTCAGTAAAATTTTAAATATATCTATGTTCCAGTATAGCTAGAATATATTATCATGGCTAGCTAATTGATTTTTTCTTTTTTTATTATTATTTAAATTCAGTTAGCCAACATATAGTATGTCATTAGTTTCAGATGTAGTGTTCAATAATTGATTTAAAAGAGAAACTGATTGGAGGCCAGTTAATAACAAATAACCCCAATGTCACTTTGGCTTCTGATGAATAAAATTAATATTTTCTTACTTGCGCTTACTTGGTAAGCAGCAGAAGTGGCATATAAGGTCAGATGCATTCTAAAGTATGTCTTTATTCTCCTCAGACCAGTGACTTCCCAGTTCAAGTGTTCTTACAGCAGATGGCAGACCATTATATGGGCAAGTGGGGACAGTGATGCTTATTAAATGCCCAGATTGTTACTAGTATTTTGTGTTTAAACCTACATTCTATTGCCTAAAGCAAATCATATGGACTCACCCATAGCAATGAGAAATTATGTTACATTCCCAGCAAATCATAGTAATTAATGTTAAAAAGGGAGGAAAAATTGTAAGCAAATTGGATAATCTTTCTTAGTCTGTTTAAGGGCTAACTTGTTCATTATAAAACAATATTTTACATTTTCAAACTTGTAAGTTAACATTTGTACAAAAGCTAGAACCAAAGTGCAAATATTAGGCCCCACTCAGCAAACTTCACTTTCTTTTTAGTTTCTTCCACAGAAACTTAATCATACATTTACAAGGAAAAAAAATTTCAAGTGTGATTTGACTAAGGTTATTTTTCTTTAATCTGGTATAAAAGTCTTAGTCTTAAGCAGATCTCTAGCCATTAAGTTTCCAAATTATTATTACTTTTTAATTCATGAGAACATCTGGAAATAGATGATATAAGTGGTCATCTATTGCACATGCATATGCCAGTTGCTCTGGTGTTCTTTATGGCAATGGTTTCCAAAAAGTGATGAGTAAACCACTGTTTCTTTAGATAGCTTTCCAAAGAGTTTCTTTAGATAGCTTTATAAATCTTTTAAGCGATCATTATGGCCATTTTAAATATATTTATATTTCATCACTTCATTTTCAAGTCATTTATTAAAACTTTAAAAATTTTAAAATTCCAGAAAAATATGTCCTCAAAAAAGAACCATTGTTCTTGACCCATTTTTATACTTCAGTACACATTGTAAATAATCTTAATAAGCAACTTAATATGTATTGAGTTTCTGTCAGAATATATTCTTTTTCAATAGATACATATTAAAAATAAATGTAATTTTTGTTCCCTTTTAGATCACTCATTCTCTGAATTTTTAATAATATAATTTCAAAGCTAAGCAAATAAAAAACAAAAGAAACCTGCTAGAACTTTCCAAATGTAAATTATAGTGTGCTTGGAAACTTAGATCATCAGCCCTTTACATCATAAAATCATCCTGTGATATCAAAGAATAGACCAAAAATTAATCTGAGTTAGTTAATTCAAAGTTAAATGTTTCTGTGTTCTACTAATATCAAAATGCAGTAAAAGTAAATGTAGAATACATACATACAATGTAAGTTAACATGTTCATCATTAGAGTATTTTATAATAATTTTGAACCCAGCATAGAAAATTAGAGAAAATTTTTACAATGATCTGATAATTCTTAATTCATAACTTTTTATGCAAGTAGTAATCTATATGAATAAATAATCTTCTTGCCTAGTCCATATGAACTAAGATAAAAGAGAACAATTATTAAAGAGACAAGCCTATTATTTGAGATTAGCACATCTACTAGGATATCTAAATGCAAATTAAAATATAAAAAAATTAATATTAAGATGAAGGTCACAATTTCAGGTTACAGATAAACCTCAGCAATCCTGACATTCTAATATTACTTCTAAATTGATGAAAACAAAATCAACTATTTTTCTTTTCAAAATCAACTCTTAATGTTTATAAGATTTCACAGCATTGGGGCTTTCTAAGATGGCAGAAGAATAGGAGATCTTAGTTTTGTCTGGTTCCTGAAATTCAGCTACAAAGCTATCAAATCATTCTGAACACCTGTAAACTCAATCATAGATCTAAGAAAAAAATTGCTGTAATTACACAAATAGAAAAGCGACCACTTTTTGAAAGAATAACAAGATTGGGGGGAACATACCCGGGTGGCTCAGTAAGTTAAGTGTCCACCTTTGGCTTTGGTCATGATCCCCAGGTTTTGGATTCAGCCCCACTACAGGCTCCCTGCTCAGCAGAGAGCCTGCTTGTCCCTCTCCTCTTGCCCCTCCCCTCCAACCCCCTTCCCCACTCATGCTGTCTGTCTCTTTCTCTCAAAAAATAAATAAATAAAATCTTTTTTTTTTTTAAATGAATTACAAGACAGAAAAGTTCACTTCAAAAAGAAGAATAAGAGGCAGTACTGACTGCCAAGGACCTAATCAGTAATGACATAAATAAGATGTCAGAACTAGAGTTGAGAATAATGATTATAAAGGTACTAGCTGGGTTTGAAAAAAAGCATAGAAGACACTAGAGAATCCGTTTCTGGAGAAATGAAAGAACTAAAATCTAATCAAGTCTAAATTAAAAAAAAAACCCTATTAATGAGATGCAATAAAAAATGGAGGCTCTAACTGCTAGAATAAATGAGGCAGAAGAGAGAATTAGTGATATAGAACACAGAGTGATGGAGAATAAAGAAGCTGAGAAAAAGAGATAAATAACTGCTAGATCACATGGGAGAATTAAAGAGATTAGTGATACCATAAAGCAAAGCAATATTAGAATAATTGGAATCCCAGAAGAAGAGGAAAGAGAGAGAGAGAGAGAGAGAGAGAAAGAGAGAGAGAAGGTATACTGCAGCAATTATAGCTGAGAACTTCCCTAATCTGCAAAAGGAAGCAGGCATTCAAGTCCAGGAAGTACAGGCCATCCCTCCCCCAAAACCAATAAAAAGAGATCAAAACATCAACGTATAATAGTGAAGCTTGCAAATCTCAGAAACAAAGAGAAAATCCTGAAAGCATCTTGGGACAAAAGGTACATAACCTACAAGGGTAGAAACATTAGACTGGCAGCAGACTTATTCATAGAGACCTGGTAGGCCAGAAAGGACTGGCATGATATAATAAGGGTGCTAAATAGGAAAAAAATATGGAACCAAAAATACTTTATCCAAGTAAGCTGTCATTCAAAATAGAAGAGATAAAAAGCTTCTAGACAAATAGAAGCTAAAAGATCTTTTGATCACTAAACTAGCTCTGCAAGAAATATTAAAAAGGACCGTTTAAGTGAAGAGAGCCAAAAAAATAACATAGACCAGAAAGGAACAGAGACAATATACAGACAATGACTTTACAGGTAATATAATGGCACTAAATTCATATTTTTCAATAGTTACCCTGAATGTAAATGGGCTAAATGCTTCAATCAAAAGACACAGGGTATTAAATTAGAAAGAAAAAAAAAATAAGACCCATAAATATACTGTCTGCAAGAGACTCATTTTAGACCCAAAAATACCTCCAGATTTAAAGTGAGGGAGTTGAAAACCACCTATCATGCTAATGGTCATCAAAAGAAAGCTGGGGTAGAATTTTTATCAGACAAATTAGATTTTAAACCAAAGAGTGTAATAAAAGATGAGGAAGGACATTATATCATAATTAAAGGGTCTATCCAACAAGAAGATCTAACAATTGCAAATATTTATGCCCCAAACATAGAAGCAGCCAATCATATAAACCAATTAATAATAAAATTAAATAAACACACAGATATTAAAACAATAATAGTAGGAGACTTTAACACCCTAGTCACTGCAATGGACAGATCTTCTAAGTAGAAGATGAAAAAGAAAATAAGGGCTTTGAATGACACACTGGACATTGATGGATGTCACAGGTATATTGAGAACATTCCATCCTAAAGCAACAGAATACACATTCTCCTTGAGTGCACATGAAACATTCTCCAGAATAGATCACTTACTGGGTCACAAATCAGGTCACAACTGGTGCCAAAAGACTGGGATCATTCCCTGCATATTTTCAGACCACAATGCTTTGAAAATGGAACTCAAGAATAATAAGAAATTTGGAAAGCACTAAAATCGGTCAACCAGAATTAAAGAAGAATTTTTAAAAATTCATGGGAACAAGTAAAAATGAAAACACAACTGTTCAAAACCTTTGAGATGCCGCTGAGGCAGTCCTAAGAGAGAAGAATATAACAATACAAATCTTTCTCAAGAAACAATAAGGGTCTCAAATACACGACCTAACCTTACACCTAAAGGAGCTGGAGAAAGAATATCAAATAAAGCCTAACCCCAGCAGGAAAGGATAATTAATAAAGATTAGAGCAGAAAGCAATGAAATAGAACCCAAAAGAACAGTAGAATCGATCAGTGAAACTAGAAGTTGGTTCTTTGAAAGAATTAATAAGGTTGATAAATCACAGACCAGACTTGTCAAAAAGAAAAGGTACACAAATAAATAAAATCATTCATGAAAGAGGATAGATCACAATCAACACCAAAGAAATACAAACAATTATAAGAACATATTATGAGCAACTATTTGCCAACAAATTGGGCAATCTGGAAGAAATGAATGTGGTCCTAGAGACTTATAAGTTACCAAACTGAAACAGGAAGAAATGGAAAACCTGAACAGACCCATAACCAGCAAGGAAATTGAAGCAGTCATCAAAAATCTTCCAACAAAAAAGAGTCCAGAGCCAGATGGCCTCCCAGGGGAATTCTACCAAACATTTAAAGAATTAATACCTATTCTTCTCAAGCTATTTAAAAAAAATAGCAATTGAAGGAAAACTTCCAAACTCTTAATATGAGACCAGCATTACCTTGATCCAAAAATCAGACAAAGGCCCCAACAAAAAGTAAAATTATAGACCAATATCCCTGATGAACATGGATGCAAAAATTCTCACCAAGATACTAGCCAATAGGATACAACAATACATTAAAAGAATTATTCACCATGACCACGTGGGATTTATTTCTGGATTGCAAGAGGAGGGGTGATTCATCCACTAATCAATCAATGTGATACACTACATTAATAAAAAAAAGGACAAGAACCATGTGATCCTCCCAATAGATGCAGAAAGGCATCTGACAAGGTACAACATCTTTTCTTGATTAAGTTCTTCACATGCAGGGTTAGAAGGACCATACCTCAATATTATAAATGCAGAGCTTTCCCCCTAAGGTCAGGAACATGGCAGGGATATCTACCACCACTACCACCACTATTATCCAACATAGTACTGGAAGTCCTAGCCTCAGCAATCATGTAACAAAAAGAAATAAAAGCATTTGGATCTGCAACGAAGAAGTCAAACTCTCACTCTTCACTGATGACATGATGCTCGATGTGGAAAACCCAAAAGTCTCCACCCAAAAATTGCTAGAACTCATTCAAGAATTCATCAAAGTAGCAGGATATAAAATCCATGCCCAGAAATCAGCTGCATGTCTATACACTAACAATGAGACAGAAAAAAAAAGGGAAATTAAGGAGTGACTCCCATTTACAATTGCACCCCAAACCATAAGATACCTAGGAATAGCCCTAACCAAAGAGGTAAAGAATCTGTAGTCAGAAAACTATAGAACATTCATGAAAGAAATTTAGGGAGACACAAAGAAATGCAAAAATGTCCCATGCTCATAGATAGGAAGAACAAATATTGTTAAAATGTCTATGCTACTTAGAGAAATCTACACATTCAATGGCAGTACCTATCAAAATACCATCAACTTATTTCACAGTGTTGGAACAAATAATCCTAAAATTTGTATGGAACAAGAAAAGACCCTGAATAGCCAAAGGATTGTTGAAAAAGAAAACCCGAAGGCGATGACATCACAATTCCAGACTTCAAGCTCTACTACAAAGATGTAATTACCAAGATAGTATGGTACTGGCACAAAAACAGACACATAGAGTAATGGAATAGAATAGAGGACTCAGAAATGGACCCTCAACTCGATGGTCAACTAGTCTTTGACAAAGCAGGAGAGAATATCCAATGGAAAAAAGACATTCTCTTCAATAAATGATGTTGGGAAAATTCAACAGCCATATGCAGAATGAAACTGGACCATTTCCTTACATCATACACAAGAATAGTCTCAAAATGAATGAAAGACCTAAATGTGAGACAGGAATCCATCAAAATCCTAGAAGAGAACACAGGGAGTAACCTCTGTGACCTTGGCCACAGCAACTTCTTACTAGACACATCTTCAAAGGCAGGGGAAACAAAGGCAAAAATTAACATTGGGACTTCCTCAGGATAAAAAGCTTTTGCACTCGACAAAACCAAAAGACAACTGACAGAATGGGAGAAGATATTTGCAAATGCCTTATTAGACAAAGGGCTAGTATCCAAAATCTAAAAAGAACTTATCAAACTCAACACCCAAAACCAAATAATCCAAACGAGAAATGGGCAGAAGACATGAACATATTTCTCCGAAGGTAACATACAAATGGCTAACAGACACATGAAAAACTGCTCAACATCACCTGGCATCAGGGAAATGCAAATCAAAACCATGATGAGATACCACCTTACACTGGTTAGCATGACTAAAATTAACAAGTCAGGAAATGACATATGTTAGTGAGGATGCAGAGAAAGGGGAATCCTCTTACACTGCTGGTGGGAATGCAAGCTGGTGCAGTTGCTCTGGAAAACAGTATGAAGTTTCCTCAGAAAGTTGAAAATAGAGCTACACTATGGCCCAGCAATTGTACTATGTCCACAACAGCAAGACTATGGAAAAAGTCCAGATATCCATTGACAGAAGAATGCATAAAGAAGAGTGATATGTATATATATATATAATATATGTATATATTCCATTATATATGGATACCTATTCTATAGGTATATATATACTATATATATGAATGGAATATTATTCAGCCATCAAAATGTATGAAATCTTGCCATTTGCAAGGACATGCATTGAACTAGAGGGTATTATGTTAAGTGAAATAAGTCAATCAGAGAAGGACAATTATCATATGATCTCACTCATATCTGGAATTTAAGAAACAAACAGTGGATCATAGGGGAAGAGAGGAAAATATAGAACAAGATGGAATCAGAGTGAGACAAACCATGAGAGACTTTTAGTCATAGGAAATAAACTGAGGGTTGCTGAAGGGGAAGGGTGTGGTGGGATGGGGTAACTGGGGGATGGACATTATGAAGGGAAGGTGATGTAATGAGCACTGGGTGTAATATAAGACTGTAGAATCACTGAACTGTTCCTTTAAAACTAACAATATACTATATGTTAATTAAATGAATTTAAATAAAAAAATAAACTGCCTTACCAAGATTCTTGCCACCTGACAAGGATGAACATTAAGGTCAAGGCTTAGAGGAGCCTAAAGTTAGCCAGGAAGATAGTCCTTGTCAATATCTAAATATATTTTACTAATCAAAGGAAAGAAGTATATGTATGATATTAGAAAGGATATGGTAGCATGTTAATAAAACAATTTCAAATTTCAAAAAAAAATAAAAAAGATACAAATGTAATGATCAGACAGGACATATGCACCCCAATGTTTATAACAACAATGTTCACAAACTATGGAAAGAGCCCAGATGTCCATCAACATATGAATGGATAAAGAAGATGTGATATTCTTTAAAGAAGATATCTTTATCTTTATCATATCTGTCTCTCTATATATATCACATCTATATATATATATATATCACATATATAGATGTGATATATATGATATATATATAATATATATACACACACATATATATATATGTATCACATGGAATACTATTCAGCCATCAAAAACTTAAATCCTGCCATTTGCAATGATGGGGATAGAAGTAAAGGGTATTATAGGAGAAGTAAATCAATCAGAGAAAGATAATTGTCATATCATCTCATATGGAAATTAATAAGAAATAAAACTGAACATAATGGGAAGGGAGAGAAAAATAAAAAGATGAAATCAGAGAGGGAGACAAACCATGAGAGACTCTTAATCATAGGAAACAAACCGAAGGTTGCTGGAGGGGAAGGGGGTGGTGGGATGAGGTAAGTGGGTGATGGGCATTAAGAAGGACAGGTAATCTAATGAGCACTGAGTATTATATAAGACCGTAGAATCATTGAACTCTACCTCTGAAACTAATAATACACTATATATTAATTGAATTTAAATTTTAAAAATTAAGTGCCAAAAAAGATTTCACAGAATTAATTATACTTAATTTAAAAAGGAAAAGATTTCACAATACATTCACTCAAGGAAGAAAAGTACAAACTATCAAATTAGTGCCAATACTAAAAATCGTAGAAGCCTACAGTTTACTGTTATAGTCTAATCTGGGTTTGCCTGGAAATAATCTCAAATCAGAAGGTGAACAAATATGATATAATGGTGAGAATTTCATTATTTAAGATATTTTCCTACACAAATTTGCCTGGTAAATTATTTCCCAAAAGATTTACTCATTCTTAAGTTATCATATATTGTGAGGAGTTTAGTTACAAGCAGGATACAGATATTTAAATAAATTTAATATAGACAAAAGTAAAGTAGAAATTTATATTAGTCATCATTATGCATATATTTACTTTTATTTTTTATTTACTTTTTAAGCTCATAAGGTGATGGGAATATTTTCTATTAAACCACGTCAAATTTAATTTGAAACACCTAATTTTTATTATTCATATTACCCAATTTATTTATCTATAGTTTCACTTTATAATAGTTTCAGAAGACAGTGAACTTTCAGGAATTCATTTTTTTAAAGATTTTTTATTTATTTATTTGAGCGAGAGAGAGAGAGCACGAACAAGGTGAGGGGTAGAAGGAGAAGCAGACTTCTGCCTGAGCAGGATGCCAGATGTGGGGCTTCATTTGGGACTTTGGGATCATGACCTAAGCCAAAGGCAGATACACCCAACCAACTGAGCCATCCAGGCATCCTATAGAAATTCATTTTTAAAAATAGATACTTGGATTGATGAATATTTTTGTTTTTTTTTCTACAGTGCAGTAGCCAAATTACGAAAGAGACAAATCATAGTTTTAGGCAATTGATACATATGTTTAAACTATTAACAAATATGACCACAGTAACATTAATTTTTATTAAATTAAACCAATAGTATAGAGTATGATTAATTTAGGCTAATACCCTTTTTAATAAAAGATAGTAGGAGTCAACTAAACTTCTGTCAGGTGTATTTGTTTTTGTTACAGTGCATACATTTTACTACCACTATTAATTTTTGTTACATACTTCTCAAAGCTTGAAAATAGCATTGCTTTTTCTACCAGCTTTATTTATTTTGATCTGCCACTCCAGGGGAATTTATATATTTTATTAGAGTTTAAGTACAAAATCTGATGATTCTGAAACTTGCCAAATTGACTTTACCTATGCTAAAGTGATTAAAAACTTTTTAGAGGTTTAAATGAGAATATATGAAAGCTAAATCGAATCTCTAAGTTGAAATCTTTTGTTTCAAAAAACATGAATTTCTCTGCATAAAAAAATTCGACTCAATAAATATTTACCATGCTTCTGTTTTGTGCTAAATCCTTGGGGAGCTCTCAGTGAAAGAAAAGAGATTTTGTACATTATCATATTTGCAATTGGTTCCTTAAAGTAGGCAGTTTAACATCACTGCCTAATGATTTACTGCTGCTTGTTTGTACCTGAAATTACAAACTGAGAAGTGTCTTGCTCTGGGTTCACCCAATGTCCAATTCAAAGGAGTGACCGTAGATAGGGAATGGTTTGCTTTTACCTCAAACTGCATTTGTTACATGTACACTGAGAACAAAGATGTTAAGGAGCAATTTGCAGTCAATTTTGCTCCTATTCCCGAGGCTGGGAGGTGGGGGGTGTCACTCAGAATAATGGCAGTTGATCCTGGTATGATTTCTTTATGAAGATAGTAATAACTGAACTTCTGGCAAACAAATTAAGGTTATATGCCAGCAAAAAGGATCTCTATGACCATAACATATATGCTTCCTTCAGTATATCGAATCCTGGATGCCTATGATCTAAGATTGCTTATGATAAACAGACCTGGAATCTATAGATGAATAAAGCATAGCTCCCTGCAAAATGTCGCATAAACTGTATATCTATCTGAATTAAAAAATGAGGATCTTTATAACTGAATTGATCCTGACTCTTAAGTTAGGAGATTTGCACATTTCCCCATCTTGAGACTTCAACTTTTAAGTGGGGCAGGAGAGTACATCCAGTGTGGGTAGAAAAACACACTGAAAATACTGGACCTCTTCCTGCATTACCTGTGCCTCTTAAAAGCTCATTTACTTGAAATAATTAATAAAGTTTGAAGCTGAATGAAATATCTGATTTGTGTGAGTTGGATTTCAATTGGCTCTTTTGTGTTAACTATGCTCAGCAAGTGTTTGGTGGGAATGGCATGTTTATTCTCTAAAAATGAAAAAAAGTATACACAAAAGGAGACTAGCTTCCTTGTCCACCTTTCTTGCTTTTAAGAAAATCTATATAAAACATTTATGAATCTTCTTTCTCTTTAGATTTCTTTAGAAAAATTTCAATTTAGATAATATCTTGGAAGAATAGAGACGTCTATGATTTAGGTAATAAGGCTGATCATTTTTTCAGTTTAAGTAAAATCTACCATGTGACATTTAGTTTAAAAACTCATTTGAGAATTTGTATGCTCATTGCCAAATTAATCAGGCAGAGAAGAGTTTTCTCTATGAAGATTTGCTCTTATTTGTTTTCGTGGACGTACTTTAATTTCAGTCTAGGAACAATTTCTCCACTGTTGAAAACGTGAGTACTTAGTATGCTGGGCGAATGTATTACCTGGGTTCAAGTGCCCCTCAGGAATACTGACTGGGCTTTTATTGTTTCTGCAACTGCTCTGGGCTTTGCTCCCACTAGAAGCATTTTCATTGAATGTCTACTTATGTAATTATCCCTATGTGATAAAAGACAACTTCCATGTGTTTGCCTGAACCCATACCTGCGTTCCGGAATGAGAAACCTAAATGTCTGTTATCTTTGAAAATTATTATCAGTGATATAAGAACATGCAGTGTGACATAGAAAAAGATAAAACTTTATGAAAAAGAAAATGTTATACAATACAAGTTATCCACTAACTTAAGAAATAATTGGAAGACATATTTAAGGTAAGTGTTTTGTTGGATGAATGACTGAATAAAAATTACATTCTTAAATCAATCATTATCATTAAGCTACCAATTTCTAAAAAAAAAAAGCAAACAAAACAGCACAAAACATAACTACATAACAAATAAATGATACAAGTGACAGGAATAGCAGATTCTCTTTTTGACCAGTGGATCAAGTATTGTGACCAAATGAGACCATTTGTTCAGCATACGCAGATGTTCTTTTTACTGTCATGGAAATTTAACCAGATAGTTGTTCAAGTTTCCCAGTTCAATTTTGAAATTATGAGTGACATTTCAAGAAAATGTTGCTGGTAATGTTTTATTTCCTCACACAGTTATTAGATACATTTTGACTTTGTAATCAGTATTCTGAGAGATTACTTTTGCAGTTCAGTTCTTTTCCTTTGAGTTGAGCCAAGTGGTGGCATCATTTTCATTCAAACCACAGCTTTGAACTTTATTATCTGAATATTTTGGTTATTTCCATAAACATTGGATTCTGAGGGGTGTTTTTATGTAGATTCCAGTTGAAACAAACTTATCATATATCTACTCTAGTCCAGGTATGTGGCTAAGATATAGAGACAAAAAGATGAATCCTGCCTGTCCTTGAAAAACATATTTTGCTGGGGGAGGCAAAACTTTTAGACAAATAATTCAAATTATGACTTTTATTATGCTTTTCTAGAAATATGTGGAAGCCACAAAATTGGCACAAAGTACAGGGATTATCACCATCTGTTTCTGTCAGGGAAATAAGGTGAAGCATAAAAGAGAAAACGACACCTGACTTGGATTCTAAAGAATAGGTGTTTACTAAGCAAAGGGAAAGGATATTTTGGATAGAGGTGAAAGTTTGTGTAAAGCCACGGAAGGAAGCTATAATGCTGGATTGAGTTTACATGCAGAAAAGTTTTATGAAAAATGAGAATAACAATTGTAAATATGATATCAAGCTCCAAGGCCAAATAAATGGTCAGAAAACACGCACATCAGGGCTAGTGGAATAATGATTATTGAGAAAAACAATGAAACTGGATCAGTGGCGAGAATGTAGATCCCCCATCACCCATTACATCCTGGGGTGGAGCCCAGGAATAGAGCAGGACCAGCTGCCTGACTCTGGGAGGGCTTAAGCAGGGGGCTGTGAGGATACTTTAACTTCAAGGATAAGATCAGCATCCCCTCCCTGGCCCGACAAGGAGCTGGGATTGTACAACATTCTGAAGGGCAGAACCTTGGCTCCAGTCCAGATGTCCCAGCTCAGCATCTGTGGTTGGAGGGATACCAATTTGGGGACCATCATGGTATGGCAGCAGGCTGCATTCCAAGCCTTCTGTTTGCATCTGTATTACATGCCAGGCCAGCATCATGATCCTCCATTTCAACCTCATCCAGGGTTGGCTCCCTAAGAGCTCAGTGGTAGTTAGTTTCCATGGAAATTTGTAGGAAATTAATAATCTACAGAGGATCCCTCTTAGACAAGTTAACCCTTAGGTCTCATAGACCCAAAGTGTTTAGAACAAATTCTGGCATAGAACCACCTCTGAATACTTCCATTACTATTTTCTAATTATACTCTGTTTGTGCTGGAGCTGCCATTTAAAATCAGGCCTGTTGACTTTTTAGCACGCATCTTTAAATACTGTGCCATTATGACTTTAGCATCATTCTGTGTATGTTCATTCATATTCAGATTATCTCCAGTCACCGTGGAAGAATAAGGAAAAATATGGTGATCTTTTCTTCTTTTCTGCTATTTCCTTAAGCAGCAGACCTAAATGTACCAAGAAATAGAAGGAAGTGATTATTTTTCCTTTCTGTTTACAATACACAAATAAAAGAATCAAACATTTTCTAAATATAAGTGTCGGCTAAAGGTAATATTTAAAATCAAAGACTACAAAACACGTTGAGCATATTTTTATTATAAAATGTTTATTAAAAAAGTAAAATAAAATGTTTATTGTAACTACCATATATAGTTGCTGCTAATCATAGCTGCCTTTCCCATTCTGTCTTCATGTCACAAAATTTATACATGTAGCCTATGAATGTGGTTATATGAACTAAGTCAGTGAATCAAAGGTCTTCCTTGCATATTTCTAAGCATGGATGTTAAGAAGCAATCTTTTTGTAATGCTCTTAGAATATAAAGTCAGAATTCTGGAAAAGTGTTTCCACAGCCACATAGAGTATTCTTTATGTGATTGTTGAATTCAGTCTAATGATGGAAAATAAAGACAAAAGGGAAATGGAAACAGAGTAAAGAAATCTTGGTTTTGGTAGTATGTTGGGTCAGTTTCCTAGATGCTCTTTTGAGTTATGCTAGTCAATTATTCCAAAAAATTAGTCGATTTTTTGGTTGCTGTTCTACTTGTAACTCTATTCCTGACTGGTACAAATATACTTTTGAACTATCCAGGCTAAATTTTGAAGAAAAAAATGAAGGCTAAAAAATGTAGTGGGTATGCAGTAGTTATTTAACAAAAATCTCAGAAATTGTAGCTCAGGAGATAATGTGACAGAGTTCATGCAATTGAGAGACATTTTCAGTTCAGAACTAACCTGGGAATTCAGGAAAATTCCAAAAGCATAACTATTGTATTATGGCAATAGAGAAGATGAGAATGAACAAAAGACTGAGTAGGAGCTCAGGATAGACTCCATTTCTGAGTACATTCAAAGCATGATGGAGGCTGTGGGTACAGAAATAGTGGAAATATATTTTACACAAATTTTTAACTGGGCTTACAATTCTCTTTTGTTGTCATTGTTAAAGGGAATATTGTCAAGTGGAGTGGAATAGAACAAGATTATCTTAGAACAGAAATTATAAGTTAATCAGAACTTCTAACTAAAAAAGTGGAGAAAAGTTGAAGGCATTAAAGTTTCTGGATGCAGTGACTAGGTACATTCGGAAGACACTAGCCAAGATAAGAAATAGATAGAAAAAATATATTTTATTGTGCAAATGATTGGTTTCATTTGTGATATTTTGTGATGTTTGTAGTATTTTAAGGCAGTAAGTTGGAGAGACATTTAGTTGTATGTATAAACCCTAAGCTAGACAAAGAATCAAGACTAAGCTTTACGATTAGGAAAACATATAAAGAACAAAGAAATAATTTAAGTCCTTTCCAAACCCTAGAGGTGAAGGTATAGGTTTCCACTTCAGGAAAATACAACATGCTGATATCTACACCTACATTTTAGATGACTAAATCTCATTATTTCAAAATATTCTTGATTTCCTACTCCTGTCTATAATTTGTATCTTAACACACTCTAAAATATAACAAATCCAAGCTTTATCTATAATAATCACTACCTAGCTGGGCCAGCTACTCCAAGTTTTTGAAATATTTTGTACTTACCAGCTGAAATTTGTCTACCTAGTCCATGCAAAAAAAAAAAAAAAGAAAAAAGAAAAAAAAAAAGAAAAACTATATAAAGTATAAAGGCAAAAAAATAATTAAAAAGACTGAACATCCATGAAATGAGAATTTGGTCTAAAAATTTGATAGAAATTTAGTTAATATATGTGTATGAGCACAGGTGTAAATATACAAATAATCCATATTTAATATTTAGATGTATACTATGTATCTATAATATATTGATGCATACAAACCCTGGACAGAACTAATATATAATTCTGTAATTAATGTTAAATCTTAGATTTAAGTTATTTAAAAAATAACACAGGAAGCCAATGGAATTCTTTCTGCCCTAGGTAATTCTGTATCTGTCCGCTATTGTTTGCTGTCTTGCTAGTCCTCATTCCCATCCCTGATAACACTGGCTGTTGCCATTTCTATTGCTTACTGCAGTCACCTACTTTTATTCTCTCTAACCTACTCCTCCCTTGGCTTAGAAATTCTCTCTGCCTAAAACACAAACCTGACCATAGAGTTATTAAATTTAACTCATTAACAATGTTCCTTTCCCACTCTGAGGGAAACATTTGGTAAGTAACTGCCATGGGGGAGAAATACAGAGGAATCTTACATGCAATAACTGAACTTCGTTGACTCATTTAGGTGAAATCATTATGGAAAAACAAATATAAACAACAGACAAGCATGGTGACAGAAACATCGGTAAGTAAACATATTTTGTGTGTTTAGAAACCAGTTGTTCAGATCACTTCACGATAGAAAAACCAAAACAAAACCAACGAATTCAAAGATGACTCAGGTGGTGTTTAAATTACAGGAAACTCTGGTAAATCACGTGAATCTACTTCAAGATTATCCTTCCATCTTTTTGCTTTGTTTTATTTCTCTTTTCTTTTCTCAAGACTCTACAGTATATTCTTTCTTTTCAACATGATCATTTTCCTTTGAGTTAAATTCATTTTATTCTTTTTAAAAACTTAAAATTAAATAGACCGATTTCCCACTTGACCTCTCATCGTCTTGAAGCTACTTCATTCTGTCAGCTTGCTTCCACAACCAAGCATTCAAGGAGTTACCCATAATGCGGTGCCCATTCCCCTATCTCCCATTAGCTCTTCAAACTGTTCCTTTATAGCCTTCACCATTAACACTCTCCTGAAAATGGAAGTCTTAATGATTGTTTCAAAGACCTCTGTTATTAAACCCTCTGTAACTAAACCCAGAATCAAAATCGCTCCCTCATCTTACTTAGCTTCTCAACACCACTCAAATCTGTTCACAATTTTCTGTTTTTTGTTGATTTCTCTTCCCTTAGATTTATGATGACAACTTTTCCTGGCCTTTGTCATTAGCTCTATGCATTGTTTTCTTCTTAGAGGATGGAATTCTGCAAGTTGCCACTTAGCCTATTAATCTTCATCTAATGTCTGTATTTACACTTCTCTACAGACAAATCACAAACTGAATTTTTATATGGATTAATCCAGCTTCACAGAATACTCCACTATCATGGAATTGTTCTGTTTCTATACTGACCAAAACAGTAGCCACCTGCTACATGCAGCTATCAAGAACTTGAAATGTGGCTAGTGAAACTAAATTTTTTATTTTGCCTAAATAGTCACATGTGGCTAGTGGCTACTGATTGGACTGTACAGATCTAGGTCTCTCAGTGATCTACTTGGCCTTATTATCTTGGATTCTCTGAAAACTACTTATGGCTAAAGAAGCAAGACCTAAATTATCTTCTTTCTATTCAAATATGCATTTCTTCTAGATTCCACCCCTTGTCTAGTTAAGTAAGTAGAGAATCCATGAGTCATCATAGTCACTGACCTCTTAAATTTCCCAATAGATATTTCCTTCTAAATATGTTCAGATCAGTCCACATATACCGTATTTCCCAGTAACTCTCCCAGTCTAAATCACTATTTCTGCCTGTTTTGCTGCAAATTTGTCTCTTACTCTTCTCTAAAACATGCTGTAGGCAGAGCCACAGTAATCTTAATGAAAAACAAATCTGTCTATATTCATTTTCCCTACCCTTATCACTACGTACCCAATTTGAACTTTTCAGAAAGTTACATTTGCTTTAAGGTATAGAACAAACTTCTTAAAATGGCCTATGGAGCTTTACATTTCTTGGACCATCTTTACCCCACTGGCATCTTCTTTAACCATGCTTCTCTTTGCTCAATGTCTAGGCAATATTAAACATATAATTATTTTCAATATTTGTATACTTTTTAGCAGCTTGTAAACCATGCTTATAATCCTTATCTAAATTAATGTTCACATTCTCCCAAGCTATGCTTACTTCAGTCACTCAGCCGTATATATATATATATATATATATATATATATATATTTAATTTTAAAATTATATATATAAATTTTTTTTAGCTCCTTGAACACACCAAACATACTGCCTTCAAAACATAGTCTGGAACATATTTTCCTCTTTTCCATTATATCCATCTTTATCTAATTCCTTCTAATCTGCCTCCACTTTTCTCATTAGTTTTTTAAGAAGGAAATGAAGTCTGGTTTTAGGGACTCTTACATAGTCTGCTTCTATACTGACTTATGTCTAATTTGAATTTTTTTCTTTAATATGAGACTACAAATTGTATTAAGATTTGGGTCATACCAAACCTGGCTTTTTAAAAAGATATTATTTATTTGAGAGAGAGTGTGTGTGTGTGTGAGCAGGGGAAGGAGCAGAAGGAGAGGGAGAAGCAGACTTTCTCTGAGCTAGGAGCCTGATGTACTGCTTGATCCCAGGACCCTGGGACTATGACCTAAGCTGAAGGCAGACACTTAACCAACTGAACTACCCAGGCTCCACTCAAACCTGGCTTGAACAATCATCATAATATATAATAACTTTATTTCTAAACTTTTCTTTTAAAGCCTGATGATGATTGTTCATTTATGTGAATTCTGATAATGAATTGGGTTATAATTATGTTGTATACTTAAAACTAATACAATGTTATATGTTGATTATATCTGAACAAAAAAGAAAAAAGAAAGGAAGGAAGGAAGGAAAGAAGGAAAAAAGAAAGAAAGAAAGAAAGAAAGAAAGAAAGAAAGAAAGAAAGAAAGAAAGAAAATTTCTCAAGGCATTCAACTAATGATTCTCTAAGTACAATCCTATTCACCTGCCTAGTAGAGTGCTCTTTGATGCTTTGTACCTCAGATAAGAAACTTTAATAGTATTAACACATTACTGTTTTGTTACAAATTGTTATCATTAAAATGCTTCTATTGTCAAGATTTTATTTCTTTCTTATAAAGTAATTTCTAAACAAAATTTTGATAAATATAATGTAATATATTCAATTGCTAGTAAAATGTAATAGCATGTATATTTCCATAGTAACATTTATATGTATTTCAAATAAGTAAAAAAAGAGAAAATATGCCCACTAATGATCATCAAATACTATCATAATTTTAATCAGAATATAGATTCAAATGTTAAAAAAGGAAAGATCAAATATATTCATTCTATCTTGTTTAAAAGGCTTTCAGGTAGTGGCACCTTGGTGGCTCAGTTGGTTAAACATCTGCTTTCTGTTCAGGTCATGATCCCAGAGTCCTGGGATTGAACCTTGCGTGGAGCTCTGCTCAGCGTAGGGCCTGCTTCTCCCTCTCCCTCTGCCTGCCACTCTCCTACTTGTGCAAGCTCTTTCTCTCTCCTTCTCTCTCTTTCTATCAAATCAAGAAATAACATTTTAAAAAAACCTTAAAAGCACATTGCAAATGTAAAGCAATAAAGTCTGCTAGTCTTTAAACCATTAGATTACATAGTCATGACAGTATTTATAACGTTTCAATTAACTTTTTCTTCCAAGGTAAATATTGAACACCATTTCTTACATTTTAGGGAATGTTTGGCATATAACTTTAAGTTTGTTCTCTACTGAATATAAGAGATAGTTTTGAAGAACTGATTTTCAAGGAACAAAGACATAGTTGGATTGATTCCTTATGAGAGTAAAAGGTAGAACATGAGAGCTATAGGTTAATAATCTTTAAATTCTTATGTACTTGTGAAAGATATAAAAGTGCACAATTCAATCTTTCATTGGCAGAATTCTTTGAAGGCATAAAATTTAACATGCAAAACAGGATAAATTCTCTCCAAAGATTGCAATTTTATCCAGAAAAAGAGCCCTTCAATTGTTTTGTTTTAAAAAATATGGCAACATTCCTTCAAGATTACTTATCTAATATTTATAGTTTTTTGGATCACTTGGGTACTTCAATGATAAGATTAAGCAAAAAAGAGGAAAAGAATTTAAAATATGCTGGAAGAAACTTTGGAGTTAAATTTATTTTGGAAATAAACTTTATCCTTTAATGTATTTTAGTTTCTCTTTGTATGATATAAAAGACTATTCTACTTGAAAGCATTATCCTTATATAAAATTTAACCAATCGTCAATTACCTATAATGAAATCTAAATAGTAACATATCAAGATTAATAAAGGAAATGAACATTTGAGGAAAAAACATAAAACAAGACATGATATAGCTCCCTTTGTGGGGTCATCTATATGCTTACCCAAGAAAAACAATTTGAGTTTTTACTCACAACTAATTCTTAAAACTAAATATTACTGGTGAATACTCAACTGAATCACTTAATATTATTGAACTTAAGTTTTTTTGTTTCTTAAGAATCAGTGCAAGAATCATCTTGTTTGGTGCTAAGGAAACTAGTCCTACTTCTAGAATTGGAGAGAAAAACACAATGTAAAATATTTTTTTATTGATTGTTGACCCAGAAATTGAACCTCATTACCTAGATAATGGAACCTAGGAATAAAGTGTCAAAACCTGTCTCAGGACCAAAGCCTTCCAGTTGCTACTTCAGTAGTCTTCTAGAATGAACAATACTAGAGCTCTTTTGGTAATATAGAGTTATTTAGTTGACCACCAGTATTTATCAGGAGAAGAGTAACCATTTGGTACATTAACTCCCAGACATTAAAATAATAGCTGAGGCTGAACCTTTGTTTTGGAAAAAAACAGTGATGTTATCATGATATAACCTTCTCTGTATATTTAGTAACTAGCACAGCACTATGAGCTACACAGTTGATGCTCATTATTTGCTGAATTAGATTGAGTATATCTCCTAGAATTCTGAAGTTTGAATGTCTATTTTAAAATAGTTATTTATTAACATGGCAGTAAGGAGGATTTAAATAATTAGCATAGTCAGTGAGTTTTCTTATCATACAATGTAGATTTACTTTAAAGGGCTATGATCCGTCAAATCTTTATAACTATATATTCCAAAGCTTAAAATTAAATTTCACTTAAGCAATTCAACGAACAAAATAATCAACGTTTTGTTGAATATGTGCATTTAAATAAGTCAAATTACAAGAAATAAAATGAGATAATATTAAGAACAAATTGTGAAGACAGATCTGAACAGTGTAGTCATTGCCTTTCATCTAGACACTGAAGATGTAAAAATGTTTTTTCCCTCCTTAATTGAGACAAACACAAATAAGAAGTGGGGATTCTGGGCAGCCCGGGTGGCTCAGCGGTTTAGCGCCACCTTCAGCCCAGGGCGTGATCCTGGAGACCTGGGATCGAGTCCCACGTAGGGCTCCCTGCATGGAGTCTGCTTCTCCCTTTGCCTGTCTGCCTCTCTCTCTCTCTGTCTCTAATAAATAAGTAAAATCTTAAAAAAAAAAAAAAAAGAAGAGAGAGAAGTGGGGATTTCCCCCTACCGTCAGTATGTGAGAAAAGTAAAGTATATGAGAGAGAATCATATTGGATTTATATTGTAAAGCATAGAAAAGATATACTCTATTTCAGTTCACATTTTTACATTGTCTTAAGGATTTTTCCCCCCTTTGGCAGGTAAAAGAGCTTTTATTAGGCAAAAAGGTTTTTTTGTGAAAGTAACTCAAATGTCAAGAAAATGATGAAAAGGAAATTGCTTGGAAAATTGCAAAAAGATAGCATAGATATGAAAACCTGAATAAGTTTTTAAAATGTCATCAAACTTTAAATTAATGCAAACGTGGGGGTTTTGCTAAATTTTTCTCACTCTTTATATACACAAAAATTAATTTCTGATTTAAGTTTTGGTCAATGTTTTATTATTAACTCTTTATTATTTCTCCCTCAAAACATTTGTGCAGTCATTTCTTCATTTAGTTTTATCTTCTCTATGTATCTCTACTGTTTTATTTTTTTTTCTTTTTTTTTTTCCTTTTTTTTTTTATTGGTGTTCAATTTACTAACATACAGAATAACCCCCAGTGCCCGTCACCCATTCACTCCCACCCCCCGCCCTCCTCCCCTTCCAACACCCCTAGTTCGTTTCCCAGAGTTAGCAGTCTTTACGTTCTGTCTCCCTTTCTGATATTTCCCACACATTTCTTCCCCCTTCCCTTATATTCCCTTTCACTATTATTTATATTCCCCAAATGAATGAGAACATATAATGTTTGTCCTTCTACGACTGGCTTACTTCACTCAGCATAATACCCTCCAGTTCCATCCACGTTGAAGCAAATGGTGGGTATTTGTCATTTCTAAGAGCTGAGTAATATTCCATTGTATACATAAACCACATCTTCTTTATCCATTCATCTTTCGTTGGACACCGAGGCTCCTTCCACAGTTTGGCTATCGTGGCCATTGCTGCTAGAAACATCGGGGTGCAGGTGTCCCGGCGTTTCACTGCATCTGTATCTTTGGGGTAAATCCCCAGCAGTGCAATTGCTGGGTCATAGGGCAGGTATATTTTTAACTGTTTGAGGAACCTCCACACAGTTTTCCAGAGTGGCTGCACCAGTTCACATTCCCACCAACAGTGTATGAGGGTTCCCTTTTCTCCACATCTTCTCCAACATTTGTTGTTTCCTGCCTTGTTAATTTTCCCCATTCTCACTGGTGTGAGGTGGTATCTCATTGTGGTTTTGATTTGTATTTCCCTGATGGCAAGTGATGCAGAGCATTTTCTCATGTGCATGTTGGCCATGTCTATGTCTTCCTCTGTGAGATTTCTGTTCATGTCTTTTGCCCATTTCATGATTGGATTGTTTGTTTCTTTGGTGTTGAGTTTAATAAGTTCTTTATAGATCTTGGAAACTAGCCCTTTATCTGATATGTCATTTGCAAATATCCTCTCCCATTCTGTAGGTTGTCTTTGAGTTTTGTTGACTGTATCCTTTGCTGTGCAAAAGCTTCTTATCTTGATGAAGTCCCAATAGTTCATTTTTGCTTTTGTTTCTTTTGCCTTCGTGGATGTATCTTGCAAGAAGTTACTATGGCCGAGTTCAAAAAGGGTGTTGCCTGTGTTCTTCTCTAGGATTTTGATGGAATCTTGTCTCACATTTAGATCTTTCATCCATTTTGAGTTTATCTTTGTGTATGGTGAAAGAGAGTGGTCTAGTTTCATTCTTCTGCATGTGGATGTCCAATTTTCCCAGCACCATTTATTGAAGAGACTGTCTTTCTTCCAATGGATAGTCTTTCCTCCTTTATCGAATATTAGTTGCCCATAAAGTTCAGGGTCCACTTCTGGATTCTCTATTCTGTTCCACTGATCTATGTGTCTGTTTTTGTGCCAGTACCACACTGTCTTGATGACCACAGCTTTGTAGTACAACCTGAAATTTGGCATTGTGATGCCCCCAGATATGGTTTTCTTTTTTAAAATTCCCCTGGCTATTCGGGGTCTTTTCTGATTCCACACAAATCTTAAAATAATTTGTTCTAACTCTCTGAAGAAAGTCCATGGTATTTTGATAGGGATTGCATTAAACGTGTATATTGCCCTGCGTAACATTGACATTTTCACAATATTAATTCTGCCAATCCATGAGCATGGAATATTTTTCCATCTCTTTGTGTCTTCCTCAATTTCTTTCAGAAGTGTTCTATAGTTTTGAGGGTATAGATCCTTTACCTCCTTGGTTAGGTTTATTCCTAGGTATCTTATGCTTTTGGGTGCAATTGTAAATGGGATTGACTCCTTAATTTCTCTTTCTTCAGTCTCATTGTTAGTGTATAGAAATGCCACTGACTTCTGGGCATTGATTTTGTATCCTGCCACGCTACCGAATTGCTGTATGAGTTCTAGCAATCTTGGGGTGGAGACTTTTGGGTTTTCTATGTAGAGTATCATGTCATCGGCGAAGAGGGAGAGTTTGACTTCTTCTTTGCCAATTTGAATGCCTTTAATGTCTTTTTGTTGTCTGATTGCTGAGGCTAGGACTTCCAGTACTATGTTGAACAGCAGTGGTGAGAGTGGACATCCCTGTCTTGTTCCTGATCTTAGGGGAAAGGCTCCCAGTGCTTCCCCATTGAGAATGATATTTGCTGTGGGCTTTTCATAGATGGCTTTTAAGATGTCGAGGAATGTTCCCTCTATCCCTACACTCTGAAGAGTTTTGATCAGGAATGGATGCTGTATTTTGTCAAATGCTTTCTCTGCATCCAATGAGAGGATCATATGGTTCTTGGTTTTTCTCTTGCTGATATGATGAATCACATTGATTGTTTTACGGGTGTTGAACCAGCCTTGTGTCCCAGGGATAAATCCTACTTGGTCATGGTGAATAATTTTTTTAATGTACTGTTGGATCCTATTGGCCAGTATCTTGTTGAGAATTTTTGCATCCATGTTCATCAGGGATATTGGTCTGTAATTCTCCTTTTTGGTGGGGTCTTTGTCTGGTTTTGGAATTAAGGTGATGCTGGCCTCATAGAACGAATTTGGAAGTACTCCATCTCTTTCTATCTTTCCAAACAGCTTTAGGAGAATAGGTATGATTTCTTCTTTAAATGTTTGATAGAATTCCCCTGGGAAGCCATCTGGCCCTGGACTCTTGTGTCTTGGGAGGTTTTTGATGACTGCTTCAATTTCCTCCCTGGTTATTGGCCTGTTCAGGTTTTCTATTTCTTCCTGTTCCAGTTTTGGTAGTTTGTGGCTTTCCAGGAATAGGTCCATTTCTTCTAGATTGCCTAATTTATTGGCGTATAGCTGTTCATAATATGTTTTTAAAATCGTTTGTATTTCCTTGGTGTTGGTAGTGATCTCTCCTTTCTCATTCATGATTTTATTAATTTGAGTCTTCTCTCTCTTCTTTTTAATAAGGCTGGCTAATGGTTTATCTATCTTGTTAATTCTTTCAAAGAACCAACTCCTGGTTTTGTTGATCTGTTCCACAGTTCTTCTGGTCTCGATTTCGTTGAGTTCTGCTCGAATCTTTATTAACTCCCTTCTTCTCTTGGGTGTAGGATCTATTTGCTGTTTTTTCTCTAGCTCCTTTATGTGTAAGGTTAGCTTTTGTATTTGAGTTCTTTCCAGTTTTTGAATGGATGCTTGTATTGCGATGTATTTCCCCCTTAGGACTGCTTTTGCTGCATCCCAAAGATTTTGAACGGTTGTATCTTCATTCTCATTAGTTTCCATGAATCTTTTTAATTCTTCCTTAATTTCCTGGTTGACCCTTTTATCTTTTAGCAGGATGGTCCTTAACCTCCACGTGTTTGAGGTCCTTCCAAACTTCTTGTTGTGATTTAGTTCTAATTTCAAGGCATTATGGTCTGAGAATATGCAGGGGACAATCCCAATCTTTTGGTATCGGTTCAGACCCGATTTGTGACCCAATATGTGGTCTATTCTGGAGAAAGTTCCATGTGCGCTTGAGAAGAATGTGTATTCAGTTGACTTTGGATGTAAAGTTCTGTAGATATCTGTGAAATCCATCTGGTCCAGTGTATCATTTAAAGCTCTCGTTTCTTTGGAGATGTTGTGTTTAGAAGACCTATCGAGTATAGAAAGAGCTAGATTGAAGTCACCAAGTATAAGTGTATTATTATCTAAGTATTTCTTCACTTTGGTTAATAATTGATTTATATATTTGGCAGCTCCCACATTCGGGGCATATATATTGAGGATTGTTAAGTCCTCTTGTTGGATAGATCCTTTAAGTATGATATAGTGTCCCTCTTCATCTCTCACTACAGTCTTTGGGGTAAATTTTAGTTTATCTGATATAAGGATGGCTACCCCTGCTTTCTTTTGAGGACCATTCGAATGGTAAATGGTTCTCCAACCTTTTATTTTCAGGCTGTAGGTGTCCTTCTGTCTAAAATGAGTCTCTTGTAGACAGCAAATAGATGGGTCCTGCTTTTTTATCCAGTCTGAAACCCTGCGCCTTTTGATGGGGTCATTAAGCCCGTTCACATTCAGAGTTACTATTGAGAGATATGAGTTTAGTGTCATCATGATATCTATTCAGTCCTTGTTTTTGCGGACTGTTCCACTGAACTTCTTCTTAAAGGGGAATTTTAAGAGTCCCCCTTAAAATTTCTTGCAGAGCTGGTTTGGAGGTCACATATTCTTTTAGTTGCTGCCTGTCTTGGAAGCTCTTTATCTCTCCTTCCATTTTGAATGAGAGCCTTGCTGGATAAAGTATTCTTGGTTGCATGTTCTTTTCATTTAGGACCCTGAATATATCCTGCCAGCCCTTTCTGGCCTGCCAGGTCTCTGTGGAGAGGTCTGCTGTTACCCTAATACTCTTCCCCATAAAAGTCAGGGATTTCTTGTCTCTTGCTGCTTTAAGGATCATCTCTTTATCTTTGGAATTTGCAAGCTTCACTATTAAATGTCGAGGTGTTGAACGGTTTTTATTGATTTTAGGGGGGGATCTCTCTATTTCCTGGATCTGAATGCCTGTTTCCCTTCCCAGATTAGGAAAGTTTTCAGCTAGAATTTGTTCAAATACATATTCTGGCCCTCTGTCCCTTTCGGCGCCCTCGGGAACCCCAATTAAACGTAGGTTTTTCTTTCTCAGGCTGTCGTTTATTTCCCTTAATCTATCCTCATGGTCTTTTAATTGTCTCTTTTTTCCTCAGTTTCCCTCTTTGCTATCAACTTGTCTTCTATGTCACTCACTCGTTCTTCCACCTCGTTAACCCTTGTCTTTAGGACTTCTAGTTTGGATTGCATCTCATTCAATTGATTTTTAATTTCTGCCTGATTAGCTCTAAATTCTGCAGTCATGAAGTCTCTTGAGTCCTTTATGCTTTTTTCTAGAGCCACCAGTAGCTGTATAATAGTGCTTCTGAATTGGCTTTCTGACATTGAATTGTAATCCAGATTTTGTAACTCTGTGGGAGAGAGGACTGTTTCTGATTCTTTCTTTTGAGGTGAGGTTTTCCTTCTAGTCATTTTGCTCAGTGCAGAGTGGCCAAAAGCAAGTTGTATTGGGAAAAAGAGAAAAAGAGAGGAGAGAAAGAAGGAAAGAAAAGAGAAAGAGGGAAAAAAAGGGAAGAAAAAAAAAACGAAAAGAAAAAAAAAGAGAGAAGAAAAAGAGAAAGAAAAAGAAAGGAGAAAAAAAGGGGGTGGGGGAAGGAAACAAATCAAAAAGCAAAACAAAACAAAACAAAACAAAACAAACAAAAAAAAAAAAAAAAAACCACCGGGGAGTATCTTCTGATTCTGTGTTCTTTAAGTCCCTTGGCTTCTCCTGGAAGTTGTCCGTCTAGCTGGTGTTCTGGGGGAGGGGCCTGCTGTGCTGATTTTCAGGTGTTAGCAGTTGGGGGAGCTGCTGTGCCCCTGCCTGGTGCAGGGCTCCGTGGGGGTTGTTTACCCCGTGAGGCCGCAGGAGGAACAGCCCCAGTGGCGGGGCAGCTCTGGGAACCTGGATTCAGCTCCGGCAGGAACTCCGTCTGCAGGGCCTGGAGGCTCCGGGCGGGGCCGCTGATCTGCTCAGCTGGGGCAGGAGCGTCCTCGCTGTCCTGGGCCCTCCCGGCCTCTGCCTGTCCCGGGGGAGGCCGGATCCTGGGCTGTGTCCCGGCGCCCTGTGCTCCGGAGCCTGCGCTGGTGGATTCGCGCTCCCGGGCCGCGCAACCCCCTCCGCGGAGCTGCCGCCGGAGCCTCCCGAGCTGCTCCTGGAACCGCGCAGCCCCCTCCGCACGGAGCCTCTTCCTCTGCCCGAGCCCCTCCGAGCTGCTCCCGCCCCGCAGCCCCCCTCCGGGGAGCCGCCGCCCGAGCCCCCCGAGCTGCTCCGGGTCCCGCCGTGCGCGCTGCAGCCCTTCGGGAGCTCGGCGCACTCTCCTGGGCGCGCAGTTGCTGTTACTGTCCCGGGGAGCCCGAGGGCATCCTCGCCCTCCTGGGTCCTGCTCCAACTCCCCGCGAGCCCCTTTCCCCCGGGAAGGTCGGTGCAGCTCCTGCGTCTCCGGGACGGGGCTCTCCTGTCCTGGGGACACTCGCCCCGGCCTCAGCCCGGCTCCTCGCGGGCCCCTCCCCCTTGGAGGCCTTTGTTTCTTTACTTCTTTTTCCCCGTCTTTCTACCTCGATAGAAGCGCGAACTCTTCTCACTGTTGCATTCCAGCTGGTCTCTCTTTAATTCTCAGGCCGAATTCATAGATTTTCAGGATGATTGGAAGGTTTTCTAGGTAATTTGGTGGAGACAGGTGATTTGGAGACCCTACTCCTCCGCCATCTTGCTCCTCCCCTTGTTTTTTTTTTTAATTTTTTTTTTAATTTTTATTTATTTATGATAGTCACAGAGAGAGAGAGGCGCAGAGACATAGGCAGAGGGGGAAGCAGGCTCCATGCACCGGGAGCCCGACGTGGGATTCGATGCGGGGTCTCCAGGATCGCGCCCTGAGCCAAAGGCAGGCGCCAAACCGCTGCGCCACCCAGGGATCCCTCCTCCCCTTGTTTTAAATGAAATATTTGGAATTTGATTTGTTGAAGTTGAGGCAATACAAATAAAAAACCTTTCATTTGGCATACTTCCTTGGCCTGTTTTTAGGTTCAAATGAGGCAAAATAACAGACTTTCTGAAATACAATGAAAAAAAGTTTGAGAAATTATTTTTATTGTGAAGTCTAAGTATTCAAATTCAAATTATATAATTCTTCAATGGCCAGTACATCTAACTTGCGTTTAAAGAATATATAATATTCAAATTGAAACACAAAATGTGTTTTTTATTTAATATTCTACTCCTTTGAGCAAATTAGGCAGCCAATAGGCATTCTTGATGTCAGGCTGAGCATCCATTACACATTTGATTTGAACACTTTCATTTACATGAATTTCACTAACAGCAGTTTTAATGTAAACAACTGGTAAATCAAGTG
Organism: Canis aureus; assembly: GCF_053574225.1. Lineage (NCBI taxonomy): Eukaryota > Metazoa > Chordata > Mammalia > Carnivora > Canidae > Canis > Canis aureus. The sequence goes on along the minus strand of NC_135617.1, from coordinate 12,484,059 downwards.
CTGCTTGTAAGACACTGCCAGTATTTATAGAACTTATTTAACTTGATATCACAAAACAAGAAGAGACATTTTAAGCATTCTAAGAACAACATAGGATACTAAACCACCAGAAATGCAATGGCCTTGAATCAACCTTTTTCTTTTAAGGCAGAGTAAAATTTCTAAAGTGCCAAGAGCTACCTTCAGAAAACCTAGACATTAATATTTTAAAAGATTGGAGAATTCTAAATAGTTCACTATTATCATAAAATATTTTGGAAGTTTAGATCTTAAATTTACATGACATTGGCTTATTGTGTTATTTTAAGGAAAAAAAAAATCTATGTCCCATAACAGAATAAAGTTGGTATATGGAAAATATAGTTATCAAAAAGTGTGGTTAAATATTTTTGATTATCAAAAAAAAATATTTTTGATTATCAGTTTAAATTACAAATGCTATGATGAATAAAAATTTAAATCTTCATTAATACTGAGAAAAATAATAATAAGAATAATAAGTGCTAATGATTATTCAGACATTTAGTCTCTGAAGAAATAAAGGTGAAACCAAGAGTAAGTTGTTTTGTTCACTTTCTCTACTTTTACTTCTTTAAAATGTTTCAGACAAAAATATTTTCAATATGTAATTACTGAAAAATTGATAATATTTTCCTCAGGTCACCACTCTTCCTTTATATTTTTAAGGATGCATTTGTTTCTGAGGAATTTATGATTTTAAAAATGCATTTCATTTCTTTTTAGTTTCTTCTTATATTTGACTTTGTGACATCTCTCCTAACATAGAATTTAATTCTTGTAACCATTGGGTATTTATTGAGGAATGGGTAAGATATATATATATATATATATATATATATATATATATATATATTTCTAAATAAGTAGCAATTTATCATGATAACATTAAAGAGTATTTTCTAGCACACTAACTGAAAAATGGCACATTCAACTAGAATCACATACATATGCATATATATGGATATACTGGTCTACTTATTTATTTTGCATAAGTATCACATGGCTATGAATTGATATCCAAAAGAATATGAGCCCTCATAAGAATCGAGAATGGAACCCTGATTCAGAATGTGGACCCTGGATCCAGAATTCTTCCACTTTGTTAACTATGTAACTTTAGACAAGTTACATAATCTATTTTCAGTTTCTCAACCTACCAGATGAGACTAATAAGGGTATTATCACATAATGTTATTATGAAGATTGAATTAATATATGTATAGTGCTTAGAACACTTTGACAACAGACATTATGTAAGTGTGAATTCTTATGTTAGCAATACATTTTGCAATTTTTAAATGTTTTCATGAATTTTCTTTTTTAAATTGAATTTGGGAATCTATAAAAACCTATCAAGAATTTGTATCGGGATTATGTTAAATTTTAACATTTATCTCACTTCACAAGTAATACTTTTCCTTCTAAGAATACTTAAATACTTAAATACTATTTCCTTCTAAGAATGTAAATACTTAAATAATTTTTCCTTCTAAGAATGTAAGCCTTAGAAGTAAAGTTATATTCCTTTGATTAGAGATAATTTGGAATCTATCATTATAGATTATATTTTTCTATACTTAAATGGTGCACTTTTTTGGCCAAACGTATTGCATTATATAGTTGATATTATTTTTTCTTTTACATAAATAGTATCTAGCTGTAATTCATCTTGATTACTCAATAATATATCTTCCAGATATTTCCACCTTATTTATCTATCTATCCATCTATTTATTCATTTATTTATAAAGATTTTTTATTCATTCTAGAGAAACACAGAGAGCGGAAGAGACACAGGCAGAGAGAGAAGTAGGCTTCCCGCCAGGTGCCCGATGGGGAACTTGATCCTGGGACTCCAGGACACTCCCTGAGCCAAAGGCAGATGCCCAACCACTGAGCCACCGAGGCATACTTCCACCCTTTTTAAATGTCTACTTGTTACCCCATTTAGTTTGCTGATAATCACATAGAATATGTGCTTCAAATATGTGAAAATATGCTTAAGTGAATGTAATTTTCATGCTTTCTTTCGTGCATGTTTACAAGTTTTTCTCTGGGGTATATATCCAAGAACAGAATTTACTGGCATTCGAAATGATTAAATTCGTTTTAAAGACAAAGGACAAGAGTTGTGGGAAATGGTTTTCTGGGACCTGAAAGCTGTCATATATGAGAAGAAATGTTTAGAGCATTGGTTTGGTCTGAACTAATGCTGACTGATGGATTCTGAGTAATGTATGCACCCATAGGCTCTTTTTATTCTTCTTAATTAATCATGTGTTATAAAATAAAGTTTTGAAAATCATACATAACAATACAGAATTTAAGAACATACTTGCTATGCACCACTTAGGTTAAAAAAAAAGTTCTCTGTGTAATCTATCACAAACTGAAATCCCTCCATTCCTCCAAAATTAATCATTATTCTAACTTTTCTATAAATAGCTTTCTTTTATTAATTTATAGTTTTAACCTCTCAGTCTGCATCATCAGATTTTATAGTCTGGTCATATGTCCCTCATTTTTGTATATATTTCCTTAGTAAATTGGAAGACACTAATACGTGTCTTTCTTTATATATTTCCTCATGAGCTTATTCTTTTCCTAGAGTTTATTCCTTGAAGACCCCAGGGCATTTGAATATAGCATTGAATTTTCTAAAAACAATAGCCAAAATCAATCTTACATGAGGCTCCATTAAAATGCAAATTGAATTAAAAATCTTGCAAAATCTCCTACTTTTAGGTTATAGCATTGATTGGAAATAAGTGGGTCCTTAAAAATTGGCATGAGAATTGTGTTGAATCTGTTGAAGCTTCAAGCTTGACCCTTGAAGCCCTGAATTTTGCTGAGCCTCCTTTTTCCATAGAATTATCATTTTTTTCCACTGCTGAAAGAAATGAATTGCTTTCCCTGAGGTAGGTGTCTTGCGGATCATCCTTAGGACCTACCCTCACTACTTAGTTTCTTGACTTGTGATCAGACACAAATCCTAGCAGCACTTACGGGTCTGATGCAAAGGATGAATAATTAGAAAATACAATATGCACAAAAAAGAATTACAAGATTATAGATAATATATTTATAATAATAAGTAGGGTCCTCTAATACACAGGGTCTAGGGAAGGGTCACCTCTTGACCATCTTGCCTAGGTCCTAAGAGTATTAATGAGATCCAATCTGCTAGGTGTCATTTCTCTGATTATGGTAAGATTGAGCATTTTCTTAATACTCTGCTTTACATTTTCATTTTAAAAATTGTCAATATATATATTTTATCCATTCTTCATTTATTTTCTACATTTTTCTTGTTGCTTTGAAAGGGTTTCTTTTATCCTCCATGACTGCTCCTTTTCCCACAAACACACAGAGATACTTTTCCTCTCTTCTTTCAGCCATTTATTGCAAATTTATTCACAATTATTGCTTTGTGTTCTCTAGACATTGCCAACAACTTATCAGGACTGATAATTCATCAGTTAATTTTGTTTATGTTGTTCTTCACAGAAGATAAGACCTTTATTTTTTCCTTACTGCTGTTCTTTAGGGAGTATCATTACAAGAAGTATTTTTCAAATCCTAGACTACATTTTTCCATTAACTTTTTGGTATATCATTCACAATTGCATTATCATTTAGGTTTTAATATATTGGGAATTTAGTGTTGATATTTTATATTATCTCCATACAGTGATCTTAATGCAGCACCATAATTATTGCCCCCACTGATTTTTTATCAGTTTTCATTTTATTTAATGCTTGAGTCAATTTCTGCACATTTTTTTATTGTTTCATTTTTTGGTTCCAGTACAATATTTTTATTGTTCTGACTTTATGGTATATTTTTAATCTGTTAGGCTGAATCCTACTCCTTATTTGAAAAATTGTGGTCCTAAAAAAAAAAAAATTGTGGTCCTTAGTTGTGAACTTTATTTCTTCTATGTACATTTTTCATTAGATTTTATTATCATATCTGGAATTGAGTGGAATTCCTTGGAGTTTATGCAATTTTAGATTCAAAGTTATCTTATTTGTAATGTTATATAATTCAGTCCATGTACGTGATAGTTTTGTGTTTATTTTTTTAATTTTTTTATTATTTATTTATGATAGTCACAGAGAGAGAGAGAGAGAGAGAGAGAGAGAGGCAGAGACATTGGCAGAGGGAGAACCAGGCTCCATGCACCAGGAGCCTGACGTGGGATTCGATCCCGGGTCTCCAGGATCGCGCCCTGGGCCAAAGGCAGGCGCTAAACCGCTGCGCCACCCAGGGATCCATTTGTGTTTGTTTAGAAAGAGATTCTGAGTGCTTCATATTTTTTGTTCCTATAATAAATTGTATTTCATTTTCTATTTTATTTCCTAGTTGGTTATTTCTGGTGTAGAAGAATTCTATTGATTTTCATGTTTTTGTTATGAACAACAACCTTATCATGACTTTTGTGTTATTCTTTATAGTTTATTGGTTCTTGGTTGATTGTGTTCTTGGTTAATATACATTTTCTGCAAATACCATTCTTTTGATGAACTTAGAATATTTGATTCAGTACCTAAAACCTCCCACCTCCACTTACTAGGAAATCTTTCACTTGCCTTTGTTTCCTCATTCAGATCCTTTTCCTTTACTATAACACTCCTTGTCATAATATTCTGGAATTTTATTTCTTACTGATTTTTAAATTTTGAATCAACATTTATTTATGCTAACTATAGCTTTTCCTCCTTGCCTGCAAGTTAGATTTCATGTCTTTATCTCCTCTTGATTAATTTTTGCTGTGGTATTCTATCAGCTATTAATTCTCTTTAAGAATATAAAAAAAGATAGGGGTACCTGGGGGGCTCAATCAGTTGAGCATCTGCCTTCAGTTCAGGTCATGATTTCAGGGTCCTAGAATGAGCCCCATGTCCCTGCTGAGCAGGGAGCCTGCTTCTCCCTCTTCCCTCTACTCATGCTCTCCACCCCGCCCCCCGCCGTCTCGCTCTCACTATCTTTCTCTCTCAAATAATATTTTTTAAAAAGGATATATAGTGATCATAACAGGAAAACCTTAAATATCTTTGTGTACACTTGTATATCATTGAAGAGATTCCTCTAAACTCATGTAACAGCTAGTGCTGCTAACCTTACTTCCATTATGCTTAAATACATGGTATTTATTTCTATTTTTTTTGAAAGATTTTATTATTTTCTTCATTCTTGTCAATCTTTTCAGCAATTATTCACAATTTCAGGTCTGCTTATGACATTTCCTAATTTCCAATGCTATTAAAAATATGGATATGCTTATGAATGTAGACATGAATATGCAGTTACCTAGTCAAATACACAATTTTAAGGAATTCACTGTGCCTGTTTATTCCACTCTCTCCATCTAAACTCCATCTATCTCTTATTGATTCAGGCATTAATATGTTGATTTTTATAACCCAACAGATTTTTACCAGCAACTTTGAAAATATGTTATAGTGTTTCTTCAAATAAACTTTATTTTTGGGGTCCCTGGGTGGCGCAGCGGTTTGGCGCCTGCCTTTGGCCCAGGGCGCGATCCTGGAGACCCGGGATCGAATCCCACGTCGGGCTCCCGGTGCATGGAGCCTGCTTCTCCCTAAGCCTGTGTCTCTGCCTCTCTCTCTCTCACACTGCGTGCCTATCATTACTACTCAATTTAAAATAAAATTATTTAATTAAAAAATTTATAAAGTTTATTTTATATCCCCCATCACCTAGAAACTTTGATTTGGGAACTTTTGGTCCTCTTTCAACTTCCAAAAATATTGCATATCTGCCTTCATTTTTGGTTTATCTTTTTTCTTCTATATACTAAAGGTAGATACTCCCCCCTGGCTGATGCTTCCCAATGTTTTTCACACCATGGCACATAAAATTGGTGGTGATATTTATTGTGAATATGGGATACACTAATCAGTCTTTCCTGAGATTCCAGGAGCTCCAGCCAACTCAGATGCCACCATGTCACCATGAGGGCTGAGGGGATATATTTTCAAATATTTGTCACCCAATTTTGGCAAACTAATTGGCAAACTCTTAATTGTGTAAATCTCTGTTTATTTTCACTCCCTTATGGAAGCTTATCTATATTCTTAACTTCAAAAGTACCTTTAAAATGTATATCTGTAAGCTCTATTCTGCTTTTATTCCAAACCTTTTAATCAGGATAGGTTGGGTGCTTTATGAACAATGAACAACTCCGAAATTGCAAAACTTTATTCACATAAGGTTTATTTCACACTGTGTCGGAGGGCAGCACTCACTGAAGAGGATGAATGCTATGTGCTCCATGTCATCATTCAGGGACCCAGTCTCCTTTCTTCTACTGGTTCAGGCTTCCTTATAGTCTTTAGAACCTTTCCCAGGACACTTTGCATTCAGCAAGCAGAAAAGTAAGGATAGTGCATTAGAGGAATAATACAGAATTTTTAAAGGATCAAACAAACACATCCCCACCAAACTGCAAAGAAGTCTGGGGAATAGAATTTAACTTTGGGCCTGGAAAACACGAGAAAAGAGGTTTAGCGAACAACTAGGGTTGCCTCTGTCTCAGTTTCCCTTCTTGACACCAAATGTGTCCCTAGGGTTAGATCAGAAAAAGAAAACCACTGAGAGTGAAATGGAACTAAAAGTATATTATTATATTTAAAACTTACACAATTCTTGGAATAGTTAGAAAGTAATATCCTGGAAAGAAACCTTTAGCAGATACGGGAAAAGACACTAATCAAGGACTACAAAGAGAGCAGCTGGGGAAGTCTGTGGAAGGCTGTTGGCCTGATGCCATAGATCAGCAGAACAGGGAAACAAGAATAAAAGCTCCATCGAAAATAGAGAAAGTGTAGAACAGACTGGAACCCACAAGAACCAACTGGAATCCACAAAGTCGAAGTGGAACTGGTGGTGATCAACCACACTTCCCTTCCACCTCTCACCACATTTGACTCTGGCGGCACGATCTGCAGGGAAAACATGCCCCTTTTCCCAAGCCCGTACACATATGTAGGCTAAGACTCAAACTAAAGGAGGTAGTCTCACATAGGAGAAGGAGCCATAATCAAGCTGTCTACACTATGAGTGAAGCAATTAGCAACATGGTGCCCTAGCTCTGTGCTGATTACCGGGGGAGCTAGTGTAAATTAAAAGCTTTACTTCTCCCTTTCCAATCTAGCAGAAATTTCTCTAATGGCCATGCTTAACCCAGAAACATACAGGGAATGGAAAACTAGGTAATATATTTCCAACTTAGCTTCAACTTATCATAAAGCAATTTAGAGTTCCTTGGAAACCCCCACTGGACTGTATAACTCTATTATTCTGATTGTGGGCTTACAAAATTATATTGGTAAAAAATGAAAGAAATATTCCCTGAAGTTCTGCATATAATGCATTCTTATACTATGGCCTGAGTAGTGCGTGTCAGGTATATAATTACATGCAAAGCCCAATGAAAACTATCCAAGGAATGAAAACAACGTATTTCATTTTGCTTTAGAATCAAGGAGGGGAAATATCATCGATATGGGTAGAAAACTGTAACAATATCTTATTATTTTATTAACTAAAGGTTGCAGTTATTTTCTTTAACACTAATTTAAAATATTCTGCAATTTTAAACACAGTAATGCTGAAGGCTCTTTCAACTTTAAGTTCAGCAAACTTTTGCTAAGAAAGTTTGCTTGTCAGGCAATTTTTCACCAGTTCTCACAGCTATCTAAACATAGTTCCTTTTTCAGTATCTGACCTACATGTATTTTCTTTAAACAGAAAGAACCTAAAGAATAAGGCCTTAGGGATATGGTGCTACCTGAGTCATTCAGCCAGAGCCAAAAAAACATAAATACATTCTTTTCAAGGTAGTGGGGTTTTATGAGGTATTGTAAATTGTTTTGTGATAGATGAACCCTAGGAAAATACATTGATTCTGTTAAAGCAATCAAAGAAACAATACTCAAGGAAAGAAATACACCCTAGAGTACACAGAGACATTAAATTATGAAGCTGGTGGGTGTTGACCCTTCTATCTGTTACACGACTGCGATCATATTTAAAGCACTATCAATGGGGCTAAAAAATCTGAAAGATGCCCAACTCTCATAACCAGGGAAATAGGAAAAGACAAGAGTTGATCAGATGACCAAAATCCTACAGAAAGGTAGGATGACAAAAGATTCATTTAAAATATAAATAAGCCTATCAAAATCTCACAATTCTGGGGGAAAATATACAATTTTATGTAGTGACTCTAAGACAATCCATTTTTCCACAAATTCGCTGATTCAAGGAGAGGAAAACATTTGTCGTTCACTCCAGGTTTCTCTTTCTGGATTTATAAGGTTACAATATTCACTACATATGATGGAAATAGAAGGAGGAGAAATGCTCTTCTATGCATTTTTCCTGTTTTCTCTTTGAAGCAATCACCTACTACTTTTGCCATGAAATTTGATTATTTTTTATGAATTATTTTCCTAAGTACAGTTATATAATATAGTAATTGAGTAAGAACGAGAGAAAGCAGAAAAAGAAAATGATACAGGTGCAATATTATTTAAGTATAGATTTATATGTTTATAAGTATAGTAACATATAATGGAATGTAACTTGTACAATTATATATCTTAATACATATAGTTATTTATATGTAACATATAAATAGCTGAATGTATAAATTTCTAAATATATAAATTATATATTTATATAAATGTATAAATATACTGTATACATACATATATAATATAGAAAATATATATAGTCATTTTTCTTCAATTATGTCTCTTGACCTCTCTTTCGCTATATTCATCTGGCTCAGTTTGGGATGATAGAACAGCATAAATGAAATAAGCAGGGTACTTGTGATACATTTCCGCCTATGGTGTTGAGGTAAAGGAAAGCCAATTGATCCTTACAGGATGATTTTTCGGGGGTCATTTTGCTCTGATTTAGTTTTCACATGAATGGTTCTGAAGAGTAATGACTTCTGTATATTAAAAAAGAGGTTGACAAACATATTAGAGTAAGAGAGAAACTTTCTCTTTATTTTCTAACAGTGCTAATCAGTGTTACATAATAGGAAGTAAAAGAAATGGCTTCTCCTTAGAAAAAGTACTTATAATATGATGTTGTAATAGCACAGTAATAGATAGCATAGATTGACTTAATCTTCCAGGAATAAATCTTAATTCATATCAAATTTTAACATCTTAATAAGAGAATAATTATTGAACAAGTGAGTCAATAATTTCAGAAGGAAATAGATATCCAGTTCATTAGGCCAAAACACACACATAAATGCAAGTACAGACAAAATACAAAATAAGGTACAGTTAAACTTAGAATATATGCATATATGTGAATTGAGAAATGTTTTGCTTAGAAGCAAAATCAATCTCAAAATAAGATATTGACAAATTTGTCTCTATAAAGCCATAAAAGTTTTGGTCAAAACAAAAACCATAGAACCAAAACAAGCTTAAAATTAAAATAAAAAGTCTAAACTAATTTAGATGAGAAATATTTGTTACAACTATAAAAATAAATCAAAATCTTAAGTAAATATAATATCAATCAATAGAAATACTAATATGGTCTCAACTGAAAAAAATGGCAAAAAGCAAGAGACCATTTAGATTTAAAAAATACCACAAGGACTTCCAAATATTTTCTCAATGTTTAACTACAGTGTAAACAAATATATAAATAACATAAGAACAACCAAAAATTCCTTTACTTGCCTAACAAATTAACAATTTTGAAAACATTTTAATATTGCAGTATTCAATTCCAGTTAAAATTATTTTTAAAAAAAGATAGCTTTAAGTAATATTAGTAGAAGTTATATTGGTACTATCCTATCGGAAATTTCACATCTATTAATTATTTAATTTATTTATTCTATTTTTAGACAATTTTCATACTATTGAGCTTAGTAATTTTATTCCTGAGAATTCCTGAAATCAATTGTTGAAACCAATTAGAATTGTTAAAAAGTGTCAAGAATACCCCATTAATAGAATGAAGGGAAAAAATTATATAATCCTTTCAGTAGAAAAAACATTTGACAAAGTCAACAGTGTTTTATGATAAAAGCTCTCAACTAAAGTCCATTTTACTTTATAATTAACATATTCCAAAAGACATCAGAATTTAGCAGTAAGTCTAAATTTTACTAGAAAATTTTATACAAATAAAAGTAATTTAAAATGTCATAGAGAATTAACTCTGCTTTCCAAAAATAAATAAATAAATAAAATGTATATGAAGTTGATCTGTATTCTATCAGATTGAACATTTATTTACCTGGGACATGTAGAATTCAGGGGAAAAAAATCTCCTTTTTTTTTTGCCCTTACTAATTAGAAATTATCTTTGTGTATTCTTTGGTATTTCTTAAAAAAAAATTTTGTGTGTGTGAGGCTGGTTTCTTTGTGACTATTTTTTGTGTGTGTGACTTTTTTGGTATGATTGTTTTGTGTGTGTATGTGTGTGTGTGACTACTTTTTTTTATCACCTTTAAAAAAATAAACTCTAAGTCCAATGTGGGGCTCAAATTCACCACCCCAAGATCAAAAATTGAATGCTCTACTGACTGAGCTAGTAAGGCAGCCCAGGAAAATTTTTATTTTTGCTTTCAGATCACTATTAGCGGTGACTTGAAAGAGGAGACTTTGAGAGTATCTTAATGTGTTTTTATGCCAACACTATAATTCATGTTCAGTTTCATTGTTTAGTTATATATTTGAGTATGTGAATACCAACTTGCCAGCTTTCTTGAAGAAATCACTTGGAGAAACACCTGAAGAAATCCTGAGCCACATATCCTTTTAAAACTTAAGCATAGACTCATTTCTATCTACACAAAAAAAACATAACTTTGTCTGCTAATGCAAGATTAGAAATACATTTTTCAAACTGTGTCTTAAGCTTCCAGTGATTTTTCCCTTCTTTTTATAAGACCACATAGGAGTTATAGAAAACCAATCATTTAAGACCATTCTGACAGGAAAGTTATAGAATGAGAGCAAAGAGAATTACAAAATAATATTGATAAAATCATGCATTCTTGAGATGAGAGTAACTGATGAGTTAGTACATTTTTACATATGAAGTTGGGGTTTTAGTGAGGCATGAAAACTATTAATGTTATATGAGCTTTGAAATCATGGACTGACGATAGAATTATGCATATTACATAATTATTTTATATATAATTGCATTTATTATATACGTAAATATACAATTATTTGTACAATTATTTATACACATGTTGCATATATGTTGAATAGGTCATGTCTATATGCATATATATTTCCATATATATATATATATATATATATACTGTTCAGCATTCCCCAAGATATTTTCTATGAAATAGTAGTTTACATGTATTTAGATTCTGGGCAACTTTTTGTTACTCTGTGACACTGTGATATGGATAAATATCATCACACTTCAGTTTACTTACAAGAGACTTGGATGTGTTTAATATTCCTAAAGTTTTATCTACAAAGTAGTGGAGATGGAGTTTAAATATGAAAGTGTGCACAGAAGAGTCTAGGCACACTTATCAATTACACTGATCCTCTCACCTGTTGGTAAAGGTTTAGATAAGACGTGTCCATGGTAAAATTAGTTTGGCACAAAGGCAGAGTTAGACATTAGACATGTTGCTTTATTGCTGAAATGTTCAAGGTCTTTGATATGCTAATACACATTGTTAATTAATGCACATTATATAAGGGTATAATATTCAGACATGCTCAAAGTTATTGGCCAGTCCTTTTCCGTCTCCAAAATATTTTCAGTACTAGTATTTCAAGTAATCAATCTGCAAGCCACTACTATAATACCACATATAAAACCATGATTATTGGAGAGCATTTATTCCAGAGCAACAAATAGAAGAATTGCCACACATTTTTAAATAATACTATTTAATATACTGCCTGCGCATCTATAAGTTGAGTAGCTCTAAGAACAAAAATACAGCAAAAGGAAAATCAATCTTTTGCATCAGTTTCCCTTGCTCCTGACCTTGTTCCCACTTATATTTCCTTTGATTCCTTATTTATCCTGCCTTTTTGGGAAAACCTGGTACATTCTAGATCAGAGCTTTTCAAATTTTATTATTCCTAACAGTCACCTCAAGGGATACTTAAAATGCAGATTTGGATTTGGTAAGACTGGGATATAGTGCAAGACTCTGCATTTTCGGTAAGCATCTACGTGATGTTTATTCTCCCGTCTGAACCATACATTTAGTAGCAAGAAGTTAAGGCAATTATCTTCTCCTAGTAGGTGTATTTTGAAATGGTTTTCAGGATAATTAAAGTCTGTCCCTACAAAACTGATCTGGTAAAGTTGTCCTACAGAAAAAGATCTGAAATATTTCATAATTTGGTGAAAATATATGATATTAATTGCTTTTTCTTCCCTCTGCATATTTGTATTTTAACAAGACAATAAACACCGTTTAAAAAAAGAGATCTTCTAATTGGAAACTGTTTTACTTTTGATACTAATTGCACTGCATTTATGCTTATATAAAATAATTTGGGAGAGAATATATTCAAGGGAGAGAATCAGATAAGAATAATTTGAGAGAATTTGGTGAGCTGGTATATATGCTGAACCATGCTCCCTCCCCAAACATTCATGTATGAAGTCCTAAACCTTAAGACTTTGGAATTACACAATATTTGGAGATAAAGCTTTAGAGAAGTAATTAAGGTTGATGAGGTCATTAGTGTAGGTCCTAATCCAATATGACATCCTTAGAAGAGGAGAAAAGTTAGACACAGGCATACAGGTGCGTGGAAAGCCAGTCATGTGAGGTGGACACCTTCAAGTCAACAAGAGGCCTCAGAAGAAATCAAACCTGATGAAATTTTGATCTTGGACTTCTAGCCTCCAGAACTGTAAGATAAGTTTCTTTTGTTTAAACCACTCAATCTGTGATATTTCATTATGGCAGCCCCAAGAGGCTAATACAATTGAAGTTCATCCAGAATTGGGGGGTATGTTTTTATTAAGGTTTAATGAATTCTGTTAAAAGATATGCAAGATTGTACCTGGCAGATACAATGGGTATCTTGTTACTTTCATCCTCAGTTTGACACATAGTTTGAACATTTCCTGGTTTGAACATTTCCTATTCAATTTCTTCATCTGTAAACTGATGGTAATAATAATCAAACTAATAAAATTTGGGTCAGATAAAGAATAAATATAAAATACATAGCACAGTATGTAGAAAAACAGTGTAATTATGTGGAATTATTACTGCTCCTCCTTACCAAGCCTAAAAAGCCCTGCTTTTGTTCCTAATTAAATTCTTACCAGTGAAAAGATCCATTTAATTTGAACGTGTTCCCTTTCAAGAGAACCTGTAATGATGGTATGCCAGTTTTTTTTGCCATTGTCTCCTGTAAAGATACTATACTTCCATTCCCTCATCTTTTTGGCAACATGACATTACTAATTGTGTTAGTTAAAACCATTCTAAGGGGTGAGGCTAAGTAAGGCTAAGTATGGGGAAATGAAAATTAAAACGCAAATTTGAAGAGTAAAAATAAACTCTTATAAGTTCCCTTCCATACAATAAATAAGAAGTAATAATGATAGTAATAAGGCAGCATAGATTAGTTTAATTTGTCCAATTATTTGTAAACTAGAAAGGAAAATGGGCACATCACTGTGAAATAAAAGTGAGAAACATTACAAATTCTAGTGCATCACAAAAAGAAAAATTAAGAGATGGAATAATAATAAAAATAATAATAATAGATATATCGCTTCAGTAATTAATTTAAGGAAATTCTTTGGACCAATCTCCTATTTTTATGCATAGAAAAGAGCATTCCTCGATATGTTTTTTGAACTATTATATGATTTTCCTGGTTTGCATGGAAATGATGTAACTAGTGTGATTTTACTATCATGAGTTTCACTGTAATTTATTAGTCTCTAAGATTCTTATCCTACTGAATTTTGATCATAATAATAATGTTTCTGCTTTACAGGTTCTGCATTGTGAATTATTGGAAGGAGGCTTCATCATTTTGTAAAATCACAAATATTATGCTCCTCAATATTCACCTCTACAGCATTTATTTGTAGGTGCACATTTGTGATGAAAAGGAATAAACCATTATTCCTTGACTGGAACAGTTCTAAAATTTAGAGTTAGTGAGCTGAGATCATTTAACCTAGATAGCCTTACCTGCAATATAATATCCGGTAATTGTGGAAACATGAATGTGATAATGTGGAACAGCCTTAGATGGATTTTCTTGTATTCAGACAGTGGCACAGCTGGCCATCTTGAATGAGACCTCATTTAGTATCTTTAATTAGGGTTTAACTATAAGTTTAAAAGTCATTTTTAAATGGTTAGTCATATATTCATATGCTCTTATAATACATTCTAAAAATTCAAATTCACTTCTGATTGAAGTCACAACATAAAATTTAAATGTTATCTTGTGGACACTAATTTTCTCTGCCATAACTAGTTGTGTGAGTCTACATTTCAATTCCAAAGCTTTTTTCCTCCCTTTTTATTGTAATATATCTTGAAAGATTTAAATCACATATTCAAAAAATAATTGCCATTTTAAATTGAACTCAGAGCAGAACAAACCAATTACTGTAGTTGCATCAGTGTAAAGCATTTTACTCTTCTCCCAGCTCCAGAAGTGTGCATACCTCCTCGATCACAATTATTATCACATTACTACTGCATTGGTATTCACCTCCTGAAGTAGACTAAAAAGCTTCTGGGGAAATGAATATCCTTGAGGTTCATATTGGGTTTGTAATGGTCTTATTGACACAATTTAAAATATGAGAAATCTATAGTCAAATTAATTTTTTATTCATCCACAAAATCTTTCAATTCTGAGGGTAGATATAGTAAAAGTCAAAACTCACACCCACACACATATACACATATACATTTCAGGGTACCATTTAGCCATAAGGAGTACAGATGATTAACTGGAGAGATCAAAATCTATATTTGCTTAGAACTACTGTTAAAGGACATCTTGATACCTAATGCCTTATTCATGAAATAATCACTGAAAAATACAGAGAATCTGACTAATGGTGTTCTGTTATTATTTTTAGACTTAAGTCAACTTCATTGAGCTATAATTTACTCACAATAAAACTCATCTATTTTAAATGTATAGTTTGATTCATTTTGACAAATGAATATAATTTTCTTTCTTTTTTTAATTTTTTTTTTTTTTATTTATGATAGTCACACACAGAGAGAGAGACAGAGGCAGCGACACAGGCAGAGGGAGAAGCAGGCTCCATGCACCGGGAGCCCGACGTGGGATTCGATCCCGGGTGTCCAGGGTCGCGCCCTGGGCCAAAGGCAGGCGCCAAACCATTGCGCCACCCAGGGATCCCTAATTTTCTAATCAGCAATACAATCAAAATATAGAGTATTTCTATCTCCCAAGAAAATTCCTATTGACTCTTTGCAGTCAATGCCACTTCTACCTCTGGCTCGTGGTCACCACTACTCTATTTCCTGTCACTATGGATTATTTCTGTGTACCTTGGGAATTTAAAGAAATGGAATCATACAGTAGGTACTTCTTTGGGTCTGGCTTCTTTTGTACAACATAACACTTTTGAATTTATTCATGTCATATTTATCAGTAGGTCATTACTTTTCATTTTCATTTTAATTAAATGACTCTATCGATACTTGTTTATCCATTTCCTTGTTAATGAAGATTTGAATTGTTTCTAGTTTGGAGCTATTAATAATAGAAGTGATTTAAACACTTGCATACACGTCTTTTATTAAACCTGCATTTTCATTTCTTTGGGGAAAATACTTATCAGTGAAATTTCTAATTCATAATGATTCAGTATATGTTTAACACTATAAGAAACTGCTAGCCAAAATTATACAATTTTACATTCCCTTCAGTAATGTTTAAAATGCCAGTTGTCTCACAAGCTCATCGATACACAATAGATTCAATCCTAGTGGGTATATAGTGATACTTTGGTCTGGTGTTAATAATATACCTTTCTCATATGACTAATATTGGCTAGTATATGTATTTATTGCCCATTTGTATGTCCTCTTTTATAAAGTGTTAAAATATTGGGACCCCTGGCTCAGCAGTTGAGAACCTGCCTTTGGCTCAGGGCTCAATCCTGGGTCCAAGGATGTAGTCTGGGGTTGGGATACCTGTGAGGATCCTGGTTCTCCCTCTATGTCTCTGCCTCTTTCTGTGTTTCTCATGAATAAAAAAAAAATAAAATCTTTAAAAAAGTATATGAAGTGTTAAAATATTTTGACCACCTTATTGGATTGTTTGCCTTATTATTATTGAATTATAAACTTCCTTTTTTAAAAAGATTTTATTTATATATTCATGAGAACACAGAGCGGGGGGGGTGGGGAAGAGGCAGAGACACAGGCAAAGGGAGAAGTATGCTCCATGCAGGGAGAGCCCAATGTGGGACTAAATCCGGGGTCTCCAGGATCAGGCCCTAGGTTGAAGTCTGCACTACACCGCTGAGCCACCCGGCTGGCCAGAATTATAAACTTCCTTTGCATAATGTGGAGATAAGTGTCACACTAACACAAAAAGCTATAAGAGAAGCTAAGAAAGTGATTAATCTGACATTTTGTAGCCTATATAGTACAAAAAATGAAGGCAGAAATTATTGATTATTATAGCAGTTACTTCAGCTAGTCAGCATTGTTTTCCATGGCTAGCAATCTGTACTGATAGCAATTAACTGGAGTATATATGATAATGTGACATGCAGTAATATGTGTGGTCATGGAGGGTATGTGTGTACAAATCGGCATGTATAATTATATATGGAATATGTGGCATTGGGTGAGGAACTAAAAAGAATAATACTCTATTTGCTTTCTGATTAATTAATAATAATTTCTGAAAAAATATTATTGAGTTTTACTACTTTTAATGATCCTTAATGAGGAAAATGTTATATAGTGCTCATTTCTTGAATTTGTAGTATTGTATTTATCTATTGAGATAGAGGTAACCCCTGATAGATACAGAACACAGCCTTCACATCTACTTAAGAAATGTGACACTGTATGGTTCCAAATGCTAAGTGGTTACGCAGAATCACAAGCAATAAAATTTATAGTCATTTACTGTAATAGACACAAAATAAAGAATGGTAAGTAGGTGTAACTTTAAATAAAAATTAGAACATGCAAAAAAAGAGAATGAAGCAGAAGTGTAAGGAAAGAGGGGCACAGACAATTAGAAGGTTAAGAATAAGGGGTGTCTGGGTTGCACAGTTGGTTAAGTAGCTGACTCTTGATTTCGGCTCAGACCATGATCTTAGGATGGTGAGATCGAGCCCCTCATCTGACTGTGCACTGAGCATGAACCCTGCTTAAGATTCTCTTCCTCCCTCTCCTTCTGCTGCCCTTTTCTCCCATAACACTCACTTTTTGTCTCTCAAATAAATAAATACTTTTTTTTAATTTTAAGAAAAAGATATACCACATTTCTTCCAGTTTGTTTTTGTGTGCACCAAAAGAAAGGTTTAGGGAAAGTTATAGAATACTTAGCATTTAGAACCATGCAGTATCGCTGTATTAGTCAACATTCTCCAAAGAAACAGAACCAATAGGACACACACACACACACACACACACACACACACAGATAGATAGATAGATAGATAGATAGATAGATAGATAGATAGATACAGATATAGGTATAGATATATAGTTATAGATATATCAAAATATATTTATTATAAATCATAAGCTCATATAGTATGGAAATGGAGCATTCGCAAGATCTGCAGTTGGCCAGCTGGAGACTCAGCAGAACTGATTGTGATTTCCAGTCACTGGAAAGACTGGAAACCAAGAGAGTCAATAATGTAAATTCCGGTCTGAAAATCAGTAGGTTCAAGACTCAAGGCAGTAAAAGAAAGATGTCCCAGCTTGTCAGAAAGGAGGAAAAATTCACTTTTCAGCCTATTTGTTTCATTTATGTCTTCAATAGACTGCATGAAGCCCATCCTGTAGAGGACAAACTGTTTTACTAAGTCTACTGATTCAGATGTTAATCACATCTGGAAACGCCCTCACATTCAATCCAGAATAATAAGTGGCCAAGGGTCTGGAAACCCTTTGGTCCAGTCAAGTTGGCACATAAAATTAGTTATCACAATCACATTCTTCCTTAAGTAGATGGTAAACCTCTATAAGACCCTCTCTTATCTCAGGTTCCATGTACAAAAAATGCAATAAATGTGCATAATGTAACCTTTCCCTCATTTAGGATGTGTAAAATATGATGAGATTTGTTTCTATTTGTTGTCTCCTTGACTTCCTTACTTAAAGGCACATATAAAGTGACTCTGCTTTACCTTGTACTCTCTGTTTAGTCCTCCCACATATTACATGTGAGCTTTGTTATATATTTTGGTCCGTCTCCCTCAGATTTACAGGTTTTTTTTTTTTTGAGGTTACAGAACATGTCCCAAGGTGTGTATGTATTTTGTTCCAGTGCCTAAAAGAATTATCTGGTGTCACCAGGTCACTCTCTTAGGATGGTTACTTTGGGTGGTAAGTAAACATAGAGCAGTAGAGGTGGCAATCAATGTTACTTCTGTATGCTACAGCTATTGATGACTTACAGGGATCATCAGTATCACCAGACACTGAACTTCCCATTTGGTATTCAAGAGTTCAGTATCATGTTACCTACCATCTCCTGTCCCTTTGAATAATTACCGAAACTTGTCACTTGTGATTTTTCATTAATCCTTTGTTCTCGTTCTGGTTCTTATTAAAGAAACATCAATTATCTTCAGATCTATCTCCCTGGCCTCCAATCCATTTGACCATTTACCACTGTGGACTTAGTCTTTCCATGTGATTCTTTCCAACAAGAGCTTACCTCTTCTAACTCAACCCATGCCATATTTCAGCTTGTTTGTGCTGTCCTGTGTATAAAATGGAACTGCTTGTCAATTCAGATTAACAAAGCAAATATAATACTACAATATAAAAATGAGAGGGATAAAGATGTCTCAATCAAAGAAGTCATACTGATGTGTCTAGATCCATTGCGTAAGGTTGGAAGCCTGGGAAAGACAAGGGAGTCCATAGAACAAATCGGAGAAAACATGACTCTGAAAGGAACAGAGGCAAATGGCTCCTTCCACTGCTTCTCCACTGAGAAAGCACTATTATTCATTTCATTTTTTATCTCTTTGGAGATGCCATTAGTGTTTTGTTTTAAATTCTACTCTTTTATAAATAGTATGATGAGTACTTTGCAGTGACATTTACCTTTCCATGTTTCTGTCTATATTGACACTACATCTGATCCATTGTGGAATACTGGATTATTTTACCTCTAACTTATCTCTCAAATATTTGTCATTATCTTTTTTCACCATTATATGTATTTATTATTTGTCATCTCTCATTAGAGTCTACTGCCTATTTTCATTTTTATTATTTATAATAGCATCCGTTGTAACTTAAAATATCTCTTGTCATACGGATATTAAAAATATCACCATTGAAAACAGTTCCATAATAGCTACTGGAAATACACTGTTAAATAAAATGTGGTCCCTTTTGTCTAATGGAATTGGATTTATTTTTTTTCATATCAAAGGTGGCAGAGTAATTTTAAACTTTTACTACACAATAAGTTGAGTAATAATAATTTATTTCATGTAGATCTATAAGGTAGTTAATATCAAATGTTATTTAGTACACATAATTTATCCTTTTTAGTGTTCAACTTCTGTTAATTCCTATTTTGTCATAACCGTTTGTGTGCTTGTTTCTTTTGTGATGAAATAGAAAGACAGAAGTGGCCACAAGTCCAAAACTATAGGGATTCAAAGACTTCCTTGGTCAGAACATTTTTACACACATACACACAAAATTGGAATCTGATGAGCAAGATGATTCAAGTAATAGACAAATTAAATGGCATTCAAAGTGACGAATTAATAAATATTTAATAAAGTCTTTACTAGCTACTTCAAACATGAAAGTGAACAAGATAGTATCTAAATTTAGAAGGTTCGCATTCTAGGAAAATGATTAAGTAAGTTCTGTTACTAGGAAGAGGTGGAATGATTGGTCTTCACAAAGCAGATGATGGCATAGGATCTAGCTCTTAATAGATGTCTGGGCATTTGACAAATGAAGAGAGGGTCAAAGAATATTCTATGTGAATGAATAAATGAACATAAGACCCAAGTATTTGAAAGACTACTCTGCCACATTTGGCAAAGCAGCTGGAGATGCAAGTGGAGATACTTGAGATGCCTTTTGTAATTCTTGCAGAGTAGTCTGAGCTTCATTCTCTTTCCACTATCTGTAAGAGAGTGATGTGTACACCTCAACCTTTATGCCAGATGATGCTACCATTAACTTGAGAGATTGGGAGGGTGTTGCAATTTTGTAACAGCCCAGGCAAGAGAAACACTGAGAATATAGTTGTGCAAAAGGGATGGATAAAAAGAAAGTTTATAAAATATTTGCGGTAGATTTGTGATCATTCCGTGGCAGCTTGGATGAAAGAAAACAAATGACTGGTAGAAATCAAAGATGAGTTTTAGGGTCTACCTTGAACTTAATATAATTTTATTAACCAAGATAGACAATACAAAAGTAGAAAGTAAGTTTAATGATTTGTTAGAAGCAAAAGAATAAGGTAACATGAAATTAATGAGGTGTAAACTTCAGGGTCACATGTTCTCCCAGACTCTTTCCAAGACACTGACTGATGGTCTTAGCAGCAATGTATTCACAGGAATATGTATTTTTGTTAAAATTTCTTATTTTTATGAGACTTGGTTGTTACTTATATCCAAATTAGTTGTAATTGGTATCTCTTTCAATTCAAACTTCTTCTCTATCACACTTCCTATTTGGCTTCTTTTTGTGCTCACATATTGAACAGCTTGGAAGATTAAGATTTGGCTGAGAAGACTTTGAGTTGGGGATACGGTTTGTTTTTAGTGGGATTTGTGACACCTCTGCATTGAGATAACCTTCTATGTTCAAGTAAACTTCCCGTTAACCATCCTCTTATAGGAATGACTTCTAGAAATACTTCTACTGTCCCCTGTGTGCCAAGCCACCTGCAATGTGACTAAAATCATAGAGCTGAGGTTGTCATGTATTGACATATTCTATGTTGTTTGGCACCAGCAATATATAGTCATGGAGGAGAAACAGGAGTTGAGTAGCGCTGAGTCAGAGACTAATCTACGGAAAAATTGTCCAACCATCAGATATATAAATTGTAAATAGGGGATTCAGGTTTTTTTTCATTCAGGGTTTTTTTTAATTGTTAATTAGTGTACAGTTGAAATATATTAGTGTTGGGTATACAGCATAAAGATTTGACAATTCAGTTTTTATTTATGCCTAATTAAAATGTATCACTTTTCAGGAATACACTCAATCGTGTAGCATAAAAACTATAAATATGCTTTATTTTCATACACTTTTCTCTTTCTTGAGGGTAAATATAAAATTGAAAAGAATTTCTGTGTTTGTAGGGCACCAAACTGTAGCAGTCCTACAATAGAAGTTTCATCTGTATGTAACAGGAAAAATCTCAATAAAGATTTTCCAAAATTAGTACAAAAATTTTAATAAAAGTTTAGACACTCAAATTGTCTATGAGAGGAATGCTATTGCAAAGGGCCAGAACCAGTACCTCTGCCAAGCTCTGTCACTGAGTAGGACATCCTAGGAAAAGTGTGTCCTCAGCAGAAATATAGTAGCAAAAACAGAGGATGGGCGCTAGAGATATCAGTCAACTGTATACTCTTTAAAATAGTAGATCTGATTCTCATTTCTCTATGGACATTATAGTCTATAGCATATGCTGCAGAATTTCCTGTTCAATGTGAGTTTGAAAATCACAGCCTCCATTTTCCCATGAACCCCTCCTACACAGTGGAAATTTAAAAGAACTATATGAAGAACTATAGATCTCAGTGCTGTCGTTGACATTGAGGTGCAACTGGTACTCATCCTCTGCCTCTGTGACTATGCATCCAAAATTTCTCTGACTCTCAGCTGTCATCTGGTGATGTGATCCAAACCAACATTCCTGAGAAGCATGAACAAAGTTTGGCCTCTCAGGCTGGAGGAAATCCAAAGTGTCGTGGTGGCTGCCATAGCTTGCAGTTTAATGTGAACTACTCCTTGCTGTATTCCCTGGTGGGAGTTAGCCCTCTGGAGGCAAAACTACAGTCCTGCAGAACTCAACAGTTGTGGGTATTGGAATTTTCTCGCAAATTACCCTCATGAGTTCAAAGGAAGGGATGGTAAGAGAAGCTACTTATGTTTTCAGCTCTTTGTTCTTGGACCAGTATGTTATTCCTACTAAGGACAGAACATCATATAATGAATGCACAACATCTTGAAAAATGGCACTTTCTCCTTTAGAGTTTTGCTTTCAAGCTGTCACTTCAGTTATGCCTTGAGTAGGTCATTCAAAAATTCTTTGTGGCTGGCCGCTTCTGGATGGAATAGCTGATGGGTCGAGACTGACTCCCACACATCCTTCACTGTGAAGTTGGTAGCATACTCAGAAGTGCTGCCTACACCTATAAATCAGGTGTTCTGTAAGCATCTTGAATTGTGCCTGCTAAGTCTCTGAAGACAGGAATGAAAACCTGTACTTAGAACAGATATTTATGCCTATGAAGACAAACTTTTGGCCCTTAGAACATATATTTATCCTATGAAGACAAACTTTTGGACTTTCCAAGATGGAAGGGACTCAATTTAGACAAGTTATAAGTTCATCTCTTTAAGGGATTGTTTTGTATTGGGGGCTCAGTATTCACCTCTGTGGCTCACAAGTTGGAGACTCATAGTTCACAGCAGTTATATTGGTATTGGTAAATTGGAGCCCATTCTACTGGGTCTATATATAATCTTTCCCTCTGCCATTGTGGCCACTCTTTCATGTACTTATCATGCTATTTTTTAAATGTTTTCTTCTTTGTAGTAGAGGATGTAGCCCATATTAATTTGGTTTTTATATCAAAAAGGATATCTGTCCAGCATGCCCTTGAATATTGTACTCTTAAAAACTGGCTGAATTGGAAGGCTTCTTAAACTTTGTAGAATTATGTGCCTTCTGGATGGTATATATCTCACCAAATACTCCAGTGTACTAATCACCTCATGTGTGACATATCATATCAACATGATATCAATCAATATAATGGATCAGTGTGATGCTTTAGGAGATACTCAGTTTGCACAGGCTTTTCCAGACTGTTATCATAGGAGGCAAAATAAGTGACATAATCCTCCGACAAAACTGTAAATGGCTCTTATTTCCCACTCCATCTGAATGAAAAGTGTTTCTGATTCTCTTTTGTAGGTGGAATAGAAAATAATGCAATCACCAAATCAATAGCTATATGCCATGAACCTATGTATACCATGTACCTTAGTAATCTTTCAGCAATGATACTCCAACAGGCACAGTGGCTGCAATCAATGCTTCTACTTGGTTGAGCTTATCATAGACTATAGTGATTCTCTAAGATACATTCTGTTTCTGCAGGGACCAAAATGGCAGGTTTAACAGCCATATTAGGAACCATTAATCCTGAATACTTTGCCCTCAGTGGTGGTGCTAATTTGACCCATCCTCCTAGAATGTAATTTTAGTTTTAATTTTGTCTCAGAGGTTTTTCACTTGACCTTTCCCACTATCAAGCTTATTCCCAAAAGTCAAAGAAACAATGTAGTGGCTACTCAAATTGCCAGGTATTCCAGTTATATATCCAGGGACTGAGAAAGTGATCATAGAGCAAGTCCATGGAACAAGTGGGCCTACTGAAATAGACTTTAACCAGAAATCCATTTATTGTTTGGTCCTTATAAGTCTCTATTCTGTCAAGTAAGCCATGAGGGTAATTGAGTTTCCAGTGTCAGCTCAGTTGTTGTGTCCTACAGTTTGTTTTGTCTGGGTATTTACCTTTACTTATAGAGTCACCCAGTAGTCATAGACACCCTTTTGGGAAGGACTAGGGGGATCAGTACTTTATATAATTACTTTGCTGTTGCAGGGTCCTTTTTTTCCTGGGTAATTCTTCAATCAACATATTTCAAATCTAAAAACTGTTTCAAATCTAGAAGGAGAACAAGGGATTCATGATATTTTATTGAGATGATTGCTCTCAGTCTTTTGCTCCTTTGTTCTTATTTCCTGGTTGTGAATGTTAAATAGCATCCTTATTCCTGTATCTAATTTTCTTCTAAGGGGACCAAACTCCGTTAACTTTATTTGAAAGTTTATTATTGCAATTTGCAATTTATTATTGTAATTGTGGCCTCCTAGCTTCTGATTCAGTGACGTTTATGGTCTCTATTCCTTCAGGATTCTATCATCTCCCAGGATATCAAAGAGCCCAGCTCTGTGACTGCTTATCCTATAGTCATCACCATATTGCAGAGAAGAGACATGATATAACTTTTTATAGTTTAATAAAACTCTGACCAACTCATTCCTAACAGCTTTTGCATGTGTCATGTCTATGGGTCCTCTTATGGAAATTAACCCTCTGGTGGGTCTTCGGCATGACATAATATGTCTATTTCAGCATATGCTTGCCCCTCCTATTCCTTCTTGTATCATCTCCCAGGGCAATTTGGGGATTCTATTTTGCTCATTATTGACCATAACTTTCTCAAAGCTTCTAAGAGTCCTCCTGGTGGTGAGTTTGCCTCATCTCTTAGGATTCTTACCAGAATATTTAATCTCATGTCATGAAAAAGTATCCCTAAATCAATCCCTTCCTTATCCACTCTTTAATTCAGATACCCCTCTCAAACTATCATCTACATAATTTAATCCCAGGATCTCTCCTTAGCTTCTGTCACTAAATATAGTCAGTTCTTGCAGCTCCTTTGATACACAATATATTTCCTGCCCTGTGAGATCATCTGTGCTTCCTGCAACAAAATATCTGAGCAGTACATTTTTATGTTCATTATGACCTAATATTTGCCTTTAAAATTTGCATTCTTCTCTAAACAAAAATCATACATTCCATAGCATCTTGGTTAACCTCTACTCAAAAAGATAGATTTGCAGTGTTATACTTCTATCATATTGATATATCTTCCTACAAATTGGAAGATTAGATCTAGGTTTGGAAGCATGGTAGGATTTCAAAAATTCAAAGAACATGAAGAACTTTCTAAGAAGACCCATTTGCCTAGAGTAGAGTGTGGGATGCAAAGAGACAGGATATTGAATAGAGAATTTCAGAACAGAGTTAAGATCAACAGAAGTATCAGATAAAGGAACAGAAAAATTATATACTGAAAATCTGGGAAGTTATATCTGATGGCTCTGTGAAGAATAATATTTTGGGATGTGGAAATTGGCATCCTGCAGAGTGATAGGGGTAGAGAAGCAAGAGTAGAATTTTGTGAGAAGTCAATGGCTCATGGACAGAGAAATTGACCAATCACTGCATTTACAGTCAGGGCTATTTCAAAAATTTCTCCTATATATGAGCATTGGGAATGATAAAACCAGTACTTGATGGTAAAAATTAACTGTTTCTCCAGGGGAAAATCGGGGTGGGGAAGGAAGAAATGAATGAAGAAGAAAACTTGATTTCTTGCGTTTGCCAAGTACGTGATGTAAATACTCATAGCATGGCTGATTTCAAACTACCAATGTGCTCACAAATTCCCAAACACTAAGAATAAGCTCTCAGAACAAAACAAAACAAAAGAAAAAAAGAAAAAAAAAAAAAACCCAATAGCTTTCAGATGTAATAGGAACTTCTTTTACTACTTCATTGTTAAAACATCAGAATGACTTACATTAATAAGACACCAAGGAACATGCAGAATAGCTAAAGTTTCTAATTTAAAGAGAGCATAGTAGAAATACAGTTACTGCCTATTAAATCTGAGGTTGATTCTCAGGTATTGGTTAAATAAGTGTTCTTTATTGATAGTCTAAGGAATGTTTTCTAGGGTTCCTAAACTTTGCAAAACAACTATTGTGGCATTATAAAAGCTAAGTTTCTTATAATATTATAATCCTCATAATAAACTAATCGTCCTCCTTACAAATTAAATACTTCCATTTTCATCTTTGAAGCTGTTTTTCCTCCATATGAATGAATTCAGCAATCTAAAATGCTTTGTCTTGTGGCCCGTGGCAGACCCAATTATCTGGAAAATGAGAATCCTATTATATATCCTTATAATTCTTGTTTCATACAGGCACAAGAGCATATAATTCAATACAACATCTGTTCCTAAATACATAACTTAAAACTTTTGAAGTAACTTGAGAAAGTTAGAGAATTGAATTGTGAAACTAACACCAAATTCTGAAAATTCTGTTTCCAAATTTTTGATCAAATGACTAAATATTTTAATTTTATCTTTCAGTAACTTGAACTTTTATTATAGGTTGTTCCTTTTTTATTATTTTAAATTAAGTCTGTGCCAAATGCACTGAGCTAAAAAGCCCTGTGGTTTAATTTTCTTCTATCTATTAGAGATAAATTTAGCAGTTAATTAGTCTTACTATCAAATGTCTTTTCTATGCAAATAAATCACTTAAATACCAAATTTATATTTGAATCTCTTGTACTTTTGAGAGTATTCATAAGGATTATTAGATTCACATGTGAACCAGAAAGAACTTAAAAAATAAGATACACTTAACCTATGTAGATTAAAACATAGGTGCCTAGTTTAATATGCAATTTCATTAAAACATTTCAGTTATTTAACACTTCTGCAATTTATATCTTATGACTTTTCCTTGTAAATTATCACTTTTTTTGGCATCATGAGTGCTAGCCTAATAAACATAAGACATTTTATTACTTTGCAAAAGCATAGCAGGATATATGATCTGAAAACTAACATTAGATAAAATAATCTTTGCCTCAGTTTATTAAGTATGCTACTCTTTTTTTTAAGATTTATTTATTTCAGAAAGAATGTGTGTGCATACATGTGCATGTGTGAAGGAAGGGGCAAAGGGAGAAAATATCCAAGAGACTCCCCACTCAGTGGGGAGCTGGACATGGGGCTCGATCTCACAACCCTGAGATTGTGACCTGGGCCAAAACCAAGAGCGGAATCCACAACTGACTAAGCCATCCAGGCCCCTAAGTATGCTACTTTCAAAAACAAAGCTGTTTAGAAATTTCCTTTTACTATGGACTCGGGTCTTGCCTAGTTGTAGATTTAGCTTACATTTTGCAATTTTCAAGATTTAGTGGACGCTAACAATTAAAAACCTACAAGTCACATAAAGTAGCAATTTAATATTTTAAGATGATAGAGTTTCATGTGTATGTGTGTGCAGTTGTACGCATGTTATATTTTGTTTTATTTTGTTTGATTTGATGTAATGCTTGCACAAATACATGTCTGTGTTATTTTAGATCTAGAACAAAGACTTTAACTGTGAAACAAAACCTTGGTTGGTGAAATATCCCCTCTGTTATACCAAAAACTGTTGGTTGTTTTGGCTTTAGATTGAAACTAATTTTGTATAAAAAAAATCAAATAAAAAATGAATAGTAAGTATGTAGTCTCAAGAAATATGGTGTCACCACAGTTTTCAATCATCAGAAAGCAAGGAGTCAGGGCATCCTTGATATTACTTCAGAAGTCAATATTAAGTTTGATTATCTTAGACTTTCAAATTATTTGGACAAATTTTTTCTTATTTTAAATTAATTTTTGAATGATATTTTTAAGCTTTAAAAACCATATTGAGGGGCATCTGGGAGGCTCAGTGGTTGAGTATCTGCTTTTGGCTCAGGTCATGATCCTGGGATCCTGGAATCGAGTCCTGAATCAGGTTCCCCACAGAAAGCCTGCGTTTCCATCTGCCTATGTCTGCCTCTCTTTGTGTCTCTCATGAGTAAATAAATAAAAATCTTTTTAAAAAATCATATTAATCTGGAGGTGAAGCAGTTATGAAATGACCAGGATGTTAAACAGTTATAGCAAACTAAAATCCATCTATGCTCTGATATAGATGAAAACAGTACTTCACTAGTCACATGATTACACATACATTTTGAAACTCCATTCTAAAATATTTATCCTAAATATAAATGAATTATATTTGCTTAATATACTAAAACAGTATATTATATAGTAGTATATTTTTCTATTAAAATGACCAAAGATATTAATAAAATTGTAATCCTTAGCCTCAGAGTTAGACTTAGAAAAATATTTCTCATTAAGAATTAAGAAATTTATATTTTCAACTTCCATAGTTATAGGAGTAGCCAATTAGAAATTCAACCAAATCTGATCAGAGAGTTATAAGGTCTAGACAAGAGAGCATGTATTTACATTTTCATGATATGAATTTCTCTTATTACGTAAGATAAGAGATAAATCATCCTACAATAGCAAAAAGAGTTCTGGTTGTCATAAATCCCAGTGATTTTTCGAACATCAGCAGAAACAACTTGAGTTTGAGGATGAGAAGTAGAACTGGCTCAGGGAAGTTACTTCAAGTTCTATTTATGGATAATTTGGCTCCTTGGCCATAGATAAATCTCCTCCCCATAGTAGATCTACGATGAGACTTATCATCTGACAAAATCTTTATGCCCTTTATGTATAAGAAGAAACAGATGATTTTCTATAGAAATAACTCTATTGTGGCCACGAATGCCTCAGGATAAGGCTCAGCTTTCTCAGCATTTGAAGACTGTATGGCATGGTCTGGTTCACTTACTGTTACATGAACACAGCAATGACACAAAACCTGCTCCTGCATTCACCCAGACTTTGTACTGAGGAGAGGTACCAATTGGGAGGTAGCACTAGTCATCGGACAGCAGGGGAAACCACTTCCACTCTTTTCCACTCTCTTTATTCATAACCTTGATGATATTACTAGAATCAGCTGATATATTACCCATATAAATAACTATATAAGCCACTGTATATGTCACTAATATGACAGAGAAAGATAAACATCTAGCCTAGGAAAAAAGAAGAGAGAATTTAAAAACAGAAGAGAATTTTAAACAACTTTTAATTAATATACTCAGTGTCATATAAAAGGCTTGCTTTACAAGCAAAATTTCACAGTAATTAGATTTGTAGAAATAATTGTAACAGTCCTCATAAGATAATAAACTAAAGGTTTCCCCCACTACCCCAAAGTAGGATGTTTCTACCAAAAAACTTTCTTAAGCTGAATGGTGTGAAGCAAACAAGAAATTACCATTAATTATATGGAAAATTTTTTTTTTCCGCTACCAGACCTCTAAAAATAAGCTCTCTTAGTCTTTTCTGATACCTTAGGACACATCTTGCTAATGGATGCACAAAGCAAATCAAGATAAAACAGATTCCCAGGGTCACTGTTCAAAGTTCTGGAGACTTGAGGCTGAGATGCTGAGTGTTAGTTCCCTGGGAAGGGACTTGGTGGCGCCACTCTCACTGCTCCAGATGCACCCTGTCTCTACAGCGGTCCACTGAAAAACAAATGCTGAAAATTATTTTTGCTTTTCATCTTTTCTCATAAAAGTGAAAATTCTCTTCAGATTTCCTATGCTTAACGAAAACAGATGCTAATGTAGATTTTTCCTAAAAGCAAAGTGGAATAACATGAACCTTCCAAAAGCAGGGGATACCTGTATTATTACATAATCTGTGATTTAATCACATACACATAGTATTATTGTGATAATCCAACAATAAACATACATTAATTAGTCAAAAAAGTAGTATGAGTATACTTAATCATCTATATTATAAGCCATCTACTCTGAGTGAAACCACGAACACGATAACACTTTTTGAAAAGGATTTTTTTTCCTTAAGGGCTCTATTTCAGAATCATAAAAATAATATTTTAGGATTTTTTGTTTCTATTGATTAGATCATAATCCTTCTTTGTCCTTCCAATTATATATTTTTATTATTACACAGTATATAAATATCTTCCTGGTTTTACCAGAAATTCTTTGTTTAATTCACATTCTTTTTGAAATTATTCTTCCTGTATTCTTCTGAGTTCTGATTTAATTTGAGATAAATGCTTTGTAGGTCTGTTAATTTCTTACAACCGACCTTATACACACATGCACTCGTATATGTATACATAATAGACTAGTGCCATACACTCATACACTCATATACTCACATACACTAATATATGTATATATAATAGATTAATGCCATAGATTTTACTAAAGCTATACTATATGTAATATGTATTATATATATATATTGCTATCTACAGTATAATTAAATATATTATATCTAAATATATTGTATTTAAATATACTTACATATTTAATATATTACATCTTAATATTAAAAATAATATAAACATATTAAATACATGAAATATGTTCATATATTAAAGAAATAAAAATATATTTACATATTTAATATATTAAATCTGTTTTAATTAAATTTATTCATTATGAGTATATAATATATCACATATATAAAATATGTATATTTTTATGTATATTTTATGATGTATTATGATGTATATATGTATATTTTATAAAATATACATATTTTATATATATGATGTATTAGTGCCATGATTTTACAATTATTTTTAAAGATCTTATTTATTTATTCATGAAAGACACAGAGGAAGAGGCAGAGACATAGGCAGAGGGAGAAGCAGGCTCCTCACAGGGAGCCTGATGCAGGACTAGATCCCCAGAAACTGGGATCATGCCCTGAGCCAAAGGCAGAGGCTTAACCACTGAACCACCTTGTGTTCTGGTTTTTAGGATTTTCACTTTGGTGTATTCTACATTATGTTGCTGAAGTATTTTCTTCAGTATTTTCTAAGGGTTTCAGAAAATCTATGATATATTTTATGCAAAACCCTAGAGTACATTTTAAAACATATTTCTGAAAATGTCTGAGATATTTTATATCTAAAAATGTTCTTTCATTTAATTTTGCATGATATAGAATCCTAGCCTGGAAATATTTTCCTCATAAATTGAAGTGACATTTTGCATGCACTCTCTCTGTCTCTCCCTTTTGCACACAATGTTGCTGATGCACCTGGTTCTGTATTTTCTTCTCTGGAATCTATTTGACTCTGATCTTCATTTTGATTATCTAAACTTTACCAAAACATGCCTGAATATGCTTATTTTTTCATTCACCCTGCTTCTCCAAATTTAAGCAAGAGAATGTGTCATTAATATAGAGCAAGTATGTGTTTTCTTTGTAACTGTGAAGCTCCAATCTGTCTCTCCACAAATAGAAGGCATACTGTAAGCAAAAGTCATAGTGCCTTACAATCTTCATTTTGAAATACTTTGGTAAAGGAACAGGCAAGCAGGCTAGAGAACCTACTCACTTGAATGCCAATTTTAGAATGACTGCATATTATAAACATAGCACTTTCTGCATTCCCCCCTTTTCTCCCTCCTAATTTCAAATGTTGGTTTGATCATCAGTGTGATGATCTGATAGGTCATCTATCTGGAGACGTCTACTGATGTCATTTTCCCCAATGTGTGTTGCAGGATTTTTCCCTGTTAATAATATTTTCTGTTGTTACAAGATATTTGTTTGTTTGTTTGTTTATTCAAACGGAGAAAGGTGGGTGTGTTTCCTTACTCTTGTTTTAAAGTAGATGCCCAGTTTATTTTATTAAGATTCCTTCAATCTTTTTGAAATAAGCAATGTCTAAGAAGCTAACACAATTTTACTTAATGGCAAATGTATCTGAGGGAATGAGAATCGAGAAGTAACAGAGACATTGGCACCTTTGCTCCAATTGTTAAATCCATTTTCATGGTGGTGGTATGTCTGAATCAGCCATGTGGATGTCGACACATACAGGATGGTGTTGAATGCGCAGCTGCTCTCAGAGGCTCAGTCGTCCACTTGCTGAGATAACAGATGGAGCCAGGAGGACATGGGGGACTCATGCAGTGCTGTGTCGGCTCTAACTCTCCACTTCCTTTTTAGCTTCCACTGCCCACCAGTGTATAGTGACAGAGCAGCTGACAACCCCTGGCTTGGAACACTGGAAATCACAGAGGCATATCCCTTTCTGCCAGTGGGTGTGACAGGAGATATTTAAAGAATTGTGGCAGCATCAAAAGGAAAATGAGTGTGAACATAGTATAACATACAGAATCATCAAATCACTATGTTGTACCTATGATACTACTATAATATTGTATGTTAGCTATATTTCAATTAAAAATTAAAAATTAAGAGTAAGAAAATCTTTGAAATAAAAATTTGAAAATAGGTGTGCAAGCATGTGTGATAAATAATTCTGGTCCATTTTTCAAAAATTATGTCTAAAAAGATTTTAAAACTTCTAGTTGTATGTCATGCGGTGACTTTATTTTGCGTTTTTTTTTTGTATTTTATATATTTTTCTTTCTATTTTTCCAGCTTTATTGAGTTATAACTGAGAGACAAAACAGCATATATTTAAAGTGTACAACATATTTGTTTTTGCATACATTGTGAAATGATTACTACAGTTTATTTTACCCATTCAGCACCTCAGATAATTACCATTTTTTTTTTTTTGTATGTGTGGTGGGAACACCTAAGATCGACTCTTTTAGACAATTTCAAGTATACAATGCAGTATTATTAACTCTAGTAACATGATATACATTAGGTCCCCAGAATGTATTAGTGCTATAACTGAAAGTTTATGTTCTTTACCCAACATCTTTCTATTTCCCTCACTTCTTGGCCTATGGCAAATTCCATTCTACTCTCTTTTTCTAGGAGTTCAACTCTTTTTTTTTTTTTTTTTTAAGATTCCAAATGTAAGATTATATAGTATTTGTCTTTTTTGTCTGACTTACTCATTTAGCATAATGTCCCCATCCCCTGGTTTATCTATGTTGTTGCAGAATTTCCTTCTTTTTTTATGGCCGAGTAAAGCCACATTTTCTTTATCTATTCACTCACTGATGGACACTTGTGTTGTTTCCATATCTTGGCTATTATAAATAAAGCTGCAAGGAAATAAAGCTGCAAGGAACATAAGGGTGTATGCATCTTTTCAAATTAGCTTTTTCATTTTCTTTAGGGATATACTCAGAGGTGGGATTACTGGATCATGTGGTAGTTCTGTTTTAAATTTCTTGAGAAAACTCCATGCTATTTTCCATAATGACTGTATCAATTTGCATTTCCACTGATCACAGATTCCTTTTTCTCCATAACCTCACCAACACTGTTGTCTTTTTGATAACAGCCATCTTAATACATGTAAAGTGTTATCTCATTTTTGGTTTTGATTTGCATTTCCCTGATAATTAGTGATGTTGAACATCTTTTCATGTACCTTGTTGGCCTTTTGGATGTTTTCCAAGGAAAATGTCTATTTAGGTTCTCTGTCCATTTTTAAACTAAATTTCTTGTATATATTCCCTACATATTTTAGCTGTTAACCCCTTATCAAATATATGGGTCTGCAAATATTTTCTGTCAATCCAAAGTTTGCTTTTCCAGTATGTTGATGGATTCCTTTGCTGGTCAGAGCTTTTTAGTTTGATGTAATCTCATTTATTTTTTTTTTTTTATTTTTTTTTTTTTGCTTGTACTTTTCATATCATATCCAAAATCATTGGCAAGATCAATGTTTCTCTATGTCCTTTTCTAGGACTTTTATGGTATCAAGGGCTTACACTTAAGTTTTTAATCAATTTCAAGTTAATTTTTGGGAATGGTGTAAGATAGCAGTCCAATTTCATTCTTCTGCATGTGGATATCCAGTTTTTCCAATACCATATTGAAAAGACTTTTTTATCTCTATTGTATGCTCTTGACTTCCTTGTCAAAGATCTGTATATTGGTGGATGAGTTCATTTCTGTTCCTTTACCTTATGCATCTGTTCTTATGCCAATACATACTGTTTTGATTACTAGAGAATTGTAACATATTTTAAAATCAATTAACTGTGATGTCTCCAGTTTTGCACTTCTTTCTTATGATTGCAATGACTATTTGGAGTCTTTTGTGGTTCCATTCAATTTTTTTTAAAGATTTTATTTATTTGGGATCCCTGGGTGGCGCAGCGGTTTAGCGCCGGCCTTTGGCCTAGGGCGCGATCTTGGAGATCCGGAATCGAATCCCACGTCAGGCTCCCGGTGCATGGAGCCTGCTTCTCCCTCTGCCTATGTCTCTGCCTCTCTCTCTCTCTCTCTCTGTGTGACTATCATAAATAAATAAAAAATTAAAAAAATAGATTTTATTTATTTATTAATGAGAGACAGAGAGAGAGAGAGAGAGAGAGAGAGAGAGAGAGAGGCAGAGACACAGGCAGAGGGAGAAGCAGGCTGCATGCAAGGAGCCCGACATGGGATTCGATCCCCCGTCTCCAGGATCAGGTCCTGGGACAAAGGCGGCGCTATACCGCTGAGCCACCCAGGCTGCCCTCCATTCAAATTTTATGATTTTTTTTCTATTTCTGTGAAAAACATCATTGGAATTTTGATAGGGATTGCATTAAAACTGTAGATCGTTTTAGATAGTATGGATATTCTAACACTATTAATCCTTCCAATGAAAGAGCACAAGATATCTTTCTAATTGTGTTCTTTATAAACCATTTTTATCTTTTTGAATGTATTCTTAGAATTTTTTGACATTTAACATTTTATTCTGCATTCCCAAAGACAGATATGTTGATTATTACTAGATTTTGAAAGGATCATAATTTCCCAGTGATGTGAACAAATAATATTAGTGCCATATTTCTGATAATTACTTCTCTTGAAACACATGCTAACCCAAAACATTCTTTCTTGTTTGGATAACATCAGTGTTTCATGTGTCCAAGTCAAATAACCAGGATGCCAGACCATGCCTTGGATTCAGTATCTGGGAAATATTTGGAAATACTGACCATGTTTCTCAATAGCTGTCCCTTAATTCAATTTTCACTTACATTTCCCACAATGCCTATATCAGTTTTATGACAAAATAATGTGTCTTGTTTTTGAAATGAGCTTACATTTCAGATGGAATTCATTCATTTGACAATCATTTGTTCTGCATATTCACTACATGCATAACTCCATATTAAGGGCTAAGGATATAGATACTATTGAATTATGACTAAGACATCAAATAATTCATAAAGTTCATAAAATAGCGGTGAGGCGGAGAAGTGAGGGAACATGTGGACATATAATGCTTACAATAATATAACAGATACTCAAGTGAAATATTGGTTTATATGGTGCAGTGAGGTACAGTTACTGAAAACTATAAGAAGGCAAATGTTGGATTACAAAGATGAACTTTGTTTTGATGGAATGGGCTGTCTCAAGGATGATGGGTTCTCTGTCACAGATTTTCAGACTACCTGTGCAACCACTTGGTGGGGTTCTATTCGAAGAAATTCAAACACCTTGTAAGTACTTTTACTAAAAACCTTTAAAAAATTCTTCAAACCCTGACACTTTATAAAGTCTATTCACAAATCTGCTTGAGGCTTCTATCTAATTTTTAAAACCTTTGACTTCTAAACTCTTGAGTTATCTGTAGGTATTGCTAGGTGATTATTAGAGCAAAGATATTAAATGTCACCTTAACATTTCCCTATTATTCTAAAAAGAGTGTTCTATCTACCTACTCCAATATATTTTGTGTGTGTATATAATGGAAAATAATTCCTTCTGCTTTTTTCTCTTGACAGAACAGAATAGAAAACCATGAAGAAAGATTGTGTTGTGTATTTTTGGATTATATATGAAAAAGTAGATTTGAGATAATTAGCATTACACTTTTTCCTTTTAACTGTGTGGCTCTTGAGCAAACTTGAACTTAAAAATTCACCTGGAATTGATATGGCTAAATGACAGTAGCTAGGAGTGGAGGAATTTCTTCTAATTAATTAGAAATATTACTATTTAAGAGGGAATGGAGCAGTACTAAATGTATAGCTTTGCATTATTCAATCCAAATCTGAAACACTATTGGGGGTATGGCTTATAGATTGAAAATGTCATAGAATTCATGGCACCATTTATATAATATGGTCATTGAAGTATCATTTCCTGCTGGCAATGGATATCCCCAAATTGATTTAAAGAAAAATTGCTAGGGGGAATTTTCTAATTCATTAAAATTGATTATATTATTTGATAATATTATTTTCATGTTCATTTATGAATTAGAATTTTCTAATATTTTTACATTAATATAATTGCTTATCTTTGAAAAGATATCTTTTTTGCTAAAACTTGAAAAAGTTTGTTGTTGGTTTCTTTTTTCTAATAATTTTTAATGAAAATATTATTGACTTTTTTGAATTGAGCCACAGCTTAATAACCTGAAGGAAGTTTTAAAAATAAAATGAGTTAATGGATGACATTCTAAGTTCAAAACTGTAATACTGATCATATTATAACACTGAATTAGTATTTTGAGTACTTGAATCGATGAAATATTCTTTTAGCTTTAAATATTCCATTATTTCCAACATGGTATTGCTACATATAAGAAGTATAGCCTTAGACTCAATGGTAAATGATATTTTCTTTGGAATAGATTATTGTTAATTCATTAGCTATCAAATTATCAACAGAGTTTCAGTTTGGGAAAATGAATGAATTTTCTACACGTTTATATGATTGTATTTCTCCATTACAATGATCATGCAAAAACTAAGTATAAAGTCAAGTGGCAAAAATTACATTGAGAAAGAAAAAAATAATTAAAATACAAATTACAGAACCGGAGAACTCACCATCTACACAGTAAAGAATGACCTATTGATATTTCTTAGAAGAAAAAAATTATTTGCTAGTATTCATGTTTTTAATTTGACCTCAAAGCAAAATATAATGCCAAGAGAGGGAATATTGAAATACACACTTCCTTTTTAAAATCAATTCTAGGGTAGCCCTGGTGGTGCAGCGGTTTAGCGCCGCCTGCTGCCCAGGGCATGATCCTGGAGACCCCTAATGGAGTCCCACGTCGGGCTCTCTGTATGGTGCCTGCTTCTCCCTCTGCCTGTGTCTCTCTCTCTCTCTCTCTCTCTCTGTCGGTCTCTATGAATAAATAAATAAAATCTTTAAAAAAATAAAATCAATTCTAAAAAAATAAAATAAAATGAATTCTATTGTGCTGTCCTTTGATATTTAACATAGATAAAAATTTCAAATGCTCTAAATAAGATTACATCTATACCCTTTTCAATCATGTTATAATTTGCACTTTTCTCTAAAATGTATTAAATATCAAAATAATGAACCTTCAAATCATGCAAAAAGTTGAAATTAACTGCTTATGTTTTGAAATTACATGTCTACATTTAGGTAAATATTTAACATATAATCATTTAGAGGACTATGTGACTACTCTATAGCTTCGGTAGTACTATATAACCACTTAAATAAGCTGTTATGTTTCCATAAATAGAGAAAATAGGAGAGAGAGAGAGAGAGAGAACTAGAATTTTTGTTGCTATAATTATATATTCACCAATCTATTCTTTCCAGAATTCTGTATGTTTTATGTATTTTTTGGCTCTCCTGAATGTACTTCTTTCATCTGGTCTAAGAATTGGCTATTTCCTTTTTTTTTTTTTTTTTTTTTTTTTGGCTATTTCCTTGTAGAAAATGTTCTTTTTCATATTAATGCAGACTCCTATATGAAACAAACTTGTGAAGAATTAATCACAGCATAATGTAATTAGTTCTAAATAAGTGTCTGTGCATAATACCGTGGGATATTTCCTAACAGGCAATTTTTATAATCAGTGAATCACAAAACTGGACCATAATCTTATCCCCTTATTTGCCTTCAATAAGTTTTTCATTCAGATTCTAGCAGTGCACTTTTTAAAAATATTTCAAAAGTTTGTCCATTTACTGAAGGAATTACACATATAAGCATTCCAATTTAGTTTTACTATATAATTACTTAGAAAAATTAAGATGTTTAGAATTATTTCCTATATATTAATATTTATTGAATATGAAGGGATTATTGACAAATGCAACAGTGTAATAAAAAAATCTACTAGTGTATGGTGCATATTGATACTCACTTTTTAAAACCATATTTAGTTTTCAAAAGGTTGAACTTTTAAAGTCATTTCCCATTTTTCTTATTTCAATCTTTGCCATATTTATGAATAGTTGAATTTCCTACATTATTTAGTTTTTGTGTGGTTTAACTATTTTCTCTAATTTTCTACTTCACTAAATTCTAATTAAAAACAATGCAGATTGTGGTGGTATTCTGTGGGTTACTAGCTCATTGTTTTCCTCTTTTTATATCACTAATCTCTTGATTTTTAAAAAAATCCCTAAATGAAAGACAAATTGCGGGCAGATTTTTATGACAATGTGCAATCTTAAGTATTTTACTCTTCACTTTGTAAACTATAAAATCACTTGTATTCTTTTTTAAGAATGAAAATGTTTATCTGCAAAGATTTTGAATATAAAATCATATATATGCAGTCAGAAACAGGTGAATAAACAGAAAGAAACCCATGCTTCAAGAAAAATAGGAACTGGCCTTTGCAGTTGGCAGCCAGGGATGTCTATCTTTCTTAGAAAACAATTGCTTTTTCCAGGAATGAATTTTTTTAGTATGAATTCAGATTTCTAAGGTAGAAGTACAAGCTTCTTAATGGCCATAGCAATTCTTATTAATATGCTTCTAGGAATGTGTATAGTCAGTCTAAACATCACATTGATGTGACCAGGGACCAGTAATCCAAACACCAATGCTCTAATCAATTAGATTTGGCTTTATTTTTCATTCTACTTATCAGCCTTCATGTATATTAAATTGTTAATTCTAATTAGTGTGTGTAATTTATTGTATTTATTTTTATTGCATTTACATTTGCTTTTATATTTTTATATTTGCACAATTTATATTTTGCTTTTGTCGTTTTTCCCCAAAGCCTAATTATTCCCCTCTTCTATTTCCTACAACCCCCATTTCCCCAGAGTTTGTCAGTGTGGGGATTCCCTGTCACCTTCACCCAGGCACCATCTCTCAACTACTACTGAAATTCTCAAGTTCTTTTCCTGCCCTTGAGAGTATGATGTGTTCAATTCTGTGATGATAGAAAGGTTATGATCCCTGCAATGAAAATCCAGGTCTTTTACTTCTGGCTATGTGTGCAAACAAGTCATCTCACTCTGGAAGCCTCAGAAATGTAAAACTCATTGTCTAACTTGAAAGAAAGTACTATTTCCCATCATACTTGGTTATATTGAAAAAATTAAGTAAATACTGGGGGAATAGAACCTGATTATGAAAATAAATTTGTGTTTATTGTTTGTGATGAATGAAGACACACAGTTAAACATATTTCTGTGGCTGGAAATAAGTTTTGTATAAAATGACACATGTGTGAATATATGATATATATGTACATATGTATGTATACATACGAATGTAACCTATATAAATATATATTCTTTCATCTCATCATTCAATCCTTTTTAGGCTTCTTTCTTTTGATATTATCTTGGAAACAAGAGCCATGTAATGAGAATTAAAACCTCAAACTGAAAAGAACAGGGGAGTTAAGATACCAAATCTCATGTACATTACTCCTTCCTAATCTTTCAATCCTTCCCACAAGCCTGCAGGATGTAATAAAAGAATAATAAATATGGTAGTTTTCCGAGAAGTGCTATTTTAAAGGGGAGGGTAATCTATTTTATGATGAAAAATATTTTTTGCTCTTATGTTTTTATTTTATTTCTTTTTTAGAGGCAACTCCTCATTGAATGTAAAAGATTAAAATTGTTTTATGTAGTTGTTTTAGCTACAATGACCTACACTAGACAAATAGTTTTCTTCACCTTTTGTTCAGAAGCCTTTCAACCCTTGTGGAAATTCAAGGTTATCCCTTTTAGAAAGAACTTGCAACTTAGTCCTCAAAGTAAGATCATTGCAAATGTGAAATGTTTTTTTTTTTTTTTTTTTTTTGTTTTTTTGCTACGAATGCTGTCTGGTTAAGCTCTGTAGTGTTTATCATTTTATTACTTCCAAAAAAAAAAAATTAAAAACCCTAAATGAGATCAAGTTGGGCTCTCAAGTTGTTCACTCCAAGTGAACACAGATATACTGCTGGCAAACTCTGGTGACAGTGACTGAAGAAAAGAAACAGGGATCCCCTTTTAACACCATTTTAAAAGCTATTTTTTAATGGCCAGTGAGAATGACAGCTCTTTGTACCTGATAAAGTTATCTGATTAAGAATCCAACTGGGTCTCAAAATTGTCACTTTAGTTGAGGCTGAATGCATGAGACATATGTCTCATCCTCCCACTTGCACTTCATGGTTTACAATTTTATTGTTTCTTCACTTGAAATACAATCTACTATTTAGCTATTAGAGCATTACTTTTCCCAGTGCTATAATTAAGGCTGTCTTGGCACTTCCACTGTAATCCCTATTTTTCAAGGATTTTAAATCGTACTATGAAAATTTGAAAATTGGCATTTAATGTTTAAAGGGTGACTGTGTATTTTTTCCAATTAAATTAGAAAAATAACTGGGTAATATGGACCGATGAGTCAGTTAAGAATAAGAAGGTATTTTCATAATTTTTAAGCTACTATTTGAAGATTTGGTATATTTTTAAATGTAGCAGCACTTGTACAATATAAGTAAATTCTGTGGAAGATTCACATGTAATAAATAGAAAATTAACTTACAAATGCATAAATCTGGTTTGCAGTTGTAACAGATCCTGTTATGAAGCTCCACCCCATCCTCTCAGGGCGATTGTCTCATCCAGCTTCTGGTGGATATTGGTGCTCACACTATTAGATGGTCCATCTTTCCAGAGAATAGCTTTCAATAGGCAGAGGATAGCTCTGCCTGTCTTGCTGGAGAACAGGACCCTCTCCACTAAAGGAATTTAAAAATCTAGCTCCCAGACATTACAGGGGACAAATTCTTCAGTGTGATTTGTGCTCAAGGGTTTCCCCTAGGGCCAGATGAAGTTAATCCCCTGCCAAGACAAAGTCCTTGTTTACCTTTCTTTCCGTGATCTTCCCTGCTTCCTATACTCCTCTCCTGAGAGCATTCCCTCAATCAATCCGTTTCTCAAGAGCTGCCTCTGTTTTTAGGAAAGCCAATTTAAGACCTTGGCATACTTTTGTTTTTCAATGAAAGTTGACCTGATAAGCTCAGGATGGAGGATAGTCTCAATTTAAGATTTTTCTTTAAGGTGTATAAATATTTCAGATCATTGTTAGCACAACCTCTATATTTTTGTAGTAAAAGACACAGAAAGATACAAGAGTGCTTTCTTCAACAAATATTTTTGTAAGACGAAGCCATTAAAATGTTACCTATATGCTTCTCTTAAAGAGGATAAAAATTCAAGTGTTGAAAAATCATAGCTTATTAAATGTATCCTATTTACCCTGTTAAATATAGGAATTCCATATCATGGTTCTTCCCATATGCTAGCGCTGATAGGGAACGTTAGTCTGTATTTCCTACGTATATTTTGTGTACTCCTGGGATAGCTTTCCACATTCCCTAGTGACTCCATCGAAGCCAACCCTGGTGATTGGTGAACTGCATGCAGCTTAAGTCACTGGCCACTATCCCACAACTTATTGCCCTACCAGGTGACAATGGTGCCTCTCCCACCACCATCTCCCACTCAATCAGTCAACCACTGACTCCTTGCTACTTGCTCAGATTTGAGTCCCTTTTGTTTTTATTGGTGAGTGCCCCTCTAGCTACTCTTGAAAGAGATATGTGTTGTATTGAGTCACAAGTGTAGGGGTAAGAGAGAAGCTCTGTCTTTCTGATTTTATCATGTGTGAATGCAAGGGCTCTTTATTGTAAATGGGTCTCACATATTACTGGACAAGACCATGTTAGAGCTGGAAATATCAAGTACCAAACCCATCCTGGCTTATTTTAATTAAAATGATTAATCAGAAGGCCTTGATAAGAAAATAAAATAATCTTAGCCAATTTAAAACTGTATTGGACGCAGTATCTGAGCCATATAAGTATGCTATATTTAGTAAAATAAAACTTGTACCTCTGTTTTCAGTCTTGTTCCACTCCTATAAATTTCGCTGCTGCAAAAGGGATATTTATAAAATCCAAATATGATCATACCAGTCCTTGTAATAAAATCCTTCTGTGGTCCCATATGTTTCAGAATAAAGAATACAATCCTTCCTTCTGTGTTCCTTCTCAAGCTCAACCTGGCCTCTACCTTTACTTCCACAAACATATCAGTTGGTTATGGTATTGTTACATTTTCTGAATTACACTTCATCTCTCCTCCTTGCAAACTTTATTTACCTGTGTCCTGTTATCCTTCATCTCTCATGGGTGGCTTCCTCCAGGACACTTTGACCTTGCCACCCCAATATAGAATTGAAGTCTTTCCTTGAGCCCCCATAGAACACTCCAGCACAGGAGTTATGAAAAAATATTAAACTGATTGGCTTAATTGTTTTTCTTTGAGTAAATAGACAGTAACATTACATGGAAGAGTATAGCTCCTAGGGAAGTACCTTATACAATGCTCTTTAAATATTTGACATAAACTATTGAATAGATAAATTTTGAATGTGTAAAAATGAATAGAACGTTGTTTCTTGTCCCTAAGGAGCTGGCCATCTAGTGTGAACAGATGCTTCATATGCTTTTCAACTTATTAGTTTATTGCAGCAATTATAAATAGATTTCATCCATATAAGAACTTTTTTTAGAACTTAATCCAGGACCTGATTCTTTTTACTTTTTATTTTTTATATATATTTTTTTGAGGGTGAGAGAAAAAGGTTTAAAGAGTCTGGTATATTTGTTACAATGTTTCTTAG
This sequence comes from Canis aureus, assembly GCF_053574225.1. NCBI lineage: Eukaryota > Metazoa > Chordata > Mammalia > Carnivora > Canidae > Canis > Canis aureus. The sequence goes on along the minus strand of NC_135617.1, from coordinate 12,441,150 downwards.
TGTTTTTTTTGGCTGAAATTTAGACTTTGAAGTGCCAATATGTGGATCAGGTAATGTCCTATCTCACTCTGCCCAGAACTTCCATCTGTTCTGAGCAAAGACTTAACTATCAGGGTACTTGAAACACTTAAATGGGCATCTAGTCAAATGTTCTCATTTAACAGTTGGTTTTACATACAAACAGACAGACTCGAAGAGGGGCGATAGAAGTCAAATTTCAGTGAAGGACAACACAGAAGATGATTTGTGTGTCATGCAGGAAGTGGGCCTGATGCATTTGCAGATCAGTGTAAGGTTGAGCATGAAGCCTCCTTGGAGTTCAAAACTCTCCTCGTACTTCTTCCATTGCCTTTTGTCAGTGACTCTAAGCCAAGTTCCTTTATTAAAATCATAGTGGTGGTGGTAATGGTGATGGTGAGGTGAAGTGAATTTTCAACCATTGCTCATCCCTTGGATATATGAATGCGACCTTTTAAAAGTTGTTTCCCTTTACACATGTATTTCTTATACTCTCACCAGCCAACTCAACACACAGAGAACCTCATGCATTTGTCATTAAATTATTAAATGATGGTTCATTGATAAAAAATAGGAATATGTCATATTCCTCAGAAGCATAGTTGTAGAAAAAAATGGAGTTCTACTAATTGTAGGTCCTAATAAAGAGAAGTGTGATAGAAAGAAAGAAAGAGAGAGAAAGAGAAAAAAAGAAAGAAGAAAGAAAGAAAGAAAGAAAGAGAAAGAAAGAAAGAAAAAAGAAAGAAAGAAGAAAGAAAGAAAGAAAGAAAGAAAGAAAGAAAGAAAGAAAGAAAGGAAGGAAGGAAGGAAGGAAGGAAGGAAGAAGAAAGAAAGAAAGAAAAGAAAGAAAGAAAGAAAGAAAGAAAGAAAGAAAGAAAGAAAGAAAGAAAAAGAAAGAAAGAAAGAAAGAAAGAAAGAAGAAAGAAAGAAAGAAAGAAGAAAGAAAGAAAGAAGAAAGAAAGAAGAAAGAAAGAAAGAAAGAAAGAAAGAAAGAAAGAAAGAAAGAAAGAAAGAAAGAAAGAAAGAAAGAAAGAAAGAAAGAAAGAGAGAAAGGTGCAGGAAGGAAGGAAGGAAATGAATTGCTAATTTTTTGAGCTTTCTGCAGATTTAATCATCTAAAATTACTGGGTGTAACAAGAGTAAGGTGTTTTTTTGTTTGTTTGCTTTTTCAATTGTCTACAGCTGACAACATAGTTAAATTACAGGTCTAAAAGATCAGGATTGGGCCACTCCACTTCTTTACTAGGTAGGAGAATCTGTGGGTGATTTAGAGCAAGGGGACCAAGGGTGAGAAGGTCTACAGAGCTGCTAGAGGCATATGCAATTACTGTGATTCATTTTTCTACCTCATCCTCATCCTCATTTCTAACAAGCCACAGTGCAAGGAAGGGAAAGGCCTAAGGTCTTTAAATAGCTGGGAGGTTTAAGGATGGGCTATTAAGTCAACCCTTGCCAGAACCAGAAATTGATGAGTTACAGGGGACATTGTATATATATATCCAGATAAACTTGTAATTGTGTTCAGCACCGCTTAAGCATCTAACCTGTGCTTTGTTACATGTTGATGATAATGTAAGAGATTATGGATTTTTTGAACCTAGTTCATGAAACTGTTGCTTTATCTTTTTTTCTTTCCTAGCTCTAGAGGTTGCTATATTTAAAAATGATCAATGCCATGAAAGTAACAAACATTTACTTATTTATTTATTATTGTGTGGTAAATTCCATAACAGAACCAGCTATGCATGTAGAAGTAGGCTAAGGGAAGTTTCCCAAACACTTAACATTTGCTACTGGCACAAGTGGCAATTTTTAAAAATTTCTCTGCTTAGTTCTGTAATTTGCCAGCAGTTGAACAGTCCTATCAGATGTAAGCATTTGGAATGAATAAAATGATTTGCACCCAACATGGGTAGAAGTGGAAATGAGAGATACCTAACTTAATTGAATATGAGTTCCCTTATTTAATTGTGCTTTTTAATCCACAAAAATACCAAGTCTTTCTTCACATAATGTTTCCCCACTTGTTTAATTCTGTTTTTAAACAACTGATGGAAGATGTTAGAAATAAGTAATAAAAGAAACACAAATCTAATTTGAAATGGAAGGACTGTATTATTAGCCAGAGCTCTCACTCCCATTTAATCTCTTTCATTGCTTGCTGTTGTGTTTTTTAAACTATTTTCTATGACCCAATGATAAATCTCACACCATTCTCCTTTTCTAACCATCGTTTTTGCTCCTGCTCAGCTAACAGTTGGAATAAAGGTATTAAGTAACTTATTAGTGCACCTTTGCTGCTGATTCTGAGCTTTAAAGGCTCTCAAATGGCTATTAAATTTTCTCAGAATAAATGATCTCTCCAGCCTTTTTAATTTATTTTTTAAACCTCCGGCGTCTGCTCAACTTCTCACATTACCCAGCTCTAAACTTCGGTATCTATAATCTGCTTCTCACTTGTGGGTTTCAACTATCATAAAAGGCAAGCATCTCCTTTTTTGTTGCTGTTATGTTTTTCCATATTATATAAGATAAAGTTGTAACTTTTCCACAGAGTGCCAGCCTGTTCACCGGGAACTTTGTGTTTTTATTTAAGAGTGGGAAATCATTAAGCCACTTGAAATAAAACACCATTCTAAACAATTAGAGGCAATTATTTTTTTTTCATGATTTCCAGTTAAAATACACAGTTAGATAAACTTTCATCATGTAGAAAATATGCCTGTGTCATCTGGGAAAATTTGTTGTCTAATTATCAATTTCAAAAGGACTACATCGCATAGTAACATTTCGACACAGAAGTAGAATTTTGTACACCACAGCTCCCTTTACTCATCTTTAAAGTTTCTAAGTATGTGTTTATTATTCAAATCCTTTGACTCTCTCAGTTCACTGAAAACAGACCATATTAATTTCTTTAATATCTTAAGTATCTCTTGTCATGACTATGTGGTTTCATAATATTATTATCTTCTGAAACCATTTACCCAGCTCAGGGCTAATCTTTGGTTTGAAGTAATTAACTTCAATACGGGTGATTAAAGGTTTCAAGAAAGACTCCTTTATTATTTGGTCATAAGAAAAATTATCAGGCTTAAAAAATTATGCCAAAGTGACTTCTGTATTTTATTTTTTTGGATTATCACATTCTTAAGAGTCATCACGCTCATTAATAACACTGAACCTTCCTGAGTTTCTTTCACTTTCAAATCAATTGCTTGTCAACATAATTACTTTTTATAATCAAATAAAAATGTTTAAATATATATTAAAAATCACCCAAGTCTTGTACATTTTAATTGTATTAATAACTAGATAGGAATTAAAAATATCCTTTTGAGAAACAACAGAATTCAAGACTACTAAAATGTGTCAAGGTTAAGGGAACACTCTATATTGTCATAAATTGTATTTTCCAAAAGAAATGGCCACAAAAACATCCAAATTCTTAACCATTCTGATATATGGCCTCTAGAAAATGGCATCCGGAATATAAAAGAGAGGTCTGTCAATTCAGACATAAATAAATTACGACATACTTGACCCAAGAGGCCTCTCAAATATAAATATAAAATTAAATGCATATACATATCACAGGACCCAAGGCGTCTGTCGGTAAATGTATAGGATTACAGGAAAGGTTGTCATTTTACAATCATTATGAGGGTTGACAACATGGGAATGTTTTAGAATAGCTGTGGTGCTATTTCTCAGGGTGACTAATACAACTTGACAAAAGAAAAATGACAATTGCCTTCTCATTTGTTTCAGTATCAATTTAGAAAATAATATCTATTTTTGTGGTACCACCATAGAATCCTGACAGAGTCCTTCTATAAAGCGGAGGCTAGAGTCTGTGAGTGTATTTAAGTGTTTAATTATATCAGTTAGTTTTAAGTGTATTGTTTTTGAGTGAGAGGAACTGTATCAAGAAGGAAGCCATATAAATTATTTCTTTTGTAGACTCATCATCAAAAACTATATAGAAATATAAAACCGTTTGTAGTTCTACTTGGAAGAATAAACTAGGACCTCAGAACAAATAGAAGACTTCTTAAGCCTTTTGTTTGTCCCCTGAGCTGAGACATAAGCAGTGAGCAAGCTCTATGTGCTAGAAAAGCATTACATAGCAGCCGGTGCTTTATGCCTTATCTAATACATATGGATGGAGCAGCTTTTCACGAAGGGAGTGGTGCTGCCATTGGTATAAGAGAGGGAATATGTTATCTAATTCTAAGCTAAGGCCAGGAAGGTCAGCAAGAGGAGTGTACTTTATTTCACTTTTAGGACTAGCTCGAATGGTAGCAACTGTGGCTGGAAGCTTAGGCTTCAATTCAAGCATGACAAGAAAAATATGAAAAATAAATAAATAAAAGTGAGACAGCAAAAACATGGGGGAAATCAATAGACTAAATGAGGTAGTGTTTGTTTTTCATTTAGTTTTGTGTATTAAGGGAATTGATTTGTCATCCAGACTATAAAATCCATGAGAGCTAATTAAATGCAAAACTCTCATTACCTAAATTTTCTCTCAACAAAGAATGGTATTAAAATGTCAGTAACAGTAACAACCTAAGAAGCCAACAGAAATGGAATCAATGATCCAGATGCAGAAATAATATTAGAGTGGCTTAGGTGTCCAGAATTTCTCTTATTATTGAAGGATATTATGTCCCATCTGTTATGCATTATTTTAAAAACAACTCAGGGGGAAAATGCTGCCAAAAGGGTCTTTCAGAATATTTATGATTTTAGCATAAAATTTCTATATTATTACCAAGGCATTTTGAAATAAAAAAGCTTAAACCTCTGAGTGTCAATTTCCATAGCTTACGTCAAAATCTATGGTTGTATCATGTTTGATAGTAACTTTGACGTAGGTATTTCCAATTTTTAAAGTAGTATATTAAAACTTTAGGATTTAAAATTTTTTTTCAGTATATATATTATGACACTTAGTTTTCATATTTGACACAATAACTAATAATGATTTTAAAAATTTGTATTTTTGATTCAATGCTTAAAAATAAAATGCTAAAATGTTTAAGAAATTTTTATTTTATTTTTTAATCTTGAATCTTTTTTATTTGAGAGAGAGCACAAACAGGGAGAAGAGCAGAAGGAGAGGGAGAAGCAGGCTCCCCACTGAAGAGGGTGCTTGCCTTGGGGTTGGATCCCAGGACTCTGGGATCCTGATCTGAGACAAAGGCAGACACTTAACTGTTGCCCCAAGAATATTTTAGTTGTGTTTATTACAATGCGTTTATTATTTTTAGCATATAAAGTATGAAATGTTTGTTCAACAAGTTAAACACCTACATATTAATATTGAATGATGTCATAACTTTTGAAATTTCTAACTTCATAACCTTGGATGTTATAAAATTAAATGTTGAGTTTTAGCAGACAAAATCTCAAGTGTTTAGTTGCATACCAAAAGACATTAATTAGGGTTGGGAAATAAAAATTTAAAAATCAAGTATAAAATTGTACTGAGAATATCAACTGCATAAATGTCATGACACGCAATAGAGGGAATATGTTAAAAACAAACAAACAAACAAAAAGCAAAGCAATAGCTTATTCCTGGGGAGTTAAATAAAACTTCTTACTATTTAAACTAAGCCTCGAGGAATAAATAGCTTAATCAGACCTATTTTTTTAGGATTGTTTGTTTATTTATTTATTATTTATTTATTTATTTATTTATTATTTATTTATTATTCATGAGAGACAGAGAGAGAGGCAGAGACATAGGCAAGGGAGAAGCAGGCTCCCTGCAGGGAGCCTGATGCAGGACTCCATCTCAGGACCCCAGAACATGACCTGACCCAAAGGCAGACGCTCCACCACTGAGCCACCCAGGTGCCCCCAGACCTATGTTTTAGTAAGTTAATTATGACAGCAAGGTGAAGAATGTATGGATACTGCGAAGGTAGAGGCAAGTGTATTTTATTACATTTTTAAATAAATAAATGTATTTCCTAATAATCTCAAACTTTATTTTAAATGTTTAAATGAAAAATAAAATTTCAATGAACTCCCGTATGCGTATCAAAAAGATTTGATCAGGGATCCCTGGGTGGCGCAGCGGTTTGGCGCCTGTCTTTGGTCCAGGGCGCGATGCTGGAGACCCAGGATCGAATCCCATGTCGGGCTCCCGGTGCATGGAGCCTGCTTCTCCATCTGCCTGTGTCTCTGCCTCTCTCTCTTTCTCTCTCTGTGACTATCATAAATAAATAAAAATTAAAAAAAGAAAAGATTTGATCATTTTTTAACACACTGCCACATTTGCTACAGATATACGAAGCACCAATTCAGCAGGCATCTACTAAAAATAGGGATATTTTCTTAAGTAAATGATACCATTTAAGCAAAAAAATTAAATTCCCTAAACAGTTGACATCCAGTCCATATTCAAATTTTCATAATTATCTCAAAAGCATCTTTTTGAAAGCTTTTTTCAACATGCACATATTGCATACTAGATAAATTTCTAGTATTCTTTAATTTAGGAAGAGACCACCCTTTTACATTTTCCTCATGGCATTACATTTTGAAGAAACAAGGGCTGTTGTCCTATAGACTGTCATATAGTCTGGATTTGTCTGATTGTGCACTTGCCGATTAAACTAACTTCTCCATCTTTTGAACTTTCAAGAAATTGGAAGTTCGGTTTAAAGAACTGATTAGGTTCAGGTGAAACTTCTTCTGGTGTGGACTATTCATGGTGACGTGCCACCAGGAAACACATCAGGCCAGCAGACCCTCTATTAGCAATGCTACCCTATGTGTGTCGAAGGAAGTACTGAAAGATACTACAAACACTTCAAAGTATTTCATCTTGTGAACAGCAAAAAACTGTATACAGTTTTATTATAGCACTACATGAATATCTAATGGTTTCAACATCTATTGATGATCATGGCCTGAATCAATTACTTAACAGGGGCTACAAACGTTGATTTTTTTTTTAAGAAAAAATTCTGTTATCTTTCTATATTAATTAGTTGGCCTTCTTCCATGAGAAAAGCTTTTCTCATCAACTAAGGATGAGAATTAGAGTTTGATTTGTTTCTTTTTTTTTCTCTCTTTTTTTTTTAGCAGAATAGCCCTTTATCAAGAGTCACAGGATGAAACTAGGTCTCTGTAGCAGGTGCCCCCCACCATGGCTTCCATCAGAGGCTCAACCCTGTGATTTGTTTCTTTCAATTAGCCATTTCCAGAATAAGGAGATGATATTACAATCACCACAAAGGCTATCAGGCAAGTTTTTTTTTTTCTGTCTTTTTTCTCTTTTTGTATACCAATATGGACTCACAGTGTTTGTTTGTTTATATTTATTCCTACACAACAGTCAATTGAAGACATTATTCTTCTTGATGCTCAGATTGTCCCATATTTTACACATATGAACTCCTTCAAACTGGATCCTGTATACTTTGTATATATCCTCCCTACTCATTGCTGTCTTACTTGCTCTCAAGAAAGAAACATCCCAGGATCTCTTTGTTCCTTACATGCCCCAGATTCCATCATCAGTCATTAGTGCCCAGAATCCCTTTGACTGGAATGGACACTGGATTCCAAATCTAATCTAGGCACTAGATTATATTCCTAAGTAAGGGCTCATAGGTACATTATGCCCTGTGTTCCTGCACATTTAAATATGTTTTATTTGGTAACCTTGATAACTGAAGAGATTCAGCTAAGTATATAATCCTTAGCTCACTCATTTTATGAGTTTTGGAGATGTATTGTTAAACTGCTGTACTTTTTGTATGTTGTCCTGGAGATATATACTATCATTGTGATTTTCTTTCTTTTATCTATGATTTAGGTATATATATATATATATTTTTACTGGGGGGCCTAAGGTATCTTATTTTATTATTATTATTTTATTTTAAATATTTAATTTTCATAGTTTAATATCTTATGTATCTGAATTGACCAATGTCAGTTAATATATTTTTTCTATGATAGTGTTTCTGAGTTTTGTGAGTTCTTCTAGTAAATCATTGAACCTGAGGATACCCTTGGGAACCCACAACACAGATATTATGCCTTTTGCAAATCTGAAATCAGAGGTGAACTGAGGGGATGTGGCACAAAACAGTATGGTATTTTTAATATATGATTACATCTTTTACTCTCCTTCCAAAAAGGGGTACGTTCTGTGTCCCCTTTATGTGAACCTTTCATATTTTCCTTGCTTGCATGAATACCCATTCTTGGAGCCCTCAGCCACCACGTAAAAAGTTCAACTCTAGGTGGTCACAATGCTGTGTGGAAGCTCAAGTCCCATAGAGAGGCCACATATAGGTCACCATTCCTCATCGACTGTTGCAAATTATCCCAGCCTAAATGACAGAAATGTGAATGAAACATTAAGATAACTCTTGCCTTCTCTTATACAAATCATCCATTCAAGCCAATTGAGTCTCTCCAGCCAAGGTCCCAGGTATGAAATAAAAATGTCTTCCCAGATGTGCCCTATCAGGATCCTACCTTATATGATAAAATGGTGGCAGCTTTATGCCACTCATTTTGAGATGATTTTTAAGCCAATATCTGAAATAAATAATATCTGCTACTGCCATTAAAATTGTTTTCTTGAATTGTTCTTGTTTATATGCAGTAGTAAAGTCATGTAGTGAATGAATTAAGAGAGGGTTTCTTCTTATATTTTCTCTGTTAGAATTTCCACACATGAACTCTGTTCTTGAATCACCTTACTCAATAGAGAGAGTTATATTTGGCCTAATCACCATTTTTTTTGTTTCTATATTTTTTCTAAACCTGCTGTCTCATTTATATTTTTCTATGTTATGAAGTTTCATCTTTCTAGTGCCTAATCTTCTGAGAATCAAGAAAAAAGAATAAAAGACTTGTAATTGCAGCCAGCATCCCTTCGCTTTTTTAATGAAGTGTTTTATCTATGTCTTGAACATTCCTAATCATAGGAGATGGATTTTGCTTTTTTGTTTTTTTGTTTTGTTTTGTTTTGTTTTTTTGAGATTTGGCTTTTTTTTTTTTTCCTTTTAGGCATTGAGTAATGATTTAATATATGCAGCATAGTTATACACTAATATCCTTGCTTATATAATTTCCCTTTGATTAACCCTTAGCAATTGGCTTTTTTTGAAATTTATTTTAGTTTTAACATTTAGAGTAGTAGCAAATTTTAAAATAAATATAAGTATTGAATCTATTGAGTTTTAAAATTTTACTGGGTTTCAGCCTATTCCTGCAAATTAGAAATGTTAATTAAAGAAAAGACTTTTTTTAAAAACCAGAAATTATTGCCTCAGATCATTTACTAAGTGGCTCACATGAAGTTTGAATCTAAAATCTTCTGATTCCCAAGACTTACATATAAAACACCCTAGTTCCTGCTGTATAAAAAGCAGTCAAAAAATGTTAACTATCATTTATAATGTTATTATTCAAAGAATATTGCACTACACATATTTTAGTGTAAGCTTTTCTAATTTTTCTAGAATTCATATGACAGGAAGTACATCACTCAGCCAGATGTTATTTCCATGTTGTTTTTTTAGAAATTTCAACCAATTTAGTTTTTCATGCAGATACATGTTTTTATAATTTATACTTTTAACATTATATAACTTAATGCTTTATGAAATGTTCAGAAATTTTACAGTATTATTTTAATTAAATAACTAAAGCTTTATATCAGTATTCTATATTTTCATTTTATTAAGGTACAACATACAGAGCCCAACTTCTTCTTCTTTCTTTAATTTTAAGTGTGTAGAGGAAAAACAAAACTAAACTTTGTTTTTTTTCCTGAGACATTAGTTGTTCTTACTGATTGTACTTGGACATTTTTTATTTCTTTTTTTTTTTTTTACATTTTTTTATTTCTTTCTAGAGAACATGTTTCTTGTCTTTATGTACAACTGCATGTAAACTAGTTTTCTTAGAAAATTTTTTGAATCTTTCAATATCACTTTCATTAGAGATAGGATCTCCTCATATTTAAATTTATTATTAATCAATTTGACTTTCCTAGTTATGAGATACTTTTGTTATGATTTTAAAATTAGCAGGAAAACTTAGCAAGTCAGTATACAAGGATAAATTCAGTGCCATTGCCTACACTAGTGAGAGGAAGTAAGGTTTTGAGTATCTATAATTTTTGTTTATAGACTAGTAATACTTCTGTAGAAAAAACAAGGAATGTCAGGGAAAAATGACTGATACGTGTATGGAATCTTGAATGAGGAAAAATAAAATTACTTGAAAAAGTAAACTGATGATTGAGAAAGTCTGAAAAAGGACAGAAAAGAAAACTGCCTTTCACAGAACTCTCTCAGACACTTGTGGAGAGGAGTCAAATCCTCTGAGAAGCAAAGTCTATCATTCTAGGCAGTGACCAGCAACAATGGGAACAGTGAACTGCATCAAAAATAGAAGAAATAGGACAAGATGTAACACTGAAGAGAATCTTCCAAGAGGACATTTGAAGAGAAATTTATAATCCAAGAATTGGCTCTCTCCCTTAATGCTGGAGGAAGTTCATTCTTGAAAGTATGAAGGTTGCTCTTACTTATTATATTTCCATTCTGTGATCTTTAAAAATAGTATCCTAAGCCGACTTATATTTTCTTATCTCATGCCCTATTGAAACTCTTTATCACCTTAGTAATATTTACACTATACCACCACCCTGTATTTCGTTATTTCTCTCTTATTCTTTGAGTATTTTTTATCTTTTAGTTGTATTCTCCATGAGAGAATCTTCCAATGCCTCTTCTAAAAATTACTTTATGAAGATATTTAAGATGTTTCATATATATGAATAAATATATTCATATAACACCTATCTGTCAATTTCAAGAACAAAAGTGGAAAACTTGCTTATTTCTGATTTCTTTTTATTCATATAGGCATTGTACTAAAAAATGTACTATCAGGCAATAAAAGTTAACATTTTTTAGTCTATAATGCATATAATATTTACTTTATGATACATGAATACAGCTCTATAATATTGTGTTAAGTCCAATATGATGTGAAGATACCAAATGCTATTAGGTATCTTCAAATTCAATAGTGAATAAATTCTTTGTATTTCACCTCATTTCAAAATCACTCTAGCTATCTTCATCTGACTGCTCTATTAGGCAGAGATATTATTGGAATTAAGAACTATTTTGTGAATATAAGATTTTCAACTCTAAGAGAAGTCAACATTAAAACAATTATCTGTTACATACTTTACATATTTGAACATTTCAATCTATACAATTCCATTCAATCTTCATGATAACCCTTTGTTTTTTTTGTTTTTTTTTTAATAAATTTATTTTTTATTGGTGTTCAATTTACCAACATACAGAATAACACCCAGTGCTCATCCCGTCAAGTGCCCCCCTCAGTGCCCGTCACCCATCCACCCCCACCCCCCACCCTCCTCCCCTTCCACCACCCCTAGTTCGTTTCCCAGAGTTAGGAGTCTTTATGTTCTGTCTCCCTTTCTGATATTTCCCACACATTTCTTCTCCCTTCCTTTATATTCCCTTTCACTATTATTTATATTCCCCAAATGAATGAGAACATATAATGTTTGTCCTTCTCCGATTGACTTACTTCACTCAGCCATTAGAAACGACAAATACCCACCATTTGCTTCAACATGATAACCCTTTGTGATAGGTATCATAATGTTCATCATTTTATAGATCAAGAGAACAAGAAAAATGTGTATACATTCCATGGTAAAGATAATACAGGTAGTGTGTGGGGCCAGGATGTAATCTTAAGAGTCTTGACTCAAAGTCCTATGCTCTCTCCACCAAAGCTGACAGCATTCACCTGCAAATGCTATTCCACCCAGCCCCCAAAAAAAGAAGAAAGAGAGAAGGAAAGGAAAGGAAAGGAAAGGAAAGGAAAGGAAAGGAAAGGAAAGGAAAGGAGAGAGAAGAAGGGAAGGGAAGGGAAGGGAAGGGAAGGGAAGGGAAGGGAAAGAAAGGGAAGGGAAGGGAAGGGAAGGGAATTCTGTACATAGGAAATTCTCTTTAAATAACCTAAAATATGGAAGATAAATCTCTATGACATCTATCTATCTATCTATCTATCTATCTATCTATCTATCATCTATCTATCTATCATTTTCTATACCAAACTTTCCCAACAAGGTTTTATCTATGATACTGTACTAGGATGTTACACAGGAATATTTTTGCCTTAGTGTTTAAGTACCTTCTCCTTCGAAATAGAAACGTTATATACATCTATAGGATATGTATGCTCTGAATTAGGGAAACTGATTTTTCCCTTGACATTTCAATCATTATTTTTCTACATATATAAATATAAGAAATTAAAAACAATTTCTTCTTTAAAAAAAAAAAAGTTGATGTCGTACTCCATGGGGAATGCTGTGGTATCTTCCCTTCTCTCCCTATGTTCCAAATAAGGGATATTTTAAGAGAATGATTCATAGAGACAGCTGATGCACCAGATATCACTCAGTTGCAAACAGTTGTAAGACCACCACATAGTGCTAACGGGGAAGAGTGCAAAGCCTGGTTTTGGAATGAAGTCAGCATTTTCAGAGTTTAGAAAGGCAAAGCTGCTAAGTGGACCTCAAGGAGAGCAGCTCACATTGGCTCAAAGGGTAACCTGGTAAGTTGTGGTGACTTGAGCAGAAAGAGGCTATGTCAGGGGAAACTTCCAGGGAAGAAGCTGAAGGGAAATAATAGATAAGACCTATTAGCACTTGACGCAGGGCCACCCCCAGGTGGCAGGGGCACTGGTAAAACTATTTGTGCATAGGCATTTCCTCAGTCTATAAAAACAATTTGATTAAAATTGTATAACAAAATACATGATGTCATTGCCTTGCTTGAAGTATTGTTATCCCTGCTTCTGACATGGCTAATTTCCTGCCCTGGCAGTAAAAGCTTATATGCTACTGTGTTAGGCAGATTCTAAAGTGGTCTTCAGTGATACTTGTGTCCTGATATTCAGAGCTCTGTATGAGATATGAATGAGTCTCTCTGTGTTTATATTTGAAAAACAACACCTAGAAATTTATTTGGAACTTTTGAAGATGCAATTTTTCCATCTTAAACTTTTTTTAATCTTAAACTTTTAATTTGTTTTTTTATTAATTTTTTTATTTAATTCAATTTGCCAACATATAGTATAACACCTAGTGCTTATCTCATCATGTGCCCTCCTTAATGCCTATCAGCCAGTTAAACTATCCCCTGACCCACCTCCCCTTCTGCAATACTTTGTTTCCTAGAGTTAGGAGTCTCTCATGATTTGTCTTCCTTTCTAATTTTCCCGACTCAGTTTCCCCCTAATCTTAAATTTTTAAAAAAGGAAGTTAAAATCAGTCTGGATTAAGGAGAGTACTTGATGGGATAAGCACTGAGTTGTATATGTTGGCAATATGAATTTAAATTTTAAAAAAGGGAAAAAATAAATAAAATAGGTGTAAAAAATAAACCTCCACTTCCCTGTTTAAAAAATAGAATCAGTCTGGAAATATAGATATAACTCCAATTCAACTTAAGAAAACAAACGTAGAAAATTGAAACAAACAAACACTTATATTCAGATGGGGGCAAGATTATAAAAAGGAAAAAAAAAAAAGAACAAGCATAGACCAGAATCAACTATTTTGTGGGGATATTTTTGTCTTATTTTCTTCACACATAGAGAAAAAATGGTATACATTACATCACAGAGTATTCCATTGTTAAAAATATTTCAGTGGGTAACTCCATTCATCTTTTAAGATATAAAAGTCACTCTTTCACAAAGTCTTTTTGCTTCAGATCTCATGTTGCATCAGTTGTACGCACTATATTCCTTGAGTATCTCCTTACCATGCGCTTATCATTTTTATCATGTTTTCTCCTTAAAATCCCACTAGTTTACACTAGGTTATATCAGGTTAAAAGAAAGGCTCTAGCTAGTTCACTTTAGTATCCCCATATCTAATATATCATACTAAGTCAAAAAAATGTAAAAATTGTCAGTCCTTTATCTTTCTAATATATAAAAAAGGCAGGCCTAAGTGCCTTTTATCATTAAAGATCTAGAGAGTAGAATCTTCTATGGAGAATAAACCATTTCCCACCTCTGGACTAGGTCCTGCAAAGATGATTGTGCCTTAGAAAAACAGGACATTCTAGGGCAGTGGTTCTTAAACATGGGACCTGGCCCAGTCGCATCAAGAGAACCTGAGAATTTACCAGAAATGTAAATTCTGAGACTCCACCCTAGAAATCCTGGGGTTGGGCCGCAAACCTCTGTTTTGTGTTTTAAATATTTTATTCATTTATTCACGAGAGAGAGAGAGAGAGAGAGAGAGAGAGAGAGAGAAGCAAAAGGAGAGGCAGGCTCCCTGCAGAGCAGGGACTTTTTTTTTTTTTTTTTTTTTTTTTTTATGAGGGAATTGTCTAATCCATTACCTTTGTATAAGGCTTCTGGATTTAAATTTTTTTTTATTTGTGATAGAGAGAGAGAGAGAGAGAGAGAGAGAGAGAGAGGCAGAGACACAGGCAGAGGGAGAAGCAGGCTCCATGCACCGGGAGCCCGACGTGGGATTCGATCCCTGGTCTCCAGGATCGCGCCCTGGGCCAAAGGCAGGTGCCAAACTGCTGCGCCACCCAGGGATCCCTCAGGGACTTGATCCCAGGACCTCATCCCAGGACCCTGGGATCACAACCACGAGCCAAAGGCAGACACAGTTGTTTAGCCATCCAAGCTAAAGATTTAGCACCCCAAATCTGTGTTTTACATGTCTTCCAAGTGATCTGATTTGATCACTAATGTTTGAACTAGTGTTCTAGAGCAATGACTCACTATGTAGAAATATTGAAACCAATGTGAGGTTTTTAAAAATTGTCTCTGTGCCCTGCTTTCTCCAAAGAGAAAATTCTCATATGTTCCCCCTATAGTGACAACTCACATAATATCCTGCCGTGTCACTGAGTGGACTCCTCTGATAATCCCCATCATGTAGGTCCATCACATTCAGTTCTTTGATCAATAATACAACTTGTGCATTTTATTCATGTCTTTTCAGTTCAGTACAGGTGGTCTTTAGCAGGCAAACATAATATAAAAATTTTCTATAAAATGAATGTGCAAAAAAGTTTTAAAGTTTAAAATCAAGATTTGATCCAAATCTAAATATTTCAATAATGTATCTGACAGTTGGTTTAATTTTAATTTTAAAAAGCCTGAAGAAGATAGTTTGTATGTATTCACAAACAGAACAAAAATAATATTGAAATTAGTCATAACTTAATGACATAAAATATTTTTTCACCTACATAGTTACCTGAAAGGCATAAACAAGTTACCTCAGATACAACTATCCTCCATAGCCATTAAATAGTTGTTTCAACATTAAGAGGCTTTTCCATTGATGGCAATATGATAAAATATTTATGCTTCAGAATGTGTACTTAGGGTTAGTATACAGTGAAAAAGAATATCCAGGTGATTTATTGTACTATATAATTTTAAATGTCATCCATTATGTTTAACTGATGAATTTCGCAATATGTGTTAGTTTCTAAACTTTTACCTTATTAACAAGTTATTAATTACCTTAGAAATGTTGATAAGAAAGAGGTCAGAGGCTAATTTAATTTATTGGAAGCATTCCAAGTGAAGCAACAACACATGTATATCTTCATGCTGTTTTAGCAAAAGCAAATATTTAAGAACTACCATTTAAAATCTTGATGTTGCTGACTAATGTGTTTTTTTGTTAAGAAAGAATAAAGTTTGTTTTACAATTGTAGATACTTTCATCTTCTGAAGTATTTTGATAGACTATGCTATCCTTTAAATTAATCATAGAATTGTCTTTAATTTTTATAGACCAAAAGTAAGTGGTACAGGCAGAGGAAGTTAATTAGAAACATTACTAGAATCAGCATCTACTCTAGTTAACCTGTAATGTTTACACATTTTTCTCTTTTATTCCTCTTTTTTCTCTATATATTTTCAATGTTCAGTGACTATATGAAATTTTAATGTAGTGTCTGTGTATTAACTCACTATAATTCTTTAATTTTCTAAATATTTGTTTCCTTTTAAAATCAAATCTACCTAGAAGACATATTAGAAAATACTGAAATTGTGTTTAGTACCACATGAATTTTCTTAAGGCTGAAATTTTCACTTTCTCACATGAAAGTTAGAGAATATAATATAGAAGAGTGTCATTGTAAAAGTAAATCATAGTATTTTAGCTTAAACAGTACAAATTCTTCGTACACCTAGGACCAAGATTTTATTACAATAAAATTTTAGACATACAATAATCTCCTACTGTTAAATGAACATGAAGATTAAATCCCTCATGAAAATAACCATTAATTTGCACATGTATTTCCTCTGTTAATTATATCTTACTTCACATTTCAAATGATATTCTCCCAAACTTGCATTATTTTAACTACAAATTAAAAATAAAGCTCTTGGCAAGGTGGTTAGTATGCCTAAAACAATCAAATTTAGTTAATATGCTTATTGTCTATCAGTGAATTCAATATGAACTAATTTATGGAATCTTAACTATTCTATCATTTTACATTTAATGGCCAATTTTATCTGCTCTTATTTTTAATGCACAAACTGTGGACATATAAATATATTTTCCACAGCCTACTCTATTAAAATATCATTTTATGTACTTTTAGGCTTTTATAATTAAAAATGCGTTCATGTGTAAATCTTACGTGCTTATAAAGTAGTGATTTATACAGAAGGCATAAAATTACATTTTTATGTGTAAATTGTGTTATATCTTATCTAAGGAGGTTGATTTTTAGAATTTAAGTTTATTACATAAATTAATGTGGCTAAAATTTGCACAGTTAATAGGAAAACACATTTCACTCCAAATGTATGGCTCTTTTTCTAGCAGGCATTGTGTCTCTGTGCCTCTCTTTAGCACTGATACAGGTCACTAATATAAGAAAAAGCTAAAGTTTCAATAAATGTAGGGAAAAGTGATTCTTCAAAATTGAAGCATAAAAAAATAACAAGTTTGAGGATGATGGTAACATACAATATTTGGGCTGTGTTAGCTCGATGTATTTGCCTTAGACCACTCACAAATATATATTATAAAAATGGTTGAAATATATTCACTACTTTCAAGGTCAAAAGTCATTTGGATGTACAAATCTTAGAAATCTGGGTAAAGGAAAAAAACAGACTTGTTAAAATATTAATGTTTCGTGTTCAACTTTTGGAGACCACCAAGAAAATAAAAGTTAATAAAATCATTATTGTCATGATTTCTATTATAAAGCAACGAACAAGTATTGAGACTAACATGACAAGTATTGATATTATGATTAGGGAACACATTTTTCCATCGTGTACTTTTGTGTTGGGTCATGTTATAAAACAAGGTTTTGGGGATTTTTAATATTGTGAAGCAACATGAATGGAGGGGTAACTTGTTGAGGAAATTGAAGCTATGTTGACATGTTTTTAAACGGATACACTTCCTATAATCCTATGGTTTAAAAAGCAGTTGATGAGCAGCTGCCTACATAAAGATCAACAATCTGATGGAAGTTAATGCAGGGAAATTTGCATGGAGAAAAGAAGAGTAAAACACATGCATTTGGATCAATTTCTTCAAAACAAGCTAGTTGACCCTAAGCCATCTCATCATCTAATCTCAAACATAGATCTCAAGATATACTAAAAAAATTTCTTCTGAATTCATGATCCTGAATAATGTATTACCAATCTATAACGCTGCATCCTCTTTTCCAGAATTTAAACACCTCTGAAAATTCTGTTCATCTTTCAATGGAGAAAGGTGATGTGGTTGATTACAGAGTGCTGAGGTATGCTGGGACTTATACAGAATACATGTATTTATAGTAAGCTCATCAGAGCTCAACTGACTGCTCTATATAATAATAATAATAATAATAATAATAATAATAATAAATGAAATATTTTTGTGCTAGTTTGCATTTAAACTTGAGCCATACTGTCCTGTTCAGGAATTAACACTTCCTCTCTTCTTTTTCTCTCACACTCTTTCTCCACTTTTTTTTTTGTTTGTTTTTTTGGGGGTTGGAGGGTTGAGGTGTCAACTGTTCTGAACTGACATTTTCCTTCAAGCTTTCTGTCCTGAGAAATATTTTTAAAGTTATTATCAATGTATAACATTTAGTAAGGAATTTGAATATATTTTTAAATTTGATAAGCCATTAAACAGAAGTTATGAGAATAATTATGCTTCTTTTATCTTATACTTGTGCCTTGATTCCCAGTTAAAAGGTGGACTCATATACCTCATCTCATTTCATCATTGCACAGTCTAGTTAGCTTGATTAGTTTTGGCATTTTGCTTATGCACACTCTGTACTAGGAACATAGATTGCCTTATATATTGTCCTCATCAGGAATATTAGTTCTTCTGCTGCATAACTGGATGCCTAGTGACTATGTCTGGTAATTCAGAAGACAAATAGGCTGTAAGCACAGAATAACTGTGTTTCATTCCCAAAGTACCTGTTAGTGCAAAATAATCAGTAAAGGCTGCTTGTGGAAAAAAAGACATTTCATTTCATAGTCATTTTCATCTTTAAACACATTCGATAATTAAAATGGTGAAATGTAATAACATGAGAAAAATAATCTATCTAGCTTCAAAATTAAGGGCCATAAATAAAGAAATTCTGCTTTGCATAAAGGATTTTTAAAACTGACATTTTAGTTTTCCAAGTAAGTCATTTCTAAGATATTAACAAGTTAAATGATGTCATCATAATGAAAAAGATAATTAAAGATTAATTTTGAAAGCCTGATACTGCCATAAATACTAAGAATATTTGCATTTGTTCTGAAACTGTAATAATGTGACACTAAGCTGCAATAAGAACCCTCGTAAAAGTTGTACTTGTCAATATATTTTGAACGTCTACTATGTGCAATTCACAACATTAAGCACTTTAGGGTTTCAGAGAAACACAAATACTCAAGGAGCTTAATTTCTTTTTGGGAAAACAATTTTTCAAAAAGTAAAGAAAAATGCTGATTTTCTTTATTGTCAGACTTGAGGTGAACACTATACACATTCAAAGGCAATTGATCAGAAATTGTATAGGACAACATAGAACAAATTTGGAAATCTTGGGTGTTTAGAGGTGAAGTCACATAATGGAAGGAGTTTTAGGAGTTACAGACTCTAGAGACTGAGCAGCCAAAGAATGCTTGGGGTAAAATTAACAAGAAGCAGTAAGAGTTAATTGTGTGTGTGTGTGTGTGTGTGTGTGTGTGTGTGTGTGTGTTTATAAAATATATTACATAGCCATAAAAAAGGATGAGATCATGCCACTTGAGACAACATGGATGGACCTAGAGGGTATTATGCTAAATGAAATATCAGACTGAGAAAGACAAATATCATATGATTCCACTCATAAATAGAATCTTAAGAAAATGAATAAACAAACGAAAAGCAAAATCAGAACTATTGAGCAAAATGGGTGAAGGGGAGAGGCAGATACAAACGTCCAGTTATAGAATGAGTAAGTCGTGAAAATAAAAATGGAGCATATATATCTATAGAACTGCTAGATAATAATTTTATGTTATTTTAAGACACTAACTTGTTATAACACATTACAGTGATTATAGAAAGTTAGTACATCTATCCAACATGTCTCATTGTAATGCTTGGGCAGTATGTAATTTTATTATATTCAAATTATATTAGGAATGAAAATAGGAAAAGAAGAAGAAAATGGAAAAAAATTAAGAAAAATTGAGATTATTTACATCCTATCTCTAGAGTTTCTCCTTCTTCATATAGTTATAACTAAACTATAGTCACCTACATTTTGCAAATTACAATAATGTAAGAAGTATAATGTAAACAACCCTTTGAGTTCCAATGCATTCAGTACACACATGAGATACACACATGAATCTCCTTAAAGTTATATAGATGTTGCCATATAGAAATCTGGTTTTCGATACTGCTTTTGAACCACTTAGAATTTATGAATTGATAACAACTCTATTCTCAGTGGCTTTTAAAACAAAGATGTATTTTCTCTCATTATATGTAGGCTACAAGTTTGCTGTGCTTTTGTGAAATGCGTTTTCAGTGGGATCAACACTATTGAAACATGCTGGCTTTGGAACAGATGGAAAAGCTCAAGTAAACTACTGATACATGTCATGTCTGTTAAAGGTTCTCCTTAAAACTGTCATATGTCACTTGTACTCAAATTCTTACCCCAAACAAATTCACATGGCCACACCTTATAGCAAGAAAAGGAAGTATACTCCTCCCTGCAAGTTACCTGGCAATGAGCAATGGTGTGCAATTGTTACAGAGTCTCAGAATGAAAGTAATAAAAAATAAAAATAGAAGTTAGCTGCCTCCTTTGATCCTAGGTTTTCCCTTTCTCCTATCAGCAACAAAAATACATACTACTATATAGAATGCATCCCAAATCTCCTACCCATCTAAAATTATATACACTATGTGAGGTGTTTTGGTAGATTCAGAGATATGAAGAATATTTTATTTTAGGGGAGCCTGGGTGACACTGTCAGTTGAGCATCTGATTCTTGGTTTTAGGTCAGGTTGTGATTTTGGGGTCATGAAATCACACCCTACTTTGGGCCCCGAGCTCAGCTGGGAGTCTGCTTGAGATTCTCTCTTCCTCTCCCTCTGCCCTTTCTGTTTGTTCTCTCTCTCTCTAAAATAAAGAAATAAATATTTAAAAAAGGAATATTTGATATGTAAATAGGTTTTGAAATTGTCTAGTCAATTCCACTTATTGAACAGATTAAGAATCAGAGAGTTCAACATATTTTCTTGATGTCCTAAAGTTAGGGAATAGAATGACTATAACAGAGGTCTTTTGTCTCTCTCTCTTTTTTTTTTTCCTTTGCATGAGATCGTTGCCCTTGTTACATTTTCCAGCCTGAAAAAAGCAGATTAGATGTATATGTGAATAGATATTATATGAAGAGAAAACTATCTAACACCTCAATAGAAAATTAGAAGCAGCATCTATGTGAGTCCTTAGCAGAAAAGAATTGGCCTTATGTATTTCCAATTAAGTCAAATGCTTAAACTTGATGGGATCTGAAAGGGAATGGTTCAACAACTCTCCTGGAGTCTTTCCTCTAACATCAAGAATGCCTAAGAATTTGGTCTCCATGTAATCCTTCTTGTATTCATTACTCATGCAATATATAGGAATATATCAGATACAAAATAAATGACAATCCTGTTGGGTTTGCCATGTAGCCATCTGGCTGTTCAGATTGATAATTTACAGTGTAGAATTGATGAGTAACCATTAACTGATGGAATGTTGCTAAGCTAGAGAGACTAGCTAGGGCTAGTCATGTCATCTGAGAAGGATATGTGACAAGCAAAATAGGGCCTAAGGGAATGCCAGAGATGACAATTCCCTAAACTGAGGAGTTCCTCATCTACTTGATCACGTGTCTAAGTACCAAGGAATAAAGACAATCAGAATTTGCACTGAAAGACTAGAGACATCTACTATTCTGTTGTGTGTGCTCTATTGACTGTCTTCTATGTTTCTTCAAAGCTAAATAAACCTAGTCTACTGTGTCCCAGGACTGTGAGCATTTGTTCAAGATCAAGACTACTGCTGCTGGTAGAGAATAGTGGGCATTTCAGCATATATGCCCATTAGTTTTGAAGGCAATTTTATATATATTTCTAGCTTTTTCCCTTACATTATATGAAATATTTGTTGTATATCTCAGTGTACACACTGACCTAGTATATATCACCAGATGTCATTAGAGTATCACAGAAAATTCAAAGGTTATTGATCTTTGATTGACATTTAAGCTAATCCACTTAATGGTTGAATTTGAGTCACTAAGCCCACTTGATTCTCAGCATCCTGACCTACAAAGTATTACTTTTGTTTTGCCAGTGAATAGAGGTTATTCATTTTTTTTCTGATGCATAATAGGTGCTAATCAAAAGGTAGGTATCATTTATTGTCTTTAATTTCCTGAAAACTTAAAACAAAAAATATATACATGTATCCATAAATATTTTCTTATTTCCCATTTTATCCATTGGATTGGGTTAATTTCAGTAATAAAGTGTACAAAATTCTCAATATTAATTTGATGATCCTTATATTGAAGTGAGATAGCTAGTGTCAGAATCAATATAGAAACCTGATTCAATTCAAAACAAATACAATTTATTTTCCATGACAGCATACTGCCTCATTCTGCAAAAAAAAGGCAAAACTATTTTTGTAAGAATTAATTTTAAAGAATGCATCTAACTGAATAATGAAGATTTTGTAAAATTTTCTCATGAATTATGTTAATAATCATTATGATGTAATTTAAATTGGAAAAATTATTACAACTAAAAATTCAGTTATGATTACTTTTACTTTTGCATATTTGTCTGCATAATTGTGATTGCTGGTTGAGAATTATTTATGCTAAACACTTCATTATGGTTGCTGCATGTTTAGAGAAATCCCATCACAAAAAAGAGGAAATAATTTTTTTTTGTAGATTTGACCTTGGAGAGAGTTTGAGATAGAATATATGACATCTGTGAAGCACTCAGATATCTTTGAAGTAGGAGTTGTAATATAATGTAATATCACAGAAATCTAAGAGATTATGAAAGAGCAATGTATTAAAGACAGTTTATCCTTCAGCAGATTAATCTTTGACAGAGCCCTAGGCAACTGCTGGGATGCTAGCACCACTGTCAATTGTACCTCTGACGAGATAGATGTAACAGCTACAGAACTACTTCTTATGTGCTACTTTTTATTTTTTATGACTCTGATACTGATAGAGAGAAAGAGGAAAAAATGATGCAAATAAATCAAGAATTAATACATTACTTTCCTTAGTCTTTTTGAACACGTGTCCATTTAACCATTCCACAAAGTAAAAAAGAAGAAAAAAGAAAAAGGAACCAGTCATTTTAAAATGGAAAATTGTATGCTTGATTAAGTTTATAGAATATTTTCTGAACTACATTTTACACAAAAATACTTATATAAACAATATATATTTTTATCCTAGAAAAGAGCTCCAATATAAAACTTCAATGTAAGTGTACCAGAGAAGCTATTTCCAACTTGAAAGTGCAATATAAAATTTCATATTAGTGTATCTGAATTGGCACTGAACCAAATGCTTGTAGTTTGGGAATTTTATTTTTATCATTTGTGCAGTTCTAATTAATTTTAGGATTTATAGCATATAATAAAAGACAACAGACTTAGAGATGAGGGAGTATTTTTCAATATGCATTTTGTCTAAAATTTACTATAATCACCTACTTGTTTATTAAGAGCTTGTTTTCTTCTTTGTGATACAAAGATAGTGTCAGTGCTGTGGAGTTTTGCTTTTTGGATTTTTTTTTTTTTTTTTTGCCACTGCTGTAATATATTGTTTATAAATGTTATTGGTACAAGAAAAAACAAACTTACACAAAATAGTAAATTTTACATTTTCTAAATATTCAAAAAGGATTGCATATGGGTACCAAACTAAATGCAAAATACTATACAGAGTAAATGTGAACACTATACGGTATATACTATTAAGGAGGTAAACTGAAATCTTGAAGAGTTAATTCAGTAGACATTTATTTCTTACTTAAGATGTTTCTGATAGAAGCTTGCAGGAATCGAGTGTGAGGGGAAGTCTTCTGGTTCACATAGATATTCTGGAATGCTGGCTGATAAATGCTCTGCCTCTTTCAGCATATGGTTTCTGAATGTGTCCTGTGTATTAATATACAATCAGCACATTAGGCAAGGTAGATGATGAGGGAAAATGCATAGGAAGCTTTTATTGGAGAGCTATACATCACTGCTACCCATATTTCATTGGCCAAAATTTAACCACATAGTCATAAGTAACTACAAAGGATGCTAGAAAATGTAGAGTCTTATTTTATGCCAAAGATTTAAGAAAAATAATTTGAAGGCAACTATCTCTGTCAGAGAAAGTATCAGTACCTTACTCAATGTCATATAGCTAATAGAAATAAGACTCACAACTGATGTCCTATGAGCCAGTAAAAAAATGCATCTACCTCCTAATAATTTATTTGTTTTTTTTAGTGCTTTCTAGCTAGTAAAGGGATTCATTTTTGTTATTCTGTTTGATTTATACTGTTATTTTATGTGAAAGTGATATTACTATCATAGAAATTTGTATTATGAAATGTCAATAACACAAATTGTGTAGGCAAACAGGCATGGACAAGAAGTCTTGTTCCATCATATGCTAGCTGTTAATTTTGTGCAAAATATTTAGACTTTATCATCTATACTTTCCTTAGAGGTGAAAATACCACCAACATAGGTATCTAGGAAAAAATACCATATAACAAAACATGTGCAAAGCATATAGACAAATAGACTACAAAAAGATAATTGAAACTTTAGAAATAGACCTTAACATATATGGTCACTGGATTTATGACAAAAGTTCAAGTGAAAAAAGAGAAAAGAATATCTTTTCTTTCCAGTAGTCATGGAATAGATAAAGAAATGAAATGAAACTTTATTCCTGCCTCAAATTAAACAGAAAACATAATGAAATGAAACTTTATTCCTGCCTCAAATTAAACAGAAAACATAATTTTAATGGTTTATGGGCCTTAATAAAATAAACATAAAATATAAGAATTCTAGAATTAAACTTTCTAAAATATTTATATGACCTTGGAGTAGACAGATTTTCTTAAATAGAATATTAAAAAAAATGGATATAAAAGAAAAAATATCTTGGATTTTATTATAATTAAGAACTGTTTTTCATAAATTGACAACATTATCAGGATGCAAAGACAAACCACATACAAGAGGGTATGAATGATAGATATATTTGACATAGAATATGTATTTCAAATATATAAAAAATTTCCTACAAATAAGAAAAATAAATAAGATAATGTAATATAAAAATGATGTCTGGGTGTTTCAGTGGTTGAGCGTCTGCCTTCAGCTCAGGGCATGATCCCAGGGTCCTGGGATCAAGTCCCGCATCGAGCTCCCTGTGAGGAGTCTACTTCTCCTTCTGCCTATGTTTCTGCCTCTCTGTGTCTCTCATGAATAAATAAGTAAAATTTTAAAAATAACAGTAAAAAATAAAAATAAATTTTAAAATGAGCAAAAATTTATATAGACACTTTACATCAGAGAACATTCAAATGGTCAGACTTGGAGTTTCTCAGTAACACACTCACAGGTAAATACAAACTAAAATCTCAATAATATGCCTATACATACTTACCCAAGATGGCTACAATTAAAAGTACTGAAAGTTTCAAGTATTAATAAGGGTGTGAAGGGCCTGGAGCATCCATATATTGGTGCATCTGTTTTGGAAAACTGAATGTTTACAAAAGGTAATATATTTGGTAGCTGGTCTCCAAAGATGGCCTCCCATTCTTAACATTCAAACATTATCTTCATTTCTCTTGGATGGGTCTTCTCTTTGCAACTAGCTGGACCAACTGAACATCAAGGCAGATGTGATATTTTGAGATAATCCAAGTTTTGGCTATCACAAGCCTTGTAGCATCCTCTTGGATCTCCTGGAAAGTCCATTTTTGACATTTCCTCACAGATCCCAGTGTCCATTTTCTGAGAATCCCAAACAATATGTAGAAGCAAAAGCACCTGTAAATGATTTGTTTGAAATAACTCCCAACTGACAAACAGCATTAACTGTCTCTTGTGGGATTGAGTCATTTTCTATTTCTGGTTCAGTTGTGACTTTAGAGAATTCTAGAAACAATCTAAAGACAGCAGCAATAATCAACACATTTAAATCAGTTATCTCATATCTAAATGTTTCTAAGGTGCTACGTATATACCTCACAAAACACATGTACAAAAACATTTATAGCAATACTACTCATTACATTTTAAAACTCAAAACAACTCAAATGTCCATCAACATGGAGAAACATAAACAGAAATGGGAAGTTGGAAAATTTGTGTTAAAGTTGGTAGCATTTGTAGTGGCAATGGACCATTCAATGAAATGTCAGGTATACCACAGACATTGAAGGCTACAAGATAGTACTAATGTTATAAATAAAGTGACTGTTTTGGATGCTAACTCAGTATTTGACAACCTTAAAGTCATAATAATGGTTGGGATCTCTCTGTGAGGAGAATAGAAAGAGACTTCCAAGAAAACATATTTTTTATATGTTTTTCTTTCCCCAGTCTTAATAAATTGGTAAAAGAGGAATAAAAATGGTATACTGCAAAGACAAAGAACACTTGAGAGAGTAAATAAAATATTTAAAATGTTTTTGAAAGATAAAAACTAGATTAAAAAATGTGAATTAACTTTGGAGAGCCAGGGAATTTACAATCTAAGCAGGAGAGGGAGAGACTAATAATCAGTTTCTTTATAGAATCTCTGAGATATTCAAAACTTAAAGAAAACAAGTATTGTGTACCAAGTAATCAGATACCTAAAATTCGATGTCCTCTATAAGAAAATAGAGGTTTGGGGGTTCCTGGGTGGCTCAATTAAGCATCTGACTTCTGCTCATCATGATCCCAGGATACGGGGATCGAGTTCCGAGTCAAGCCTGCTTGTCCCTCTCCCTCTCCCCACCAACCTCTACTTGTGCTCTCTTGCTCTCTTTTTCAGATAATTAAAATCTAAAAAAAAAAAAAAAAAAAAAAAAAGTAGAGGTTTTCTTACAGGACTCCAGACATCATAGGACACCAAACTCAAGGGCATGGAACATGGGGTTTGAAGCTACAGTTAATGATATGTTACAAATTTGCTATTAACTTTTTGCATCCTTTTTTCCATTTTATGTTTTTTTTAAGATTTTATTTATTTATTCATGAGAGATTCAGAGAGAAGGGCAGAAAGAGAAGCAGGATCCATGCAGGGAGCCTGATGTGGGACTCGATCCTGGGGCTCCAGGATCACAGCCTGGGCCAAAGGCAGGTAATTGCTCAGCCACCCCAGTGCCCCTCCATTTTATGTTCTTAACAAAAATAAACAAACAACGGTAGTTCATGGGCCCCATTCCAAATCTTGCAAAAACTGGACTGCCCCAGAAAAAAGACTCACATTTGAGACATGGGAATATCCAAATGAGAAGGTTTAATCACATGTAAAATGTGAACATGTCCTTCACAGGCTCTTTCACATACAGTGTCAGAGCACGTTCACCTTTCAATGCCTCATCTTAAACAAGGAGAATTGAAGATCACCAGATATTTAAGTAGATCATCCTTAGGAATGAAGAAAACACTAATAAAGAAATAAACCACAGATTCATAAGGAAGAAGGGTGGTGTGGGGAGCAGAGCAAAACTTAATATACTGAATGCATTCATAAGATATATTTCTTCCATAAAACAAGAAAATGATGCTATGTTGAAGGTTTTGAGGAAAAAAGACACCTTTAAATTTTAAAACATGATAATTAAAATTTAGATATAAAATTAGAAGGATTCTAATATAGAACAAAGAAACAAACACAAAGAAAATGAGCAAGAGAAAAACAAAAGACCTGAGGGAACTAAAATAGGAAACAAAAAGCAGAATGAAGACATTTATTATATTTAATATGTAGTGAATGTAACAGGAATATATTTAATAAATGTACATATTAGACCAAACAATTAATAGCAAGGGTTGAATAAAACTATTTTTAAGATGCAAAAAGACTAACAATTTTATAGCCTATGTAATCTGATTCAGAAAATAAAGCATGACACCAAGAATAAATAGGATTGCATCTAAAAAGAAATAAGCATCCAACAAAGGAGAATAGTATATAGGAGTCCCAGAACCACAATTTAGCACCAGAGTTGTAAATCTACTTCCTGTTGCAGATTACAAAGGGGATGCATGGGCCTTGCATCTCGCAGATTATCTGATAAATTTAGGCATTTGTAAAAAAGTAAGATCTTTCTATGTATTTGAAAAGCTAATGCAGCAAATTAAGGAAAAAATAGTAATTGATGAAAATTAAGTAAATGGCAGTAAAAGAATTATTACCACCAAGAAAAAAATATGTGGCTGAGAATGGAAAGATCAGTTTAGAAATGAAGGTTAATATCTTCACCATATTTTTCACATAAAAGTATATATAATATATACATATACTTAGAGGGATTCCTGGGTGGCTCAGTGGTTGAGCGTCTGCCTTTGGCCCAGGGCGTGACCCCAGGGTCCCAGGTCGAGTTCCACGTCAGGCTCCCAGCAAGGAGCCTGCTTCTCCCTCTCCCTGTGTCTCTGCCTCTTTTTTTCTGTGTCTCTCATGAATAAATAAATAACATCTTTAAAAAAAATACGTATACTTAGTTAGAAAAATAAATAACGTCTTTTAAAAAAAGTACATATACTTAGAAAAACAGAAAGCAAAATGCAAGAAACAATATTGTTTACCTTCTTACCATGTAATTTATTATAATAAGAATATATTTGACAAGTTCACATTATTTGCCAAGCAGCAGTTTCAAACATAAAAGTTGAATTTTACATTGCAGATGTTTGAGAGCATCTTGGAAGGAAATGTAATTTTTACTATAAATCTTTTTCCTAAAAAAATAATAAATAAATATTTTTTCCCTATGCATTTAAAGAAGGATATCACAAAGGAGTAATTAGACACTTGAGGGATAGATAGATGATAGATATCTGCTCAATTGACGTTTATTTACAGTTTTCTTATTACCTCAGGGAATGGTCTTTGACAGAATGCCATCAATCTAAACAAAAATACCTATAAGTCCAAGGCATCAGTGTCATCTCTGAGTATGATTTTTTGTCTTTGTGTTTTCTTCTTTTGGATAGTAGACACAAGAAAATTTATAAAAGATATTTGAGATAGAATAAAAACTCAAATAATTGGAGGTTAGAGAGTTTCATAGATTTGAAGGCATATAGTAGAAAACTCAATATTGTGAAGATGTCAGTTCTTCCCAAAATAATTAGAAGATTTGATTCATTAATTCATTAACAATTATCTCAATAGATCATGTGCATGTGTCTCCTCTTCCACATTTTAAAGACTCTTGTGATTACCCTGGCTCTCTTAGATAATTTGGGATCATCTTTTTATGTTAAAGTTAACTGATTAACAACTTTAATTCCATCTGCATCTGGTATATTCTTATGTCAAAATAACATAAAATAATCAAAATGAATGAACTACAGAAAACCCAACATGGATGATTAATACAGATATATCATTGAATAAAACATCCCAGGATTAAAAAAAAGTATATACTATATGTTTCTGTTTTTGTAAATAAGGTTCAAAAACTGGGGTGCCTGGGTGGCTCAGTCATTTAAGCATTGGACTCTTGATTTCTGCTGGGATCATGATCTCAGGGTCACGGGATCAAGCCCTGCTTTGGGTTTCATGCTCAGCAGAGAGTCTAAAGATTCCCTCTCCTTCTCCTTCTGCCCCTCCCTTGCTTTAATGCACACATTCTCTCTAAAATAAGTAAATACATAAAATCATTTAAAAAATAAGGTTAAAAAATTATCAAAACAAATCTAAAGTGCTAAAACTCAGAACAATAGTTACCTTTGGCAAGAGTATCTTCTGGGAAGAAGAATGTTGGGATCCCTGGGTGGCTCAGCAGTTTAGCACCTGCCTTCAGCCCAGGAGTGATCCTGGAGACCTAGGATCCAGTCCCACATCAGGTTCCCTGAATGGAGCCTGCTTCTCCCTCTGCCTCTCTCTCTGTTTCTCTCATGAATAAATAAATAAAACCTTAAAAAAAAAAAAAAGAAGAAGAAGAATGTAAAAGGCTTCTGAGATTTCTGATAATAATCTAAATCTAGAGATTCTAAAAAAAAAAAACTGAATACTTTAAATGATTCAAAATTTAAGTATTCATTGAATGTTCACTTAAGATCTATGTAATTGATTATGCTTATGTAATGTATTACACCTCAAAATTTTCTTTTTTAATTTCATGTATACCTAGAAAATGTGAAATAGTAGGTTTTTCTTGATTTTTTCAGTAAAGGTCTGATAGAGGAGATGAGACTCTTAAAACATGACTAGATATAAAAATACATTTGGGGGATCCCTGTGTGGAGCAGCGGTTTAGCGCCTGCCTTTGGCCCAGGGCGCGATCCTGGAGCCCCGGAATCGAATCCCACGTCGGGCTCCCAGTGCATGGAGCCTGCTTCTCCCTCTGCCTATGTCTCTGCCTCTCTCTCTCTCTCTCTCTCTCTGTGACTATCATAAATAAATAAAAATTAAAAAAAAAATACATTTGGGAACAGCCTGAAAGATGTAATTCTTTTATATTTTGTTATTTATTACTTTACACAAAAATAAAGTAGAGTATAAATTTGGCTCATAGCCAACATTTTCTTTTTTTAATATCTATTTTTGGTAAATGTATTAGTTTCTTACTTCTGCTGTAACAAGCCATCATAAACTCAGTAACACAAATTTATTATCCTTATTATCTTGCAGTTATGTAGGTTAGAAATCTCATATGGGGCTTTCTCATTGGGCTAAAATCAAGAAGTCAAGAGGGCTGTATTTCTTTGTGGAAAATCTAAGACAGAATTCAATTCCTCATATTTTCTAGGTTTTAGAGGCTGCTCACATACCTTTGGTTCCTGATCCCTTTCTAGCATTAGAAATATTAGGCATCCTGATCCCTAATATTATAGGTAGAGTCTTTCTCATACAGCATCATTCAAACACTAAAACTGCTGCTTCCCTTTTTCACATTAGAGACCCTTACAATCATATTGGAACCACAAGGATAATCTCTCCGTGTTAAGCAATTGATTAGCACCCTTAATTCTATCTGCCACCTTATTCTTCCTTTGCTGGGTACAGTAACATTTATAGGTTCCAGGGATTTGGATGTGGACAGCTCTGAAAGGCCATTAATATGCCTATCATATTGGGCATATGAGGTTGCTCCTTGAAATTTAAGTCTAGAATATCAAAGATGAACATGTCATAGTTCATTTACAAAATCTAATTTCATTGTCAACTCTGGTTACTCTTGATGGTTTAGGTGATTTGTTAGCCCACGCTTGTGGAAGACAAACTCCACTATAAAATTTTAATAGGAGTCATTCTGACTTTTTAACATGAAAATATTTAAACAAATTGAGTAAAAGAATAAAAGATCTTAATATATCTAGCCAGAAATGCTAATTTTGACCTTTATATTTCTGCTTCTGCATTTACCAACTTGTTCATTGAGATTTATCTCTATTTTTCCAATCTCCCTGGTTTCCACAAAGTAGTTCATAAATACTGTTAATCATAAAAATATACTATTGGTGTATAAGAATATAATAATTGTGTCAAAGACCTTTGGTTTCTTTTTTTTTTTTTCCTTTGGTTTCTTTATAAAGGTAAAATACACTTGTTTACATAAAACTGTATTAATGTTTTTTAATACTGGATAATTTCATTCAGGTGCTCTTATGAAAAATATGTTTCCTGAAGATCTCTGCAAATATTTATTTCTTGAAAACCAGACACTTGTCAGTCTGACACTTAAGCTATTATTTCCAATTTTAGTTAGTTTTTACTCAGTTCTAAGCTGGAATTGCAAGAATCTCTCAATTTAAAAAGTATCATAAAAGGTGTTAAAGGCAGTTAATTGAGAGAATTCTAAATTCTAGAAAACCTACAATAAAAAGGTACTCTTTTTACATATTTGTCCTAGAACTACTATTACCCAGAAAAATGCTGAATAATGTTATTGCAGGCAACACTGAATAATAGCTTGTGGATTAACTCCCAGAAAAAGCTATGATTATATTTGAAAACGATAAATGAACTTTCAACTTGCTAAACAATTCCTGGTTTTGGAAAAAATAACTTACCTTCTGTTATATATCCTACCCACTTTATATTGGTGAATATATATATGTGTATACATATAATATGCATTGTATATATAAATATTTTTCCTACCCTATATATAAATAAACATATATAAATATATATTTTATTTAGACTGAGGAGAAGCAGGCTTCTTGTGGGAAGCCTGATGTGGAACTCGATCCCAGGGCCCTGGGATCATGACCTGAGCCAGAGGCAGATGCTCAACCACTGAGCCACCCAGGCATCCCGACAGTGAGTAGTAAGAAATTTCACAGCCTGCTTTCATTTTCTTTTAATATGGCTCATTCCTTCTGAAATGTAAATAGAACATTCTTTTTCTATCTTTAAATTTGTAACATGTCCTATTTTAATATTTACCTAGACAAACATATATGCATACACCTTACTATTGGTCCATCATTTACAGTGTCTTTCTCCTTGTAGGTTTACATGTTTTACTTGGTGTAGATTTTCTTGGATCCCCAAAAAACAGGACAAAGAATCGCTTTAGGGATACTTGCATTCCTCTTATGCTCTTCTCACTCCTCCTTCCCATGCCCAGGGAAAAATGTGTGTCCTTGCTGATAAGTTCCTACTATGGTTAACATTTTATTTTAAAAAGTATTATATAGATTGTTAGTGTCAGTTCTTCCAAAATAATGATAAAAGGGTATTGACACAGCCAGAACTCATGTTGAAGCTTGGAGGGAATTCACCACACAGTATGCAGCAGCTGTATGATCTTGTAGAAACCTTGGGGAACTTGCAAAGTGCATCTCTGACTAGAAATGTACTTCATTGTTTCCTGCTGAGTGGATCCATCCCCATGCAGCAATGCTCTCTCCTTTAAATCTGTTTGTAACTCTCTATAATTACTCCACTACTGCTGATGACCA
The DNA here is from genome assembly GCF_053574225.1 of Canis aureus. Classification (NCBI taxonomy): domain Eukaryota; kingdom Metazoa; phylum Chordata; class Mammalia; order Carnivora; family Canidae; genus Canis; species Canis aureus. The sequence continues at coordinate 12,408,328 of NC_135617.1, read as the reverse complement.
TGTAGATAATCACTTTGGTGGTTTAGAGAATCTGGTCATTTTCTAGTATCTACATTAAACTGGATTGTAAAAATGAAAATGGGATGTATTATAGCCAGTTATTCCCTGAAAGAACTGAGTTTTTTTCTTTCTGGTCTAGAAAAGGTATAAGAAATCTTCCTGTATATTGGAAAACATGGAATATGATTTCTTGTATGTCAAAATCTGGCCCATAGAAAGCAGCAGCTTTGAGCTTCATGAAGGACTTAGGAAGCAACTTATTTCCTTTGTAATATTTCCCTCTACTAATTCATGAAACACATGCTATTCATTCCACTTTAAAATATAAGTGTTCTCTGCCACATTTTGTTTATATACTTTCTGTACATGTTTAATGTTCACCAAAATACTGTATTTTAAAAAAATGCTTCTATAAATCCTCAAATTATCTTGCCCTTGCATTGACCATAACTATCACTTGTTAATATATTGAATAAATACAAAGTATTTTGAGTTCTCATTGGAATGATATATTCATTCATTCATTCATTCATTCATTCCTCCACAAAATATTTATTGAGCACTCATAATTTGTCAGTGTTATAATTGATAATGATTATAACAAAGTGAACAAAATATATTTTTATATTTATATATATATATAAATATATATATTTAATATATATACTTGTGCCAGGGTGAACAAAATATATTTTGTACCTATTCTGATGCTCAAATTCTAATATGGAAAGAAAATAAATATAATAATACACTAAATGTTAATAAATGGCATTAAGAAAAGTAAGTCTTGGTAGGGGTCTTAGTGAGCCCCCAGAGAGTGATTGCTATGTTTATATAGGGTAGTTGGGGTAGATTCACTGATAAGGAAACATGAGCAGAGACCTGAGAAAAAACAAAAGAATGTGCTCTCTGGCTATTTGAAGTAATTTTGTTTTGTACAGAAAGAATAGCACAGGTGAAGACTTGGGATAAGGAGAATGCCTGGCATGTTTGTAGTAGTATTATAAAATTTGACAGTTCAAATCTCCCATAGTCGTATGCACTGTCTTTAAAATAAGAAGTAAAAATAGTAAACAATGAGGCAACAGATGGGATCAGATTAGGGATCAGTAGTCCAAAAACATAAGAAAATATTTTGCATGTTACATAGAATATCAAAGAAGGCAGAAATATAGGTGAATGTAATATTGTTATGTGCCATATGGCCATCCTAGACTATGCAATAAGGCACCAAATATTGGAACAGAATAAAAATCTGATTTTTTTCACAGAGGATGTAATTGTACATTTAGAAAATCTTAAGCAAGCTAAAAATAAATGCCACTAGAAATAACAAGTGAATTTAGCAAAGCTACAATATACAAGGTTATTACACAAAGGTCATTATTTCTATATACTAGCAATGAAAAATTTGGCAAATGAAATGAAAAACAAACATACCATCAGCCATATTTTAAATTTGTTAAATTTAACAAAATACGTGCCAGATTTGTACACCAAATACTATATATTTTTGAATTATATGTTTTAAAAGCCTAGATAAATGCAGGGAAATAGATGTTATATTCATGAATCAGAAGACTCAATAATGTTAAGATGCCAATTCTCCCCAAACATGTTTATGAATTTAACACAACACAGGTAAAAATTCCAATAGGTTTCTTTTCTTTACTTTTCTTTTCTTTTGTTTTCCTTTCTTTTCTTTTCTTTCTGTTCTTTTCTTTTCTGTTCTTTCTTTTCTTTTTCTTTTCTTTTCTTTTCTTTTTTTTCTTCTCTTTTCTTTTTTCTTTTTTCTTTTCCTTTCTTTTCTTCTTTTTTTTTTTTCTTTTCTTTTCTTTAAAGCAATTAATCATCTTGGTCTAGAATTTATATGGAAAGGCAGTGAACCTTAGGGCACCTGGGTGGATCAGTCAGTTAAACATCTGATCATCTGATTTGGGCTCGGGTCATGATCTCAGGCTCTGCACTAAGTGGGGAGTCTATTTCTTCCTCTGTCGTCCCCATCCACAGTGGGCCTGCACTATCTTTCTCCCTCTCAAATAAATAGTCTTTAAAAAAAAAAAAAGAAAAAGAATCTAGAGTGATCCCAAAAATGCTTTAAACAAAATAATACATTTGAGAATTCATAATACTTGATTTGAAGGCTACTAAAGAAAAATACAGCAATCAAGGCACTGTTGACACAAATGTATGCAACAGCTTAGAATACATAGTCAGTGTGACTGTGCTTTTCTCACTTTTTCTCTATCATAGGAAGAAGCCATTCAGCTTTTCACCATGAAGCATGATGGTAGATTTTATTATTAATGAGAGATTCAGGAAGCTTCCTTAAATTCCTAGTTTGTTGAGATTTTATAATGAATGAATGTTAATCAAGATTTTTTCATTTCTTGATATGAGGCAGCAAATTTTTCTTTTTCCTTTTTTTTTTTTTTTTTAGTATAGTGAATTGTATTACTTTTTTTTTTTTTAAGTTAATTCAAACTTGCTTTTAAGTAAACCCCACTTGGTCATGATATCTGATCCATTTATATCCGACTGGATTTCACTTGCCAATTTTGATTTCTCGGTTAAGGTTTATGAAGGTTATTATCTGTAGTTTTCCTTTCTTGTGATGTTTTGTCTGGTCAGAGTTATTGTCTCATAATATGAATTGGGAAGTGATCCACCTTTTTCTAGTTTATTTAGTTTGTGTAGAATTATCCACACAAACATATTTTTTTTTCTTAAATATATGTATTTTTCCTTAAATGTATAATAGAATTTTTATCAGTGAAGCCATCTGTGCTTGAAGTTTCCTCTGTGGAAAAATTTTAAATTATAAATTCATTTTATTTGATAAATAGACTATTCCAATTTTCTGTGCTACAGTTGTTTGGTAATATGTGTATTTCAAGTAATTTATTTCATCTTTGCCAGAAGTCAACCTTTTATTTCTCTAAGGGGCCAGATAGTAAATATTTTAGGCTGCGTAGACTAAGCCTCAACATCAAGGTAATTAAATACTTTCATAACAAGAGAAAAATTCAAAATATATTAACAATAGATTATCTTTTTATAATACAGATATAATACACTTTTTAAGACAAATTGACTAATGAGAAGTATTAAATTCTTTTCCAGAAGATTTCATTTCACTTAATTGGAGTTCAACTTGAAGTGCTATAAAATAGCAACTGTTTCACTTGTAGTTTGTGTTGTGCAAAAGAGCACAATATGAGGGCATCATATAAGTTTTGTGTAGGATCTACTGACCTCTGCCATTATAGCATAAAAGCAGCCATAGACAATATATACATGAATATGTGTGTCTATGTTCCATGAAATTGTACTTATAGTCACCAAAATGTGAATTTCATGCAATTTTCATAGGTCAAAATATTATTCTTCTGTTGTATTTTTCAATCATTTAAAATTAGCTCATAAGCTGTATAAAAATAGGCAGTGAGCACATTTGGCCTATAAGCTCTGTTCTAGGTTGTCAAAATTATTGAAATAGGGCAGCCTGGGTGGCTCAGCGGTTTAGTGCTGACTTCGGCCCGGGGTGTGATCCTGGAGACCCAGGATCAAGTCCCACGTTGGGCTCCCTGCATGGAGCCTGCTTCTCCCTTTGCCTGTGTCTCTGCCTCTCTCTCTCTCTGTATCTCTCATGAATAAATAATCTTTAATAAATTATTGAAATAAATACATTAATATTGCCTTATTAACAATTTAGAAAAAAAAGAAAAAAGTAAAACAATTTAACATCTGTAGGTTCTCTTGTGATGATGTACTTTTTTCATGATATTAACAATGTATTTTTCTTTTATTTGATCCATCCAAAACTATCATCTGAATGAATTTACAATTAATTTGATTAGAATTTATCAGATTTTTCATATTTTAAATTTCAAATGTATTTTAATATTTTAAATATTTTAAGGCAAAACAAATCTTTTTTTTTTTTTTCAACTGTGATAGTTAATTCTGTGTGTCAACTTGATGGGGCGCAGAGATGCCCAAAGAGCTGGTGAAACATTATATCTGGGTGTATGTGAGGGTGTTTCTGGCAGGTTAGCATTTGTTTCAGTAGACTGAGTGAAGATATGTTCCTTCACCAATGTGGACCTGAATCATCCAATCCATTGGGGGATCTGAATACAACAAAAACACAAAGGAGGGGCAAATTCTCTGACTTCTTGAGCTGGGACGTCCATCTTTTCTGCGCTTGGCTATCAGAATTGTGGGTACTCAGGCCTTCAAATTGGACTGGGATTAGTAAACCCATTAGTAAACCATTAGTTTTCCTAATTTTAAGGCGTTCAGACTCAGATAATTATGCCACCAGTTTCCTGTGTTTCCAGCTTACAGACTAGAGATGTGGGACTTCATGACCTTCATAACTTTATGAACCAATTCCTATGGTAAATCTCATATATATTTCTAAAAATACCCTATTGATTCTATTTCTCTGAAGAACCCCAACGAATACACAAAGTTTTGTTTTAGGATGAATATTTTTGATAATTGAATATTAAGTAAAACACACATTTTTACAGTTATTTCTTTCAACAGACAAAAGTCTCTAAGAATTATAGAATGTTACAATTGGTAAAAGTCAAAGCAATCCAACTGACAGGAGGTAAGGTCATGTGCTATGGCAATGAGGATTGAATAAAATAATGAAAACAGACCTAAGGATTATTTTAGAGGTAAAAGAAGATGTATAGAAGTGGGCCCTCTAATGTTTCAAATTACAAGGAACATATGGAGTATATAGCAACATTTAGGAAGGCATATAAAATCTTGAGTTGAAATGGAATTATCATTCAATTAAACCACAAATTGGTTAGATGTCAAATAGTTTCATCTAGAAAACAATGGAAAAAAAAAAAAAACTCCACTAAAATCTTTTCATACTCTGTAACAAAAACATCAACTTGACATTTTAAATCAAGTTCTTCTATATAAAACAAAATGGATAGCATTACTTAAGCTAGTGATGTTCATTAGGCTTTTAGAGCTGGTGTGATATTTTAACTTTTGAACATTTCTAAACATTTAAAAATGTAAAGAAATATTTATTTCAGAACATTTTAATGTTATATTTTAATAAAAACAATTGTTGTTCCCTGGGAAGTATAATTTCTTATTTTTATTAAACACTCATTAAAGATTACGTCTTTCCAAATAAGAACAGAAATATATTTTAATTAAATATTTCAAAATCATCACAAAAAATGGTGTCCTTAGTCCATGACTTTCGCATTCTATTATACAAACTTTGAGATTAGGCCATTTTTCTTAGAGGTAAGAGAGAACAGGGATCATTTTCCACTTTAGGAATTAGGAGTGTTAAACACTAAATGGCTGATTACTTTATCTAAACCAAGACAATTCAAGAACTAACAGCTTTGAACTTTTCAGGAATGTACTCTAGCTAGTCATTGTTACTTTCCTTTTCTTCTTTGTCTCGTTTTCTTGTGAGCTTAAAAGTAAATTCCAACAAAGTAATTATATCCAGTTTGATTTAACACACTTTATGCAGTCCAGGGATTATATACTTACATTTCCAATTATATGTTGAAGTTCTTGATCTTCCTCTTTTGTTATTGTTCACTGCATTCTGACTCTCAAGAGATATAGATCCACATTTTTTCCTGCAGTTTCAAAATCTAAGTCTCCAAAAATATAACAGGCATTGGGCTTAAGTTTGGTGTGATTCTATTTAGTTAGAAAACCTGACCTAAATTTACGTGTGGCTCTTTGAGTCTTTACTTATCACAGTTGAGTCATACGAATGTTTACGATTATAGCGTTTTCTCAGATACTGCCAGAATTGTTTAGTAATAATATTTAGTGCATGTTACCTTTGTAAAATCTGAAAAAAATAATACTTAGAGCATGTTAACTTCGTAAAATCTGAAAAAAAAAATCTGAATTCCAAAACATCTCTCTGCCTGTGGTTTGGAAAATTTACTGTGTACTTGGAAAAGCAAATGACAGCTACAGTTTGGCTCATATGCCCTGGAGGGGAGAGATTAGTGAGGTCTAGAGTGTATCTTTGGTGGTTTACAGTCCTTCCCTACAACTTTTCATGTGAGAGAAGTAAAAAGTATATTTATGTTTCTCACACAACAGTGATTGGAAGATCAATCCTTTTAAAGACAAAATAAAATTATTGTAGACTTCCCATATTAACTTAAAATATTTTTGTTAAAATATTTAGTTTGTGCAAATATGACAAAACACTTAGTTAAAGTATCAAATTGCATTTTGTTAGATCTTCCTGTTTTCCTTTCTGGATTATTCCTCACCAAGATTATTTCCTCTGGAATCTATGGTAGGACTAAACAAAAAGATGCTTCTAGGAAGCTTTCTGCATTTTATAAACATCATTGGAGTTATACTGGAGATCCCAGGAATATAGTGAAGGAACTGAGAGTGGTTTCTTTTGAGGGCCGAGAAGTAGGAACTAAAGGTTCTCACTGACTGAACATTGATCCAAGGTCAATGGCTCCTTAGGGCAGAGGGTGGAGTCTGTGCCCTAATTCCCGGCAACATATGTAGAGAATGCATTTTGCACAATTTTACCAAAATTTCCTGTAGTTAAGTCTGGTTTAGAAATATCAAAACCACAAGAAGGTCTTTTAATTGCTCTGTTTAAGGCATACAGGCATGAACAAAATGTAAAAGATATGTAAATTATGAGGTCACTCTAGTATTTATAATAACTGGAATTTGTAAGAACTGAGATGAATTGTAAGGACTGTGGAAAACCCAAGTGTAGATGCCCATTAGGTAGTTAGATATATAGGTCTGGAACCCATTAAATAAAACTGGGATGAATATATGCATTTAGAATTGAATAGCATTCCAATTTAATAATTAAAACAAGATAGAAATGATATCATCCAGAGAAATGGTATAGCATAAAGAGGGAAAAATAATATTTTACACAAAGAAACAAACACTGAAGGTATATAGTAAGAGAAACTCAGACTTATTAAGACGTGATTGGAGAAAAACAGGAAAAACAAAGTGGTAGAACTGGAGTAAATGGAAGTAAAAACATCAAGGCAAAATTCAAATTATCAAAAGCTAGAATCTGGTCTGGGGATAAAATATAAAAATACCAAGATGCCTGGGTGGCACAGCTGGGTAAGCATCTGACTCTTGATTTCAACTCCAATCATGAAATCCAGCCCCTTGTCAGGCTCCATGCTCAGCAAGGGTTCTGCTTGGGATTCTCTCTCCCTCTCCCTCTACCCCTCCCCTTAATCACACATGTACATGCTATCTCTCAAATAATTAAATCTTTAAAATATACAAATATAAAATCCAATTAATGCCAATCATATTTATTAAAAATAAGTGACTATTTCAGTGAAGAGGTGGTTGGATGGGGGATGAAGGGAAAAAAAGAGAAGTATTTGATGAGTTCATTAGAAGTATGGAAGTAGAAACCTCAAGTAAAGAAGATAATTTCTGGAAGGAGATAGAAAGGCTGGTATTTCAAGAGGGAAAAAGAATTTTTTTTTTTTTTTTCATAAAAGTTGCAAGAAATTTTGGGTTTAAATGTTGAAGTGATGAGCCAACAAAAAGTGAAAGGTTGAAGAGTAAGACATTTGGGATAATTTCTCAGATTTTGGTAGTGAAGAGGCTGGCATAGATGACAGGTTTAATCTGGAACAAATGGTTGGAGACACATTTTCTTCTGTTAGGCATGAAGTAAGAGTGTGTGGGCAGATGGATGGAAGGATAGTGACAAGTTTCCATAAGACCACAAGAGCACAGAGGATGGATGAAGTGTCTGATGGATTCTATCTTTTCAGTCAACGAAGGATTACCTACCCAGAGTGAGTAGAAAGGTAGTATGTAAAGGAAATCAAGTAAGTGAAGAAGGTTTGAAATAGGTTTGGAAATAAGGAGAGATCAGACTTATTGGGCAAACAGAATGTCTGTCTAGTAGTTCAAAAGGGCCATGAAGATCAGAGACTGGGAATTCTTGGACCAAACTATGCATTATATTATATTCAATGACATGTTCCTCTGTTCAAGTTCAACTGCCTTTGTAAGGGATGAAAGTGGTGTAATTGTGGTTACTCTCTCCTTGCAGTTTTACACATTGTCGTTATGGGTATAGACAGGGGCTTGGTTGAAGTGATCCACATGGAGAAAAGCCTATATTAAAAAAGGACATATGGCAGGGTTTATAGCTTGAGAGAAAGGAGACGAGTTAAAAACTGGATGTCTGAAAAACTTAAAGAACAACTGTAAATAATTGGCAAGAATGAAAAGAACAGCATTATTGCCAGATACTAATTTTAATTTTAAGATATCCATATAAAAGGTTCATGAAAAAATATTTATTGAGCATCTCTTCTACATGAGAAGTTGTTCTTAGCATTGCGGAAATAAAGATGGGACAGGTTTTCTGTTCTTATGGAGCTGAGATTCTAGCCAGGTGGATCACAACAAAATAAAAAAATAATTGGGTTTAGTAGTCTCTATTGCAGAGGTGACTGTGTGAATGAGAGTGCTTCCAGGCTTCCTCCGCCAGGGCAGGTATTTAATAATGCCATACAGACGGGGTCAGCATTTCTGTGCTGTCCAATGGGGAAAGTCAATCATTAGCTTCTAACACAGGGAGGTACTTTTCATTGCTGACCAGACGGAGAGTTAATCCCAATCATTTCCACAGCATAGGCAGGATACAGTATCCTGACCCTGGGCTTAGAATTAAGATCCAAAAGCTGCCAGGTCACAAAGATACAAAGGAGAGCCACTCTAAAGCTAACTGGTAGCAAGTGGCCAGTTATTTCACAGAAAGTGTTAGAGGGAGTCAGACTGCCTGCAATTAATTGATCGAAACTGTAGTTCTAGTAAATTTTGTGATGTTTTTTAACAAAGACCGAGAATATGCGTCTTATACATGGGAGGGATATTCCAATATACATTTACATGTGGTAAAAAAAATCAAAGAATGGAAATAAAAAACAAACCATAGAAAATACTTGAATACGACTAGAATAAAGACATTTTCCTTTGGCGTTCCACACTAGGGATTCTTTGCTAATTCCTTATTAAGAAGATAATAATAAATTATTATTAGAACACAAAAGTTTTGAATGTGCTGCTTTTGGATATGTTTACGCTTAGGTTACCAATATTGTAATGTGTTTCTAGCCCAAGTCCATTGTGTGTGTTAGTCATTTTCAGCTACACTCTACTGATCCCATGATATCTCTAATCTCTTCTTGATCTTTAAAAAGTATATGAAGTATGTCATCCTACTTGGCTTTTTGTGTCTAAATGGGTATATCAATAATTTTGGCTATTTAACAAATTATTCCAAAATTTAGTGGCATAAAAAAAACTTTTATTAGGCTCAGAGTTTTGTAGGTAAGGAGATCAGATGGGATAGTGAGGTTGTTTGTCTCTATTTCACAAGGTCTGGGGGCACAGATAGTATACTTGGATCCTGGAAGCTGGAGTCATCTGGCTTCAAGTTAACTCACATGTCCAGGTGTTGATGCTGTTGGCTAGAAGTCTCCAGTTTCTTTATTCATGTGTTCTCTTTGGGAGGCCTACTTTGGGCTTTCTCTCAGAATGGGGGCTATTGTCCAGGGGCAAATGTTCTGAGAGGTAAAGAAAGTAAGGGAAAGGGAGAGAAAGTGAGAGCAAAAGAAAGAGAGTAGCCATACATTTTTATGACCAAAGCTACAGCTTCATTTCTGTATATTTCTTGAGGCACAAAATTCTGCACAGATTCAAAGGGAAAACCGATTCCGCCCCATTTCTGTTAGACCATGTAAGATCCGCAATATTCCTGTGGCCATTTTTTGAAAAATGTAATCTGCTCCGTGAGTAATATTAAGCAGTATTCTTAGAATGAGTTGTTCTAAGAGGTTGATTCCTTTTAGGTTTTGCCACTAGTTACTAATCTTTGGGCTGTAGGATCACAGTGTGGAAATGCACTCATTCTACCTAATGCCGCTGAATGTTTTAGAGTAGGAAATACTTGAGTGGTCTACTTAAGGGAAATTTAGAGTTTATCAAGTAAAGAAAATGAATTCATTCTATCATCCTGTACATGTGTGAGAGAGTAATGGCCTGTTCAGAGAAGAGTGACTGTCCATAGTAAAGAAAAATGAGGCTGGGAAGGTCACATATAAGTCCATTTAAGCACTATTTAAAACAATAATCAATAACTGCTACTTTAGTTCAGGTATGCTATGATTCACATACACATGCATTTTTGGAGGATGTAGCTATTACTCTGATAATCCTAAATTTAAAAAAAAATGCTTCTTAGTTTTGATTAAGCATTTTAGAATTTAAGTACAGTATAATTAGTAAAAAGTAAATGTTTATTAAGGGTTGTTTGTAATTATCATGCATATCTCGGCATATATTTTTAATGGTAGAAGTGTCTAGTTATTTATCAATTTGCAATCTTCCATTCATGGTATATAATTATAGCTAAAAAGTGGCTGTCCAGCCAAGGACTACATGAACAAGCTTACATTTCCAATGGCTAGTACTGTCCCATGTTAGTAGTTCTTATCACTGTAATATGAATAGACTCCTAATGTGCTCTTTCAGTCTCAGCCCTTTAAGGGACAGCTGTGTCTCTTCCCCCACAGCTGCATGCTACTAATAAGGCACTGGGAAATAAAAAACTGCATGGAGAAAATCTGTACCCATGAGTCAACATGTGGACTAGAACCACCTACTGATTAATAATACCAAAACTGGATGGCAGTATCAGTAAAATTTAATATGTATTATGTTTAAGCCAATATACATTTTGAGTCTACTTGTTATAGCAATTTATCTAATATAACTGAAGCATAACACATTGAAGACTGCTCTAACAATGGCACTGTCAATTTATTTCAACTTAGTTCTTAACAGTCAATTTTTATCTAAATTATTGATCTTTTTTCTTTTCAAATAATATTTTCTTCCTCATATGAATTATTTTTTCAAAACTATTTATTTTGAAGATAAAAGACATCATTAAGATAGCATTATTTACATTAAACAAAACTGAATATAAATGGCAATTTTCCAGGGAAATATAAGCCATGGAATCCTTCATAAGCATGTGGGGATTTTCATTCCATAAAGTGATACATGTCAGGAACAAAATTCCTTAGGATATCATGGTATCTACGTGATCAAACACTGATTAAAAATTCATGTCTCAAAAAGAAAAGAAAAAATACAGTGACCATTTTGCTCTCTTGAGTGTCCTTCTGGAATTTAAGTTAAAAATATGACTAAAGAAATATTGTGAATGAGGTAAACAAAAAATTACATTTGAATTAAATACATATGCAGGTATATAGTAAGTCTTCCTTACAATTATTTTTAAATGGATTCTTTATGCTCATCTTTCTTTTTTGGCTTTTTTGCCTCCCATTTCTTGTTTATCTAGCATGAAAGGCATTTCTGTAGGATTAATATTTGAAAAAGAATGATAGTCTATGAATTTGTGATAATTCTTGAAGCCTGTAGCAAATATAATAATTTTATAATAAATAATGATTTATTTTTACAAAATTTAAAAATTTGTTTAAATATAATAAACCTTTTGGTGTGCCTTCAATTAAATTTCCACCATTTAGATTTTTTGGAACTACTAGAGCCAAGTACTAAGCATTGGGCTGTACCTACAGGCTATAAACCCTAGTTTAAAAGCCTTGGTTCTGTGGGGCACCTGGGTAACCCAGTTAAGCAGCAGACTCTAGATTTCAGCTCAGGTCATTATCTAAGTTTTGAGATCAAGCCCAGTGTGGAGCTCCGCGCTGGGAGTGGAGCCTTCTTGAGAGTCTCTCCCTCTGCCTCTCCTCTTCCTCTCTAATAAAATAAATAAAATTTTAAAAAAGCCTCTCTTCTAGTTCCTATTCCACCCCTGATATGTAATTTCAGGCAGGGAGCCTCATTCTTAGATTTAAGTTATCTCACCTAAAAAATGAGCAGCTTATAGTAATATTGCTAGTACTGCATCTTGTGCTACCAAAAATTATAGTGAGTGTTAAATGAAAATAAATTTAGAAAACAATCAGTTAAATAAAATTTAAAAACTCTAATTTTTTTAGCCTTTCAAATTCTAATGTAATATAAAACTCTAAAGTTAAAGGATATTATGTGGTATTTCCTTAAGTGTTTCATTATATCATTATCTAATGTTTTCAAGAACAATGATTTTATATTGACTTAAGTAGATCTTTATTGTTTTCTTCAACATTAACAGTTTGGAATTCCAAAAACAATTTTATTAGTATAAAATTCGGATTAAAGATAATTTAAATAAAATTCAAACACAAGTTTTACGATGAATTTTGAGTTATCTAAGTTTAAAATATATTCCTAATATTATATTTATGTGACATGTTACCAATAATTGAGAAAACATACACATTTTCCGAATACAGTAAAAATCACTCCAAAATCACACAATACAGAGATAAACATGTTAATGTTTTTCTCAACTTAAACATATTTTATATTTCTATTATTTTAGAAAATTGAGGTCCTATTGCAAATAGATTTTATATATTGGTTTTTAAAAATATACTATCAATAGCACTTTTGTTTTTATAAAAATAATGTTAATTATAATATCCCCCAAATAAACTATTACACTAACTTTAGAAATATTTTCTTAGGAACAAAAATGAGAGCTATGGAAAACACTATTGCTTAGGCAAATATTAAAGTTTATTCTGCAGAGCTTTGAAATGATTTGAGAAGTCTGCAGGTGATAGGAATTGGAAAGGGATGAAGAGGTGTGGCTTCAGGACAATGACCAATGTTTTTCTGGGAAGATAGTAGATTTCATCTATTTTATGTTGAGTTCCATGTGACATTTTCTTCGAATGAAGGATTCTAAGGGAAAACTAGGAAAAAATAATCGATGATCTACATATGTTGGTTTGTAATAAAAATCCAGGATAGTTTTGTTATTTTTCTTGCTACTCAAGTCTTTTTCTATCAGTTATATTCATAATTGTATATATGATACGTTAGCCATTCTCCTATTTTTACATGTAATAAACTTTTTTGAACTTTTTAAACAATTCTCTGTGAACCAATGTCTATTTGAATTATGCTTCTTTCTAAAGCAGTACTTTTCAGGTAAAAAATGATAATATGTTTAAATATAAGTATTGACAAAAATATTGGCTGGCTTAACAAAAACAGTTCAAATAGAAACTAAAGTCCAATTCTTAGCCAGACTCTAAAACCTAAGCTAAATAATAAGAGGTGGCATAGAAGACATCAGAGTGGTCCCTCCTCTGGATATATTGTTGTTCTCATTTAAAAACATTGATTCTAAAAAACAAGTACAAGTATCCCCAAAAGTTGCAAATGAAGAATTGCCTTTGTTTTCTGCTATTTTCTCTCAGATTAAAGCAGAGAATCAAAAAGGGGAAGGATGGAATCTGTGAGAGTTTTCCAATCCTCTACTCCACTCTTGAAGCCACAAACCTACATGGTCCTGCAGGCAGGAGGATGCATTGTTAAGTGGACAGCTGTACAAACTAGAAGGATGTCAATAAGCAAGCTGACTTTCCATTGGGAAACAAAGTGCACATGAGCAGCTGATAGCAGTTATTAGGGAAAAATGAAAACAATAACAAAACAACCAAAACAACAACAACAAAAATATATATCATCCAAGGTGTAGCTCAATGATCTGAAACTCCTCCATCAAAACAGGTTTTACTAGAAATCAGTTAATGCCTTTCATGCAGCTGGAGTAAAATCCAACCCCAGACCACAGGCCACAAAACCCTAGATGATCCGGACCCTATTTATTTCTCCAAAGTCTTCTTGGCTTTTCTCTATCTTGTCCAATCTTTTTCTTTCTATATTTGAAATTTTTTTATGTGTTTGCTAATTTTGTTATTTTATTTCCAAATTTATGGAACAGTTGTAAGAAGATCACAAGAAGTTCCAATGTCGCCTTTCCCTGATTCAGTTGTTGCTTTCATTTTGCACCATTTGGTTTTTATTCTCTCTATGGCTCTTTCTTTTTAGTTCTTTTCTTTGGCGTGTGTGTTTACATACACACATTCACATCGTGTTTTTTCCTGAAACACTTTATGGTATGCTGTAAGCTTCAGGCTCAGCCGACAACACCCAGACCATATTAGGGTGGAGATCTCTAAAATAATCTATTTTTAAATAGCCTAATTAAAAGAAAAGTCATTTACCTTTACTTGTTCCTTTTTATTTCCTCTCTGGGAGACTGGAAAACAGGCAGTATCTTTATTCCAAAATTATTTATATCCTTTTGTTAGATTTGGCTTCATAGATAGCTCTCATGTAGGTAATGAACATAGAATCTATATTAGTAAAATTTTTAATGGGCAAATGCCAAGTTATTTTTTTAATTATTCAACTGGCATGTTTGTAATCATCTAGAGGATACATCTCTACAACCCTGATTAAATTCTAGCTCCTGTGACCCAAGTACATAATCCTCACACTACTTTAGCTAATTACCACTCAAAACTTCCACCAGTAATACTAGTACTATACTACTCTTTTTAGGATGCATGCCTTTTTTTTATTTAGAAAAAAAAAATAAAAAGAAGGAAAAAAGAGAGAGAACGAAAGGGAAAGACCTAAACCTGCTTACTATTCATATGGGACACACAAACACTGGTAAGAATAATGTCGATCAACTATTTTGATCAACTTTAGATCAGAATATGAAACATTGAGTGAGATAGAAGCATCTACTGTAAGTATAGTAAAGGACTAGGAAAATATAGTGTACCCAAAGCCAAAATAATGAAAAATATCATGAGGGAGAAGCTGATGGATTTATTGAAGAATTATACAGGAGAAAAAGAAAGAGATTGAAAGAACAATAGAGATATTTAAAATAAACTACATTGATTGTTTTACGGGTGTTGAACCAGCCTTGTGTCCCAGGGATAAATCCTACTTGGTCATGGTGAATAATTTTCTTAATGTACTGTTGGATCCTATTGGCCATATGATCCTCTCATTGGATGCAGAGAAAGCATTTGACAAAATACAGCATCCATTCCTGATCAAAACTCTTCAGAGTGTAGGGATAGAGGGAACATTCCTCGACATCTTAAAAGCCATCTATGAAAAGCCCACAGCAAATATCATTCTCAATGGGGAAGCACTGGGAGCCTTTCCCCTAAGATCAGGAACAAGACAGGGATGTCCACTCTCACCACTGCTATTCAACATAGTACTGGAAGTCCTAGCCTCAGCAATCAGACAACAAAAAGACATTAAAGGCATTCAAATTGGCAAAGAAGAAGTCAAACTCTCCCTCTTCGCCGATGACATGATACTCTACATAGAAAACCCAAAAGTCTCCACCCCAAGATTGCTAGAACTCATACAGCAATTCAGTAGCGTGGCAGGATACAAAATCAATGCCCAGAAGTCAGTGGCATTTCTATACACTAACAATGAGACTGAAGAAAGAGAAATTAAGGAGTCAATCCCATTTACAATTGCACCCAAAAGCATAAGATACCTAGGAATAAACCTCACCAAAGATGTAAAGGATCTATACCCTCAAAACTATAGAACACTTCTGAAAGAAATTGAGGAAGACACAAAGAGATGGAAAAATATTCCATGCTCATGGATTGGCAGAATTAATATTGTGAAAATGTCAATGTTACCCAGGGCAATATACACGTTTAATGCAATCCCTATCAAAATACCATGGACTTTCTTCAGAGAGTTAGAACAAATTATTTTAAGATTTGTGTGGAATCAGAAAAGACCCCGAATAGCCAGGGGAATTTTAAAAAAGAAAACCATATCTGGGGGCATCACAATGCCAAATTTCAGGTTGTACTACAAAGCTGTGGTCATCAAGACAGTGTGGTACTGGCACAAAAACAGACACATAGATCAGTGGAACAGAATAGAGAATCCAGAAGTGGACCCTGAACTTTATGGGCAACTAATATTCGATAAAGGAGGAAAGACTATCCATTGGAAGAAAGACAGTCTCTTCAATAAATGGTGCTGGGAAAATTGGACATCCACATGCAGAAGAATGAAACTAGACCACTCTCTTTCACCATACACAAAGATAAACTCAAAATGGATGAAAGATCTAAATGTGAGACAAGATTCCATCAAAATCCTAGAGAAGAACACAGGCAACACCCTTTTTGAACTCGGCCATAGTAACTTCTTGCAAGATACATCCACGAAGGCAAAAGAAACAAAAGCAAAAACGAACTATTGGGACTTCATCAAGATAAGAAGCTTTGGCACAGCAAAGGATACAGTCAACAAAACTCAAAGACAACCTACAGAATGGGAGAAGATATTTGCAAATGACATATCAGATAAAGGGCTAGTTTCCAAGATCTATAAAGAACTTATTAAACTCAACACCAAAGAAACAAACAATCCAATCATGAAATGGGCAAAAGACATGAACAGAAATCTCACAGAAGAAGACATAGACATGGCCAACATGCACATGAGAAAATGCTCTGCATCACTTGCCATCAGGGAAATACAAATCAAAACCACAATGAGATACCACCTCACACCAGTGAGAATGGGAAAAATGAACAAGGCAGGAAACAACAAATGTTGGAGAGGATGTGGAGAAAAGGGAACCCTCTTACACTGTTGGTGGGAATGTGAACTGGTGCAGCCACTGTGGAAAACTGTGTGGAGGTTCCTCAAACAGTTAAAAATATACCTGCCCTACGACCCAGCAATTGCACTGTTGGGGATTTACCCCAAAGATACAAATGCAATGAAACGCTGGGACACCTGCACCCCGATGTTTCTAGCAGCAATGGCCACGATAGCCAAACTGTGGAAGGAGCCTCGGTGTCCAACGAAAGATGAATGGATAAAGAAGATGTGGTTTATGTATACAATGGAATATTACTCAGCTATTAGAAATGACAAATACCCACCATTTGCTTCAACGTGGATGGAACTGGAGGGTATTATGCTGAGTGAAGTAAGTCAGTCAGAGAAGGACAAACATTATATGTTCTCATTCATTTGGGGAATATAAATAATAGTGAAAGGGAAAATAAGGGAAGGGAGAAGAAATGTGTGGGAAATATCAGAAAGGGAGACAGAACATAAAGACTGCTAACTCTGGGAAACGAACTAGGGGTGGTAGAAGGGGAGGAGGGCGGGGGGTGGGAGTGAATGGGTGACGGGCACTGGGTGTTATTCTGTATGTTAGTAAATTGAACACCAATAAAAAAATAAAAAAAATAAAAAAAAAATAAAAAAAATGAAAGCCAAAAAGCAAAAAAAAAAAAAAAAAAAAAAAAAAAAAAAAAAAAGAAAGATGAATGGAAAAGAAAAAAGAAAGAAAGAAAGATGAATGGATATAGAAGATGTGGTTTATGTATACAATGGAATATTACTCAGCCATTAGAAATGACAAATACCCACCATTTGCTTTGACGTGGATGGAACTGGAGGGTATTATGCTGAGTGAAATAAGTCAATCGGAGAAGGATAAACATTATATGGTCTCATTCATTTGGGGAATATAAAAAATAGTGAAAGGGAATAAAGGGGAAAGGAGAAAAAATAAGTGGGAAATATCAGAAAGGGAGACGGAACATGGAAGACTCCTAACACTGGGAAACCCACTAGGGGTGGTGGAAGGGGAGGTGGGCAGGGGTTGGGGGTGATTGGGTGGCAGGCACTGAGCTGGGCACTTGACGGGATGAGCACTGGGTGTTGTTCTGTATGTTGACAAATTGAACACCAATAAAAAATAAATTTATTAAAAAAAATAAAATAAAATAAAATAAAATAAAATAAAATAAAATAAAATAAAATAAAATAAACTACATTTCCCCCAAAACTCTTCACAGTGAGAAAAGGAAAATATCCCCTTAGTAATGGGATTAGGTACATTCCTTCTCTCCCTTCCTCCCATCCCTTCTTCTTCCCTTACGTCACTTCTTCCCTTACTTCTCTTCCTTCCCTCTCCCCCCCACTTCTCCTACCTCCTTCACTTCCTCTACCTCCTTCTTCCTCTTCCTCTTCTTTTTCTTTCAAATTCACGTGTATTTATGAGGGCTAGTGGCTCAGGAGAGGGATTATACATACAGATAGAAAAAAACCCCAGCAGCACTGAAAGGGACAGATGATTTTTGCTGTCAATGGCAGGTAAATTTATGTGCTAGCTTTGTTATTATGAAAGAAAGGCTTGGAAAAGAATTGACAGATATAAAAATGAGCACTGCTGCTGGCCTCATATATAGATAATGCTATGGTCCCAGAAAAGTGATTTATGGTTGTTATAATATTTTAAGGAAAGATCAATAACATATCATTGTAACCCATTCCAACATCATGCTGATTTTAAATATGTATGACAATTGATTTTCTGCAACTGCTTATGACAGTATATGCTGCTATCTTTAGTGTCAACACTAAAGATAATGTAAACAGGTTTACATAAATTAATATTCCCATATTAGCAAACATATTTTATAGGAACATAAAATAAGAATAAGGCTAATAAGAGTAATGTGAAAAATATGGGACATGACTTAAGGAAATAGAAGATATTTATCAAGATATGAAAAGAATTCATATGTTACCACTCCCCCAAAATTACATTTAAAAAAATTACATTTTGGGGGCGCTTGGGTGGTTCAGTCAATTAAGCATCTGCCTGAGGCTCAGGTCATGATTCCCAGGTCCCGGGACTGAGCCCCACATCAGGCTCCCTGCTGAATGGGGGTTTGCTTCTATGTCTTCCTCTCCCTCACTCCTCTCCCTCCCCACTTGTGTCTCTACTGTCTCTGGTGTGCACTCTATCTCTCTCTCTTTCTCGCAAATAAATAAATAAAATCTTTTTTAAAAATCACATTTGGGGGGCAGCCTGGGTGGCTCAGAGGTTTAGCATTGCCTTCGGCCCAGGGCCTGATCCTGGAGTCCCGGGGTCGAGTCCCATGTCGGGCTCCCTGCATGGAGCCTGCTTCTCCCTCTGCCTGTGACTCTGCCTCTCTGTGTGTTTCTCATGAATAAATAAATAAAATATATTTTTAAATCACATTTTTTAAAGTTTAGAAACCAAAGTTTCAAGAGTTTGGATTCTATTTTTTTTTTTAAGATTTTATTTATTAATGAAAGACAGAGAGAGAGAGAGACAGAGACATAGACAGAGGGAGAAGCAGGCTCCACGCAGGAAGCCTGATGTGGGACTGAATCCCTGCACCTGGATAATGCTCTGAGCCAAAGGCAAACGCTCACTGAGCCACCCAGGGGTCCCAAGAATTTGGCTTATAAACAGGGTCTTTTAAAATGTTATTTGAGAGGTGCCAGATGCCTAGTCGGTTACACCTCCAACTCTTGGTTTTGGCTCAGGTCATGATCTCAGGGTCCCGGGATCAAGCTCCATGTTGGGCACCCAGCTCAGGGCAGTCTGAGATTCCTTCCCCCTCTCTTTTCACTCCCAGTCTGCCCCTGCCCCCCCACCACACATCTCTCTCTCTCTTGCTCTCTCAACCAGATAAATTAATAAAATCTTTTAAAAATAAATAAATAAAAATGTAATTTGTGGCTGTGCTCTATACTAAATATCAGCATGCTTCCCAGTAAAATTTAAACCTCTTTGGCTTTATCATATCCATATGAAGTTGGAAAATGACCAGTTTTTATTCCTTTCCATCCCTCTCTGTATTTAAAATTGCATAATTCAGATATTATATACTAGGCCTATCTTCTTTACTCTTGGTTTAGGCCTTTTTTGTAATTCTGTCATGATAAGACAGTACTAGAAAATAGGGCTTCTCCTCCTGTTCAGAACGGACTGTGCTCTCACACAAACGAATAAGTAAAATGACTGAATGAATTCCAAGTTGGTTTTTCATTTAATCTTCTCTGTGCTGTAGCCATAAAATACAGTTCATTTAAGGGCCTCTTTGTTGTTTCACTTCATTTATTTGGCATAATAGCAATAAATGTTCTACTTCGTGTATTTCACAATAGTGAAACAGCTCCCAGCTTTACAATAAAACTGGAGGGGTTTATTATATAAGAGAAGCTTATTGTGCCACTGAAACATGTACTAAAGGTGTCATTGTTTAATATATTAGTGTTTGATAATAGCACACTACCATTACCTACCAGCTGGAAATATTTTATAAGCTCACAACAGAGACTTTAAGTGGTACAATATATATATATTTGTGACTTGACTTCATATCATTACTCTTAGTAATTTTCCCAGAGGTGTTAGCACTTAATTAATTTATGGTTGAGTATATTTATGAAAAATGTTATAGGATAATAATAATAAATCATTCTTTGAGATTATATGCCATAATTTGACCTGGCTTATATTTAGGCTCCACATTTCTCACCTTCTTTGTGTTTTATAATGTTCAGGCTTTGTGTGTTTTCAAGGGCAGCAAAAGTTAAACAAATGTGATCACATCAAACTAAAAAGATTTGCACAGAAAACGGAACCATCAACAAAATGGAAATGCAACCTACTGGATGAGAGAAGCCATTTGCAAATCATATGTCTGATAAGGAGTTAATGCCCAAAATGTATAAATAATTCCCACAACTTACCATTGAAAAACAAACAACCTAATTTAAAAATGGACAGAGGACTTGAATAGACAGTTTTCCAAAGATGGCATACCCATGGACTGCAGGCATATGAAAGATGCTCAACATCACTAATCATCAGGGAGATGGTTATCAAAACCACAATAAGATATCACCTCATGCCTGTCATTTTGGCCATTATCAAAATGACAAAAAAATTAACAAGTGTTGGTGAGAATGTAAAGAAAAAGGAGTCCTTGTATACTATTGGTGGAAATGTAAAAAAAAATGGTGCAGCCACTATAGAAAATAGTATGGAGTTTCCTCAGACATATAAAAATGGACGTACTATATGATCCCACAGTTCCACTTCTGGGCATTTATCCAAATAAAATGAAAATACCAATTCAGAGAGATACATGCACCCATAGCAGCATTATTTACAATAGTCAAGATACGGAAGCAACCTAAGTGTTCAGTGATAGTTGAGTGGATAAAGAAGATGTATTTTACAATAGACTATTACTCATCCATAAAATAATGAAATCTTGGGGTGCTTGGAAGACTCAGTCGGCGAAGTGTCTGACTCTTGGTTCTGGACATGGGAAATCGAAATGATCTCGATCATGGATTTAAGCCCTGCATCAAGCTCTCTGCTCAGCATGAAGTCTGCTTGAGATTCTCTGTCTCTCTCTCTCTCCTTCTACCCCTCCCCCAGCTCATTTACTTTCTCTCTCTTGCTCTCTCTCAAATAAATAAATGATTCTTAAAGAATGAAATCTTGCCACTTGTGACATGGATGGATCTAGAAAGTATCATGCTAAGTAAAATAAGTCAGAAAGAGGAAGATAACTACTGTGTGATTTAACTTATATGTAGAATTTTAAAAACAAAACAAATCAACACTCAAGACAAAAAAGAAACAAACTCATAGATATAAGAAAACCAAAGTGTTTTTACCAGGTGGGGGAAGGGGTTGGAGTCAGGCAAAATAGGTAAAGGGAATTAAAATAAATAAGTCATGGGTATATAATGTACAGCATAGAAAATATAGTCAATAATATTGTAATAGCTTTGTATAGTGATAGATGATAACTAGACATATTGTGGGGATCATTTCATAATGCATAAAAATATTAGATCACTATAATGTATACCTGATACTAATAGGATATTCTATGTCAATTCTACTTCAATAATAAAAACTACTTTATGTGTTTCATTTTTATTTATAATAATCAGGCAAGTTAATGGTCAATGAAAGAATTTGTAAGTCTGAAAGGAGATATGAAATGGGATAGAAAAATGGAGAAATTGAGAACTTTTCAAAGCTGTAAAAGCCAACTAATTTGAGACCCCTAAGTTCCCTCCAAAATTACTGACAAAATCATTGAGAGACAAACATCCTGTAAAATTTTAAATGAAGTTGGATTAGAGCTAAAATCAGACTAAAAGTGTGATATCTGTTAGATCTTTTTAACTGACTAAAATATTTCAGGGCAAAGCCTGATTAAACTTCTCCCACAGAATCCCAACAGCTTTACAGTAGTCCTTCTTAAACCGAGAAAGAATGAAACTACAGCAAGCCAACAGGAGAATCACAGTGTGCTAATTCAAGAACTAAAGTGTGAAAGCAACTGTAAGGGTGATTCCTGGCAAATGGAGATGCCAGGAATCAAAGAGATAGAAATTCCACAATATTTATGTGAGAATTGTACTTCCAGGAAAAAACAGATTAGTAGTTGTGGTTATGACTTTGAGACTCAGACCTTTGGACCTGAGATCTCCTTTAGGCTGAAACCATCTTAAAAATATGCAGGCCATTCAAAGAGGATATTTCCCAGTGCCGACTTCATCCTGAGCTTTAGAAAGTTAATGGAAAAAGAAGTCCTCCCAGAGGAAACACAGAGAAAAATGAACAAAGTAGTGCAGAAAGCAGAAGTTGGATGGAATCAAGGATGATTCCTCTGCCACAGGGTTGCAGCCTTCACAGTGTTTTCCCAGTAGGAGGATTTCAGAACTGTCCTATTTCCTAAATGAGGGTATTGTGGTCATTCTGTCCTCATCTGCTACCTTTGTGTGGGTGTGTAGAAATTTGGAGCAGATTGTTCATGGGTCTCTGTACAAAGAAGACTCACATCCATACCTGATGTACAAATGATCACAACATAAAAATTTCTTCTACAGTTGAAATCCCCATCACCTGAGGGTATCCTTTTTTGCTTAGAAATCATTAGTACATAATACTATAAACTGAAAAGTCTTTCTACATACTAAGTCCTATATTCCTTCCAACCTTCCTTCCCAATCTTACCAAAACTTTTGCTACAAATATTTTTGTATCTGAAATAGTAAATATGGAATACTATATGTTGCTATTTTAAAAAGAGGAAAAAATTAAAGGTACATAAAAAGATGCTCAGCATCACTAAATATCAGGCAAATATATATCATTTTCTTTCTTTTTTAAGTAGACTCCATGCCTAGTGCAGAGCTCAACATGGGACTTGAACTCATGACCCTGAGATTAAGGCCTGAGCTGAGATCAAGAGTCAGATGCTTAACTAACTGAACCACCTAGGTGCCCCTATATCATATTTTCTTTATCCATTCATCCTTTGATGGTCATTTAGGTTATTTACACATCTTGGTTATTGTAAATATTGTTTCAGTGAACATGGGGATGCAGATATCTTTTTGAGATAGTGATATTGTTTCTTTCAGATAAATACTCAGAAATAGAATTGCTGGGTTACATGGTAGTTATACTTTCAATTATTTAGGATCCTTCACACTTTTTTCATTAGTTAAGGTACCAATTTTCATTCCTACCAATAATGCACAAGAGTTCCCTTTCCTCTACATCCTTGCTAACACCGGTTATCCCTTCTCTTTTTGATAACCATTCTAACAGGTATAAAGTGAAACATTACTGTGGGTTTATTTTGCATTTCCCTGATGATTAGTGATGATATATGTCAATTGTATCTCAATAAAGCTGGAAACAATTTAATCAAAACACAAGAATGAGTTGGTAAACCCATAATTGTAATTAAAACATTTAACATGCCTCTATTGTTATATATTAATTAAAAATCATGAAAGGTATAGGCAATTTAATGACATATTAACATATTTGCTCATAAATCTATATTTATTCAAATGATTTTATATTCCTGATTACACTTACATTGACAATTTTCCAAAACAGTCATAACTTAGGTAAATAAACACTTTCGGTATTTTGAAGTTCAGAAATAACCATTACCATAATTATCATGGACCTGAAAAAGAACAATGAAAATAAATAGTAAAATATTTCAATTAAATTACAAAAAATGTTGGGCACCTGAGTGGCTCAGTTGTTGAGACTCTGCCTTTGGCTCAGGTCACGGTCCTGGGGTCCTGGGATTGAGTCCTGCATCAGGCTCCTTGCAAGATAAAGAGTCTCTGCCTATGTCTGTGTCTTTCATGAATAAATAAATAAAATTTTTAAATAAATAAATAAATAACAAAGAATGTTAAACCCAGAAGTAAATATTTTGAAAACAACAAAATTAATGATGGGTAATGATGGGTTTTATATATACATGTGGAAATTAAACACAGTTAAAACTAAATGACAAAAAATGTCTAATAACCAAGCTCAAGGGACATCAGAAAAATTTGGAGGTAAATGTACAAATTTGATTTTAAAATGTATGTTGAAAAAAATGACAAATAAATTCATTAGCAAAACAATATAATTAACAAACATAATCACTGATTTTTGTTTGCTTGTTTAATATCCGTAGATTAGGTAACCCTGGGTAGATATAATTAGAAACAAACAAAAAACAGAGTTAACTGCTAAATAATGAATACTTTGTAACTATTATTATCTGTCACTCCAGCTATAATACATTGAAGTTAATTTTTGTAGAAAGTATAAGCTGCATTCCATATCTATGTCATCCTTATTCTTGAATGTGGACTCCGGTTTTTCGATATTACCATTAATTGGAAGAGTATCCTTTCTCCTTTGAATTGCCTTTGCACCTTTGCCAATGATCAAGTAACTAAACTTGTGTCAGTCTGTTTCTGGGTTATTTATTTGATTCTATTGATCTATTTTTTTCACCAATTACAAGTTGTATTGATACACTATGGCTTTTAATTATTGAAAGCAGGTAGTGTTAGTATTCTAAGTTCTTCAGTATTTCATTGGCCATTCTCAATCTTTTGTGCTTTCATATAGATTTTGAATCCATATGTCATATAGATATCATCATATCTACAAAATAGCAGGGTTTTGATTTTTGATTTAGGATAATCTCGCTTTAAGTCTACATTCCTTTTGTTAGAAGCTTGCTGGCTCCTTCAGCTGTGATGAATTATGAGGGTATGTCCTTTGTTTCCTCTTCCCATGTGATACAGTTCCATCTCCTTTATATTTTTCTCTTATTCTGGAACAATTATTAGTTTCTATTAAGGCCCAGGTATAGGGACATAAGTCTCAATATAGGCTTTATGGGCCTCCTACACTTACCTGGAAAGTGAACCACAGAAAGTTAAGTAGTTAGTAATTAGGTTCTAATTCACGTCCCTCTTCACTGAAGGTCAGAATAAGAAATTATGCCTTTTGAAATGAAAGGGAACTTAAAACAACTTGTGATTTAGAGTAAAAAGAAACATTTTCTTGCAATCTGGTTTAACCAGAACAGGCTATGTTTTGAATATTCTAATATAGAGCAAATTATATTTATGCTTGTCATGTGCATGCTGAAACTAAGAAAAATTAGTGTAAAAAAAACAGCAAGTTAAAACACTAAAAATAAGAATATATATAAAAATATTTTAAAACATCAAGTCATGTGAGAATGTTTTTGCTTCTAACATTAAAGTACGTATTTTGATCCGTTGCTATGGAGTACACAGTTTTAGGATGCAATAGCAAAGTAAAGTTAAAATGGATTACTTTTATCAATCTGAATGCATTTTGATACAATTAAATGGAAAAACTAAAGAGCTGTCACTTATCCTGGACAGGTAACATTAGTTATCTCCTTGAAAACATTTGTAACTCATGACAACACACTTACTTCCTAATTAGCATCACAAATTTAGTTCAGGAAAAAAGAAACCTTAAGTATTGGAATCTCAAATTTATAGATGCTAAATATTTCAGCTGCTACTATTTAATATTTAAGCAATGTAGTCACTCTTTAATAAAAAGCTTGCTAATGATAATTATCAAAAGTCAGATTTATTATCTTCACGTTATTTATAAATTAATTTACCCCGAAGTTCTCTTGAAGCTGCTTGTTCTCCTGTATCTTCAAAGATGTTGTCTTTTTATTGCTTATTTTTATTTCTATTTCCTAGTAATGGTAATAAAACTCTAAACAATTTTCTAAAATTTCATGTTGATATTTCCAGTGAATATCAGTTGTAGCAGTTTAGAGGAAAATAGTAACAATTCAATATTGCATTTATTATCATCATTAAAACATTTGACATTTTGCACATATAAACTATGTTAACATCAAATTAAATATTTTAATTCAGAATATTTCCATAGTATCCTTAGGCTACTACTCACTATTTGGAAAATATATTTTAGATTTCTGCCATTTGTGATCTATTCTCGTCTCCAAAGCAAAAATTGAAGTTGTGTATTCAATTCAGTCTTAGCCAATCTATTTTATGCAGGCATATTTGAAAATGCTACAATGAAATTGGAAGCAAATATCACATTGGAATGTTTACAGGCTCAACATGTGAAATATCCTTAGAAAGTCGTTCAGAAACTGCTAGAAGATAATAACTTTGCTATGAAAGTGACTATAAAATTAGTCATAGCAGAGGTTATAGACCATTTGGCAACCATCCTAAAAGGAAAGCGAGGTCAAATATTAAACTGCATGAAGCTAGGAAATCTCACCAATAAACATTTTCAAGGATTTGAAAATAAAGTATTAAAATAGACTCCTACTATTGCAATTACTGAATATTCTAGTATATATTCATAGTAAAAGCCCAATATAAATGCTGAATTGTGCCCCCTTCTCCAATTCATATGTTGAAACCATAACATCAATGTGATCATATTTGGAAATAGGTCCTTTAAGAAATAATTAAGGTTAAACGAGGTCATAAGGACGGGCGTCTAATATTTTAGGTGCTCTTATAGGAAGACTAATAGAGATTTCTCTCTCCACCCATGCAGAAAGAAAAGGCTGAATGAGCACAATGCAAGATGGCAACCATCTACAAACCAAGAGAATACGCCTTAGAAGAAATTTATTTGCCAGCATCTTGACTGGGCTTCTCAGACTCCAGAGCTGTGAGATAATATTTCTCATTTAAGTCACATCATCTACGGTACTCTGTTATGGCAGCCTGAGCAGAATAGTAGAACAAATTATACTAAACTTGAGTTTTAAAAATTAAACATATTAGTATGTAAAACAAAAACAAAAACAAAGCCTTGATTTCCAGCTAGTATAAATGTACTCAGAATTTTTGTGTTACTCATTCTACAAAATCTAACAAATGTTGCTTACATACACTTTGAAAAATATTTCAAACAAATTTCTTCTCTTTTCATTGAAAATATCTTACACAAGTTATACTTATAAATAAATGTTCTGGATCCATGAATCTAGAAAGAAAATGAGAAATTTCCTTTCTCATTAGCAATAAAAATGGCAATAGAATGAAGGAGCAAGGAATTAAAAGGATTGCTAGAGTTCTAGAAAGAAACTGAGAGGTATTATTTCTCAAAATCCAGATTGTTTGGTTCTGAGCCGAATGACATTATGAAAGCAACAAGTAGAAAGAAATAAGAATTAGCCATAAAAATTGCCAGATACATCTGATCCCTGGACTAAGGACTCTGTCTTCTTGCCTACTTCTCTCAGGGAGACTACTCTGCTCTACTAATGAGGCCCTGAATAGTGACAGGAGTCCTGATCTCAGTTTGCCCCTTCTGGATTGGAACTCCCATCCTGAGAGTCAGACTAAGAGCAAGCAAAGCCTGATATCCTTGGCCTGCCATGTCTAAGTTAGGGCTTCTACCTTACAAAGAGAAGCTAAGTGAAAGAAGAAAGTGACGTCTGGGTGGCTCAGCGGTTGAGCGTCAGCCTTTGGCTCAGGGTGTGATCTCATTATCCTGGGATTGAGTCCCATATCGGGCTCTTTGCATGGAGCCTGCTTCTCCCTCTGCCTTTCTCTCTCTATGACTAAATAAATAAAATATTTTAAAGAAAGAAAAGAAAGAAGAAAGTGTCTTACATCTCAGCTATACCCTCCCAATATAAGGCTTCTGCAACGTGGGGCTGAAGGTCATAAGACATGCTGGTCACCTGGTCCTCTCACAAGAACCATCCCTATAGACTGGGACCTATAGAGGGGGAAGGGAGCCCCATATTTTTGGCTATGTAGGCCTGAGTAAAACTTCCATCACACTGAGATGAGGACAGTATAAATCAAAGAAGGAGCATAAAAGATGGATTTAAGGCAGGAAAAAGTAGAAAATCATCTGAAACTATATTGGCAGAGGAAAATGAGCTCAAATATTCAGTAAGGTAGGTAGGTCTGGTGATTCAGACTAGCATAGGTCCTGTTACGGTATTTGAACAAAATGAGACTGACTAAAACCTCATTCCTACCCAGAATTTTAAAATTATTAATAAAATCTGACTAAATGAACATTATAGTAATGGGAGAATTCTGGGTCACTAATAGCAGCTAGGAAAAAATTTGAGTAAACGAAGGACCTTTGATCATACTGAAATAGAAGAGAAAAAATATCTCATTCTGTAAAAATACTAGCTATTTTTTTTGTATAATCAAATATAGTGATTAATCCTAAGAATAGGAGAAAGAACCCTGGAAAGGACTGAAGATAGATTTTTTAAATGGTTTGATTCAAATGGGGATTTGGATTCAGAATATATTGTATCTAGTGGAAACTATATAGATTTATATGGATTGCCATATGTCTTGCCTCAAAAGATGATGACTAAGCTACATACATATTACTCTATGGCAGCTCTATTTTATGTTGCTTTCCAGAGGACACTAATTTTTGGTATTTGTTTGTTAACTAACTCCCTATTTCCTTTCCTTTAAAAAAAAATGATTTTGAGAGAGAGAGACCATGCACAAGTAGGCTAAGTGGCAAGTAGAGGGTTAGAGGGAAGCAGGCCCTCTGCTAAGCAGAGACCTTGATGTGAGGCTTGATCCTCTGACCCAGGGATCATGACCAGAGCCAAAGGCAGATGCTCAACCAACCAAGCCACCCAGGCGCCCCTCTTATTTACTTCTACTATGATATTCATTCAACAAACATGCACTCACTGCTTAACTAGAGCAAGTGCTACATAGGATAAAAAAGATCTGTCTGATATATATAAACTAATAAATATAATATAAATATTTAGAAAATCTCATAAAAATCCAATTTGAGGAGTATTGCCTGGGTACAATTACATGTTTGAAAACAGTAAATACATTCTAAAATACTCAAAGACAGAAAAAAATTTAAGTTGTGATACTTTGTGCTAGCAAAAATGGACCTGAGTCCCTGTATTTGCATTTTTATCATGTCCTTTTCACTTCAATATCATTTTGAGATAAATTAGACATGCCACACATGTGCAAGTATTAAGAATTATAATAAAGGTGATATAGGACAGCTAGTTCCCTTTGTAACTATGAGGTGGCAAATGTAGACCTTAGTTGTTATGGCAACCTTCAATTAATGACAGTATCATCAAAGTCATCTCTCCACAATATTTAATAAGTTATTTCCATTAAACATGATTGAATGTTCCTTTCTGAATCCAATGACACAGTTGAAGTTAAAAGCCACATTTTAAAAAATGAAAATAGATATATCCTCAATTGTTTAATGGAGAAAAATCCTTCAAAAACTTTCCTTAAATTCAAAATTTTGTAAAGACAGCTGCAGCTATGTTGTTAATAAAATATTAATAGCTTCTCTGTAGTTAAGCTTTCAAGTAGATTTATGGATCACTATGGATTTTCCATTAGGCAAGTGGGGATAGATTTGATGATGATGATGATAATGCAGATTACTGACAGAAAATTATGCCAATATTAGAAATGTTAATTGACATATAAAATACTAACAGATTAATTTTATTTTTATAAAAATAATCCTCTCCAAACTCATAAACCCACTAACATAAACAAAAAGTTGAAAATCCAAAGATGACTATTAACAATGGATGTAGTGTCAAGAACTAAAACGTGAATTTATAATTATTATTTATAGAATGACTTTTCATATATTACCTCAAATCCTCAACATATATAAGGTAGATTATTAATCCCATTTTATAGATTGGGAAAATGAGACACCAGAGCTAAAATTAGAGTAATATTTTAAGGGTCACACAATGAGTATGTGAGTAAGAACAATTCTGTCTAATGCCAAAATCTGTCCTCTTTCCATCAGCCTATGTTCTCTTCTTATGGTGTAAAATAATATAATAACATTTATAAATCTTCAAACTACTATCATAAAATTTCATTGTTTTTATTTCACTATCTGCTGAATGATAAAAATGAACATTTCAGTTTATTAGCTGTAAGCTAATAATGCTTCAAGTTTAAGGCTCAGTCCCTAAAATCTCCTTGGAGCACAACCCAGGATGATGTAAAAAGTAACTGGAGCATGATTAGAAAAGAAAATATTCTTTGATTCAGTGACCAGCAATGTGAACCTTGGGAAAGAAAGTAAAAGCTACAACTTGAAATAATAGGATTGTTTAGTGGCACAGATGTAAATAAAGTCTAAGAGGAAAATATCTTGCAAATGATGGCAAATGGGACAGACTCCTCTTTTGTCTGGGATTCCCAGAGATTCTAAAGTCCCACTCCAGTCCACTCAGACCTTAAAAATTTGTTTAGTTTTTTAAAAACAAATTTTTTAGTTATTTTGTTCTTACATATTTTCAGTGTAATTATTTCTTCCTTCCATGATCTTCCTAAAGTGAAACAGTTTGCATGTCTCTTTCCATAGAGAGGCTGATTATCATTTGAAATTCAGTTCACCTAGTAAACTTGTGACTTTAGCACTTTGATAGTTCAAAAAAATATGATTTTGAAGGTTTTTTAGTTTTTTAAAATCAATTTTAGTTTAAGAATGATGTTCCCTTGTGCCATTTTAAACCCAAACAAAACCACTTGATTTCTTATATAGTAGTTTAGTATTACAGCTCTTCTAATGAATAGAAGTTCATTAACATACATGAACTAAGGAACTTTACAAACTAATAAGTCACACCACATCTTAAGCAGCTAAGTCTAAGAGTTTCAATCAAGAATTATTACATAAAATAGAGGGCAACATAATGGCTTAATCAGCGAAAACCTTAGGAAATCTGATTTTACGTGGATTTTAAGCTTTCAACTTAAAATTCAGCTTAATGTAACAGTATGTTACATTAAATTCTATTATCCTACTGTGTAAAGATGACAGCATGTCCAGCTGTATTTAGTGAAAAGTGAAGTGAAATTTGTTGAGTGATTACTACATCTAAGAAACACTGTATGATTTATTCTTTTTAATTCTTAGTACAAATAGATTGTTTAGATAATGTTATATATCACTTCTATAGATGTGAAAACTGAAGCAACAAGAATGTAATCATATAACTAGAAAGTTGTGAAGAAAATATTCAAATTCATACATTTTGATGCTACAGATGCTTATAACAGTCTGCTCTACTACAATTGGCAAATATACATGTTTCTATATATGTGTATGTGTGTGTATCTGCAATAAATAATCATATATATAGCCCAGTATATAGTCCACACATATAGTCACACACATATGTATATCATCTATATCTGTATCTATATCTATCTATGCTTATCTATATCCATGTATTATAAAATATATCCATAAAGGAATCTGGAAAGATTAATCTGGCTTCTGGTACACTTTAATTACCTTTATAAGAGCAATTATTTCTCCCTAAACCAATATCCCATTTTCTTTCATTACAATCCCTTATCAAACTCTCCCAATCTCTTATTTCTCGTACTTCCATTCTCCATATCCATCTTCACTCTTTGTGTGCATGTCTCCTGATGACTACTGTACCTACCATCAGTTGTCTCTTAAGCATGGGATTCATCTCAGCTCACTTTATCAAGTGAGCTTTTCTTCAGCCCTTTGCTTCTCTATTGTCTTATAAATGAGCAGAAGATTTAAAGAAGAAACAAAAGGAGAGGTTTACAGGGAAGAGACAAATACAAAGACTTAAGGATGCAAAGATAAATCAGTTTTTAAAAATATTTCTCATCAGAATAAAAAAAAACACGTGACTTTTGCTAGTAGGAACTTTTTATTCCACAAGAAATGCAGATTATTCAGCTAAAAATTCAGGAAGAGAAGAGTTATCATAAGGGTTTATGTAAAGCAATAATGAAAACAAGCTCAGGCTAATTCAACAAGAACTTTATGCCCCAAAGAGTATGAGATTAAAGGGTCATGCTAAAATCTGAAGAAATTCTGGAACCTCAGTAATTAGAATCTGCCAGTGTTCATTCAAGCAATACTGCTTTTAATTTGATTGAGCTGTTCTTTTCATACCTATCCCTAGCTTGACCCTTCTATTCACCCTTCAACTAACATGTGACTTTACCTCTCTCTACTGTGTATATGTTATTTACTGTGATGTAACTTACTTAAAATTTTTTCTTAATTATAATTTCAGCTAATGTGGGATTGGATTAAGTGACCACTCCCTCCACTATTACTTCATCCTAATTTAATTAATTACCTCTTCAACAACTCTATTTTCAAGTGAGATCAAGTCTAAGGCATTAGGTTTTAGGACTTCAACTTATCTTTCTGGGGGGAAACACAATTTAATCAGTAACACCATGGGAGTTTGTACATTATGGCTTCCCATAGAAGGAACCATAGTGTTGGTAGGATCAATAAGTGAATCATGTTTATAGTTCATTGTTTATAGCATAATGAAATATTTGCAATGGATTATTTCAATAAAACTGGGCTTCCTATAAGCCTTAATTTATACTATCATTCTTGGTGTAATTAAAAAAAATAATTCCAAGATCTTTTAAGTTGTTTAATAATATGGGAACTTTTATTTACTTATTTTTAAATGCATCTTTTTGATGGACATTGGGTCACACTATTTACATACATTAATTTTATTTGTTTATCAAAATGCACCTGTAACTACATAATGCTATTTTCCTTGTTTTGATGTATTTACCTATTGAATAACTGGATGAACATCACAATGTTGATAAACAGTGAGGTAAGGCTTATAATACATATTTTTTATTCTATTGTTCATGATTCCTTTTGCCAAATGAACTCTTACTTATCTTTTAAAATCTAAATTGATATTTGTATCTGGTTTGCAGCCGGCTTCAACAGTAATAACTAGAGTCCATTTCTCTGAGAAACAATATATATCAGTACTACAAGAATTTAATGTCAGATAAATGTGTGTTTTAGTTCCATATTCAACCACTTAATAATTTTGCAATATTAGATAAATTACATAATTCTGAGCATAGATTTTCTACTTTATAAAATAGAAATACAATTTTATTAGAATTAAACAGAGATTTGCACGGGCTAATCAAAGTGCCTGTAAATGGAGGAATCACAAAATACATAAGAGCTCCTATTATTATTATTGTTGTTGTTATTATTATTCCATGTCTATGCATTATGAATTTCCCATAACTTACCAATGTCATCGTAATCTTATTTACATGATTTTCATTCCCAAAGAACAAGTTGAGTTTTAAATTGGTCTGAAAAATAATCAATAAGTTGAGCTCTGTATAATGAAAGTTAACTCCAATAGTTATTAATGTATATCACTCAGATTCACATTCCACCTTGAATCACGACCATATCAAAATATTATGCAGATTGTGCAGTACTTTGAGCCATCTTGCTGCAAAAGTCTTACTATAAATTAATGAGCAAAAGCAAATACATTATATGTATATAAAATATATAAATATACATATGTAGAGATATTTATTATATATAAGGCCATTTGAAAGTATATAATAGGAAATGTTAGTTTTTAATTTCTGCTCTATTCTAGTTTCTTTTTTTTTTTAATTTTTATTTATTTATGATAGTCACAGAGAGAGAGAGAGGCAGAGACATAGGCAGAGGGAGAAGCAGGCTCCATGCACCGGGAGCCCGATGTGGGATTTGATCTTGGGTTTCCAAGATAGCACTCTGGGCCAAAGGCAGGCGCCAAACCGCTGCGCCACCCAGGGATCCCTCTATTCTAGTTTCTAAGTAAGATGTTACTAATATAAGAATTAAAAATGTTTTACTCTCAATTTAAATAGATTTTATTTTTTACTTTTTAGATGAAAAATCAAGGATTTTATATCATTTTCACTATCTGTGGTACAAGATGCCTGCACTCCACCCAATGGCATTACTGAATACTATTGAGATTATTAAAAGCAGCCTGGAAATTTTGCCACAAGCCTCATGGAGTAGTAGCATAGGAATGTTTCCATGACAACACTCTAACCACTCTTTCAGAATGTACTTGTAGATGTTCATATTTTGTGATGAGAAAATATAATAACATTTTTACCTCAAAAGGTTGTTTAAAAATTGTCAGTCTTATCAAATTTCACTAATATCACCTGAATTTTTTTAAACTTTACATTTAAGATACCTTCCTTATAATAAATATACTTTAATAATAAATATATAGGTACTCCTATAAAAAACTGCATTTAATATGGGTTCATTTTTGCAGCTAATAATAAGTAGATTGCACATAATTCTAGTTGTTTCTGATAGCTTTAAGTGTTACTATTCAAGCAATGAATGTTATTCCAGAGTTTAAATTAGGGCTTAAAACCTATAATCCAATTATTGGAGAGATGTTATTTTTTCAAGTTATGTTTTAAATGTTATATTTGCTAATATTTTGCAATATCATCAAATTTTAACTAATCAGGCATTGTTTAAAAATCCAAATTAGGATTGTTTCAAAAAATAGTAGTAGTATCTAAAGATCCTGAACTCATCAACTCCCACGAACCCACCACATCTACATAAGGAACAATTCCCTCTGAAAAACACTAGAAAACTAGCTAAATAGCTGGCAGGCTTCATGTTTACTACCTTTCTAGAAGCTACAAAGGTTTTCTTAGGGTATGGAGGCTGGGGGGATGCCATCACTGTGCTCTCCCTTGGCCTTGCTGCAGCTCACCAGCACCTCCCAAAAGGAGCTGTATACTTGTCTGGAGCTGCAATTTTTGCATCTATTGCCCAGGGGTCACTTTCAGATTGCTTGGTCTGGAGACTAGCAGCTTATGATCCCATAGGACTCTATATATTTGTACACTTTAAAAGCTTTAGCCTGAAGTTCTGGCTTCCAATCAGCCTGAAATGAGATGCTGACTGAAATCCTTCTCTTGAGAACACTGACAGGTCTTGGCACAAATTCAACAACTGGGGCCTAACAAAAATAAATCAGGCTACTTAGATAATCATGAAGGTTTAGGAGACAATAAAGGGTTAAGGCAGTCTTAAATAATAAGTTCCATCTCCTACATGAGGCCATTCCTTCATGCCTAGAAGATATAACTGTTTTACTTTGTACATAAAAACAAACATGGGGTCAAACAAAATGAAACAAACAAACAAACAAACAAAAAACCAGGAAAATATGCCAAACAAAAGAACAAAGTAAAACCTCAGAAGAAATACCTTCATGAAATGGAGACAAGTAATTTACCTAATAAAGAGTCCAAGGAAATGGTCATAAAGATGCTCCCTGAACTCAGGAGAAAATTGGGTGAGCACAATGAGCACTTCAACAAAAAGATATAAAATATAAGCAAACGCCAAAGGGAGGTCACATAGCAGAAGAATGCAATAATTGAACTGAAAATTACAGTACAGAGGTTCAACAACAGACTAGATGAAGCAAAAAAACCCAAAAGGATCAGTGGTCCAGAACACAGCAGTAGAACTCACCCAAACAGAAAAGAGACAGAGAGACAGAGAGAGAGAGATTTATAGAGTGAAGATAGTTTAAGACATTATAGAACATCATCAAGTGAAATAGCATTCACATTATAGGGATCCCAGGATGAGGAGGAGAGAAAAAGGGCAGAAAACTTGTTTGAAGAAATAATGACTGAAAACTTTTCTAAACTGAGGAAGAAAACAGATATTCAGATTAGGCAGAACAGAGATTTTTACTCAAGATGAACCCTAAGAGGGCAGCGCGGGTGGCTCAGTGGTTTAGCACCACCTTCAGCCCAGGGCATGATCCTGGAGACCCGGGATCCGGTCCCACATCGAGCTCCCTATATGAAGCCTGCTTCTCGCTCTGCCTGTGTCTCTGCCTCTATTTCTCTCTCTGTGTCTCTCGTGAATAAATAAATAAAATCTTAAAAAAAAAAAGATGAACCCTAAGAGAGCCACACTAAGACATATTATAATGAAAATGTCAAGAGCTAAAATACAGAATCTTAAAAGCAGTAAAACAATGTGCTTCAAACAAGGGAACCCTCTTTACACAGATGTTTCAGTAGAAACGTTTGCAGGTCAGAAAGGAGTTTAATGGTATATTCAAAGCGCTGAAAGGAAAAAAAATAATAAATTCACTAAGAATACCTGGCAAAGTTATAGATCATAATTGAATGAAGGATAACTAGTTTTCCAGAAAACCAAAAGCTATGAGAGTTTATTGCCACTAAGCCAGTTGTAGATAAAGTGTTAATATATTAATAATTAATAATATTAATAATATTCCATGTTCATGGATTAAATGAGTTAATATTGTTAAAATGTTCATGTTTTTGAAATCAATCTACAGAATTGATGCAATCCCTATCAAATTCAAAGGATATTTTTCACAGAAGTAGAACAAACAATTCTGAAATTTATATAGAACCACAAAATATTCCAAGTAGTCAAAGCAATCTTGAGAAATAGAGACATCACATTTCCTGATTTCAAACTATATCATAAAGCTATAGTGCTCAAAACAGTATGGTACTGGCATAAAAGAGACACAAAAATTAATGAAACAGAATAGAGACCCCAGAAATAAACCCATACATATATGGTCAAGTAATTTATGACAAAAGAGTCAAAAATACACAATAAGGAAAGGACAATATTTCAACAAATGGTGTTGGGAAAACTGGACAGCCACATGTAAAGATGAAACTAGAATACCGTCTTATACCATACACAAACATGAACTCAAAATGGAGTAAAGACTTGAAAGTAAGCCCTGAAACCATAAAACTTCAGAAGAAAACATAGACAGTAATTTCCTTGACATTGGTCTTGGCAATGATTTTTTTGGATCTGATTCCAAAAGGAAAGGTAACAAAAACAAAAATCAACAGGTGAGACTACACCAATCAAAAAGTTTTGCAAAACAAAGGAAGCCATCAACAAAACGAAAATGCAGTCTATTAGGTGGGGAAAAGTATTTGCAATCATAGATCTAATATAGGGGGAAGAGGGGAGGTTAATATCCAAAATATATTTTAAAAAAGCATATAAATGATAAAAACAAAAATCCAAACAATCTTATCCCACTTTCTAAATTTATTTAGGAGTAATAGGTGAGTAAACAGTAAAAAATTGTATTTGAAGGAAGAACCACATATTAGGTACCTAAAACAACAAAAATTTATTATTCCTATAGTTCTGGAGGCCAAAAGTCCAAACTCAAGGTTTCAGTAGGACTGGTTCCTTCTGAGGACTGTGCTGTTCCATGCCTTTCTCCTACCTTCTAATAACTGTGGGTATTCCTTGGTTTGTGGATGACAGTTTTCTTGTGTTTTTGTATCATCTTTCTTGTATGACTCTTTTTCTTCACATGGCATTCTTTTTTTTTTTTTTTTTTAAGATTTTATTTATTCATGAGAGACACAGAGAGAGAGAGAGAGAGAGAGGCAGAGACACAGGCAGAGGGAGAAGCAGGCTCCATGCAGGGAGCCCGATGTGGGACTCGATCCTTGGTCCCCAGGATCACACCTCGGGGGGCTGAAGGCAGCACCAAACTGCTGAGCCACTTCGGCTGCCCATTCACATGGCATTCTTTATAGAAGGACACCAGTGATACAAACTAGGGTTCTACCTACTCTAATATCATCTCATCTTAATTCTTTATGCAATATTTCCAAGGTCCTGGTGGTTAGAACTTTGACATATAGGTTTAACACACACAATTCAATCCATAACAGGAATCTGATTTCATTTCAGGTGAAATTTCCTAATCAAATGTTACAATTAATAAAGCTGATATTTTCACCCTTATATACCCTCCTTAACTATTTTACAATTACATCACAACCTGCAGAGGTAGAAAGGAAGTGATTGTATCCACAACACCAACCATGGACACCTAAGTTCATGAAGATCTGAAGACCTGCAACTGTTCGAGTCCAAAAAGCATAACCATGGTCTCGATATATATCATATTTCAAACTTTGGGTATAATTGATAGTTTCATTACATCAGATGTGGCAGTTAGAAAAAGGGTATTTACAAAATTGGTAATGAGGCCTGTTTTCAAATAGATGTTATTTATTCAAATGTATCTTCTGTAAGTATTATTATCTTTTCCAGTGGGAGAAACCTGTTTGTTAGCAGTTTCTTTGTATTCAATAAAGATGTCTTCCAAATGCCAGAAGTATGGCTGATTTCTTTTCTGTGTCATAAACTTACCTTTTAATGACAAACACTGGCTGCCATTTTCTGATTGTTTTGAAAATTTATCACTTCTTTTGTTGTGCACTGCACTAGCTTAGTACTATTCCTACTAAAATAAGAAATAGAAAATGCTGCTTATTGTACTTTTAGTAGTGTATTGTAAGTATCCGATTTGAAATGTGATGATAATTTGAAACATGTATTTTAACATGGAAACATTTGTGTTCAACTTGTTTCCTTTTAACAAAAATATTACATATTTTAATTTCTTTTTAATATGTATTACAATTTTCATATTGTCTTAAATTATCTGCTAACTTAATATGGTGCATTATAATTCCTTCATGATACAGTCTTTCCTTAATTCTAAGATGTACATTTTTAGCTTTTTTAAGTTTCAACTATTAGGATGTATCTTATAATTGATACAGAATTGCAATAGGAGACTTTATTTTCATTTTTTCTCCTTCTCTTCATAACTGATGATATTATTAAATGAATCCTGTATCACACAAATAACAGTGTATTTGAATCAGGATGTTATAAATCATTCTTACAGTCCTTGCTTGAAAGTGATGAATTTATCCATTCAATTAATATTCCAAAACTTCAAGATTACATGAGTATGGTGATCATATGTTCTGTTTTGCTCAGAAAACCTGAATTGTATGTCTATTTTCCAATAATAGCACATAATTTTATCCTCAAATGTATCATAGTTTGGAAGAGAAGTTATAAGTTTACCTGCACATAATTGAGATTAATCTATAGTTTTTATTCAATATTATCTTTGTCAGGCTATGTCATAAACTTATGCTTTGAACTGGGTCACTTTCAGTTTTCAGAAGATGATAAATATGTTTTTCAAATATACAGCTTCCCATTGTTTATACAATGTAGACCGAATTAAAAAATCATTATTTCTTCTGTCAGAGAAACTTAAGATTGTCACCAAAAACATTATACTTTGAAAATATCATGTAATAACTGGTACTTAAAATACAATCCTGAAAATGACATTTTAGAATACAGTCTTCTGTTAAAAAATCTGTGACAAATCGATTATTTTGAGAAGATACACTAAGCTATAACTATGTCAGAGTAATTTATTCGGCTATATCTCCAAATCTAGAGAATGATTTACCAAAGAAAATGTCCAATAAATCTCTCCTTTATAAATTCATACAATCTAAAACAAGAAACATGTAAATGCAGATTCTCAAAAAAAAAAATATTCCCTTGTTTAGTTTTTCTCAAGGAAGAAATAAAATTTTACTAAATGGATAGATTACCACTCCACTGTATATACTAAACTTTAGTATAGACTAAAGTTTTTATGGGGTAAAAACATGTCAGAGTCTCATTAGAGAAAATGGCAAATAGAGAGGATTGGAAGAATGTAAGCATAGCGTTAATCAACATGTTTATTTCAGGACCCAGAAAATGTGATCAAGGTAAGCTACTGTAGGGTAGGAAAAAATAATTTTCCTTTTACTTTTCTAGGTTCCAGGCTGAAACCACCCTATAATAGAAGACAGATTATGGGTGAAGTATAAACAGAAGTTTAATAACACATATACTTCCTATATACATGGGAGATGCTCAGGAAAACTGAGAGTAACTCAATGGCCCAAGTCACCACCCTAAATGCCACCTCCAGCTAAAGGCAAAAAGATGTTGGGGATGGGGGGAGGCAGTTATGAGAAATTACTGGGAAAAGCACAGTAAATAAGATTACGATTATTATGCAGATTTCTGTTGGTAAGAGTTTCTAGAGGTTTAATTATCTTCGTTTTCCTAGTACAGAGACAGCCTCACTAATGGAGATTTCCTTTTAAATGTAAATGTCAGAGTTTCTTCTGTCTCTGTTGTTTTCTTAAAAATAACCAGCTCAAGGAGGCTTAAGTAGCTCAGTCAGTTAAGTGTCTGCCTTCTACTCAGGTCATGATCTCAGGGTCCTGAGGTCAAGCCCGAGTTGGGCTCCCTGCTGAGCAGGAAGCCTGCTTCTCCCTCTCCTCTCAGCTTTTGCTCTCTCTGTCTCTATCAAATAAATAAATGAATAAAGTCTTTAAAAAAAGGGGATCCCTGGGTGGCTAAGCACCTAACTTTGGCCCAGGGCATGGTCCTGGAGTCCCGGGATCCAGTCTAACATCCAGCTCCCTGTATAGGGCTGCTTCTCCCTCTGCCTGTGTCTCTGCCTCTCTCTCTGAGTGTGTCTCTCATGAATAAATAAATAAAACCTTCAAAAAAAAAATCTTAAAAAAAAAAAAAAATAACCAGCTCAAGATAGTCCTTATGCTAAAGAGTCATATAGTGGAGTGGCAAATTCTCCTCCCAGGAGCCTCCTGTCACTACCAGGAGACTTGTTTTCACCAGCACCTAGGACCTTTAAGGACAAAAGGTAACAAGTGCATTTTCCAATAACATAAGAAGTTCAACGCATAAAGGAGGAGAATACAATTGCTTAGTGTCTCAGAGGGGTAGCAAAGGAACTACTCTGAGTATTAGGCAGTCCAAACTCACAGGACATCATTTAAGAACAAAGAGGAACATGCAGGACAGTACTAACAAGTGTGCCTCAAATATCCTAGGGTAAATCTTCTATGTATCCTGATAAACAGATTTTTAAAATGAAAAGACTATTTACTTACTAAGACTCACTCCCCTACTGACCTGTAATCACAAGAAAAACTCAATGCAGTTTTGATTAA
Organism: Canis aureus; assembly: GCF_053574225.1. Taxonomy (NCBI): domain Eukaryota; kingdom Metazoa; phylum Chordata; class Mammalia; order Carnivora; family Canidae; genus Canis; species Canis aureus. The sequence continues at coordinate 12,367,318 of NC_135617.1, read as the reverse complement.
AAGTTCTGCAATCATTAGAGCAAATGACTTCTTCAATTCTAAGGGATTGCAGATAGGACAGTTAGGAATGGCAAGTGGCATAGTTGTTCTGTGCATCCTAGCAGAGGAAGCAATGTTTTATACGTGTATGGACACACATTCTGTCATCAGCAGAAGATGGATTAGTGGCAGGAAAACGTCAGTGATAATCAAGGAGCCGATGTTGGTTAGGATTCACTGTGAAGAGAAACTAGCTGGAAGACTAGCAGTAATATTAGAATGTAGCGGACCAAGTAGGTGGGAATTTGGGATTAGATCCCAAATAGTATTGCAATACTATTCATATGGTTGACCAGGCTCCTGTGGCCAAACTATACACTTGTTTTATACACCACGTATATGCTTTCAAAACTCTAAGAATTGCTCTAATTTCAAAGTTCTAATGCTTACTAACCTAACTACAATAAGATTTAAACATAGCTATATCAGGGAACTCATTAACATTTTATTTTATTTTATTTTTTTTTCATTAACATTTTAATTTACCTAAATGAAAATGCTTTAAATCTGATTTTTCTTTTCTTTTTTTTTTTTTTAAGATTTTATTTATCTATTTATGAGAGACACAGAGAGAGAGAGAGAGAGAGAGGCAGAGACAAAGGCAGAGGGAGAAGCAGGCTCCACACAGGGAGCCTGATGTGGGACTTGATCCCAGGACTCCAGGATCACGCCCTGAGCCAAAGGCTGACGCTTAACCGCTGAGCCACCCAGGCGTCTCTAAATCCAATTTTTCTTAATAAATTATCTTATGTTAACAATTTATCCCTGTTAAAAAGAAACAACAGGTCTAAAACGGAGTCATTTATGATAAGGGCCACCAAGACTTAATACCTAAGTTAATTGCAGTGTCAGCTTCTCCTAGGAGTGGAATTTCAACCCAATTAGTCTGGAATTTGTGATCGCTGCTTGTGAGGTAATTGCATGATAAGACCCCTGCCCTTCCCTCCAAGAGTAGGTGACCTTCTCTTTAGCTAATCACTTCCTTGTCCCACTCAGTTTCTGCCTATAAAAGCCTTCCATTTTGTACACTCCTCAGAGTACACTCCTCAGAGTACCCTTCTATTTTTAAGATGTGTTGTTGCCCAATTCATAAATCATTGACCAAAGCCAATCAGATCTTTAAATTAACTAGGTTGGATTCCCATTCTTTAATACCTCTTGATGCACAGTAGAACAATTTTTTCATTTAGCTATCATCTCTCTATCTATCCATCAACTATATCTCTTTTTTATTTTTATTTTTTTAATATTTTATTTATTTATTTATGATAGTCACACACAGAGAGAGAGAGAGGCAGAGACACAGGCAAAGGGAGAAGCAGGCTCGATGCACCAGGAGCCCGATGTGGGATTCGATCCCGGGTCTCCAGGATCACGCCCTGGGCCAAAGGCAGGCGCCAAACCGCTGCGCCACCCAGGGATCCCCAACTATATCTCTTTTAATTGTATTTAACACACTATCTTCACCTTTATTTATTGTTTTTTGCTATCCTAGGACCTTGCAATTGCACTACTAGGTATTTACCCCAAAGATACTAATGTAGTGATCTAAAGCACCTCAATGTTTCTAGCAGCAATGTCCACAATAGCCAAAGTATGGAAAGAGCCCAGATGCCCATTGACAGATGAATGGATAAAGAAGTAATATACCAATTACTTCTTAATTCCAAAGTCTAATTGTTTTTCTTTAATCCTCAACTTCCTTGATTTCTTGTAGCTTTAGAATATGTTTAATATTACTTTTTCTTAAATATTTTCTTAACTTTTCCTTCACCTCATACTAGCCTACTTCCCTTTTTTTCCCCCTGATCAATAATTGATTTTTCCCCCTTGTTACCAAATGTAGCCATTGTCTTAGTTTTTTCCCTTCCTTCTAAAGAAAAAAGTCTCTCCAGGTTCTCTCAAGTTTTCCATTATGATCGCTATGTAAACTGATCATTTTCTCGGATTTTGAGATTCACTCTTGCTGATAACTATTTGTTTCTTTCTCAGTTACTGTTGTTAAAACAGTTACTAAGTGTTTTGATGCTTTTTGCCTCCCTCCCCCTCTTTCTGAGAATTAATCATTGGTGTTTCACTTCCTCTCCGTTTTCAGTACTTTTTCCTCACACTAACATTTCCTAGTTGGTGATCTTGTTTTAGCTACATTATTCTTCAATTTTTTCACAGTGTTATTCTATACTTTAATTCTATACTCTTTTTTGCACAGTGAAGTTACATTATTTTTCCAGACTACCTAAGAATAATAAAATTATATAATACTAGAGATAGCAACCACATTAAAGCAAATATTGGCAAATCCCCTTATTGTTTGATGAGGAAATAAAAAGAGCATTTAATAGCTTTATAATATAAATACATATTAGTGTCTTTGCCAGAGTTAGAATCATTCCAGACTAGTATCTTTCTATTCCTACAAATTGGAAACTTTATTTATTTATTTATTTATTTATTTATTTATTTATTTATTTATAGAGGGGCCAGGGGCAGAGGAAGAGGGAGAGAGAGAATCTTAAACAGGCTTCACACTGAGTGTGGCGCTTGATTTCATGACCCTGAGATTGTGACCTGAGCTGAAATGAAGAGTCAGATGCTTAACCAACTAAACAAAACAGGCGTCTTTGAAATTATATTTTTTGGGCAGGCCTGGTGGCCCAGCGGTTTACTGCCACCTTCAACCTGGGGTGAAGGAGACCCGGGATCGAGTCCTATGTCGGGTTCCCTGCACGGAGCTTGCCTCTCCCTCTGCCTGCCTCTCTCTCTCTCTCTCTCTCTCTCTCTCTTTCTCTGTCATGAATAAATAAATAAAATATTTTTAAAAAACTATATTTTTCTAAACTAGTCAAATGAACATTTCTAAATCCAGCATTATATACCTGAGTTGTCCAATAGGTTGACCAGTTGCTACATTTGGCTCCTGTGCACCTGAGTAGTGTGTTATCTGAATTGAAATGTCCTAGGACCATACCTTATTTAAAATGCTTAACATAAACAAAAGAAAGCAAAATGTCTCTAAGACTTTAAAGGCATTGATTATCCCATTATAACTAGGAATATTAATATAGGGTGAAGAAAAAAATGTTTCACCTACTTCTTTTTACTTTTTTCAATGATTTAAAACTTTATATTTGGCTCACTTTTGCAGCTTAGGAATATAATTCTATCAGACAGTGTTTTCCTAGAAACTCCATGAGTTAATACTTTATATATCTCAAGACTTCACACAAAAAATTTCCACTCTAAGCAGACCAGCCTAGCTTAACATTTCAACATGCAGTAGTTCATATTACTGTCACGTATGCTCCTCTTTCCTATCATCGACAATAACCCCTTGGATACATTTTTTCCCCTTTCCTTATATGCATGTATTTATTTCATCAATGAGATTTTTTTTTGTTTTTTTTCCCTTCAAGAAGTAGAATTCATTTTTCCATTCTCTTGAATTATGACTTTCTTTAACCAAAGAAATTCAGAGGAAGCAAAGTTGTGAGAATACTAAACCTAGGTCTTTAAAAGTTTTACAGATTCTATTTTCTCTTTCTTGGAAAGCTGCCCCAAATACTAGCTGGGCAGATGCCCAGTCTAGTGTACTAAAGGATGAGAAACTCCCCTATATCAACCACCTGACAGTAAGCCCCAAGCATCAGACACATGTGACTGGGGACATTTTGGACAATCCAATTGCAAATCAAGCCTTCCTATGTCTGCAGCCACACAAGTGACTCTATGTGATACCAGGAGAAGAATCATATAGCTGAACTCAATCCAAATTGGTAACTCATTGAATCATGGAAAATTTGAGGGATTTCTTTTTAGCCTGTGACTGTTTTGTTATTCAATATTTAATAATTGGTACTACTTCATTCCTTTTAATGCTCCAAACATAGCACTCCATTTAAACCTATTTGAACTGGTAAACTTCATGCAGACTTTTCTATTATTGCAGACCTCTGACTACCTTCCTTTAAATGAATTGATAAAGGGGCGCCTGACTGGCTCAGTTGGTCGAGCCTGTGACTCTTGATCTCAGGGTTGCAGTTTCAAACTCCATGGTAGGTGTAGAAGTTACTTAAAAATAAAATCTTTTTTTTTTAATTTTTATTTATTTATGATAGTCACAGAGAGAGAGAGACAGAGACATAGGCAGAGGGAGAAGCAGGCTCCATGCACCGGGAGCCTGACGTGGGATTCGATCCCGGGTCTCCAGGATCGAGCCCTGGGCCAAAGGCAGGCGCCAAACAGCTGCGCCACCCAGGGATCCCTAAAAATAAAATCTTAAGAAAATAATACAAATAAATTGATTGACATAATCTTTGAATATATAGGGGTTTTTTTCTACAATTTTAGAGTTATTTCACCAATATAACCTTTGTCTTCATAACTATGAAGTTTAGCTTTGTCCTGACAGAGTATGAGATTGGTAACAGTGCTGGAATTCAGTTATGGCAGACATTGTAGATACTGTCTTTTGTCAGCATTACTATATGTCTGGTGCATATATTAACTCTCAAAATTCTATGTCATTAAAAACAATTATACTTAAGAGGAATTGAATGATAGAGGTGCATAAGTTGTAGTAGTTCCAATAGTGACGTCAGTAGAGCTAGGATCTGAGAATAGCCCAATTACCTGATGCTAGAATTCATACTCTTAACCATTTCAGGCTAATGTCTTCTTGTAAAACTACTGCATAACAAAGATCTTACCTAAGGGAAACAACATACTTTAAAGGAAATAGTTGGTTTTGTCTAGATTCTAAACCAAAATTTTGTAGTCTCCTGTCCTCCCTACTTCCTACTATTTTTCTTTCTCATCTCTTTGCATAGTGTGATTTAGCAAGGCTCAGATCTAAGTTCCCAGATTCCCTCAATCAATATTAGATTTCTGAAAGAGTCCATACCTATAGTCTTAATTACTAATGTGAGTACTTCTCAAATTTATACCTCCTAATTAGGCTTCTCTGAGTTCCATCATCTTGCCAACTACATCGATCATAAATCCATGTGCTTCTGTCAATTTTCATAATACCATTCAAATAAAAGTGATTATCATCCCCGGCTTGACTGCTTGTTCAACAGCAACACTTTTAATCTATTATCCATATTGTAACAAGATTTAGCTTTTAAAAATACTGATCTAATCACAGCATCTTAACATTTAACTGCTGAAACCCTTTTAAATATTTAATACATAGACTGTGTAGACTGGCTACTGTATTCCTCAACTTCAACATTTTCATTTCACCCATGTCTTTTTCACTGCTTTCTATCTACACTGGACTTTTATTTCCTCAAATAGGCCATGGTCTCCAATTGAATGGCTCTGGGCAAGTTGCTGCTTTTGCATTATAGAAATTACCATAAAGTAAAAAAAAAAAAAAATTACAGTAGTCTAAAATAAAAGTGTATTTTTATTTTAGACAAAAGTATATTTTTATTTTAGAAAAAATAAGGGAAATAGACAAAAAGCAAGTTTTGTCTATTCCCTGCAGTTCTAGCTGCAAAGAAAATGGAAAAAGTAATTGAAAGGGGATAAGTGAATTAGAGGAATTGACTGGTTGTCCCTGGCAGAAAGAAGTAAAATCTTATTTTAGCATTTGCTATTAAGGTGTACTCCAAATTTGATGTTCTGACAGTTAAGAGAAGACTAGAATAAGCATAGATGTCCCCTATCCCTTGACCTGATATCTCTTAGGTATATAGAAATGAAACACAGAGAGGCGCCAGGCTGGCTCAGTTAGTTAAGCATCTGCCTTTGGCTCAGGTCATGATCCTGGGATCCTGGGATCCTGGGATCCTAGGATCAAGCCCCACATTGGTGAGGGGGGAGTCTGCTCAGGAGACTCCCTTCTCCTTCTGCCCTTCCCCCTCTCCTGATCACCCCCCCCCCTGTACTCATGCTAGCTCTCTCAAAAAAAAAAAAAAAAGAAAAGAAAAAGATGAAATACAGAATAAAGACCATCAGCTCACAGTCTTCATACTGGTGTTTTGAAGTGATTTTACAAATAATAACTTGTTATGGTAGTAAATGTAAGGAAAGAGAACACACCAAAGATATATTTGGTGAGAAAAAATATTGAATTAAATTAAAAACATGTGAAAAGTCTCTGCTTAAAAAAAAAATAACCAGAAAAAAGTAACAACCGCAAGAAAAAGTATAAAATATTAAAAGATAAAAAGTAATATAAGTTATATAAGAGATAAATGGTATTTTTTATGGAGAGAAATAAATAACAATAAATATTTTATACTCTCTTAGTAATATTAAAGTTTATAAAGGCAACTGAAATATTTAAGAGCTATGAAATGTGACATAAAAGAATAAGATCCAAGTTGAGGAATAAACCGGACAAAACTATTACAGAACCCAGAAATAAATAAAGAAAAAGAAAAAAAAAAAACAGGAAGAAGAGAAGAAAATCTAATAGTGAATCAGGACATAAGGAAAAGATCTGAAACATGTAGACTTTAGAGAGGAAAATCATGTAGATGAGAAGATTAAGGTATAGTAGGGATGGTTATGACAAAGGCAATACCACATCAACTCATATAACTCAAGTAAAGAAAAAAAGATGATTGATTGATAGAATCAAAACCAAAATAGAGGAAAGATATTTACTTTTGTTTTCTTTTTTAAATTTATATGTGATAATGAGAAAAATAAATTTGTCAAAAGAGAATAAATGTTCCAGGAAAAAACTACACAGAAAGTCAGTGATATGTAGATATATTTGGGTGAGGTTACAAAGCTTTGAAATATTGAGACAAAAAAAAAAAAAAAAAACTATCAGGGCAAGGAAAAGCATGCCAATGGCACAGGCAATAAAATTGATTGACTTCAGACTTCTCCACAATTACATTTAAAGCTAGGAAATAGTAGAGCCATGTATATATATATATATATTTTTTTTTGAGGGGTAAATGGCATACTCCAATAAATTAATATTTATCCAACTTATAATTCATAGAAAAATATTCTAACAAGTTTAGTGCCTCAGGTAATACAGATAGAACTCATAAAGATTTCTTGGAAATAGTGAAGACCTTAATAAATACACAGAACTTGGCTTGGTTGTCTTATATATAATGTAAATGATGTTTCAGGATTCCAAGAGACGGGGTTTCTGTTTGAGGTGTTTTAAACAGACCACTTGTTTCCTCTTCAAGTAAATGGTAAGCAATATTTAGATATTTTTTAATCCTCTACCACAGGACAGATTTCCAAGTATTCATGGCAACCAAACAATCAGAACTAACTTTATAAATGAATGGACGAAGAGCAATTTATCTATATTTAGTAGACAAGCTCTCAAGGTAAAGCTGGGAACTTGTTTCAAATTGGATAAGTCTTTTGATCCATTCTTATCATAATTCTTGACACAGAAATGGCAGACCCAGGGCATCACATACTTCCATTAACATTTGGAATGGATTTATTAGTGACATCCTATCATAACCTGCCTATCTCATTTGCAAGATTAAGTGGAACATCATACTCTACTATCCTGCTACACACACACACACACACACACACACACATTTTTGCACCAGAATTTTGACATTATTATTATTCTTTCCCTTGTCACACAATTATTTGTGTATTTTACTAAATATGTGTAATTTGTTAATCCTATATTTTCTTTTAAGATTTTATTTATTCATGAGAGACGCAGAAGGAGAGAAAGGCAGAGAAATCCTATATTTTCTTCAAGAATAAGAAATTAAAAGTCATTATTTGAATGGCAAGTGATGAGATAGATACCCATATCTGTAAAGTGAAATTTTCCCAAATATCTCTAGTAAAACTCACAAATTTGATATCTAGACCTTTTTTCTGAGCTTGATCTATAAATATCAAGCCACCTACTCAAAATCTCCACCTACATATCACAAAGATATTTCAAATTAAACTTGTCAAACCAGAGTTATTACCTTCTTCTAAATCTTCCCCACTTCCAATGTTCAGTTTAAATAAATGGTACCATCATTTACCCAGTTGCTCAAGCTTGAAACTTGTGAGTCACGCATGATTTCTTCTACTCCATCAGCTCCAAATCTCACAAATCTACTTAATATAGTCCATCTTTATTGCCACAACCATGGTCCAGGTCACCATCATTCTCAATTTATTGGTAATCTTCTAACATCCATTTGCTAGCAACATCCTTCTTCCTTCAATCTAGTCTCTACAATGCAGAGAGAATAAACTTCAAAAAATATGATAATGGAATTTCTCTATTAAAAATGAGGCAGTGGCTTCCCATTGTCCTCGGAATAAAAGACAAATCTGTTTTAGGTGGTAGAAGACACTGCTTGAACAGGACCCAGCTTCTTTCCAGGAATACCTTGCATTACTCTAGCAATGTCATCTTCATTCCATTGTTGGGATTTTATAGTTTTTAAAATGTCCACTATTCCAATTTTGCATCTTAGCCAAAGCCATTGTCTGTTCAAAATGTTATTTTAGTCTATATCAATTCTATTCATTTTTTTTTGTCTCCACTCAAATATTTTTCTCTGAGAAGGCTTCACAAAATAGATATTTCCTTCCATACATGGGTGGGTATTCTTATTATGAGTTCATCTTTACTTGAAACTATTTGCTAATACTTTGAATACTTGAAAATATTTTTAAACTAAGAAAGTATAATCTTCACCATAGTACATAACCTATGGGATACACTATTTTTCTTTTGTTTAAATAACCAGTGAATTCTTACTTCTAGCATGTTATCAAAAATTGACTTTTCTATGTTTAGTACTGAATTTGATTGAATACATTTTAATATTCTAAAACTTTGTATCTGACCATTATATAAAAAATTGTGCAATCTCTTCCTTTCTAAGTCAAGACTTTACAAATCTGCTGCTCTCATGTCATTTACATAATTCATATGATACTAAATTCACATAATATAAATACTTCAACTATTGTACAATCTGTTGACAGGTTAAACTATGTTCTGTTATTTAGTTTTTAAAACAACAGCAATTGTTTGCATTTTTGCTAATGAGTATGATAGAAAATTCTAAAAGATAGGGTACCTGTGTGGCTCAGTATGTTAAGTGTCTGCCTTCAGCTCAGGTCATGATCCTGAGGTCCTGGGATCAAGCTCTGCATCCGGCTCTCCACTCAGCGGGGAGTCTGCTTCTCCTTCTCCCTATGCCCCTCCCCCCACTCATGCTCACTCACATTCGGTCTCAAATAAATAAAATCCTTAAAAAAAAGAAAATTTTAAAAGATAGAAATATGCAAAGAGGGACATAGGATCTACCTATGTCTTCTCAGAAATAAAGACTTAATATTTTGCTTTATGTACATCAGCCACAGATTTCATTTGTGCATGTGTGTGAGTGTGTTTGTGTATTCTCATTATGCACTTCAGTGGGAGGTGATATTTCATAACCTGTAAAAAAAATGTTGTAATTTACTCATTACAATGTAAACATGTTTATGGTGTGATTCTGTCCTGTGCTGCAGTTTTCTAGAACTGCAGTCGTTTATCTCTGTCCACCTTCCCTCTCACCGAAGTGTGTCTCACTATTCCATGGAAGATTCGATAGAAATGACAGGGACACATAAATATGTATGTGAAATAAACAGTATTTTAATAAAATAAAAAGAAAAAACAATGTAAACATTTTCTCCATGAGATTTAATAGTCTCTTTTAAAATATACATATGGCCACATGGTGCCTTATATAGATAATTGTATTTAACAATTTGGCTTATTTACAATTCTTCACTATTAGAAATATAATCAATATGTGACTGACCATATTTGCACATGAATCTTCTTGTACATCACTGATTCTATCCTTAGGACAAAATTCTGAGAATTGAATATCTGGATCAAAGTGTTATTTTATTTTATTATTATTATTTTTAAGGGCCATATGATTTTATTTTTAAGGCAGTAATTGATTTACAAATGGACTAAATTTCATCTCAATAATTTCAAAGTAATTTTACACAAGTTTAAGTATTCTAAAAGAACATCAAACACATATAGTAACCAAATTGTCAATGAAATTAATATTAGTCATCCTATGAAGTTATGAAAATAATCCATTAATAATTACCATATTATTGTAACTAGAGATAAAATTTTGTTTGTAGTTTTAATATCTCATCCGAAAGGGACAAAGCCCTTATGAATATGTCTGCAATAACACACATAAAGAAATGGTATTTAATTTTTACTCTGTAAAATATCTGTGATTATCACTGTTGTCTACAACTTATATTTGCAAGTGTGACACATGATGGCAATGCTTCAATGAGTTTTGAAATGTTTCCTCTATTGCACCAATGATCTAGAGTGTACATTTAATAGGAATCTTTTCTAAGTGGGTATGCATAAAGCATGCAAATGTCTGAATGTTCAAAGGAAGCAAAACGATCTCTCTTCCAATTCTTGAAATATATTCGTGAGTTTTTGCTCTAGCAGCTGCAAAGTCAGGCATCTGTTACTGTTTGGTGTGGTGTTGAATTTCATGGTTTGTTAATTTCGCAGTTATGTCTACAAAGCTAATAAAAGGAGAATGGGTAAGTCTTTTATACTGGAAAATTCGGACTATCCCCTGGGTAATTTTTCTTCATGAAATTCATTTCACATTTCTCTTTTAAGTGAATGAGATAAGTTTCTTGCTTTTTTAAGTTATCAAAAACTATTATGGGTTACTCAAACTTTAGACCTGTTAAAAATAATAAAACTATGGCTGCACACCATTAATTCTCCAATATTGGTTACAGAGATTTTTTTTACTGTATAGAGGGAAGGATAATATAAAATTTTATATAAAACATATCTCTATACTTCCTCTGCCCACGTGGATATTGTTATAACACTCTTTTTATTATTTTCAAAATATATAGCATAATAGCTGACCCCTGGGTAAAAATAAATTCACTTAATGCTATAAGCAGTTCAATAATCATTCAATAGACACTAAATGAGTGTTTGCTGATTCCAGGCAGAGGCCCAGCTGTTTCAGCGACTGAGATCCAGAGGGAAAGATCTCTGTGATTAAAAATTGTGGGACTAATAAAAGGAGCTATATATATTTTTCAAAAGTCCAATGAACACTTAGAGGTAGCTTTCTCTAAGTATATAAAGGTATGGGGAAATGTAGTAAAAACTTAAGAATGCACCTGAACTAGTCTTACATAGTCTGATAAAGTCTAAAAGTAGATCTGGAACTGGAGCTCCATCAAGAGGAGTAGAAAATATTCTTTGCATTTCAAGTACACAGGTTGCAGACAGAGGATTAGAAACCTAACTCACCCATTATATGGGTTGAATGGAGTAAAAAGGAAGCCAGAAGCTATCTTTGAAGGATTCCTCTTGCAACAACAAATCATGTGGTTTCACAAGACATTGTCCATAGCATCTGTTTTAATTATCAAGAATATACTGGGAGCGGGATCCCCGGGTGGCTCAGTGGTTTGGAGCCTGCGTTCGGCCTAGCGTATGATCCTGGAGTCCTGGGATCCAATCCCACGTCGGGCTCCCTGTGTGGAGCCTGCTTCTCCCTCTGCCTGTGTCTCTGCCTCTCTCTCTCTCTCTGTGTCTCTCATGAATAAATAAATAAAATATTTAAAAAAAAAAAAAAGAATATACTGGGAGCTTCCCCCATTACCATTGGACCAATGACTCTGAGACAGCTCCTGCTAGTTCCCAGCAGCTACAGCACCAAAGCAAACGCTTCACAGAGGCCTCCTCAGACCTGCTTTGAGTATCCCCTAGTCTTGCAACCACCTCTGGAGAACATCGCTCTTTACTTTTCTTCCACCTTATAAATATCCTAATGGTACCTTATTAGCAGACTCTATCTAGGAATCATATCAAACAGGGGTTTTGGGGAATTGTAGTTTCTGAAAGCAAATGGTGTTGATACTAAGTTGATAACTGAAATCCACACAGATATTAATGTGTTTGGATTTGGTAGTTGTTAGGATCATATATCCAATAACATGGCTTTCATTATATTTTCTCAGCTATGTAGTGTGAATAATGTAGGATCTTAATATAAGTTAAATTAATTCTAATGATACTGCTGAGATTAAGTGATATTTAGGGACTATAACTTTAACATATTTAAAGAGACTCCTCCAAATTAAACAAAGGTAATTAATTTTCTTATTAATAATTTTATTTGCTCTAATCAATGAAAATACTTTCTCGTGTTCTCAGAGTCACTAGGTTATGTATGATGAGATTTCTTACAAATATAATCTGGCAATGTCCATTTATCTTCATTTCCACTGTCCTAGTTCAGATTGTAATTGTTTGCAGTATAGAATACTGAAATTAGCCTCCTCTCTGGTCTTTTTGCAACTATTTCTTCCTAAATATTCTTTCAACCTATTTTCCACATTAAAGTTAGAATGATATTTTCTTTTCTAAAAAATATTTACTTATTGAGAGAGAGGGGATCCCTGGGTGGCTCAGCGGTTCAGTGCCTGCCTTTGGCCCAGGGCGTGATCCCGGAGTTCTGGGATCGAGTCCCGCATTGGGGTCTCTGCATGGAGCCTGCTTCTCCCTCTGCCTATGTCTCTGCCTCTCTCTCTCTCTCTGTCTAAAAATAAATAAAATCCTAAAAATTTTTAGAGAGAGAGTATGATTAGGGTTAGGTGCAGGGAGAGAGGGAGAGAATCTCAGGCAGATTCCCCCCTAGCATGGAGCCCAACACTGAGGGCCACCTCACAACCCTGAGATCATGACTCCAGCTGAACTTAAGAGTCACATGCTTAACTGACTGAGCCACCCAGGCACCCCTAAGAGTGATATTTTCAAATTGCATATCTGATGGTGTCATAGCCAGACATATCAACTACATTCTTAGGGAGATACACATTTTATTAGAGAGGTTGAGTTCAGGAATTTTTGTAAACTTTCCTCTGCAATTGTTTTGTAATTTGTAGTGTTACCTAATTTCCCTGAACTTCTATTTCTAAAATAAAGTTACTGCCTTAAAGGGTAGTAGTAAAGTTAAGTAGTAAGGATTAATAAGCACTAATACAATGCCTAACAGATATTCATCTGTTTAATAACTATTTTTTAAGAAAATATCTTTTATGTACTAAAATATCTCTTTAAGTAATTGATGATTATTGGATGCCATAAACTAAAATAACAACATGAAATTTTTTTGCCATTATTATTTAAAAATTTTTTAAAGATTGAAGTATAATCAACATACAGTAAACTGTACATATGCCCCAAGAAATCATTACCAATATCAAAATATCAAACACTTCTATCTTCCCCTAAAGACGCAATCTTTCTTATCTCCTAATTATAAGAGAATGATTGATTTCTTTTCTGGCACTCTAGATTAGTTTGAAATTTCTAGAATTTTATATAAATGGAATCAGCACCACTTGTTAAAAATACTATACCTTCTCCATTGTTATGCTTTTTTTGGGCAATTTGCCAAAAACCAACTGACCACTTTTATATGTTCTTAATTTTTGAACTCTATTATCTCCCATCAATCTTTTGACTATACTTTTGCCACCACCACACTTTCTTGATTACTGGAGCATTAGTACTATATGTTGTTTGCTATTGGTTAGTCTGAGTCATTCAACTATATTTTTCTTTTTCAAAAATGTCTTAGTAATTTTTGTTCTTATGAATTCCATATATTTTGGCATTAGCATTTGGGTACTTAAAAAAATCCTTATATTGTGATTCCACTGAGTTTATAAATCAATTTGAGGACAACCAACTTATTTAATATGCTGAGCCTTCCAAGCTGTTTAGTATATTTACCTACTTTATTTGGGTCTTATTCCTTATTTTTGGCCCATATTTCCTGCACATATTTTGAAATATTTATAACTCAGCACTTCAATTTTTTGACCTATTATAATTGATATATTTTTAAATTGTGGTTTCTAAATTTTCAATACTAAGATATAGAAATAAGATTTTAAAATATGTATTTATTTTTAAATAATAAATTGTTTAAAAAATATTATATTTTATGCCCTTCCTAAACTCACTTATTTATTTCAAGAACATTGTAGATTATCTAGGATTTTCTAGATACATCTTATCATCTGTGAATAGGGACAATTTTATTTCTTCCTTTCCAATTTGCTTGCATTTATTTTCTTTTTCTTGCCTTAGAGCACCTTAAAACTTTCAATACAACGTTGAATACAAATGATGAGAATGAATATTTGTGCTTTACTCCTGATCTTAGAGTTAAACATTCAATCTTTTATCATACAGTGTGATGCTGAATGTATTTCTAGATACACTTTAACAGGATCACTTTATCTGATAAAAATGTTTTCTTCTATTCCATCCAAGTTTGCTGAGAATTTTAACATGAATATGTGTTGAATATTGTCAAATATTTTTCTAACTAGTGATATGATAATTTTATGAATGTTTAAGTCTTAAAATGACAAATCACATTAAATTTTAAGTAAATTTTTAATCTTAGAATAAATTGGGATATATAGAAATATTGTGAAGATAATATAGTTTCTAGATGCCCACAGATTCTAGATGCTCACACTCATTTTCCTTTATTAACATCTTACATTAATTTGATAAATTTGTCACAGCTAATAAATCAACATTAATATGTTATTATTTAATAAAGTCTATCTTTTTACACATTTCCTTAATTTTTATTTAATATCTTTTTTTGATGACAGGATCTTCTCTTCATATCACATTTAGTTATCCTATCTCCTTAGGCTCCATATGGTTATGACTTTTCTTGTTTTTGATGACTTTGATAGTGTTGAAGAGTACTGATGAGACATTTTCTAGGATGTCCTTCAACTGAGATTTGTCTTATGTTTCCTCATAAGTAAATGGAGAGAAGACCAAAAGACTAAGTTCTGTTTTCATCATATCCTATCAAGAAAGATGTTATCATGAATTTTCAGGTTGAATTAGTATTATAAGATCTCTCCATTGTAACATTATTCTCTCCCTTACCTTTTTCCATACTGTTGTTTTTGGAGGGACGTCACTATGCACAGTCTATTCTTATTGGATGGGAAGTTATACTACACCTACTTGAGTGAGGAATATTTACATAAATTACTTGGAATTTTTCTGCACAAAAAATTAGTGTATTTTTTTACTTTTATTTATTTAATAATTTTTATATCAATATCAACATAGGATATTTATTTTATAGTAATGTAGTAAATGTAGTATAATACAATGCTATATTATTGATATTGTTGCTCAAATTGTTATAGATTTGGCCATTGGTATCTCTTTCAGTTGGCCCTTGTGACCCTTTGGCATAATCTGGTCATTATATTTTATTTTGTTTTTTATTTTTATGAGGAGTGGGAATACTTCTTTATTTTCTGGCATTATACGAGAACTACATACTCATCTTGTATATTCCAATCCCCAGTCCTAGAATAAACATTTATCCAAAGATCCTCGGTTCCTTTTATTGAAGAATTTTTTTTAATTTAAATATTTGAACATTGAACTAGCCTTGCTTTTTAAGTCCTACTTAAATGTGAGGTTTTATTATATATTATTAGAGTTGATGGACTATTTTTTTTTTTGAGAATTGTTGGTCTATATTTGTGATGAAATGAGTGTATGGCTTTATTTTCTTATGCTTTCTTTGTTTGAATATGGTATCAGGACAAGTCTGGCTTCAGAAAATGAGTGAAAAAGTGTTCCCTTCTTTTTATTTTCTGGTGAATCTTGTATAGAACTAATGTTATATCTATATTGAAGTGCTTTCTGGACTTCACCAGTGAAAAATCTGGACATAGAGTTTTTTGGAGGAGTAGGATTTTAAATGTGAATTTAATTTTCTTAGTAGATAGAAGCCCAGGGATGCCTGAGTGGCTCAGTCAGTTAAGCATCCGACTCTTGATTTTAGCTTAGGTCATAATCTCAGGATTGTGAGATTGAGCCCTGCCTCTGGCTCCACAGTGGTTATGGAATCTGTTGAAGATTTTCTCTCTCCCTATGCTCCCCAGTTATTTCTCCCTTTCTAAAAAAAAAAAAAAAAGAGAGAGAGAGAGAAAGAGGAAAGAAAGAAAAAGAAAGAAAGAAAGAAAGAATGAAAGAAAGAAGAAAGAAAGAGAAAGAAAGAAAGAAAGAAAGAAAGAAAGAAAGAAAGAAAGAAAGAAACAACCACAGTCAGTCATATATATGTAAATACATATATAAATTATATGATATATAATACATAAATATTTAAAAATTATATAATATATATAATGTGTGTCTTTCAAAATTTGCTCCTTTCACCTAAGATTAAATTTGTGGGCATAGAAATGGTGGTAGTATTCCCTTATTATCCTTTAATGTCTACAGAATCAGGAGTGATGGCTGCTTTTCATTCCTTATATTGGAACTT
The DNA here is from genome assembly GCF_053574225.1 of Canis aureus. Taxonomy (NCBI): domain Eukaryota; kingdom Metazoa; phylum Chordata; class Mammalia; order Carnivora; family Canidae; genus Canis; species Canis aureus. The sequence goes on along the minus strand of NC_135617.1, from coordinate 12,350,909 downwards.
TGTATCATTTCTTATTTTTTATTTTAAATTGGTTAGAGGTTTATCAATTTTAGACAGCTATTGATTCTTTTAAAGAATGAGCTTATTCTCCTTCATTTCTGCTTTCTATGCCACTCATGGCAAAGATTAGAAAAAAAAAATCCTAAACAAATCACATTTGCTGAAATTCAGCACCAGTTTATTTCAGCACATATAATTTCAAAATATATTGAGATAATTGCGTGTTTTTATTATGTTTTTTAAGTTTATTTTTTTATATTTTTAAATTTTTTTAAAGATTTTATTCATTTATTCATGATAGACAGAGAGAGGCAGAGACACAGGCAGAGGGAGAAGCAGGCTCCATGCAGGGAACCTGATGCTGGACCCCAGGATCGCGCCCTGGGCTAAAGGTAGGCGCCAAACCGCTGAGCCACCCAGGGATCCCCCCTCTATGTTTTTTAAATGTTAAATTAAATTATGTTAAATTATCCACAAATTTGAAGAATAAACCTCATTGGTCATGTTGAATTAACTCATTTTACATGTCAAAGTTTTTCATAAATCACACTTGATATATTATTTACTTTTTTAGGATTTTTCTGTCTTGGCCCATAAGACATATAGATCTTTAATTTTTCTTGTAATGGCTTTGTCAGATTTTGATTTCAAGATATGCTGGATATATAAAGTAGCTGGAAAGTATTCCTCAATATTTTACTTTTTGTTATATTTTTTAACACTGGGAGGTTTTAGGTAGTAAGGGTAGTACATTCTCCTTAAATGTTTGGAAAAATCTAATGGTAAATTAATTTTTTTCAGAGATTTTGTTAATGGATACATTTTAAAGAATTTATTGTTGCCTTGATAGAAGTAGAATATGCAGATTTTCAATTTTCTATTACGCAAGTTCATAATATATTATTTTTATTTTTTTTTAAGATTTTATTTATTTATTCATGAGAGACACACAGAGAGAGAGAGAGAGAGAGAGAGAGGCAGAGACATAGGCAGAGGGAGAAGCAGGCTCCATGCAGGGAGCCTGATGTGGGACTCGATCCCCAGACTCTAAGATAACTCCCTGACCCAAAGGCAGATACTTAACCGCTGAGCTACCCAGACGTCCCACGTTATTACATTTCTTGAAAAGAACTGTCACTTTATTTTCTTTACCATTTTATATTGTCTTTATTTTTCAAGGTTAATAATGTTTGATCTCCATGTTATGGCTTCAGGAATATGTTTAAGAAGCTATATGATAAATTTTATATTTTAAGAAGATCATATGTCTAAAGTATTCCATTGTAATATGACATATTAAAGCTCTCTAGTGATATATAAAAAGAATTATGCCATCTGTGATTTAAGTTTTCTCTATACTAATGCTAAAATCTAAAAGTAGTAACCTTTTGGACTATTTTTAAAAGATAAGCTCCAGATGTTGCAGTAGGTTATGACCATCAGTAATTTGAGATGTTGCACTATAATTAACACCTGTGATTCTTCTCTCTTGGTGTACTTTATATGTTCCAGAACACTCCCACAGGAAGCATTGTTGATGGTCACTGGACTGATTTACAGAGGACAAAAGTACAAGAGCAGAGGGGGAAATAAGCACTTTTAGGAAAACGGTGAGTATAAAAGAGGCATTTGAAAAGGCACTGTTGGGAAAAATATTTCTGTGAATAAAATATGGATACAGAATTGTGCAGAATATCTTTACAATAACAGTGTTTTAAATTCTGGATTGTTAACATCAATATCCTTCCAACATTCCCTTTTATATTTTATGAGTTTCCCAGCCTACTTTATTTATGCTTTACCATCCTGTTAACTTTTAGTAATTTGTAGAAAGGATGTCAGGCCTAGAGAAAAATTTTTACTGAGCAAAACTTCAATCATATACAGTCTATTTACATAAACTTTGAAAATCATTATTTTTTACTGCAGCTTTATGTTATTTTAAGCATTTTCTTATTGCTTAGATTTATTCCATTAATAATTCATAAAATGGTACTTATGGATTGCAGTATGATACACCTGTAGCCCCACTGCTCAATTTTACATTCTGTGGCACTTTAACTGTCAGACAAAGGTAGTGATATGTATATTTTCATCAAAAAAGTTATGTGTGTGGAAAGGATATTTGTATGATTATGTAACATGTATATAGATTTATTTACTTAATTCTCAATTAGTAACTACTTCTCCACTGGGTTTCCTCTCTAAGTTGGACTCCTGTTTTTATTTTCAACACATTTCAAGCATATTTGAAAACAGTTTTGTTTCTGATACAACTAAATTGTGATAGTCATCTTTTGTCCTTGCTTGTGGGGTTACGACAACATTCCACAAAAGCTCTGATTTCTGTCTGAATGTAAAAGTGAATTGGTCAGGGTCAGGATGCTACGCATCTATTGATAAAATAACTCGAGGAATTTCTAGCCACTATTTCCTTGTGTCACTGATGGAGTATTCTCACAAATTCTTACAGTCATTAGATCATGTTGATGGTCTCAATTGATTTATAATGTCTCCTTACACACACCCACACACTCTATAAAATTTGGTATTGTGCATTATATACTGCTGCAAAAAATGTAATTAAATTGCAACATAAAGGACTCAATCTACTTGATTTAAAGACATATTATAAAAGTTATATAATCAAGACAGTCTGGTGTTGGCAAAAGAGTGGACACATATATCAATGGATGAGAGTAGGGAACCCAAAATTATGCCTCTGCACACAATTGATTTTATACAGTGTGCCAAGGTAATTAAGTGAACAAAAGTTAATCTCAATAAATGGAAATGGTACTGGAACAATTGGGCATGAACATATAGGAAAATATCTTATAACATAAAATTTAACTCAAAATGGAAAATAAATAGGGCTCTAAAATATCAAACTATAATAATTCTAAAAGGAACGTACACAAATGTTTCCGAGATATTAAACAAAAATAATAACTATGGCTATCTTAGTTGACTCATAAAAAATCTTGAAAATAGAAGCTTTATTTTTACCCTGATAAAAGATGTCTATAAAATCCCTATAGCAGAGTAGTCAATGATGAAACATTGGAAATATTACCATTATGATCAAGAATAAACAAGTGCTCCCCCATTATCATTTCTACTCAGCATTGTTGTTTAGGAAACCGTGAAAAATACATGAAAATTAGGAATATTAGAAAAGAGGGGAAAAAAGGCAATGCTGGGGAGTTCCCTACAAATCCCAAGCAATATTAAAGAATTGCAATGTCATACAAAGTCAGTCCTTGTTCATGATGGAGTGAGACAAAAGTTTAATCACTCTGTAGTAATGTTTATGAAGATAAAATTAGAGTACTAGCTCTATCATATTCTGATATATTAGAAATCAATAGTGTATAAAAAATGAAATGGCATTTATTATGCAAATAGAACAATTAAATAAAATATCAAGCCAGAAGAAAACCACCTACATATGGACACTTGTTATGTGACAGATGGAGTTGCAGATCGATCAGGAAACATGAACTTTTAAATAAGTGATGGAACCAGGGCTAGCCATGTGGAAAAATAAAATACAGAGCCCTACCTCTCATCATTCAAAACAAATACATTTCATAAATAATATATGACTAAATCTTAAAAATAAAAGCTTAGAAGATAAGACAATTTTTTATAATATTGATGTGTGAAATGATTTTTTTAAATTAAAATCTCTCTAAGCATAAATGATAATGGAAAATGCTAATGATTTTGATGATATTTGATTATGAAATTCCTTTCATCGAAACCCATGTTCAGTGAAGATATTTATGATACGAGTAACAGACAAATGGAGTGCTTGGGTGGGTCAGGTGGTTAAGTGTCTGCCTTTGGTTCAGTTCATGATCAGGGTCCAGAGTTCAAGCCTCTCGTCATTGGGCTCCTTGCTCAGCAGGGAGTCTGCTTCTCGCTTTGTCCCTCTCCCCACCATGCATTCTCTCTCTAAAATAAATAAATAAAATCTTTAAAAAAAGATAACAACAACAAAAACAAATAACCAACAAATGATTAATATCTACAACATATGGAAATATAGAAGATGTGAATCAAAAAAGATATGATCTCATAGAAAGTGAAGCAATGAAATACACAAAATATTTTAAAAAATAAGCAAACTACCAATAAGTATTTGAAAAAGGAAATACAAAATAAAGTCACATTATAACAAAATTTTACAAGCAAGTAACAGGCAGAAACAGATAATTCAGAACCATGGTAAGAATGAAAACTATTGTACTCTCTTTCCCTGCTAGCCTCAGTATAAATTGATTTATTTATCTTACAAAATTGGGTTGCCTGGGTGGCTCAGTGGGTGAGCGGCTGCCTTTGGCTCAGGGCATGATCCTGGAGTCCCGGGGATCAAGTCCCACATTGGGCTTCCCTGCATGGAGCCTGCTTCTCCCTCTGCCTATGTGTCTGCCTCTCTCTATGTGTCTCTCATGAATTAATAAATAAAATCTTTAAAAAAAATAGTTTGTCATTCCCTAGTAAAGTTAAACATTTGCTTCCCCTAAAAGCTGTAGTGACACATGGACATAAGAAGACCGGTACAAAAGGATTTATATCACTATTGTGTAAAATAGAAAAAACTGAAAATGATGAATATCAATACTAGACTGGAATTGGGGCATCTTTGGAGAGAGTAGTCTATAGTAGTAAAAAATTGGACCACAACTATCAATTTCACAGCAAAATAAATGTAAGTCAGAAAAACATGTGAAATAGATTTCATTTACATGATATTTAAAAAGAGGTAAAATAATATACTTGGGGAGTACACACAGTGATGATAATATTATGAAGGAAAGCAAGGGAATGATTCATAGAAAATTCAAGGTAGAAGTTGTTATTTAAGGAAGATATCCTGATGGGGCAGACACTTAGGGTCTTCTGAGATATGGTAAATTTTGCGTTCTTAGGTCTGAGTATAAGCAGTAGGAGTCCCAGATATTATTATTCTTTAAGTTGCATAAAGTTTTTCTTGTGTGTAAGCTGTTTTATTTGTTTCATGAGAGAGTACAAAGCAAAATACTGTTATGTTAGAGGCAGAGATCTGGAATTAATTCTATGTATTTGGCATACATGTTATTTGGGCATAGATTCTAAAAACTACATTTTGGAGATTGTTTCTTAGAGTTAGGGTAGTTATTAAAATAACTACATGTTTTGTTTTGTGTTTTTAAGATTTTATTTATTCATGAGACACAGAGAGAGAGAGAGAGGCAGAGAAACAGGCAGAGGGAGAAGCAGGCTTCAAGCAGGGAGCCCGACATGGGACTCAAACCCTGGGACCCCAGGATCACAGCCTGGGCTGAAGGCAGAGCCACCCAGGTGTCCCTAAAGTAACTATTTGATATGAGAAATCCTTCCACTATGCTGTTTTAGGACAACCAGATATAGACATGTATTACATTATCAGTCAATGACAAAAATATCTAATTTATTGCTAGTTTTATGCAGGAAAAATTACATGCAAGAATAACAAAGCTGGAAAAAAAGATATGTCTTTAGGAGCAAGTTTAAAGATTATAATCAAAGATGATGTGACAGATTATGGCAATTTATGATAAAATATGTAAGAGACTTTGAAAACAACATGTGATATTGTACCATCTTTCCATAACTTCTTCCTGTTGCTCACATCCCTTGTAACAGAAACACAACTTTCTTTCCTTTCGACTGGGCCAAATACTTCTATGATAAATTGAGAATCTTTTTTCCTAATAATTTAATGGGGAAATTTGGATTAAATATTTGTAAGCTGAATTACTCTTAATCATGGTCAGATAATATTAACAATTCTTGTGGGTTCTTTTCAGGACACAATTTGTGTGACAAAAGATGTTTGGTTAAGTAAGAATTCATAATATTCACTTTATACTTACATATTATTATTCTCAGATATTTTTAACCTATACCCAAAGTGCCTTACATAGAGAAAGTTTGTCATATTTGTTTTCCTGAGTTCTCCAAAATCTTTGCATGCCATAATATAGCACTCTTTATTAATAGTACCATCACCCTGAGATAAAAAATATGTATTTACTTACACAGCATAAAACACCCCTCACATACACACACAAACACAAATCCAATTACTAAAATTAAATTATGTTACTGCAATTGAGATATTCAGGTGAAAAAATTCCAAAGGTTAAAAATAATAATTAAAAATGTTTTGCTTTATTCTCACCTTTTATTTTTAATTTAAAAATAAAATCACTTATTGCGGTTATTATTTCTAAATAAGGGAGGAAGTTGCTTAGTCCTCTATCCTTTACTACTTGAGCAGCTGAAGGCAAGACTTAAAGAGGTGTAAAAGCATTTACCTAACTACTGAGAGATAACAGTTAGATAGCAGATAGCATGTGTTTAACACCCCTTACACCCTCTCTGGTTGACTTCTATCTCTATGGATCAATAAACTCTGCTTTTAAGATGAAAAAAAGAAAATCCTTACTGAAAGGCAGGGAAATTATTCTTTAAACACAAATGATAATGATACTAACAGCAGCAACAGCAACATCAACAAATCAACTCAAAAATCAAGAAATTATTTGTGAAATGCAAGAAAGAAATTGTCATCAAAGAGGAAAATTATGATCAAATAAGAAAATAAATTAATGATCAAGCATATATAATTAATAAGAAAAATTTGGGGAAAGTCCATTTTTCTCCAATTAAATTAAACTACTAATTATAATCATATTAGTGTGTGTAAATTTTTACTGATCAAGTCATAGCTCCATCTATGAGAAATTATAAATGCACACAAACAGCCAAGGAAAATGTGCAGAAGATTCTGAGTAGGAAATACATGAACCAAACACATGTGCAATTCATGAGTTCACAGTGAGAAAACTCATAATTTTAACAATGAGATTTTTTTTTTCCACTTAAGCAGTGTTAATCATTCATTTTAGGTAACTTCCCCAAATTAACTACTTTTAAACTTTGCAATCTCTTCTTACTAGATTTGTTCTTACTAGAACAAATTTAGATTTTTTCAAAGTTAGGGTTTTTCTAAGAGAAACATATTTTGTCTTTAAGTAAAAAAAAAAAAGTTAAATTCACAGTCTTAAGCAGATTCTTATAGAATCAAGGAAAATTATATTGCTTGCAACTAGTCCAGGTACCACATGAGAGCATTTTTTAAAAATACTCTTCTGTGTTCCTCTCTGTTAGTTAACTACATCAAAAAGAGGAGTGAAACATTCCCTTCTTTAATACATTTTCCACTTTTTTGCCCTTGATCTCTTGATCCAGGATTGGCAGATGTGAGACCCTGAGGCAAAGCCATTGACTTGGAGAATCCAACAGAGTTTAAGACTCATACATTCTATTTTTGGAATGTTAAACTTCCCAACTGGGTCATTTGCTTTGGTGACTGTGATCTGTGACATACACAGTTCACACTGGCATAAGGTGAGGTGGATTTTCTATTCAATATCCACCAGGGAATCTCGATTCTTCCTCTATCATGTCCTAGCTCCTGGTTTGCTTTTTTTGCTTACATTCAGCAATGGTTACCTACTATAGCCCCTTCCAGCAGCCACCAGTACATTTTTTTTCTCCTGTGTCTTGGATGGTTTCTATCTGTTATAGGATTTTCCTAGCTCATTTTCCATGGTAATTTCTCCATAGCTGTGATTGGGTTTCAAATGGATTGTCTGACCTCACCCCCAAGAGGACTATGTTCTTTGCCTAAACATACACAAACTAGTCACCCTTTCAGAAAACTCCCACAATACTTCATTCCCAGTCTCCCTAATTGCCTATTATATATTTTATTCAATGGAGGAAGTAAATTTGTTATCTTTTCTAGCCTTCTCCTATTTATTCCTTAGCATCTTGTTTTTCTGGCAAATTTTAATTTTTCAAACAACCAGGCCATCCATAAACAAGGCTAATCCTCTTAAAAGTCTAAGGTCACTAATTTTGCTCTCTGTGTCCCAAGTTTTTGACAGTTCCTCTAGGAAAATGTCCTGTCAGTCATGAGTAGGATTTCTTCTCAGTTAGTACTGACCAAGTATTAAATATAAAACATATTTTCAAGAAACTCCGATATGTACTAATGATTTGCTCCACGAGTAATACTATCTGAAATGATAGCAAGAAAAGATAGTTGCCCACAGTTCTAGTTAAAAAAAAAAGAAAGAAAAAAAAAGTATAGCATATGCTTTTCAAGTTTCAAGAGCATCTCTCATGTCCCTACTCACTGAAACAAAATATTAGAGGCCTTAAAAAACATTCCTGAGTTAATTTTAGTCAGTGCCAACTACACACCATACCTACCTAATGCAGCCAATCAAGGCAGTGTAAGCTTGGATCACAGCATGTACCTCTGAAGATAAGGCTAAGAAGAAATCTTCAAATATTGCCAAGTCCCAAGTCTTCGTTATTCCCACCTATATTTGGCCAACTCCCTCCAAGAACTTTATCAAGATTCTATAGCTACCAAATCACAAATTCAGAAAGTCTACTTAAATATACTTGAATTTGCCTATGTGACAGAGACTTGAATCCATCCAATGTAGGAGATAACCTTTCAGGGACCTTAGCCAAAGCACTAAAAACTTGTTTTAAGATTCACGTTTTATTTCATTGCCTGCTCTTTCACTATGAATGGCTCTCCAAATGGTTCTCATGAACCAATATCCCCACTTTCTGCACTTTATTATTAGGGAACAATGGCAAGATGTGACAGCCACATGACTGGCGGAGGTTTAGACCATGATGCAATTATGAAAAATTAAGAGCTATTTGCCTGGCTAGATTTCTCCATTCTTATATAAAATGTTTCTAAATATTATTTACTAGAAATCCAAATAATTGTTAAAACTTGAGCATGTTCAGTTTCAGATGGGTAACGGTTGGCATAGCAACTTTATGATTCATGTTTGTACTATTGTCTTGTTTTACCCCAAGCCAGAGATGATCCTTGCTTATTGCTTCTTAGACGTTTATACAACAAATACTTATTGAGTTCATTCTAAGCATAAGGCACCAAGGTGATGTTAATTTGCATTAGATGTGGACTCTATATTCAAGGAGCATACAATCTAATAAGAAAGATCAGATTGGTGCATTCTTATAATAAAAGGTAAAATAATATAAAGCTGCAAGTATTGTGCTATGGATTTCAAGTCAGGAAGGAATTTCTTCTAGTGTTACTAATAATAAAATCTCACTTCTTGTTTTCTTGATAGAAATCACTAGTCTGTCCATAAGCTGTCTATACAATACTCAGTATAATTTTGCTTTTCACAATTTTTGAAAAAGGAGGTTAGCAATTTATGATATTAATCATATCAATTTTATATGAACTTAATCTTAAATATTTCAGTTGTCCCTTAAAACAATAACATCCAATTGATTCTAAATAAGGCTATATGAATAGAGCAAACTTAGAGTTCATTATAAGAATGTGTTTGTATATGTGTATCTAGTATAGTTTTATTCATTGTTTTTACTAATTTCTTTTCTTTTTTGAGAAGAATGTAAGAAAATCAAGATAATCTGACAAAAATGTGGAACTGAATACAGCAAAGGCAAAGATTAAAAAAAAAGATACTGCCATTATTGTATTACCTGTAAGTTAAACATCTCCTTGGAATTTATCCCAAGTTTTTCTTCTTTTAAGAATTTCAAAAGTCTTTATATGTTTCTTAAAATTATTGTTCCCTTGGTAGCTACTAAATGAGATGGTTGCAGAGAGGCACCATTATCCTTACTGTAAAAAATACAGTGTGGAATATTACCCTAAACTCTGATTGTCTCCTTTTCCCCACTGGGTGAGAAATTACTTAGATAACGTGCATCGGTATACAGCATTTTTATCTTTTATCTATAGTTCCTAATACTCCATTACACAGGTGAGGAAGGAGACAAATGCCAACCAAATATATGAGTTTCAAAAGAGCTGTCACAGTTTCAGTCCATAAAGAAAATCTAGACGATAGTCAAGGTCAAAGAAATGAATGCATTGACAGAAATTTCTCCATAGCAGGAGATAATTTCTAGGCATGGCATGTTCAGGCTGCAACAAAGAGAAGATGGCTGGAAAGCATATAGATATTGTCCTTGGTGTCAAAGATATTCTTAGGCCTCTAAAGTATTAATAAAAAAATAAGTTAAAGATCAAAGTATGTGTACAAATGTTTCCATTTTTCTAAGAGAACCTAAGTCAGCAATATCGATAAGACAAAGAAGATTTTACTTAGTTGAAGAAAATAGAGAGTGATCAAAGTTGGTGAGATTAATTAAATGTTCATGGTTAGCCCATAGACACTAGAAGCAAAAGCCAGCAACTGGTTTTTAGACGTTGTTTAGAAACCAAAACCACAGGTGTTTAATGTGCCTGTGGATGAGGAACTTATACAGTCAAAGTAGGATACAAAGGATGAAATTCATAACAAATGTATGGTAATAAGCCTGAGGCACCTTTGTCTTGAGAGCTTAATCTTAGACTCAGACTTATAGACAAACCAAGGAGTATATTTGCCCCAATTTTCAAAATGTGATGTTTTTGATCTGCAGGTTTGGGCCAGGCTATTAGCCTCCTGCAGTGAACTATCCAGAGGGCATGGCACTTTGCTAAGTTAAAAGGCTCAATGATTCTTTGCATTCAGTGCAATTTCAGAATTTCAGAAACTAGGAGGTAGTACTGAACTAAAAATTTAGGTTGGAAGCTCAGTCTCAGGTGGCACAGTAGTGCAGATTACACACCTTAAAAATATATTTTCTACATTACTGCTAAGTTATTTTCACCAATAAAGGTCTCCTAATCCAAAGACTTGGAGAAGGGGGTAATTTTCCTTTTAAGAACTAAACAAAATATACATTGTTAGAAGATACAGGTTTGTAGCATAAGAATTGATAGTACTCTAAATAAAATTACTGTTTTCCAAAACAAAGATACCATCAGAAGCAATACTGGCACAGATAAGGGAGGAGTAGAAAAGTAATAAATAAATAAACAAACAAGTAAATTTAAAAAGGGTTGTGTCCCTCCAAGCCCAGACTAGGGTAGAAGGTGCCCTAAATATGACTATGTGGCCCTTTAGGCAGCTCTACATCTTTTCTAGGATCTGTGAATATCAGAAACTTTGTTTTCCTGTGCCTCTTTTGGGTCCCCTTTTGTGACTGTATGTGACTGACCATTACCTAAAAGAACATAGAAAACCAAAAAAAAAAAAAAAAAAAAAAGAACATAGAAAACCATTCCTTTGCTTCCAAGATCACTGAGAAATTTTCTGATTAGAATTAGACTTCATATGTGGATATGCCCACAAGGAGAAAATAAACAAACTGGTAACATGGATATCCAGTCTGCTCGATTATCATGTTTAACTACATATAAATTCATAGTCAATATTACATTTTTATCAGTCTCTTTGACTTTCATTATAATGTAAATGAGTATTCCATGAGAGTTTAATAATCTCATGACATAATAATAGCAGAAATCTTGAGACTGCAGAGATGATTTGGACTGCTGGACTGTAATAGCTCAATTCGGCACTAAGGTAATGTCAGAGTTGAACTACACCTGGGGGCAGCCAGCTTCCTGTAGGCAATGCTCACTTGTCTTAGTTAGGCATAATCTTCAAATAAAACTGTCGTTCTAAAGCCTAGCGTAAGAAAATTTGACTAGGCAAAATGTCATGCAATAAGCTATTGTAAAAAAAGCCTAACTTCAAGAAGGAAAAATTGGGCATAAAGATCCCAGAAATTCACAGAAAGAAAAAATTAGTCCTGGAGCTGGAGTCAAGAGCTCAACCTAACTAGTCTACATTTGGCTAACTTATTAGTCATTCTCTCTTTCTAAATGTCCAATATGCTTTAAATTGCTACTAATAGAATTATTTAATTGCCACTTACAGAATTATTTTAAATGATACTTGAAGAAAAATATAGAATAATCTTTATTTTAAAAATGATAATAATAATAATAACCTTAAATAAAGTATAAGCTGTATGTATAAATGTACTAGAAACAATCTACAAAAGTTGTGAAAAAAGGACTATCAGCACTGTTAAGAAGCTCCTTGAATGACAACAGGAAACATTTAAGATCTCTGAGATTACTAATATATCTATAAAATAACATGTGACCTTAACTTCTTAAAAGTGCTAGATGAAATTACCATGCAGATTCCCTTCTAACTCCAAGATAAAACTTTATGAAAGTATAGTGGAAATCCAAGTTCATAGCTGGGAACGTTTAGGACAATAAAACATTTCCAACATATGTCAGGCTATCCCAAAGCTATGATTTAATAAAAACGTTTTGGTTCCAAATTGTCTAATTGACTTAATTTTCTATTTTAACCTGTATTGGGTAAACCTAGCCAAATTATTGAGCCCTTAAATCCTCCTACCCTCAGGAGAAAATATGATTATTTTGGAAGAATACAGTCGCATTTAACCATATCGCTTTCAAATATTAATCCATCTACATTTTGAACCAATTTTGTTAATATTGTCACTAAGCACTAGAAATATATAAATCTGATGTTTCTTCACAAAACTAACAGGAAGTAAAAAATAAAAAAGGGAAGATAAAACTGAGGTAAAGACATATAAGTATTGGTAGTGAAAGCTGCCCAAACCTTGGATCCTGTGGCAAGGTACAATGGAGTTTAAAGGGGAAGTTACTGCCAAAACAACAACAACAACAACAACAACATAATGATAATGTAATAAATACAATAAATTAAAATAAGTACAACTATATTGATAATAAGAAGTCAAGGTTTTTAGAGTTTGGAGTAATAACAAGGAATGAAAGTTATACTGAGAGGTAAAAAATATGAAAGATATAGGTTGTAAAGAATAAGAAAAAGTAAATAATTTACAGTACACTAGATCAGTAGCTAGAAAATGCACAGTACTCAAGGAATAGAACAGAAAACTGGCTTGTAACTAACACAAGGTATTTAAGAAGAAGTTGAATACAAAATCAGATAGCTGACCTTAGTAATCTCAGTATTTGGTCTGAGGGAAAATGCCTTTAACATCTTCTGTAATTCTAAAAACCCTTAAGATACAAGTTTCGCCTTAATTTCATTTAACTGGTATCTGGACATATATGAACATAGGTGTAAATACGAGGTGCGATGCATCTTTAATTTTCACATATACTTGAAAAAAAGTATTTTAAAATTTATGTAAGGTTGAAATGAGATACTTTCTAATTTTTTTAATATACACATATTTGGTGTGGATTATTATTTCAATATTTGAGGATGGGAATCTATCCCATAATACTTAAACCTGGTTGTCATTCAGATCATTGGCATGCATGTCCTTAGGCCCATCTGTTAGGTTGTCATAGTGCCATACTGAGGAAGTGGCAAGCTAGTTTCAAGTAGACATAAATGCCAACCAAAGATTAATTTAGCAGGAGAGCTTGTTGAGTGCAAAAAGTGACATCTCCTATAAGAGGAAACTCTTGACTAGCAGTGCCAAATTGGGGCCTTGTGCTTCATTACATGTGAGTGCATCTGCTGCCACTTGCAGGCCTAATGCCATAAAAGAGAATGACTTTCACTGTGAAAGCTATTTTGGAAAAAATAGAAGCATAGGTAATTGCATAGTTCAAGAAAGACAGACCTAACTGTTGCATATCTAATGAAATTGCTGAGATGGACACTTCTGAAAAGCTTATGAAATAAATGATTGCATAATATTTCTTATAGTTTAAAACATTAAAAAATAAATAAAACGTTTGATCAAGAATTTAAAGGTACTGTTAAAAAGAAAAAATTACAGAAGAATGTGTAATTATTTATGCTATATTAGAATCAGAGAAATGGATAATATATGGAATGGATGTTAGCATTACAGAATTAAATAAACACCATGCTAAAATGAGAGAAGAAGGGATCCCTGGGTGACTCAGCAGTTTGGCGCCTGCCTTCGACCTAGGGCGTGATCCTGGAGTCCTGGCATTGAGTCCCGCATCGGGCTCCCTGAAGGGAGCCTGCTTTTCCCTCTGCCTGCTTCTCTCTCTCTGTCTCTCATGAATAAATAAGTAAATTTAAAAAGGGGGGGTGGGGAGAAGGAGGGGCACCTGGGTGGCTCAGTGGTTGAGCATCTGTCTTTGGCTCAGGTCATGATCCCAGGATCCTGAAATCAAGTCCAGCATTGGGCTCCCTGTGGGGAGCCTGCTTCTCCCTCTGCCTATGTCTCTGTTTCTCTCTGTCTCTCATGAATAAATAAAATCTTTTAAAAAGGGAGAGAAAGAGGAGGATACAACCAGCGGTATAACTTAACACATCACAATTTGTGAAATTTGTGTGATTTGGAAACTGATAGAAATCATTTAAGATTCCCTATAAATGAAAAAGGGTTAAATGTAATAAATGCCTATTTTATTTTGTAAAATGCAAGGAGAGTATTTAGAATGAAATTAAGTTAACAGAGTAAATTCATAGTGTCATAGATTTTATGTATATGGCAAAGTTCAGAAAAGTTACCTCTTGAATTCACTGATGATAATTTATTGACAGAATCCTTTAGAAATATTTATAAACACCTAAAATATGTCAGACTCAGTGATTGAGTTACCTTAATGAGTGACCTGAAATAATTATAAATTAAATGATTTTTTTTTCACTTCTAGATAAGTTTTCTTAAACTTAGACTTCTGTAACTGCATGCAGATAGGTAACTATTGTTCAATGACAAAAAAGTCATAGCCAAATGGAAAATAATAAACTATGTTTTCCTCCTTTGGTTTCTATAAACTGATGCTTTAGAGATTTGCATTTTACATTATTAATCTCTTAAAATTACCTTAACTGTGTCTTTGGACTTGAAATCTCAAAATAGATAACTAGAGAGATCTATTGGTTCCATATCATCAGACTGCTCTATTAACCAACATGTATCATGAGACAACTTTCCAGATAAGAACATGCTTTCCAAACCTGGCATCAAATTCACAAAAAATATTTTCTTTTTTTTAGAAAAGTGGTATTCAGGAAATATGCCATAGAAGTTGAGGCTTTTTCATATGCATAAAATACATAAACTAATCACTTTGAGGAATAAACCAAGAGCTCTGATTCCAAACTTTCTAAAGTCGTAAGCAACTTAATAATTATTTAACACTAGAAAGCGTTATCCTATGTCTTTGAAGTTAAGAATCCTTTATATATATATATATATATATATATATATATATATATATATATATATAATGTATTTGAGGGCAAAATGATTTCCTTTAGTAATATGGCAACTCTCCACCTTGCTTTCTGATTAAAATGAATGCGTTTCTCCGAAATCAAGGCAACTCTACATAATGGACTAATTTGAAATCATCCTTATCCTGATCTCAGGAAAATTGTTTCTACTTCCTAAAACACTCACGTTGGACTAAATTAGTTTATTTTCTAATTTTGATCATTTTATTATATTAGGAAAAATAACTGAATCTTTCCATTTCCAACAATATTCATTACCCAGTATTCCAACAATATCAGAGATTAAGTATTTTATATAAATTAAATCATGCCTTTTTCACAGTTAAGCCATGACGCAGTTACTATGATTTTTCCAAATATACAGATGAAGAAATGGAGAACCTTAGAAGAGTTTGTTCAGGATCTTATAGCTGATAAATGGAAGAGGTAGGACTCAATCCTAAGCAATCTGTATCCATACTATTCCGCAAAATGAAACCTTAAATGTTGTCGTGAAAGACTTCTGCAACCACTTTAGATGAAGTAGGAGAATCAAAGTTTTGAATGTATTACTGTGTTGAAAAGAAAGCACAAGGAAATCAGAGCCCTAAGGCAGCAGGAAACCAGAAATATAGGGGAAGGAACTTGCAAAGAATCTGGCCTAGGGGCATCTGCTAATTTCTGGTGATTATTCCAGACCATTTTTTCCCCCCACTGGGAGCAGAAGATAAAGCCTAGGCCAAAACAAGGGCTGAGCTTGGTTCTGAGGATCCCAAACCATAATTCACCTTTGGTGTGTAAATCTACCAACACACATACACACACACACACACACACACACACACACACAAATCCCCGCTTTGCTGAGAGAGATAACCAGTCTCACATTGGGCTTTAGGTGAGAATGGAAAAATAAGTTTCTTCTCACAATTTCTAAGAAAAAGTCTACTCTTACAAAAGTTTCAGAACAGAATATTAATATCTTATGGTTCTAAAATAAATAAGTTAATGATTAATTTAAGTTGGTCATAGATTTTTGGCTCCTCTCTAGTACCTGGCAGAAGCAAAACCACATCCTCTCTGAAGTATTGTGGCTTATAAGTGGAGCTTAAAAACCTGCAGTGTTAAAACTCCAAGTAATGTGAGCTCATGAAAAAACATAAAGCTCATAAGAAAACAAGCCAATATTTATAGCTGAAAAAAAAAATGACTTTAGAATTATACTTGCCAAGACTGTGGTCCCAAGAATTATCAGCTATACAATATTAAGTACATGTAATATATCATGATAGTAAAATTAAGCAGATACAAAAAAACAACTAATTTTACAGAGATCAATATATGATAAAAATATCATAAGTGAAATAAGCAACATAAAGCTTACTTTAAAATATCAGAAAAGAGAATGAGTGGACCAAAGATAAATTTTAACATACTAGAAATAATTTGGCATAGAGAGGAAAAAGATGAAATTTTTGTGAGAAGTTAAGGGATAAAGAGGAGAGAATGAAATGGCCTAACACCTGCCTAACCAGATTTTCATAAGGAAAAAATAATGAAAAGAAGAGACGCAGCAATCAAGATTATGATGAATGTGGGTATTTTGGAAATTCTCAGGTTCTACTTTGAATTCTCAGCAAAGATCCAGAAGCAGTAGTGTAAAGAAATCCACACCTAGACATGTTTGAAAACATCAAATTCCAAAAAACAAAAACAGAAAAAAAATAGATTTCTCAAAGAAAATAACAGATATCTTAAAGATAATAGACTTCTTAAAGACAAGTTATAAGCAGATTGACAAATTCTCACCATCAATACAGAAGCTAGCAGAAAGTAAAAATATATTCATATACTGAGAAAAAATAGCCACCAACCTAGAATTTCATATTTAGAAAAAATGTCTTTCTGGGCAGCCCCGGTGGCGCAGCGGTTTAGCGCCGCCTGTAGCCCAGGGCATGATCCTGGAGACCCGGGATCGAGTCCCACATCGGGCTCTCTGCGTGGAGCCTGCTTCTCCCTCTGCCTGTGTCTCTGCCTCTCTCTCTCTCTCTGTGTCTCTCTCATGAATAAATAAATAAAATCTTTAAAAAAAAAGAAAAAGAAAAAATGTCTTTTTTAACAATGGAAGCAAAATAGACTTTCTCAGGTAAATAAAATCAAGCAAGTTTCTATCATCAGACCTTTATATGCATAAACAAACAAATAAATCAAAAGAATATACTCTAAGAAGGAAAATGATACCAGATTATATTTATTATCTATTATTTTATTTATATATTATATATTATATTATTATTTTATATATAAATATTATATATTTATATATATAAAATTTTCCAATAGGCTGTGTTTAAAAGAAAAGTAAAGATTATTTGTAAGCAATTGGCAAACTGGACTGTGGAATCTATTTTAGTAATATCTGGATTTTTGTCTTATATCATCAGACAGTATTATGCAGGGTTATCTGATTATGAAAATGGAAGACTAGGTAATCTTACAACCCTCCCTTTTAGTGATAGAGTAGGCAGTTAGATAGGAGCGGGGAAACAGGATTTTCCAATTTGTGAAAAAGACAGAAACTGCCAACCACCACTGAAACGTGAACAGCTGGGGAAAACCCTGGGGAACACTCGTGCTTTTCCCCAAGGTGACCTAAAGCTTTATTATAATACATTTATATTGCAATTTTAGCCTTTCTTGTGGAGATTGGCTACCATAACAGTTTGGACAAGGACCATATTGGGAGGAGTTCTTTAGATGACTGGAAGCAACCTCATGCAGAGACGACCCTAACTATGACCCAGAACCCGTGTAAGTATGAAAAACAAGACAATCCTGACCCAAAGCAGAATTGCCCCTCTGGCCCTGCTGGACCTTCCACCTACTTGTGCTTTGCCCGCTATTAAATGCTCGCTTGAGAGTTTGGCTCTGAATCCTTTCTCAAGAATGCAAGCCAGGGAACAGGCTTGCTGCTAACATAAGGACAAATGGAAAATATGAGAATTAAAAAAGAAATATATGGAGGCATTGACTATTTAAAAGGTAGTGAAGGATTACAGAACCAAGAGCCAAGAGAAGAGAGTGATCCAGAGAGGGAAGTTGGCTAATGTGGGCTATTTTTCCTCTAGAGCTATTTTTAATTCTGGTTGAAGTAAAGAAGCCAAATCACAGAGTTAACAGTATCTCAATAATAGTAGACAGACATTGGAGCTTGAGGTCTTTCAAGATTAGGAGGCACAGCTGCAAAGCTGATTTCTGAGTTGGAATCCCTTAAGGGGCAACACTCTAGGATAAGAAGCAAACAGAGTCCCTCACTTCCCTTGAGGCTTGTGGATGCAAGCAGAAACCTCTCAGAGAGAGAGGAAGAGAGAGAGAGAGAGAGAGAATATGATTCTAGGCCTCAAATTATATTTACAGTCATTTCATGAACAATATCCAAAACACAATAAAAAATTACCAGGCACAAATGGTGGAAAGAACACATAAATGTAACAAAGAAAAGGTAAAACAATAGAAAGAGAACTAAGGGATTCCAGAGGATGGAGTTATCAGATGCTATAGGCATTAAAATGCCCTTCTTACCTAGGTTACTTACCTAAAGAGTATCTTGAAATGTTCTCAACTGCATGGGTATCTTACTTCTACCTAAATTATTCCTTATGTGCTAGCCGAGTACTGTCTGCTAGTCTGAGCTGAAAGCATGGATTATATAGGTCCTCGGTCTTTTATTTAAAACCCTTGGGGCATGATGTGTTTTGCTATTCAGAATATTTCAGAGTTGAAGAAAGGCAATATGGCACAGATTATGTAACACTGCCAGGGAGCAGTACTCCATAAGCAAACGTTTTAATAGTTCTGCAACAAAATGATGAATATTCACAGCTGATGAGATTTTCAAGACTATATAAATGATCTAAGTCAGTGCAGGACATATTTTACTACCAAAGAAATATACTCCAAACCTTTGAAAAGAAACATCTAGTCTTTAGAACTTTTTAGAGCTTTTTGGATTTTTAGAGCTTTCTTTTCTTTCTTTTCTTTCTTTCTTTCTTTCTTTCTTTCTTTCTTTCTTTCTTTCTTTCTTTCTTCTTTCTTTCTTTTCTTTTTTTTTTTTTTTTTAAGATTTTATTTATTCAGAAAGAGAGAGGCAGAGACACAGGCAGAGGGAGAAGCAGGCTCCATGCAGGGAGCCCAATGTGGGACTAATTCCCGAAACTCCAGTATCACGCCCTGGGCCAAAGGCAGACGCTCAACCACTGAGCCACCCAGGCATCTCACTTTTTGGATTTCTGAATTGTAAACAAAGGATTTGAGATCTGTAGTATATCTGCTATGGAAAGAATGAAGCAATTTGAAAAGGTTCTGTTGTGTGAATTTCTTTGTTCTTAAAATGTATACGTTAAGAGAAAAAAATTGAATTATGCATGTTTATAAGGCCACAAAATTTACGATTTTAGATTAAAAAGACCTTTGTACAATTTAAAATCTTATGTAATATGTATATTTAAAAAATAAGTTTCAAAGCTCAAATCCAATTCTGGTCACAACGTTTTTACTACCTTAAGGGACATTTGGGATTCATTGTAAACGTGGAATTAGAATGAGAAATTTATTTGCATTTATTTATATTTATATTATCCTACAGAGAGAATACTGAGTATTTATTTTGAATGCTAGAATATAACCTTAGGACATTACAATAGCATTTCAGCATGCAAACTTGATTTGCAAAATCTTTTTTGACTGGGGATTATAACAAAATGCATTTTATTGTTTCGTTGACAAGTGCATAGATCCCAGTATATTTTATTTTGCTATTTGACATGAAGCATCAATGGAATATGCGTCTAGGCTTTTTGTTCATTTATCCCCTTAATGAAATCTAATATGACTGTCTCTTTTAATTTAAGTTTTTAATATATTGAGCAAATTTCAGGTCTCTTGTATAAAACCTTCTTAGAGATGTTTGAAGATTTTCCTTTCCCATTCAGTTGCTCTTGCATGAAGAATTTATAATGTGTGCACAAGAAAAACATAAATTAAAAAAATTCAAAGAATCAAATACTTAGCCCATGATTCTCTATTAATTAAGGCTTTTCTTTGGGCTCTCAATCTTTCTACATTATTTGTAATAAAACAAACGTTTTCCATGAGATATAATTTCTAATGATACACATTATTAAAGACTTTGTAATAGAGCTAAAACCTTGTAGGATTCCAAAGATATTTTATCAGGGCGTTGAAGTAGAGATGAGGTAAGGCAGGATCACACAGCTATCTATAAAGGGTGCTTCTTAACAACTTTGATAAAAACTCTGTGAGGAGATCTAGTAGATAGGATTTTTTTTAATCTACATTTTTAGCTATGACAAATATTGACAATAAAGTGATTTTTCCCAATATTCTAGGGCATTTTAAAGTATCAGAAATGGCTAAACCCAGATTTTCTTATTCCATATTCTCTGCCATTTTTTGCAAGACTGGCAAAAATTAACCTTGGATGGGGCTTTCCAGTCTTTTCTTCTTGTAATCAGACTCCTTCTAAAAACGCCCTGGACAATTGTATAATGCAATGAAGATTTACATGTTAGCTTGAGGTTTGAATAGGTATAATTAATTGTTTGCTGTGAAGTAGAAGATTGAACCAACTGAGCACATATGACTGTTAGAAAACAGAGCTGTTCCATGTTTGTATTTGGAAGTGTTACACTTCCTTTTAGATGCTGATATTTCAGTTATATCGATAGTTGCCACTGCTAGGAGCCATTGCTAAAAATATTGCTGATCTCCTCACCAGAGAATTAGACATTACAAAGTGTAAACTGATATTATCAGAATTTTAATACTTGTTCCTGTTGGTCAGTAGAAACTCTTTCAAGCCCATTCCCTGATCTTTTGACTTCTCCTTATTATTATTATTTTTTAACACCTACTCAGTTTCTCCAATAGCAAAGTGTTGCTAATTTATAAGATGCTTTCTAATGCCTCAGCTCTGGACTCATCTGAGGCAGATATCTTATTCTGGAAAATGTTATTATAAATCATGATATTCACGCTTAGAATACTCATTTCTACTTCTATACCATTGCTTCTAGATCCTCTTAGCAGACAGCAATTTGGGATATATGCATGTCAGCTATCTCTAATCTCTCTCTCTATATAAATATGTATATTTATGTACACACACAGTACATATACGTTTATATATTTACTTACGTCATCTATATATTTAACTTTCTACTTAAAAAAATTTTTTTTTTTAGAGATAGAGCATGGGTGAGAGGAGGAGCAGAGGGAGACAGGGAGACAGAGAAAGGGAATCTTTAGCAGGCTCCACACAGCACAAAACCCAATGCAGCTCAATGAACAATGCAATGAGCTCAATCTCACCACCCTGTGATCATGACCTGAGTCAAAATCAGGATTTATATGCTTAACTGACTGACCCACCCAGGCATCCCTTAACTATCCACACTTAAAGCCATGAATTCACATAATTCCTTTTTTTTTTAATTTTATTTATTTATTCATGAGAGACACAGAGAGAGAGAGGCAGAGAGACAAAGGGAGAGGGAAAAGCAGGCTCCATGCAGGGAGCCATATGTAGGACTCCATCCCGGGTCGTCCAGGATCAGGCCCTGGGCTGAACTGCTGAGCCACCCAGGTGTCCCCTAATCCAACAACCCTAAATTCATTCTAATCTTTCTTTTTTTATTTGTAGCTCCTTTCTGCAACAATAAGAAAACTGCATCTCGTTTTCTTTAATGTACTTACTCATTTGCTCAAACTTACAATATACAAAACTTTCAGGATTGTTAACCCATACCACAGAGAATACCAAACTAAATAACTAGAGGGTAATATTTGTTTACAGTTACTTTATACTTAGGTATTTGTTTATTACTTAGTATTTACTTATATATTGTAAATTACACATTATTTGTTATTAGGTATTTTATATGCATTAAATATGTACAAAACTTAAGTGTGCTATTAGGTGAAATTTGGAGTATTCATTTGCCTATGTAATCCGTACCTTAGAAAGATTTACAGCATTTATACCAACCCAGAAATTTCCCTCATGCCCCTCTCTATTAACTCATGCTCTTTCTTATTCTTCAGAAGTATACAATGTGGAATCTGGTTCTAATTTCTTTCATTCATCCCAATGTTTTTAATATAGACCCGTGTTTGCGGTGGATATCGAGAGTTTATGCCTTTTTTTGAAGGAAAATAGTCCATTGTCTGAATCTATCATATGTGTATCATATATTTTTTTATTTCTTCTTGTAAGGATTAATGTGATACTTATTTGGATAAACTAAACCCAAAAACATATCATGAGTTCAGTATAGCATTTTACTTTTAAATAAGCCCCAAATAACACCTTGAATGAACACAGCGAAGTTGTGCATAGGTTCCCTTAAGAGAAGAGTAATATATAAACAATTCTGAAAGTAATAGATTATTTGATCCATGAAACAAATAAGCTCCTCTACTTAATAATGTATTCTGTGGAGTTATATTTCATTTACAATGTGTCTTGGGATCAAGAATTTCTCTACTTGAATAGATAAGAAGATTAATTTATGTAAATCTTAAAATGTACCCTATTTTTATTTTGTTGAGGGAAATTTACTGGAATTAAAGCTCAAAGCAGGTGAACTATCCCATGATTGAAATAGTTTTCTGTAATCAGGTTATCATTGGCTCACTCAAGACTTCTCATTTTCAAACTACCTATATACCTATATAAAGGCGCTTGAGGGATCTCAGGTCATGATTATTTTGGGTTAGTCTTATAAGAATGAATTTAAAAACCATGTGTACTCTTATTTCCTTTCTGTTTTAACTCATTTGCTTATCAATTCTTTGCATATTGCTTGACACGATTTGATGCGAATTTGCAAAAGTGGTGGATTGTGTTCCCATGTCTTTAAAGTCAATTTAAATCCTTTTACAGGGATTTGGTTATTATCTTTGGTGAATTATTTCTGCTAAAATCATTCTCTCAGCTTGCCAGATAGAACTTTTTCTACTTGTATCTTTTTATTTTTTAAGGCAAAATGCCACCACCAGCTTGTAGTTACTCTTTCTAATAAGTTTACTTGTGTTTTCTTTTTTCACTCTTCCTACTAAAGACAATAAATTCAATTGATGAACTGTGTCCATTTAAGTACCAGATGGTCCATTCTCTATCTAATACTGTAATTTTATATTTCACTTGTACCTTCTCTTTCAATAGTGTGGATGATTTTAAATTATAACCTTCTTGCTAATTATGTTCATAATTAGCAATATTATAATCCATTTATCTAAACTCTTAAGAGTTTTGGCAACTATGCAGATTATTTTCTATATATTTTTAAATGATATTGTGGTGTAAAATTACATGACTGGTTGTGATAGATTCAAACTGGCTCCAGTTCGTCATATTTCCATTAACTAAACTCTTTATAATGCAATTTAGCAACTCTTCACATCAAGAGATCAGATGTATTTCCCTGCTCTTAGAATCTGGGCAGGGCTTATAGCTTGTTTTTACCAAAAGAATGTGGCAGATATGATAGTGTTCCCATCCCTAGCCTAGATCTCAAAAGGTCTTGTAAGCTTTGAATCTTCTACCACCCTGTGAAAAAGCCTGGTTAGCCTACTGGATAATAAGAAATACATTGCTAAATTCCTTGAATCAACTCAATCAACAGACATATCTGTAACGTCATCATAAGCCATCCATCTCCCAAGTCAATTGATAAATTAGTAGTTGACATAGGAGTAACTGGCCAAAATCAACTGAAAATAGCTCGCATTATTAAAACCTTCCAGATAAGTTGTAGCTTCATGATTATTAATAATGCTTATTCTTTTAAGCCACAGAGTTTGAGGTGATAGATTATGCAGCACTAGCTAACTAGCACACTGGTTATTTTTAAAAACATTCTTGTAGGGGCACTTGAGTGGCTTGTAAGTTGAACATCCAACTCGATTTCAGCTCAGATCATGGTCTCAGGTTGTGAGATCAAGACGTGTTAGACTCAGAGCTGGGCATGGAGCCTGCTTAAGATTCATTCTGTCAAAAAAAAGAAAAAAAAGATTATCTGGGTCACCCTCTGCCCCTCCCCCTCTAAAAAAGAGAAAGAAAGCTGATGGATAATATGTGAAAATAACATGTATTTCCAGATATAGAAATTTTGACAAATGAAACAATTTAAATAAATTAATATATTGTCATACTTCAAAATGCAATGATATTGTAAGGACTTTAGTATCCTTTACGTTCCAGGATCAGATCATACATCTTTACCATAGTACCATCAAATTTTATGAAAAGATTGACTCTTTTAAAGGGGAGGACAAGTGTATGTTGATAGTTGGGAATCCTTCTTGAATTAGTTACTTATAGTCACAATCTATGATTTTATAATAATTAATCTCTGTCTTCTGGAATAAATGAAATACTTACTTTTGGGCATTGTGAAGTATACTAATTACACCTCTTGAATTGACATTTTAATCTACTATACTTTTACTCAAACCCAAATAATTTTCTCCATTAATTGTCTACTATGGTATTATGGTCATAATAAAGCCATATATCTCTGATAAACATTTTATTTAAAATGAAAGTCAGACTAAGAGAAGAAAATTATGTTGAGAACTAAAGTGGGAGACAGGGAGAGTTTGTACAATAAAAAAATAAACTCTGAGAGTGATGCTCAAAGTTAATTTTTAAATGCATTGATGTAACTTATTTTCTTAGTTGACAGTTTAGAAGTCAATTTAGAAAAAATTAGATATCTCTGAATGCATATACATATTTCATTTTTTTTTCCAAATGATTTTCTATGATTTAGTAAAATTATACTAAATAATTACTTCATGTGAATTACTTTTTTGGAGGTTTCATTAGAATTTATATTATTGTATCATAAAGATAACAAAGTTTGTTCAAATATATGTAATCCAATTCCTTACTTTAAGTACATAAGGATAACACACTGATTCAAAGGAGTTGAGTTCATCCTATTTACAGATTTTTACTGAATTTGTGCAAATGCAATTATTTTGAGTTGAAATATCTTAAATATCTTAAGAAAGTAGAGTGACATATATAAATTATGTAAATATGTACAATATATTTACCATAATACAATGGAATAAAGACACTAAAGGTATATGGTGAATTTAACTAATTTATTAAAATATTTGAAAATGAATCATGTGTATTTGGTTCTAGGAGAATTCAGCATATGACACAGTAGATCATCTGTATGTTTGATTAAAAGAAGATTCAGATGGGCCATGACATGATTTTTCTACTTTACCATGTTTTCATCAGAGTAATGTATCTATGATACATTCTTACCAAAAAATTGTGTAAAGCTTTCTCTTCCTACTTTCTTTTCCTTTTTCCCTCTCTTCCTTCTTTCTTTCCTTCTCTTCAACTTTGTAAAAAACTAAAAAAGCCTAATTATTATTTAGAGTTCACTTAAGCATGCTGCTTATCTTGGCTGAATTCTTTCTCATCCCGCATTTACAATATGACTCGCCTACTTATTGAGTGCTATTAAATCCCTGAAGCAAGGACAATAATAGTTTTGATACTTAATTATTCAAGCTCCATGGAACCACTGAAATTTAAACAATCTAAGAATTGAAGGTGGTATAATTTAACATGTATGTTTTCATTAAATGGAAGTAAAATATAAGTTTAATTACTTCTTCATTTGAATAATTTTGCAGGTGTTTTGCTGAAAAAAATAGATCTCCAACTGCTCATTGGAGTAAATGTTAAATCTCTGAAGAGTAGTGTGATGGTTCTTCCTTCTACCTCTTTTTTTCATTGCCTTTTCTTTTCTTTTCATTATTTTTATACGGGAATAATGAAAAATGTCTAAGGTTGCTAACATTTGTATTAGAATAGGTATCAATTGTAAATCAATATTATGGAGCCAAATATATACTTCTTTCTTTGATTATTACAATTATTTATGTTTTACATTTTTAGGTCCAGAATATTCTGGTTATTTTAAAGAACAAAATTTGACTATGGATTTTCAATGGATTTTAAATCATCAAATATCAGAAAAGAATAGTAATGAATTGATGATGATGACCAACACAGAAAATGTTAGTACATGTTACAATTTACAGAAAATGTTAGTACATGGTACAATTTACTTCATAAGAAGTGTTTAAAAAAGCTTTTGATGGCTTCATCAAGAGCTTTTGTTCGCAAGGTGATAGAAAATTTTGGAAGATATAGTGCAGTTTTTCTCAAACTGTGGTGAAAGATTGTGTTTACTCTTTGAAATCCACTGAAGTTGGATACTTTCATAAATTACAGTAAGATGAATTTTTAGAAAAGTGTAATAAAATCCCCATTTATGTTAGATTCAATGCTCTTTAGAGAATTGTTCAATTTTAATTCTTTATTTTTTAATGACAAGTAACAAGAAGCCCACAGATTTTCATAATTTATTGTATCTGTTTTTGTTTATTGTTCCTTTCTACTATTTATGATATCCAAAGTTCTCAGTTACTTAGGATATTGGCTCTCTCTCAACTTACAATGCTCTTATCTCAATCAAGGGAGGAGTACCTGAATCAAACTGACTAATCTAAATGCCCCAAATCTTCACACCCCAAACACTTGTCCAAGGTAAAGCCAACTAGGTCAAGTGAGGCCAATATAATCATTCTTAAAGAGGTTTGTGGATGTTGAGAAAAGATGATATATATTTTCTCTGAAATCTTGGGTACTATCGATCACATAAGTTTGAGTGTGCCAGAGCCATCACTGCCATCAATACGATTATGAAAGTCATTGAAGTGATAGTAGCATAGAGGGTGAGGGTGGAGTAATTAACTATGGATTAGTTCTAGTATTAGTCTAGGTAAGGTAACTCTAAATCAATCCTTAAATTTCAGTGGTTTTACAAAATAGAAATTTGTTACTTGAGACTTAGTCCTATATAGGTTGGAGACTCTCCACCACAGTCAGTTAGTGACCTGGAAAACTTTGTTCGTATTACTATGCCATTTATAGAACCTCTTCCACCTCTGTATTTAGCTTGCAGATCGGAAGAGAATATGAAGAATGCTGGAGATTTATTTGGATCCCAGAAATGCCATATATCACTTTTGCCTAAATTCTACTGGTCAAAACTCAATCACATGGCACTTGCTAACTGCAAAGAAAACTTAAAAATATTTTCTAGCTGTGTTTAGGAGGAAATGGAAATATTATTTCTCTTCACTTTGCAGGTTCTGTCTCAGTGCTTAGGAAGTATACAAATAAACAAGCAAATGCAAGTGAAAAGAACAGATGTTGAGATAGCCAGGTAATATGAAAATAAAAGGAATTGAGCTACTGAGATTTTTTTCTCCCCATAAAAGTACATGAAGGAAAAATTTAATTCAACAGAGTAGAATGAAGAGGACATGTACTTTATATCCTACAGATTCACAGTCTGTGAAAAGCAGTTTTCTTTCCTTGATAGAACAACCATAAAAACTGTGTCCTCTGAATGTAGCTGATTTTTAATTAAGTTGCGGTAAAGTGAAGCCTTCAACCAAATGGCTGAGGATGCCAGCTATTGGTTTATAAAATAATTGGGGCTTGATCTAGCACATTAGACTGTGATGGGGCAGCAAAGAAACATTGGGTTGGAAGAAAAGCAGTGAAAAAGTAATATGGCAATGAGTACAAGAGGGGATGCATGCCCAGGGTGGCTTCTGTCTTCTGTAGTAACCATTGATAACAGTGAGATGAGGATGGCACACTTAGCTTAATGATGTGATATATCTGAATTATCTAATAAAAGTAAACGATAATAAAAGATTAACTGATATTTTCTATGGTTATGTAGGTACTTAGGTAGAAAATAAGTGTGAGAAAACACACTTTCTTGAGTATATCAAAAGAATTAATTTCAGGGGCACCTGGCTGGCTCAGTCAGTAGAACATGCAGCTCTTGATCTTGGGGTCATGAGTTTGAGCCCCACGTTGGGTGTGGAGATTGCTTAAATAAATAAACAAAAAAACACATTAATTTCAAAAATAATATATGTATATATATGTATTATATATATTTATATATATATATAAAATCAGTGAAAGTTTATCAGGCATATAACAAATCAGATGGATAAAGTAATAGCAAGACATTTGAATGACATAATCAAGAATGTACCATTTTTAAATGGTTCAAAACTGCACAAGGAATTAACTGAGAGGTAAGTGAATGAAAGTAGAGTGGATAAGTACCACTCATCCAAAGGGGTGTAAGTGGTAGTACGAGGCTTTGAAATTTCAAATACAGATGGTAATCCCTTCCTTCAAATTCTGCTGAGATCTGTTAAGTTTCCACTTAAGTAAAGTGCCCACCAACATTTGTGTGCAGATGTTTAGACTGTAGGAGACAGAAAAAAAGTAAAAGAAAGACATTAGGAAAAAATGTGCCAAGGAACAAGGTGAAAACAATGCTAGGGTTCTTGTCAGTTCTCCTCAGATTGCCAGGTGAGAGGACAAAGCTTGGAGAGAAAGCTTTGATTGAACAACAGTTGAATAATTGAATGTATTCATTTCATTGAATTTTTGTACTAGAGATGAAGTTGTGGAATTTTAGTCTCAGAGAAGTGACAGTGAAGAATAAATTATACTCAAGATCAGCAAACTAGTTCATGGAAAACTGGCATGAGTACTTGATCTTGAAATATTTTGTCTTGAAATATTTTATCTAAAAAGTCATTAAACCTTGTTTCCAAATCTCCAAATAGGCAGCTACCCACTGACACCTTATGCAACCTAGACTTGATGTTTTCACCCTGGCAGTCAATTAGTTTCACTTCCTTTTCATTTTAAAGTGTCTGGGGAAACATTGAATTTGGATTACTTTATCTGTCCTATACAATAGTTGCTGGGAGCTAATGGGGAAAATATACAAGTTTTCACATCAATACAAAGAAAATATATTCTCCTCTAAAAGTAGGCTTTCAAATCTTTCTATAAGTTTCACTTTGTATCCTTGGGCAATTTTGATTTCTCATATGTTGTAAATTGATTTGTTCACACCTTCTACACTCAAAATCCCAGATCTGTGTACACTTGAGAAATTTGCCTCTTGTTAAAAGCTAAACTCTCAATTGTTGTTTTAACCCTTTCTTAAAACTTTTTAAGTTCTTACTCCACAGCTATCAGCTCGCCTTCCTAGGTCTTTAACTTCTCTTTTGCTACTGATTTCTTCCCATTAGAATTTGAAATGCTCAAGTGTCTTCTACCATTGCAGCAACTACATCTTACCTGAAATATTTCCTCTTGGTTTCCTAAATTTTCATAGATTATCTGTCAAGTTTCCCACTCATGTATAGTTATTTATTTATTTTTAAGATTTGTTTATTTATTTTAGAGAGAGAGCAAAAGCGAGTAGGAGGGGCAGATGGAGAGGGAGAAAGAATCTCAAGCGGACTTTGTGCTCAGCGTGAGCCCCATATGGGGCTCTACTCATCACCATGAGACCGTGACCTCAGCTGAAACTAAGTCTCACAGGCTTACCTGACTGTACCACCCAAATACCCCCTCATGTAGAGTTTTTAGATAATCTCTAAATATCTAAATGCATGTTTGTGAAGTGGATGAACCAGAATTACCTACTTTTAGTATGGAAACTATAGATTCCAAGGCCCCATGCCATATTTACTGTGTCCTGGGATATAGGGATTTGTTCATTAAAACTCCTCAGAGTTCTACTGTATGGCCAGGGTTATGATCATTGTTAAAAGGCTTTTCTTTTTTTGCCTATCTCTTCTATATTGGTATTCTTCACGATTCTGTTCTGAGCCCCCAGTTTACTTTTCTCTATGGACCATTTCACATATTCCTATGCTGTCAATTATGATTGAAAGGTGAAATCCCACTTTCCTATAAGTATAACCAGGTTGCATCCATTATTTTTTTGTGTGTGATGTTGGGCGTGTCTCTAATATGATTTGTTTCAGTTTCTATTGCTCTAAGTAGGAATAATAGTAAAACTCCATAAGAGTTTTCAGAAAGAATTATAATCATTATAAAGCTCTTAGAGGAGTACTCAGCATGTAACAAAAATATATAGGTCACAGATACATAGATAGATGAGCAAGCAATTGGCTGAAATTAGTCTAAAAGCACTGACTAGAAAATTATGAACAGGTAAGTTACTTAATGTTTTAAGACATTACATTTTGGAGTAGTTTGCTACACAGAAATTGATAACATACAAAGGAGCATGTTTAGTTTTTTTTTTTTTTTTATCTTTAACTAATGTGTTATGTGATAAAAAAAATTTGTGATTTTTTTTTTTTAATTTGTGATATTTTTAACCCATAGGATAATACCATACTCTTAACTTAGAACTGAATGCCTTCCACAATCTGGTGGAGGTATTAAAATATGTCACTCATTTGTTGATAGATACAAGATATCAAGCTACTTCTACAATCTATTTCTCATATAGTCCGTATTTTCCCCACCTCCATGTTTTATACACTACTCTTTCTACAATATTTTAATATCTCATATTATTTTTCCATTTAGATTAGCCTTCCATCGCATTTTCTGCCTAACTGAATTCTACTGTCCTTTAGGAATCCAGTTCAAAGTTTATCTCCTTTGAGGACATTTCCCTTCAAGGTACGGAAGTATTTTTTCTGTGATCTGCTATAACAAGGATAATTGTCAGTTGAATTTACCCTGAGGCTTATTTTTCCAGAATTTTCCAGAGGTATTTGCCTTAAGAAAACTCTGCTTTCTTAGCCCCAGGCTCAGGGCATGACCCAACAGTTTCAGAGCTGCAGAAGAGAGACTTCTGTTCATTTCACAAGAAAAAAAAATAAATCATGTAGCTGGGGAAAAATTACGACTACTGACTTATTTTGCTCCTGGTATGTTGGTGAGATTCTAAAGTTTTAAAATCCTCTACAGTGAGTAGAATATACCCCAACACCTGTAACTGTAGTAATAGTTGACTGGTGAAACTTACCTTAAATATTCAGTGGAACTTTCTTAAAATAAGAAAATGTTATAAAAGTATTCTGAATAAAAATGCATCTAGTAATAGAAAAATCTGTCTTATTATTAAAAAAAAAGGCAACATGGAAATCTTTAGATTTTTCAGGAGTGAACATAAAGCTACATAAAAGCACTTATAGTTCATTAATATATCAGAAATTAAAATTTATCATTGACTGTCTAAATAGCATAAACAAAGTATATTTGTCTCATTTTACATAGTTAAATGTTTCCATTGATATTTAGTAGATAATTGTTTTAAAAGTTAAATAATTAAATTATCCATTAACACAGACCTTAGTATAAAGCCAGTTCAGCATTCTTGAAGACATTTTCCTCCTAATAGAACCACTAATGCAAGATCTCACTTTTTTGACTGCATATACTTTAAATAACATTTTAAAAAAAGAAGTGTATCAATTTTTTAAATTGAGTATTCTTGGAGCACCTGGTCACACAGTCTCTTAAGCAACTCATTTCAGTTCAGACCATGATCTCAGGTCCTGGTATGGAGCATCTCTCCTGCTCTGTTCTCAGTAGAGAGTCAGCTTGTGGATTCTCTCTCTCTCCCTCTGCCTCTCCCCCGTGCATGCACATTCTCTCTCAACTAAAAACATCTTTAAAAATAAATAAATTAAATAAGTAAGTAAGTAAGTAAATAAATAAATAAATAAATAAATAAATAAATAAATAAATAAAATTGAGTTTTCTTAATGAAAAAGATCTATTAAGTATAGGCAATATTCAGGATTACTCTTCCTTATCCATTGAAAAACCTTGTAGAAATGTCAATGATGAAAATATTGTCAATTTCAGTTTATTCCTGATTTGGTGATGTTGTTTTGGTGATTTTTTTTTAAATAGAGAATTTGAAGTACTTTTTAGTGAAAGAATTAACCATGATCATATAAAGAGGAAACTCACTGACAGAAGCCAAACTATTTAATGCTGCTTTTATTATTGCCTAGAGTTCTAAATGCTATAAATTATGAAAATTAGAGCTAGTACTAATGATACATTTTTTAGTTCTCTCGTAATTTTTATAGAACTACAGATTGGAAAGAGCACTAAATGTTCCATTCATATAAGTGTGTCGAGTCAAAACCCCCACAGAAACTGGTTATCTGCCTTGTATATATATTTTTAATATGGAAACCTTTCTTTTGCAGAGGTTTTCTTTTCTTTTTTTTTTTTTTGCAGAGGTTTTAATAATTACTTCCTCTCTTGCTATCTCTTTCACCCTTTAACTGCACAGATTTAAAATGTTTTCACATAAACTTCTGCTGAGTATCATATATTTATTTATTATTATTATTTAAAGAATTTATTTATTTATTTGAGAGAAAGCAAGAGTGAGAAAGATCACAGAGGGAGAGGAAGAGAGAGGAACAGACTCACTGCTGAGCAGGGATCCTGTTACGGGGCTTGATCCCAGGACCCTGAGACTAAGGCAAACACTTAACCTACTGAGCCACTCAGGTGCCTTAATGTAGTTATTTATTTAGTTTTCATCTAGGAATTGGTATTTTATAAATGATTATCAAAAATCTATATATTCTTTTACATTTTAAAAGCCTCATTTCAGATAGGGTCCATGTTCTAAAATGAACTAAAGTTGTTTTTTTTTTCCCTTCTGGATAAAAAGAGGCTCCCCCTACACCCCCAGATTTGAACCCTATGTGTGTAAGTTTGACAAGACACTCTATTGTCTTTGTAATTTCCAGGGGTAAAATCTATAATTTTATACTGCAGGTCACATTGAAGGGGACACCCTGTACTTTCATGTGACAATAATAAAATGATATTCCTCAGGAAATTTAATTAACAAGTTGGGGTTATAAAGTACTTAATGGCATTTCTCATCAAAATATTTCAAATTGCTTTTTAAACATTAACTCATTAATTCTCATGGCACTCATGGGAGATAATTATGTACTCAAGAATACTTCTTCATTTGAGCTTTATTCATGGTCATCTGTAAAACTCTTTTCTTATACCCTAAAATACATATTTATGATTAATGTCTTTATATTTTTATATTATTTTTCCTGATCTATTCAAAGTGCTATGTTAAGTTGAAGAGAGGACATTGGTATAAAAACAAATAAACGGCATTTCTGTTCTCTGGGTTTAGACCTTGTCCTGATTCAATCTCTCCCTAGGTGATATCTGTGTTTTACTGTGCTTTGAAGGAATATAAAAGATAATGAATTTGGCATTTAGGAAGATGATAACATGTCTGGGTTCTGGAAGATAACTGGATAGGACTAAAAAATGTGTCAGTTTCAAAGCCCAAGAAGGCTCATGTTCAAATACATCTGTTGTGTATTTCATCAATAGAGCTGAAAACACTGAAAAAGCAACTCTGCCATGGGTAATATTTTGAACATTTATAATTTAATATAAATTATTTGAGTATAGTTACTTTATTCAGTTTTAAGATAACATGTCCATGGAGTAGGGTAGGATGAGTTAATAAATATTTACTTAATGATTGGCTGAAATCAGTAATAATTATTTGGTAACTTCATATGAGACACAAGGCCATTTTAAAATTGGAGGAGCAGTCAGTTGTGGAATAAAAAATTTGAAAAATACAGAGTAGGAGAGAGACATAAAAAGAATTAAAATGATTAAAACATCTTTGCTTGATACAATATTTTATTTGGGATCTTGACAAAGGCTAATAACCTATGAAGACTCATACAATGTTTTGTCAAATCAAATTAAATTAGTTTAGAATGCTACAAAACTTTAAGCTTCCATAGTTCTAATAAGTCTATAATCCAGGCTGCTCACTTGAATACCTGTGTAGTTTTATTGGTCAATCCTCATCTTTTCCTCTCAGACATGAGAATATAGAGAAGCTAGTAGTATTACCGCTAACATTTTTAATTGCTTAATAAATGCAAGGGGCTGTGATGAGCACTTCAGTCTTTGGTAGATAGTGCTGCCATTTTTACCCATCATTCACAAAAACAAAAGAAATCTTAGGGTAAGTAATTTGCTCAAGATCATGTTACCAGGGAGTTCTAGGCCTTGGGAGTTGAAGGTTTGTCCAATTCCAGATCCTAATTCTCCAGTCATTCTCCAGTTGGGTTTCATGAATCCGGCAGGAGCATCAGTAGACATATCTTCAGGGAATGTGAAGTTCTTTATGAAATTTTAAACATTTGTGGGAATTTTTAACAATTACATAAATGCATATGTAAGTTTTGGATTATCTGGATAACCACTTAAGAAGAGAAGGCCACCTTCCATGCCAACATGAATTTCCATTTATATTTATAATCTTATTGGTGCCAAGTATTACTTTCATTGTTATGGACTTTCTTGAAGTAAGAAAATTAAATTAATTTATTCTACAAGTGTAAGCAGCTGTACTTTGCATAATAATGAAATTAAAGAACTGTTAATGCAGAAGTGAAAATGATATTATAACATGACAAACTAAGAAGAATGTGTTTGTTGCAGATAATACCATACTCAGTTTCAGAACTGTAAAACATCATCTATCACATTATTCTAATACTGATAATTTTAATGTGGTTGCTTTTAACTTCATTTATATGCTATATCTTGTATTTTATAATATATTATGTACTATATATACTATATATTATATATAATATTTATAATAGATATATTTCTATACTACATATTATATATTTATTATCTATTATATATGATAATATTACATGTATAAAATTGTTGAATATAAGCTGAAAGAAAAGTGGCATTATATCTAGTTTTATCTGATATAACAAAATGAATTGGAAGAGAGTTTTAAAAACATTTTTTTAGGGACATTTAGGTGACTCAGTGGTTGAGCATCCACCTTTGGCTCAGCATGATCCCAGGGTCCTGGAATTAAGTCCTGCATTGGGGTCCCCGCAGGGAGCTTGATTCTCTCTCTTCCTATATCTCTGCCTCTCTCTGGGTGTCTCTCATGAATAAATAACTAAAATCTTAAAAAAAAAAAACGCTTATTAAAAAAATTATCCAAATATAACTCAAAATTTAGAAGCACTCCTATCTGTAAAGTCCAGCCTTAGGCACATCTTTCATCTGTCTACTTATGATTTATTCATATTATTTTTTTGTTCAGGAAAAATTCACCTGCACAGTAATTTATCTAAATTTTAACTCAATAGGTGAAAATATACAAATAAAGCAAAAAGTTAAGAATCCAATAGATAATGAAGAGAACAGTGATGCTGAGTATCTTTTGGTTGACATACCCATCTAGAATAAGACGTCTGGCTATGATTTTAAAAAGATGACAATTGCTGAATATGTATGGCTTATCACATTTGTCTTCAAGGAGTTCAGCTTAACTATAGTTGTTTCTACTGAAAATCCATACATTCAAATAAGCCAGTATAATGTGATGAATAGGCTCTTATAGGTCTGATATATGATTCAGGAAGTGGTTTTGAGAGCATACTTTGCACTCACTGTTCCATGCAAATGTACTTCTCTTCTTCATTCATTAGCCTATCTTTTCTATCAACACTCCAGTAAAACAGCACTCATTAACATATTCAAAACTTCATTTTTAAAATGCTCTTTTTTATTCTTATTGACTTCTGTATTTCATTGTTTTCACTTGACCATGACTACTGCCGGTTTCCATGACACTCAACCCTTCAAGTATTCTTAAATTGTCTATAGAGAGCTATCTATTCTTGATTACATTCATGGGGCCATCACCCTTTACACAGCCCTTGATACTGATATTCCTCCCAAGATCTTATTCTTATGTCTCTCCATAAAATTTGTAGTAAACTTCATCTATAATCAGCATCACAACTATGACCCATATTTGAATATTACTTCTACTGTCCATTTACAACCTGGGTACCTACATTTGGATGTTCAGAGACACTTAACACTCAGTAAATATAAAAAGGAATTTGCTTTCTTTCTCACAGTATCTTCTCCACTTTTTGTATGTCTTATGTTGTAAATGGATTGACTCTCATTCATTTATCAACCCACAATCATTACAAAAACCCTAGACTTCTTTTTATTATCTCCTTATCTACTACTTACTAACTGGTCATTTGTATAGTCCATAGATATAATATTCTTAATATGTCTTAACTATGTTTCGCTGACTCTAATCATATTTTCACTATTCCTACTTCTGACTTTCATGACTTCTCACCTAGCATCTGTCTGGCATCCCTTTATTTCATCCTTCATATTCTATAAGAATGATCTTTCTATAATGCAAATAAGACCGAGTAAAATTGTTAAGGTATTTTAATGTTTTGCTGTATTTTTAGTCTAAAATTCAAATTTAACTTACTCTAAAATACATCACATGGCATAATTCTTGCTTACCATTCTAGCCTTGAGTTATACCACTCCAAACATCTCCTCTTTGTTCACCTACATAGAATTAGTTATAGGCTCATGGGTTTTCTTAAAAAAAAAGCCTTTACCCAAGGCTCATGGGTTTTCTTAAAAATGGTTTTCTCCTCTTAGAATGCTCTCCACTCCCTGTACACATTTAGGTTACACCTTGCTTGTCACTAAAAATGAAACTCGAACAATACCTTCTATTGGATTTTTGTATTTTTCTTCCTATGCAGTAGAGAATGAGGATGACTCATACACATCAATTTCCAATTACTTTTCTTTTGTCTTCCTCTGCTAAGTATGAAAATTGAAGTGTTAACTAAACAAGCGAACCTACTGTTAGAGTGAGCATGTAGTAATCCTGGCCAATGAACTGTTATCAGAAATCATCTAGAGAGGGTTTTCCCTCAGAAATATCAAGAAAAGGTGTGGAAAGTGTTTTCCTCCTTTTGGAATGTAGAACAGTACATGTTGCTTAGAGCAGTGGCAATCAACCCAAGACTATAGACCAGAAGCAAGAAAAAAAAATGGAAAAATGTATTCATAGGATCTAACATTGTTGAGCTACAAAATGATTGCCAGACCACTACTAGTCAACATTTAGTTTAAATCAATATTAATTAGATTTCTCTTATTTTCAGGGTAATGCATTCTTAATATAACCTTTTAGTTTGATGTATTTATCTTACCTCATAAAACATCCTACTCATGGCTCCTGTCACACAATAGTAAATTATAGTGTAACACATTGTAGCAAGATTCACTCCTCAATATCCTCCATTTCATTTGTTAAGGTCCAGACAATGTTTTGCCTTTGAAGCACTTGGTCTTATATGTGGAAGATCACAGATACCCAATAAAAGTTTGTTAAGAAAAATAAATGATTATTTATGTTGATTAATATGCAAGTGAATAAATCAGCAATGTTGTATGTCTTGATTGTTTGACCAAAGGTAATCACAAACTGTACAGAAAATCAATTTTCAATGGGCTATGTCTGGCTTTTATTCTTTTATTGGTGTGCCTTCCTTCTCTAGACCTAGCTAAGCTTACTTAATGTTCTTTCTGCAGAATAAATACCAGAACTCATTTCATGGACTGGGTATTATACTCACTAAATATCCCAGTAACATCAATAACTATAATATAAATTTTTCCATTAATATAGGATAGCAGTTACAGGAGTCAGTACTAATTCTTAATTCATAGTACACGATTGGATGCTCCTTTCATTACCCATTTTTAGTCTTATTTCTCACCAATAGATACCCTTTCTGATTTTTTCAATGTATGTCCTTAGATATTTATGTTGAAAAATATATAATACATATTTTTACATATATTGGATTTTACATACATTGAAAAAATAACCATGTTTTATAAATGCATCTCCTTAAAATTTACACAAACTTTTCCTCCAGCTAATATCTATCTTATAATAATGGCCATTATTTTGTCTTTTTCATTGAAAGCTTTTTTTCTTAACAAATGTTTTTGCTGTTTTTATGCCAAATGAACTCAATGTATTGTTTCTTTTGTTCAATATTACATATGGAGACTCTTTCATTCTGTTGCATATATTAATAGTTTATTCTTTTTCTTTTTCTTTTTAGATTTTAATTATTTATTCATGAGAGACACAGAGATAGAGGGGCAGTGACATAGGCAGAGAGAGAAACAGGCTCCATTCAGGGAGCCCCACGTCGGACTCGATCCTGGGACTCCAGGATCATGCCCTGGGCCAAAGGTAGACACTTAACCACTGAGCCATCCAGGCGTTCCAATAGTTTATTCTTTTTCATTGCAAATTGTATTGCATAGTGAACATTCCAGAAATTTTTATTGACTAGTTTTGATAGACATTTTGCTTAATTCCAATTTTAGTTAACATGAATAAGGCTCCCATAAACTCTTGTGATTTTTTTTCTTATGGATCTATGAATGCATTTCTGTTAAACATATTCCAAAGAGTGGAATTGCTGGGTCATAGTTTCTATGTTTAGCTTTATTATAGGTTTCTGGTTTTCTAAGCAGTAATACCAAATACCAGCAATAATGAGAGGTCCTAGTTTTCTGTATCTCCAGCAAAACTTTTTTTTTTTTTTTGCATGATAGTTATCTGGTATCTGTTTTGGTTAAAATTTCATTTTCTAAATGACTAATTATCCTCAGCAGCTTATATGATTTTTGTTGTTTTAAATCTTATTTGTGAAGTCCCTGGTCAGTAATTTTCCAATTTTTAAACATTTATTTCTTTTTCATTCTTTATTCTGCAAACATTCTGAAATTCATATTTGATCATGTCACTTCTGATATGTTTCCTGATTTATCTTAGAATAAAGTCCAAACTTTCAAATGTGGCTTCTTAGGTAGGATATAAACTGGCACTTTACTCTTCAAGTTCATCTCTCACTCTGCTCCACTTGTACTTAACCTTTCATCATATTGAATTTTCTCCAGTTAACTGAATGCTCTGTGAATCTCTGAATCCTGTATGAGCAATAGCTGCTACATATAAAGAATTAACTAAATTAGACACAAATTCTATGTACCTGCACAAGTCCAGCAACTATCTTTTTATTCCAGAGGCAGAGCCTGAGTCTTATCTTGGCTGAGCTACCCCAGCAAGCTAATGTTTTCCCAGCTAACATGCCCTGTGCATCCTCAAACTGGATCGAATCAGTTCTCCTCTGCCACTGAATAAAAATCATACAAGGTAGGTATATGGTGGACACTGCAATGAGTCACTTCCAAAGTGGCTGGAAATATTGCCTACTGATGACAGAGATGAGGCTTTTCTAGGTGTTGCCCTTGGCAGAAAGATATGGCTCCTGTTCGGTGACGCATTCAACCTGGATCCAGCCTGCCTGTAAAGACTGGCTGATAGAGAAATAAGAGTCTGGTCCCTTTGCCTGGCATGTGGTTGACTAAGGGGCTCTGCAGCTGGGATGAGCATTTTAGGGTAACTGCATCACCGTTCCACTTCCTTCTACATAGTTATTGTTCCAACGAGCATTACCACTAAACTTTCTGTATTCAAATTTCCACCTTTTAGTCAATTTTCCTTGGAAATTTTACTTGTATTCTTGAGCAACCACTGAGGGTCAAAATGAGGTAATAAGGAAGTATTTGGGAGTTCACTCCCTTTGAGGGTCAAGTTTGGAATGGGAGCTTATGAACAGGAAAGAGCTGAGCCTGTGAAGTACTCTTCCTTCATCCTTGTTTACGTTGTCCCTTGAAATCTGGTTTATCATACTTGGGGTGTGGGGGGGTGCAAACATCTCCTCTTTTCACTGGGAGAAGAGAGTACATACTATAAGAGTCCAAAAATATCTTCCGTGTAAATTTCCTAGCTTCTTTCAATATAAACCTTTTATTTTTTTTAAAGATTTTATTTATTTATTCATGAGAGACACATAGAGAGATGCAGATACATAGGTAGAGGGAGAAGGAGACTCCCTGCAGGAAGTCTAATGTGGAAATCTATCCTAGGACACTGGGATCACGCTGAGCTAAAAGCAGATGCTCAACCACTCAGCCACCATGTGACTCAACATAAGCCTTTTACAGTACCATGAACTAATGTCCACAAAATTGTTTTTAGGGCATTTCTTTGCAGAGTCTGCTTTGACCATATAAATTAATCTGTGGGTATAATTGCCATTGTAACTTCAGCTAATGATGAGGGCAGTCTTACACACGCATGTGCGCACACACAAATAGCTACATATAGGTAAACGGATTTTTTATTTTTCTTCCCAACCCTTAAATATGCTATCGTGTTTGCTGGAAAACCTGCCCCATATAATTAGTATTCATTCTCTTCCTTCAAAACTTCCTCAGGGAGGACATGCCTGACCTCACAGAATACACAATATGCCCCCGTTCTGTATCTCGAAGCACCTTTTCTAACATAACACTCATAGCAATTTATTGCTATATCTAGTGCCTGAGGTTTTCTTAGGGGATATGAAGAGAAAAGGAAGT
Organism: Canis aureus; assembly: GCF_053574225.1. NCBI lineage: Eukaryota > Metazoa > Chordata > Mammalia > Carnivora > Canidae > Canis > Canis aureus. The sequence continues at coordinate 12,310,295 of NC_135617.1, read as the reverse complement.
GAAGGAAAACAGAGAAAACACTGTAGCAAGTCTCCAAAACATTTAGAACACTACACAGATATTCCCAGAAGTATAACTTCTCTGGAGATTACTTGAAATTGAAGTTTGTTGTACAATTCTGAAGCCAATTGAATTCCTGGCAAAATCTAGGGTTGTTTACAAGGACTAAAAAAAGAGTTTATAGAATTCCTAAGTTACATTTACTTATTTATTTTATAAATCAAATCTAAAGAATCAAATTAATTGTTTGGGGATAGTGATTTACATATTAAGACTACATGTGGCTCAGAATATAACATACTATAGAACTGAAACTATCATATATCCAAAGAAAAGGAGGTGACCTAATTGTGTGAATGATAATAAAATAATTTGATTGACCCTATATTAATCTTAAGATTAGATTTTAATATTTCTCTGCTACTTAATGTTTTAACATAAATGATGTGAAGTTGTAAATATTAAATATGCATACATTTTTAAAGTTACATACAAGATCAACTCTCTATCATGCCTGGGTTTTAAATTCTTTAATAATGTAAAGAGATCCTGTGGTTTTTAAACATGCCTCATTAATGCTATAACTCTGATACAGGGTTTACTAATTTGACTTTGGAGAGAATAAATTAAAGATATAACTTTATAATATACTTTTATAAACACAGTGAACCTAAAATACTAATAAAGGATTTCTCCAGGAATTTTGAAAATCTTAAAAAGAAAGACAATTTATCTCAATTATTTTTTCTAGAGCACACAATTAATCTTCGTTTTGAAATTTATTATTTTTGTGCTATAAGCTTTTGGTTCATTAATTTTGATCTTTCTAAATAAACATTTACGGAACTCTAAATATTTAACACTAAACCAGGCTTTTGAAACATGGAAATGAATAACATATTTTTCTGAATTTCAATGAGTTCATGATCTTTGGTGGGAGGGTAGAGGGGTACGAAAATGAATCATTATGTGCTTTGATTAAGGAGAGTGTTTTATCAGTGTTGCCAGAACTTTATTTAGACTGGGGAGGTATAAGGAAAGGTTTTTTTGAGTTAGTGATAGCAGTGGAATCTTGAATTACAAGTAGAAGTTAGCCAGGAAGCCTTGGGGATGAGACTAAAGTCAAGGAAGCCTAGCATAGAATATAGTAGCAGAGAGAACATAGCACATTTGGGAGTAATTCAAACTTAAATCCATGAGGCTGAGAAGTTAGGAAAGATCAAAACACTAACAACCTGTCTGCCATGCTAAAGATTTTGGATCTTTCACTGACATAAGGGTGATTCATAAAGGGGCAATACTTCTGAAAATGGTCATAATAAAATTTACTAGTTTCCCATAGATTTTAGAACCTATTCACTACCAAAATGATAAAATGAAACTTACTGTAAATTTATTTTAAATATCTTTGTAATTAACTTATTTACAAATAAGATTTTTACTTGATGTGATTTTTAGAAAGCATCCCCTTTATTTTTTTAAAATAGATTCCACACAAATATGTACAATAATTTTGGATTATGAATTTATATGGAAATGATGCAAGCAATTTGAAATATTCTAAAATTAGGGTATTCTCTACGTAGGTAATTAAATTCTATAATGATCTACACTTCAGGATAAGTAATATTTAACTGTCACCAAAATGACTAATCTCCAAAACATAATAGTTCTTATTTAATTTTTATAAAACAGCTTTTATAATAAAATTGCTAAATGTACCACATGAATGTGTAATTTGTTAATAATTAATCCTTTCTATTGATATTAAATGTATTAATGGTATAACTACAGTCTTGGTTTGAGTGGGATGTACCTGAAAGTATAAGATAAATTTGAAAAAGGTGTTTAGGGCAGCCCTGGTGGCTCAGCAGTTAAGCGCTGCCTTCAGCCCCAGGCGTGATCCTGGAGACCCGGGATCCAGTCCCACATCAGGTTCCCTGCATGGAGCCTGCTTCTCCCTCTGCCTGTGTCTCTGCCTCTCTCTCTCTTTCTCTGTGTCTCTCATGAATAAATAAATCTAAAGATCTTTAAAAAAAGAAAAAAAGGTGTTTATTTAGATCAAGAACAATAATCAATAATTGTCTTAAACTGTGGTCTGCAGGTCAGTTTTCCTGGGAAAAAAGATTCTTGATTTCTAATGTTCACATTTTATAGATGTTTGTCTCTAAAAACTACTAATTATAAATAAACTAGATAATTCTAGCTGTTGCTTAAGAAAAAGTATGTATTTTGTCTAATTTAAAACATTTTAAAGGAAATGATGACCAAGACAATTCTCAAGAGTCACCCTAATAATGAATGTCGACATTCCAAAAGACCACTAGAATGTCTAGCAAATGAATTCATTTCTTGGATTTGTCTAGTGGTAAAAGGCACCACAGAGTAGTGGACTACATAACTAAATGATTCCCATTTCTGGTACTAAATCTGTATTAGTCAGGGTTCTTCAGAGACACAGAAACAATATATATATCCATATATATATATATATATATATATAAATGTGTGTATGTATATGGAATAGATGTATGAATATATATAATAATGTATAAAGAGATTTATTATAAAGAATTGGTTCATGTGATTACGGTGTCTGCAAGCCAGAGACCCAGAAAAGTTGGTAGTATAATACTAGTGCAAGTTCAAAGGCCTGAGAATAAGAGAACCTAAGATGTAAGTTCAAGTTTCAGGGCAGAGGAAGGTCCACGAAAAGCTAAATTAGCCAGGCAAAGAGATTAAATTCTCCCTTCCTCTGCCTTTTTGTTTTATTCAGGCCCACAACAGATTGGAGGGCAATCTGCCTTACTCTGCCTACCAATTCAAAATGCTAATTTCATCTGCAAACATCCTCAAAGACACATCCAGAAGTAATGTTTAATCAAACATCTGGGCGCCCCATGACCCAGTCAAGTTGACACAATTAACAAGCACAAATATGAAAGTGATAAGTTGAGATGGCTTTTGTTTAAAAAAGGATGTAATATCTTTCATCAGATAAGGAATTTACAAACATAAGCACAACATACAAAGGACAATTTTGAAGTTTTTCACCCTAAATGGTACATCATCTTAGGGGAAGGCTATTTTTCATAGCCTTCCTTTAACAACATCAAAACAACAAAGATTATTTTACTAATGCCTCTAATTCTGGGAGTTTGCTTGAAATTAATCCTTCATTGCATACTCCTATGCAACATCACCTTCCACACCCATAGCAATCTCTGCTTATATTCTTCTCCTCCTTCAACTTACTGCAGCTCTATCATCCATCTTACTTGGTAAGGACCAATAAATTGCATTGCAGTGTCCTTAAATGTTTGACTTTTTTGTTTTCTAACATATTTATGTATTTTTCTGTGTGATGATGCTTATGATCCAGTGTGCAAACTGCATGTGTTAAAACACACAAGCCAAAAGTTTAACAACCCATTTTAATCAGTCATGAGGAAACAAAGTTTTAAGTATTTTACATAATAAATTGCTACACAGGTGCTTTATTGTATTTAATTACATTTTAGGAAGTGAGTTGGGGATTTTAGGCTAATGTGAAATTCATAATAAATGTCCCATTTAGAAGAATGGGAAATAGACAATCTGATAACATCTTGTGGCATAATTATTGCTTTTCAGTAATGGATTACTGAAGTTATGTGGGCAATGCTTCTATATTTATGCCAGGAAGCCTGTTATTTTTATTGACACATAATGGCCTTTTATTATGTATAGGATTTTGAGCAAGCAAACAAAATGATCCAATTTTCTTTTTTTCTTTTTTAAGATTTTATTTATTTATTCGTGAAAGACACAGAGAGAGGCAGAGACATATGCAGAGGGAGAAACAGGCTCCCTGCATGGAGCCTGACACGGGACTTGATCCCAGGACCCTGGGATCACAAGCTTAGCCAAAGGCAGACACTCAACCACTGAGCCACCCAGGTGCCCCCAACATGATCCAATATTCATTGTGAAAAGACAGATGTTCCCTTGAAACCTTTCCAGAAGTCAGCTTTTATATGTATGTTTTATGGCGGTAGTAGAAGACTTTAATAGATATTCTTCCACATGTAAAGCATAAAATGGTTCATGTTCAAGCACTGTGATTCAGTAGCAATAATAAGTATTTAAATTTAAAATTGATTATCATAAAATTAATATTTTGAATACCACTTACAATTGACCATTGCATTCTCCTTTTATGTTACTGATAATAATTACAGTTAACTATATTTCAGAATTCCAAAAGAAAAAAATCTGTCATTGAAGTGTCTTGCAAATTTTCATTTACATATTTATTCCTCTTTTCCTTCTGGAAATTGAAAACTAATGTTCTTGCAATATATAACTCATAGGTATTTTTCAGATATTTGTGTTATAAAATGAGACTTTTGAAACAGTGTCTCTCTTTTCAATTCATTCTCCATTCAATTATCATTTCAATATCTACACAAATGTTTATCATATATTTGCTCTGCTTTCTAAACCCAAATATATCCCAAATATGCCTCAAATAACTTTGTAAACCAAAGTTTCATGCTGAATCTCATTCCAGGTTTTCTATCACACACACACACACACGCACACACACACACACACACACACACACACACAAAAAAAAAAAGGTTTCTCTAATGTTGGGTCTAAATCAAACATTAGCCTGTCTGGCTTTTGTTTAGAATACACTTACCTTATTCATTCATTCATGTATTCTATGCATATTTATTTATTAATAATACTTTTTTCTTCAAGATTCAAAAATAGTCTAAAAATAGAATGATAATAAAATTACTCACTAGCAACATGGAAGGAATATCTACTTATCATCTATCTAATATATAGATATAGATATACGTAGGCATCAAAATCACCTCTAGAGAAAAAACAAAACAAGACAAAACCATGTAAGATAGAACATAAAAAGAAAAAGCCAAACCTATTCAGCTGGGTGAGTATGCAGACCCTGGAAGAGTCCTTAAGGAAGAACAGATGATAGTTTGGCCAATATTTGGACTTCGTTTTGCCAAGTCACATATGTGAGATGAAGTTGATAACTCAATTAATAGGACAATAGAGGGTACTAGTTCAAAGACTCAGTGTAGGAAGGGAAAATGTCTGAGCTTTCTGTAGGAGTAGGATTAGAGAATTGACTGGGTATTGTGTTTTGTATATCCTGCTTTATGTATCCATGACACCTTTCCTAAAATATCCATTTGGTGGTTATTCTTTGGGGTCTGAATCTTTGTTTCTTTCGTTTTTTGTTTTGTTTTGTTTTGTTTGGTACTTTTTAGATGTGGGTCAAAGAGCCAAGCCCCCTTTCAAGGGGATTACAAAGCAAATACTGCCCCAAGTATTGATTCAATTTTTTTGTTTATAGTTCTTTTGAGAGATATGAAATACCAGAGCAGGGAATATAATGAGTGCTGAAGTATAATGGTGGTGTTCACCAAAAGAGGGATGTAAGAAGAGTCCACTGAACATAATGGAAAGGATGTTTTCATTATCAGAAAGTTATTTTGATCCTTTTGAAAATATAATTTTAAAATATTACACTGCCTTACTCTTTTTCATGGTTTTGATTTCTTTCAAATCTTTCAATTTCTTTTAAATCATTTCAAATGTACATATTTTACAAATATTTTACAGATTGTTTTCTCATGTAGCCATGCTGGTCTTCTACTCTTCTTATCATTTTCCTCCTTTTTTTTTTAAGATTTTATTTATCTATTCATGAGAGACACACACAGAGAGAGGCAGAGACATAGGCAGAAGGAGAAGCAGGCTCCATGCAGGGACCCCGATGCGGGACTGCATCCCCGGACTCCAGGATCACGCCCTGAGCTGAAGGGAGATGCTTAACCGCTGAGCCATCTAAGCGTCCCTCTGCTATTCTAATAATCATTAAGGATCATCTATCTTCTCATGTGTTTTTGTTAAAAAATCTCTAGAAACAGGCATAATGAAATATTTATATAGTGGTTTGGGTATTCCTAAAGTTTTGACAGTCTTGCAATCTAGCTTATGCTGACTAAGACTACCTTAACATTCTCCTTAGCCTGACTAAACTTTAGACTGGTTTCTTCCTGACTATAGACTCCTGACCTTAGACTATTTACTGTAGAAAACATTTGGATATAAATTCTTTCTCTGCTCTTCAAAATGTAAATATTCTCCAAGACTTTTGCAAGTTTCATGACCCAGAAATATCTTTCTCCAGGACCCAAGAAACATATCTTTGAAATGTAATCATCAGAAAAGAGTGTACTGCTCTTCCCTTGTCTTTGTGGGAGGGCAGGAGCCTAATTTCAATTAACAAGCATAGATAGTTATTCACATTGTACCCTTCCCATTAGTGTCCTCTAGTACTTTGACACTACCTCATCCCAGTGCTTAAAATCTCTCCTGTGACACTGAGTTCAATCTTTCTCCCTTATTGCAATAGCTTTGAATAAATCCTTCTTTGCCTGTCTAACATGCCCATTTCTTTCTCTGAAAATCTTGATTTTTTGAGTTATAAGAGTCATAAAAATTTAGGCACAATCCTGCTTAAGTTCCAATTAGGGTTTTTTGGATACTGGATGTCAGGGGAGATCTGTTCTTCCAGTTAAAGGCTATTACCAATAGACAGATATTTCTTATTTACCTTTTCAGTGAGTATCACTTCTTGAGGATGTTGGCTTTATTATGAAGTATCATAACACAAAAATATAAGGATTTTCTATTTTCACCGCCACTGCATTTGTCAACTCTGCCTGTTCTCAGCCAAGTTTTCATTACCTATCTTTCATCTGTTTTTGAATTAAAATATATTTCAAATCCACAGCTCATCTTAAATGAAAATCTGCTAATAATATCTATGTGTATGCCTGAGGCTGATTTATTTAGAACAAATTGTTACATGTATCTCCACTTCAGATAGAAAAATTATGAAAACTGTATATCTCTTCATATATTTAGAAAATTTACAAATATGTATCATTTAAAGTCAGATTTCTGTAAAGACTTGTTTACTTGAAAGGGGGCAGAGAGAGAGAGAGAGAAAAACCCAAGCAGACTCCATACCCAGCACAGAGCCCAACACGGGGCTCAATCTTATGACCATGAGATCATGAACCAAACCAAAACTAAGAGTCAGATGCTAACCCACTGTGCCACCCAGGTGCCCCATAAATTTAGATTTATTAAAGTATAATTTAAATATAGAAAAAAATCATTTTTTTGGTTGCACAGTTCTGAGTCAGAACAAAAGTATATAGTCACATGTCCAACCAGAATAATCAAGAGGTAGAATATTACCATCATGGCAAAAACTTTCCCTTCTGCCTCTTTATACACCATTTGTTTTTTCCACACTAGCTTGTGAACTCTATTGATTTGTATTCTATCCCTGTAATTTTGCCTTTTTCTCCAACATCATAAAAATAGAACATATACAGTATATACTGTGTAGAATTTGCAGTTAGCATTTGAGTCTGGCTTGAATTTGAGATTCATCCAGCTTATGGAGTCTATCAACAGTTAGTTCTTTTTTATTGCTGCATGGATATACTATAATTTGTTGACCATTCCCAGTTGATAGAACTTTGGGTTGTTTTTTGTTTTTGATGATTAGTGATAAGACTATTATAAACATTCACATGGGGGATCCCTGGGTGGCGCAGCTGTTTGGCGCCTGCCTTTGGCCCAGGGCGCGATTCTGGAGACCCGGGATCAAATCCCACATCGTGCTCCCGGTGCATGGAGCCTGCTTCTCCCTCTGCCTATGTTTCTGCCTCTCTCTCTCTCTCTCTCTGTGACTATCATAAATAAATAAAAATTTAAAAAAATTAAAAAAAATAAACATTCACATGGAGGTCTCTGTATTTAGCAAATAATAACATAATAATAATTTAAATTAAATGTACATTATTTTCTGCTGTTAAAACATAAATGCAAACAAAGTTTTAAAAGAAATGAAATTAATGGTGTTTCAGTCTTGAGTCTAATGGCTTAATCTTAAATTTCTCATGTTCAAGTTAAGCACATTTCAATAATTATTTAAATTCTATGAACTTCAGTCTTCCAATTTTTTAAAACTAGATTAAAACAAACAATTTCTAAAAGATATTGAGGAAACCAAATGTGATTATGTTTATAAATATGCTTTGTAAACTCGCTTGTTCAGGCAATCTAGATATTTCCTGAGTGAGGAGTAACCATGTGTAAATTCTTAATTTAATCATCTGGAAAGTTAATCAGGAAGGTTTATCTCAGATTTTGGGCAGATAAACACCTAAGCCATTTTGTAGATTATGATAGCCCTTAAATATTTTGTCTAGACTATAAGAATGTATCCAAAGGATACATTGGCAACACTACACTCACATGCCATATATCACAATGAATAGGACTTCAATGGAACTATCTCAACCTAATGACTGGTAGAATAAGTTAGAAAAAAAATGCATTTATTAAATGTTGAGCTAGTTTACTATTCCCTGAAGAAAATAGCTTTTAACATTTTCTAAACTTTAGGTCAGAGTTAAGTCTGTGACCTCATGATGTTCAGTGTTATTTATCCACATCTCCTGATTTTTGTTTTTAAGCTTACTTTGGCTTTGTTGAAATATCATGCTAAACCAGATGGCAGGAGAAAGGAAATTACTTTCCCAAATAATAATTCTTGGAATATCAATGTAAACTCTCTGGTTAATGACCAGGTATTAAGCCAAGCCAGCCAGGCACTAGGTCATTCATATTCTTTCCAGCTCAACTTGTTTTGGTCAACTTGTTTAAACACAATTCTATGAAGAAAAAGTCCTATGAAAGTGAGCAGAAAATTAACTAGTAAATAAAGGGCAATCAATCTGAAATTATAGCTACTACCCAGATTGAATCTCTTTCCTGCAAATTTTCTAAAGATGATAAGATGCTGTTAACACACCAAAAAGAACAAAGTCTACATGGTTACTATAATGGATGAAACAGAATTTAATCAACTGCTGCCAAATGGGCTTTTTAAAAATGGCTTTTACTTTGCTCCCAGAAAATTGCAATCCAAATATAGTATTTAGAATCTTTTAATGTTTATTTCTACTGTGACAAAGACTGTGAAAACAACAGTGGGTGGACATTAAATGAGGAAAAAACTTGGTTTCCGGGAAGTAGTGCCACGGTCTTAATCATATTTGCAGTAGATTCTCAAGAGTATATTGAGTATGTGGATCTTTATCTTTTGACCAGTCAAATCTTCTCTGCCAAGTACCCTTCTGCCAGTTATAACAGAAAAATAAGTAGACAGTAATTGAGTTATCACTTTTAATCTATGAATTTTTTTTTTTTTTTTTTTGCCAGCCAAAATGTTTAAATGGAATATCAATCTTGAGTATTGCAGGAAGCTTACCAATAGATATTTTATCTAACCTTTTTATGTTTCCGGGAGTAGAATAGGCATGCAAATTAGCTTATTTATTTTAATTCCTACTGGTTTGATAGATTTAATTGATGTGGACAATTTTTTCTTACTGTGTTATTGATAATTGCCCTTTTATTGCCATCTGGTATCTGTTTGTTTTTTTTTTTTAGGCCATTGTGCCTACATAACATAATTAGTTAGCTCTGCTCCAGATTGCTCATGGGTAACAAAATAGTTTTCCAATAGTGATGCAACAAAATCTTTTGTATCTTTAGGATACAATGCAGGTTTCAGCAAATGTTTGGAATTTTTAGAAAATTTTGAAAATTAGCCTAGCAATGCATTGAGATAACTTCAGGGGAATAAAACTAACCTACGGATTTTAAAGGTATGGTTTAACTAGTTTATTTATCTTCTAAATTTTAATGGATTATATATAGTTTTATATTACCTGAATTATTGATTTATTTCTCCCCTACCTTTTAAGATCATATGGTTTTATATTCTCCTCTGCACAGTGTGATATAAAAACAATGGCTATAACCTTTGCAGACTTCAGGCCAATTCTTATTTCTTATGAAACAATATTCTCTAATTTATTAATTACAAAATATAAAACATCCATAGTATATTACTTCCCTCATTTATTAAATGTGCATTTGGAAAAATAAATTTGAAATGATAATTAGATGTTATTTTTAAAAATATACTTCATATGTATATTGATACTCATTTGTTGGTCACAGAAATAATAATGAGAATAAAAGAAGCAATTTAAAAATGGAAATACTAAGGGCGCCTGGGTGGCCCAGTTGGTTAAGCATCTGCCTTTGGCTCAGGTCATGGTCCCAGGGAACCTGCTTCTCCCTCTCACTCTGCTTGCCACTCCCCCTGCTCATGCTCTTTTTTTATGTCAAATTAATAAATAAAATATTAAAAAAAGAAAAAAAAGAAAGAAGTACTAGCTCTAAAACATAAAAATAAAAGAAAAAATTTGGGTAATGATATTGTAAATAATAAGATATATCTTTTTTAATATAAGAATTGAGTATAAATTAGGCTCTATGTAATTTAGATATTTTGACTAAATGAGGTGCTTGTTAAACATGGAAAGGAAAAACATGGTGGACGGAACAGGCTTAAGTGAAAAGAAAAAAGGCAAAAACATACCCAAGAAAATACACTTAGTTTAGGACTAGAGTAAAGGACTAGAGTAAAGATTACACCCTTTAATGGGCTAAAACCATGCAGTAGCAGTGTGTGGTATTTGTATGTCATAGAAGATTGAGATTTTTAAAAAGATGTTCTGGTAAATAGGTATCTTAGTATCACAGATATTTGATGAACTGTAGAATATGCCTAGAATTCCAAATTCCTATAAGAAATTATATAGTAGAAAATGACCAACCTTCATATTACATATATATGGCTGGTGATGATTTATAATGTTTTCATGAGTTTCCTCTAAGACAAAGGAAAACTAAATAATAAAATCAATTTCTGCTTATTAGGTCTCTAGAAATCACTTCAAGTTTACATAAGAAGAAGAATTGAAAAGGACATTATTACATAATGAATATTTCATTTAAAATTAAGAAATAATTGGTTTTTATTTTCATCTAAAAAAAAACAAGAAAATTCCTTGCTTAGTAGTGAGGTTCATTTTTTTAACTTTTGTAAGCTTAATTTCTTTTAAAAATGTTTAAATTAGAAAGAAATCTAATATTATAAATATAATTTAAACAATATATAAACAGTTAAAAAAACATAATAAAAGTTCTCCATCAATGAATCCCTATTGTTTATTCCATAAGTGCAGGTATAACACTAGCAGAATTTGGTGTATAGTTTTCCAAAACTTTTTCAATATATATTGAACATGATAGTCAATATAGGTATTTCTCTTTTTTTTTCAATATAGGTATTTCTCTGCACAGACATATATATATATGTATATATATATATATATATATATATATATATACACACACACACATATAAGGTGCAAAAATACATGTTAAATTTTATGTTAAAAGTAATCATCTTTCATAATTTTTTAATTTATATTTATTATAGTCACACAGAGAGGGAGAGAGAGAGAGAGAGAGAGAGAGATTGGTAGAGACATAGGCAGAGGCAGAAGCAGGCTCCATGCATCCGCAGCCCGACGTGGGATTCAATCCCCGGTCTCCAGGATCGCGCCCTGGGCCAAAGGCAGGCGCTAAACTCCCAGTAATCATCTTTCTATTTTTGAAATCAAACCTCAGAAATAACTTCTTATAATAATCTCTATATAATGTACATGTAACATATATTTACATGGATAAAAGAACACAAATGCGTTGAATACCTATGTACCCAACACCCAGCTTAAGCAACTGAACATATCTACATTTACTTGCTTAATCTTATCACTAAAAGAGAACTTCCTATATTTTTAATTTCTTTGCTTATCCAATAGTTTAACATACGTGCACATTGTCTTCAAATATATATGAAATTGAACTATATGCATTTCTCTATATATTTTTTCCATAATAGAGTATGTAGGTTTTATTCATGAGGAATTAAATAAATTACAGTAATTGTTTTTTCATCATTATTAAAAGGGTTGTAAAATTTCTCTTATCCTATGACATGGCACAATTTGGGGGCAATATTTTCTTTTGAAGCAAACCTGGCAGATTCAACCTTTAAAAATTTCTAAAAATGTAGACTTTGGTATTTGTGGGATAAGGGTATGTTTTTTATTATTACTATTCTTATTAACATTCAAATTACATCTTCCATTTCTTTTTTAAATTTATTTATTTATTTTTAAAGATTTATTTATTTATTTATGATAGACATAGTGAGAGAGAGGCAGAGACACAGGAGGAGGGAGAAGCAGGCTCCATGCCGGGAGCCTGACACAGGACTCGATTCCGGGACTCCAGGATGGATCGCGCCCTGGGCCAAAGGCAGGCGTTAAACCGCTGAACCACCCAGGGATCCGACATCTTCCATTTCTTCTTTCACTTTGCATTTTATATTTTTTGAGGCACTATTTTATAATTTGTTACATTGAAAATTTAATAACATATAATTTTATTGTATTTTATTATTTTAAAACTCTAGTTTAAAATTATTTCAATATTTCATTTTAATTTTATGTATTACATTTTGCTAATTTTAATTAGTTTAGAAAATATTTTTGCAATAATTAGTGCTTATATTATGCATAAATTATAATATATGTTAAATATAATCATACATCTAAAACTAAATAATAAGGTGTTATTGTATGGTATAAAACTACTTTGTGAACAAAAATAAGGCACTAAATATGGTACAGAGGAACATGAGTAAATAATACTGTAATTTTTAATGTGTATTTATTATACTACACCTCCAGTTTTGTACTGAAATCATTTAAATTCTTAATTATAGCATATTAATAGGTACTTAATTTTTTTAGAGTGGAAGTATGCCTAGTTTTTTAACATCCTATTCTACTCTTAAATTAATAATTTAAGCCTGGTGCCCAGTTACTATTCTTAAGTCAGTTCTTCTTCTTGAATCTCAAGTCTCTATTTTTTGGATAGGTTTTCATTGTATGAAGTATTTGTTCATGTAATCCCTGACCATAATTGACTGATATTTTGGCTGAGCACGCTCTATTGTGAATATTATGATCTATGTTTAAATTTGACTCAAGCATTTATCATAATTGGGCCGAAAGGTTTGAGAGTTAAATTAACATATGTGTCAGAATAGATTGTTGTTGGTTTAAAAATTTCACATTAAAAACTCTGGAAAGAGTGAGATTTCCAATTACAGAAAGATAGAATAGACATACTTTCCCCATCCTCTCATCATGTACAAAAAACCCTCCAAAACTATGAAAAAACACCTATATATACAAAGAAAGCATAACAGGATTCAAAAACAAGGAAAGAAGGTACACTGGCTAGGGACATAAGGCTCTAAGGAACAGAACAATGATGAGTCCCCACGTTTTCTTTTTGCTTCATGTAACTCAAACTTGGAGCTGAAGAAGCTAACAATCAGGAAACACCAACAGATATAAAAAAAGAACTCCCCAAAGCCTGCTTCTTCTAGCAAAAGGAAGGAGCACCCTATCAAAACAACAAAAAATAACTTTTAGACATAAGCACTCTACTCCACCAAACACAATCGAAGGGTGCTCCCCACCTCATACCTTCATAGTATGAAGGTGGACTGAAGCTGTAGAAAGAAACATGCAACAGCCTAACTGGAGGATTGTGAGAAAAGGCCATGTAGATTGTTGGGATTCCATCCCCACTGAGTGGAGAATATTATCAAACATTTAAAGAGAATCAGCATTTTTTTTCTAAACAATCTTCCTCAGAAGAGTAGGGAGAGTATTCTAAATCATTTAATGAAGATAGCATCATCTTGATACCAAAACCAGACAAAGACAGTACAAACAAGGAAGCAAATAAACAAAAGCCCTGCAGACCATTATCCTCCATAGACAGAACCACAAAAAAAATTCGTAACAAAATATTAGCTGATAGAACTCAGCAAGGTATAAAAAGAAAGATATACCATGAATAAGTGGGATTTATTCCTGGAATAAATCAATCCATGTTGTAGAATATTACTAGGCTAAAGAAGAAAAATTATATGATCATATCAACTGATAGAGGGAAAAAAAGCATTGGACAAAATTAACAAGTCAGGAAACGACAGATGTTGGCAAGGATGCAGAGCAAAGGGAAGCCTCTTACACTGTTGGTGGGAATGCAAACTGGTATAGCCACTCTGGAAAATAGTATGGAAGTTTCTCAAAGGGTTAAAAATAGAGCTACCTTATGACCCAACAACTGCACTACTAGATATTTACCCAAAGGATACAAACATAGTGATTGAAGGGGCAGCAGTGCCCCAGTGTTTATAGCAGCAATGTCTACAATAGCCAAACCATGGAAAGAATCCAGATGTCCATGGAAAGATGAATGGATAACGAAGATGTGTTAAGTCAATTAGAGAAAGACAACTATTATATAATTTCATTCATATATGGAATTTAAGAAACAAAACAGATGATCACAGGGGTGGGAAAGGAAAATAAAATAAGATGAAATCAGAGAGGGAGACAAACCATAAGAGACTCTTAATTATAGGAAACAAATTGAGGGTTACTGGAGGAGAGGGAGGTGAGGAGATGGGGTAATGAGGTGACGGACATTAAGGAGAGCACTTGATGTAATAAACGCTGGGTGTTATATGCAACTGATGAACCACTAAACTCTACCTCTGAAACCAATATTGCACTATTGTTAATTAATTGAATTTATATATAAATGAAAAATAAATAAATAATTTTTTTAAAAAAGCATTGGACAAAGCTGAATACCAATTAATGATAAAAACTGTCAGGTAAGTAGGAAGAGAAGAGAGCTTTCTAAATTTGATAAAGAATATCTAACATCAATCTATAGCCAACACCTCACTTATTGATGATAGACTGAATGCTTTCTCCCTAAGTTCAGTAACAAGGAAGCTCATTCTCACCCCTCTTACTCAACATAATACTAAAAGTTCCAGCTAGTGCAATAATGCAAAGCAAGAAATAAAAAGGCATGCATATCAGAAATAAAAAATAATAAAATTGCCCCTAATTTTAGAATGACGTTATTGTTGCTATACCAAATTCCAAAGTATTTACAAAAAAAGCAAACTGAAATTAAGAAGTGAGTTAGGCACAGTTGTGAGATAAAAAATATACATGTAGGGCAGCTCTGGTGGCTCAGTGGGTTAGCACCGCCTTCAGCCCAGGGCGTGATCCTGGAACCTGGGATCAAGTCCTACGTCGGGCTCCCTGCATGGAGCCTGCTTCTCCCTCTGCCGCTGTGTGTGTGTGTGTGTGTGTGTGTGTCTGCCTCTCATGAATAAATAAATAAAATCTTTAAATATGTATATATATATATACACACATATAAAAATAAATTATATTTACATATTGTGGAAACAAACACACGAACATCAAAATTAAAAATATAATACTATTTATAATCTCTCAAAAAATCAAATACTGTGGTGCAAATCTAACAAAGCATGTATAGAACCTCTATGCTAAAAAATACAAAATACTGATGATCAGAAGTCATAACAATAACATAAACTGTTGATTAACATACAATTTTTGTGTTATATGTGTTATATACTATATTCTTCCAATAATGTAAGCTAAGGAAGAGAAATGTTATTAATAAAATTATAAGAAAGAGTAAGTACATTTATAGTATTGTATTGTATTTATTGAAAAAACATCTGGACGTAAGTAGGCCCACACATTTCAAACTCATATTGTTCAAGGTTCAACTGTATGTACCGGAAAGTTATTAGAAAATAAAATCTTTTTCCTTTTTCATAAGTCTGCAGAGAATTACAGTTTATTCAACAATTCTAAAAATGGGCATTTGGTTTGTTTCCAATGTTCTGTAATTACAAACAATGTTGTAATAAATTATGTGGTACATAGGCATTTTTATGTTGTGGCATATATACCTTCAGGGTAAATTCCCAATAGTGGGATGCCTGAGTCAAAATGTAAATGCCTATGTAGTTTTGTTAGATATTCCCAAATTGCTTTCCAAAATAGTTGCACCAGTTTGAATGCCTACCAGCAATATATGAGAGTCCCTGTTTCCCCAAAGCCTCTCAAAATAATACATTATAAAACTTTTTAATTTTTGCCGATCTGTTAAGGGAGATGTGGTGTCTCACTATATTATACATTTGTATTTCTCTAACTGTGAGTGAGGCTGAACATTTTTAATATATTTGAGGGACATTTTAAGACATTTTTATATAATTATAATTGAGGCTTGGGGTCATTTTTCACTGTATAGGTACATATGTAGAGTATATATATTGCATATATAATATAAATGTATTCAATGTATACTATAGATATTGGACATAACATCATGAATTACATATATATATAATAACTATTTCTCTCTCTCTCTCTCTCTCTCTCTCTCTATATATATATATATATATATATACATAAACAACTATTTCTCCATAAATATTTTCTGCTAGTTTGTTGTTGATGTTTATGCACTGCACATTAATTCCTGGGTTGTATATTTTTAAAAACTTTGATCACCTTTATCAACTTTCCAAGTTTATCTATTTTATCAAAAAATGTTTAATTGCATAGGAAGAATAGGCATGTAGAGAAGGCCAATTAAAAAATTGGGTAGAGGGGAGGAAGATTTTCCTATACATAAGAATGTCTGGCATGTGCCACACTACCTATCAAAACTATACTAAAAGTTCTCATTTGAAAAGAGAAAAAATATTGAAACCTATCTCATAGGGCAGTTGTATGAATTAAATTAAAATATTAAGGCAAATATACTTATATATAAGGAAATATTATAAGCACTGAATTGGGTTTAGCTGTTTTTATTCATAGTGCTAATAGTTGTAGCAACCAAATGAACCCTTACTGAATGCCATCCAACCACACTCAGAAGAAGAACCTTCTAATCAACAAGGTCAATCCTTTTTACCTAATGTTTACAGTAGAATTTCTATTGCTTCATCATTAAATATGTTTAGGTAATTGAGAGTCATGGATACTTGAGGAGACCTCACAGTGTGAAAGAGAAAGATAAAAATTAAAAAACAGAGAAGATGATCACACAGGAAACCTATGACTAAAAACTAAAACAACAATAACTAGCACAAAATGGAAAAAAAAAGGAAATATCAGATAATTATTTTAAGGTAGATCTGTTCATTAAAGATGCATATAGTAAAATCTTAGAAAACCACAGAAAATAAAAATTAAAGTTATATTGACTAACTCAATATAGGAAAACTACATAGTGAAAAATGAGCAATTAATTAAAAAGAAAAGAAACAGGGAAGAAAGAACACGAAAATAAAATAAATGATGCAATAGTAGTCTTAAAATCAAACATATTGTTAATGACATTGGAAGCAAATGGATTAAATACCATAACTGAAATAATTAAATACTAAAATAATGGCAAACTAAATACTGACAAAAGAAACCCTTATAAAACACAAATATGCAGAATGATTAAAAGTACAAAGATAGAAAATGTTATACCATATGGACCTAGTCATCGGAAACAGAATTCTATTAATATAAGACAAGAAAAATGTCAGGAAGAAGAATAATATCAGGAGTTAACTCTCAAGAGAAATATTTAGAAATGTATCATGTAGGACATGAAAGTTTGATTGAGAGGTGGTATGATACTTTATTATGTGGGTTTCTATGGTAAACATAATTCTATGAATTTACAGATTATTCAAATTATTGCTCAAATTGATTTGTCTTCAATTGAATACATAATTTACAGATTGTTTTCTGAAAAGTAAATAATCTTCAGAATATGATCCCTAGCTTGGAGAGCATAATGTCTTATTCAATAGCTTTCAACAAGGGTTTGTTGGATCAGTAAGTGACTGGAAATGTAGTAAATCAATCATAATACTATATGCAAAGGTAATTTTTTTTTTTGCAAAGGTAATTTTTAAAATACATCTTCAAATTTTATTTATAAAATTTATTATAACTCTTGGGGAAAGAGCAAAATAGAAATTGCAGGGATATTCCTGGATTTCCTTTTTCTGTTTTTAGATTTATAGGTAAATTGGATAGTTGCAATCTCTTCAATATGAAAATACATCTGGTGGGTCTTCTGTTCAGCCCTTCTGTGAGTGAACCTTAGATGAATCAGGTACAGCCCATTTGCTCATTCCAGTAACAATTTGGTCAGTATATAGTGATATTCCTAGAAAATTTTTCATTATGCCACTGGTACTATGTTAAATTGAAAAAAGTGACTAAAACCTTCATTAATCATCTGTTAACTGTCTTTATTTTCACTTAAATCATGAGATAAACTATCAAAAATGTGTGACTATTCTGGAGAAATTTGGGGATAGTTATTTTTAAGTCCTTAGCGATATTTTCCAAATTTTTTTTCATCTTAATAGACTTTTTTTCTTATAGGTTACAATATATATCTTTCCTACATTAATGAAAACTGATAATTTTCTCATTTTTCCATGAATTTGCATAATATCTTATAATATATTTCTTATATTAATCCTCCAAATAATTGAAAGTCCTTACTGGCTTTATTTTTGTTTTCTGAATGATTCTAACCCAAATTTCTGGTATCTTCTCTTTACTATATTTCCCCCATCCTTTATATTTTTCTTATATGATTAAAATTGGAAAACCAATAAAGTTTGACTTTATAAGTACAGTCTTTCTTTCTCTAAAACCGTCCTAAACACTATATGCTTTAATTAAATATAGTAAAATAGTATCTAGTTTTGAACTTGTTCCTAGCTTCTACTTGGGAAATCCTATCCTTTGGCAGTTCACATTACACCAGAGTGTAGTCAAGGGACTTTAACGAAACCATCACATATGGTTAACAGACTGTAAATGGAACAGGTATCCAATCTCTTCCAACTTATATGAGCCATTAATCAGATTGATCATATTCCTGCGGCTGTTACATATTTAACACCAACATAGAATCAAAATACAGGGTAACAGTAGTGCTCCTAAGGCCAGGATCCTAAGGATCAATTAACTTGAGGAGCTGGCACTTGAGGGGTTCATTCCCATGTCTGGGTCTTTAACATAATATGTTCAGAGAATCAGTGAGGCTAGCCCTTACTTTGAACCTGTTACTGTGTCTCTGTCATTTAAAGTGCTTCAGGAAAGAGCACAGCAGTACCTCTGAAAAATAGCTAACATCCTCCACCGCCAAGAAAAGGCAATGTGGAAGTATTCAGAAATAAAAGAAAAATCTATAATTATCAAATTGCAAAGGGGAAAATCCCTCTTAAAAACTTAACAGCTTTCCTTAAAACTTTCTCCTGGTTTGGAGCCAAATAATTTGAATTGTATTATAGAAAGACTTATCAAAATAAGCATTCCAATACATTCATGCATACGTACTAACAGTAATCAGTTGGTTCCAGGTGAATTCATGTTTTTTTTTTCTTTAATAGACACAAGAGAAAATCCATCTAACTATACATGGTGATGGACTTGTTGACCACCAGCCAAGTTAAAAGCTTTTAGGGTCCATTGAAAAATTCATATGTTAATATAAATGAAAAACAAATCTCATAATTTGAAGGGCTTAGTCCTTGGCTAGTTGCATAAGAATTTGACAAAAACATTCACTGAAAATAGCTGAATTTGATGTGTCTGAACAAAGCAGACTTTTCTTCCTTTTGAATTCTGTTTCCTTCTGCCCTGTTATGCAAAATATTGGATAAAATAGAGAGGAGGGAATCATCAAGAAGCCTTGCAAACTGACGCCTACTCCTATTTCTTCTTATTTCATATACAAATACATGACGTTCATAAACTTTCTGTTGTTTTATTTCCTTTCTTCCTTGAAGATGTAGTACCCAAATGATAGTCTCCTCAAAATGTTCTCTTAGGTATGGCCAATAGCTGTCCATTCACAGTATTAGAAAGATCTCTCTAGACTCACAGCAGTAAAATCTCTGTCCTCACCTCTCATGATGATTGATTTTCCCTTAATAAAGCAACCATGTTATTTAAGATGAAAAAAAAAAATTTAAATAGAAGATATATTTTCTTTTTTCACTCTCTATTTTTCTCCTGGTTCAAACCATTGTCATCTTTCTTCCTTTAACCATTGCACCCAGATTTGTTAAGTGGCCCAGTTGTTGCGCCACATCTGCTTCATCCATTCTTCCTGCCTATATGCACAAGAACATCATTCTAAAACGAAATGTAGTACATGCTTCTTTTGTATTTAAGGAATTTTCACTTTCCAACTGCCTCTAGATCAAAGCCCAAACTTTTTAATTTAATATAGAAGACCTTGCAAAGATTAGTTCTCACTTACCTGTTCATATGCACTATACTATCTTCTCTCAAAATATGCACTTATAATAACCACACCCAGAAACTCAATAGTTTCCAGGTCATTTTTTTAATTTATTTTTTAAAATTTTTTTAAAATTTATTTATGATAGTCACAGAGAGAGAAAGGCAGAGACACAGGCAGAGGAAGAAGCAGGCTCCATGCACCGGGAGCCCAATGTGGGATTCGATCCCCGGTCTCCAGGATCACGCCCCGGGCCAAGGGCAGGCGCCAAACCGCTGCGCCACCCAGGGATCCCTTTCCAGGTCATTTGATGTAAGTTACATTTCTGTCCTTTTGGACAAAATTGTTTATTTTGTTGAAATATCTTTTTCTTTTCATTTTACCTGGTTAATTAATATACATTCTTGTAAAATCTATTCAGTTAGTAGCTCCTTTGTGAAGCAATGAAGCTTTCTGTAGATAACTAGTGTCTTTGCGAACTCACAGACACTCCATATGTGGTTTCTTTATACATACTTATCCAGAGGCATTAGAATTTTTTTTAAGCCTTATTTTTCTCTATGAAACTTTGAAGTCCTCAAGAACAAGAACTATGCCTCATTCTTCTTTGTATGTATAGTGCCTAATATATAGCCTGTGTATGTGGCAGATTTTCAGTGTGGTATATGGTAGATTTTCTCTTACATATTCAGGTTGGCACAGTCTTAAAGCATTTTGAAACTAAAGTATTGATATAGATCTTTTATGATGAGGGAAATACAAAACCATTGGAAACTCCATGGTAGCAGTGCAGGTTTAGAAAGAGGAAGAATAGAAAAATGTAGCATCTTAGGAGCACCTGAAATAGCACATCGTTTTTTTTTTTTTTCCCTGCTTGAAAATTTGCTTAAGTATAGTAACTTTCACAAGAGAATAGTTAAAAACTTGAGAGCTATTTTGGCAGAGAGGCAGATAAAAAATATGAAACCCCTTATTCTTCTGTGTGTGGCATTTTAAACCAAATGAATAAGAAAATATTATTTTCCTAAACAGGATTTGGTTAAATATGCAAGAATTGGTGTTAACCATTGGGAACACAATTTGTGTGTGTGTGTGTGTGTGTGTGTGTGTGTGTGTTGTGGTATTTTTGGCATTAAATAATGTGAGAAAATAACACATAAGATAACTAGATGGCTAAGGAAACATTCTCATAAATTTTTAGTCCATCAGATCTTCTGAGTAAAGAATCAAGTAGCAGTAATTAAGAGCAGTCATTAAAAAAAAAGAGCACGGGCACTGGGTGTTATTCTGTATGTTAGTAAATTGAACTCCAATAAAAAATAAATTAAAAAAAATAAATAAATAAAAATAAAAATAAATAAATAAATAAAATAAAAAAATAAAACATAAAAAAAGAGCAGTCATTAAAATGTTATACAAAATTATAACATTTGAGATAGACTCAGAAATAAAAACATAAAGACCTATCTAATATATATTTAATTACTTTTGGATTTTATGCACTTGACTCAGCATTTCTACTGCTAAGCATTTATTCTGATGGACAATTAAAATGTTCACAAAGTTTTATATAGAATAATTTATTTGAGGTATTATTTATATTTATATTATATATATTGTGTTATATATATTTATAATACTTTTCAGATAGAATATTAAATTGAGTAATGGAAGATTGATTAAATAAAGTATATTATTTAGTACAATTGGCTTTTTACAGCCATTAAAATTCATATTCTATATGAATATTTGATTATATGGAGAATATATATATATATTATTATGGCATATAAACTCTAAATCAGAGATTGAGGAAACATGGTCAACTAAACATGATCTTCCAACTCAAACCTCATAAAATGAGAAAGCATAATTTTTATAAATGTTAAGTCAATAACAGGTTTGGAAAACAGTATAATGTACACTAAATTGTCCAGAGAACTGGGAAAATCCTAGAAAGATAAAAAATGGGTAAGAGAAAAATTATGAATAAACAGTTGAAGGAAACTAGACAACAATATGCACACAGAACATCATGGCACTACACAATTATGAGATTGGAGGTAGACAAGACTAGAGATGAGATAGTGATAAACTCAAAATCAACTGAAGAGTTCAAAAATAAAAAGTAGGGTAATCTTTGGGGGAAAAATATTTTTAGTATTTTGTAGTAGCATTACCAGAAAGAGTACCACTCCATCTTATAGACACAGAGAAAAGGCCATGTGTAATAAACAACGGATAGTGGCTTTTATTCATAGGCTACAGCACTGAGTATGGATTCTGGAGATTGTGTCCAGAATGTCCATCATTTAGTTACTGACTTCAGGGACTAGAAAGAATAGGAAAAAACTAGCAAAAATTAATCCCTTAAGTTGCAATAAACTTTTGAACCATTTAATTCAATTCATTTGACTAAACAATAATACCTATAAAATTCTGGCAGATGTAATAGTGAGAAACTACAAAAAAATGCCCTGTGGAATAAAGCACAAAACAAATATAATTACAAAGTAGTAGAGCTAGAAACATAGGGGAGATTAAAAACTTAAAAATTACAGTGTTCACTTATTCAGGTAATTTTGCAATCATGTTGAAATGGCTGTTCCTTAATGCCTTATATTTATTTATTTAATTTTAAATTTTAAGTGCTTGTGTTATTTTATAATTTTTTTTTTTATTTGAGAGAGAGAGTGAGAGAGAGATCATGAGCATGGGGGAGTGGTAGAGGGAGATGCAGACTCCCCACTGAGCAGGGAGACTGGTGAGGGACTCAATCCCAGGACCTTGGGATCATGACCTGAGCTGAAGATGCTTAACCAGTTGAGTCACCCATGTGCTCAAGTGCCTGTGTTATTGATTAAATATTTGTATTCCCCCAAAATCCATATGTTGAAATCCTATCAATGTGATAGCATGTACTTTGGTCGTGAGAGTGAACCACTCTTCCTTTCAACCATTTGTGAGCACACATTAAGAGGATAGCCACCTATGAACCAGAAAACTGGCCTTCATCACAAACAGAATCTGCTATACCTCTTCTACCTTTATATATATTCCATTTAATTCTGGGTTCACATAAAAAAAAAATTGGTCAATAAATAATAGAGTTAAGTCATGTGTGTTAGCTTCTGATAGTAGAGTAATAATAATAATAAATATATTGGCATTTCAGAGTAAGAAAAAGCTGGGTAACTATAGTAGACATTTTAGTTTTTTTTTTAAATTCAATTTTGATTTGCTTAAATTCACCAGTTAAGGGGATCCCTGGGTGGCTCAATGATTTAGCGCCTGCCTTTGGCCCAGGGCGCAATCCTGGAGTCCTGGGATTGAGTCCCACGTCGGGCTCCCGGTATGGAGCCTGTTTCTCCCTCCTCCTGTGTCTGCCTCTCTCTCTCTCTCTCTCTCTCTCTCTCTGTCTATCATGAATAAATAAAAACAAATTTTAAAAAATGACCAGTTAAACGTCCATTAATGTATAGTCCTTGAGTATTTCTCACTGAAGAGCTATAATTTTATTTTTTATTTTTTATTTTTTTTATTTTTTTTTAAAGATTTTATTTATTTATTCATGAGAGACATGGAAAGAAAGGTAGAGACATAGCAGATGGAGAAGCAGGCTCCCTGTGGGGAACCTGATACAGGACTCGATCCCAGGACCCTGGGATCACGCCCTAAGCCAAAGGCAGACGCTCGACCACTGAGCCACCCAAGTGTCCCCAAATTAGAGATTTCTGAGAAGTGCTAATGCTATACTTTTTCTTTTTTTTTTTTTAATTTATTTTTTATTGGTGTTCAATTTACTAACATACAGAATAACACCCAGTGCCCGTCACCCATTCACTCCCACCCCCCGCCCTCCTCCCCTTCTACCACCCCTAGTTCGCTTCCCAGAGTTAGCAGTCTTTACGTTCTGTCTCCCTTTCTGATATTTCCCACACATTTCTTCTCCCTTCCCTTATATTCCCTTTCACTATTATTTATATTCCCCACATGAATGAGAACATATAATGTTTGTCCTTCTCCGACTGACTTACTTCACTCAGCATAATACCCTCCAGTTCCATCCACGTTGAAGCAAATGGTGGGTATTTGTCATTTCTAATAGCTGAGTAATATTCCATTGTATACATAAACCACATCTTCTTTATCCATTCATCTTTCGTTGGACACCGAGGCTCCTTCCACAGTTTGGCTATCGTGGCCATTGCTGCTATAAATATCGGGGTGCAGGTGTCCCGGCGTTTCATTGCATTTGTATCTTTGGGGTAAATCCCCAACAGTGCAATTGCTGGGTCGTAGGGCAGGTATATTTTTAACTGTTTGAGGAACCTCCACACAGTTTTCCAGAGTGGCTGCACCAGTTCACATTCCCACCAACAGTGTAAGAGGGTTCCCTTTTCTCCGCATCCTCTCCAACATTTGTTGTTTCCTGCCTTGTTAATTTTCCCCATTCTCACTGGTGTGAGGTGGTATCTCATTGTAGTTTTCATTTGTATTTCCCTGATGGCAAGTGATGCAGAACATTTTCTCATATGCATGTTGGCCATGTCTATGTCTTCCTCTGTGAGATTTCTGTTCATGTCTTTTGCCCATTTCATGATTGGATTGTTTGTTTCTTTGGTGTTGAGTTTAATAAGTTCTTTATAGATCTTGGAAACTAGCCCTTTATCTGATATGTCATTTGCAAATATCTTCTCCCATTCTGTAGGTTGTCTTTGAGTTTTGTTGACTGTATCCTTTGCTGTGCAAAAGCTTCTTATCTTGATGAAGTCCCAATAGTTCATTTTTGCTTTTGTTTCTTTTGCCTTCGTGGATGTATCTTGCAAGAAGTTACTATGGCCGAGTTCAAAAAGGGTGTTGCCTGTGTTCTTCTCTAGGATTTTGATGGAATCTTGTCTCACATTTAGATCTTTCATCCATTTTGAGTTTATCTTTGTGTATGGTGAAAGAGAGTGGTCTAGTTTCATTCTTCTGCATGTGGATGTCCAATTTTCCCAGCACCATTTATTGAAGAGACTGTCTTTCTGCCAGGGGAATTTTAAAAAAGAAAACCATATCTGGGGGCATCACAATGCCAGATTTCAGGTTGTACTACAAAGCTGTGGTCATCAAGACAGTGTGGTACTGGCACAAAAACAGACACATAGATCAGTGGAACAGAATAGAGAATCCAGAAGTGGACCCTGAACTTTATGGGCAACTAATATTCGATAAAGGAGGAAAGACTATCCATTGGAAGAGCTATAATTTTAATAAAAAGAAGAAAATCATAGACATTTATGTAACTACCATTTCGTGAGAGAGGTGTACATTATATGCTGAATAGATATTAGAGGAAGCTGATGTGTTTAGCTTTTCAAACTATCTCATCACAAGAAGTTTTTTCTTTTAATTTTATCTGTATGAGATGATAGATGTTAACTAAGTATATTGTGGCAATAATTTCACAGTATATGTAAATCAAACCATCAGTCTGCAAACCTTAAAATTAAACAGTGATATATGTCAATTATTTTCATTGAAATTGAGGAAAAATGTTTCAAAAGGGCATTAATAATTTTAACACATAATATTGTTTTGTAATTAAGAGTATTATTATTTGTTTCTAAATTTACATAAATGATCTTTACATTGCTTGCCCTTTTGCAGCTTTTCTTTTTTACTCAAGATTTTTGATTTCTCTATATTTATGAATATAAAATGGACTAATTTATTTCTAATTGTTTTTATTGGTCTTTGTGTTATATCACACTTTAAATATCCTTTGACTTTTTTTTAAGATTTTATTTATTTATTCATGAGAGACACACAGAGAGAGGCAGAGGCATAGAGAGAGGGAGAAGCAGGCTCCATGCAGGGAGCCTGATGTGGGATTCCATCCCAGGACTCCAGGATCATGCCCTGGGCTGAAGGCAGGTGCTAAACCGCTGGGCCACCCAGGGATCCCTTTTTTTCAGTTCTTTTACTATAGCAAACAATTTTGTAATAGATATTCTTGTTCATGTCTTTTTGTATACATGTGAGGCCTCTATGGAAGTGTTTTGTTTGATTGATTGATGATTCATTGATTGCTGTTGTTGTCCTGGCACAAACACAAAAAATATACTAGATATATTTATATCATATTTGCAAATTGTGTTTGAGGAGTTCTCAAAAGTGGGATATCTGAGCACTAAATGCTAGTTACAACATGGTTATTATAATCTAAACTTCATTCATATATATTCACTGAACATTTGATATTACCAAACTTTTATATCAGTAGGTGTAAAAGAATAAATTATATTGTAATTTTTGCAACCCTAATTCATAGGGTCTTAAATGTTTTCCAGATATCTTTCCATTGTGGCTTATTTCGCTATTATTCCCCTTGTGGCATAGGTTATAGTTTTAATGTAGATAAGTGTGCTAGAATTATTACTTATATTTTATGCTTCTGATGTTATTTCGAGAGGGCTTCTCCGAGTTAATGTGATGATAAATATACTGGCATATTTTATTTGGTATGATGGGCATAGAGTTTTGATGATTACACACTTGACAGTGAATTACTTGATTATAGATTGTGGTAGATTGTATTTTCAAAGTATGATATTGAAAATCCCCCTTTGAAGCAGAGGCTATATTCTCTTCCTTTGAATATGAGTAGACCTTTGAAATTTTCTCAACCAATAGAATGTTAGAAATTATGTTGTGTGACTTCTGAGGTTAGATCATGAAAAGCAATATGATATCCACCTAGTTCTTTCTCTTGGATCATGTGTGTGAG
The DNA here is from genome assembly GCF_053574225.1 of Canis aureus. Taxonomy (NCBI): domain Eukaryota; kingdom Metazoa; phylum Chordata; class Mammalia; order Carnivora; family Canidae; genus Canis; species Canis aureus. The sequence continues at coordinate 12,283,225 of NC_135617.1, read as the reverse complement.
GACTCTGAACTGATGTGTAAGAGGTCCACTTTCTCTACCTAACATGGTGAGGTCACCTTGTTAGAAAGATTAGAGAGAGAGGCTACATTAAGATAAAGAGAAAAAGCTTCATTTTCTAGTTCTTAGCACTTACATTCCAGACGCAAAACATTTGAGTGAAGAAAACCTTGAGATGATCCACACACTATGTCCGCAAAATCCTGCCAAATCATACTTGAATCCCTTGCCCCTCAAAAAACATAAAAGAAAATAAATAAATATTGTTGTTTTAAACCACAGGTTTGGGGACACTTACTATGCAGTAATAGACCATTAATAGACACGATATGTATGTGTGTATTTGCTTATGTCAGACTGTTTTAAAACAAAACTCTTACAGTTATATACCCCAACCAGAGTGTTAAAAGGTTTCTCTACTTCTTCACCAACACTTTTTAAAAAGATTATTTATTTACGTAATCTCTACACTCAATGTATGGCTCAAACTCATGATCACAAGAGTCACATCTCCTCTGACTGAGACAGCCAGGCGCCCTTCATCAACACTTTTAATTTAGCTATCTTTGTATATGCACCCATATGTAGTTGTCAATTTACTTTGGAGGGCTTTAATCATTTTTGAGGCTATGCCTTTCACTCTATGGGAGGTAGACACTGCCACTGACCTTATATAAATTTGTTTCCATAGATTTCTACTATTGTATTATATAGTCAATATTTATTAAAATATTTTCAGCACTTTTTATTTATTTATTCATTGATTTATTATATTTATTTGAGTGTAGTTGACACATATTACATTAGTTTCAGGTGTACAACATAGCAATACACTTTCTCTACACATTATGCTCTGTTCCCCACAAGTGTCGCTACCATCCACTATTTTATAACGCTACTACAATATCATTGACTATATTCCCTATGTTGTGTCTTTTATTCCCATGACTCATTCATTCCATAACTGGAAACCCATATCTCCCATACCCTGTCACCTATTAGCACTCTAAATGTATTATTTCCTTTTTTCACCTATTATGGTTATTAAGGACACAGCATTCAGTTTATTGCATTTCAGTGAATGTAATGTGTCTTTTATTCTCCATCTGCTTTTTGGTTGATGTATTAAGATTTATGAGATCTCATATTAAAGTATAATACATAAGAAGATCTAGAAAGATTTAGTCTAATAAATTCTGAATAATAAATGTATCTAGCTCAGTAGTATATGTGGTTCATTCTTTTCCAAATCTGTATTATTTTTTCTTTAATCAATATGCTTTGTTTTATTTTATTTTTACATATTTTTTCATTTATAGAAAGGTTCTAAACATAACACACAGTCATTATTGCCTTTCACCTACGTTCTCCTATGGTAACACTTTATACAACCCTGGACCACTTATAAAAAACTAAGAAATTAATCTTAGTATGATGCTATGAACTAAGCTAGCAATAATAGCATTTGGATCTCAGCAATTTTTTGGTTTTGGTTTTGGTTTTTTACCTTTTTTTCTAGTCCAGATCCAATCCATCGTCCTGTATTACATTTAGTTTTCATATCTCCTCCAGTTCATGATAATTTCTCACCTTTTCCTTGCCTTTCAGACTGCAACATTTTTAAAGGATACCAGTAACACATTTTTAGAAATGCTCCTCAAATTGTATTTATCTTATATTTTCTTTGGCTCATACTATGATTATGAATTTTGGGGAGATACCTATGTACTCTTTTTCAAGTATTCTAATACATGCATGTTTTATTTATTTTTCTTTATTTTTGTTTTGATTCATTTGTATCCCATATCAACCACTTTCTCTTCTTTATTTTTTGATCTCCTTTCATTCTCTTGTTGTCATCTTGCCCTTCTTCAACACCACATGTGAAACTTGTATTTACAGTTATTCTGCCTTGGTTATCTTGTGCTTTGTCTTAGGCAGAAATTTTGAATCTGGATCTCAGGTGTGTGGTTAGAGTCAGGTGCTCAGTCTGGTTGTTTTAAAGTCGCATCATTCCTTTTCTGAGTCCTGTAGTGAGTGATCTTAAGTGGAAAGCAAAGGAGAATGTAGGCTATCAAGAGTCTCAGGCAAAGCTCATGGTGACAAGAAAGAACCTAACACTCTCAATTGGCTTGCAGTTGTCACTAAGTTTATTCACAGGGTCCCAGCTTGTCATCTTCTCTTCCAGATTGCCTGCTCTGTGAATTTTGGGCTTGCTTAACTAGGCCCACAATTGCTGTGAAAAATAATTCTCTATAATAAATCTCTCTTTGTCCATCTTTCTGATTCTGTCTCTTCTATTTTTCATATATATGTATATATACCTATAAGATGATAGATGATAGATAGATAGGCAGATAGATAAAAGCCACAAATGGGAACTGTGTAGTAGGTGGAATATGGCTCTTAAAAGATGTCCACATTCAAATCCCCAAAACTTATGAATATGAATATTATGAATATGTTTGTTACATGGCAAAGGGGGGTGGGTAATATAGAAGAAATTAACGTTGCTAATTAACTGACCTTAGGATAAATAAATTATCCTGGATTACCTGGTAGGCTGAATGCAATCACATGGATTTTATAAAAACTTTGAGATGTGTAAGAATCAATAGTCCATTTCTGTCTATGAAGATGGAAGAGGGCTAGGAGCCAAGACATGCAAGAAACCTCTAGAAACTGAAAAACATACACAAACGTAAATGGATTTTACAGCCTCCAGAAAAAAAGAGTCCAAACACACCTTGATTTTAGCTAAAAAATTGACCTATTTTGAACATCACTCCAGAACTGAAAGATAATAAATGTGTTTATTTTGAGCCACTGAGTTTGTGGAAGGTTATTATAGCAACAAAAGCAATCTAATACAAACCATAATTTAAAAAGAGATTATAATATCAGGAGGGTTTATATGTCTAGAATGATTAGCATCTATAAATGTCTCTGGATAATTCATTACGTAAATGATTACACAATCAATTCATTAAATACAGATAAATTATACTTTAAAATCAAAATATATTAATGATGAAGTTATTTTTAGCAAGAATTCAAGAAGTTGTCTTCTATCTGATAAAACCTATTCAACCAAAACCAAGCAATTCACAACACAGTTAATGGAACATTTTGGATGCAATTTCTTTTAGATCAGGAGTAAAAAAATACCTTCTATCATCACTATTGTGCAATATTTACTAGATCAACCAAGAAAGCATGATCTGAGATGTAAAATCAATTATATTGTGTTAACCTGGGATTACTCTACATTAAATTACTTTTTGAGGACAGTTTACAATGTTCTAATTTTAGTCAGTTTTAATGTAGATTATGGTTATTTTCAATATGACAGATTCTTAATGGAAGGGATTATATTTTTAATAAATTATGAGTTTTTCCAACTATACAAAACAGTGATTTGAAAGAGCACATACACCTTGATGTTTATAGCAGCATCATTAATAATAGCTAAATTGTGGAAAGATCCCAAATGTCCATCAACTGATGAATGGATAAAGGTGTGGCATAAATATACAATGGAATAGTATTCGGCCATAAAAGAATTAAATCTTGCCATTTGCAATGATGTGGTGGAGCTAGAGTGCATTATGCTAAGTGAAATAAGTCAGTCAGAGAAAGACAAGGGCCGTATGATTTCACTCAAATGTGAAATTTAAGAAACAGAATTAAGAAGCAAATAAGCATAGAGGAAGGGAAAAAAGAGAGAGAGAGACTCTTAGTTTTAAGATACTCTTAGTTATAAAGAACGAACTGAGGGTTGTTGGAGGAGGGGTAGAAAGGGGGATGTACTAGAGGGGTGATGGGTATTAAGGAGAGCACCTGTGCTGAGCACTGGGTGTTACACATAAATAATGAATCACATAATTCTACCACTGAAACCAATATTATTGTATATGTTAACCATTTAGAATTTAAATAAAAGTTTGAAATATATAAATAAACTTATGCATATTTTAAGTACTTTAAGAGAATCATGTCATGAATAATTTTATAAATCAAAAAGCTCTTGTTAATCTTTAATATGTATTTTCTATATATCTTTCTTTATTAGAGTTCTTGAATTGTCATATTTTTTCGAGGTGGCAATGAGACTAATAAAAGTAACCTAGTGAATGAGATTGTATCACTTGAGACAACATGGATGGACCTAGATAGCATTATGCTAAGTGAAATAAGTCAGACTGAGAAAGTTAATGCCATATGATTCCACTCATAAATGGAATCTAAATAAGTGAATACACAAACAACAGAAAAAATAATCTATTGAAATGCACAATAAAACTGCAATTTTAAAATAATTGATAATATAAAATTAAATAATTTTAATCAGAAAATCAATACTTACAATTGGTTATTATTTATGTTTTTTAAAATCAGTGAATAAACTGGAATTCAAAGAAGTAATTGGGCTAAATTTGCACTGCCAGTAAGTAATACTGATAGGAGAAAGCACCAATATTTTTCTTCATATCCAACCTCTCTATCAAGGCAAACTTCTATACTTGGAACACAAAATAAATGCATTTCAACATTTCAAGTATCCTTTTGCCATTAAAATCTTAGTTTTATTTAACCTGTAACTGTACTTGTGATAACACTTGACTGCAACTTTACTTGAGAAATTTATACTTCATTCCACTAATATCTTGTTTCAAAAGGATTTTATCCAACTAGAAAAATAAAAATAAGAATATAGAATGTTTTTGTATTTAAAGAAATTTCATGTCTTACTTTCCACAGTCTATTGCTTTTAAATATTTTCTTTTTGGAAATAAAAATGTGAATTGTTTTAATGGAGAAGAGACTGTTTACACAGCCCCACAAAATGTTGAGACTTCAAGGTCAAAATTCTCAGTACAAGGATGAGATAGAAATAAATGTGTTCCCATAATAAATATGTCCTCCTAGCCCAGACAAGAAATTGCCTGCCTGAATTTTGTGCTGGGTAAGATAGAAAAAATTGTGCAAGAACTTTATAATCAAGTATCGGTTTTTATTCAGATTTGAGTTTCAAAATTACACTTGTTTGGGTAATCCTCAAAGTGTAAACTAAGGGTTTAAAGTAGTGCCACATTGTTAGTGAACCTGGGCAATGGGCAGAAGTAAATACGAATCCTCTCTGAACTAACCCAGATTTCCAATGAGCCTCAAATATCACAGATGAAATGGCAAGGAGTATGAGTTGAATCAGCTATCAAATTAAAAAAAAAAAAAAAAAAGGATAGTATGAGGAAGATTTAACCAAAAAAAAAAAAAAAAAAGTTAGATTCAAATTAGGAAGTTGAAAAATAGAAACTCTCAAAGAAAGAAAAAGAAAGGAAATAAAAAATAAGTGTTGTTAATGAAATAGAAAACAAATATAAAATACAGTTTTAACAGATTCCATAAAAAGATTAATAAAGTTGATAAAGCTCTGAAACTTTGATTGATCAAAAATAAGACAAAGCTGAAATAAACGACAATAGAAATTAGCATGGGAGAAAAAATGAGTTGTTGCATATTTGAAAATATGATTAAGAGAATGCTAAAAACATTTTGTGCCCATTTTTTCTCATTTTATGTTGAAATACAGAAAAGTAGAGATCCTGACTTTTACTCCAAAATAATGTTTATGAAAATAAGAACAAATTCTAGTTGAAAAAATAACATTATTACATGTAATAAAATCAATGATAATTAGGTAACACCACATGATTTATTCTATATTCACATTTTTTCCTTTTTTTGTTATTTATAATAGTTTTTCCACACTAGTATTCACTCCAGATGATGATAGTTTTGTCCAACAATTCTATGATTTTTACTTAACCAGCCCATTTTTATGACAGTAAAAATCCCCAACTTTCTCTGATTTTATAGTTTCTCTGCCTCATATATTTCATTTTAATGATAAGATAAATACAAAAGATTAAGTAGATTAAATATTCTTAGTTCAAAACAACTTAGGTGGTATGATATAATTAATACTGCATTATATAAGCAGACATATAATATGTGCCTCCTAGCATTACTAATGCTAAATTTAACCACTGGATTAGGATGACAATATCCTGCTGTCTCCATTGAAAGAATATTTTCTGCTTGTGATCAAAAAGTATTTTGCAGGGTCATAATTAGGTATTAATAGAATTTTTATTTCTCTCACAATAAAACTTAATGGTTTTATTAAAACTTGATAATATTTGTGGAACAAAAATTTCATTAGGTGTTGAAAAATGGTTTTCTTATTATCTAACTTATATTTTTTTAACCTTATGTTCTTTTCCATTGTAGAAATTCCATTAGAAAACAGGGGCTTAAAAAAAAAAAAAAAAAAAGAAAACAGGGGCTTGGAGAGGAGGGGGCAAGATGGCAGAAGAGCATGTTCCACAAGCTACCTGTCCCCACCAAATTACCTAGATAACTTTCAAATCATCCTGAAAACCTAAGAATTCGGTCTGAGATTTAAAGAGAGAACTGCTGGAATGCTACAGTGAGAAGAGTTTGCACTTCTATCAAGTACAACTTGTTTTTGGCCACTCTGCACTGAGCAAAATGACTAGAAGGAAAAACTTACCTCAAAAGAAAGAAATAGTCCTCTCTCCCACAGAGTTATAAAATTTGGATTACAATTCAATGTCAGAAAGCCAATTCAGAAGCACAATTATAAAGCTACTGGTGGCTCTAGAAAAAAAGCATAAAGGATTCAAGAGACTTCATGCCTGCAGAATTTAGATCCAATCAGGCTGAAATTAAAAATCAATTAAATGAGATGCAATCCAAACTAGAGGTCTTAATGACGAGGGTTAACGAGGTAGAAGAATGAGTAAGTGACATAGAAGACAAGTTGATGGCAAGGAGGGAAACAGGAAAAAAGAGAAAATCAATTAAAAGATCATGAGGATAGGTTAAGGGAAATAAATGACAGCCTCAGAAGGAAAAATCTACGTTTAGTTGGGGTTCCCGAGGGTGCCGAATGGGACAGAGGTCCAGAATATGTATTTGAACAAATCATAGCTGAAAACTTTCCTAACTTGTGAAGGCAAATAGGCATTAAGATCCAGGAAATGGAGAGATCCCCCCCCAAAATCAATAAAAACCGCTCAACACCTCGACATTTAATAGTGAAACTTGCAAATTCCAAAGATAAAGAGAAGATCCTTAAAGCAGCAAGAGACAAGAAATCTCTAACTTTTATGGGAAGAAGTATTAGGGTAACAGCAGACCTCTCCACAGAGACCTGGCAGGCCAGAAAGGGCTGGCAGGATATATTCAGGGTCCTAAATGAGAAGAACATGCAGCCAAGAATACTTCATCCAGCAAGGCTCTCATTCAAAATGGAAGGAGAGATAAAGAGCTTCCAAGATAGGCAGAAACTAAAAGAATATGTGACCACCATACCAGCTCTACAAGAAATACTAAGGGGGATTCTGTAATAGAAAGAAGATGTCCAAGGGAACAATCCACAAAAACAGGGACTGAATAGGTATCATGATAACACTAAATTCATATCTTTCAATAGTAACTCTGAACATGAATGGGCTTAATGACCCCATCAAAAGGCGCAGGGTTTCAGACTGGATAAAAAAGCAAGACCTATCTATTTGCTGTCTACAAGAGACTCATTTTAGACATAAGGACATCTATGGCCTGAAAATAAAAGGTTGGAGAACCATTTACCATTCAAATAGTCCTCAAAAGAAAGCAGGGGTAGCCATCCTTATATGAGATAAATTAAAGTTTATCCCAAGGACTGTAGTAAGAGATGAAGAGGGACACTATATCATACTTAAAGGATCTATCCAAGAAGAGGACCTAACAATCATCAATATTTATGCCCCAAATGTGGGAGCTGCCAAGTATATCAATCAATAACCAAAGTTAAGACATACTTAGATAATAATACACTTATACTCGGTGACTTGAATGTAGCACTTTCTACTATCGACTGATTTTCTAAGCACAACATCTGCAAAGAAACAAGAGCTTTAAATGATACACTGGACCAGATGGATTTCACAGATATTTACGGAACTTTACATCCAAACGCAACTGAATATACATTCTTCTCAAGTGCACATGGAACTTTCTCCAGCATAGACCACATACTGGGTCACAAATCAGGTCTTAACTGATGCCAAAAGATTGGGATCATCCCGTGCATATTTTCAGACCATAATGCTTTAAAATTAGAACTAAATAACAAGAAGAAGTTGAGAAGGATTTCAAACACATGGAGGTTAAGGAGCATCCTGCTAAAAGATGAAAGGGTCAACCAGGAAATTAGAGAAGAATTAAAAAGATTCATGGAACTAATGAGAATGAAGATACAACTGTTCAAAATCTTTGGGACACAGCAAAAGCAGTCCTGAGGGGGAAATATATCGCAATACAAGCATCCATCCAAAAACTGGAAAGAACTCAAATACAAAAGCTAACCTTGCACCTAAAGGAGCTGGAGAAAAAACAGCAAATAGATCCTACACCAGCAGAAGAGAGTTAATAAAGATTCGAGCAGAACTCAATGAAATAGAGACCAGAAGAACTGTGGAACAGATTAACAAAACCAGGAGTTGGTTCTTTGAAAGAATTAACAAGATAGATAAACCATTAGCCAGCCTATTAAAAAGAAGAGAGAAAAGACTCAAATTAATAAAATCATGAATGAGAAAGGAGAGATCACCACCAGTATCAAGGAAATACAAACAATCTTAAAAACTTATTATGAGCAGCTTTACACCAATAAATTAGGCAACCTAGAAGAAATGGATGCATTTCGGGAAAACCACCAGCTACCAAAACTGGAACAGGAAGAAATAGAAAACCTGAACAGGCCAACAACCAGGGAGGAAATTGAAGCAGTCATCAAAAACCTCCCAAGACACAAAAGTCCAGGACCAGATGGCTTCCCAGGGGAATTCTATCAAACGTTTAAAGAAGAAACCATACCTATTCTACTAAAGCTTTTCGGAAAGATAGAAAGAGATGGAGTACTTCCAAATTCATTTTATGAGGCTAGCATCACCTTAATTCAATCTAAGCACAACACAAAACCAGACAAAGACCCCACCAAAAAGGAGAATTACAGACCAATATCCCTGATGAACATGGATGCAAAAATTCTCAACAAGATACTAGCCAATAGGATCCAACAGTACATTAAGAAGATTATTCACCAGGACCGAGTGGGATTTATCCCCAGGATGCAAGGCTGGTTCAACACTCATAAAGCAATCAATCTGAGTGATCATATCAACAAGAGAAAAAACAAGAACCATATGATCCTCTCAATAGATGCAGAGAAAGCATTTGACAAAATACAGGATCCATTCCTGATCAAAACTCTTCAGAGTGTAGGGATAGAGGGAACTTTCCTCAGCATCTTAAAAGCCATCAACAAAAAGGCCACAGCAAATATCATTATCATTCTCAATGGGGAAACACTGGGAGCCTTTCCCCTCAGATCAGGAACAAGACAGGGATGTCTACTCTCACCACTGCTGTTCAACATAGTACTAGAAGTCCTAGCCTCAGCAATCAGACAACAAAAAGAAATAAAAGGCATTCAAATTGGCAAAGAAGAAGTCAAACTCTCCCTCTTCGCAGATGACATGATACTGTACATAGAAAACCCAAAAGACTCCACCCCAAGATTGCTAGAACTCATACAGCAATTCAGCAGCGGTGGCAGGATACAAAATCAATGCCCAGAAGTCAGTGGTGTTTCTATACACTAACAATGAGACTGAAGAAAGAGAAATTAAGGAGTCAATCCCATTTACAATTGCACTCAAAAGCTAAGATACCTAGAAATAAACCTAACCAAAGAGGTAAAGGATTTATACCCTACAAACTACAGAACACTTCTGAAAGCAATTGAAGAAGACACGAAGAGATGGAAAAATATTCCATGCTCATGGATTGGAATAATTAATATTGTGAATATGTCAATGCTACCCACGAAAATTTACACATTTAATGCAATCCCCATCAAAATACCATGAACTTTCTTCAGAGAGTTGGAACGAATCATCTTAAGATTTGTGTGGAATCAGAAAAGACCCTGATTAGCCAGAGGAATATTAAAAAAGAAAACCATAGCTGGGGGCATCACAATGCCAGATTTCAGGTTGTACTACAAAGCTGTGTTCATCAAGACAGTGTGGTTCTGGCACAAAAACAGACACATAGATCAATGGAACAGAATAGAGAATCCAGAAGTGGACCCTCATCTTTATGGTCAACTAATATTCGACAAAGCAGGAAATACTATCCACTGGAAAAAAGTCTCTTCAATAAATAGTTTTGGGAAAATTGGACATCCACATGCAGAAGAATGAAACTGCACCATTCTCTTATACCAGACACAAAGATAAACTCAAAATGGATGAAAGATCTAAATGTGAGACAAGATTCCATCAAAATCCTAGAGGAGAACATAGGTAGCATCCTTTGTGAACTCGGCCACAGTAACTTCTTGCAAGAAACATCCATGAAGGCAAGAGAAACAAAAGCAAAAATGAATTATTGGGACTTCATCAAGATAAGAAGCTTCTGCACAGCAAAAGAAACAGTCAACCAAACTAAAATACAGCCTACAGAATGGGAGAAGATATTTGCAAATGACGTATCAGATAAAGGGCTAGTATCCAAGATCTATAAAGAACTTACTAAACTCAACAGCAAAGAAACAGACAATCCAATCATGAAATGGGTAAAAGACATGAACAAAAATCTCACAGAGGAAGACATAGACATGGCCAACAAGCACATGAGAAAATGCTCTGCATCACTGGCCATCAGGGAAATACAAATCAAAACCACAATGAGATACCACCTCACACCAGTGAGAATGGGGAAAATTAACAAGACAGGAAACCACAGATGCTGGAGAGGATGTGGAGAAAGGGGAACCCTCTTGCACTGTTGGTGGGAATGTGAACTGGTGCAGCCACTCTGGAAAACTCTGTGGAGGTTCCTCAAAGAGTTAAAAGTATATCTGCCCTACGACCCAGCAATTGCACTGCTGGGGATTTACCCCAAGGATACAGATGCAGTGAAACCCCGGGACACCTGCACCCCAATGTTTATAGCAGCAATGTCCACAATAGCCAAACTGTGGAAGAAGCCTCGGTGTCCATCGAAAGACGAATGGATAAAGATGCGTTCTGTGTATACAATGTAATATTCCTCAGCCATTAGAAACAACAAATACCCACCATTTGCTTCGACGTGGATGGAACTGGAGGGTATTATGCTGAGTGAAGTAAGTCAATCGGAGAAGGACAAACATAACATGGTCTCATTCATTCGGGGAATATAAAAAATAGTGAAAGGGAATAAAGGGGAAAGGAGAGAAAATGAGTGGGAAATATCAGAGAGGGAGACAGAACATGAAAGACTCCTAACTCTGGGAAACAAACAAGGGGTGGTGGAAAGGGAGGTGGGTGGGGGGTGAGGGGGTGGGGGTGACTCGGTGACGGGCACTGAGGGGGGCACTTGATAGGATGAGCACTGGGTGTTATGCTATATGTTGGCAAATTGAACTCCAATAAAATAAAATTTAAAAAAGAAAAAAGAAAAGAAAAAAATAAAGAAAAGAAAGAAAAGAAAAGAAAGAAAAGAAAGGAAAAGAAAGAAAAGAGAAAAGAAAAGAAAGAAAAGAAAGAAAAGAAAGAAAAGAAAAGAAAAGAAAAGAAAAGAAAAGAAAAGAAAAAAAGAAAAGAAAAGAAAAGAAAAGAAAAGAAAAGAAAAGAAAAGAAAAGAAAAGAAAAGAAAAGAAAAGAAAGAAAAGAAAAGACAGGGGCTCTTTGTTTTCCCTAATTGTTTCTAATTTGAAATACAAGATAAATGCTTCATTTTTAAAATGTTTTACTTTTAATGATTTCTTAAATATGCATTTTGTAACTATATCTAATTTATATCTATATATCTATCATCTAAAATGATCTAGAAGCAATGAGGATATTTTGGTAAAAGATAAAAGTCAAATTATATTGAAATTTATCCATAGGAAGTTGTGATTTTATTCTGTCCATCAATAATATTCCCTTGACACTCAAAGTAAGCATTTTTTTCAAGTTTTACAATAGTAGATACAAATACATTTACAAATACATTAAAAAGTGTTTCCCTTTTTTGCTTAGAAATAACATTTTTTAAAGTCTACATTTAAATCATATATAATACACATATATGTATACACCTGTATATTTACACATGACACACACACATATATGTATGTTGGATTTCTCTAGCAGTGCAAAATAATTTGGCTCATTTTTTTATGTCAGTATAGTATTCTCTCAACTTCACATTTTATTCAACATTTCCTCTTTACGTGGACATCTAGATTATTTCAGGCTTGGTTGTTATATATAATGTCACAACAAACTACTTTATGCATATCATGTTTTTCTCCTTTTTTTACAGGTGTAAACGCATCCTTCTCTAGGATACACTTCTCCATTTATGACTGCACAGCTAAAGCACAAACTCATGGATAATTTTGTTTTTGTGCCAAACCCCTCTTCATTGGGATTGTACAATTTTACCCATATTAGTATTTTGTTACTTTTTATTTCTGAATGGTTATATCATATTTTTATCCATTCATTAATTGATGGTCAATTTTTTTCTATTTGTTGGTTGTTCTGAGTAATTATGATATTACTATTTATCTATTTTACTTTAAATTAATTATTTAATTTAGAATATTTATTTATTTGGGAGAGCGAGCATGAGCATGAGCAGGGGGAATGTCAGAGGGAGAGGGAGAAGCAGCCTCCCTGCTGAACAGGGAGCCCTTTATTTAATTTTCTCTTGTCCATCCCAGGACCCTGGAATCATAACAGGAGCCAAAGACAGATGCTTAATCAAATAAGCAATCCAGGCGCCCCTCTGCTATGGATATTTAAATGCAAATTTACTGTGGACATATGTTTTTATTTCTCTCGGAAATGCTATATGGTAAACATATTTTTAACTTTATTTAAAAAATGTCAAATAGTTTTTACTGTTCCTCAAGCAACATTGAAAGTTCAGTTTCTCCACATTTTTGCCAACACTTGGTCTTTATGATTTTGGCTTATAGCAACCCCATTGAGTATGCAATGGCATCTCCTTGTAATCTTGGTGTTTTATCTTCTTAATAATGACGTCTGAAAATATACATTTTACTCTCCTATCCTGTAGCTTGTTTCATTTCTTAAATTAGCATTTTTTGAAAGCAAAATTTTAAATATATTGATTGCATTTGGTTTCAATGGCTACGATACCAAATACAATAAACTTAGTGGCTTAAAACAACATATATATATTACATTACAGTTCTGGAGGGCCAAAGTCCTGAAATCAAGGTGCGGTCTGGTCTGCATTCTTACTGGAAGATGTAGGGAAGTATCTGTTTCCTCACCATTTCCAAATCCTAAAGGCAGCCTGCATCCTTTGGATTCTGGTCCCTTTGTCCACCTTTAGAGCCAGAAGCTTAGATCTTCAAACATTCTCTGTGTTACCTCTGCTTCTGTCACATTTCACCTCCTCACTCTTCATCTCCTGTCTTCCTCTTGCAGGAGTCTTTGTGAATTACACCAGACCCACTTTGATAATTCAGGATGATCTCCCCATCAAAAATTATAACTTAATCACAGTTGCAATGTCTCTTTTGCATTTAAGGTAGCTATATTCACGGATTCTGTGGATTAGGAAGAAGCCATTTTTTTCCAGTTTACCCTAAAGCCATTTGCATGTTTGTCTCTATGTGTGTGTGTGTGTGTGTGTGTGTGTGTGTGTGTTTATGTGAGGGTGTTTCTGTGAAATTTGCATGCGTCTTATACAATAATGATAACATTATCAGGATTTTTCCGCCATTATTAGGATCAGTTGTTTTCCCCCCCTGCAGGTCACAATTGTTCTTCCAAATCTGACACTGAAAATAACTGATTTTTTTCATGTGATTTTTTTAATATAGTAGAACTTGGCTCTTTCTTTACAGCTTTTAAATTTGAGGTTGTAGAAAGACAAACATTTTACTTTAAATTCCAGCATATCACTTCTTTTTATATGTATTTTTGTATAAGGTTTAAAGATAGATGACTTCTGTTAAGAAAAATTACAAGTTTTTGTCTTGTAATACGTATATAGTTCATTAAGAATTGTTACATTTATACTATTTCCTTAATAGTATTTTGTATTCTCTCAAATTTTATAGCTTTAACATATTTCACTATTTAATTTGTTTTATTTATTTAATTTTCTTGTGAATGATGGTTTTGTTACTCAGAAAGGTATGCGTCTTAGTTGCAGTGATTATTTTTCTAACTGCAAATTATATAATAAGCTTAATTATCTCATTTGAAACCGTATCTAAAAATTCTTTGCTATGATCAATTATGGCATTAATAAATCTCTTCTTCAACCCGACTTTGTGGGCAGCCATTTAATTTTATGGAATTATTTACCCTGTTAATATACATTTTTAGGCTCTAATGATATTCTTTGAATTTCAGCTATGAATAAAGAGAAGAACTCAGCATATCTACCTTAATCATAACCTTTATGGTTTACCACCTACCTCTCAACTTCTTTTAATTATTTTTTTATATATGCAGAGAATATAACATATAGATTGTGTTGTAGCTACTTGATATGTTGAGAAGGGTTTACTGCAGCAATAAATTCTGTTAGTTCCAATATATTGAAAACTAATCTCTGTTGACTTCATATATAAGGGGTATTTAGCTATATAAAATCTTTAGATCATGCTTTGGGTCCAATTTGTAGATTTGTAAATTTGTAGAAATTGTAGGTGTTGCTCCAGTGGCATCTAGTATTGAGTATTGCTTTGGAAAATTTAAGGCCACACTATATTTTCACCTCATAAATGACTTGATTTTTAGCTTGGTGCTCCAAATAATTCTTCATTTACATTAGAATTCAATGACTTTACTGTGCTATAACCAAGTTAACAATTCTGGGCAAATTTCCCTTTGAACTGTGGACATGTTTTCAATATACACCACAAAGTTTTATTTTAAATGTTTTATCTTATTTCCCTTTGAAGATTTCAAGTACAAATGTTTTATATCTTACTTAACTTTCGTATTTATCATTTTCTCTGATCATTTAGCTCTTTTTGTCCTCACTGTGCTTGATGAACTCATTTTTAACATCTATGAATATTATTTTTATTAGTGATTAGTGACCGACTGATTTCTTTTGCTCTCCTTCCAGGTTACCTTCACTGCTATGATGTTTTTTTTTTTGTTTTGTTTTGTTTTGTTTTGTTTTTTAACTTCTATCCTTAGCTTTTTCTACTTTTGTTTCATCTTTTCTTAGTGCCCTATCAATTCCCTGAAGTCTTGCATCTTTGTATTCCTGCTTCATAGAGATTATATCTTCATTAAGTCTTTTGTTTCTTGTTTTTGTATTTCAAGTTTGTGGTCAAAATATTCATGTGCTTCATTAGTAGTTTTTTAGTATGTATTCTTCCTCTGCCATATATTCAGGTTCCTTGTTTCTTTTTTTTTTCTTGTAGAATCTGATGTAGACTTTGTACCTCTCAGAACCACACTTCATATAGAGGATTTCCTGCTTGCCCCCTAGTGTGTAGGTAATAAATAACTTTATCATTCCCACTTTTGCAAATGAAAAAAAATTGTAGTGCCTCAGTTTGTGTTTGCCAAATTTGGCAATTTTAATTTATAGCTCTGCAGGCTATTTCTGAACCTGAATCAAAATACACCCTGTGCCTTGATACTTCTCTTTCCTCCCTAAGGAACAATGCCCAGTGATTTGCACTGCTTTATTGAGCTTTCATATTAGGTCACAGTGTTGGTTTTATCTATTTGCTTGATTCACTGAACATGGAGTTGTGATTCTTATATTTTCCTGTAATTTATTTTAGATTTCTTCATATAGAGTAAAACGAAGTCTTTTTCATTTGAAAACTGTTTCATAATTTTAAACTAGACTACAAATACATAGAAAATGATAATTTTGAAAATAATTAAGTTTTGATTTGATCAAGATATATAACTATACTTATTCATATTGAAGTTTAAAGAATAATGAAGTAGAAATTTTAGATTAAGAAATTGACTTATCATTACTCGATTAAATGAGTGAAAGAGTGAAAATAGCATTAATATTTTAAATTAAAAATAAAACAAAAACTATATTATAGGGCTACTAGTCTTCTATTTTAGAATATATGCACAGAGCCAACCTAAAATCGTTTCCCAGATGGTATAACATAAGCAAGTGATGTTAGTTTGGGATGCCCAGGGGATATGTGTATTTTAGGAAGTGAACAGCTAAGTTGACACTAGTAAGTTAATGTAGGATTTCAACTCTGATAACCGAAGTCATAAGCAATAGAAATAAAATGTTGGAAGAAGTAAATCATGTCTTCTAGATTAGTGTTTGAATCAGCACTCCCTTCAGGAATAGGCAGGCTTTTGTATAAGCCCAAGCAAGAAGACAGTGAATATGTTATTCAGAGTTAGGTGAAATAAAGTGGGGATATTGACCTGTAATTGCCCTTTTCAATGGGGTCTTTATCTGGTTTTGGAATCCAGGTCATGCTGGCCTCATAGATAGTTGACTTCCATTTTTATTTTTTGGAATAGTTCGAGAAAAACAGGCATTAATTTTTTTTTTAAATGTCGGCAGAATTTTCCTGGTAAGCCATCTGGCTCCAGACTTTAGTTTGTTGGGAGATTTTTGGTTACAGATTCAATTTCTTCGCTAGTTTTGGAGCTAGTCAAATTTTCTATTTCTTCCTGCTTCAGTTTTGGTAGTTTTTATGTTTCTAGGAATTTATCCATTTCTTCTAGATTGTCCCATTTGGTAGCTTGTAATTTTTCATAATGTTCTCTTATAATTGTTTGTATTTCTGTGGTGTTTGTTTTGATTTCTCCTTTTCCATTCATGATTTTATTTATTTGGGTCCTTTCTCTTTTCTTTTTGATAAGTCTGGCTAGGGATTTATCAATTTTATTATTTTTTTCAAAGAACCAGCTCTTAGTTTCATTGATCTGTTCAACTGGGGTTTTGTTTCTATATCATTTATTTCTGATCTAATATTTATCATTTCTCTTCTTCTGCCTGCTTTAGGCTTTATTTGATTTTCCTTTTCTAGCTCCTTTAGGTATAAGGTTAGGTTGTTTGAGACTTTTCTTCCTTCTTGAGGTAGGATTGTATCGTAATAACTTCTCTCTTAGGATTGCCTTTGCTGCATTCCAAAGGTTTTGGACTGTTGTGTTTTCATTTTCATTTGTCCATTTGTTTTTGTTTCTTTTTTTTTTCATTTTTACATTAATTTCCTGGTTAACCCCTTCATTCTTTAGTACGATTTTCATTAATTTCATGGATTTGTGGTCTTTCCGTAATTTTTTCTTGTGATTGACTTTAAGTATCATAGTGTTGTGGTCTGAAAATATGTATGGTATGATCTCAGCCTTTTTGTACATGTTAAGAACTGATTTATGACCCAATATGGGATAAATTCTAGAGACTGTTCTATGTGTGCTACAAAAGGGTGTGTATTCTGCTGCTTTAGGATGAAATGTTCTATATATCTATTAAGTACATCTGGTCCAGTATATCATTCATTGTCATTGTTTCCTTGGTGTTTTTCTGCTTAGATGATCTGTCCAATGCTGTAAGTGGGGTGTTAATGCTCCCTACTAATATTGTTTTATTATCAAGGAGTTTTTTGTGTTTGTAATTAATTGATATGTATATCAAAATATTTATAATTACATCTTCTTGTTGGATAGACTCCTTTATTATGATATAGTACCCTTCTTCGTCTCTTGTTACAGTCTTTGGTTTAAAATCTAGTTTGTCTTGTGGTATTTGCATGGCTCAGTTGGTTAAGCATCTGACTCTTGATTTTGGCGTAGGTTATGATCTCAGAGGCATGATTTTGAGCTCTGCATTGGGCATGGAGCCTGCCTAAGATTCTCCCTTCCTCTCCCTCTGCCACTCTCCCCTCTAAAAAACTATCTAGTTTGTCTGATACAAGTATGGTTACTCTGGCTTTCTTTGAATATCCATTAGCATGATAGATGGTTATCCATTTCCTCATTTTCATTCTGGAGGTGTCTTAGGTCTAAAATGAGAGTCTCCTATAGACAGTATATAGATAGGTCTTTCTTCAAAAATCCATTTTGATACTCTATGTTTTTTTATTGGAACATTCAGTAGATTTACATCGTGATTATTGATGGATATGAATTTAGTGCTGTTGTCTTTTTCTGTAAAGTCATTGTTTCTGGATATTTTCTCTGTTTCTTTCTAGTCTGTGTTGCTTGCGGTCTTTCTTTCCCACTCAAAAAGTCCCCTTTAATATTTTCTTCAGCACTGTTAGTAGTCAGAAACTCTTTTAGTCTTTCTTTGTCTAGGAAGCTATCTCATTTTCTATTCCAAATGATAGCCTTTCTGGGTAAAGTATTCTTGGCTGCATATTTTTCCCATTCAGCACACTGAATATATCATGCCAAAGAGGTAAAAAAGATCTATGCTTTTCAAACATTATAGAACATTTATACAAGAAATTGAAGAGGACACAAAAAAGTAGAAAAACATTCCATGCCCATGGATTGGAAGAACAAATATTGTTAAAATGTCTATACTACCCAAAGCAATCTACACATTTATACAATCTCCATCAAAATACCACCAGCATTTTTCACACAGCTACAACAAACACTCCTAAAATTTGTAAGGATTCACAAAAGTCCCCTAACAGCTTAAACAATCCTGAAAAAGAGAACCAGAGGTGGAGACATCACAATTACAGACTTCAAGCTATATTACAAAGCTGTAGTTGTCAAGACAGTTGGTACTGTCACAAAAACAGACACATAGATCAATGGAACAGACTAGAAAATCCAGAAATGGACCCACAAATATATGGCCAACTAATCTTAAACAAAGCCACAAAAAATATCCAGTGAAAAAAAGTCTCTTCAATAAATGACATTGGGAATGCTGGATAGCAACACGCCGAAGAATGAAACTGGACCACTTTCTTACCCTATACACAAAGATGAATTCAAAATAGATGAAAGAACTAAATGTGAAATAGGAAACCATCAAAATCCTAGAGAACAAAGACAGTAACCCTGTTGACCCTGGTGTAGCAACTTCTTACTAGACATGTCTTTAGAGGCAAAGAAACAAAAGCAAAAATGAACTATTGGGACTTCATCCAGATAAAAAAACTTCTGCAAATCAATAAAACTAAAACACAGTCTACAGATTGGGGAAGATATTTGCAAATGAAATATCTGATAAAGGGTTAGTAGCCAAAATCTATATAGAACTTATCAAAATCAACATCCCCCCCCAAAAAAAAAATCAAAACTATGATGAGTTACCATGACATACCTGTCAGAATGGCTAAAATTAACAACACAGGAAACAAGAGGTGTGGACAAAGATGTGGAGAAAGGGGAACCTTCCTGCACTGTTGGTGGGAAAGCAAACTAGTGCAGCCATTGTGGAAAACAGTATGGAGTTTCCTCAAAAAGTTAAAAGTAGAACAATCCTGTAATCCGGCAATTGTACTACTAGGTATTTACCCTAAGGATATAAACATAGCGATTCAAAGTAGCACATGAATCACTGATGTTTATAGCAACATTATCAACAATAGCCAAATTATAGAAAGAGTTCAAATGTCCATTGATAAATGGATAAAGAATATTACTTAGCCATCAAAAAGAATGAAATCTTGCCATTTGCAATGATGTGCATGGAGCTAGAGTGTATTATGTTAAGTGAAATGTTAAAGAAAACAAGCATAATATGAACTCATTCATGAATTCATATATGAAATTTAAGAAACAAAACAAGAACATAAGTGAAGGGAAAAAAAGAGAGGGAGAAAAAGCGTAAGAGACTTAACTTAACTAGAGAGAATAAACAGGGCTTCTGGAGGGGAGACAGGCGGGGAATGGGCTAGGTGGGTGATGAGTACTAAGGAGGGCAGTTGTTATAATGAGCATGGGGTGTTATATTTAAGTGAAGAATCACTAAATGTTACTCTTGAAGTTAATATTACACCATATTAAATAACTAGATTTTAAATAAAAAATTGAAAAAAGAGATAGTATAAATAAAAAATGTAATGTTCACTGTACATGCAGATAAGTAACTTTTATTAAAGTAATGATGTATATAGCCATTATTCTTAACTCTTTCACAATTTCTTCCTTCATTTATGACTATTCCTCACTTAAGATAGCCTAACAGAAAATAACAAAAAAAAATGAGTTAACTTGAATCTGCTTAAACATTTAAAATAGTAAATATTTACATTATTTAGCATTTTAATTAGTAATAACAGCAAATTATTTGTGATATGGCTCATAATTTATTACAATACATAAATATGTTAGTTGTGGGAAAAGTAATATTAAGGCTCTTTCTGGGTAAGAAATTCTGGGGATCAGACTATTAATTTTAATGTTATATCCAGAGTCTCTTTGGGCCAAGGAGTTATCTCTACTGGTAGTAATAACTACTATTATATGCATACACATTATAATATTATAAATACTATTAAGTATACACACTTCATGAACGAATGACAGACATACTATAAGATCTCATTTATTTTCCATTCTATAACTGTTAAAAACCCTGAAACCATAGGACTAAAATAATATTTTTTATTTTGACTCAGTCTGTTTTTATTTTACAAATCTCCCTCATATGTTTTGTTCCTTCTCCATATCTTGTGATAGAGACCTTATTAGTCTAGAAGGATGGCCCTGACTGGTCCTAAATTAACACTGGTTATCAATTTGCTAGGATCTTTTTGCAGGACTGATTTGCATAAAATGAAGAAATCTTCTACGAAAAAAGTATATTGTACATGTGCTGAGAGTGAACGACAAGAAAGAAACAAACATGCAAAGATTATCCGGACATCATGGACCTGTGTGTTTTGAGTTTGAAAGAAGAGAAACACATATTTGTGTTAAACACAGGGTGACCCCAGGGTTCTAAGTATAGAAAAAATGAAACATTATTTTTGGTTCTTTAAATCTTTTACAAGTTGGTCCTGAAAGGTGGCACTCTAGACAATATTGCTGTGTTAGAGGAAGTAATGACAAAATAGCAGTGGAAACTTTGCTGTCCAAGATATAAAATAAATGCCCATCAGAAAATTGGCAGCAAAACAGTAGTGGCCACCTGTTTCTGATTTAGGATATAAATACTAATATGAAATCATTACCACCTACAGACTCATAATGACTGAGGAAAGGGTTACATTATTTTTAAAATTCATTCTTTAATTTCAATTGCTCTAAATTCACATTAAATACCATTTTAACTGCCAAGTTTTCATAAACAGAGTTTTTAAGTTTATTTTCTTGCATTACATTAATCAAAATATTTGCTACTAATTATACATTTGTAGAAAGACCTCTCTCAGTTTGCATGCAGCTACATATGTGCTTTATTACTCTCTAATATATCATTAAAAAGCAGTAATATGTTCTTTGGTAAAGAAGAACTAGATATTAACTTTTCTCTTTTCTCTTTCCTGTGTAAGCAGAGAGGTTATATCCCAGCTTCCTTTTCTGTGTCATCTATATCTGTATCTACATCTAGCAACATCATCTAGATATTATATAATTAATTCCAGTTGATATAAATTTACCGAAGTGATTTGTACATATTTTAGGACTAACCTCTAAGATCATCTGTTAGAGTTTGCTTTTTCACTCCTATCCATGCAGCTGAGATAATCCTAGATGTCAGAACTGTGAAATGGAAGGATCCTGGATTCCCAAAACAGATTAAAATGAAAATCCTCAGGGGAGATACCACGTTTTGTTTGTTTTTGATGTTATATGAATGAGAAATAATCTTTTATTATGTTATGTCACTGATATTTTATTGGTTTTGGTCACATTAGCTAGCTTTATTTCTCCTAACTAATACATGTTCCTTTGTGTGCATTTCATTCTGTGCAAAAGAAAGGGTCACTTTTCGATTTATATATGAGTTTGTTCTTCTTAGGTGGTTACATATCTAGAGTGATCAATATGGTGACATTTTTAATTACGGTAGAATTTGCATACAGCAAAATGTACAATTATTATTATACAATCGGTTTTGATAAATTTATATACTCATGTGGCCAATACCTGCCCATTTCCCAGAAACACCATGATCAATATATAGAACATTTCCATCACCTGAGAAAATTATCTTATGCCTCTTCCTATTAATTCTCATTTCCACAGCATCAATCACCACTTCCACCACAGGCAATCTGTCTTCTGATTTTTATTACCATATATTAGTTTTAACTGTTCTTGAATTACTTATAAATGAAATCCTATAATCTGTATGTTTCTGTACCTTGTTTAATTCAATCTATTGGATTTCATGTTTTTCTATACATGATAATCTCTGTTTTATTGTTGAATAGTAATCAATTGGATATATGCAATTGCAATTTGTTTATCCACATATCTGTTTTGTGTGTAGCTTTCTTCCTCATTTTCTAAATGTTATGAATAAAACAATTATAAATATTCACTATAAGTTTTTGTGTGGATTTTATCTTTTTAGGAATGAAATTTCTGGATAATACAGTAGTTGAATGCTTAACTTTATAAAAATTTTCAAAAAGTTTCCTATAATTTTGTAAAACATTTTACACAACCCAAGAGCAATGTATGATAGTTCCATTTGGTCTACATCTTGACAAAAATTAATATTCATAGTATTTGTGTCTTTCAATATTAGCCATTCTAGTTGGTATCTATGTTGATGTGGGTTTAATTTGGATTTTTCTCATAATTAATCATGCCCATTGTTTCATTGGTTTATTCATCCTCTGTACATCTTCATTTGTGAAATGTCTGGATATGCCTTTCCCTGTTTTTAAAAATAGGTTTCAATTTGGCTGTTTGTATTTTTGTTATTGATTTTAGAAATTAGTTATATATTCTGAGTAGAAATCCTTTGATGGATATATGTTGAATAAGCACTACAACTCATCCCTCTTTGTTAAGGCCTTATTGACATACTTTCTGGGACTATCAACATACTGCCTTTGTTGTCAACTTCTTCAGGAATTGACTCAACTGTAGAGACTCATTTCAAGATCATGTTTATTTTGGTACAGGCCCCATTCAAAGACTAATAAATGGAGCACACAAATAGAAGCAACTCTGGAAGTCCAAAACTTCTCATAAAAGTGAATCAATACTCTTGTGTGCCTTAGATTTTAATTTTGGCAAACATCTTTCTCTTTACAACTTTGCTTTTTTCCCTTCTTTTCCAGATATTGGTCCAAACATGCTATTAGAGTATCCTATACACTAACTTCTACCTAGATTCTATTCCTCAAGTACATAAACCTTTGACATGTGGTACCAGGAATAAACAGAAAATGAAGGCACAAGAATGGGATATTTGATCTGGATTATCTGACACCTGGTTGACAATGAGGACTTCATCACTGATGCAGGTGAACATAGACATTCCTTGGCAGATGGTTACTAAAACTTTCACTGTTGGTGAACTGAAATGGTAAGCTGGTAAAAAGGATTCATTATCAGATGTTATTGTGAGGCTTTTGAGATATATGAGAGAAATAGTGACTATAAGGTTAGTGGAATAGTTGGAAATTGTTGATCTTCACTGATGCTTTGGAAAATGATGATGAAAAGCTGAGTGTAATTAATTACTAATTAAAAGCTAATTATGAGAAGTGGTGAACCTTCTTGGTAGCTTGCAAATAAGCTTGCATCTATTGCAGCTGAGAAAGAAATATAGTTGATGCCCACTTCATAATCTTCAGAATATTCAAGTTGCAAAAAAGTTTAAATTTTCTACAAAGGTAGGCCAGCTATGCTAAGTTCATGGCCAAATTCTGCCTGGAAAGGAATGGGATGCTAACATGTAGGATGGACATAATTTAGTTAATGACTCAGAAAACAATGAATCTCCAGATTACTGTGAATCCTCTGAACATACCTAAGTGACCCAACTCTTCCCTATTAAGAGCTAGTATTCACTACTTGTTTGGAAACAATACTGAGGGTTTTCCCTTCAAAATATTTGCATGCCTTTCCTCTGACCCTGAAAATGTCACAACATAGTCTCAGAGTTGTGTTAGGTCTGGAAGGAAGGAAAGGGAATATGTTCCAAAGATGTTATAAAAGCTAAAGCCAAAAAGATTACCAAAGAACTAGAATAGTATAAGTGTAATTTGATTTTGAGGTTGACTGATGAAGGAAGATCTTGAACGATCAGATGAACTAATTGGATGAAATCAAGAGTTTATTGATTTGGGAGTAATTTCTTGGGCCACATAATTTAACATTATAATAAAGACCTTTGGATGTGATGTGAACTCATTATTAGGGTAGCTCTGAGATGCATAAACTAGTGATTGCCAAACTTTGTGGTGGTGAATTACTGTAGCAGTCAATGCAAGAAAGGTTATAAGGCTTAGGGTGGTCAATATAGAGTGATAGTCTCTTAAGATTGGGAGACCTACAAGATGACTTTGTTCCACAAAACTACCCAAAATATACAATTTATGAAGGCCATAAGAAATACATTAAGAAGAAGGATACAACCATTGCTAAGAATTTCAGTGGTGTCTCACCTGTATAGATCCTGGATTTTTTTAAGATTTTATTTATTTATTCATGAGAGACAAAATGAGAGAGAGACAGAGACACAGGCAGAAGGAGAAGCAAGCTCCACGCAGGGAGCTGTATGTGGGACTCAATCCCCAGACTCCAGGATCACACCCTGGGCCAAAGGCAGGCATTAAACCTCTGAGCCACCCAGGGATCCCTAAGATTCTCGATAAATGTAGGAGTCATCATTGCAAAACTAAGTCCATAAATAACAATGGGTCTAATAGGACACTGAAACCATGAAAGTCAGGTGGCACCTGACTGAATAAATGAAATTATAAAAATAGAATTATGATAATCAATGGTGAGATCAGAGGAGCAGTTGACAAAGAATAGGAGAGGTGCTACATTATATAGAAGGCTCAGTTATGTTTACTAAAAATTAGCATGCTTATAAGCAAATTGGATGGAGCCAAAGGAGATTACTCAGTTTGTATCATCAAAAGAAATCAACGATGAAGTCTCAGTGGAATGAGAGTAGTGCTCCAATTAAAAAAAAAAAAAAAAGCCATAATTCCTTGCCCAGTTAAACCTGAACCAGTTTCAAAACCTGAAACAAATGAGTTATTAAAAAGCCTCATCTCTGGGCACCTGGGTGGCTCAGTTAGTTATGCTGCTGCCTTCAATACAAGTCACAATCTCAGGGTCCTGGGATTGAAACCCATATCAGGCTCCCTGTTCAGCGGGAGCCTGCTTTTTCTTGTCCTCCCTGCTTGTGTGCTCTTTCTCTTGCTCTCTCTCTCTCTTTCTCTGAAATAATGAAATAAAATGTATTTTTTAAAGCCTTATCTCCAAGAGAAGAAGTTTGTAATTCCACAAGTTTATGTGAGAATGATCACCTAGTCCTTCTCTGGAGGAAATTACAGTCATTTACTTAGGTAATAGAACACAGGGAAAGGGAAGTAATCCAATTATTTTTAAAGGACTTCTGGGTAAAGAGTCCACATTAGCATTGATGCCCAAAGACTCAGAGCATCATTATGGTTAACATCTCAGAATAAGTTTGTAGGTGAGAGGGAAAAAAGTTCTGGTCAGGATCTAGCATCATAGTGATTCAATTGGATATTCCCTCAAATGTAAAATTAAAATAAACATATACTTGGTAACTGGTAGAAACCTCATACTGAGTCCTTGGTCTTTACAATGAGACATTTTACTTGAGTGATTACCCCATCCTTAAATTAGGTTATTAGCTTTATTTGCTATTGCATTGAAGATATTTACACATTTTGGAGATTAACCATTTATCAAATATATATTTTGCAAATTTTTCTTTGATCTCACAGGTTAATATATCATTCTTAATTATTAGTAGCTTTATTAATTTAGTTTGATGTAGTCTCACATTTTAATATATATTGCCTATGCTTTTGATGTTATATTCATGAAATTATTGTCAAAGTAACAAGAAATTTTTACCTTAATGTGTTCTTCTAAAGTTTTACAGTTTCAGGTCTTACATTTAAGTCTTTAACCCATTTTGAGTTACTTTGTGTATGGTGTAAGATAAGGGTCCAGTTTTATTCTTTTGCACAATAGTTTTCAAAAGAAGACCTATGAATGGCCAACAGGTATATGAAAGATGCTCAACATCACTAAGAATCAGAGGAATGCAATTTAAAACCACAATGAGTTACCACTACACACAGATCAGGATTACTACTATTAAAAAGAAACAAAAGATAACAAATGTTGACCAGGAGGTGGAGAAATAGGAATCCCTCTGTCTTGATTTTAAGAATGCAAAATGGTACAGCTGCTATGCAAACAGTGTGGAGAGCCCTCAAAACTTAAAAATAGAATTATGTGATCCATCTTCCCACTTCTGGATATTTATCCAAAAGAATTGAAATCAAGATCTCAAAAAGGTGTATTAGCTCTCTAATGTTCATTCCAGCAATATCTGCAATAGCTAAGATGTAGCAACAATCTAAGTGGGCGGCCCGGGTGGCTCAGCAGTTTAGTGCCACTTTCAGCCCAAGGCCCAATCCTGGAGGCCTGGGATTGAGTCTCGTGTCAGGCTTCCAGCATAGAGCCTGTTTTTCCCTCTGCCTGTGTGTGTCTCTGCCTATTTCTCCCTGTGTCTCTCATGAATAAATAAATAAAATCTTAAAAAAAAGAAACAATCTAAGTATCCTCTGACAGACAAATGCATAAAGGAAATGTTGTACATACATACAAATACTGTTTAGCCTTACAAAAGAAAATCCTGTAATATATGACAACACGATAAAAAGAGAAATACTGCATCATGTCATTTATTTATTTTGTTTATTCATGAGAGATGCAGAGAGAGAGGCAGAGACACAGGCAAAGGGAGAAGCAGGCTCCTCGCAGGGAGCCTGATGCAGGACTCAATCCTGGGACTCTAGGATCATGCCCTGAGCAGAAGCTCAACCGTTGAGCCACCAGGCATCCCTGCATGATGCCATTTAAATGAGGTATCTAAAATAGTCAATCTCATAGAAGTAAAGAATAGATGGTGGTTGCCAGGATGTGGGAGAAAATGGGGAGTTACTAATCAATAGGACAAAAGTTTCATTTTAGCAAGATGAATAAGCTCTAGAAATCTGTTATACATTATACCTATACTCAACAACTTAAACTCTGAGTTGTAAGCTTAGAGATTTAAGAGGGTAGATCTCATATTAAGTGTTCTTACCACAACAAAATAAAAATTCTTAAAAAGAGCCATTATATTAGGATTGGGACTATCCCAATTATACTGGGATATATATATTCCATTATATTGGGATTTCCAAGTGTAGGTTTGTAATACTTTTCAACCTTCCTCTAGCTAAAAAGAGTAGATAAAACTATATTGTATCTCTAAGATTTGTCCAGTTTTAAAGATCTAAAGGATTTATGGTAGTGACCACTATCATATACCAATTTTATTCACCAGTCCACTTCTGCAAAAACCAGTGATTCTGGTGAATGAAAGTAGGTAGGTTTTTTCAAATTCAACTAAAAATAACCCAGATAGTAGCCACCATGTTATGTTTACTAAAACAAATTAATAAAACCTCATACATACTGTATTGTACCATTGATTTGATAAGTGGATTCTTTTTTCTATTACTGCTCAGAACCAGTACAAATTGTATGGATGGAACAATACATATTTATAGTCTTGCTCTTGTGTTTTGTTGAATTTTTCACTTTCTTTCCTAAGTAGCATAAAGAGATATGAGTCATCTGTATATTCCAAAGACCATCACCTTGATGGTGTCATATTAATTAGATCAGAAGAGGAAGAAGAAGATATTACATTTTAGGCTTTGGTATGCACATGTACTCCAGAAGGTGGGATACAAAACAATAAAAAGATTTAGGAGCTTGACATTTCTGTAAAATATTTAGGGTTTGAATGGCTATGGGCATGACAAGACAAACTAATGAAAGAATAGAATTGTTTTGAATCTTGCACTAGTCACCATTATGGAGGAAATATAGTTACCTAGTAGGCCTTTCTGGATTTTGGAAGCGGCAAACCAAACCTAGGAGAAATATTACTTTGATTTAGGTACTGCCTGACAAAAAAGCCTGCCTGAATTATACTTTCCTTTTCTAGAGTAGGAAAATTTTCTATAGTAGGTTTAGACTCCAGTGCAAGCATCCTGGACTTGAGCTATAAGGCAGGATAAATTCTATGGTATTGGATGTATCAGTAGTGTGGAAAATTGGCATGTGAAAGGAATAGCAAATGTTTAGGGGAATACCAAAATCTAGATCCCTAGATTTCTAGGGAAAGGCTAAGCATCTGGAAGAGAATCACGCATCTTTTGAAAACAACCCCAGGCATTGCTACTGAGTCTTGATGAAAAATGAAGTGACTGACCATGTGGCCACAATTGCTTAACATGACCTAGCTCTGTCAGATTCACCAAGTCATAAAATAAGCCAGGTTTGGTGATAGTAAGTTATGGAATTTCAAGATAAGTGGGACCAGACGGTATAAACGAGCTCCTGGAGTATGAAGCCCCTCTTCATGTCATCCATTAATGTTTCAACATCCTTTTTTTACACATAAAGTTTTGCGGAGAACCTTTTCCAACTCATTGATGGAGGGAAAGCTCAAGTCTGGTTCACAGATGAGACAGTTTTATATATTGGTGCAGGCCAAATAGGCAACTGGACAACCACTCTACTTAAGGATGACACTGAAAGAGAGTAGCAGGGGAAAATGGCAGGAAATTGTAGAAAATTTAGCTGATGTGGAAAGAGAAGTCACTGGAATTTAGAATATATGTGGATTCAAAATAATTTGTGAATGTCTTGCTGCATAGTCAGAGGCCATAAGGAAAAAGATTGGAAGATTAGAAAGATTACAAACATAATTCCTAATTTATATGCACATATACATAAAAGTGTTAAAATCTTGGTACCACATGTTAACATTTGACAGAAAGTACTCTCCCTGAAAGAGCCATGCAAGTTAGTAGACAAAATGACTTGGTCATTTTTATTTAATTTAAAAAAAAAATTTACTCCTTTTTTTTTAGATTTTATTTATTTAATCATGAGAAACACATACAGAGAAAGGCGGGGGGGGGGGGGGGTGGAGGCACAGGCAGAGGGAGAAACAGGCTCCATGCAGGGAGCCGGACATGGGACTCAATCCTGGGTCTCCAGGATCACTCCCTGGGCTGAAGGCGGTGCTAAACCGCTGAGCCACCGGGGCTGCCCTTTATTTAATTTTTATCTTAAAAATGTAAATAGCATAATATAGGAAGCATGGAAATGATATGAATTTAAGAAAAAAAGAGAGAGAGAGAGAGATGACTACTAAATACAAGCCGGAAAGTTTGCAGGAGACTTTTCAGAGGTTCCTCCGCCAGCAATCAATTTTCAGGCTCCATGTAGCTTTAAAATTTGGCAAATATTTTGAGAAGAGATAACCATGGATTTGGGTTCCTAGTTTCCAAATTTATTTCCTGCCATCATCAAGTAACTGCTGAAGTTTGTTTGTTGGTTTTATTTCCTTCAGTGTATTTCTTTCATGAAGGCCAACTCCAACTTCAGCTGGCATCCATAACCAGCAATTGAAATCAGGGAAGAGAATGGGGCATGTCAGTTCACGCAGAGGGTGCTCTTTTCTTTGAAACTTTAGTTCTTATTGCTTTGCAACTCTGGGATATATTTAAAATACACTTTTTGTAGTATGTCTCATTGTTTCTTTCTTTTTTTTTTTTTTTTTCGGAAAAAGCATTGCTTGTCATGATAGACCATATTATAGATGGAAGTGGAATTGTCTATTACTGGTTATTATTTCAAAGTAGTAGCTTGATTAGTAGATATTTTTATATAATAAAACATTTGTTTATCTCACCGCAGAACTAGAATAGCTTTTTTCTCTGGATTGAAAAAGGCACCGGCTAAGGACAAAGTCAACAAAATAGCCTCTATACAGAGGTTATTGAGTATAAAGGGACTTCATCGCTTTCTTTGCAATTCTGCATCAGTGCTAGCTATCTAAGGCATTTCAGGAGTAGAAATGTGTTAAAAATTACACTCTGGACTACTTTATTTAGATCTGTACATAGCTGGGATGGTCCACATTCTAGAAAACTGAATATAATCAAGCTCATTATTTATGTGCTCTGAAGTTGCTCAAAAACTGATACATTTATGTAGTCTTAAATTTGAGGCCAAACAAGTACCAAGGAGAGAAAAATATATAGAAAAAGAAGAGGACATAAAAGATCATGAGGTAGAAGACAATATAACAGGTTGTTGATACCATCTCACTATAAAGTCAGATGTACACCTCTAGATCACTTGGAATAAGAATGGAGACTAAGAAGACAAGCTACAAGAAGGAAAAGGGGACAGATGGAAAATGAGGGAGAGTAGTGAGAAAATAAGGACACAGAAGAGGCAACAATGTCAGTATTTGTTGCAGTTTAAGACAAAAGGGGAAACATTCTTTGTGAGGCTAAATTTCTACAAAAGTAAGAACTAGGGAACACCCTTGGCTCAGGGGTTTAGCTCCACCTTCAGCTCAGGGTGTGATCCTGGAGTCCTGGAATTGAGTCCCACATCAGGCTCTCTGCATGGAGCCTACTTCTCTCTCTCTCTCTCTCTCATAAAAAAAAAAAAAATCTAAAAAAAAAAACTGATACAAAACAACAAAATGAGTTATAACTAAGACTTTTAAAAAGTGGTATTGTCATTAGTGTTCTAGAATAAAATATTTTAATTCTTTCGCTGTCTCATGTCCACAAAAACCTCCAAAGCCTTGACTAAACACTCTGAGGAAATGATTGAGAAAAAAGGTCTAAGCTCTCACAGAATATAATGGGATTGATAGATTCAAGGGCAAAATTCACATTAATTTGTAATAGGCACAGGTTTATTGTATTAAATATTTTCAAATCATATCAAAATTCAATGAAAGTTTTTTAAATTAATTTAAAGGCCATTGGTCAAGGAAAGAATATAGTACTTAGTTTTTAAGGATATTGATTAAAAGGATAATTTAGAAAATGATCTTAATTTATGGAATAAATTATACTAATTCCTGGAATTGTAGTAGAAGACAAATGTATTATGTTAGAATCCATGGTAAATTATAATTTTTATTCCAGTGTAATTTCCTTTTTTTTTAAAAAAAATTATTTATTTATTCTTGACAGAGAGAGAGAGAAAGAAAGACACACACACACACACACACACACACACACACACACACACACAGGCAGAGGGAGAAGCAGGCTCCATGCAGGGAGCCCGACGTGGGACTCGAATCGGGGTCTCCAGGATCACGCCCTGGGTTGAAGGCGGTGCTAAATCGCTGGGCCACCGGGGCAGCCCCAGTGTAATTCCTAATGACGGAGAGTTTTTAGGAAAATTTCATATAAGAACAATAGTCTATATGAGTGATTTATATAGTAGGAAGAAATGAAAATAAAAATAAATAGAAGAAAAAAGATTTTTTAGTAAGTTTACCTCTAAGATATATTTCATAGTTAATTTAAAAATTAGAAAATGAAATAATAGCAGTGATAAAAAAATATAGTTAAGTTATATAGATATATGGAAATGAAAATTCTTGAATCCTAGATGCAAAATATGTATATATAAATCACTTGTCTTCATTTCCATTGCCTACACTTAAAACTTTAAAATTTATGACAAAATGCCTATAAAAAGATAAGCGTCCTGCAAAGGTGAAAAGAAAACAATATCATGATTTAAAAATAACCCATGAGAAAGGACGCCTGAGTGGAGCAGTTGGTTAGGCATGAGACTCCTGATTTCAGCTGAGGTCTAATCAGAGGGTCATGAGATCGAGTCCTACATTTGGCTCCACAAATGATATAATAAAACATTATTTTTTTTTAATCTCACTACAGAACTAGAATGGCTTTTTTTTCTCTGCCCTTCCCCATGGCACACACACACTTTTTCTTTCTCTCTTGAATAAATTAATAAATCTTAAAAAAAATAACCCATAAGGAAAGGAAAACTGTAATGACTGAAGAATTCATGAGGTTTCTATATGGTACACTTTTGTGGCTACTGAGGGACACCAAGGAAAAATCAAACAAACTGAAAGGATTCCACATTTTTGGATAAAAAATATTTTAATTAATAATAAATTGATATTTTTCATACTTCACTACTTTAATATTTACATTTTGAACAATAATAAAAGCATGATTTTTGATAGGTAGATTCTAATGTTCATAGACAAAAATTAAATATAAATAGAAAAAATCACTTAACCATATCCAATAGATAAAGGATAACTTTCCAAGATTTAAAAAGTGCTATACACCTAAAATATTTTTTGAAATTTATCAGAGTTCATGAATAGACAGCTATGTTGATTCAAAACAAAACAAAACAAAACAAAAAAAAACAAAACAAAAAACAAAAAACCTAGAATTAGGCCAAGATACATAAATGGTGTAACTCAAAACAGTGAGAAAGGATAGATTTTTCATAAACTTTTGAGACAACAAGATATTGAATGGATTGAAGATTTATTTCTTAAAATGAATCCAGGAATATACTAGAAGAAAACACAGAAAAATAAATCTAAATATGAAATGTCTTTGAAACCATTGCCCAAACCAACTAGAAACAATAAAAAAATTAACATTTTTATTACATCAAGTTTTTAGAATGTGACTATATGTAACTAAATAGAAAAAAAATCAAGGGAAAAATCTTCAGAAAAAAATTTTTATAAGTAATTATACAAAGGATCAATTTAATATATAAATATTTTTTACATGATTGAGAAAAAGGCTAACAAATAAATAGAAATATAAAATTTTAAGAAAGACATAAGCCAGTCATGAATGCATATAAATGTATAAATGCATATAAAGTTACTCATAAATGCATATGAATTTACAATTAAATGTAATTTTCAAATATACAGTTGATGAAAATAAAAACATTGACAAGTGATTTTGTTGATGTCAATGTAGAGTAATTTTACATTTTAGTAGTAAAAGGGTAAATTTTTATAGCTTCTATGGAATGCAGTTTGGCAGTATTTATTAAAATGGAAATATGCCAGCAATTATACCTCAAAAAATTTATCTTACAAATTTGCTTGCAGATGTGTAACCTTTGTGTATGAATGTTCATTGCAGCTTCTTTTGCAACAGTAAAATTGCAAGCAATCTAAATGATTTAATAACCAATTAAATCGGGATCCCTGGGTGGTGCAGCGGTTTGGCACCTGCCTTTGGCCCAGGGTGTGATCCTGGAGACCCGGGATCGAATCCCACATCAGGCTCCCTGCATGGAGCCTGCTTCTCCCTCTACCTGTGTCTCTGTCTCTCTCTCTCTCTCTCTCTCTGTGACTATCATGAATAAATAAATAAAATCTTTAAAAAAAACGATTAAATCATTGTAATACAACTATAGTACATAAGGAATAATAGACAACTTTCAAAGAATGAGGCAAGTCTACATGTCTTATTTGGAATAAATTTCTAAATAGTGTTAGTCACAGAAAAAAAGAAAAATGGGTATAGTATACAAACTTTTGGTTACATGTGTGCATATGTTTGGGCCTGTGTTTATTTTTTTTATTATTTTTTGAGCTTTATGCCGTAAGTTCAGTTTTGCAATATGTATAAGGTAACTTTATATTACTATAAACTAATAAACTATTTTAAAATGCTGTAAGGATCTCTAGGCTTTGAATTCCAATTTGTCCTTAAAATTGACTTTTCATTTTATAACTATTTTATAGTTTTATAAATGACAAACTGCTATGATCTCTCATTTAAGTTTTCTTAAAAATGTGAACGCTGTTGAAGACCTGATGTTTACTTTATAGAATTATATCAACCATATACTTCAGATTAGAATGCTTTTATATTAACTGCATCTGCTACTTCAGCCACACATGAAGTGCTTAACAAAAATATTATTTTCTCATTTATCATGATTGCTTAATAATGAATTTGTGTATAAGCTTTTCCTTTAATATCTTTATGGATATATATTTTTATATGAAGGCATAAAAGTGATGCTAAATTTTCTTAATTCTAAATCATGATAAATAATGAGTACAAACTGATATTTTATGGTCTTCTATAATAAAATACAGCCTTTGCAAGCCATTAAAGCTATTTCCAGTTTAAAAAAACTGAAAATTACATTGCTTCTCAGACCAAACAATTTCTTTGGTTATGATGGCTCTCTGCTGACCAACAGATGGATCAGTAAATAGCAGATGGTTTTATGAGCAGTTCTGTCATCTTAGCATCTAAAATGTTTTACATGCCAAAGCTGTAGAAGTTTGGATCAAAATATCTGCTCTTGTGCAATAAGCCTGCTGTTAGCCTCATTCTCTGACTAGGTTTCTCAGTCAATTGTGGCCTTCTGACTGAGCATTATGACCGTGCATATACATATTCCCTCTATATTCACATATTTTCCAGAATGTCTTCTTGTTCAAAGAAAAAGTCTTCATGGGACTTTACCTTAGTCAATAATCCAAATTAAGTCTTATTTGCTATTAAGTCTTATATGCTATTTCATAGAGTTAATTGCTTTTTACCACTCTGGTCTTATGATTGTGCCATTTTTAAAACAGAATGTTAGTATTTTTTATTTTAAATTTAATAAAACCCAAGTAGCTATCTTGTAACTAGGAGGATATCACTTGCTCCTTCTAAACACATGTATACATATAAACACAAGCACATACACACACACATAGAAGGATTATACTGTACTGAGGATGTTACATATATTAACATATGTATTCCTCTGACCAAATCTGTAAATAGGTACTATTATTTCTTGGCTTTAGTAAGGAAATTGAGTCTTACAGAGGAAGAGGTAAAATTCAGTTAATAGGGATATAAATATTGTAAGTGAGGAAACTCTATAATTGGTTCTACATTATTACTAGTTCAAATTTCCATCAACTTCAGGGAGTTGGACAAGTTCAGTATCCTGTGGATTCATCTCTGGGTACTTTCTCCTCAAAGAATTCTATTTTTCATATTGTCTACTACAAACTACTCACTTTACCTGCTAAATTTTCTGTTTAAAATGCTTCTCTTCCTGGTAGATATTGAGACACTTTTTCACATTAAAGTAGTTTTGCTCATTGAGTTGGCCTAGTGACCTTTGCCATTTGGCAGAGATGCTCTTCTGGTTCTAGACTGAATCCTTGTTTAGGGCAAATCAGCTGCACTGGAGTGAATTTGGGTTAAAGATAGGTCTGATATCATGAAGTTAGTTCCAAGTATATGGGTTTTCTCTATATATCTTATATACATTTTGACCTTGTTAGAAAAGCTTTAGCTATGAAACAAACAAAAAAATAATATTGTGACTGTACTTTATTCTTTCTATTCTGTCCCTGTGCATCAGTGTACTATTTTATTATATTAAATAACATGCCAGCAGATGTCAAAAATTTCCCTCACTGTCCTATCCCTCAGCATATGTTTTTTCATTTTTATTGATGGCTGTCAAGAATGCCTTCCATTCATTCCTCACAATATTACAACCAGAAGATGGATTGTTTCTCCTTCATGAGGATGGGGGGGGGATTAAAAATAGAAAACTAAAAATTGTATTTCTAACAGTTTATTACCAAATTTCATATGTGATTGGCAATGTTCCTGAATTTTTTGTCTTGGTGAAGCTTTATCTTTGATTCCACCTGGTTTGTTTCTCAATAAGAATTTTTATGCATGTATTTATTAAACTTTTCTCATGCTACTATCTTTCCATTTTGACTTCTGCATGTCAACTTTCAACAGCATTAAATGCAATGTCTTGGTATCTAAAATCTGTGTCTAATTCAGGTTGGTTTCAAGAGAAAAAGAAGTAACAGAATACTACCTGAGTATCTCAAAAGCCATGAAGTGCCTAAGGGACCCTAATGAATAGTGACTGTAAACATCTTTAACAAAATTATGCCTGAAAAAAGAAAATGAGTAAAGCACATTGCTACTACAGCTAGTTTGCTCTTTTATAGCCTCAATGAAATCTAAAAATAATACAAAATAGGAAGAACTTACTATCAATTTTGTATGAAACTTCATAAATATGTTGTTAGATATAATTGGAATTGGATCAGACTAAAACTTCAAAATCCTATTCTAGCTTCCTCCCTACAAAGTTGGCGGCATCAGCTAGTAAGTGGTTTGTCCAGAATCACCAACTAATAAGTGATTATTTCAGAAAAAAGTTCTAAAAACCCATAGAACTTCTGAGGCATCATGTTGCTCAGTTACAGAAGTATCATTCACATTATGTTGATGTGAATAGTGTTCCCTGGAGCACCAATCAGGTAGGAAAAGTTAGTAGACATGAAAAGGGAGTTAGAAGAGATGCCAAGGCAGTTGATTGGGAAGAAAAGATCTGATGCTAGTAAAAAATTAATGAGATTGACTTGAAAGTGAGATCAAACTGTCTCCACATAAAAAAGACTTCATGCAATTATTCATAAGATTTATAGGAATTATTAGCAAAAGTTCATAATTACAAGCCTATGGTGAAACACAGGGTAAAATGACAGCTTTTATATATATATTAAATTTAAGTAGAATTAAAGAAGCACAAGATGAAATAGAACAATAAATCATCAATTTCGACACATTTAGTTGATCCAGAGGTTTCAGATATGGCCAATATATTTTTTTAGTAACTATTGTGAAGGATATATATATATAACAGAACAAATTGTTCAGGAAAGTCATATATAGCATGAAATACTAATATACCACCACCCAGCTTGTGCAAGAGCAAAGGTTTGTATCTCAATCAGCTGATTTCTACTGATGTGGAACAGTTACATTGCTTGACTTTCATCTACCTTTGTATTCTCTTAATGTAAGATAATAATCTCTGTACACCTTTGTTATAGAAATAGAAAATAGCGTATGTCACAGTGCCTTAGGCACTATTATTTCTCAATAACTAGTACAAACAAAATATATCACCCATTAAAATATATACCTATAAGCCTGACATACCTCTTCAGGAAGATCAGCAATCACCACCATAATCACAATCACAGCCACAGTAACCACAGTCAATTCAACAAGAAAGAGTAGTCTATGATTCCAAAATAGCACAATGCAACTGGGAGAGTTCATGATTATCCCCAATACTTTCATTTTTATTCAAATAAAGAAAGCATTTTTAGCATATCCATGTTGCCACATTGATTCTGCTGAAATTCAATTTTGAAAAGTTTGATAAAACTTTTGATTCTGCAGTGACTTTCTCAAGAATATAAATTGCCTTAATCTGATAACTACAATAAACTGTAATTATTTCCAAGATGGAAAACCCTCAATTATTTACAGATAAATTTTACAAGTGTTATAGTTGGAATATTAAAAGAGAATATACTCATTGACTAGGCTCTTTTAAAAAAGACTTTATTATTTATTTATTTATTTATTTATTTATTTATTTATTTATTTATTCATGAGAGATAAGGAGAGAGGGGCAGAGAAATAGACAGAGGGGGAAGCAGGCTTCTCTCGGGAAGCCTGATGCTGGACTCGATCCCCGGACTGGGATTACACCCTGAACCAAAGGCAGACACTCAACAATTGAGCTACCTATGTGTCCCATTAACTAGGCTTTAACAGGATTTGACCATAAACTGTAAGTATCACTAGTGGTTATGGTCATCATGAATTTAACAGGTTATTTTAAATCTTTGCATATTCTCTGAAATATACTTCAGCCTGGAGTCTCTGAAAGTTGATTCTAAGACACAGACTTAAAAAAATAAAAAATAAATAAATAAAAATAAGACACAGACTTGAATGGAAATAGTTTATTTGAGAAATCATTCCAGAAAGCTGTAGTGACGGAGAAGGTAAACAAGAAGGGATGGAGAAACAGTTCAACAATGCTTTATGATGATTGCCACTGCTCTAAGACTAGTCTCCCTCCACAAAACTTTCTGAATAACCCATTGAACATTTCAGAATGATATACCCACCAGCCTCCATTCATCAGTTGGTCAACGGGGCCTCAAATGTGGCTGTGAACTCTAACTTGTTCACATATTAGTCCTGAGTGGGTTATCCCAAGCATCCTACGTCTCTATATCAAAGAGGTGCAAAAGCAAGAAGCAGGAGTTACACGGCTCTGGTCCAAATGCAAAGAACTGTTGGGTTGCTTTGAAACTGGCTGAAGCTGCAGCAGTGGTTGGCAATAGGCGGAAGGAATAAAAGGATTTGAAAAAGATTACAAGAGCTGTCCAATACAATCATTAGTTTCTCATGCTAATCAAGGATATTAACCATAATATAGATTATATTATTTAGGCTAGTTAAGGAAAACTGTTTTAATATGAAGATTAAAACTTCTATAATTGGATTCATGTGGAAAATTATCATCTAAATGCCTATTTATATTCTTCTTGAAGCATTATAATTCTGCATATTTTTCTGCCCATGGGGCAATTTCTAATGTCTCTTATCAGTCACTTTCCATCATTGCTTTCTAGTTGAAATTCCGTAAATGTTCTATATGGGGTGCAGTACATTCATTTTAACACTTTCAACTATGAGGCAGCTTCTTTTGTAACTCTGTCCTAGATTTGACTTAGAATCTAATTCAATATTCTAATTAAAATCAAATGTTTCAGTTTTGCTTAATATACTACACAGGGGTTGCAAAGAAATGTCTATCCTTGTAGCCAATTTAAAGCTTACATCTGAGTATTTTTCAATCTCACCAGCAGTGCAAGTTTATAGTGGGTGATCTTTCATCCTGAAAAATGAATCCAGCTGTGTTGCCACTAAGAATTGGTGGTGTGCAGTCTGTTAAATAGCTTGCAATTCAACTAAATCCTGATTACTATATGCAAATAATGAGATTACTATAACTATGTTAAGCATGGTAAATTTATGGGATACATTTATTAAAAACACATTTTGTGCATTTTTAAAACAAAGTTTTCTCCATTATGAGATTGTTTGTCAAGATGGAAATTTGTTTGAAGAAAACCATAATAGGGCCCTCGGCTCTTTTAGGAGACATATCTCTCATGTTGAAAAAATATATAGTGGGTTTTGGAGAAGCACAGTCTGTGATTATTGGGCTCACTTTTAAAATTAAATGATAATTGTGAAAATAGATGTATGACTTGGATTAAAAACTAGCAGGTATGTAATCTTAAATTTAGTTCACAATGCATACAGAACTCTATATATCATAAAATTAATATTCTAAGTTTTTCACATCTTGCATAAATACCTAGGTTCTGGGCAGCCTCTGCTTTTAAGTGTACCACTATATGGGTCTATAGAAGTTAATATATTAAGTTCCAATCCTGTCCACACTGAGAGTTTAATGTAATATGCTAATATGCATGAAGAATAGCAACCAGCAAAGAAGCTGCACTCCTCATACTCGTCATACCAGCTGTGCTTACAATGCATTTAAATATTTCACAGAACCGAGTACCATCAACAAAATATTGACAGCAATATGGAAGTAACTGGGCAACTTGTGCTTATGATCATTTGTATCTTTAAGTCATGATTATGGGAATAAAATCCATATGTTCAATATGAGTTTAAAGAAATAAATGAATGTGGTTATATGGCATTTGATTAATTGAATCTCTAGGAACAAAATTTCCATGTCTCCAATTCAATTAGAATTATATTACCCAGTATTTATAATGATGGCCCTGAAGTAATCTAAAATGTGAAGTCTGGAAGGTTTAAATCCCATAATACTTTATCGGATATCAACTATGAGTCACTTTTATTTATTTATTCATTGTTTATTCTAAACAATACTCTATAGGGGGACTATTATTTTCATTTTGTTAATGGAGGAAAATATGAGAGTCATAAATAAAGACTTGTCCAAACATGCATAGTATTGAATTCATGAAATCAAATCCTCTTGTATTCACCCTCAGCCCTGTTGCCATAGTATTACAACCCTTGGCAAATTATAAAAGTAGTAAACTCTTTGTTGGAAACTTTGGAATAAAATGAATTAAAAAGAACATGCTAAAAATAACAAGAAAACTGCAGTATAATAAATAGTATTAGATACCTGAAAA
The DNA here is from genome assembly GCF_053574225.1 of Canis aureus. Lineage (NCBI taxonomy): Eukaryota > Metazoa > Chordata > Mammalia > Carnivora > Canidae > Canis > Canis aureus. The sequence continues at coordinate 12,243,001 of NC_135617.1, read as the reverse complement.
AGATAAAACATGGAGACAAAGCATTCAAGCACTGGCAACATATATCTAAATGTATAAGAGCAAGTGTGAGAAGGGCTTTCTGACTCAGTAAAATCCACTTTGGCATAAGCCAAAACAGATGGAGCAAAATCTAGTAGTGTTAAAAAAGAATTTCCATGTAGTTTTACTTCACTGTATATTTTCATTTATATCGTTTCTCAACAGTTTTTCATAGAAACAGAGATAATACTATATTATTGTGTAGTGTTACATTATATAAGTTTTTGCTGAGGAATGAGTGTAGCAAAGGGATATGGAATAAAACACAAAGAAACATTAAAAATTGTGTATCTTGTGGTTCCTGGATGGCCCAGTTGGTGGACATCCAACTCTTGGTTTTGGCTCAGGTCATGATCTCAGGTCATGAATTGAGCCCTGCAAGGGTTCCACACTCTGCATGGAGTATGATTGTGATTCTTTCTTCTCTTTCACCCTTACCCCTCTGCTCCTCCCCACACTTGCACAAGCTCTGTCTCTCTTTCAAATAAATAAATAAAAATAAACACATAAAATCATTTTTTTTAAATTGCATATCTTAATTCAGTGGCTAGTGGTCCAAAAGGAAACAGGTATGGGAAAATTTAACAAAAATCAAAAACAAAACGCAAACAAAAATACAAATTTAATTTGATTTCATGAGAAAGAACAGAAACGATAAGTGAAACTATAAAATCAGCTTCTGTACAGAGTTAAAGAAGTACTGCATTTAGTATGTATCATGAAAAGATTAAGACTTTCTTCATTAGTGTTGAAGTGCCTGGGTGGCTCAGTTGGTTAGGAGTCCAACTCTTGATTTTGGCTCAGGTCATGATCTCAGGGCAATGATAAGAAAAGGACGCAAGAAAAAAAAAATAATTGAGCTGCTCTATACCTGAGAATTGTCTTGAGGAAGAACAGTTGGCAAGGGAGACATGAAAAGATCATCAAGAGAAGTAACAGGAAAACCAGGAGTCCCTCTTTGGGGACTTTTCTTAGAAAAAAAATGAGGCAAATGAAGGGCCAGAGGTGATTGTTTTATCTTTTTGGTTGTGTAGTTTATCTGTTCTGGTAGCATTAGCTTGTTTTTAGTGAAGTAAGCATAGTATTCTGAATTGCATCTGATTATTGTGTTCAAAGAGCACTGTCTCCATCTGGATACAACAAAAGCTTCATACAGAGGGACAAGGGGTTTGCTTATTAAGGTTATTTCTATCTTATAAGTAATGATCTAAAAAAAGTAATCATGTTTACATTACTAATCTAATGGTAAACTTCATTCTCTAACCTGGTTACTGCAAAGCAGCACTTAGCACAGCAGACTACTCATCTTTAATCACACTCTTCTCTAGTCTACAAGGTCAACATAGGCTCCTGGCAAAGACAGGCAGAGGGAAAAGCAGGCTCCACACAGGGAGCCCGATGAGGGACTCAATCCAGGGACTCCAGGATCACACCCTGGGCCAAAGGCAGGTGCCAAACCGCTGGGCCACCCAGGGACCCCTGCCTAAAGACTTTTTAACTCATATTATGTACTATTAATATTTTCTTAAGTGTCTGCTAAAAACTCAGTACGTGATCTAGTAAAGTTAAAATTGCTCACCTCCTAACCCCAAGAAATTTCACATTTTGTACATGTGCATATCAGCAGAATATCCAGGTAACATTTCTAACAGCTATTTATTAACTGAAATTCCTTTAAATGTCCATAATATATATAATAAATTTGTATTAAAATATTATAAAACAAAGTGAATGACCTATGGCAACATGCCTCAGTCTGAATAAGTTCAAAAAGCATGATACTAAGTTCAAAATAAAATTATATATACATATTTAATTGCATTATTTTTATGATAAAATTAAATTAAGCAAATTAAATAAAGTATATCTTAATGATTCATTTGTATATGGTTAATGTGTAAATAAAAGCAACTTGTATTAAAACAAAAATTCAGAAAAAATTTACTTTTTTGGGGTTCCTGGGTGGCTTGGTCAGTTAAGCAGCTGCCTTCAGCTGAGGTCATGATCCCAGGGTCCTGGGGTCGAGTCCTGCGTTGGGCTGCCTTCTTGGAGGGGAGCCTACTTCTATCTCACCTGCTCCTCTTGCTTGTGTTCTCTATCTCTGTTGAATAAATAAATAATGTCTTTAAAAAATTTACTTGTTTGAAGCCAAGAGAGAAATATGATAAGTGTGAGAAAAAAGCACTTATATTAACATAAGATTTTTTTCTTAAGCTACAAACTTTGTTTAAACTTTTAAAAATAGGGAGGCCTGGGTGGCTCAGCGGTTGAGCGTCTGCTTTTGGCTCAGGGAGTGATCCCACAGTGCCGGGATCGAGTCCCACATCAGGCTCCCTGCATGGAGCCTGCTTCTCCTCCTCTCTCTGGAATAAATAAATAAAGTATTTTAAATAAATAAACAAACAACCTTTTAAAAAAAGTTATTAGTTTAAAAAATGAAAGTGGGGGTCTATGTGAACTTAAATCGGAAATATCATAGGGCAAATAAAAAACAAAAGCAAAACAAAACAAAGCAAAAACCTCCAGAAATCTGATGTATCAAATTAAAAATGCAAACAAACATCAAATTGTAGCCATGTGTCAAAAATGATCCTGACTAGATATTTGGAATTCATCTTCTTAGATTTTTCTTAAAACTCTGGTTTGTCATTCTTATTTAAAAGCCCTCTCCTCTCCACTCTTTGTTTAGAAACATACGGTGGAATTTTAAAGATTTTCTGGAAATTTAAATATTTTCTAATCTTGCTCTACTGCCTATAAATAGTTGATATTAGCACATCTTACTGCAAATGTTTTTGCCAGATATTAAAACTAAGGATTTATGTGACATGAATATGTGTGTGTATGTGTGTGCAGGTGCATGTTTGTTTTATTGTGTGTGTGTGCATACACCCATGTACACAAAACAAAAACTATGTTGGCTTTTTAAATAGTCATTTAATATCCTTTAATTTCTGTCAGAGTTAATGATTTGGTATACTGGTTATTAAACTTGTCCAAAGAATAACCTTGGATTTTCAAATTTCTGTAATCATTGCCTTTGCTGTGTTGTTTCAAAGTCCTGAGGAGAGGATCTATTAACAATATTACTGTAATGTAAATAGAATATATAATATTTTAGCAGATGTAAACAGATATGATAGGCAGATATCAGTTAAAGAATGTAACCCATTCTTCACTATTTCTAGGTACTTAATACCTATTTTCACTGTAGGTCTTCTCACGTATTAGTGAAAATTTTTAACTTATCTCATCATTACAAAAATATGAGATCTCATGAATCAAGGTAGTGGCTCTCAAAATTTTCTTCCAAGTATCTGGTGTCTGGAACATTGGAATTATAATGGTTTGGGTTCCCACAAAATCATATGAATGCAGGACTTTGTTTGGGAAATTAAGCCAGAGGCCATAAGCAGAGGAGTGGAGAAGTGGTTCAGGAAGCAAACGAAGAAATAAAAGGCAAATTATCAAAAAAATTCACTGTGGACAAGTGCAGCTTGATGTACACTCTGTAAACTTTTGTGAAATCCATGCTGCAGATTTATCTCACATGACAAATTAGAGAACTGGGTTATTTATCTGCAGATTCCTTTTAGTCTTTCACTGAGAGCTTTTCCTTGGCACGTCTATTCCCAGCCCACAGATTCAGAGTGGACCAAGACCTATGGGTGTTAGTCACTGGAATTCTAGTCTGAATATATTGCAATGGTAAGGTCTACATATGTGGATAGAGATACCAACTACATCACACTATTAATACATGAGTTCTACACTATACATTGTTCTTGTGCAAATATCAATTGTTGTTTAAAACAAAACACATAATTGGCCAAGAATTTTTTTAAATAATAAATATCACTTCTTTCTCTCTTTTTAAAAGATTTTGTTTATTTATTCATGAGAGACACAAAGAGAGAGAGAGAGAAGCAGAGACACAGGCAGAGGGAGAAGCAGGCTCCATACAGGTAGCCCGATGTAGGACTTGATCCCGGGCCCCAGGATCATGTCGTGGGCTGAAGGCAGGCACTAAACCACTGAACCACCCATCCAGGGATGCTCAATATCACTTATTTCTAACAGTTTATTTTTAAAGGTAAAAAAGTAAGTATATAAGTTAAAAAAAAGAGAATGCACATGATCATACTCTGAATATTTTTGGTTGTTAGATGCTAGATCATTCTGTAGATATTCATTTTATAACCTAAATTTGCACAAAGTTCTTCATAAGTATATAATTCTAACATGTTGCAACCAAAATATTTCCTGTCCATATTCCATAAAAAAGCGACATTTAGTTACACATCAGTGTAAATAATCCAGAAAACAACTGAAAATTTGGCAGAACAGATTCTCCACAGTTAGTTGTAGAAAAGGAGGCCACATGTAAAGCAGTACAAAGGGTTGAGGCATGGACAAGAACCAAATTCCCGTGATATTAACCATAAATGGGAAGGACACCCCAAGAATGAAAAACAGAGAGGAAAAGATCCTACACCAGGCATGTCAGACATGAGGAACCTATCCTGGGAAAGCAGATCCCCATAATATTTGGCTTTAGAAATTAGAGGGGCTGAACTTCATGAGTTTTCATAATCAGTGGAGTTTAACATCAAGAACTTTAAAAATCACAGGGCTTGGCTCTGGAGGAGCCTGAGGGTCATAGAAAACAGTCTTCACCCTTAAAGAGACATCAAAACAAACAACCTCACTAAGATACAGAATATAAGCAGTGTTTGAAAAGTACCTGGGGTATACAGAAAGGAGATTTTATTTACTAATCTCAGAATGAACACAGGAAAGGCAGAGATCTTTGGGAGACTTCTCCAAGAATAAAAGAACACGTGGCTGCCATTTCCCTTCACTGTCCCGCAGTCTAGACATGCAGACTCTTGCAGGAACCAGCTTGAATACTCACAACCCAGCTTGCTAACACTGTGCAACATCACATACCCAGCCTCTGTATTCTTCTGCATACTGTCCCATCCAACTCATCCCATTCAGCAGGAGTCCTTCCAAAGTGATGCCAGAGACATCTTATTTTGCAAGCAGCCCTGATAGTGACCAACACCACCTTGGAAAGAGGGCAAGATATCACACACACCAGTTTGACTGCAGTCCCAGCAGTGGACTGGCGGCAGACATCTGATCTGACTGCTCACCTGCTCACCAACAAAAATATCACAAGGGGAAAAATAAAGAGAGAGTCCTGTGGTTTAGGGTCACTGCAAGCCGAACAGAAGAAGTATAGGCAGACATCTAGTCTGACTGCAGGATCACCCACCAACAAAAACTCTCAGGGGACAATGTAAGGAGAGAACCCTGCACTTCCATGTGATCTCAGTTTTGGCAAAAGGGCTGAGGGTAGATATCTGATATGACCCAATTCTAGCCTAAGGTAGCCCCAGATTGGCCCCTTAACAGTAGAAGGAACAAAACCTGCCCACAATAGGGAAATGGGGGACATTGCAGCTGACTGGACTGAGGCAACTATGGCTCATCCAGAGTCGTAGGGCACACACAACATATAAAAGAGACATCCTTGAAGTGCCAGGTTCTGGTGAACAAAGGATATTGCATTATAGGGCCCCTTCTTCATGGCCCTACTATGGCCACTGCTTTTAAGGTCAGGAGACATTAGCTGACTTTCCTAATACATAGAAAGAGACACAGAGAGTCAGACAAAATGAAGTTAATGGAGGAATATGTTCTGAATGAAAGAACAGAATAAAATCATAGCAAAAGAGCTAAATGAAATGGAGATAAGCAATATGCCTGATAGAATTCAAAGAAATTATCATAAATATACTTACTGAACTTAAGATGGAGGATCTCAGTCAGATCCTCAACAACAAAAAAAAAGATAAAACATAAAAAAAGATGGGGATCCCTGGGTGGCTCAGCGGTTTAGTGCCTGCCTTTGGCCCAGGGTGCGACCTGGAGTCCCGGGATCGAGTCCCCCATCGGATTCCTGACATGGGGCCTGCTTCTCCCTCTGCCTGTGCCTCTGCCTCTCTTTCTCTCTCTGTGTGTGTCTTTCATGAACAAATAAATAAATCTTAAAAAAAAACATAAAGGACTGATCAGAGATGAAAAACTCATTAACTGAAATTTAAAATATGCTAGAAGGAATAAACATAGACTAGAGGAAGCAGAAGAATGACTAAGTGAGCTGGAAGACAGTGCAATGAAAAGCAACCTAATTGAATAAGAAAAAGAAAAAAAAAGAATAATAAAAAATTAGAATAGGTCAAAGGAGTTCAGCAACACCATTAAGCATTACAACATTTACATTATAGGAATCCCAGAAGAAGAGAGAAAAGGGGGCATAAAATTGATTTGAAGAAATAATAGCTGAGAAGTTCCCCAATCTGGGGAACAAAACAGACTTCTAGATCCAGGATAGCTGGAAAGTCCTGAACAAAATCAACCAAGGAGATAACACCGAAGTATATAACAATTAAAATGGGGGGGGGGGGAGTAAGGACAAAGATAATTTTAAAAGCAGAAAAAGTAAAGAAAACAGTTACATACAAGAGAAACCTTATATGGCTATTAGGTGATTTATCAGCAGAAACTTAACAGGTCAGATAAGAGTGGCATGACATATTTAAGGAGATGAAAGGAAGAAACTTGCAACCAAGAATGCTCCATCCAGCAAAGCTATCATTCATAATAGAGAGATAAAGAGTTCCTGAGATAAATAAAAGTTAATGGAATTCATCACCAATAAATTAGCCTTACAAAAAATATTAAAGGATAGTCTTTGAATGGAATGGAATGGCCAAAATAAGGAGTGAGAAAATTAGGCAAGGAAAGAATTTTACTGGTACATAATAAAAGTAGTAGATTAATCACAAAACCAATATAAAGGTTAAAGCACAAATGCAATAAAATCAACCCACCTATAAAACTCAGTCAAGGGATTCACAACATAAAATGATGTAAAGTATGATATCATTTACATAAAACATCATAAAACATGAAGATGAAGAAAAATGTGGCGCATTAAGAATGAGTTCAAACCTAAGCAACCATCAACCTAATATAGAATGCTTTTTGCATAGGATATCATATATAAACCTAATGGTAACCACAAATCAAAAACCTGTAATAGATATGGAAAAATAAAGGGAAGAAAGGAATAGAGAATAAACAAAGCAAGTGTAAAACAAGTCACAAAATGGCAATAACTACATACATATCAATAAATTTGAATGTAAAGGGACTAAATGTTCTAATCAAAATAAGATGACTGAATGTATAAAGAAGCAAGACCCATCTATATGCTGCCTATGAGAGACTCACTTCAGACTTAATGACACATGCAGACTGAAAGTGAAGGGAAGGAAAAACACTTACCATGGAAATAGAAGCAGAAAGAAAGCTGAGGTAGCAATATTTATATCAGACAAAATAGACTTTAAAAAAGATTATAGCAAGAGACAAAAATGACACTACATACTCATAAAAAGAACAACTCAACAAGAAGATAATAATAATTGTAAATACTGATGTTCCATCCTAGAAGCACCCAAATACATAAAGCAACTATAAACAGACACAAAGGAAAAAAAATCTATAGTCATATAATAATAGTAGGGGATTTTAAACCCCCACTTACATCAAATGTATACATCATCCAAACAAATATTCAATAAGGATTAAATGATGCAATGGAACAGATAAATGTAACAGATATATTCAGAGCATTCCAGTCACAAACAGCAGAATACACATTCTTTTCGAGTGCACATGGAACATTTTCCAGAATTGATCCCATTATGTCACAAAACACGTTCCAACAAATTCAAAAAGATTGAAGTAATATCATTCATCTTTTCAAATCACAATGTTATGAAACTATAAATCAACCATAAGAAAAAAATCTAGAAAGAACACAAATAAATGGAGGTTAAATAAGATGCTACTAAACAATGAATGGATCAAACAAGAAATCAGAGAGGAAATAAAAAATACATGGAGACAAATGAAAATGAAAGCGCAATTGTCCAAAATATTTGGAATGCATCAAAAGCTGTTCTAAGAAGGAAGATTATAGCAATATAGGTCTACCTCAAGAAACAAGAAAAATCCCAGATAACCTAAACTTACACCTAAAGGAGCTAGAAAAAGAAGAACAAACATGCCAGTAAAAGGAAGGAAATAATAAAGATGAGAGCAGGAAAAACATGAAATAGACTAAAAGAAAAAAATATATATATATAGATCAACGAATCTGGGAAATAGTTCTTTAACAAGATGAACAAAACTGGTAATTTTTTAGCCAGACTCATCAAAAAGTGAGAGAGAGAGCGAGAGAGAGAGACTGAGATAAGATTTAAACAAACAAATTCATAAATGAAATAGAAAAAATAACCAACACCACAGAAATATAAAAGATTATAAAAGAATATTATAAAAAGTTATACATCAACAAAGTGGGGAACCTAGGAGAAATGAATAAATTCCTAGAAACATATAGCCTTCCAAAACTAAACCAGAAGGAAATAGAGAATTTGAAAAGACTGATTACTGGCAATGAAATTGAATCAATAATAAGAATAAAAAGAAACCCTCCCAACAATGGTCTAAGGCCAGATGGCTTAACAGGTGAATCCTATCAAAAATTAAGAGAGTTAATATATAATCTTCTCAAACTATTAAAAAAAAACAGATGAGGAAGAAAAGTTTCCAAATTCATTCAGTAAGGCCAGCATTGCCCTGATACCAAAAACAGGTAAAGACACTACTAAATTAAATAAATGAAAGAAGAAGAAAAGAAAGAAGAAAGAAAGAAAGAAAGAAAGAAAGAAAGAAAGAAAGAAAGAAAGAAAGAAAGAAAGAAAGAAAGAAAGAAAGAAAGAAAGAAAGAAAGAAAGAAAGAAGAAAGAAAGAAAGAGAAAGGGAGAGAGAGAGAGAGAAGAAAGAAAGAAAGAAAGAAAGAAAGAAAGAAAGAAAGAAAGAAGAAAGAAAGAAAGAAAGGAAAAGAAAGAGAAAGGGAGAGAGAGAGAAGAAAGAAAGAAAGAGAAAGAAAGAAAGAAAGAAAGAAAGAAAGAAAGAAAGAAAGAAAAAGAAAGAAAGAAGAAAGAAAGAAAAGAAAGAAAAAGAAAGAAAGAAAGAAAGAGAAAGAAAGAAAGAAAGAAAGAAAGAAAGAAAGAAAGAAAGAAAGAAAGAAAAAGAAAGAAAGAGAGAGAAAAAAATTACAGACCAATATACAGGCCAATTTCTCTGATGAACATAGATGCGAAAATCATCAACAAAATATTGGCAAACCAAATTTAGCAATACATTAAAAAATAATTCAGGGACGCCAGGGTGATTCAATATTTGTAAGTCAATCAGTGTGATACATCACATTAACAAGAGAAAGGTTACAAATCTATAATCATATCAATAGGTACAGAAAGAAAGCATTTGACAAAGTACAACATCCATTCATGATAAAAACTCTCAACAAAGTAAAAGCAGAGGGAGCATACCTCAACAAAATAAAGGCCATATATAAAAATCCCACAGCCAACATCATATTCAATAGTGAAAAACCGAGGTATTTTACCTTCAGATCAGGAACAAGACAAGAATTTCCATACTTACAACTTTTGTCCAAAATAATATTGGAAGTCCTGGCATAGCAATCAGACAAGAAATAGGAATAATAATTAGTGAGGGAGAAGTAATATTTCCACTATTTGCAGATGACATGATACTATATATAGAGAACTCTTAAGATTCCACCAAAAAACTGCAAGAAATGACAAATGAATTTAGAATCACAGGATACAAAATAAAGATACAAAAATCTGTTGCATTTCTATAAACTAAAAATGAAGTAGCAGAAAGAGAAATTGAGAAAACAAACCCATTTACAATTGCACCGAAAAAAAAAAAAAACACTCAGGAATAGGGGATCCCTGGGTGGCGCAGCAGTTTAGCGCCTGCCTTTGGCCCAGGGCGCGATCCTGGAGACCTGGGATCGAGTCCCACGTCGGGCTCCCGGTGCATGGAGCCTGCTTCTCCCTCTGCCTGTGTCTCTGCCTCTCTCTCTCTGTGTGTGACTGTCATAAATTAAAAAAAAAAAAAAAATACTCAGGAATAAACTTAAGGTGGTGAAAGACCTGAACCCTAAAAACTATGAAATATTAATGAAAGAAATTGAAGATTACACAAACAAATGGGATATTCCATGCTCATGGATTAGAGAACAAATTTAGTTAAAATGTCCATACCACCCAAAGCAATCTATAGATTTTTTTAAATTTTTATTTATTTATGATAGTCACACACAGAGAGAGAGAGAGAGAGAGAGGCAGAGACACAGGCAGAGGGAGAAGCAGGCTCCATGCCGGGAGCCCGATGTGGGATTCGATCCTGGGTCTCCAGGATCGCGCCCTGGGCCAAAGGCAGGCGCCAAACCGCTGCGCCACCCAGGGATCCCGCAATCTATAGATTTAATGCAATCCCTATCCTATGAAAATACCAACAATATTTTTCATTGAACCAGAACAAATAATCCTAAAATTTGTATGGGTCCACAAACAACCCAGAATAACAGAAGAAATCTTAGGGAACAAAACAAAACAAAATGTGGAGAATCACAATCCCAGATTTCAAGATACATTACAAAGCTATAGTTATCTATACAGTATGGCAGTGGCACAAAAAGAGATACATAGATCAATAGAACAGAATAGACAGCCCAGAATAAATCCACAATTATATAGTCAGTTAATCTTAAATAAAAGAGGCATGAATATCCAATGTGAAATAGAGAGTCTCTGCAACAAATGGTGCTGGGAAAACTAGACAGCAACCTGTGAAAAGAATGAAACTGAATGACTTTCTCTGTCATGAACAAAAATAAACTGAAAATGGGACAGCCTGGGTGGCTCATCGGTTTAGCGCCGCCTTTGGCCCAGGGTGTGATCCTGGAGACCTGGGATGGAGTCCCATGTCAGGCTCCCTGCATGGAGCCTGCTTCTCCCTCTGCCTGTGTCTCTGCGTCTCTCTCTCCTCTCATGAATAAATAAGTAAAAATCTTAAAAAAAAAACACACAAAAAACTGAAAATGGATTAAGGGCCTAAATATGAGACCTAAATCTACAAAAAATTCTAGAAGAGAGTAGAGGCAGTAATTTCTCTGACATTGGCTATACCAACATTTTTCTAGATATGTCTCCTGAGGCAAGTGAAAAAAAAGACAAAAATAAATGCAAATCACAATCAAAATGAAATATTAGCTCAAACTTGTCAGAATAGCCAAAATGAAAACTACAAAAGATAACAAATATTGATGAGGATGTGGAGAAAAAGGAACCCTTGTGCACTTCTGGTGAGAAAGCAACCTGGTGCAACCATGTGGAAAACAGTATGGAATCCCTCAGAAAATGGAAAATAGAATTATCATATAATCCAATAATTCCACTACTGGTTATTTACCCAAAGAATACAAAAACACTAACTCAGAAAGATATATGCACCCCTATATTTATCACAGCATTATTTACAGTAGCCAAGGTATAGAAGCAACCCAAATGTCCATCTATAGATGAATGGATAAAGAGATATGATACACACACACACAGAGACATATACACACACACATACATACATATAAATATAGAAATACTGTGTATATATCATGTATAATACATATGTATATGTACATATAAATATATCTATATAATGATAACTATATACTTATATATTTATATTATATACATATTATATTATCTATTATATATAGGTATAATATATATATTTAATAGAATATTACTCAGCCATAAAAAAGAATGAAATATTGCCATTTGCCTTGGATGGAGCCAGAGAGTATATAATACCAAGTGAAACAAGCCAGAGAAAGACAAATACCATAAGATTTCTCATGTGGAATTTAGAAATAAGAATGAAAGAAAAAGAGACCAAAAAAATCCTTGCCTATTAAGTACAGAAAATAAATAAATTGTTACTAGAGGCGAGGTGGGTGGGGGCATGAGTGAAATAGGTGAAGCGAATTAAGAGTATGTTTATCACAATGAGCACTAAGTATAGAATTGCTGAATTACAATATTGTACACTTGAGACTAATATAACACTGTATGTTTATTATACTTGAATCATAAATATATAAATATATACATATATACATAAAATTTAAAAAAAGAATTGAACACTCTCTAGATCTATCCATAAACCCATTTTGTCTCTATTCTCATTTTCGAACTTCATTGAGTTGTTTTCTATTGGTGATTTTCCTTTACTACTACCATTAATCTCATCCTACAGACACGTTTGTTATCTCTATGTATTTCAAAGGTCTAGATATCCTGAAGAAACAGAAAAGCAACAATTATTCTTCAATATCACACAACGTCCTCATATAAATTCCTCCTCTAGTTTAAGTCTTTAATTTCACAATGCCAAAATGTGGAGGAGTCAATAGATAGGACCACATGAGGAATCTTTCTACAATATTATGAGAGATCAGATTGTTAAAACTAATCTTAAAACCTCAAAAATATTACTTAAATATAACTTTATTAATATTTATTTATTTATTTATTTATTTTAGGGAATTGGAAAAAGAAAACTTATAGATCTCAAGGACCATAGTACAAGTCTTTTAAAAAGACACAGAGGAAAATGATCTGGGAAAGGTCATGATGGAGATATATTTGAAATACCCTAAAAAAAAAAAAAATTAATGATAAAAGTTTAACTATTAACTGTATCTACGTATGCATGTAATGAAACTAGGTATTCTAATCAGGGTGAAAATGGACTTCTATGAAGTATGCCAGAATATTCTACTCTTGATTTATATTTAGACCTATTTCATTTCTATAGATTTTTGTTTAACAGCTGACCTCTTTCCTCATTTCCTAGGGATCCAATGTCCCAAGAATGTCTAGATACTAGGTATTAAATTTATTTATTTATTTATTTATTTATTTATTTATTTATTATTATTTTTTTTTAGGTACTAAATTTAATTATGCTGGGTGCTTGTGGTAAGCATCTTCCAAGTGACTCCCAGTGATTCTTGATTCCTAGTATTTGTAGCCTTGTGTAATCCCCCTCTCCTTGTGTATGGGCTAGTCCTAGTGACCTGCATTTAAAAATAAAATATAGCAAATGTGTCACTTGTGAGATACTTCTCACAACTGTAAAATATTGTGATGGTATTTTACAGCTTCTTACTATTCAGTACTGTTGATAGATTCAGTGTTAGTTATGAATCCCTTCGCTTTTTAAAGCTCAATTTTTTCCCCTCTGGAAGCTTGTAGCATATCTTCTTTGTTCCTAGAGTTTAGCAACTTCACCAGAGTTTAACACATGGTGTCTCTTTCATATATATTCCAAACTCAAAAGAATTTGCCTCCTTCTCCAAAGACCACTTTCAGCAATTGTTTTCTTTGAGTTTCTTTTTTTTTCAAATTTTTATTTAAATAATATCATTCAATATATAGTGTAACATTGGTTTCAGGAGAATTTAGTGATTCATCATTACATGCAATACCCAGTGCTCAACACAAGGATACAAGGAATTACAAGACACAAGAAGAGTAGAAAAAGTTCATAACCACAACCTGATTTCCCACTTTTTTTTTTTTTCTTGTAGCATCAGATGTGCTCTGGGACCAAAATCATACATGAAATCTCTAAGCATTACTTAAATCAGGGCCTTTCTATTAGCAAATATCATTGCTTGTTTATCAGGAGGTCTGACACTAGTATATTTAAAAGGAAGCTTGATAGATTCATCAGTCATCTTCCTTATTGGCATCCTTCCAAAAGGAGGGAATGGAAGGAATCAAGACCTGCCACTTAACCTCTACCTTCCCAGTACACCCTTTTTTGGCCTTTCCATAAATTTCTTAGATATCTTTATTTTTTCTTAAAGTATTTTCTGCAAAATATTCTACGAAAGAACATGCCTGCAAAGACTCCAACAGCATCAGGAATGAATAATCCGATGTGGAATAGGAAATTCCCCTATAAATTATGCTAATCATAATTGTTTCAGGAATAGAATTTACAACTAGAGGGGAGGTAGGTAGGATGATGGGCTACATGAGTGACGGGTAGAGAGAGAGGGAGAGAGAGATAGAGAATGGAATATTACTCAGTCATCAAAAAGAATGAAGTCTTACTATTTGCCATGACATGGATAGAGCTAGAGTGTATTATACTAAGCAAAATAAGTCAATCAGAGAAAAACAAATACCATCTTATTTCACTCATGTGGAATTTAAGAAACAAAACAGATGAACATATGGGTGTGGGGAAAAAGAGAGAGGGAAACAAACCATTAAGAGACTCTTAACTCTTCTATAATTACTTGGTATTAAACATATAAAGATTGAAACTCTATTGCCTTATGTAAAATAAATAGGTGGAACTCTATAATGATAGCTGGAAGCCAGTATCTTTAAAAACCTATGACATGATATCTGAGATATAGCTAACCTCACTAACCAAAAATAATACGGACTTTATTGAACATTGATTGACCTCTAGCCAAAATCTGCAATCAGGAATATGTGATATATTTAACTGATACATGTTAAGTGAAACTTAACGTGAACTTGAACTGCCAGAGATATACATTGTTGAAATAAAAAAAACAAACAAAAAACAAAAAAAAACAGTTTTTGCTGTTCCCTGGTAAAAATAAGTGAAAAGTAAAGTCATGTAGACATGATCTCCAAGATTTGAAAATATGTGGGTAAATTCACTTGAACCTCATGATTGTTGAAATACTTGTGGAAAACCATTGTTATAAAAAAGATTATATATATATATATATATATATATATATATATATATATATATATTTGTGTTTTTTTTTTAATTCTAGTTGGTTAACATATAGTGTAACATTTGTTTCAGGAGCAGAATTTACTGTTTCATCACTTACATATAACACCCAGTGCATATCACCAGTGCCCTCCTTAATACTCGTCACTTATGTAGCCCATCACCCTACTTACCTCCCCTCTAGCAACCCTCAGTTTTTTCTCTATAGTTAAGAATCTCCTTTTTAAAAAGAGATTTTATTTATTTGTTCATGAGAGAGAGAGAGAGAGAGGGAGGGAGAGAGAGAGAGAGAGAGAGAGAGAGGGGCAGAGACACAGGCAGAGGGAGAAGCAGGCCCCATGCAGGGAGCCTGACGTGGGACTCGATCCCGGGTCTCCAGTATCATGCTCTGGGCTGAAGGCAGGTGCTAAACTGCTGAGCCATCTGGGCTGCCCAATAGTCTTTTTTTAAAAAAGCAGGTATCTGTGCTGCTAAGGAGCAATGACAAATACCATAATAACCAGTAATGACCTCCTAAAACAGCCTTACCATAGTGTGTTATCACGAATTCACTTTTTAGATTACCTCTTCAATATTCATAGCCACTGATCTTCAAAATCATGATATTCATGATTAATACATCTAATAGTCCTTTCTCTGTGAATATATAGGCCTTCTGCATCATTGTTGATGAGTATGGTCATCCATTAGAGCAGATGTTCTCAGTCAGGGGTAATTTTGTCCTCCAGAAGATATTTGGCAATGTCTGGAAACAATTTTGCTAGTTACAACTGGAGTCTTGCTATTGATATCTAGTGAACTGAAGCTAGGAATATTACTAAAAATCTTAAAATGCATAGGAAAGTCGCTCACATCAAATAATTATTTAATCCAAAATGAAGGTTGATAAATACTGCATCAGATTCATTATTCAGAGTTATTGTTAATCCTTTCACCTATTGCCTTATTATCCATTCAGAGTGATTTTCAGCTATCACCTGTCTTCCTTATCTTTTATAGTACAGATCCCTCTGATATTCTAAGGAACAGTAGTTTTCTTAACATGGTTTCTTGTCCCCAGGAAGATTATTACAGCCTGATACAATACCTCATGAGCAGTTCCTAAAGTCCTCACGAAGTATCTGAAACTATTGATTAAGCCTCTACATATAGTGTTGCCTTTGAACATTAATGAGAGTCATGCAGTTTGAGAACATGATCTGGATTCCAAAATGTTGTGTGCTCACTGAGACTGCCCCTGTGCACCACAATTTTTAAAATGCCTTTTGCATTTTAAAATGGTTGTTGTAGGTAATATTAAGGCACAATTCATACCCAAATACACCCACTTAAAGGCTGCTCAAGTTCCATTTCTACTGTCTTTAAGTAAACTTCACCCAAATTCACAAATGATGATTGATTGATTGATTGATTGAAGATTTTATTTATTCATGAGAGGCACAGAGAGAAAGGCAGAGACATAGGCTGAAAGAGAAGCAGGCTCCCTGTGGGGAGCTTGTTGCAGGACTTGATCCCAGGACCCCAGGATCATGACTTGAACTCAGTCAATGAGCCACCAGGCATCCCACAACTGATGTATTTAAATGAGCATCCAAAATTGTGAAATATAAGGACAGCAGGTACAATCTGCTTCTCATCATTTCAGGCAGCTGTCTTTAAAATATGTAATTTTGATCTTTGGTTTTATATAATGCATAAGACTTGCTTTTCATTGCTATCTACCCTATATGATTCATTGGTAGTACTTTACAGGATATCTGGTAAATAGAATGGTAAAGATGAGACATTAACAGTGAACACAAGCAGTAGTTGAGGGCCATAAGTCAAATTATCAAGATATATTTTGTCTCTTCTTTTATGTAAGAATTATGTAAGTGGAATATTTAGATAGAGTTTATAAATCAATAGTTTAATTTCTCTTCTCTATAAGAACCAGATCTGAAAGCTCCTCCCAGCATTGCCCTACATTGGGAGGAGAGAGCTATGGGTATTATTCTAAGACTCTTGAGGTTCTCTCCTAGAAATAATATGATTGTATCCTTAACAGGGAGTGTCCTTTACTTTTAAGTATCACTCTTACTTGTTATGATCTCTGCTTATTTCTGTGTATTACCCTTTTTGACCACCATTTCACCCCCATCTCACTTTTTCTCATGATCTAAGTTTCTAGTTCAAAGGAATAGTTTACTTTTGGAGCCAGTCATACAATATCCATACTAATGTTTCTCCTTAGCTCCACTTGCTGGATGACACAGTAGGATTTGACAAATACAAAAAGCAAAAGACTGCCTCTGCTTCTTGGTAACAGTGCTGAATTTACATTAGATCCTTATTTGTCTACATGGATGAAATTATGACCACCTCAAGCTACTTTTAGGAAAATGAACTATCACTTTTTATAATATTGAGTGTATCAACTACATTGGGTATATGTACATTTAAACCCAGATCAAAAAACAAAAGACATTATTTTTGTTAGATGGGAAATAAAAATAGTTGTATAAACTGCACCTTTCCTTACTCCCACATTCTGACTTCCCACACTCAGAAATCTTTCCAGTTGACTCTTGGCCTTCCTTCCTTTCATATTCAATACAACAGATTTAAATGCAATGTTAATCCTTAAAACTGACCTAACTCTTATTATTATTATTTTTTAAGATTTTATTTATTTATTCATGAGAGATACACAAGAGACATAGGCAGAAGAAGTAGGCTCCCTGCTGGGAGCCTGATGTGGAACTTGATCCCAGGGTCCTGTTATATGACCTGAGCCAAAGGCAGATGCTCAACCACTGAGCCACCCAGGTGACCCTACCTCCTATTATTAATTGACAAATATTTTAATTAAAATGTAGTATTTTCAAGTAATGTGGAGTTACCATAAATTATTGTTTCCTTCTCCATTTCCTTATCTGAATGATAGATAATTCACTAAAAAAAATAAACATTTAATTTTATTTTCCATGGTTGCTTCTGTTATGGAATAAGGTCTAGGGTAGAATAAATCCATCCCAGAGGACAAGAATTTATAATCCACTGGGTTTACTAAGAAAAATCCAATGTAATTCATTTTTCTGATGTGCATTGACCTTTTTCCTTGAGAAATTATTCCACATCCAGCTTCAAACAATTTATTTCCCATTGATATTAGTGCAGTTCCTTTTCAATCACCTGTTGGTGAATGGTCTATGTCTCTCTCTGCCTTCTCATGTCCTGAATCCAAAAAACTAACCCAGGAATGAGAAAACAGCATCTTAACTTTCATTCCAATTTCCTAAGAGCCAGCAACATCTTCCTTCTCCATATTCCCCACTTTTCATGTAGATTGGAGTTTTTTACTTATCTCGTTTTCTTTCTCCCTAAGGAGTTGTTTGCTTGTATGTTTGTTTGTTTTAAACATTTTTCAGGACAGTTCTGTAAAAAATTCCCTCCATTTTTATTTGCCTTTATTTTTTTTCTCCTTCACATTTGAGGGATCATACTTCTTGTTTTTTTTTGTTTTTTGTTTTTAAGATTTTATTTTTTATTCATGAGAGACACACAGAGAGAGGCAGAGGGAGAAGAAGGCTCCCTGAGAGGAGCCTGATGTGTGACTGGATCCCGGGACTCTGGGATCATGCCCTGAGCCGAGGAGAGATACTCAACAACTAGCCACCCAAACATCCCTTTTTCACTTTTAAGGGATCATACTTTTGAAGAATTCTAGGTTATTGAGGTTTTTGCCCCCCCCAACAATTTAAATATTCCACTGCACTCTCTTCTTACTTGCGTGGTTTCTGAGCAGTCTCTTGTATTTTTTATTCCTATTCTTCTATAGGTAACATGTCCCCCTTCTTCCAGCTTCTTTCAAGATTTGATTTTTGTATTTGGTTTTCTGCAATTTGAATATACTTAATGATATAATTTTTGGTATCATCTTCCTTCGTGTTCTCAAAATATCCTGGATTTTTGTCTATTTCTTCTATTCAGTTTTCTTTCTTTTCTCCTGCTGCTATTCTAAATACATGTATGTTATAACTTTTGGAATTTCCCAACAGTGCTTGAATGTTATGTTCTACTTATTATCATTACCGTTATAATTATTATTTTTTAATGATTTTATTTATTTATTTATTTATTCATTTATTTACTTATTTATTTATTTATTTACTTATTTATTTGACAGAGAATGAATATGTATGCATGAGCAGGAGGAGGGGCAGAAGGAGAGAGAGAATCTCAAGAAGATTCCACACTGAGCATAGAGCCAGTGCAGAGCTCTATCTTATGACCCTGAGATCATGACCTGAGTTGAAATCAAGGATCTGATGCTTAACCAACTTTAATTTGGCTTTAAGTTTAGAAAATTACTTTTGATGTATATTCAAGTTCAGTGTTTCTTTCCTTAACAATGTCCAGTCTTCAATGATGAGCCTATCAAAGGTATTCATCACTCCTGATACAATAGTCCATTAAGCCTTCATCATTTGTCATAGTTTTTTGATTTATAGCATTTCCTATTAACTATTTTTCAGTTTTCTTCTGCTTTGAATATCCATTTTTTCCATTATAAACCTTAACATGTTATTCATAACTGTTTTTAATTCCCTATTAGACAATCCAAAAATCTGTGTCATATCTCTCTTCTTAAAGTGATTACTTTATACTTCTGGCTTTTTATATATATTTTTTTCTTTTAAGCAAAGCTTGTAAATTTTTTTTGCTGAAATTCAGATATAATATCCTGGGTCATAGGAATTACAACAAAGAGCCTTTAATTTTTTAATCAAATTTTTAAAATATTTTCCTTTTTCATTTATTTCAGACAAAGAGAGAGAGAGGATGAGCTTGGAAGGGGGGAGGGGCAGAAGGAGAAGCAGACTCCCCATCGACTAGAGAGCCTGAAGTAGGGCTTGATCCCAGGATCCTGATATCATGACCTGAGCCAAAGGCAGACACTTAAGTGACTAGGCCGCCCAGGCACCTTGGTAAATAGTCTTTTAATGTGAGTTTATATTAATGTGGCTGTGATTTGTATAATGTGCTATAGATGTATATGCCAGAGGCTTTAAATCTTTGTCTGTATATTGCCCATATTTTTAAATTTTCCTTAGAGTTTCCTTCTCTCAGCTTTCATTACTCGTTTGTTCTTGTTATCTTTGAGTGTCCTTAGGAACTCCTCAGATACACTGTGGCTTATAGATCTTTCAGCTACTATCCACGGTTATTACGCTGGAGCCCTGTTGGTATGGTAATAAGTTATAAGGGATAGAAAATGTCCTCTAGTATTATGATAAACTCTCAGTCTTTTACTGAACCGGTGTCCCTGAGCTTGAACTTCACATGTATTTCATAGTTTCTTTTTTTTCCTCAAAAGTAATAGGAAGCATAGACTAGGATCGATTTGGAGAAATGTCTTTTTGTTAAGTAGAATAATGCTCTGATAAAATCTTTTAGACTACATTTATTCTTCTCTTCTATTTTCCAGAGACATGAGAAGATCTTTCTTGGCTCATCACCATGAGAATCCGGTGGGATTCCTGGATGTAAAATCTTTCCTAAGTGGGACTCTCCTAAGATTACGGTCCCCAGGAGGTCCCTAATCTCAATATAACCCACACTTAGAATCAATCCAGAACTTCATCAAAATTAACATTTAAGTATTAGAACAATTTTATTGCTCTAACTTATCTCTATTATGACTGATTTGCCAATATTTCCAGGTTTATGGGTAGCGGTTTCCCAAGTCACTTCATGTCTCTAAACAGTCCAAGAAAGACATTGATTTTCAATTTGTTCAGCTTTTTCTCATTGTTAAAATGGTAATGACAACTTCCAAACTCTTTACATGTCAGAGCTGAAATCAAAAGTATTTTTCAAGCATTTGTCATTATAAATCATGATCCTCATAATTTCATTTGAAAATCTCCAAACTAAAAAAAAAAAAAAAAAAAAAAAAAAAAAAAAGAAAATCTCCAAACTGGGATAGATAGACAAATTTTCTATGACACTTTAATAGTCAGAGTGCTGAAACACCTCCATTTCCCTCATATTTTTTTCATGTGCTATCAACTTAATAAGAATCCCAGCCACATCTATCTTTTTTTCTCATTCTTCAAAACCACATGAAACGTCTACATAATAGCACCAGTTGCTATTCCTTTTTCTGTCTCCTCATTTCTTTCTCTTGTTCTCCTTTCATTTTGATGTCATACACCTTTTATTTTCCATCATGCAGCCCTTTATGCAGCAAGCTGAAATGGCTTCAGTATTCGCTTGGCTTCCCAAGAGTAAGTTTACACAAAAAGCACATGATTAGAGAATCCTTTGGACACAACATCCATTATCATCTGCATCAATAGCCTTAAATTGTTTTCCTCCAGTTATTAAAAATCCAGTTTAAATTCACTTGGTATTCATAGCATTCCAACCTTGTTGGAAGAAATAGTTAATTTATATGTTGGGGAGAATTAGGGAATTGTTGCTGCCAGAAATGAGTCTTTCTTAAACAACAGCGAAAGGTTAATTTTCTTACCATTATAAACTTGTCCAATTAAAAAAAAATTTTCTTCAGAACTAATCACATTAATCAAAATGAAAATTTTAGAAACATGAATGGTTTAGAATTTAACAACTATTCAGCCTTACTACTTTACAAAGCTAAAGATGATTTACTAAAGAAAATAGAGTTGTAGTATCATAACCCTAGAATAAAGTGTTCTCACTTTTAAGTATATCAAATGGTGTTGAATTTCCAGATGTATGTCAATTTTGACATAAAATCCACAAGATCCCAATTACCATTAGTCTTACTTCTTTTTGCCTCAGGCAATGTGAAGTCCTGGGTCTTCATGAGCAAAGCTGTCCACTAATCAGCCAAAAATATTGCAGTGAAGAAAACCAGTGACATAATTTTTAGCAGAATACAATTTGTAGTGGAAATAATTTAAAAAGTAACTGCATGCTGAATTATACATTGGTATTGTTTTATTAGAATGATGTCACTATTTTGTGAATCTTGTAAAGTTTCCAGTATAATAAAAATGACACAAGAATGTTCAATAATAAAAAGCATATGACAAAAAATGGAATAAACTTCTAAAAATACCTTGAATAAAACTAATATCGACTAAAATATGTATATGTTTATTTCAATTTTGAAATTGGTTTATTTATTCCATGACTTGAAATCTACATATAATGCATTCTTATAATTTTGCTCTGCGGTATTTCCCATCATCCAGTATTAGCTAGGAAGGATTATTTCTCTGTTGGTATACAGGTTTGAAATGTTTGTGTTTATGTATGCAAAAGTATGTATATACATCCAGTTATTGCATGCCATATTGGGAGCAAGTATGGATAAAGTAAAGAATTTATTTGAATGACTTTACATTCACGACATGGTATTGAATTTGGGTGTATTGCCTTAGCTTTTGGTTATGGCTTTTTACTTATAACATGGAGCTTTTATTTTATATAAACAAATAAGAAAATATTATTTTAATGGGCTGATTATGACCTCAACCAAAGCTAGAGGCATCAAATAATAGATAGCATCTATACTAGCAATGTTAAATATTTCAAAATCACCTTTACTTATTTGACTGTAATATTTTCTGAACCAGTCCATACCTTTTGTTATTTTCCATGTCACCTATGCCTTGGTCTTGTCCATTTTCAGGAAAAGGCAATTTATATTTAAGAAATAGTAAATGACAAGAAAATAACAAAGAATGGTAAGAAGTTGCCTAAGTTTTTATTAAGACATTTTCTCATAGATTTCAACATTGATTTAGAGAATGGATCTTGAAAAGAGAATATTTCCCTAACATACAGCTTATATCACTAATTATGCTGCCAGGATATTGTATAAGTGATGGTATGGCAATAAAAACCACGTTTTTATTGTATTTATAGATGATGATGTCACATTATAGGCTTCCATTATGCATATTAATCAATCAGAAGTAATATACATTCTGAGATATTTTAAATGAAAAGTAAAATATGAATGAATTCCACATAATGTGTATTTATTTTTGCTGCAGTTTTGTTATTTATTTGTGAAACTTAGATTTTCCATTAACAAATTCCATTTCTAGGGATCCCTGGGTGGCGCAGCGGTTTGGCGCCTGCCTTTGGCCCAGGGCGCGATCCTGGAGACCCGGGATCGAATCCCACATCGGGCTCCCTGCATGGAGCCTGCTTCTCCCTCTGCCTGTGTCTCTGCCTCTCTCTCTCTCTCTGTGTGTGACTATCATAAATAAATAAAATCTTTAAAAAAACAAACAAACAAAAAAAAAACAAATTCCATTTCTAAAAACATACTAAGATGTAAATATCATATGCAATTTAATGTAGTATTAAAAATAAAAATTATTCTATTATTTTTTTTGTTAATACAGGTATTTGCACAGTAAATATGAGATGATACAGTTAGAAATCAGCCCTGTGGTATAAGGAGTTCAAAATGAAACTAGTTATAGCTGTTACTGATAACTGTTCTTCCTTTAACTCTGCTTTCCTTTTATTCATACTCTTGCTGCTTTCCAGCCACACTCCTATATAAAACGTGGTACAAGACTAACCATTCATTCATGTATAAATTTGTTTATATTTGGCTAGAAATCAGTTTAAAGTATATCTGTTTCAGAGTAAGCATAGCAAATCACTAATAATTTAAGTAGAGCATCAAATTGCCAAGTTTTTCAGTACAATGAAATTTGTTCATTAAATATTAAATTATCAACAAAGTTTAAGCTATTTTAGGGCAGGTTATTGTTTATTACCCAGCGACATTAACATGATACTTCTCTCACAGTAGGCATTTAATAAATATTTATTTTATTAAGAAATGAATATAAGAGATTTTCAGAATTAATTTGATGCAATAGCATATATCTGATCACATCTTAATTTTTGGTAAGTTTCTCTCAATGTTCTTGAGCCAAATTGAATATTGGATATGATCATCCCCTCAAAAATGTGCAAACAAATGCACTAGAGGCAATACAATATAAGACATAGGGCAAAGGACAAATGGCATTCTGTGAAGTAAAACACATTAAATTGATATCTAACGTAAGAGATTAATATCTATATAAATATGTATCTGCATATACAGTTTGCAGCATTTTTAAAAGAATATTTCATTTATTTATTCATGAGAGACACAGGCAGAGGGAGATGCAGGCTCCATGCAGGGAGCCTGATGTGGGCTCCATCCCAGGACTCCAGGATCAGGCCCTGAGCCGAAGGCAGACGCTCAACCACTGAACCACCCAGGCGTCCCATTATGCAGCATTTTTAGCCTAACTACTTTCACTTAACATCATGCTGTTGTTTAAATTGTTTTGTTTTACTTATTTGCTTGATATTCTTCGATTTGTTTTCTCTGGGTTTCTTGGATGCTTGGATTTATCTTTTGATGTCTTTCTTTTTGAATATTTCACTGCTGTATTGATTGGTATTTCTCTTGAACCTTTATCTGCCTTTTTGCATTCTGGATATCCACTTACATATAGGCAGTTTTATATTGTATCACAGCTCTTGGAAACTGTTAGTTTTTCGTACTTATGTCTTTGTGTTTCAGTTTGGGCAATTACTATTAGCCAATCTTTAAGTTCATTGATTCTTTCGTCAGCTACGTCTAGTTCACTGACGAGTTCCCTAAAGGTGTTCTCAATCTGTTTTTATCATACTTGAGAGTTCTTACTTCTACAGGACTCATTCTTGTAATTTTAATGTCTCTATTGAAATCTTCCATCTGTCCATGAATATTGTCTATATTTTCAATATAATTTCTAACAAATCACTTACAGATATTTAATTTCCCTGTCAGATAGTTCCAACATATATGTTTATCTAAATCTTGTTCTGCTAAATGATTTGCCTCTTAATATTATTTTAATCTTGCATTTTCATATGACTCCTCAATTTTGGATTAAAGTAAATATTTTGTAGGAATAACAGAGACTGAGGTAAATAATACTCAATGCTTCACTTGCTAGGCCAATGTTTGCATCCCATCTCTTCTGTTTTCCCCTGTATTTCAGTGTAGTTCGTCTTGCAACTTTAGCTCTCTGCTTGGTTCATAAATATGATTGCTTTTTTAGCAATAGGTTTTCTCATTGTGACTGTAGGAATATGTATATATATATTATATATTATATCCATATATATCACTGATCTATTTATCTAATTGTATTGGTCTATACCTATCTTTTTTTATTAAACTGAATATATTACTAATCTGATTTTCCTGTATTACTTTTGTCAGAATATATCAAAGCAGAATGTGTCACTCTGTATAAGAGTGCTTTATGTGACTTAATTATCCCTGCTAGAGAGAAATATTTTTATACATGTGTATAATACTTTTTATTCTGCTCTCACAGACATTTAAAGTATTTTTATTCTAATAAATTTACTGTCATAAAATAGTAAAAAATGCAGAACTCAGTAAAATGGAATATCAAGAAGACAATAACCAGGGCTTGTTTACATTAAGATTTTATAAGACTTACAAGTTGACTTTGCCTTTTTTATGTTTGCTAAGCAGATTGCTGAATGTTGGAAATTAAAATGATTATAGAGAATGAAAACTATCCAAACCTACTAAATATTTACTTTTGTTCTTCCTAATTTGTATTTTTCATCATTTGTATTTTTATATAAAAATGGATAAAAAGAAATTCATACCAATTTTGTAATGTTGATGTCATATTTATACTATTTAGTAATTGTTATAGTTCTTATTAATTGATACTTTAAACAATGGTAACATTAAATTAATCTATCCATTCAGTCATAGCTAAGAAATAGACTTATTTATTTAATGTAAAAAAACTAGGGCAGCCCCGGTGGTGCAGTGGTTTGGCTCCGCCTGCAGCCTAGGGCATGATCCTGGAGACCCTGGATCGAGTCCCACGTCGGCCTCTCTGCATGGAGCCTGCTTCTCTCTCTGCCTGTGTCTCTGCCTCTCTCTCTCTCTGCATCTCTGTGAATAAATAAATAATTTCTTTTTAAAAATGTAAAAAAACTATTGAGTATAAAAAACTTCAGAGTAAGAAATTTTAGTGTAAGAAACTATTTAGATTACAAAACTATCAAAGTGGTTATTTGATTGAATTTCCCTGTTTGTCCATAAACTTGCCTATACCTCCTATTTCTGTAATGTACTTTAAGGATGCCAAAAAAATAATATAAGGCGCTAATAATGTTCATAGAATAATAAAATGAACATTCATTTAATACATAATAATTGAACATGTATTACTTTGCATACTCAAGATTTTCTAAAAGTATAAGCCATTTTTCCTAATAAAATAAAAAATATGCAATTAATATAAATAAATGCTGATTTTTATAAATGCTTGTTAGAGGATTTCCTTGAAGAATTTGGAAAGTATTTCCTGAAAATGTAATAGCTGACACAAATTATGAGTTCACATTTATATGATATTGTTAAATTTATTAAAAAAAGGATATTAATCACTGGAAGTTAGCAAAACCTTTTCAATCTCATTAAAGACATTTGTTTGCATATGCCTTTCTCTGTGTTCTTTAATTAAGATCTGTGGCTTCTAGAGAAAGTGACAATTAGCTCTCCATAATTTTGTGGCAATGATTTAGGCTAATTACCATTAAACATATTTCAGTAATCTTTTCAGATTTAATTAGAAAATGGTATCCACTCAACAGAAGCAATTATTCCCAACTGAAATAATTTTTGATAATATTGTCATGTCTACATTTAATTCTGAGAAATATTTATTGTGTGAGAGATAATAACTGAAAGCAAGCATGCAATATGCTTTGGGGGTAGTTGAGTGGCTCAGTCCATTAGGTGTCCAATTCTTGATTTCAGCTGAGTCAAGATCTCAGGGTCCTGGGATCAAGCTCTGTTTTCAGCTCCCTGCTCAGTGAGGAGTCTATTTGCGAAGTCTCTCTCTCTGCCTTTCTCCCCTGCTCACGCATACATTCTCTCTCTCTCTCTGGGAGAGAAAGAAAAAAAAAAAGAAAGAGAAAGAAAGAAAGAAAGAAAGAAGAAAGAAAGAAGAAAGAAAGAAAGAAAGAAAGAAAGAAAGAAAGAAAGAAAGAAAGAAGAAAGAAAGAAAGATGCTTTAAAACTAACTTTTTGAGAAAATGTTGACATATTCTGAAATTTTGTGCCATTATAAATCACTTGTGCTTTTAATTGCTAACATCTTTAATTGAAAGAAATTTAATTAGCCCCCTTGAATTATCAAATAAACTATTGCTACATCCTTAAGTATCTAAGAATTAGGCAGGAAATTTTTAAAATAGATTAGGGTTTTCCTCAATTTTCCAAAAAATTCCCTCAGTCATGTGGAGAATTAAGTAACATATAAGTAGGAGTAAGTTTTTTATCCTTTTAGCCTAAGTAATGGCTAAAATAGAAAACAGCAACTATGAAGAAATATATACAAAATTCTGTCAAAGTATCCAAATCTATATCCTCAATATTTTTTCTCACAATTGTATAAATCTTGCATCAAAATTCTGCAGGAATGATAAGATAAATGGAGAAAATGTCCAAGTTAGGCAGAAATTAGATCATGTAAACATAGACAAGATATTTAGATTTTCTTGTAAGTATACCATACATCCTTTGAAGAATTTTAAAGAAACATTTTTGTACTTTATTCATGCTTGAAAAATATCAGTATGATAGATATATAGGGTAGAAGATACTAATAAAGACAGGGAGAAATATTAGGAAGAGTTTGACATAGTGTAGTGAACAATGATTGCGTTCATCAATGGAAATAGATATGTGGTTAGATTTGGATATACATTAGAATTATAGCCAATAAGACAAAAAATATGTATTCTACATGTTTGCTAGGATACTTGAAGTTTTCTCCAATAACTGGTTGTGAGCCTTGTGGAATAGAAAGAATAGAAAGAAATATGAAGTGTTCTTGTGTTTCATCAAATTAGTAATTCTTAAACTGGTGGAAGAACTGATGAGGTGAGAAGTTTAGGTTACTAGAATGCTGCAGAGTGAAACATTTTGAAAAAAATATATATATACATACGTACATATAGATATAGATACATATGTATATAGATAGATACAGATATAAATATATATGTATGTGCATATAGATAATAGATATAGATATACAGATTGAGATATATCTTACATGTATATATCTGTGTAGATCAAGAGGATTCCAAAGGAAAGTTTCTCACAGGGAAGTCTAAAAAAGCAAATAAAGTGTCCAATGGCAGAAAGAGTAGCTTTAAAATCTGCATTATGATAGAAGCTTGTCAAAAATCACATGTAAATAGTAATTTTCCTATCACTGATAGTCCTTACTTTCTTGTTCAGACTTGGCTCCTTATTCCCTATAGGTTTTGAGTTTGCAGTAGGTCCAACACTATGACAAAGAGGGGTTTCAACCAAAATTAAATATTATGTTGGCAAAACTTTGTGATTTAAAGTTATCATAAGAGATTCTATTTCCCAAGGGGGAGCAGAGAAGTTGTGAACCATTTCATAGTCTTTTTACTAAGAACAGAGGAAGATAAACATTATATCCTCTGAATAAATGTTAAAGAAATAGACGTTGACCAAAAATGGGGGAATTATGACCCCCATTCTTACACATATGCTCTCTCTCTCAAATAGATTTTTTTAAAAAGTAAACAAACCATAAAGAGTAATTTTAAAAATATAGCCTAAAATTTTCCTGTAAGTTATTAGATTAAATAGCTCAGGCCATTTCAATAGATTGTTGTTTAATGTAGATATGAATATGAATATCATAATATCAGCACTAATGGCAACATTGTTCTATATGACTTTGAAAACCTGCTATAATTTTTCATCAACATAGCATTAGGGCAGACATACATGATAAAAGTTTTCATGTCAATCTAAATTAGAAAAAAATTAGTAACATTTTAAAACAGAATTTAAAACTTTACTAAAAATAATCTATAAAATGTGGAATTTTGTTCACTCTGAATGAAATGAGTGATTAAATAGGTATGGCTATTAATATTTTAATTCAAACTTCCTTTATGTTATTGGCTTTTGAGTCACATTTGATTCTGTATTAAATAATAAAATAAGGACTTCATAATTGAGGTTTTCATTAAATTATTACTGGGAAAATCTACATTAATATAAAGATAAATAAAGGTGATTGATATGTAGAAGAATATAAGGCATCAGATGTTTGCTTCATTAAATGCAATGCAAATAAAGAAGGGGAAAACTGCAGTTTAAAATAAGATTGGAATAAATAAGGAGGCACTTGAGAATATCATTAGTTTGTAAAAGTTATTCATAATTAAAATTATGAACATTTTACCCAGTAATAATACTTTTAGGAGTCTGTCATGAAAATTGTCTCACTTGTATAAAGGTATAGCCAAATGTTTATTGCAATATTGTTTATGTTAGCAGGAAAACAAGCATAGTATTATAAATGTCCATGTTAAAGGGAGTAATCGAATATTTAATTTATAATGTATAATGTTGTGAAGACTCAAATATAATGAAACAAAAAAAGCTGTATATATTTTAGAAAAGTACTCCTAGATATGCGGTTAAGTTGAATAAAGACAGAAAACTATCTTTCTGTGGTAAAAGGGTAGAATTTTTGTATCTGATCAAAATGATTTTTATTAGCTTAAATCAGACCATAAATGCTTGATGTCTCATGGTAACCACGGAGCAAAAATCTAAAGTGGAATAAAAAAGATGAAGAGAAAGGAATCAATGGATCAAAATTACAAAGGAAGGCAGTGAGAGGTGAAAGAAATAGAGGAGCTACTGGAGTTCTTGGGTGATTCAGTTAGTTGAGTTTCAAAATCCTGATTTTTTTATTCAGGTCATGAACTCAGGGTTTTGAGATCAAGCCCCGCCATTGGTGCCATGGTGAGCATGGAGTCTTCTTGAGATTCTCTCTGTCCCTCTCCCTCTGCTCCTTTCCACACTTGCACTCATGCTTGCTTTCTTTCTTTAAAGTAAATATATAAAATCTTAAAAATAAGAAACAAAAGAACTACATACTGCCATAAAAAATTAACAAGATGGTAATCGTAAGTTCTTACCTATTAAGAATTACTTTTACTATAAATGGATTAAATTATACAATTAAAAATGTATTGAAAAAAGAGTGAATAAGAACTAATATAAAAATGGAAAAGTAAAGTAGGAATGGATTTAAATAAAAGAGTCAATTACATACTGCCTACAACAGATGCAACTCAACTTTAAAGACATAGTCTGTGGGATGCCTGGGTGGCATAGCAATGGAGCCTCTGCCTTTGGCTCAGAATGTGATCTGGAGGTCCCCTGATAGAGTGCACATAGGGCGTCCTGTGAGGGGCCTGCTTCTCCCTCTTTAAAGTAAAGAATTACTTTAAAATATATAAAAATACCAAAAATGATCTATGAAGTCAATGCAATAATGATTCAATTCCAATGGTATTTCAAAAAAATAAAAAAATTTCTAAGGTGTTTGTAGAAACACAAAATAACCCAAACAGCAAAAACTTTCTTGGGAAAGAACAAAGCTGGAGCCATTACATTTCTTGGTTCAAGCTTTATTACAAAACTATAGCTCAGAACAGTATGATACTGGCTTAAAGACAGACATAGACCAAGGAACAGATCAGAAAGCCTAGCAATAAACCCAGCCACGTAGGATCATGCTTTGTGTGTTTGATATTTATTTTGATGCCAAAAATGCAAATAGGGAAAGCGCAGTCTCTTTAACAAATGTATTTTCAAACTGGATTAAAGATTTAAATGTAAGACCTGAAACTATGAACTCCGGGAAGAAAACACAGGGAAAAATCTCCTTGATATTGGTCTTAGCAATAATTTTTTGATATGATAAAATTGAAACAACAAAGCAAAAATAAGCAAGTAGTACGAAACTAAAAAGCTTCTGTACAGTAAAGAAAACAACAAAATAAAAAAGCAATCTATAGAATCATAGAAAACATATGCAAACCATATCTAGTTAATAAGGATCAATATATAAAATATATAAAGAATCCTTACATTTCAATAGTAAAAAAATAATAATTCATTTGAAATGGGCAAAGTAGCTGAATATACATTTTTCCAAAGAGGATATACCTTAGGTACATGAAAAGATGTTCAATATCATTAATCATCAGGGAAATGCATTAGGATATACATTAGGTACATGAAAAGGATGTTCAATATCATTAATCATCAGGGAAATCAAATCATGGGTTACACCCAGTAGAATGGCCACTATCAAAAAGAGAAGCGATAGCAAGTATTGACAAGGATATAGAAAAAAGGTAATACTTGTGCACTGTAGGTAGAAGTGCAAAATGGTGGAACCATTATGGAAAACAGTATTTTAGAAACAGAACTACTTCAAAAAATTAAAAATTTAATCAGAAACTTAAAAAAATGAAAAAAAATAAAGCTACCATGTGGTCCAGCAATCCCATTTCTGGGTATATATATCTATAGGAGATGAAGTCACTATCTCAAAGACACATCTGCATCCCTATTTTTATTGCAGCATTGTTCACCATAGCCAAGATATGAAAATAACTCAAGTGTCCATCAACAGATGAATAGATAAACAAAACTAATATGTTATATCCTGCCATGATAAAAGGAAATCCAACCATTTGTGACAAAGTGAATGGACATGGAGGGCATTATGCTAAAGTGAAATATGTCAGAAAAAGACAAATACTGTATGAAATCACTTGTATGTGGAATCTTAATTTTTTTAAAAAAGAACTTATAGAAATAGCATAGCATGTTGGTTGTTGAAACTAGAGGAGTGGAGGAAATGGGGATACATTGGCCAAAGATACAGATTTCAGTTATAAGATGAGTAAGTTCTTCTTTTTAAAAAAAATAATTCATTTATTTATTTGAAAGACAGAGAATGCAAAGAGACAGAGACAGAGAATAAGAAGGGGGTAGGAATTAGGTGGGATGGGAGAAACAGGGTCCCCACCTAGCAGAAAGCCCAATGTGGGACTTCATCCCAAGACCCTGAGAACATGACCTGAAGGCAGCCACTTAACTGACTGAGCCACCTAGGTACCCCAAGATAAGTTCTGAGAGCCTAATGTATAAGATGGAGAGTATAGCTAATAATTCTGTAATATATACTTCAAATCCACTAAGAGGAGATCTTATGTGTTTTCACCACATACACACATGCGCATACACACAAAGGTAACCGTATGTAGTAAAGAATATGCTAATAAGCTTGCTTGTGATAATCTTTTCACAGTAAATATGTATCCCAAGTCATCACATTGTAGACTTTAAATATACATAATTTTTGTCAGTCATATCTCAATAAAGTTGGGGAAAAAAGAAACTTGACAGTTTGTAAATGATTGAGTGTGGCTCTGTTTCAATACAACTTTATTTATGGACTCTAAAATTTCAAAAAAATAAATGGAAATTAAAAAAAACAATTGTATTGTCTTTAAATGCAGATGTAGATGACATTATATATATGAGATACATAAATTAATATGTAAAGTATAACTTTATATTTGTTTTTCAGTCATCTTGTTTCTTTTTATTTTTATTTAAATTATTTTCCTTCAAAATTAAAATGTAGATTCACTTGTATCACATTCATTGACTTTCAACAAATATTTATTGCTTGGAATGTAATAAACTGAGTGCTAAATGCAAAGACTTAAAGTTGTTACTTATATAGTTTCTGACCTCAAATGGCTCCTAAATTTACCAGAGATGGAGAGAATATAGATTCTATAATTTTAAAAAAATATATATATATATATCTCCCTGGAAAGGAACCATCTGATTCTGAATAACAATTAAGCTTTATTTTGAAAGAGAAATGGACTATTTTAAGAAGGTCATTCAGACAATAGCTATTCTTGGATGGTTATAGAAACTGTATGTACATAGGAATAGGCAACATCAAGATAATATATAGTGTTTCTAATAATTAGGTGTGCTATGTGGAAGCAGTGTTGTGATGAGATTAAAATCAGTGAAGGCAGCCAGACTCAAAAGGGTTTTAGTATGGAATCTGGCCTTTGTCCCTTAGGCTCAATGGTTCTAGCCTCTGTGTGGACTAATGCTATTTATCATTTGAGAGGCACCTCATTAGCAATTACTTACAATAGTCATTAAGTTATATGTGAATAATTTACTTTTAGCTTTATTGTTACAAATGAAAAATGATTACATTATTGCAATTTGAATAGCTATGAAACAAATAGGCCTTGTGTTTCACAAGTTAGTAAATGATTTCATATACTTTCAATATTTTAATCAACTCTTTCCTTGTTCATCAGGATACAAGGTGAAAGAAGTGAGCACTTTTCCAAGTGTCTCTTTTACATGAAGCTAAATGAAAAAACAAACACAGAGAGATAGGAAGGAAGGAAGAAAGGAAGAAGAGAAAGAAAGAGGGAGAGAGAGAGAGAGAAAGAAAAAAGAAAGAAAGAGAGAGGAGGGAGGGAGAGAGGAAAGGAGAAAAGAAAGAAAAAGAAAGGAAAGAAGAAAGAAAGAAAGAAAGAAAGAGAGAAAGAAAGAAAGAAAGAAAGAAAGAAAGAAAGAAAGAAAGAAAGAAGAAAGAAAGAAAGAAGAAAGAAAGAAAGAAAGAAAGAAAGAAAGAAAGAAAGAAAGAAAGAAAGAAAGAAAGAAAGAAAGAGAAGAAAGAAAGAAAGAAAGAAAGAAAGAAAGAAAGAAAGAAAAGAGAAAGAAAGAAAGAAAGAAAGAAAGGAAGAGAAAGAAAGAAAGACTCTATTGTAGGTATATAAATTCTATTGTATGTATATACTACATTTTATTTATCCATTAATCCACCCAGGGACACTTGGGTTGTCACAACAGGCAGGAGTTAAGAAAATATAGAAATTTAAAGTATTTACAGAACACCCTCTCCCCATTATGAAGTATTATATGTCTTTCTTACCACCTTCATTGTCCCTTTGAATTGCGTAACATTTATAACACATTGAACAAAGCCAAAACGTATTTTTTGACACCAAGAAGTTTATTCAGTCCCTTTTGATATCATTAAATTTTACCAGTTTATTAATGAAGATATTACGAAGTAGTTTACATAACTCAATTACTCGTCAATTGTTTCCTCTCACTTGACATAACTTTTAAAAAGTTGTCAAAACTGTAACTTCTAGGTTTTTTTTCTTCCCCTGGTTATCTATGGAAATCTCAAATTATTAATAGGAATTCCACAAACCTGCTAATAATTTTCCTCTTTGTTTTCTTTATCATACACAATAATTTTTATATTCTATCCAATATCTTAAAGATTACTTTTCAACTTCACTTCTAGCAGATTATTCAGCAAATGATACAACACAAAAAATCTGAAGACACCCATAATCATGATAGAGACTGCAGATGCCATATTTTGATAAGGATCCTGAGCATTGTAAGGATTGGTAAGGATTCTGAGCTCAGTCAGTAGGGAAGGGTTTACTTTTGAACAGGTGAAGGAAGGGAAAAAGGTATGAATTTGTCATCAATCCAGATGAGACAATAGTTTTGAATCCCAAATTAAAAGAAGACATTTTTCTTATTAAATTCAAAACCACAGGATTTATATTCTCAGACATAGCAGTCTTAGCCCATTCACCTGTGATACTTAATAATATGTTAACTAAGGGTGTCTGGGTAGTTCATTCAGTTGAATATTTGCCTCTTGATCTCAGTTCAGGTCTTGATCTCAGGGTCATGAGTTCAAGACTCACATTGGGATCCATGTTACCTAATCTTAGCGAATCATCTATTACTTTGTCTTCCCATTTTGTACTTCATATTACTGTTTATTATTTCCTTTTTTGGTGAACAACTTAAGTGCTCGACAGATTATTTGACAGAAGACAGAGCAGTTACCCTTTTAGAGTATACTTTTGTTGCAATAAAAAATAAAGCTTTTTCTTTCCTCAATTATTTTCTTACAGACTTATTTGAGGACACATCATGCTAAAGAACATTTCCAAAGAAACCAGTAATTACGAATGGAAGAAAGTAATTACATAGGAAAAGTGGGCTGCTTTTCTTTTCTTCTTCTTCTTTTTCTTTTTTTTTTTAAATTTATGTATTCATGACAGACACAGAGAAGGGCAGAGACATAGGTAGAGGGAGAAAAAGCAGTCTCCATGCAAGGAACCCAATGTGGGACTCCATCCCAAGACTCTGGGATCATGCCCTGAGGTGAAGGGAGATGCTCAGCGACTGAGCCACCCAGTCGTCCCTCATATGGAGAAGTGGGCTACTTTTCTTTGGAATTTTTCCATCAACATCTGGCATAGTCCCTATCACATAATGTATTCTGAAAATGTGGTAGAGAGGGAGGGCTATTTGTCATGATAAATGATAAACTGAGTTTTTAAATGTTTTTCTAAAATCCAATATCTTACAATTTACCTGAAGTACACAGGAAAAAAAAAGTATGCAGCCTTTAAAAAAAGGGTAAATCATGTTTAAATGGGTAAATCTTTTTTTTTTCTTGAAACAGAGTACATCATTATAGTTACTTTATTTTTTTACAATTACTTAAAATATCTGCCTGTAAAAAGCTTAACAGTGTAAACAACTTGTCTAATAAAAATAAAAAGTGTGTTATGAAAATGGCTTTAACAATTTAAAAGGCAATGTGGAATATTTTTTATCGTATGGCTAGACTTTTTGGGATTGAGTATACATTAATTGTCTTCTTAGGCAGTGAATATATGATCTTAGGAAGAACTCTGTGATTATTGTCTAAATTATTTTGAGTCAGGTATTTTGATTTTGGTTTATTAAAGATATGTATTCTTTGTTTCTATTTTAATTATTTTTTCTTTCAAAATTTCATTTAAATTCCAGTTAGCATACAGTGTAATATTAGTTTCAGGTGTAGAATTTAGTGATTCATCACTTACATACACCCAGTGCTCACCCAAGTACCCTCCTTAATTCTTATCACCTATTTAACCCATCCTCCCATCCTGCTCCCTTCCAGTAACCCTTAGTTTATTCTCTATAGCTAAGAGTCTGTTTCCTGGTTTGCTTCTTCTTTTGCCCCTCTATGTTCAACTCTTTTGTTTCACAAATTCCACATATGAGTGAAATTATATGGTATTTGTCTTTCTCTTACTGACTTACTTCACTTAGCATTTTACTCTCTAGTTCCATCCACGTTGTTGCAAATGGCAAGATTTCATTCTTTTTTATGGAATAATATTCTATTGTATATATGTACAATCTCTCCTTTACCCATTCATCAGTCAATAGATATTTGGGCTCTTTCCAAAATTTGGCTATTGTTGATAATACTACTATAAGTATTGGGATGCATGTGGCCTTTGAATCAGCATTTATATATCCTTTGGGTAAATACCTAGTAGTGCAAATACAATTTTTCATAATATTCTCTTATAATGTTTGCATTTCTGTGGTATTGAATTTATTTCTCCTCTCTCATTTGTTATTAAATTTATTTGTATCCTTTCTCTTTCTTTTTGATAAGTTTTGTGCTAGGGATTTATCAATTTTATTAATTATTTCAAATAATAAGCTCCTGGTTTCATTGATCTCTTCTACTGGAATTTTTTGTTGTTGTTTCTATATAATTTATTTTTACTTTAATCTTTATTATTTCCCTTCCTCTGTTGGCTTTAAGCTTTGTCACTCTTTTTGTAGCTCCTTTAGTTTGTTTATTTGAGATTTTTTCTTACTTCTTGAGGTAGGTGTGTAATACTTCCCTCTTATGACAACTTTTGCTTCATCCCAAAAGTTTTGTACTATTGTATTTTCATTTTCATTTGTTTACATGTATTTTTAAAAATGTCTTCTTTAATTTCCTGGTTAACCCATTTATTCTTTAGTAGCATGTTCTTTAACCTCCATGTATTTGCTCTTTAACCTCCATGTAACCTCCAAAAATTTAATCTTCCCCAATTCTTTCTTGTGGTTAACCTCAAGTTTCAACGCATTATGGTCAGAAAATAGGCATAGTGTGATCTCAATCTTTTTATACTTGTTGAGGCCTGATTTGTGACTTAGTACATGATCTATTCTGGAGAATATCTGATGTGTACTTTTAAAGAATATGTATTCTGCTATTTTAGGATGAAATGTTCTGAACATATCTATTAAGTCCATTTGGTTCAGTGTGTCATTCAAAGTCATTGTTTCCTTGTTGGTTTTCTGCTTAGATAATCTGTCTATTTGTGTAAATTGAGTGTTAAAGTCCTCAATAACACTATTATTGTACTATTATCTACAAGTTCCTTTATATTTATTATTGTTTTATATATTTGGGTGCTCCAAAGTTGGGATGATAAATATTTACAATTGTCCGATATTCTTGTTGGATAGACCCCTTTATTATGATATAGTGACCTTCTTCATTTCTTCTTACAGTCCTTAACTTAAGCTAAGAACTAGCTTAATCTAGTTTGCCAGGGGGTGCTTGGGTGTCTTAGTTAAGTCTATGACTCTTGATTTTGGCTCAAGTCATGATCTTGGGATTGAGAGTGAATCCTACATTGGGCTCTGTACTCACCATGGAGTTTGCTTGAGATTTGCTCTCT
Source organism: Canis aureus (assembly GCF_053574225.1). NCBI lineage: Eukaryota > Metazoa > Chordata > Mammalia > Carnivora > Canidae > Canis > Canis aureus. The sequence continues at coordinate 12,205,576 of NC_135617.1, read as the reverse complement.
TCCTCTCCCTTTACCCCTCCCCCCACTCATGTGCTCTCTCTCTCTCCTCCTTTGTCTCTCTTTCTCTCTAATAAAGAAATAAATAAAAACTTTTACAAAGTCTATCTTGTTTAAGTATGGCTACTCCAGCTTTCTTTTGACATCTATTAGGATGGTAAATGTTTCTCTATCCCTTCACTTTCAATCTGGAAGTATCTTTATGTCTAAAATGAGTCTCTTGTAGACAGCATATAGATGGGTCTTGGTTTTTTATCCACCCTAACACCCTATGTCTTTGATTAGAGCATTTAGTCCATTTACATTCAGAGTGATCATTGATAGATATGTGTTTATCGCCATTTTATTATTTGTTTTATCATTGTTTCTAGAGATTTTCTCTGTTCTTTTCTTGTTTTTGTCACTTTCGGTCTTTCCTTCCCAATCAGGGTCTCCTTTAATATATCTTGCAGAGCTGGTTTATTGGTCACAAATTACTTTAGTTTTTGTTTGTCTTGGAAACTCTTTATCTCCTTTTCTACCTTGAATTATAGCCTTGCTGGGTAGAGTATTCTTGGTTGCATATTTTTTCCATTCTGCACGTTGAATATATCATGCCACTTTCTTCTGGTTTGACAAGTTACTGTGGAGAGATCTCCTGCTAGCCTTATGGGTCTTTCCTTGTCAATTAGTGAGTTCTTTTTTCTTGCTGCTTTTAGGATTTTTTTAAAGCATTATATTTTGAAAATTTAATTATAATATGTCTTGGTGTCGACCTGCTTTTGTTGATTTTGACAGGAGTTATCTGTGCCTTCCTTTCTCAGATTAGGGAAGTTTTCAACAGTTATTAACTCAAATAAACCTTCTGCTGCTGCCTTTTCTCTCTATTCTTCTGGGACTCTGATGATACAGATGTTATTATGTTTTATGGAGTCATTGAGTCCTAAGTCTACTCTCATGATCCATCATTCTTTCTCTCTTTTGTTCAACTTCATTATTTTCAATAATTCCATCTTCTATGTCACTTATTTGTTCCACTTTTCTTGTTTTTTTCTTTTGATATGAATTCCTTCATCTTGGCATTTTGTCTAGGTCTCTGTATTCTTCTGCATATTAGAAAATCCTATTAGGTTTCCTACTCCTGCAGTAATGGCTTTATGAAGAGGAGGTCATATAGTGTCCAGGAAGTCTCTCTAGTTGCACTAGATGCACTCTCCTGCTAGGTTATGGCTGCTCTATCCCTCAGGTTAGTCATCTCTAGAGGTTCTCCTTGCCAGCTATGGGCAGTGTTTGGACTTTGGCCAGAAAGTGGTGAGTTTTAACTAAGTGTGTTCTGGTCTGCTTGTTAATTGAGACCTGATGCTATTTCCACTAGAATTAAAACTTCGTGGAACTCTATGGTCAGTGGATATGGTGCATATGGGGGGATTTGTGCTGGTCTTCTGGGAAAGAGGCTTGTTGTGCTGGTCTTTAGGCACACTTGCCTGCAAAAAGTAGCATCAGCAGAGCACAGTTGGGCAGGACTTGGTGTAAGCAGGTTAGACAGCCAGTGTTGGCACTGTGCTGCTTACTGAATTTGGTTTATGCTGAGAGGTAGGGGAGAGAAAAGGTGCCAGCAGCTCCTTTGTCTCTGGAAATGGGAGTGAGTGATTGATGCTTTCAGGGAAGCCCTCAGAGATGAGCAAATAATTTCCCTTCATGTGTTCTAAGTGTTTTTCAGATCACTATTTTCACACTGTCTCTGGGTTATTTGCCTGCCTGAGGCAATACAGGATACTTTGGGTTCTATCCCAGCCATGCCTACTAACTTTTAAAACTTCAACCTTTAGAGATTTGTGGTGGTGGGTATCTGTGCTTCTCTTTGAGAGAGTAGTCATGCCAGAGCACAGGGGTGTGAGATTTGAAGCAAAGAGGGCTAAACAGCTGGTGTCTGGGCTAGCTACCCTCAGAAGGTGTCTCTGTGCCTATGCCAAGGGGCAAAGGAGTGAAATGATGTCCACTGCTTCTTTTGTCCCAGAGAGGCAATGCCACCTCTCACAGATACTCGCCAAGAAGAGGGACCAGTCTCCCTGTGAACCTTGGGTGATCCTCAGATCACACTGTCTGCACTGGGGTTGTTTGCCTGCTTTCTTTCCAGGAGTGGGGCAACACTCTCAGGTCTCTATCCCATCCAAGCCTAAAGACCTATAAAACTCTAGTGATTGAGCCCCACTGGTTGCAAAAACCCATGAAAATCAACCCTTCTTATTTTTCTAGCCAATGGCTTCGGAGAAATGTTCTCTGGAAAAAAAATAAAAAAAGAAATGTTCTCTGGTGTCTATTGTGTGCTCCACTCTTTCTCACCTTTCCCTCTGCAGACCTGCGATCCCTTTCTTCCCCAAACCATGTCTCTGCACTTCTCACTTTCCTTTTGTGGCCTCTTCTTTCCCTCTAATTGTGCCGTTTGTTCTATTAGTCCTCAGGTCAATTTCTTGGACATTCAGAATGATTTGATAGTTATCTAGCTGTATTCAGGGGACAAGGCAAGCCTAGGTTCCTCCTATTAGTTCATCATCTTAGCTCCCCCCTATACTCTAATTTTTTAATAACATGGTCTCAGAAAACACAAAAGAACTCTTTAATCAAGCTCAACATTTAAGGATATACTGCCCTTTATCAGATGCACAGTCATCTCCAAAATGGCACATTACTAAGGGATGCTAAGACTAAGTTGTTATGCTAAGTGAAGTAAGTCAGGCTAAGGAAGAAAAATACCATATGATTTCACTTATATGTGGAATCTTAAAACAAAACAAACAAAAATCAGACTCAGACCTATAAATACAGAGAACAAACTGATGGTTGCCAGAGGTGAGAAGCATGGAGTGATAGGCAAAATAGATGAAGGGGGATGGGAAATATAGGCTTCTGGTTATAGAATAAATAAATCATGAGACTAAAAGGCACAGCATAGAGAATATAGTCAATGGCATTGTAATATGGTTGAATGGTGAAAGATGATAGCTACACATGTGGTGAGCATAGCATAATGTATAGAGTTGCTTAAATCATTATGTTGTTTACATGAAACCGATGTAACATCATGTGCCAACTATACTCAAGTTTTAAGAAGAAGAAGGAAGAGAAAGGAGGGGAAAGACTAAGTTGTTTTGAAAAAAAAAAGTCATTTCTTTCCATATGACATAGTCCCCAAGCAATTTGAAATTATGGCATACGTGTTTTGTTTTACTTTATGTGTAGTTGCTCTTGGATCACCTAAAAGTTAACAGTTACACATTAATAATCACCTCAAATTTTATGTGTTTGGAAAGGTTTGAAGAATATATTTCGAGCTGCGATTCTGCCCATCATCCCTTTCCTACCCTGCTAACTATTCTCAAAATTTCAAAATTCTGAAATTTGTAATGGTATGGTTCAGTGAATAGAAACTTATTACTTTATAAGCGAAATTTATAGGAAGTGAAACCAATAACAAGTAAATACACAAGAAGATATTTGTGTATTCCTTCTAGCTATGAGTCTGCTATATCTAATTATTAGTAAATTGTTAGATACATTTACAGAAAAGATACTGACCAAAGAATGGAAACAGTATCTTATGTTTATCAGCATATTGAAAGTGACCCTATTGATAAAATTAGTTTTCTGGCTATCATTGAAGAGTATGAAAATATGACTTTAATTTTGGAGGGCTTTGTTATCTAAAACTGTCTGATCACATTTAATCTGTCAGAAAAAGGGCAATGTTGTTTTTGTACTTAAACTGACGACTCCTATTTGGAATATCTTTCATGCATACATGCATCTTGCACTGTGAAATCATGGTGATAGTACATGATTAGAACTGTCAAAGTTTTATGTGTTCTTTTGAATTTATAATTTACCCCCTTTTAACTTGACAGGCGATGATTCTTTTTCATATCTTTAAGACACTGATGAAAATATTTATATATTAACAAAATCCCACATTTCCTCACACTTTTTACAAATGATGAATACACAAAAGTGACACTGTGTTTGAAGTCACACATCACAGCATTTGATTCATCTTTTTTCAGTCCTTAGCCTTGACAGGTGCTGATGGTTTGCTTCCTATCTTAGTAACTGCTGCAAGCTGTCACATCTACTTCCAATTAATGCATATCTGTTACAGTCCAGCAGCTCTAACAAATGCAAAACTACAAAATATTTCTTCAACTTTCACTAACCAGGTGTTGCCATGGTATCTGGTCTAGCAGGCAAAGTGATGTGGCCTGTTTCTAACAGGCATATTGTCAGTCATTAGACCTACATATTTTACTCATAGACAAAAGCTGTCAATTTAATAATAGAACTGTGACTTATAATGTAACTCATTGAAAAGTAGCAGAAAAACATGGTAAACATTTTATATGCCTCTATGCTGACTGCTATTAATTTAAGTCAGTTTTTTTGTGATTCCTTCTTCAACTTGAAAACTTAGTCTTCAAGAATATCATTCAAGCTTTCATAAATTCCAGATGTATACTGCTTCATCATTTTTTCAAGAACATTAAAGCACTAAAGTTATTGAAATTTTACCAATATATATTAAACTATTACTAAAAAAATAGAAAAATATTTCCTAAAGAAGAATATTTTATTGTTTCATTACCAAATTTCAAAGTAATATTTCAGGGAAAACAATGGAGAGAGAGAGAGAGCAAGAGAAAGAATGATAGATCAATCCTGGTTATTTTTAGAGCAGATTTTTAAAAATAAAAGCTCTTAAATCATTTTGACTGATGATGTATGCTACTTATACTGAATTAAGGAAATATCAATTAAGTTCTTTATAATTAAAATAAATTTCAGAAAAAATTTCAATTAACTATTGATGACACTGTTCATGTTGATGTGAAAATAATTATTTTTTCTTGTAAATTATATTGAAACAGCACTACGTCTGAATGGACTTCTGTCTTTGTTTTAGCACTTTAGTGTACACAAATAAAAGAGAGATATATAACTGTTTAGTTGTCCTCAGAGCAAGAGAACTTCAATTTGATGGATACAGCAATATTAATTAAATTTTTCTTTCCATTGTGTTAAAATCAGTAGATAAGCCTAAGTGGTTCTGTAAGAGACTAGAATCTGAACGAGTTACTGATTGTTACTGTGCTTGGGAATATGAGGTTTGGCAAGATAACGTCTGTCTGTGTCATTTTGTAATTGATATTATTTGATTAATACTAATAATTGATAATATTGCTTAAACAAGTGAAATAGAGTGGAAAAAAACTAAACACTGATAGAGAGCAAACAGAAGAGAAAAAGGTCATATGATTTAGAATATGAATACTGATTGTTTTAATAGAGTCAAAAAATAATACTAAGTTCTGTGATGCCAGAAAACATATTTCATAAGTGGTTTCTGTAGCTAAGTCCATTTTACTCAAGTGAAGTGCACTTTAGAATGGTTACACAGTTCATTGCATTCATTCACTCATTTTTTCATAAATACTTCAAAGCACTGTTATATTCTAAACCTGCGTTCAACATTGGCTGAAGAGTGACAGCATAATATAAATAACAACTCTATCGATTCACTAAATAGATGACATTCATTGACTTCTGTTTTAGACATTTGGATATATCAGTGAAAAAATCTATGAAAGATCCCTGTCCTCTCACAGTTTAAATTTTTAGCATGGAAATGTAAACATTAAAAACTACCAACAAAGAAGTAAATAATTCAGGATTATTTGCAGATAATGCATGAAAAAACAAAAGGATGAAAAGAGTGAGAAATAGTCAGATTCAGGAAATACTTTGAAGATAGTATATACAAGATTTTTGCTGGGTTGATTTTAAGAAGACAGAGACAGAGAAGGTAGAGTGGGGGATGCTTGGAGAAAACAAATGACTGACTCACGGGTGAGTCCAAGATTTTTGGCCCAAATACCTGAGAAGATGGTGTTTCCATCAACCAAGATGAAAATGTCTGCAAGTGGAGATGGTTTTAGAGAATCAGTAGAAATTTAATTTATATACGTTGAGTTTGGCGTAGATATTACATATTTATAAGGGGAGATATTCCATAGGCAACTGGATATATAAAGCTGGAATTTGTAAAGAAATATTTCAAAATCTAAACTTGAAGTTTACCAGCATATAGATTCTACTTTAAGTCACAAGACTGGATGAGTTCACTATATGAGTATAGGTAGATTGGAAAAAAAGAGGACCGAAGGTTAAAACTACACAATGGATACAAATTCCAAAAACACAGATAGCATATACCATCTGTACATCGTTGAGTGGGGGCTATATTAACAATCAAATCCCATGTTGGTAGGTTCCTCTTGAACGAAACAAAAGATTTTTTTAATAGTCTTTTTCATCAGTCATTGTAAGGCCACAGAATCATTAATACTTGTGGCATTAATATATTTATCATTTATTTTGAGAAAATTTATTTAAATAACTAGTCCAAGTTTTTAAAGCAGTATAGGGTAATTTTTAAAAAGATTTTATTTATTTATTCATGAGAGACAGAGAGAAAGAGAGAGAGAGGCAGAGACACAGGCAGAGGGAGAAGCAGGCTCCATGCAGGGAGCCCAACGTGGGACTCGATCCCAAGGCTCCAGGATCACACCCTGGGCTGAAGGTGGCACTAAATCGCTGAGCCACCTGGGCTGCCCAGTATAGGGTAATTTTCATCATCCTCACATGTCCATGTCTTTTTTTTTTTTTTTTTTACATGTCCATGTCTGACGTGTGAGTGCCTCTTGGAAGGATTGTTCTTTACTGTCTTTATGTCTATACTGGGATTGCTAAATATGCCACAATATAAGAAAATACTTCATATTTAAAATTACAAGTTGTTTAAAAAGAAACCAAGTGAATGTATACATTTTAGGGATGACAATAAAACAATACATATTTACAGTATTTAACATGTTAACGTTTTTATATATGACATTTAAAATCATATATTGTATAACATTTACCTAGAAATAACATTATTTTTCCCTTTCCATCCATTCTTTAAGAGTTTTCACAGTTCTTTTTGACATTGTCTTTATCAACATTATAGTTATTTTCTGAGTGATCTAACAGTGTTTTCAAGAGTCTTATTTTAGGAATTGAAAAAATATGTCTTGAGAATCCCCTATTCTCAGTTTACTGTCAAAAAGATTTTCAAGAATAAATCTTTTCAGTTGCTGTATTTACAATGAGAGGAAATATGGTCCTGTGGGATAATATTCGGAACTTGAGAAGTTTATGAAGTTTAACACTAACAGGATGTGTATGGTTACTATTATTGATACAGTAACGATGGAAATAATAACTGCAATTACTATTTTGTTATATATTTTATATGATTATTGTTATAGACAGCGTTAAAATCAGCAAACATTTCCTAAATTCGTGTAATGTCAATTACTGGTTTTGATTTAGAATACGTGGAACAATAAATTCCATTTTTTCTGCCTAGGCCATTTGAGTTGTGTTAATTTCTAATTCACGTTAAAGGCACATTGGTAACTAACTATAAAACAAACATTTTTGTTTTCTTAAGGAACAGCTACTTTAGAGGTAACAGTTTACACTTGTATAACTGGAGATAAAGATTTTAAAAATAAACTTAAAACACTTAATGATCTAAATATATTGGCCAAAAATTGTGGCTTTTCCTCATGTAAAACTTAATTATATACAGCTGAGTAAAACCAAATACTTTCAAAAGAGTCATAAATTTCTTGGAAGTATTACAGTATTTAACATGTTAACGTTATACATATATATGTAATATATATTACAGTATATAACATACATACATATATATGTAATATATATATTACAGTATATAACATGTAAGAATATGAAAAGTAAATATTGGAGAGTAGGTCAAGAGAGCCAGAATCTGTTGTTTTCATTTAAAAAAATAAATCTATAATAAGGAATTTTTCCAATAAAACATTAGATCTCAGTGTTTTTCTCAACAAAATGGATGCTGGTTCCTTATAGTATTATATGGCATATAAATAATAATATGTATAGCATTTTATAGTGAATAGAGCACTTTAATATATTATATAATTTAACATGCACTATTTGGAATAAAATAAACAAATTAGAGTTTAACATTAATTTCTGATCTGTGAAGTTAACAACTTGAAGTAATAAAATATAAGAAATAGCCCTGCACACATAAGTGTGCAGTTCAATTTTTAAAATTTTTAATTATTAGTATAAGTTTTTATTTAAACGTTTCCAGGATTTCCACACTTTTCTTTACATTTTATAAATTAATTGAACCTTTACAATAATTGCTCTCTTTGCATAGCATATGTTACTGTATCACACTAATTATAGCTTTGACCAGTTGTAAATAAGTTCGTTGACCTACAGAACGATCTATAAAAGAAGTAGAAATGATTAACTTGAGGTATTCTAAACAATTTATTATTTATACCATTCCTATATTCCTATATTCCTTATAGCCATACAAACGTTCATTTATTGTGTATGTAATCACACATTCTGCTTAAACTTTCTTTTAGGTTATTAGCTTTATGTTATTGCATATACCTTATGGCATTTTTTACATGACCTAATGTACTTGAAAAGTTTTTTGGTATAATGCAGCAACCTAGAGTGTAAAATCACAAGACCTGTTTCTTTCTGCTATATGTATCTATAAAAGTTCTTTACACTTAGTGCTCAGTTTCAGAATCTTTCCCACAGGGATAATATAATTCATCTAACTGAGTTGTTGTTGGAATAGAATTCCTTTTAAACTATTTCTTAAGTGAGTAAATAATATACAAATATTAGACATTGTTATTATTCAGAGATTAAATAACACTAAGAAAAAGAGCTGTGAGTTGTTATTCCACATACTAGTTTTGTATATTTTGTTATTTTTTTTTTCAACATGCTATATCTTAAGAATCATGCATTACAACAGACGGGAAATTTGGTAAAATAGAAATAACACAGGCTTCGTGTAAAATCAATCTGCATTTTAGTCTCCACTCAACTACATACCAGAATAGGCTTTGGACTATTTCTCAATCCTTTTTATTCTAAATTGGTAAGTGAAGAAAATAGGTCTATTTTAGAAAGTTATTGAAAAAATTCTTCCTTTCTTAGAAATTATTAAAGCTTGAGTAACCTGTGTAAAAGTTGTGAAATGCACAAGTACTAACATAAGTGAGAATCAAAACTGACTAGTATAGAAATGTGAGTGTGGGTATAAGGAATTAGATAGATTTAAAAATATATATATAATTTTCTTCATATGTAATAAAGTTGATTTATTATACCATGTTTCCCTTTCTCACATACCCATCCAGCTTAGGTAAAATAATTGTATCATCAAATATTTGTGTATACCCTTTGCTCTTTTGGTCCTTTTTTATTTCTGCAAACCAACTTGTCAAAATTGCAATCATAATGAAAATAGATTTTCTATTCTAAATCTATGTAGCTGATTAAGGTTAGAGAAATAAATGTATCAGGAAGGCTGTTCTCATTCTAATTTCATGATCATAAACTTCAAAAAGTTATTTAACATGATCTGAAAAACACAGTTTCCCTAGTCTACATTTCCACTTTTCTATAGGGGTATTTTATATAATCTTTATCTTTAAACCCCTGACACCTCATTTTCTATCCTCTTTATCACCTCATATCTCTATCCCCATCTACTCTCAGCAAATGATACTGCTTAGTATTATTATGAGAAGATTTAAGTAACAAGAGATGTCTCATCAAAAATCCACTCTATGTTTGTCAATTCATTACCATCCATTCTGTTATCAACAATGAACTATTTTTCACCTGACTATAATAGACCCTCCCATTTGTGCACTAAATCCTACCCTCTCTCACTCAAAAGCCTGGCTAGAACTTTCTCCTTTTCTCCCACATTCTCAATTCCTCTGTAACAATTTCCATAAGCATACAGATATGTTGTGATCAATTCCATAAAAAAAAAAAAAAATTATCCTTGACCTATTTACTCTCCCGTTATTTTCCCATTTCTCTGTTGAGTGTTACAGCAAATTTCCTGGAAATAATTTTCCATATTTAACTCTCCAATATTCCTTTTTCCTCCCTCTCTTAAACTCTCTTAAACTGACTGTAGTCAACATTTTGCTACCATCACTCCAGTGAAAACACTCTAGTCAGTCATCGGTTACCTATATATTGTTAAATCCAGAGGTTAAATCTTAGTCCCAATCCTATTTTAGCTGCCAGCAGTATTCATATTCACTGTGGCTTATCACTTCCAGTCAGAAATAAATACTTGATTGGCTAGAGAATCATCACCTGGCTTCAAAGACTCCATGCTCTCTTGTTTTGCTTTTATGGAATTGACTTTTTCTCAGACCTCTCTGGCTCTTTTCCTTCTTCACTCCAAACTCTCCAATCACTGAAGTTCCTCAAAACTCCATTCTTGAACTTCTATCCTCTACCTACACTTATTAATTAATTTACTTAATCCAGTCTCATAGTTTTAAATAATAGCTCTTTACTGACTGGCAGCTGCCAAATTCCCACCTGAATTAAAACCTCTTCCCTGAATTCCAGACACATAAGCCAAATTTACATCCTTACATCCAGCCTAATATCTACACATGACATTTAAACTGAACACGTGCCAAAGAAAACTTCAGAATTTTCCTACCAAACCTTCTCCACCAATAGTATCAATGGTATCATCTCAAAGTCAAATCCATCTTTCCATTACCTCTGGCCCAAATCTTGGTTTCATTCTTTTCCTCTTATTCCTTTGCAATTTATAGTTACTTTATCAGAAATCCCATTGATTTTACATCAAGAATCTAATCACCACTCACCAGCCCTGTTGTTTCCAAGCCAGTGTAGCCACTATTTCATATGTGATATTTCATATCTACCCTCCTACTAGCCTCTTCTTACTCCACAGCCTTGGTCTTTCTAATAAGTGTAAGTCCAACTGTGCCACTTTTTGTTCAGAACACTTCAGTAACTATCTCATAAGGCCAAATCTCAATATCTTATAGAAGCCTAATACTTAAAAACTCCAGCAAATCACCAAAGAGTCTGACATCCTATTTGATTTCCTTTTTGCCCTGTGCCCCTTCACTCTGTCTTTCCCAAATATACTCCTGTCTTGCTTTATTTCAAACATGCCAGACATGTTCCTTCTGCCTAGAATATGATTTTCCTTTAATATAGTATTGCTTGCTTCCTCACATCTTCTGAGGCCTTGATGAATTTTTACCTTCTCAGTAAAGCCTACTTGGATTATACTAGCAAAATTGTAAAACTCCCATGAGCATTTCTGAACTCCTTTAGATTGTTTTATTTCTATAGCGCTTAGCACTTCTAGCACACGATATATTTTACTTATTTATAATATTTATTGATTTTTTGTCCATTACTTTAAAACGTAAGTTCTACATGTGCAGATTTTTTTATTCACTGATGCCTTGGATATATCTATTAAATGTTCAACAAATATTTTTTTAATGGATAGATCATTGATAAGGCTACTATTATAGTTGTAGGAACAAACACAGAAGAAGTAACTTGCCAATGATAACATGAAGAGTATGTAACAAATATGAAATTGAGATGCAGACAATTATATTACTAAATATCATGCTTTAACTACTTCATTATATTTATCATCAAATGATGTATCAAACTTTCTATAATCATGTCTCTGCTGCTACTACAAAGTCATCCCACACTGGTACATTGATTATTTTATTTTATTCATCTGCTTCAAATAATAAACTCTGTAAGGGAATATTTGAAGATTAAGGATACTTGTGGATTGAATATAAGTTGGTGATATATTCTTTAACAATTACTGATAATGCTATTCACATTTCAACCAGCAGCTTGTATCTGGAAGGAAGTTTAGCTTTGAGTATCAAGTATTACATGTGCTCCTAAGTCCTTGAATGATCTATGAGACTTTAGCAAAATCTGCCTAAAGGAAGAATAGATAATTTATGATATAAGGTGAAATTCTTCATATCTTTCAAGAAACATCCTAAAGATCAGTTATTTAAAGTCTTTCCTGCTTATTTCTACTAGAAACATTCACTGTCATTACTAAATCCCATAATACTTTTACTCTTTTGTATTGAAAGGATATTTTTATTTACATTATATTTATTCAAAAAAATAATCATATATTCCTAAGCAGAGTATCAGCTGTTTGAGAACATTTATTTTTGTGCCCCACAGCACCTACTGCTTATATTTTATTAAAAGTGGAGCTTTAGTAAATATTTGTTGAATTGAGTGCGTATAAAAAAGAAACAAAATACACTACAATTGTATGGTAAAGTAAGTAAAATGAAACTAGTTAGTTTTTAAATGATGATAATGATCATTTGTTTTCTATACCACCCTTCTCAGCCAACTGAGAAGATGAGCCTATGTGACTGAGAGATTCTGCAAAGTACAAGTACTGAATCTAATCAAATACTTGAAGGAAATTTTTGTCTTGCTTGTTACGAGAAAAGAATTATAAATGAGCCACATGATGCCCTGGGTTTATTTCAGAATTTCAGTGTTTGTTTGGTTGTTTCAGAAAAGCTTAAGAAATTTCTCACTGCACCAGAAATCTTTAAAATCCCATGTACTTTGGGAGTTTTCACACTGTGGATAAGGTAGGATTTTCAAAGAAGTAACAAATAACATTTTAAATTCATTAAGCTTGAAAGTAGTTGAACTCTTCTTTGTAAGACTGCTAACGTACAATAAGTTGTAAGAAAAAAAATACAGAGCTTTTTGTAAGTGTTGGCAGCTAGTCAAAGAAAATCCTGAAGTTTTTGAAGTTTAAACTGCTTCATTTGCTAGATTATTGTAATTTTTTTGAGAAAGATTCTATTTTTCAAGCTCTTCATTAGGAAATTCAGCTTAGAATATTTCTTTCAAAATGCTCAACTACATTCCTAACAGTTCTAATTGAAGGATTAATATGAATTCAGATGCATATTTTCAATTGTGAGAGTGGTACATTATCATCTTAACCAAAAATTTTCCATAATCATTCATATGCCAACTACAAGGAACATTTGCTTTTTGGCTAATATTCTCAACTATGAATGTCATGATTCTATGAGTGGTGTATGTTTTCTGTAATTTCTTGATCTTGGTGATAAGCCATCAGAATTCTGAAACATGACTAAAGTGAACAAAGGACAGTTATATAATGGAGAAAAAATGCAAGAGAAATATGAACTATTGGTCTCAGTGAAAACATTCCACTAATTCTAAAGATATATTGAATCTAAATGTTTGAAGAATATTTGTTACTCATTTCCTATCCTAAATTTTGAATGTCATTTTATCTCTGTATGCATATTCTCAGCAACTTTTCACTTTTTTATTTTTGAGTTAGAATTATACATTTCAAAACATAAAAGCTTTTTAGAACTGAAAATTCAATGTCAATTTCAAAATTTTATTAGAACTGAATGAAAACAAAAGTCTTTAAATTCTGAATGACATACTTGTCAATTTTGAAAGTGTTATATAAACTAGTGACAAGTATGAAGATGCAATAAAATATTCTGTCTAAGGTATCACTAGCTTTACATTTTAATAGTGTATGTATCCTAAAAATGACATATTTTCATTCTCTAGGAAAACTCATTCTTTACCATATGGTCATTGGTTATACTTGATTTTCAAGTAAGTCATTATTGTATCTATATTTAAAATGTTAAAAAAAAGAAGGAAAAGCTATAGAAGTTAGCCTAAAAATTTAACAAAATCTATGTATCTATTTCCTTCTACTATAATCAGTAAAGAATTGCCTTATTATTTCTCCTCTAGTCCAGCTTTCTTGTGTAGTAAATAAGTAGAATCTCTTCATGGTAGTGCTGAGTGATGTAAGTTTTAGAGTCGATGCCTGTCGAAGAAAATTACTTAGATTTCTCCATCTATGGAGATCCAGTTAACATTGTTTTGTGACCTAAATTTCATAAACCAAAGTGTTTCTATGTTTCATAGAGTTTTATTAACATTTCTCATGTTTTCTGGTCTCTTCTACTCTTGGCTCTGGGGCCCCTGTGATTCTTCATGTCATTATCACTTTGATTATAAAGCTCAGTTTAGCTCCCACAATAATAATCCCTCTCAGTATGCATTTGTATTTTCAAATTTTGGACAATTTCTGCAGGCAGATGGAAAAAGGGTTTATATCACTGTCATAAAATTAATAGAATGGGCACTGCAAGCATCATATTTCTTAAAATGTCTTTCGGTTTTGCAATCTTTGAGAAATTTTGCTTGAATGTGACTCTGTATCTTGACAGTCTATCATTTGCCTCTTTTTCCTCATTCCTTCCACATTATCTGGTGTCTCTCTTTCTTTGTCTCATGATATCAGGAGGAAAACAAAAACATGTCTTCCCCTAAGTCATGCTGAAACTGACTCTTACCTCAAGATCAGGATGGGAAAGGTGGGGTTTTTTTTAGCATTAATTTTCAGTATTTATTACTGTTTCTATATAAATCAATTAGTGTGCTGATGAAATAAAATTGTACTGATTTTTTTTGAATATTTTTTTTCTATTTCATTGCAGTTAAAAATGGAGATTCATTCATTGGAGTGCTGGAGTGGTTCAGCCAGTGAAGCCTCTCACTCTTGGTTTCTGCTCTGGTGGTAATCTCAGAGTCATGGGATCTAGTCCCTAGTGGGGCTACATGCTCAGCTGGGAGTTTGATTCTCTCCCTCTCCCTCTGCCCATCCCCCAGCTTGTGCACTCTCTCTCTCTCATGAATAAATAAATAAATAAAATTTAAAAAAAGAAAGTGAGGTTGCATCTCCTTTAACATATTCATCATAATTGTTTTAAATTCCCAGATTGATATTTTCAACAGTTCTACTATGTCTCGGCCAACTGCTCACTCTGTCTCTTCAAATTGTGTTTTGGTTATTGGTATGCACTCCGACTTTTTTTTTTTTTTTTTGATAGTTAGAGATGGTATGCTGTAAATGACCTTTAGTGATGTGCCGGTAAGGCATGTGCTGGAGAAAGTGTTCTTATTCTTATGGTTACATTTCAGTCTTTCAGTGAGTCTATGCCCCTTGACTATGTACATCATAGTTTCTCAGTTTTTCTCCCCCTATTAAATGAAAAAGGATGCCTAGGGGGGCTAGAGCGGGATATTTCCCTTCCCTTAGGTCAGTTAGGGTCTGCTAATACCCCAGCAGGTTACGATCTAGTTAGTCTCCTTTAGGAGCAAGCTTTGTTAAGAAAAGACTACTCTGGTCTATTTCAAAATCACTCCGCTTTCCTTTCCCTGCCAAAAGCCAGAGGAAATTTTTCTCTGATATTTACTGTGGGAAGCTGGTCAAACTTTTTGAAGTAAGTTTCATCATATGCTGGGGGTCTCATCAAGACTGAGTCTACCTAGAAATTTTACCTTTCAAATATGTCTGCACAATTGAGCTTCTACAATTCATCAATCACTATTCAGGTTTTTCTTTCCCAGCTCTGATTCACGAATTCTAGTTTTCACTTGAAAGACTGTTCTGAGAAGCTGTGACTCTGTATTTTCCCATCCGACTTTCCAATTTGAGGGGCAGGGTTTTGTTGTTTTCCTCTTTCTTAGAAACCCAAGAGGTTTTAAACTGAATAAAGGATAAAATGGAGTTTTAAAATGGAGTTTTAATATAAAATGGAGTTGGGAAGTCAGATAAGGGAGCTCTCACCCATTACCACTCACCATTAATTGCAGACCTCAATAAGAAGAGATGTATCTTATATTCCCAACGGGAAGAAGGGTACTTTAGTACTCCAGCAAGAACGTTTTCTCCTTGCCCAGCAACAGCTCAGACAATGAAAGACTATTACAGCTCAGCCAATAAAAAGTCACTATAATTTGAATTCCTAGTTTACTTTAATGGACTTTTGATTTATAATAGCCTCTCCAACTCCCATCTTTCCTCTATGAAAGTGTTCCTCTCCTTTGTTCTCCAGTCTTACCTATGGTTTTTGCTATAGCTTGCTTGTTCCCGATTACAATTTCTGTTATTCCTGAATAAACCCTTTTTATTGGCAAAATAACTATTTTTTTAACTTTTAAGATCAACATTACTTGATGTCAGAAGTGGGGTCCAAAGATGGTCCCTCCAACATCTTTGAGGTTGGTGAGCAAATAGGACTAGTATGCACTGAGCCCATTAGGCCCATTGACCTCATTGCTCTCTCTAAAATTCTAGGGTTTGAGGATAAGTTTTTGCCTGAATTCAAGCTCTACTCTCTGTCTTGAGCTCTGTAGGATTCACTGGGGATCTGTTTTGCTTTGTTTTAATTTTAAAAGTTTTATCTTTTTTTTTTTTTTTTTTTTTTGTTAGTACTCATTTGGCATTTGGTCCAACTCCTTTGGATTCTAGCTGTTCCTATTGAAACTGTGCTGATATTTGGCCCAATTCCTTTGGAATGAGGCTGTTTAGGAATTTCTCTTTTGCTCTAGAGAAAAAGCTGTCAAAAAAGGGATTATAGTGATTAAATTCTCTGAGGGAACCCCCTTTCAGGGACCAAGGCTGGTTTTATGTTTAAAAACTATGATCTTTCCTCATGCAAATTTTTAACTAATGGACCAGCTTAGCTAAAGATAATTTAGAACTTCAATGACCATTATGGGGAACTTTCAATTTCCCCAAACTTGTTTTTCTCAATGCGAAATTAGAGAGTTGTGGCTCCAATATTCAACAACAATAATAACAACGTCAAAGCAAACATGAGTGGGATGCCTATTTCAATTGGTATCTTGAGGCTTCCAAATATTTACAGGATTCTAAAATTGCCCTGCAAAATACTATTCCTAAATTACTGAAGCAAACAAACAATCAAAGGAAAACAAGATGGTTTCTGAGGAATCCTTTTCTGCTCCCATCTTTCTTGTCTCCAGACACACAGCAGCCATCTTGTGCTCAGGCCCTGTTTTGGTACCATTTTCATCTATTCCGTCTGCACCATCCCCACTCCTCAGTACCCTTGCCACCCCTTCCCTAATTTTAATTCTTTCACTGAACTTCCTTTTCTTCAGAACCTCCTCAACTTTCTCTTCTCCTGAACCTGCTGAAAGGTTTAACTCTTTAAATGTAAGTCTTCTGAGGATCCAAATAACCTCTAAATTCTTTGTTACCTGGACTAAAGGTGAACTGTGAGCCATAGTTAAAAAGTTTATGAAAATAACTGATGATCCTCATAGATTTGCTGAACAGTTCAACACAATCATTCAAGCTTACTAACCTGGTTTCATAGATTTATATCAATTAGTACACATGCTTGTTGATGATGGCCAGGCTAAACATTGAATGAAACTAGGTTGATGAGAAAAATCCCTTTCATTTCTTTCTTTCTTTTTTTCTTAATTGAAGGAGAGAGAGAGAGAGAGAGAGAGAGAGAGGGAGAGAACGAACATCCTAGGGCTTGATTCACAACCCTGAGATCATGACCTGAGCTAAAATCAAGAGTCAGACAATTAACTAACTGAGTTACCTAGGTGCTCTGGAAACATCCTTAAAGGGATTTAGAAAAACAGACCCCTAACTTTTGGCAAGATGCTAGCACACTTACTGGAAATATCCACCAAGCATTTCCAACAGCTTTTCCTAAGGCTTTTAATTGAAACAAAATTCAGTCTTGCACACAAAAGCTTGATTAACCTGTTCATGACTATTACGATCAACTCTAAATTGTCTTTAAAGAAAATTCTGGTCTTCTTTTAGATGTCAAATCCACTTAGTATTTGGCTCTGTGTTTATTCATGGGCTGAAACAGAATCTTTCTCTTTTAGTTAAAAGGACCCGGATGACTAAGAAACTACATCCACAGCAGTTATAGTTAATTTGGCAAATCAGTTTGTCTGAACCCTGGATATTCAACTAAAAGAAGGGCCACTAAAACTCTGAAGTTTCAACTCCAGCAAATGGAGACTCCCAAATAAAACCAAAAACCTCGTGGTCTCTGCTAGTATTGCAAAGAGCCAGAATATTAGAAAAAAAATTATTACAAACTTAGGCACTCCAGGTGTATAGAGTTCCCTAGCCAGGATTTTCAGTGTCTTCCTAATTCCCAAACAGGGCTACAAGGAACTACAGTGGCTTTTCCCAATCCTCCATCTTAATCCACTCAAATGACAATCTAGACTGGGAATGAATTTCTCTCTATCCATACTGACCCTGGAGCTATACACTCAATGTTCAAACTCATTGCTATAACACAGCCTGTGCCTTAGAGTACTAAAATGGTTTGAATAGTGGGAATCTCTAATAAACCTCAACAGGTTCCTGCTTCTGAATCTATTCCCTCTTGTTCAGGTGCTTTGAGATACCCACCATTTCCCCCATATTTTCTTCACCTTTATTCATTTACTTGTCTGAGATTTTTTAGAAAAATATCATGCTGAATTCTCCTCCTAAAAGGGGAAATAATTCTAGAATTTTATAGTAATAATCAAAATAGCCAACCAGGTGAATTTAATGACCCATAACATCTTTTATTTGCTCTGATAGCATTAATGCTGAGCTGGGGAGACTGATCATTTGTCTTTACTAGATCATGTACCATGCTCTTTATGGACAGAATCTTCAACTGTTATTGGCAGAAACTGCACTGCACCTCCATTGAGATTCAAATACATCCCTCAAAACCTCTTTTCAGAATTCATAACCTATAAATAAAGAAGGTTTTCAAGGCACCAAGCCCAAAATAGTTGGTATGACTTTGGGGTACATCATGACCTTGGATGATCTGAAAACAGTAAGGTTTCTTTAACCTCCACTGGGGATGAAATGAAAAATGGCTATGTCCAAATTTATTAAATCCCATACTTTTACCAGCTGCTCTGGCTATTATTAAGGTTCCTGATTATTCCAGACTTGATTTCCAGGGTGCCAAAGAAAACTACTTCATTGATATTTCCACCAAAATTGGTACTTTCAAGGAAACTGATAGCTAAACCTTTGTCATAGTCCAAAGGATTATTCCCCAAAATGATAATTTGGATAAAGTCACCAGAGATAATTTGGAAACATGTACCTCAATAGAAGAAAACAATATTGGAAATATTATAATTGATATAATAAGAAGGAGAGGTTTGGTTTGGATCAAATAACAATCTGGTCTTCCAGAAATTCTAAATTTCTCACTACTTACCACTGTAAATTCATTAAACCATTGGTCTACTGACAAAACGATAGCATACATGAACCAGTATTGGTTGGAAACTTCCATATAGCCACAAAAAAGTGCCCACCTCATTTGTTTCACCTGCCCAAAGTACAACCCAAGGAAACCTGTTTGCTCTGCTCTTAGACACTATAAACTTCCCAGTGGGCCATTTAAGTTTTGGCAAAAGGATTTCATACAGCTTTCCTTGTCTCGTAGATATAAATATGTTTTAGTCATGGTTTGCATGTTTTCTCATGCACCAAAGATTTTCCTTATGGACAAGCCACTGATTCTATGGCTAAAACTTTGTTAGAAAATATTATCCTTAACTAGAAAACCCCCTCAAACTTTACAATGATCACTTAGGTGCTTTGATGAATCTGTACTATTTAGCTAGTTTTACACTTTCACCGTACTTATCATTCTCAATCCTCAGAGTTGGTCAAATGTACTAACAGCTTCATGAAAACTCAATTGGAAAAATTTGTAGAGATCCTCCAAATACCCTGGGCAAAGGCACTGCCATTGGTCCTGAATATCCTTTGGAACTCATAATATATCCCTTTGGGAGCTCATAAACTCTCACCCTTCAAGATAGTCACAAGATATCCAATGCACCTGGCCCATGCCTCTATGGCCCCCAGTTGATAAAAGATATGCTTCAATATTGTAAAGGCTTAATTACTTCTACTAATATTAAACATGCTTTAGTACACTAATCTTATCACAACACATTCCTAGGAAATGAACATTTTAAGAATCACACCTTGCAGTCTAGGGATTTAAATCATCTAGTAGAAAAGAAACCCCAGAAAGACTCTCTTCAACCTCTCTGGAAAGGTTTCTGTCAGGTACTGTTAACCCACTTCTGTGCCTTCAAACTGTAGGGAATAGATTTTTGGATTAATATGACTCATCTAAAGAAAGCACAAAACCCTGACTAGATCTGCTCACCCTCTGGTGACCTAAAAATAAAGATTCCCTGTAATTGAAGCAGACACCACCTAATGAGACAGCTTTCCCAAAATGCCTGGACCAAGCCTATCTACCTTCTCACTATTGCTTCTTCTCTCTTTTTCATGGAAAGACATTTCCCTTATCTGAATTTCCCAATTCCTTGAGAAAGGGTATAGTCTCTATGATTGTTTGGATTTTCTGTCAGAAACCTTGATCTGCCCAAGACAGCAATGAGCCCTTAGTTCATCCTGTAAGTAATTTTGCTGAAATTCCAAATGTCACTGTATGCTTGAATTGTTCCACAGGTCCTTTATATAAGATTAGGGTATTAAACCTACCTAACCCCATTCCCTGCTTCAATTTAACATGACCCTGGGATGGAAAAATGAGATTTCTTGCTACTGTAAGGCAGCCTATATAAATTGAGCCATTTCAACCTTGCTGACATACCCATACTTTCAAGGTAATCTTTCAGTATACAATAATACAGCATCTTAGTCTTAGTTCAATCATGCTAATAACTCTACACTGGACAGTAGGTCCATAGATACTAATACATATGATGGAGTCCTATTACACTCCCTGGGTCCTTTTAACTGGTGGTCTTAACAAACGTGCCTATGTTTGGACAACTCATTGTCTTCATACTGGAGAATAAAAGGCTAATGTTCTCTTTCTGTATTTACCATTCTACTTTCTCTTTTGTGCACTTTTCAATGTGGGAAATGACACACAGGAAAGGTCCTTCTTAGCATCAAGGGACAAAGGGCACTGAATTTGGAAAACCTTGACACTTGGTCACTGGTGCTTTTGGAAAAAGATCTTGATTAAAAGGGGAAAATGTGAAACTAGATTAAGGGAGCTTCATTTAAAATGGAGTCAGAGGCCAAAGGGGGAAGTTCTCATGCTTTACCACTCAGTATCAATTGCAGACTCCAGTAGGAAGAGAGGTATCTTACATTCCCAACAGGAGGAAGCTGACTTTACTACTACTCCAGCTGGAGGAAGGGAGATTTTCTCCTTACTTACCAACAGCCCAGCTAATGAAGAACTAACAGCTCAGCCAGTGAAAAGCTACAATGCTTTGAACCTCCAGTTTGCTCTAATGGACTTAAAAAAAGTTTTTGTATTTGAGTCTGGTTGACATACAGTGAGTGTGTGACATTAGTTTCAGGTGTACAACATGATGATTCAACTTCTCTATATGTTATGCTATACTTACCACAAATGTTGCTGTCATCTATCACCATGCAATGCTATTAAAATATCATTGACTATATTCACTGCATTGTGCCTTTTCTGCTTGACTTATTCATTCCCATACTGGAAAGCTGTATCTCCCACTATCCTTCAACCATTTCCCCATCTCCCAGTGGGCTTTGTTTATAACAGCTCTTCTCAAATCCCTTCTTTTCTCTATAAAGGAACATTTCTGTTCTTTGTTGTCCAGACTTGCCTATTGTTTTTGGCTGTCACTTGCTTGTCCCAATTGCAATTCCTCTGCTATTCCTGGATAAACCCATTTTGTTGGTAAAATAACTGGATCTTTTATTTTTAAGATTGAAAAATTATTGATTTTTTAGTCTGCTCAGCTTTTTACTTCTTAGGATGGAATGATGACTTTCAAACCTCTTAAATGCCAGACCAGAAACTGGAGTAGGTCCCTTAGTTTTTGTAGTTAGTACTATTAGGGTCTTTCAGTACTTTAGGGTCTCTAACAGACTGAAGTCAAGATGTCAGCTAGGATTATAATGACTACAAGAGTAGACTGGGGAACGTTTTACTTCCAAACTCCCTCATGAGGTTGTAAGAAGGATTTTTAGTTCTTGCAGTGCTGGAAATTCACATGGAAGTGAAAAATTCTAGAACAGATGAATCAAGTAAGAAAAAGCAAATTGGGTTAATACTATCTGACTTCAAGACTTACTATAAAGTTATGGTAACAAAATCAGCATCATATTGGAATTAAGTTAAATGTATCAATGACATAGAATAAAGAGTCCAGAAATAGACTCATACTTATATGGACAATGGATGTTTGATAAAGATGCAAAGGCAATTTAATGAAGAAATTATCATTTTTCAGCAAAATTATACTAGAACAACTAGAAATACATATTTAAGAAATATGAAACATTAAATTATACTCAGTAATCATGCTAAGAACCTGAAGACATGTATTTGCAAATTCTTTCATGCTTTACTTTCCTGAATCATCTTTAGTTTGATATTTATATTAAATTAACAACTCTTCTACTGGGTTTGTATTCAGGTTTTGGTCTCTTAATTCTTAAGCCTTCTAGGCTTTTAGTTTACTTCTGCCCAGAGAGAGGTTTTTTTTTGTTTGTTTGTTTTTTGTTTTTTTTCTGATTTTAGAAGTCTAAATCTAGCAATTGCTATACTAATACTTCATGTAGGGGTGCTTGGGTGTCTCAGTCAGTTAAGCATTCAATCTTGATTTCAGTTCAGTTTATTATCTCAGGGGTTGTGAGATGGAGCCCTGCACTGGGCTCCTCACTCAGCAGGGATTATTTCCTTCTGCCCCTCTCCCTGCTTGCACTATCTTTCTCTCTCTAAAATAAATAAATCTTAAAAAAAATACCTTTATCTATAATAATTACATTTATGTACATAGCTGTACACTTGTTTTCACTGTTGTATTTATTTCAATGTATTCATAGCACAGTGACAAAAATTGAAAAATTCTGTAACTTAGGATCATCTGCTAGTGAGAATCCTCATTAAGTTTTTTCTTCAAATATTTTTTAAAGATTTTATTTTTTTCTTCAAATTTTTATTTAAATTCTAATTAGTTAACATACAGTGCAATATTGGTGTCAGGAGTAGAATTCTTCACTTACATATAACACCCAGCTCTCATCATTATAAGTGTGCTTCTTAATGCCCATCACCCATCTAACCCATCAATCATCCACCTCCTTCCATCAACCTTGTTTGTTCTCCATCTTAAAGAGTTTCATATAGTTTGTTTTGCCTCTCTCTGTTTTCCTCCTTCTATATGTTCATTTGTTTTATTTCTTAAAATCCACATATGAGTGAAATCATATGGTATTTATCTTTCTCTAACTGACTTATTTCACTTAGCATAATACACTGTAGCTCCATCAATGCTGTGGCAAATGGCAAGACATCATTCTTTTGGTTGGCTGAATATATATATATATATATATATATATATATATATATATATATATATATATATTACACCCCATCTCTTCCCATCCCATCTCTTCTTTATCAATTCATCAGTCAAATGGACATTTGGGCTCTTTCCATAATTTGGCTATTGCTGATAATGCTTCTATAAACATTGGGGTGAATGTATTATTTTGAATCTGTATTTTTATATCCTTTGGGTAAATACCTAGTACTGCAATGGCTAGATCATAAGAAAGGTCTGTTTTTAACTTTTTTAGGAACTTCCATACTGTTTTCCACAGTGGTTGCACCGGTTTGTATTCTCAGCAACAGTATAAGAGGATTCCCCTTTCTCCACATTCTTGCCAACACTTATTGTTAACTATGTTCCTAATTTTAGCCATTCTGACAGGTGTGAGGTGGTGTCTCAATGTGGTTTTGATTTGTATTTCCCTGATAATAAATGATATCGAGCATCTTTTCATGTGTCTGTTAGCCATCTGGATGTCTTCTTTGGAAAAATGTCTATTTATGTCTTCTGCCCCTTTCTTGATTGGATTATTTGTTTTTTGAGTGTTGAGTTTGATAAGTTCTTTATAGATTTTGGCTACTAACCCTTTATCGGACATGTCATTTCCAAATAGCTTCTCCCATTCCATAGGCTGCCTTTTAGTTTAGTTGAGTGTTTCCTTTTCTGTGCAGAAGTTTTTATCTTCATGAAGTCTCAATAGTACATTTTTGCTTTTGCTTCCCTTGCCTTTGGAGATGTGTCTAGTAAGAAGTTGCTATGGCTGAGGTCAAAGAAGTTGCTGTCTGTGTTTTCCTCTAGGATTTGATGGTTTCCTATTTCACATTTAGGTCTTTCATCCATTTTGAATTTATTTTTGTGAATACTGTAAGAAACTAGTCTGATTTCATTATTCTGCATGTTGCTTTCCAGTTTCCCCAATACCATTTTTTGAAGACTGTACTGTGTTTGTCTAGTGGATAATCTTTCTTGCTTTGTCAAAAAATTAGTTGATCATATAGTCGTGAATTTATTTCTGGGTTTTTTTATTCTGTTCCATCAATCCATGTGTCTGTTTCTCTGCCAGTACCATACTATCTTGAATATTACAGCTTTATAATAAATGAGAATCTTCATTTTTATTCTTAAAAATCATAAGAAATAAAATTCTTAGGTCATCATAGGACACGAGGTAATTTCATGTGAGCCACTCTCTTAATCTAAACCATTTAACTGGAAATTTCCCTAATTGAAAACAAGAACATAATTTTAACTAATTTATAACCTTAGACATATTTCCTAGCAATTTTCACGAGTCCCTGAGTTTTCTGCCTTTCATAATAGTGTAAGAAAACATCTTTTTGATAAAAGTACCTTGGACTTATAAAGTAGTTATGGTTTAGATATGATAGTTGTCATCTTTTGCTCTGGAAAAAGTCCCAAATAAAAAGTTTGTCCTATGGAGCTCTATGCCCTTTATTCTAAAATGTTTTAAGTTTAAATGTCAAGTAGGTAATCATAACGACAAATGTTCTGGTCCTATTACTTGGATGTAAACATCTGCTTTTGGCTTTAATGTCATAAACATCTAAGCTTAGAACAAATATATTCTTTTAAGATATGAAAAATAGTTTGCTATTGAGAATAAAGAATGGAAATGGCAAGAGAATTTAGTCATTTCAAATGCAAATTTACATGCGTGTAATTCTCATTTGCATGCATGCAATTTCAAAATTACTTTATGTGTTTGATGAGAACAGACTAGAATCATTTGGTATAGAAAAGCATCTGCTACACATACACAGGAATATTATTCAACTTGAAGAAAAATTTACTGCATGCATCAAATTGACATTATAGTGGCTATAAAACAAAAAATAATAAAATATTATTGAATGAATTCATTTGTTTAAGGACATTTACAATGATAAATGTAGCCATGTAAAAAACATTTCACTCATCTGTTTTTATCTTAATTTGCATACATCCTATATACCTCACTTTTATTTTCATATTCCATGATTTAAAAATTAGAAATGACAAGAAAATCAGGCTTTTATCTTGTTTTCCACAAAATGGTGTTTTTGTATTTCTGATAAAGGTCTTACATGTTTTAACTTCTGAGTCTCTAACTCTAAATACCTTATTGTCTAGAGACACATACTCTGTAAAATGTTGGTTTTTTTTTTTTCGTTAAAAAAGTTTTGTTAAACTTGTTCAAATCCAAAAAGTAGTGTAACATAGAGGAAAAATATTTTTAAAGTTTACAAAATCGAACAAGTAAATACACAGAAAAGCCAATTGTACCTAGGAAACATGATTTCTAAGAAGTAGACATTTTACTTTTAAAAAATACATTTTAGTTATTTCCTAAATTATTCAAATTTAACATTTTATTTTGATGACAGAGAGGAAAATAATAAGTCTGTCTTTAAATGTATTCTTCTTCCTGGGTTTCTTTATAATTTAGCATGGATGGTTTATGTAGATACCTTAATAGGCACTCTGTATGTAAACAGCTAAATATTAGGACTATGTGAGATACACAGTTGGAAAAGTAAAACACACATATGAACATCGTAAACTGAGTGAAAGGAACTCTTTTTATCATAAACATGTATAAAGGTATTATTGAGAACAGTATTGGTTTAAGAAAATATTTACAGGAAAAAAAAATCTTTTGACCAGTTCTCAGTTGTAGATAAACATTGTTCCATTTCTTCACCTGGAGCAACAGGTGAATCAGAATATCAGAGAGTTAGAAATGAGTATTCTATTTTTAACTCTACCCATGTTACACATGTGGTTACAGGAAAGGTATACCACCCAGATTCCTCCATAAAAGACTTGTCCCTCTAACTGGCATCTGTGTTTGGGTTTGACACACATGTACAGATGAACTCACTCAAGGTCATGCTTTATCTGTGTGGCTCATATCCAGTGAAGAATCAAGATAGGCAATCTCAGTGTATGACAATGCTGGTAGGACGTATTCATTGCAGATGTCTTCATGAGGTCAGTCAAATTTGTCAGGTGACTTCTCTCTCTGCCCATTATTGTTTCCTCCCTCATCCTTCCATAGGTGTTGAGTTGTAATTAATACTCAACATGATAAAGTTTGTCTCAGCTTCTGCTACCTCAGAAACAAACTAGTGACAGGAATTCTCAAGAGTGGTGCAAAGAAGAGAGTGACAATATTTAAATGGTATCCCTTGCCAGCCTGCCTGCTAACAATGAGGAACACTTCCTTGTTAATGAGCAGAGCACAGACAGCCCTGACACGTGGTAGTGGTCTTTACTTGTTAAAGCTGTCACAGGGATTAAGGAATACCTGGGTGGCTCAGTTAACTGAGCCTCTGACTTGATTTCAGTTCAGGTCTTGATCTAGGGTTGAGTTCAAACCCTGCATTGGGCTCCATGCTGGGTGTGGAGCCTACTTACCATAAAAGTCTCACATAGTGAATTAGCACAATGTAACAGTGAAAAAGGGATGTGACAGCTGATGAAATTTATCAGACATTTGAGAGGCACACGATAAATAGTAAATATAAAGATTTTTATGCCAACGTCAGGCACTGTTGGAAAAATAACTTGATATGTGCTCCTCCAAATGTTGAATCTTATATTTGCAAGCCCTGAGCCTGAAAAAGTTGCCTGACCTTCCCTACTGAGAGCTAACACTCCCTTTTCATTTAAAATCAATGTAGAAACTCCTTCCCTATAACACAACTGTCCCAAATGGTTTGGTAGCAATTCAAAATGTAAAATGTAGACTTATCATATGATTTAGCAATTCTAGCTCTAGATACAATCCCAAGAGAGCTATAAATAAATGTCTACACAAAATATTTTATATTTATGCCTTAGTAACAATATTCATAATAACCAAAAAGTAGAAACAACTCAAATTTCCAAATGATTGTGATTTTTGAATTGTGTTTTTGTTATCAATTTATATAATAGAATAGCCATACAATGGAATAAAAATTAATGAAGCACCCATATAGGATCCAATGGAGAAGCTTGAAAATATCAGGCTAAGTGGAAGTTGCCAGTCACAAAAGACAGATTGAAAGATTACATTTATATGTATGAATGGTTTACAATAGGCATGCTTAGAGACAGAAAGTAGATTAATGGTTGCCCAAATTGGTAAGGAATGATGGTGGGAGGAATGAGAAATAACTGCTAATGGATACAAGTTTTCCTTTTGGGGTGATACAATGTTCTAAAATTAGATTTTTATGATTGATGCATAATTCTGTAAATATACTAAAAATACTTGAATTTTACATGGTGGAATTTATGGTATACAAATTATATCTCAAAGCTACTTTAAAAAATAAAGTGCAGAAGTCATATATTCACATATAACTTTCTCCCATCTCCTAGTGTTAATTTCTTTACAATAATCAATACCAATAAACTCACAGACTTTATTTCTTGAACTACTTTTCTGGTTCCAAGATACAATACTGATCCCATATGGCATTTTGTTATCACATCTACTCAGTTTCCTTCAATCAACCAGTTTTTCTTTTTCATATTCTATTGTTAAAAGGTATTTACTAAGCCCAGCCCAGTGAAAAGGAGGTAACTGAATTCTCCCTTTTTGATAGAGAGGTAACAGAATTTATGGTAATTTTTAAACTATCAGAGTAACTAGGAAATTTGGGGGAAAGCTACATTAAGGTATGCAACTAAGTTGCATTAGTTTCATTAAGGTATGAAACTAGCCATAGTTTCTCTTTTGTCTGCTACTTTTGTTATTCATCAGGCTAGTTTCTCTTTTGTCTGCTACTTTGTGAACCTGCTACATCAGTGAACCTTGCCTGCATCATTTATTACTACAGTATTCCCATGATAAATTTTTTTTTTAAGATTTTATTTATTTATTCATAAGACACACACACACACGCACACACACACACACACACAGAGGCAGAGACACAGGCAGAGGGAGAAGCAGGCTCCATGCAGGGAGCCCGATGTGGGACTCAATCCTGGGTCCCCAGGATCAGGCCCTGGGCTGAAGGCAGCGCTAAACCACTGAGCCGCCCGGGCTACCCTCCCATGATAAATTTCTATTTCCCTCATTTCTCCCACTTGTAGGGGAAGGGAAAATTTTCTTCTTAAACTTTTTGGTTCTTGAGTGGGGTGACTTTGTAACAAAATACAAATTAGTAACAGAAAACCATACAGCTTTATTTAAAATCAGTTTTACATGACATGAGCTTTCAAAAGGAAATGAAAGCCCAAAGAAACAGTTAATATTGATCATTTTTATACTAGGTTTGATGAAAAGTAGAAGGTTCTGGGAAAATATGATGGGACAAAAAAGTATGAGCTAAGTGTTGGTAAACCAGGAGAAAATTAGCAAGGCCTGTTCATGCAAATTCTATTTGGTATCCCTCTATTTTTAGAAATAAGTATGCTTCTTCCCTCTTGATAGAGGGAGAACACCTCTCATGAGAGAATTTTGTGAACTATTTCAGGAGAGAAGGTGAGAGATACCTTCCAGCAAGCACCTGCCATTTTTCAAATTCCTTCAGCTTAAACATATTCAATATGCCAAAGTGCCATATTTTCCATTCTCTTGGGATTATACCTAGGGTCTGGTCACCACCCCTGTTAAACATTCTCATGTGCTGTTGAGCTCTGGACCAGTGAGTTCATAGCAAACATGTGTTTGGAAGACTTTGACCTCTCAAAGAAGAATGTGAAATCAAAGTTTATCTGTGGCTCTTATATCCTTAAGTTTGGACATATAACCAACCATCTATTTTAACATGGGTCTAATTTATTTGCTGTTTCATTTTTCATAAAATTCAGTTGATTTAAAAGTTCATTTCTCATACTGTGCATCAAAATAAAAATCTCAACAACAACAAAAAGTTGCCATGCCCCCATGGCATTTATTAATCATTGCCAACATTTATTAATCAAAATTATTCTATAAGAAAAATTTGGCCCTCTTTTCTCCTCCATTTGTTTATTCAATCATAAATTTTTAACATTATAGACATATGGACTTTTTCCTTTGGATTATAAGCCAATACTATTAGATATATTATTTATTTTACTGGAGTTTTTTTAGTTTTGGCCACTGAGGGCTTTTGCTGGCCAGCAGGAACTCCTATATATTTTGGCATGTACTTTTTTTTTAGCACTTCCTTATTTTCTAGTACTATAAGAACTCCAGACTTACTGTATTTTTCCTACCTAAGATGTAGAACTAACTACATAACATAACATCTCTAAGGAGATGTAGTTTCTTTTACTGAGAATGATATTTAGAAATAAAGGACAGTGTAAGAGGTGTTCTCATTGCTACTGTTATGTCACTGATTCTAGCTCTTTGAGTGAACAAAGCTGAGAAATATATGTCTGTAAAACAAAACATATGTATAATTCTGTAACTATATACTATATTAAAATTAAGTTTATACTGACATTTCCAATTCTAATTCAAAACAAGTCTCATTTCTTTTTTTCGATTTTATTTATTTATTCATGAGAGACATACAGAGAGAGGCAGAGACATAGGCAGAGGGAGAAGCAGTCTCCCCACAAGGATCCTGACACAGGACTCAATCCCAGGACCCTGGGATCATGCCATGAGCCAAAGGCAGATGCTTAACCACTGAGCATCCAGGAGTCCTAAAAAGAAGTCTTATGTTAATATTTTCTTTCTTTTGAGTGTTTGTAACTTTTTCTCTAGCCATGAGGAACTGGGCTCCCATTTTCCACAAGTAAGTAGTTTATTTATTCAATACTAGCATACATGTAGTTTCAGAATTAGTATTTATGCATTGACTATAGCCTTATGATATTCAGCCAAAACAATCTTTACCAAAATTATATAGATCAGGTCCTTTCCACTCATTCGTTCAGTGATCTCATATCACATATTTATAATACATTTTAAGTTTTCACAGTTTGTATTCAATGCTAGGATCCCTAATGTTCTAGAGGATTTTTTAAAAATCAGCTGCAAGGAACGAAAAGGTTTTCTTCTACCTTTTTAGGGTCCCTGGCTGAGTCTGAAAGTTAAAATTACAAAGGCAAATTAACAGGAAGAAAGCATAAAATATATTTAATATAAATTTTATGTGATATGGGAGCTTTTGTACAGAAACAAAAGGCCAAAGAAACAGACTTGTGTACTTTTATTCTGGTTTTGATGAGAAACGTACAATTGTGGAGGAATATGATAGGTTAAGGAGTATGGGGTATTGTAGTAAACTGCAAGAAACTTAGCAAGGCCTGGGACACCTGGGTGACTCAGTGGTTGAGCATCTGCCTTTAGTTCAGGGCATGATCCTGGGGTCTTGGGGTCAAGTCCCACATAGGGAGCCTGCTTCTCCTTCTGCCTATGTCTCTGCCTCTCTCTCTCTCTGTCTCTCATGAAATCAAAATGCCATCTATAGTACTGTTGGTAATGAGAGATTAAGCCTTAACAAAGAGGCATGATAAAATATATAAACTCAAAATGGCAAAACTGAAGTCATGTATACTTATTTTATAAATATTATAATTAAGGCTTGGTTTTTTGGGACCAAGATCAAATTGGGTCTTTGACTTATTTTCTGTTAATATCGAATATTCACTCTTGAAGAATGAAGATACATTATTCACTCTTAATGCTTTACTGTGGTTGTGGTTGTTATTCATGTTTATGAAATATTATTTATTTAATATAAAGAATATTAATTGTATTTTAATTCACTCAGATCTATTCCAATAATAAGTGGGGTTTTTTGTAGTTCTACTCTTTTATTTTAGCAGGTAGCTACTAAATAGCAAAAAAATGAATAATAAACAAACAAAATATTAAATAAATAAATAATCCCTTAGATGATTAACAGTTTTCACTGGTCATATGCAATATGCAAAATTCAAAAGGAATATATATATTAAATTAGTACTGAAAAAATGTAAAACCATAGCTAGATATGAGGTTTATGTAGCGTTTATTGCCCAGCCAGTGAGACTCTGATTATAACATGTCAAAACAACACATCAATACAAAAATCTTTTTGTTGTAAAGATAATTACAGTGCCTTAGACTTTAAATATACAATACTCAACACATTTCAAATTAATACAATTTAAGAATACAGAACCAAGAGAAAAATTTTGAGTCAATATGTTGAATGCTTTTAAATGAATTTTAAAAGAATGGTTTACTTCAAACATTGACTAGTTAGAGGAAAAAGGTTTTAATTCTAAAGATAGTTTCTCCTGTCCCCTAAAAAGTCTCTATTTTATTCTTAAAAGACAAACAAACAAACCACTTAAAACCAAATAAACAATTTGGGCTAACTCAAGATGTAAAGTGATGATATATTTTGACTTTAGTCTTTCTATATAATGTGGATTTTGGTATTTGGGAGTTCAAATCTACACTGTTCTTAAGATATACAACTCCTAATAAAAACCACCACTGGCAAGTCTACTTTCTATTTTCCAGGAAACTGAAATTATGTACATTTCAAATTAGGAGAAAATGAGCTCCTTTATACTTTCCAACTTTAAAAATGTTCACTAATTCCACAATTTAATCAGGTCTCTGCATACATAGGATCAAAAGGCACAGATGTCAAATGACTCCCAGGATATTCTATATGACTAAATACTATATATGCGATTGTCACCCTTATTCAGCACATTCTTCTTGCTGTTTTAGCTTCTTGACCCCCATATTCAAACACAGAATAACTGTTTTCCCATAAAACACTATGTATACACAGTTTGATTTGATTTTGTCTAGCTTGGAAACCTTTATAAAGTCTATGAATCCTCTCAGCATTGGTTGAATATAGCATCAACTGCTATTGGTATGGTTAGTTCATGTCAGTTTATACACATGCACGCACATGTGCACCCGAAGGTATACTAGCATTTACTTCTTTAATAATGGAAAAATCACTGATGACATTTTTCTAATAAAGACAAATAGATATTTACTTAAATATTTTTTCTGTGGTGTCCTAATCCCATATTGAGGTTTTTTAAAGTATTAAATTATTTGTGGCAAGCTAAATAATAGTTTTACAAAGATGCTCATTTTCCAATCCCTAGAACCAACTCAGAATATTTTACCTTTCATGGCAAAAGAGATTTTGTAGATGTGATTAAATCAGAGGATTTGAGATGGGGAGATTATTTGGATTATCCAGTGGGCCCAATGTAATTACAAGAGTTTTTAAAAGAGAGAGGCAGGGGAGTCAAAGACAGAGAAGGAAATGTGACAGTGGAATCAGTGAGAGGATTGGAGATTACACTGCAGGATTTAGAGTCTGAAGAAGGGACCACCAGTCAAAGAATTAGACAGTCTCTGAAAGCTAGCAAAAAAGAAAATGATTCAGCCCTAGAGCCTTCAGAATGAACCAGCCCTGCTAACTTCATGTTAACCCAGTGAGACAGTGAGACTGAGCTTGGGTTTCAGACCTCCAGAACTGTAAGATAATAAATCTCTGTTGTTTTAAGCCATTACATTTCAGGTAATTTGTTAAAGCAGTAAGAGGAAATTAATATTCTAAGTAACCATTAAATTACTATATTTTTAGTGATTTTACAGAATCACGTATGAAAATGACACATTCTTGTCTTATCTGGATTCAGCTGCAGATATTTAATAATGGATTTTCATTTAAACTCTCTGATTTAAAATTTTTTTTTGAAAGAGAAATTCTCTTAGAAATATAAAAAATTATTTGCTGAGGCAAAGAGCTTATTTTGGACTCAATTAGCAAACAGGGATATGTACTTGGCTCCTTTTGTGATTTAAATTTGTTTTTTGAATACTTACTGAAGATAAATAATTACTTACATTTCATGGTTTGTAAAAGAAAAAAAATGAGCTGTAAATTATACATCAAAAGCTTTTCTTTGTAGTCTAGACTTCAGCCTGCACACATGAAATCACCTCAACAAATTACTTAACTTCCTTGTAACATATAGTCTACATATCACTTAGGAGTTTTTTTCTTGGATTTTAAAGTGAGTTGCAAATGCAAGGTATTATTATCATTAAATTGCTAGTTTTCTGTAACTCAACAGAGTTGAGTCACAATCCTTGATGTTATCAAGTAGAAGTTCCCATAGAAAAAGCTTACTACTTTCCTGAAGTTAATCTACAGAAATTACAATGGGCATTTTTTTCATCATATTGAAAAGCAATGGAAGACTGGTCAAGAGCAAGAGAAGGAAGAGAGTAATATGTAAAATGCATTTAAAAATATTTTTAAATTTTATTCAAATTCAATTTGCCAACATGTGAAATGCATTTTAAAAGACTTAAAGAGAGGTACCTGGGTGGCTTGGTTGTAAAACATCTGACTTTGGCTTAGGTCATGATCTGGGGTCTGGAGATTAAGCCCTATGTCAGGCTCCCAGCTCAGTGGGGAGTCTGCTTCTGCCTCTGCTCCCCAACCCCCTACTCATGTTTTTTCTTTCTTTCTCAAATAAATAAAATATTTATAAATAAATAAAAGACTTAAAAGATCAAAATAAAGTAATGCTTACTTAGTTTGTTGATTTTACTTTCTAGATATAAGCACACAGGTAGAGGTGAGGAAAATTTTACTCAGAAGTAAGGACAGAATTTGGGTGATTTATACCAGCGAAACTGCATTAAGGTTATCTATTTTTACACTAGGGATTAGGTTTAAGGGTGTAGACTCCTGTTTGCATACTATATATAAATTTATAGTAGCAAACCAAGACTTCCTCAATCTTAATTTTAGATCCACACCTATTCTCATTCTATACTCTTCCTCAGTTATTTTATGCACATTTGGGCTTCACAAATCATTTGCATAAAGATTTTATATACCTATATTGTTGATCCACATTCTTTCACTCAAAAGCATCTAGAAACTACATGATTAAAATGAATGATGTGGTGTGAGTTCAAAATGCATTTTAAAATCTTTCATTTTAAACAATGTAATAGAAATAACACTTAAATAAGTATGCCACTGTGGCCTACTTGTGTAATTTTCCCTTTTAGAGATTCAATTAGAGATTAGAGATTAATAATTTGTCAAATGTAATGCTTTCTAAACATTATTAAAGGTATTGAGAATATTGTGTATTTGGGATTTATAGCAAGGAAAGATTAACCTTAATAATTCTAAAAGAAAAGTATGTTTTCAGGATCTCCAAAAACATGTCATTTGTAAAGAATGAATAATTTTCTAATATTATTTCCTTTCTATGATATTTTAAGTAATAAACAGTAAATAAAAGATAATCAAGTAGTCAAAATATACACATAAAAAGTTTAAAATATTTTGCTCTACTTATTTTTAAATGATAAAATATCATTCTAGATAGTCAGATTCTGTGTCATAAATTTCGAGAAACAATACAAGTATTTGTACATGTATGCAAAGGCAGCAGAATATTGACTGAAAGAATTCTTCCAGTTTATTTGTTGTTTCTATCCCCAACTATGAACAATGGTTAAATTTTTTTAAATATTTCAGAAGGGATGACTTGATTGATTGATTGATTGATTTTTTTAAAGATTTTATTTATTTATTCATGAGAAACATACAGAGGCAGAGACATAGGCAGAGGAAGAAGCAGACTCCCTGTGGGGAGCTCGATGTGGGTCTCGATCCCACACCCAGGATCACAACCTGAGGTAAAGGCAGATGTTCAACCACTGAGCCACCCAGGTGCCCCAGAAAGGATGATATTAATGAACTAATTTGGCTACCAGTGTTTGGATATATCAAGAATGTTAAGCTGACATGAAAGACAAATTTTTCTACTAAATTGTGATTCAGAGAGTTATAAAAAATAGCTCTTATTTTATCAATCAATATTGTCTTTTTAAACACATATGTATATAACATTTGTAAGGAAAATAAACATGTTAGTTGCAAAAGGTACACTGACATTCTTTTTTCAGTCTATTTTACTTGTTTATTTATATTTCTAGATTTCTCTTAATCTTTGACTATTTTAAAGACTATATCAACTATTTTAAAATAAAATACTTTTAGTATAAATTAGTGAGTCATGACATATTGCATGTCTATTTTATATTACTATTATTTAATAATAATCTTATTTTTATGTCAGTATTTTGGAATTTAATTCTGAAAAGAAGGAAGACAAGAAAAAAAATCACCTATATTTGCACTGCTCATGTAATTCATGTTGACATATAAATAAAAGGTATAAAACCTGCATTTGTAAGAAAATTCATATACAACAGAATAATGTGAAGTTTCTTAAAAGCTCATCTCCTTTTTCTCCTTTTTCAAATATATACCTTCTGCAAATAAAATTTCTTAGGTATATTTCTACACAAAATGAATATGCTTGTTATTTACACTAGTTTATTTATGCTAGTTTTTATCATTAATTTTAATAAAAGGAAATATGCAATGGAAGTTGGTTAGTACATTGTGATTATGTGTTTTATAACATATCTTAGAGACAATTTTATATCAGAGCTTAATTGTTAGCTTCATTATTTTAAATAGAGATGGGTATTTAGGCTTTGTTTCTTAGCAGTGATGAAAAAACACCTTTGTATATTTACTTATTAATTTTATAAGTGAATCCATAGGTTTATTTTCTATAACAATATAATTAACATTTTTATTTTGACATACGATGTCAAGTGTAATCGATTATAGTATTGTTCTAAATATTCATGGCTGTCCCCATAAATCTTGTCCTAATCCCTGGCTATGATAACAGGTGAATATAAGAGATATGGATCTCATGTTTTAAAAATTTCAAGAAGGGTGAGTTACAATTGTGGAAGTAGAGAATGCTGTGGCAGCTTAAAAGTTGCTGAGGGGGCTGACCTAGTTTTAAGGTTAGAAAAGATATCCCTTATGATGTGATATTTATGATTAGTTCAAAGGATGAGTAGGAGTAAAATAAAGAACAGCCAAATTCATGTTACTCTTAAGAGATACATAGTGATTGCAGAATCAACCTTTGTATTTATACACAATCACAAGTAAATAACAGTGAATATGACTAATATCCTACATAAATTTCTCCAAGCAAATAATCTTTCCATAGGCCTTTTAGTTCAATTCCTACTTAATATCTCTTAAAAGAAGGTTCCTAATTTTTGAATAATACTTTGTAAAGCTTAAAAAAATTGTAAACCATTTCAAATTCCTCAACTAGTGCGTAAAGTCATAAGAAAGGTAAAGTTTCCTAGGTTGTAAGAATGAGACAAAATGATGGCCAAGTCTTGTCTAGTTTTTGCTAAATTTAAAGTTCATCTTGTAGACTAGGATGAAAAACATGTTCAATTTATGTTTGAAAAGAAAGAGAATAAAAAACATAATACCTGAGTTTGGGGAATTATAAAACATAAAGTCTTTTAGAAAATCGGTCCTATAACTAAGATTCATATAGCTATGTTGACTTGACAGTTTGTATAATAAAATGAAAATACTATACCAAAAATTATGTTTACATTATGCAAGCAAGTTAACACTTTGAAATGACTGAGTTCATTTTCTGCCAACTTAAAATACAGCTGTTATAATGTTTATCCAGAGCTCATTTGAAAGCTTCTATTGAACACAAACCTTTAAATATCAAATGTCCTGGTTGGTCTTTTCCCCATTAGTAAAAGTACTAAGTCTAAAAGCTTTGGCATAAATCTTTTGACTGACATATCCATACAACCAATTATGATCTGCATGAGATGTACTGAGGTATATATTAAACATATGGTTTCTGGGTCTCATTCCCAATGTACTGAATTTGAATAAAGGGAAGAGAATAAGGAATTTTTATTTATTTTTTAAAGATTTTATTTATTTATTCATGAGAGAGAGAGAGAAAGAGAGAGAGAGAGAGAAAGGCAGAGACATAGGCAGAAGGAGAAGCAGGTTCCATGCAGGGAGCCCGACGTGACACTTGATCCTGGGTCTCCAGGATCACGCCCTGGGTTGAAGGCGGCGCTAAACCGCTGAGCCACCCGGGCTGCCCCACATTGAGTTTTAGATGGCAACAGAACATACAGGAAGATGTCATGGTAAAGGTACAGATAGTGAATTGAATAAAACAAACATGTCATAGGTTGAGAGATCCATGGAACTGGAATTGATTGGAATGATAACTGAAGACATAGGAAAGATACAGACCAGTGGTAAGAGAATAGAAGAGAACATGAAAGGATAACAAATGGTAGCTAGATTATGTAGAGTGGGTAAAATGTACAAATCACTGGGAATGTTGATGTTATAGATGAAAAGAGGGAATTCTTTTACGGTGAACAGATATCTGACATTTTTGAAATGGAATATGGAGATGTAAAGTATAAAGATACGATGACGATAACAAAGTAATGATAATCAGTACTCATATTTTGAGTAGGTATATGGAAGGAGGTTGAGAACTTGGGGATGTATAAAAAACACAGACCAGTTAATTTCATAAGGGCAGTAGCTACCGTACAAAAGGAGTCTTAAATAAGGACACTGGCTAGAAGTGGATTGTAAGAGATCAAGATGAGAATTGGATGACTGAAAGCCTAGGTACTTTCGTAAATTGCCTCTTTGGGGACCATAGATATAAAGAAGATAATAGTAGTTGGAAAGAAAAGACATGCTTTGCAGCTGCAAAATCAAAGCAAGACTGACAAGAGGGGAAAAATGATAAGAGTGATAGAAAAAGAAGAGGCTGCATGTTTAAGGATAGACACCACATAAAGGTAAATGAGTTTACTTCTGAAGTTTAAAAATATTGAAAACTTTTCTTAAGAAATCTCTTCTTTGTGACCGTGTTATTACTACATCTATGTTTATTCACAGCTTGACATCTGTTTATATTTTCAAGATAATGAAAAGAAAACCCCCTGCCTATGCCAAACCACACTGTCTTTTCTCTTTCTCTCTCTTCAAAAGAAATAGTTGAAAGAAGTAAAGCCAATGATTCTTAGAGAAAAAATTGAGCCAAAAGTTACCTTTATTAAATAGGAGTACCAAAAAATCAGTAAAGAGCATTGTTGAAATCAAAAGAAATTTGTACAAAGAAAACTTTGGCTTTCTTTGCTTTTTTTTTTTTTTTTTTTTTTTAATCTTCTGAATAATGAACAATGTGTTTGGTAATTAAAAGTTTAATTTTACTGAATTTTTATTCAGAATATTTAGAAATCCAGAGAATAATGCATCATGTCCTTCAATCAATCATCTACTTCTTTCACATCCACCAACCAAAGCACTAATCCTAATTTGTATGATTGGTCCAGTAGGTCCATGACTCCACACACCTTCTTCCCCATTTCTCTTTTCATTGTGCTTTCTGAGACTGCCCTCCCAAACCAACAGATGACTCTATGTCAAAGGCTCTAGCCTGTTTCCTGCAGTAAATCAAGCCTAAATCTTCCCTGAGGAAATTGCTTCTTTGCAATCTCCTTAGATAGTGAGTAATTAGATTCATGAAACCTCTCAGAGATGGGTCTTGTACTTGCTCTTTCTTGATCCCCCTTACTTCACCACATTTTTAATTTATCAAAACCAGTTCTGTTGAGTGCTGAAACCTTTAGCTAAGTGACCACTTTTTATTCTACATTGTTGCTTTCTCCCTCCTTTTTTTTTTTTTTTACCATATACTCCTGTCTACTACATCCATTGAACCTTGGGTCAGTTTTTTTATTCACCTCATGCCTTGCTATCATTTTAGGGGACTCCAGTAGTTAACTGGATTACAAACCCCAAAGCTTTCTCTGTCAATCTCTTCACAACCTTATTTCAATTGACTTCATTTCTGCCATTTTAGTAACCCATGCCTACAGTTAAAATTTAGGTCACAATCACAAATGTACTGACCACTTTGCTTTCTTCCAATAAACCACTCCTCTGATATTGTCACTTCCTTCCTATCTAATCAGATAGCCATGGTCTATCATTTTAGCAGCATATCCTCACCAGTATCGTAAACTCCCTTGCCCCACCATTAGGTTGCATTTGTCTAAAAAACTTAAACTTCTAATGAATCCAAATATTTGTTTTCTCTATGACTCATTTAAGGTTATCAAAGTATCAAGTAGGTTCCTTAATGTTTATTTAATCTTTTAAGATTCTACGTTAACAAACTGAAGTTCTGGGTTCCATTCTTGTCTCTAATATAGTCTACTCTTAGTTTCATATTTCTAATATATAAACTCAGAATCCTATTACCTCAAGAATTTTTTGAAATTTATGTGAAAATCAAATGTGATAATGCATGTGGAAACTTGTAAAAATATAATTATTTGTACAATTTCAAGTTGTACTGTGTGGGAGGGACAATGATTTGGCCTTCTAATACCTGGTGCCAGGTAGCCATTCAACAGAATCACTTTTACTCAGTGAAGATATGACACCATACGTCTTAATTAGTTGATTCCAGAGATAGCCTCATGTACCCATTGTAGGTCCTATCAAAATATCTTAGGTATGATGAGAAAACTAGGATTGGGAAAACAGCATGGCTCTAAATACAGAGCATTACAGTCTACCTCAAATTTGATTTGCTTGGAGTAGGTGGCATTAAATATTTTCTATTCGTTTAGACTATCCTTGAGAAGAACTGATTGAAATAAACTGAGAAGGACTGGTAGCATAGGATAAATAAAGATAGGACAAGGTAGTTGACTTCAGATGTGATTCAGTATAGGTTAAACATTTCTTCAATTGCCTCAAAATCAATGTACCTCTTAGAAATCCAGGAAAAATATTCACTACTACTTAGATAGATAATGCCAGACAATTGTTTGTAATATATCTTAAGCCTATGTCCTATTAAAAATAAAATACAAATAACTGATAGTATGCACAGAGAATTCTGAATATTTGTTATTCAGAGTTACAGTATCGCTTCATTTTAAGGTATAAAAAATTTTACTTTTTCATATTCTTAAAATTATAACTCTATTTAATAAAGAACATGACTAAAGAGAAATATAGCCCTAAAAACCAAGAATAAAATTCTTTACTATAGATATCTTCCACTTTAAGTAAAATAAATCTGCAATCTTTTGTATTTAAAAGAGAGACAATCAAGTTCAAAGGATAGAGTCTCAAGAAAGATGACCCATGCTTACTCCTAGATTTGTTAGTGAGAAGTCATGCGACATTAGGCATCTTCTTTAACTTCTCTGAACTTCAGTTTCCTCATCTCTGATATACAGACAGAAAAGTCATACAACATAGAGTTGTTGTGAAGATTAAATTAGTCAGCACTGGTATAGTTTAGCATACAGTAAGCACTCAATAATTGTGAGACATTACTATGAAGCAAAATTAGAAAGCATTTTATGAAATGGATGTAACTGACTTTTAAAAAAATCAATTCTCTTAGTTTATTTATAGTTACTTTTTTTGTTTATTTGTTTGAGAGAGAGAGAAT
Source organism: Canis aureus (assembly GCF_053574225.1). Taxonomy (NCBI): domain Eukaryota; kingdom Metazoa; phylum Chordata; class Mammalia; order Carnivora; family Canidae; genus Canis; species Canis aureus. The sequence goes on along the minus strand of NC_135617.1, from coordinate 12,164,920 downwards.
GTGCAAGTGGGGAGGAAGGGGCAGAGGGAGAGTGAGAGTGAGGATATTAAGCCCCAGGCCAGAGCTTGATCTCATGGCTCTGAGATCATGACCTGAGACAAAATTAAGTTGGATAATTAACCAACTGAACCACCCAGATGTCCCTTATAAAATTATATTTTTAATTTTGTTTACATTGAGAATTAGCTCCACCATTCACTTATTTCTTCTTCAGCCTATTTTGCAGCATAAAATTGATAAGTACTTGCTCTATGTTGAATTTATCATAGTAAGTAGTTCACCGTCCCTACCCTGAAGGAGCTCAGAATACTCACAGTACAGTAGGGAAGATAAACAGATTATAACACTCATCCAATACAGAATGATGTAGGATTTTACAGCCTTACTTATAGGATGCTTTGAGACCTATACCAGCACCTCAGCCTTATATAGACTTTAAAGTCCTATTAGAGTAACTGATTCCAGTAACACTAATCCTAAATAAAAAGATGAGGAGGAATGGTAAGACTGGATTTCAAAAAATAAACAGCATGTGTAGAGAAGTAAGTTAAAAAATGGAATTGAAAGTTCCAGAAAACTAGAAGCTGAAACAAACAGGAAAAGAATTGTGAAACATGATACTAAAATACATATAGAAGTGGGTTACAAAGTGTTTTTTCTATGACATTTAGTTTTTTCAACTTAGAGAAATATTGACATGTTTTAAACATAGTTCGTACATATTTTTGAAGGTCATTTTAGGTCTAAGATAGGGAATGGTTTCCAGTAGGAACAATCTAGAACTTAATCTAAGTAGGGCTGGGATGGTTGAATTACCTGGAGCTTCTCTCTCTCTCTACCTAAAGTCCTCTCCACATGCTATTTAAGCTTTCTCATGCTATGGGGTCAATCTTCTTACATGTGTATCCTAATAGATATGGAGACTGCTCTTAAATCCAGGACCTGGAAGCTGACACATTATTATCATTTCTTCCATATTCTGTTGGTCAAAGCAGATACCAAACCTTACCCAGTGTAAGGTGAGGGATCATTGACTTCGACTCTTTATGGGACATCAAAGAATTATTTTTGGCCATCTTTAATTTGCCACACCCATTATTGTTACTAATTTATTCCTTGAGAATTGACAGAGGAAAAAAAGGTTATAGAACATCAGAGTAATTGTTAGACTTCTAGCTATTGAAACTCTGAAAAGGAAAATGGTTTGAAAAAGAAAATGAATTCTATCTAGATAGCTGTCAGAGTATTCAGGAAAGATAAACAGTCGCATTTGGATCGGGAGACCCGAAACTGGGATCTCCTTTGGAGTTTGGCTTTAAAATGATTCATCCACACATTATGCAAATGGCAACTGAAGATCTAACAGTGAAGATGAACATTCAGGGAAATTAGAACAGTAAGTAGGAGCCTCAGAAAATGACAGAAGAAATGGTCACTTTTGTATGGGCAGAGGAAGAGAGTCTAGTGATAAATATTGGAAAAGAGTGGTCAGATATGCAGGTAGAAAACCCACAAAAAGTATTTTCTTAAGAGAAGCATTCAATCATGGCTTGTGCTGAGAGAGTAACTGACAGTTTATATATGTAGTATGCATTGTGTGTTGCCAAAGCAAAATTCGTGGTGAATTTAGCAACAGCATGGGAGTAGTTCTCTAAGAAAATAAATCGCATTATGAGTTTAGGCAAGAATGAAAGCTGAAAAAAAAAAAAAAAACAACTAGATCTAGAAAAGATTCTGAGAATGAGTGCTATTGTCATGGATAACAAACAATGTTTTTATGTAAATTGTTTATTCACTTATCACATAAAAACATAAAAATATACAACTCAATACATTCTTAAAAGTGAGCACTCAGGGGGTGGCTCAGTCAGTACAATGTTGATTTTGGATCAGGTCATGATCTCAGGGTCCTGAGAAGGAGCACCTAGTTAGGCACCACACTCAGCAGGGAATCTGTTTCTTCCAGTCTTCCTCTCCTTCTGCCCCTCCCCCGACTCACACATGCTATCTTATCTCTCTCAAATAAATTTTTAAATAAATAAATAAATCTTTAAAACAAAGTGAGCACTAGTGTATTGTACACCCAAATAAAAATGCTATTAGAAGCTGGAAATCCTCCCATCTACCCTTTGCTATATTCCATGATATTTTTCTCCAAAAGTAACTACAATCCTGACTTCTAACATCACAGACTAGTTTGCCTGGTTTTAAATTTTATGTAAATGGAATCATCAGGCATATATTCATCTGCATTTTTATTCTTTTACAAATACAACGTTTGAGAGATCCATCCATTCTGTTGCATGTAGTTAACTGCATTTATTCTCATTGCTATTGCTGTGTAGTATAGATGAGTGTATTTTGAAGAAAAAAAAATTAGAAGTTCCCTCATGTTCTGAAATCACAATAAATAATTCAGTAGAACTTTACACAGTGAAAAATACTGTGTTACAAACCTGGTAATGGTTTCACATATATATAAAAAGATGATGTATTACAGAGAAGGCATTGCAAACCAGTGAAAATAACATCAAATGTTCAATAAGTGACGCTGAAATAATTAGTTTTCCATATGGCAACAAAATAAAATACTCCTATACATACACACAAAAATATTTAGGTAGATCAAAAACCTAATAGGAAAGGTAACATTTTAAAATACATTTTATAATAAGCAAAAATGTCTGAAGTGATATAAAGAAATAGTCAAAAATAAAATACTAATAAATTACATTAAATTTTAAAAATAGACACAATAATAAAACTTAATAAGGATAACATAGACTCAAATAACACATTTACAATCCATATAACCAAAAGAACTTATAAGTTGTCCTGTGATTAGACAGCCCAAAAGAAAAATGAGAAAAAAAAAAAGCCCAAAGGAAATGTAAACATGAAAATAATGATTTACAAAGGTTCATCCAGAAGTCAATAATACTTGAAAACATGTCCATCCATTCTGGAGTGGACTAAAAACTACCAAATTCAGGTTCAGATTGTCTAATGGAGGAAAAACAGGAAAGTCATTAGGGAGAGGGGTCTGTAGGGATTGACTATTAAATAAATGATGTCATGTATTTAATTATAACTATTGTAAGTATAGAGAATGATAGCATTTGATAGAGCTGAGTGCTACTCTTCTTCATGTAGGTTTTCATTTTTCTTTTTTTTTCATTTTTCTTTTATATATTTCTATGTGACTTGAAAATTTTATATTACTAGTTAAAAATTATTTCTGGTTTGCTTGATTTTAAATGAAAGATAACTGGAAAAATACTGACTGGAATAAACCAGAAGAAAGACAGAAGATACAACTGAGAGATACATTAATTAGAACACAAATTCCCTGAAAAATACAAGGAATTTCAAAGCAATTGTCTTTGAAAGTTGTAGGGTAATCTTCTTTTATTGTAGGTCCAGGTTAAGGAAATTAATTAATGAATAAGATTAAGAAGTATTAAATTGGAACTAAGTTTTTTATATTTTTTTAACTTAATTGTATCTTTTAAAATTTAAATTCAATGAATTAGCATATAATGTATTATTGGTTTCAGAAGTAGAGGTCAGTGATTTATCAATCTTATGTAATACCCAATGCTCATTATATCACATGTCCTCCTTAATATCTGTCACCTGGCTACCCTGTCCCCAATCCGCCTCCCCTCCAGCAACTCTCAGTTTGTTTCCTATGATTAAGAGTTTCTTATGATTTGTCTCCCTCTCTGATTTTATCTTTTATTTTTCCTCTCTTCCCCTATGAACCTATTTTGTTTCTTAAATTCCACATACGAGTAAGATCATACAGTTATGTTTCTCTGATTGACTTATTTCACTTAGTGTAATACCCTCTAGTTCTACCCATGTCTTGCAAATGACAAGATTTCATTTTTCTGATAGCTAGGATATATATCCCAACATTATATATGGTGGGATATATATCCCAGCTTCTTTATCCATTCATCCGTTGACAAACATCTGGGCTTTTTCCATAGTTTGGCTATTGTGGACATTGCTGCTATAAATATTGGGATGCAGATGCCCCTTTGGATCACTACCTTTGTATCTTTGGGTAAATACCTAGCAATTGCTAGGTCATAGGGTATCTCTATTTTCAACTTTTTAAGGAAACTCCATACTGTTCTCCGGAGTGGCTGCACCAGCTTGCATTCCCACCAACAGTGTAAGAGGGTTCCCCTTTCTTGGCATCCTTGGCAACATCTGTTGTTTCCTGATTTATTAATTTTAGCCATTCTGACTGCTATAAGGTGGTATATGTCATTGTGGTTTTGATATGTATTTCCCTCATGCTGAGTGATGTTGACAATTTTTTCATGTCTCTGTTGGCTTTTTGTGTGTCATCTTTGGAGAAATGCCATTCATGTCTTCTGTCCATTTATTGATTGGATTATGTGTTCTATTGGTGTTGAGTTTGATAAATTCTTTATAGATTTTGGATACTAGCCCTGTATCTGATAAGACATTGCATATATTTTCTCAAATTCTGTTGGCTGTCTTTTAGTTTTGTCAACTGTTTTCATTGCTGTGCAAAGCTTTTTATTTTGATGAAGTCCCAATAGTTTATTTTTGTCTTTGTTTTCCCTTGCCTTTGGAGATGTGTCTAGCAAGATGTTGTCATAGCCAAAGTACAGAGGTTGCTGCCTGTGTTCTCTTCTGGGATTCTGATGGATTCCTGTCTAACATTTTGAGTCTACTTTTGTATATGGTGTAAGGAAATGGTCCAGTTGAATATTTCTGCATGTGGCATCCAATTTTCCTGACATCATTTGTTGAAGAGAATGTCTTTTCCATTGGATATTCCTTCCTGCTTTGTCTAAGACTAATTGACCATAGAGTTGAAGGCCCATTTCTGGGTCTTCTATTCTGTTCCATTGATCTATGTGCCTGTTTTTGTGCCAGTACCATACTGTCTTGGTGGTTACAACTTAGTAGTAGAGCTTGAAGTCTGGAATTGTGATGCCATTGCTTTTGGTTTTCTTTTTCAACAATCTTTTGTCTATTCAAGGTCTTTTCTGGTTCCATGCAAATTTTAGGATTATTTGTTCCAATACTGTGAAATAAATTGATGGCATTTTGATAGGGATTGCATTGAATGTATAGATTTCTCTAGGTAGCATAGATATTTTAACAATATTTCTTCTTGCAATCCATGAGCATGGGACGGTTTTCCATTTCTTTGTGTCTTCCTCAATTTCTTTCGTGAATGTTCTATAGTTTTCTGAGTACAGATCCTTTGACTCTTTGGTTAGGGCTATTCCTAGGTACCTTATGTTTTTGGGTGCAATTGTAAATGGGATTAACTCCTTAATTTCCTTTTCTTCTGTCTCATTGCTAGTGTCTAGAAATGCAACTGATTTCTGTGCATTGATTTTATATCCTGCCACTTTAGCAAATTCCTGTATGAGTTCTAGCAATTTTGGGGTGGAGACTTTTGGGTTTTCCACATAGAGTATCATGTCATCAGCAAAGAGTGAGAGTTTGACTTCTTCTTTGCCAATTTGAATGCCTTTTATTTCTTTGTTTTGTCTGCTTGCTGAGGTGAGGACTTCCAGTACTATGTTGAACAACAATAGTGAGAAGGGGCATCCCTGCCATGTTCTTGATCTTAGGGGGAAAGTTCTGTTTTTCTCCATTGAGAATGAATATTTGCTGTAGGCATTTTGTATATGGCTTTTATGATATTGAGATATATTCCCTCTATCTTTACACTTCCAAGAGTTTTATCAAGAAAGGGTGTTTTACTTTGTCAAATACTTTTTCTGCATCTATTGAGAGGTTCATATGGTTCTTGTCCTTTTATTTATATAATGTATCACGTTGATTGATTTTTGGATGTTAAAGCACTCTGACAGCTCAGGAATAAACCTCACTTGGTTGTGGTGAATAATCATTTTAATGTACTGTTAGATCCTATTGGCTAGGATTTTGGTGAGAATTTTCACATTCATGTGCATCAGGAATATTGGTCTATAATTCTCCATTTTTGTGGGGTCTTTGGTTTGAAGTAAAAATGCTGGCTTCATAGAAAGAGTTTGGAAGTCTTCCTTCCAACTCTATTTTTTGAAACAGTTTCAGAAGAATAGGTATTAGGTATTAATTCTTCTTTAAATGTTTGATAGAATTCCCCTGGGAAGCCATCAGACCCTGGACTCTTGTTTCTTCAATTCCCTTGCAGATGTTTGGTCTTTTCAGGTTTTCTATTTCTTTCTTAGTTTTGGTAGTTTATACCTCTCTAGGAATGTATCAGTTTCTTCCAGACTGCCTAATTTGTTGTGTATAGTTGCACATAATATATTCTTATAATCGTTCATATTTCATTGGTGTTGGTTGTGATCTCTTTCATTCACAATTTTATTTATCTGGGTCATTTCTCTTTTACTTTTGATAAGCCTCGTCAGGGGTTTATCAATCTTAATTCTTTCAAAGAACTAGCTCCTAGTTTTGTTGACCTGTTCTGTTCTTTTGATTTATATTTCACTGGCTTCTGCTCTGATATTTATTATTACTCTTCACCTGCTGGGTTTAGACTTTATTTGCTATTCTTTCTCCAGCTCCTTTAGGTGTAAGGTTAGATTTTATATTTGAGGCCTATATTGTTTCTTGAGAAAAGCTTGTGTTGCTATAGATTTCCCTCTTAAGACAACCTTTGCTGCATACCAATGGTTTTGAACAGTTGTGTTTTCATTTTCATTTGTTTCTATGGATTTTTAAAATTCTTCTTTAATTTCCAGGTTGACCCATTCACTCTTTAATAGGAGGCTCTTTAGCTTCCATGTATTTGAGGTCTTTCCAAATGTACCCTTGTGATTGGCTTCCAGTATCAAAGCATTGTGTTCTGAAAATATGCAGGGAATGATCTCAGTCTTTTGGTACCAGTTGTGACCTGATTTGTGACCCAGTTTATAATCTATTCTGGAGATTGTTCCACGTCCACTTGAGAAGAATGTGTATTGTTATTTTAGAATAAAATGTTCTGAATATATCTGTGAAGTTCATCTGATCCATTGTGTCATTCAAAGCCCTTGTTTGTTGATCTTCTGCTTAGATGATCTATCCATTGCAGTGAGGGGGTGTTAATATCCCCTATTATTATTGCATTATTATAGATGTGCTTCTTTAATTTTGTTATTGTCTTACATAATTGCCTGCTCCCATGTTATGGGCATAAATATTTGCAATTGTTAGATCTTTTTGAATAGATCCTTTAGTTATGACATTGTATCCTTCCTTATCTTTTATTATAGTCTGGTTTAAAATCTTATTTGTCTGATATAAGGATTGCCACCCCAGCTTTCTTTTGATGTCCATTAGCATGATAGATGGTTTTCCACCTCCTCACTTTCAATCTGGAGGTGTCTTTGGGTCTAAAATGAGTCTCTTGCAGACAACACATTGATAGGTCTTGCTTTTTTATCCAGTCTGATACCGTGTGTCTGTAACTATTGAAAGATATGAATTTAGCACCATTGTATTACCTGTAAAGTTACTGTTTCTGTATATTGTCTCTGTTTCTTTCTGATCTATGTTACTTTCAGACTCTCTCTCTGCTTAAAGCCTCCCTTTTAATATTTCTTACAGAGTTGGTTTGAAGACCACAAATTCATTTTCTGTTTGCCCTGAAAGCTTTTTATCTCTCCTTCTATTTTGAATGACAGCCTATCTGGATAAAGTATTTTGGTATGTATATATATATATATATATATATATATATATATATATATATATATATATATTTTTTTTTTTTTTTCTTATTTAGCACCCTGATTATATTGTGCCAGTCCTTTCTGGCCTCTCAGGTCTCTGTGGATAGGTTGCTGCAAGTCTAATGTTTCCACCCTTGTAAGTTATGGACCTCTTATTCTAAACTGCTTTCAGGATTTTCTCTTTGTTTCTGAGATTTTCAAGTTTCACTATTATGTATCAGAATGCTGACCTATTTTCATTGATTTTGCGGAGGGTTCTCTGTGCCTCCTGGACTTGGATGCCTGTTTCCTTTCCCCAGATTAGGGAAATTCTCTGCTATTAATTTGCTCCAATGTACCTTCTGCCTTGCTCTCTCTATCCTCTTTTTCTGGGATCCCAATTATTCTAATATTGTTTCACTTTATGGTATCACTTACCTCTCAAATTCTCCCCTTGTGACCTTATCTCTCTTTATCTAGTTGATTTTCTGCTTCTTTATTCTCCATTTTGTCTTCTATATCACAAATTCTCTCTTCTGCCTCATTTATACTAGCAGTTAGAGCCTCCATTTTTTATTGTATCTCATTAATAGCCTTTTTGATTTCAACTTGATTATAATTTAGGTCTTTTATTTCTCCAGAAAGGGATTATCTAGTATCTTCTATGCTTTATCTTTATAAAGCTAGTATCTTTATAATCATTATTCTGAATTCTAGTTCTGACATCTTACTTAGTCCACACGGATTAGGTCCCTGGAAGTCAATATTGCCTCTTGTTCCCTTTTTTGAGGTGAGTTTTTCTGTCTTGTCATTCAGAGAAGAATACATGAATGAAGTAACAAAATACTGAACTGGCAATAACAACCTCAGAGAAATATACACTCCACAAATCAGAAGTGACCCAAAACCAAATTTTATATATATATATATATATATATATATATACATACATATATATAATTACATATATTACATATATATTATGTAATATGTATATTACATATATATTACATATATATATAATTACATATATTACATATATATTATATAATATGTTTATTACATATATATTACATATATATATATATATATATATATAAACTCAGGTGAACACAATAGAGCAAAACACTGGATCCTGTGTATTTTGAATTCTAAATCAGAATACTAGATCCTAAAATTTTAAAGTGAGAAAAACTTATATATGTACAAAAGTAAAATTAAATCCAATGAAAAGATAGAAGGTAAGTGTAAAAATGAAAATTAAAAGAGACATATGCAAAAAAGAAGGAATATCAACAGACAGGTGAACAGAACAGAGCAATACGCTCTATCCTGAGTGTATTTTTCTTGGTTTGTTAGAAGAAACTCTATCTCAAAATTAAAAAGAAAGGAAAACATATATATGTAAAAATAAAATTAAATACATTGAAAAGATAAAATGTAACTGTAAAGATGAAAATTAAAAAAGACTTTAACAAAACAAAAAGGAAAAAAGAAAGAAAAAAAAAGAACACAAACATACAAGAGAATATGACCAGACATGTGAAGAGAACAGAGCCGTATACTAGATTCTGGGTGTATTTTGGTATGTTAAATGAAATTGCATCCCAAAGTTGTAAAGAAAGACTTACATATATACAAAAATAAAATTAAATACAGTGAAAGGATAGAATATTAACTTTAAAAATAAAAATTAAAATGATTTTTAAAAACGGTTGATAAAATGAAAAATTGAAAAATAAAGAGACGAAAAATTGAAAGACTAAAGAATAGTGGGTAAAAAAACATGAATTCTAAGTTATATTCCCCAGAGCTGGAGGTTTGCAGTTCTCAGTGATCGGTAAACTTGTTCTTGGCTGGATGTTGGTGTTGATCTTCTCAGAGGCCTGTGCTTTGATTCTCAAGTGTCTTTGCATGGCACCACCATTGCCAGTGGGCTAGGTTAACTAATCTGCTCTAGATTGCCCTATGTGGGCCTCAGAGGATGAGAATGAAAATGGCAGCCTCCCAATCTCCAGCGTGGAGCTGAAAGCTCAGGGCCCTACCCTTTAGTGTACCTCAGTCCATCATTCCTGTTTCCCTGCTCTGGGTCTGCATTTTGTGCTCACCCAGCATGTGACTCCATTTCAAGTCTCCAAACCCTGAAGACTCCTGTGGCATGCTCTTGTGATGCTCCTCCCAGGGGAGGGAAGGGTTTATTGCCAGTTCTTCTGTTTGTAGAACCCCTGCTCAGACAGCAGTCACAGAAACTGTGCCCCAGTTTGTGGTTTATGGCAAGCCCGAGCTGGGCTCACTTCTGGGCTCATTGATTACAGATGGTTTCTCAGCTCTGATGCTTGAGAACTCTGATGCACTCAGGCACTCCAGGTCTCCCCATGATCTCAAGAATCCTGAGATCACTCCGTTCCCCCTGCCCCAGCTTTACCACCTAAGTACCTTTCAGGCAGGGACCCTCATCAGGGCAAACTTCTGATTTTATACTTGGCTGCTATATTACCTTACAGTAGCCAGCTGATGGAGACTCCCTCTCTCCTGGGTTTATCTTCCACATATCGCCTTGGATTCACTTCTCCGCACCTCCGATCTTACAGAAAGTGGTTGCTTTTCTATTTGTAGAGTTGCAACTATTCTTTTCTTTGATCTCCGGTTGAGCTTGCAGATGTTCAAAATGATTTAATAGCTATATAACTGAATTCCTGGGACCAGATGAAATTAAGTTCTCCTACCCCTCCACCATCTTGGACTCTGGAACTAAGTCTGGAACTTATGTGTGTTATCATGTTTGGGAAATGCTTTTTTAAACGTCAGCTTTGTGTTTAGAATTATTTTTCTTTTTAATTTTATTATGGTTTCAGTTTCATTTTAAATATTATATTATATAAATATATATAAACATATATGCTATGCATATATTTGGTCCATCAATGCTTTCTTATAATTTTGTGAGCACCAAAAAGTGAAAAAGTTGTAGGATGTCTGACAAATTTTTGTGGTAAACATTTTAAGGGTTAGACCTTCAAAATACTTGAAGTTTCTTTAAAGTGCCCTCTTAGAGGTTTCTCTTTTAACATTTTAGACGCATTTGGCTTTTCTAAAGCTAGGTATCAAGACAAAGAGATTTTGCAGAACATGCGATATCCAATCTGTCATGGGAGGCTTTGCTGCCATTTCTAAGAAATCTCCCTTTTTAGATATGATCTTTCCTAGAATAGAAAAAGATTTCAACCAGAATACAGCCTACAATAAAATGTCATTGTGCCATTCCAGAATTACTTATAAGTCTCATTAGAAGTCATCTCTGTTTCTGCATGAATAGTAAATATAAAAAGTTTTCATGAAAGAAAGTATGAGTAATAAAATAAAGTCATTATAGTGAATACTTTAAAGGTAAAAACAGAATATATGCTTTATTTCCATAAGATGAACAGAATTTACAGTTCTAGAAGGAGAAAATTAGTCTTTTTTATATACTGGCTGCCATTGACTTGGGCTGTCATTAACTTGGGTTGTCACTATCTAGTTCATATATATATATATATATGTACATATATATACACACATATATATATATATATGTTGAGAGAAAGAGAATATATATGTGTGTATGCATGTAAGTGTAATGAATACATACAGCTAAAGAACCATATCCAACTTTAATAATATATGGATATTTATCTGTGCTGAAAACTTCAAAATAAAATGCTTAGAGCTTAACAGTTTAACACATGTGGCCATATCTTTCTAAAGGAAAAAATATTTGTCTTCTCAATAAGAATAACTGTGAAATAAAACACTAACAAAACCTTGCATATTTCTTTTAGATGTTGCAAGTAATGCCATAAAGTATAATTATTTTCTTAAATGTCTCAGAAGTAAAACATCTAAATATTCATTATCAGTAGCTGAAATATTTGTTAGCTCTCAGTCTCAGTATTGATCATTATAGAAGCAGTGGTAGGTAGGAAAATCTTCACAAACAAAAGCCTTTATGTCCAAATCGTGAAAGGGCATATATAGAAATTATGATAATACTAAATGCATAATTTATTTTATAAAATCTGATCAGGAAAAAATAAAAATAGGAAACAGATATCAGACATTGGATATATTTGATTATTTGCTTTTATGATGTCAAATTTCTCATACTATCCACTCACTAACAGAGAAAGGTATTATTAATTTTCAAAGGTATCATTTTAAATGAATCTTAAGATTAAACTTACATTATTAAGTTATTTTATTCAGAGCCAGCATAAATAACTAGTATAATTTCTAGTTCTATTGCTTCATCAGCTTCATACGATGTCTTGATAGCTTGGCCACAGAGCCTACAGAATTAAGTATGAATATGTTTACAATTAGACTTATGAATAGGGAGTTAGTGGACCTCTTCATACTCATTAAAAATATGCAACACCCAACCTCTACAGGAGAAACCAGCAGCCCTGCAGCTGCAGATGTTGAGCTCAACGAAAAGACAGCATGGGATGAAACTCATTACAAGGATAGAATTCCTCAAATAATTGCAGCATCCTGGTTAGCACATATTTGTCTAAGGGCTCAGGTTAAGAGAGGAGCTGGACAATCCTGAACAATTCATGAGGGTATTCTTCAATGAGAAAAATTAGAATGATCTTTCAGAAAGGTGACATAGTTTAAATTTGAAGACTGTAACAATGATACTATATATAGGACTGGTGACCAAAGCAATGAAGAATTTTGGAACAGGCCTTTAAGAATAGATTCATGTAAACATATGGAATATCATTATGTTACTTCTCTGCAATTTTCAACGAAATTGTGGGAGTAGAAGAAAAGCACATAAACCAATCGAAATGAAAGCTATGCCCAGCATGAAAGATGGCATCAATATAATGCAAAAGGAAGTTTCTCACCCATGGTGAGATGATGAAGGTAAGAACAGTAACAGAGGTTGATCCCACAATAATTGTTATAGCTATTTCCACATAAAATGAGTCATACATCAGGTTGATAAGAACTCAAATTCTGTGGAAAGATAGATTAATGCTCATATTTTAGGTTTGAATTCACAGTAAAATATAAATACCTGTTGTACTGTTTTTTTGCTTTATGAATCACATTGATTTCATACGTTAGTGGGATACAGCTACATACTAGGCTAGTTTTCCATAAATGAAATATAGATTTATTTTTTTAAGATTTATTTATTCATGAGACACACACACACACACACACACACACACACACACACAGAGGCAGAGACACAGGCAGAGGAAGAAGCAGGCTCCTCACAGGGATTCCAATGCAGGACTCGATCCTGGATCCTGGGATCGTGCCCTGAGCTGAAGGGAGATGCTCAACCACTGAGCCACCCAGGTGTCCCTGAAAGATAGATAGAATGATTTCATATATGTTTAATCCACAAATTAAAATCTAGTCTAAATATCAATAAAACATTCAATTCAATAATGAAATTTGAAGGTTAAAAATAAGAGGATGCAGTTCCATTTAATTGTGTGTGGAATTCAATTAATGGGGTCCAATTGATAGTTTTCCTAATTTGTGCTGTATTTTTCAGTACTCATAGCCTTTGATGACATAAGTTGTAGCTCAGTCTTTGAGCTTAGTGAGAATCTTCTAAAGAAGATTTTAAATTTTGGTAGACTTAAAAATTCTTATTTAAAAGGCCACTGACAAAAAAAAAATAAAAAATAAAAAATAAAAGGCCACTGACAGATCCAGAATAAATTCATTCATTCATTTAATTACATTTATTTATTTATTTATTTAAGATTTTATTTATTTATTCAGGAGAGACACAGAGGGAAAGAGTGGCAGAGACATAGGCAGAGGGAGAAGCAGGCTCCATTGCAGGAAGCCTGACGTGGGACTTGATCTTGGGTCTCCAGGATCACACCCTGGGCTGAAGGCGGCGCTAAACTGCTGAGCCACCAGGGCTCCCAAGAATCATTGTAATACTTTATGAACTATCCATTTTTCCTATAATTTTCTATGAAACACCTTAGAAATGTTTTGAAAAAAAAAATCAATACCACTGCTGAATTTCATATACACAAAGGCAACATTAAACCATGTCTTATCATGTATCAGACTACAGTGGACAATGATATGTAGTTTGCAGTTTTCAGAAGTTAGAATATAGATTACATCATGAGCAATGTCGGCACTGTAAACAAAACCAGGGTTTAACTTCATATGTATGAGACTATCCATAGGAGCACTTGAATTACAGAAAAGACTTTTCTGTGATTTCTTTTAAAAGCAATTTTCCCCATGCTTATTTTTCTTGTCTTTTTAAATATCGCCAGACCATTCAAAACTAAGGCTGTTAATTAACTGTCAATATAACAAACAATCTTTGCTCTCCTTACAGCAAGATCACAGTGTGACAGCTGAATCCTCAAAGATAATGACCTAATATGTGTTGAACTGAAATTGAAAAGGGAGTAACCAGGAAAGGCTTTAAAATGTGATATTTTTATTTTTTAATAAAGTGTTTAATATCATGTAAAATATTAGAATACTGCCAGTGAAGAATGTTTGAACCATGATTAGAGTCATATTGAAGATTATATAGTTAATAAGAAAATAAGAATAACTGAAACAATGTTATGGATTGGTAACTTTATTTTTAAAAATCTGAATCAGGGATCCCTGGGTGGCGCAGCGGTTTGGCGCCTGCCTTTGGCCCAGGGCGCGATCCTGGAGACCCGGGATCGAATCCCACGTCGGGCTCCCGGTGCATGGAGCCTGCTTCTCCCTCCTCCTGTGTCTCTGCCTCTTTCTCTCTCTGTCTATCATGAATAAATAAATAAATCTTTAAAAAAAAAATCTGAATCAATTCTGTTGAAAAGTATTAAAAATATCCAAATAAGTACAGTATTATATGAATAAATTATTTCTAATCTTCACTGCAATATTATTTTAATATTTTAGGCCCTATTTTTTTCTACATAAGGGGCAATTTTCATGGTTGATTTATAATAACTTCAAAAAATTGATATGTATACAAAAACGTGCAAACATATATATAAAAATGAAAACTTTCCATATCAGTATGTTAATAACTTTCCCTCATTCTGAATGAATACTACTGCTAAATGTTGAGAAAACAATACTGAAGAAATACTAGATTTGGAGGATAAGTAACGAATATCTTTTAGTGTTGAATTGGAAGTCCCTTTAAAAAAAAATCTAAGTACAGAAGACCACTAGTTAGTTTAAATTGATTAGCTCTCAATAGATACCTGAGCTAGAAATATAAATTCGGAAGTATGAATACATAGATGGTAGAAAAACAAAAGGTAATATAGAACTGACTGCTGATGTTATGTTGAAAAAGAAAAATAAATCACAGATTCCTGAGAGACACTAATTCAATCTTTAGGGATAGATTAAGGGAAGAAAGCCAACAATAGGAATTAAAAAAGAAAAAAAGAATTACATTTGCCCTTTCCATTTCTTTAGTTTCACATATAACCCATCATCAGGTGTTGGGGTTTCTTCTGTTCAATGTCACTAGAATATTGTTTCTTCTTTCAGAACTTACTAGTTAGCTCCTTTCATCTCCTCAATCCCAAACTCTACCTCATGTTCATTTCCTGCCTTCTCTGGAAAAAAAATGCACCCTGTTGCTGTATCTTACACACTCTACTATTTATAATTTCCACTATATAAAGCAGAATTTATGGTCACTACCAAAAAGAGAAATTGGCAACGAATACAAACAATACTTGATGGTCTTAGTAAATGTGATACTGAATTTACCTTGTTTTACTAAATGGGAATGGTTGAGACAGTCTTTCATAGTAGAAAGCATACATCCTTGGGAATTAAGATAGGCAGGAGGAATAGCACACATGGATTTCAGGTGTCAGACAAAAATCAATGAGGTCACCAGCTCACAGACATAAGGACATGGCCCCTTTCAGTTGTATAATTTCAGAGCAAAATGTTCAAATCAATAACTGATGTCACTGATTGTTAGTACAATCTTTTCTGATGTAGAATATAAACTTATTTTTTAAATAGATTGGAGAACATTATTGATGAAATCTTAGTTGAATATTGTACACATTAGAATCCCCAAAATGTTGTATTATAGATCATCTGGTTAGGCAAAATCTATTGAAGAAATACATGAATTTATCTGAGAAAAAGTATCAAACTCATTTCTGTCATTAAAGACAAAAAAATTCAATTCATAACTTCTTTAATCATATAACTTTTATTCTAGATGTGGAGGCAAATAAATACAATATCGTGTTATGTTTCATGCATGTACAGAATGCTGACAGTTCATAGGAAAATGTGAATGTCTCTTTCTTAATTAAAAAAAAGTAGACATCTTATTTAAAGTACCTAATCACAGAGTGAGGTCCATGTAGTCTTCATCAATGCACCTTGCTCATTTGCTGTTCCTTTTAATGTCTGTATAAGCCATTCTGGAACTTACTCTTTCACCTGTAAATCTTTATTTTGCATGTAGAGTGGATGAATTTCTAGCAGTAAGATTATATTTAGTTTTTAAAAAATTTCTATCTATATTTAACAGAGACTTAGTCTTTACAGGAAGTCACTGAATACATATTGCATTTATTGGACTCCAGAGAAGAAACTGAGTTTCCATATCATGAGAATTGAACTCAGAAACAGAATATGTTCAAAGACCACAGAAATTCAAATTCAGATAAAATAAAATAAATAAAATAAAGGCATAAAAAGGCACAGAGCAACTAAGAGTAAAATTAGAAAATTTTACTGAGAAAATCTCTAATTTGACTTGGGTCATTTTCTGAGTTTTTCTTTCAGTCAAATATTTGTTCTTCTTTTTCTCACATAAGAGGAAATAAAGAAGTGAGTTCCTCACAAATTCTCATATTTGTTTTTCCTTTATTTAAACTTATCTCTACCTTGTTTTCTTCTTTTTAACATCTAGTGAGCTTATATATTTTATATCAGCACAACCATTACCTACAAATAATGCTCTTCATTCTTCCTACTCTTCACAGATTACCCTCAGAATAGAGGTAGACACATGGAAATAAATCCTTTTAGAACTGTTTTTAACCCAGGTGGAAGTTCATCATGCCAGCTTAGTTCTATGAGGCTACCATACCATATTATTGTACATATATTAACAATGAGTTCTCACTAGAGTCAGAGAATGATTGGTATATTAAAACCAATAGCAGAAATGAAATTTAATTGTGATATATATATATATATTTATTTATTTTTAGTTATAGAAACACATCATATTAAAACTTAGTTGTTTCATAAATATACATAATTATTTCATTGAGGGAGTATAGGGTCTATGTTAGATTTTATGAAATTTGTTGCACATTGGATCACCTGGAGAGTCTTCAGTAATGACAACAGGTCGTACCTATACCCTCATTAAATTGATTTTCACTAATTAATTGAATTTTCAAAATTTCTTAAAACTTTTCAGCAAAGATTGAGAAACATTAACCAATATCATGTAAAACAGCTCTTAATTCCATACTGGTTAAGCTATATATATAAAGATACCTACATTAAGGAAGTATGGCAAAGTTCACTGTAATAATATTTTATGGTGATGTTTTGCCAGATAATTAAAAAATATCCAAGTCTTGGGATCCCTGGGTGGCGCAGCGGTTTGGCGCCTGCCTTTGGCCCAGGGCGCGATCCTGGAGACCCGGGATCGAATCCCACATCGGGCTCCCGGTGCATGGAGCCTGCTTCTCCCTCTGCCTGTGTCTCTGCCTCTCTCTCTCTCTCTGTGACTATCATGAATAAATAAATAAAATCTTTAAAAAAAAAAAAAATATCCAAGTCTTGTATTCAACAATTCAACATATTTCTCAAGGTACTAAAGAAACACATACGCACAGAAGAGAGAACAACAAAAATTTACCCTTTTATTATCTGGGGTTTTAGAAAACTAAGCCAAGTTCTTTAAAAATAATCAAAGATTTTGATAAATATTTAAAAAGAAAGAAGACACAAAAGAGGGAATATAACTAGATTCTATAGGATAGTAAGAGCATATTATGAACTCCATGCTCAGAAATTCAAATTTGCTTAAATCAGCTAATTTTCCCCCAAATCACAAATTTACACACACAGTCAAGATAAAAAAAATAATATATATATCTATAAATCATGAAGAAATTTAATTGAGTTAAAAATACTTTGAAAAACAAGTATCTTGCCACTGATGCTTTCAATGGTAAATTCTGACAAGCATACTTTTATATGACATACATTATATTAGTTTCAAGTATATAACATGAATACTGAATATTTGTATACATTGCAAAATAACCTCCACAATACATCTGGTTAACATCAGACACCAACATAGTTACAAAAATAATTTTTCTTGTGATGAGAACTTTTAGGATCTACTCTCTTAATAACATTCAAACATGAAATATGGTATATTATTAACTTAGTTATCATGCTGTACATTACATATCCATGACTTATTTATTTTATAACCAGAAATTTCTATCTTTTGACTACCTTCACTATTTTACCCACTCTCTTATATCCCTCACACCACCCACCCCCCCAAACCCTTCTTCAACCACCAATCTATTTTTTTTTATTTATGAGCTTGTGTTTTGTTTTTAGATTCCACAAATACGTGAGATCATACGGTGTTTGCCTTTCTCTGATTCATTTATTTCACTTAGTATAATGCCCTTAAGGTCCATCCATGCTTTTGCAAATAGAAAAATTTCATTCTTTTTGTGATTGAATAATATTTCATTGTATATGTATATCTACCACAGTTTCTTTATACATTTATCTATCCAAGGACACTTCCTCTATTTCCCTATCTTAGCTACTGTAAATAATGCGAAGAACATGGGAGTATATACATATTTTCAACTCAGGGTTTTAATTTTCTTTAGATAAATAACCAGAAGTTCAATTGTTGGATCAAATGGTGGTTCTATTTTAAATATTTTAGGAACCTCCATCTGTTTTCCATTGTGGCTTCACTGATTTACATTTCTACCAAAAGTGCACAAGGGTTCCTTATTCTCCACATCCTCACTAACACTTGTTATTTCTTGTCTTTTTGATAATACCGTCTAACAAGTGTGAAGCGATCTCTCTGTTGATTAGTGATGTTGAACATATTTTTCATTTGGCCACCTGTCTTTGGAAAAATATTTAAATCTTCAGCCAATCTTTTTAATTGAATTGATTTTATTTTTGCAATTGAGTTATATGCATTCTTCATGTATTTTTAATATTAAACCCTTATCAGACATATGATTTGAAAACATTTTCTCCTACTCAGAGGCTGCTTTTCCATTTTGTTGATGGTTTCCTTTGCTATGCAGAGATTTTTAGTTTGATGCAGTCTCACTTAATTATTTTTGCTTTTGTTGCCTTTGCTTTTGGTATTAGATTTAAAAAAATCATTGCCAAGACCAATGTCAAGGAGCTTACCAATTATGATTTCCTCCAGGAATTTTATTTCAGATCTTACATTCCAGTTTTCTTAATTTTGAGTTAATTTTTGTGTATGGCATACGATAGTAGTCCTTTTTTTTTTTCCCAATACCATTTATTGAAGAGATTGTCCTTTCCCCATTGCATATTTTTTCTTTATCATTAATTAATTAACCATATATGCATATGGATTTATTTCTGGACTCTATTCTGTTCTGTTGATCTATGTATCTGTTGTTTGCCAATACCATACTGCTTTGATTACTATTGCTTTGTAAAGTAGTTTGAAATCAGAGAGCATGATGTTTCTACCTTTGTTCTTTCTCAAGACTGCTTTGGCTACTTGAGGTCTTTTATGATTCCATACAAACTTTCAGATTGTTCTATTTCTGTGAAAAATGCCATTGAAATTTTGATAAGAATTGCATTTAATCTGTACATTGCTTTGGGTGGTATGGACATTTCAATAATATTAATTCTTCCAATCCATGAGCATGGAATGACTTTCCATTTATTTGTGTCTTCAATTTTTTCATTAGTTTTCAGTGTATAGGTCTTTAATCTTAGTTAAAGTTATTACCAGATATTTTCTTCTTTTTGATGCGATTATAAGTGAGTTAGTTTTCTTCATTTCTCTTTCTCATAGTCCATCATTAATGGATAGAAATGCAACAGGTTTCTGTATTTTGGTTTTGTATCCTGAAACTCTACTGAATTCATTTATTAGTTCTTTCAGATTTTGGTGTTTTCGGGTCTTTTTATATGTAATCTGCATAGAGTGACAGTTTTACCTCTTCCATTCCAATTTGGACATCTTTTATGTATTTTTTCTTTCCTAATTGCTTTGGCTAAGACTTCCAATATAATCTTGAATAAAAATGGTTGTGTATTCTGTCTTTTCCTGAAATTAGAAGGAAATCTTTCAGCTTTTCACCATTGAATATATTAGCTGTGAGCTTGTTATATATGGCCTTTATGATGTTGAGGTGTGTTGCTTCTGTGCCCATCTTATTGAGAGGTTTTTTTTTTATCGTAAATAGATGCTGAATTTTGTCAAATGTTCTCTATGTATCTATTGAGATGATCATATGATTTTAATCTCCCATTTTGTTAATACAGTATATGACATCGATTGTTTTGTGGGTGTTGAATGTTCCTTGTATCACTGAAATAAATACCATCTGATCATGACGTATGATCCTTTTAAGGTATTTTTGAATTTGGTGTGCTAATATTTTGTTGAATATTTTTGTGTCTATGTTCATTAGGGATACTGGTCTGTAATTTTCTTTAGGTGTCCTTGTTTGTTTCAGTATCAGGGTAATGCTGGTCTTGTAAAATGAGTTTGAAAGTGTTAATTCATCTTATATTTTTGGAAGAGATTGAAGTGAATTAGTATTAATTCTTCTTTGAATGTTTGGTAGAATTCTTCTTTGAATTTGGTAGACCAGGGAAGCCACTGGTCATGGACTTTTCTTTGTGGAGAGGTTTTTGATGACTTATTCTCCTTACTACTAATTGGTCTGTTCAGATTTTCTTTTTCCTCACTATTGTCTTTTTTTTTTAAGATTACTTATTTATTTATTCATAGAGACACACACAGAGAGAGAGAGGCAGAGACACAGAGGGAGAAGCAGGCACCATGCAGAGAGCCTGACATAGGACTCGATCCAGGGTCTCCAGGATCATGCCTTAGGCTGCAGGCAGCGCTAAACCGCTGTGCCACCGGGGCTTCCCCTCACTATTCAGTCTTGATAGGATGTATGTTGCTGGGACTTTATTTTTTCCAAATTGTCAAATTTGTTGGTGTATAGTTGTTCATAGGAGTTTCTTATGATCCTTTGTATTTCTATGGTATATGTTGTGATGTCTTTCATTTTTTATTTTATCTGGGTACTCTCTCTTTTTCTTGGTGAGTTTAGTTAGGGGTTGATAAATTTTGTTTATTTTTTCTGAGAATCAGCTCCTAGTTTCACTATTTTTTTTCTATTGTCTTTTCAGGGTCTATCTATTTCATTTATTTCTGCTCTGATCTTTGTTATTTTCTTTGACTTTAGGCTTTGTTCATTTCCAAGTTCCTGGTGGTGTAAAGTTAGGTTGTTTGAGATTTCTCATATTTCTTGACGGAGGCATTTATCGCTATAAAATTCCCTCTTAGAGCTGCTTTTGGTGCAACCCCTAAGTTTTGGTTTGTTGAATTTTCATGTTTCTCAGGTTATGTTTCTATTTCATTTTTTATTTCATCTCTGACCCATCAGTTCACCACTAGCATATTGTTTAATCTACACATAGTTATGGATTTTCTAGTTTTCTTCCTATAATTCACTTTTAGTTTCAGACATTTGTGATCAGAGAATATGCTTCATATGATTTCAGTCTTCTTAAACATATTCAGACTTGTTTCATGGCTTGACATGTGCTCTATATCTTGAAGAATGTTCCATGTACAATTGAAAAAAATGTGTGTTCTGTTGCTTTTGGACACAACATTCTGAGATACCATTTAGGTCTATCAGGTTTAATGTGTCATTAAAGTCAATATTGCTGTATTGATTTTCCTGTCTGTGATTGGAAATGGGATATTAATGTACTCCTATTATTGTATTGCTCTCTAGTTCTCTCTTTAGGCATGTTAACATTTGCTTTGTATATTTGGTGCTTTCTATTATGGATGAATAAACATTTACAAATGTTATATATTCTTGTTGGGTTTATCCCTTTATCATTATGTATTGCCCTTCTTTGACTCTTATTACAGTCTTTGTCTTAAAATTTGTCTGCTATGAGTATAGTGACTCCAGCTTTCTTTTGATTTCCATTGCCTGGAATATCTTTTTCTATCATTTCACTTTCAGTCTGTGCATGTCCTTATATCCATGTCCTTATATCCAATGTGAGCTTCTTGTAGGCAGCACATAGATGTGTCTTGATTTTTTTTTCCATTGAGTCATCCTATGTCTTTTGATTGAAGAACTTATTTCACTTACATTTAAGTAATTATTGATATGTATATAGTTATAGCCTTTTGTTAATTGTTTTCTGGCTATTTTGTGGTTCCTATCTGTTCCTTTCTTCTCTTACTCCCTTCCTTTGAGGTATGATGGTTTTCTTGAGTAGTATGCCTGGATTCCTTCTCTTTATTTTTTGTGCATCTACTATAGGTTTTTGTTTTGTAGTTACTATGAGGTTTAAATAGGTAAACTTTTATTTATAACAGTCTATTTTAAGTTGATAACATAAGGTTGAATGCATTATTACACTACATTTCTTCTCTCCCCCACCATGTTTTATATTTTTGATGTCATAGTTTAGGTGTTTTTAAAAGGGATATCATAAGCTATCAAACTTTTAAGGAAAAAAAATAGCACCAATTCAACCACATTATCATCTATAAAGTAGGAAGGAAAGTAAAGCAAAAACTGCATAAGAAGAGTATAAAAATGAATCAAACAAGAAACAACAAAACAAAAAATTCAAATAACAAAAGATAAAGTGTAATGAGTATAGATATAAAAAATCCCCACAAAATATTAGAAAATTGAATACACCAATACATAAAAGAATAATATCATAATCAAGTGAGATTTATCTCAGAAAACTTAGCAGGTTTGATATTTGAAAAATCTAGCAATAAAATAATCATATTCATAGTCTAAAAAGCAAAAAGGACACTATCATATCAATTAATACAGAAAGAGTTTAACAAAATTCAACACTTAACACTCTCAACAATCCAAGAACATAAGAGAATTTCTTCAACTAAGTAACAAACACTGGCAAAAATTCTTAGTGATAACAAAATTAATAGTAAATGGCTGTATGCTGTTCTCTTGGGGTCAAAGACAATGCAGTATGTCCTTGCTCACTATTCCTACTGTATTGGAATAGGAGTGTAGGTCAAAGCCGTAAGGCAGAAGTGTAGATCAGAGCCATAAGGAAAGGAAAAACAAAACAAAACAAAAACTGACTAAAAATCATACAGTTTGGAAAGTAAGACATAAACTGTCCCTATTTGGAAAAACATAATTTTCTACTTAGAAAACACCAAGGACGGGGAATATAAAAATTAGTGAAAGGGAATAAAGGGAAAGGAGAGAAAATGAATGAAAATATCAGTGAAGGTGACAAAACATGAGAGACACCTAACTCTGGGAAATGAACAAGGGGTAGTGGAAAGGGAGGTGGGCGGGGGGTTGGGGTGACTGGGTGATGAGCACTGAGGGGGGCACTTGGCGGGATGAGCACTGGGTGTTATGCTAAATGTTGGCAAATTGAACTCCAATAAAAAAATTTAAAAAAACAAACACACACCAAGGAATCTAGAAAAAGAAAATAAATGCTTCTAAAATCAATGAGTTTAGCAAACTTATAAATTAGACTAGAACACACACAAATCAACTTCTAAATGCTAACAAATAGAGACAAAAATAATAATTTTAAAAAAACATTTAGTACAGTCTCTCATAAAACAATCTATAGGTATCACATGCTTAAAATGGAAAATATAATGAAATAAATGAAAAAAAGACCTACTAATGTATATGCATAACTTACTCTTTTTTTTTTTTTTAAGATTTTACTTATTTATTCATGAGACACACACACACACACACACACACACACAGAGAGGCAAAGACACAGGCAGAGAGAGAAGTAGGCTCCATTCAGGGAGCCTGATGTGGGACCTGATCCCGGGACTCCAGGATCATGCTCTGGGCTTTAGGCAGGTGCTAAACTGCTGAGCCACCCAGGGATCCTCTGCATAACTTATTCTTGGCCTGAAAGACTACACCTAGTACTGATCCAACTTAATCTATAAAATCAGTAAGAATTATGTACATATTTACAAGCTAATTATAAAAGGTATATAAAAAGCCAAAGTAGAGAGAATAGAATAAAATAGCTAAAAAATAGTTATCTGATTAATGATTTCCTCTACAGGAATAAAGGCAGTGTTAAATTGCTAAAGGAGATAAACACATAAATGAATGTAACAAATTGGATAAAATGGAAATATACTTACAAAACTATAGCCAAATGATTTTTGACAACAATGCAAAAGTATTCTTGTAGAGAAAGAACAATCTTTTCAGAAAATGGTGTAGAATAACTGGACATAAATATTCAAAAATAAACTTGGATTTAATCTTCATAATGTATATAAAAATTCATTCAAATGGATAATCCATGTAAATTTATAAAGTAAAACAATAACTTTTCAGAATAAAATATAGGAAAAAATACTCATGATTTTGCACAAATTAATACCAAAGTCACAAATTATGTAGGAAAAAATCTTAATCAATTAAATTGCATTGACATTATAAAAATTTTATTCTCCTAAAGGCAATGCTAAAAAAATGAAGTCAAGAAACCATTTTTTTTGCAAAGAACATTCTGACAAAAATTGTATACAGAATATGAAAGATCCTCAAAGTTAATAGAGAGAAAAGATTTAAAGGGTAACATCAGTGAACCTGAGAGAGGAAGGTCCTCCATAAATTCTCTCCTCTACTAAAATATAGTTCTGGAAATTAACCAAAGATTTGCAGCAATCTGAAGAATGTTTAGGGGAAAAAAAAAAAAGGTCTGTATTCTATAACCATAAAGCAATAAAAATAGTCTCTAAAACTACCAAAATTTAAATAACTTTTATCCTAACAAATTAAAATAGAGAGTATTAAAGTAATAAAAGTGGATAATTTATGCAGCAAAATCCCTAAGATGTATCTAGAATTATATTGTTATTAAGTACTGAATAATAAGGAAAATAAGCTAAATATATAACAATTTTGCAGAAATAATAAAACAAGAATGAAAAAGAAGAGAAAAATAAGATCAATGTAGAACAAAATGTATTAGTAGGGAGAATAAATATCAATCAAAATACTAAAACACTATCCCTCCTCCGCTGATAAAGTTGTATAGGAAGTTTTAAAAATTCATTATATTAAAATTATAAGGATGATTTAATAAAAATTATAATTCAAAATATTTAATTCACTATTCTAATAATTTGAAAAATCATTATGAAATTAACTATAGGATTATAAATTTAAAATATAAATATTTTAAAAATAACTACCTTAACATAAACATAACTAAACGCAGAATTAATTGTTCCTAAAATCTCTTGCTCCATTTGTTTCCTTAAACACATTGCTTCCATATATTTAAGGCTGAGTTACAAATCATACAAAGAGGTTTAAAGCCAGAGAATTAATCATATGAAATTATCAAAATTAAAAAGTTGATAGAAAGTTGACATTTATTGTACAAAAATGTTCTACAAAAGCTATTTTCTGGGGCACCTTCATGTCAGTGGTTGAGCATCTGTCTTCGGCTCAGGTCACGATCCTGGGGTACTGGGATCAAGTCCCACATTGGGCTCCCTGAAGAGAGCCTGCTGCTACCTCTGCCTATGTCTCTGCCTGTCTCTGTGTATCTCTCACGAATAAGGAAATACAATCTTAAAAAAAAAACAAACAAAACTATTTTCTTCCAAACTCTTAACAATCAGAGCTACATTTTGGAGCATTTTACAATGTATTATTCACTACATTGAGACCTTTTTTCATATTAACTCCTTTAATCTTCATATTTGGCCTCTGATAATAGATACTATTCTTATCCACATTTTACAACTAAAGCATTTGAATTACAGGAAAGTGAAGTTATTTATAGCCATAACGTAACTGGGTTATGAACCCCGAAAAATATAGTTTTACAATTCTTACTTTTACCACCTATGGTTGTTTATTTTATGTGTTAACTTGGCTAGGTTACAGTACCCAGCTACTTGGCTAAACATGATTCTAGATATTTCTGGGAAGGTAATTTTTAGACAAGACTAACATTTAAATTAGTAGACTTTGAGTAAAGCAGATTATCCTCAATAATGTGGGTGTATCTTGTCCATTTCAAGGCCTTAAAGGAAAAAAAAAAAAAAAATCTCCCTGGAAGAGGAGGAAATTTTGCCAAAGGACTGTCTTTGAGCTCAAACTGAAACTCTAACCCACGGCCTACCCTGTAGATTCTGAACTTACCAAGTCTCCACAACTGTATGAGAAAAATTCTTTAAAATCCCAGCCAATCAATCATTTCCCACTTCCCCTCAGCTTTCCTTTGCATTATTATAGGCCAGGACTGATGTCTCTCGTATGCTGCTATGAAATCTGGCTCCCTATTACCATTGGGAATAAGAGAATTTCAGTATCTCAGACTAAGTAGCAACACCTAATTGTAAAAGGTATGACAGATGTGATGGATAGCAAGCCAGAATACATACCAGGAGACCTTGACCTACAGGGATTCATGACAATTTGAAATAAACCATGCATGGTTCTTCAGGAGACAAGAAAAATGTAAACCCCATACAAATATTTCTTGACATGTATAACCAGAAAAGATCAAGATTTCTAACTGTGTCAGTTGACAATTACAAAGCACTATCCCACGTACAGTCTCTAGGTATAAACCACTTCTGAGACCTAGAGTTCATTGATTTAATGGAAGGCTGGGTCTCCTTGAAGAAGGGCCCTATAAAATCACAGGAAGTATGCATCACAATGGTCAATAATATTTCTTCACAGGAACCTACCACCATCTTTCATAATAACTAAATACGAGAAAGTTCAGATCTTCACAGGACCCTTGGATGCAGAGTCTGAGCTGACACTGAATTGATACCAAGGAATTCAGAAGTCATCAGTCCTCCTGTACCTTTGCCCCCTGTTTAGAGTGATAATTCAAATACCAGTCCAACGCATTTCACAGTTTTTTCAATAGGTCTGTGAATCTAGGATATTTCTATGGTTTACACTTAGGCACTCTCAGAATCCTCATTTTGGTTCTTAACTTGTGGGTTTCAGAGTTATGGTATCAGAAGCACATGATACCTCTAATACCCACTCAAAATAGAGTACCAACAGCAATACTAATTAGAACAGCAAAGCGTAGTACAAACTTCTTAAAGGGTACAAGGATGATAGTCCCCATCGTATCCTCACTTAATTCAATACTTTAATCCCCGCAAAAGCAAATAGATCATAGCAGAGGAGAGTAGTCTATTTTAACCTTAACTATATGATAGTCTCAGCTGTAATGAATTTAGTATATTTATTAAAACATATCCCACAAACTCGAGCACTTGCCAAATAGCTACTAAGGTGTTCCTATCAACCTCAATCCACAAGGGGAATCAGAAACCATTTAGATTTCCTCAGGATAGAGAGCAGTACACATACACTTGGCCTTGCAGCTATATTAAATTTTCTCTTTGTCACAGTAAAGTTTGATGGCAAGATCCTGTGGACAATGTATAGAGAGCATCATTCCTGTCCTTCATTATTGATAACATCTGAATCAGGTTTGCGGCTCTGAGTGGGCCAAGAGCAAGAGAGAAGACTATATCTATTTAAAACTATGGTACTAAAAAAATTAAAAAAGAAAAACAACTATGTTACTAAGTAGTACTGTCACTTGAGCCATATGGTTCTGTAGACGCCATGATGCTAGATACTAGATACATCTAGGGAAAACAGGTACCATATGGAATTTTGGGCTGACCTAGTGGGAGATTTGCAGCATATACTTCTGGAATTCTTAAGCAATGTCATGTTATGTGCAACAAAGAATTATCCTTCAATTGAAAAAGTTTGTGGATCTATCTCAGACTCTAAGGTCCTGGTATTAGCCTCAAGACATTAGGTAAAGAGAGGGCTTGGAGATGCTCATCACAAATGCATATTTTCCAAAATAATAAGTTTGAGTGACTCCACACCAGTTTATTATGTAACAGAAATGATGTCCTTTTCTATAGCTCAGGCAATTAAAAAGAACAAAATTGTATTATATAAATAGGTGGCCTAGACCCACTTGTTACCCATCACTATTGCATTGTTTATACCGCCCACTTTACAGGTAGTTGCCTAAGACCAGGTATCAAAGAAAGAAAAATACTAGTTCCACTTAATGACTAGACTAGCTCAGTATATTGCTGTGAGCTAAATATAGACTGTTTCAGCATTACTGGCTTAGAACCAAGGAATGGAAGTTATAATAGCTCCTCTCAGTGACACCCCAGGGAATTTATTCCCTACATTTTCAACTCTGTTAAAAAATTTCTTTTTGATTTCTTGGTTTTGATTTCCTGGGCAAGAGTTTTTCTACCTGGAAATACAGAAAGTGTTCAACTAAACCTATGTCTGTTATCTGGTCACTTTGGGCTATTAGTGCTGGGCAAAAGAAATTGTTCCTACATTAGTAGGGGTAATTGACTTTCATTATCATGATGAAATACAGCTACTGCCAAAAATTAAGACAAGGAGGAATATGGCTGCAACTTAAGAGACTTACCGTTGTGCTTGTTTATGCTTCCATATATGGAGATCACCATAAAGAGAAAATTATAGGAACAATGAACAGGCAACAGCATAGTTATCTTGGAGATAAAGTCAAGAATTGAACGCTCTACTGCATTCCCACCTAGGAATTTCATTTTAACATCATCTTTACACTAAAATGAAACCCCTTGAAAGTAAATAAAAAAGTATTGAGGCAGAGATATAAAGAATCTGAAGATTATTCTAGGATTGGGGATTATTGTGTATACACGTTAAGGAAAATTTGAAGCAAGATCAATAGTCCATTTCATCTTGTGTAGAGTAGATAGTTTAAACATATTTAAAATAAACTGGCAAATTAGACAGATTCAATTTTTCAGATAGCCAACAAACTAAAGCAGTACTCTCCACATTGTATATAGCTTTCTTAGGTCAAAATGTGATTAATATATATAATACCAAGTCAGTTAGGATTCATTTAATTATTAGCTTTTGTCAGATACAATGAAAACTATTTTCCTTAGAATAACATATAAAAAATTTAAGCCTCCTAGACTATTTTGTTCCTAAAAGGTACTAGTGTAAATTTCTGCTCTAACATGTAAATAGTGTAGAAGTAGCACTCCCAGTGTCACAATTAGATAAAACTAAACAAGCTGCAAAACAACTCTTTAAAGATTCATCAGAGAATAGAGGCCACAGGGCAAGCTGCTGCCCCAAATCTGAAGAGAAAGGCAGCTATAGAGAATCACAGAGAATAACAACTCACTGGTCGCAAAAGCCATTGTTGTTGCCAGTATCAGTAGGTAAACTTACAGTGTGCTTGAAGAACTGCTGGAAGCTCAGTGTGGAGTATCTTGAAGTTAAAATCTCTGGGAAGCCCAGTGTTAGGAGGGCCCCCACACGTTCATGAGCTTCACCTCCATGATTCCCACTAGCTTCTCACTGTGAAGACTGAAGGAAAATCCTTTGTGCTTTGGAAATACTGTTCTGATTACTGTAGCTTTATAATAATATTTGAAATTGGGTAGTCTGAGACTCAAATTTATGGTTCTTTTTGAAAAACAGTTTTACCTATTGAAAAATATTTATGGAATTTCAGGGATCTTTGACTTTCCATATAAATATAAGAATTAGCTTGTAAATATATCCAAAATATATGGTAAGGTTTTGATTGGAATTCCATTGGATCTACAGATCAAAATGGGGAGATGAACACATTAGCAATATTGAATCCTTGAATCCATCAACAAAGCTTCTTTCTCTATATTATTTCTTTCATAATATTTGGAATTTTGATTTTTTCTAATTTTATAGTGATATAATCACCCAATAACATTGCTTCACGTTTAAAGTGCATAACAAATTATATATTGCAACATGATAAGTAAAATAAGTTAACATTCATTCCTTCACTTATAATTTTTTCTTTTAAGATATACTCAGAAATTTTTAAGTATACAACACAGTATTGTTATCTACAGTCATCATATTTTACCTTATATTTCCAAAACTTGTTAATCTTACTGAAAGTAGTCTCTTGACTACTTCTGCCCAACTCTGATACCCTCCATCCTCCAATTCTGGCAGCCACCATCCTGATCTCCTGTTTCTGTTTTTTTTTTTTTTGATCCCATATATAAGTGAGATCATGTAATGGCTTATTTCATTTAGCATGATATATTGAAGTTTCATCCATGTTGTCAAAAATGGTGGAATTTCCTTTTTTTAAATGGCTGTATAGTATACACATATAAAATATATATACAATAAAAAATAAATAAAAAATAAAATATATAGTATGTGACTTCTTTCATGGGCTTCACTTATATCATTGTAAAATCTTATGGTTTGTAAAATAGGAAACCTAATCTTAAAATAGCCCTATGTAGGAATGGTCTCATTTTTAGATGAGGAAATCGGTGCTGAAGGAGGAAAAATTTCTGATTTTACAAGACAATGTGCACTGAAGTTTGTAAACAGACTATTGCTTTCAAAATCCATGTTTTTGTTCCATACTTATTCTATGCCTTATGTAACAGTACACTGTAAACATAATAAAAATGAAAATTGAAGTACAACAGCATGTTTATAAAATTGATTAATATACAATTAATTAACAATGAGACTTTAGGTCTATTATTATGAGTCATTTTAGGATATACAGTTCTTCATGGATGATAAATGGTTTGACCTATATATTAGAATAGCATTCTATATAGCATGAATATTGGTTTCCTTTTTTTTTAAAGATTTTATTTATTATTTATTTATTCATTCATTCATTCATTCATGAAAGACACAGAGAGGCAGAGACACAGGCAGAGGGAAAAGCAGGCTCCATGCAGGGAGCCTGATGTGGGACTCAAACCCAGGACTCCAGGATCATGCCCTGGGCCAAAGGCAGGCGCTAAACTGCTGAACCACCCAGGGATCCCTAAATATTGGTTTCCAACAAAATATATTTATATGAATTTCTGCACTACTTTATCATTGACAAATGATATCTATTTAAGAAATTAGTATTTAGAAGATAAAACTTTTTTTAACCCAATGCCTTCTTACTAGGGAAAATAAAGATTAAAGTAAACTGTAATATTAAATTTATCAGTGTTGAACAGATAAGTTACTAAAAAGAGGAAATATTTTCCTAGGACTTTATTCTAAATAGTCTTCTATACTAAAAATATGTTACTGTGCTAGATATCAAGCCAAGCCCCCAAGAAAAGCACTTAACAGTTTCACATTCCACTGACAAGTGTTTTATATGGTTTCTTTAAATCATAGCAGGATATTTGGCATTAAATGATTTTATCTTGGCTTGAGAATTAACCAATAGCTGAGAACTTTACCTGTAATCTCATTCTGTGTAATTTTAATGGGCTAGCTCATGGTGGGAAAATGCCATCACAATTAAAATGAATCTTTTAGGTTTATGAGTCCTTGTGGAAGCTAATTCAAGAAGGATATCAATTGAGGTTACAAAGAATATTTTAAACTTGAAATTGTTCAAAATACTCTGAATTTGTGACATTTTTTATGAACTCTTAGACTTTATCATATTTTCTATTTTAACACATAATTATCATCAACTAAATAGTATGAATATTTTAACAAGTGCTATGGACCAAAGACTAATGTTTTTCCCTTTGAGTTATTTGTACTTCAGGGCTCTACCTTCTAATGTGTGGGATGCCACACCTAATAGTTTGCCAAAGTGCTCCTAATCCTTTCACTTTGTAAGATATTGCCACCATTGTATGAAACTTCTGGGTGAGAAACAATAGACACAATACCCTACTACTTTGGGAAGATTTCTAGAATTAAAATAATTGAGGCCGATTCCAAATCATTTTTTCTCACTAAAATTTTAGCATAATTTGCTTCAAAAGAATATTTAAAATTGTTTTAATGGCAACAGTAATCCATTCCTTTATTTTCTTACTAAAATTTTAGCCTAACTTACTTCAGAAGAGTATTCAAAATTGTTTTGATGGCAATCACTATAGAGAGCATTAAAGATATATAGATTTTAGTGAATTTATAATTGAAAATTCATTAAGAATACCTTGTCTGAGGTAACACAAAGACAGAAACGACAATAAAGATAAGTTGGTGATAGAGGTCGAAGTCTGAGGTATGTATTTAATTAGAAAGACTTGGGACTAGGGGTAGAGATAGCATGTCTTGGACTAGAATGAGGCAAATGTGGAACCCACAACAAAGAATTAAAGGAAGAACCCTCAGATTCTTGCAAGTGAGTGCCTCCTAAAATTTTGTGCCTTAGACTCATGGCTTGCCTTATCCTTGTTGTAACCCTGAAAAGGTGAAATACTACATAGATTTCCCAAATTTCAATAGTTTAAAGGACTCATTATACTTCTCACAAAATATTCACATAACACTTTTTATTTAAAAGTAAAAATAAGATATAGCAAATGGAAAAGAATACAGGCAAGTGTGGGGATCTGAAACATATCCAAGTGCAACCTCCCCAGGATCCTTAATGGGACAAGAGCTAGGCTTCCGTATCAACTGAACCATCAAGATCTGTGGAAGGAATCTTGGCCTCATGAGAAGCTCAAGACAGAAGTCAGAAAGGGGAATTACACACTGTGGCCATGTAGTTTAACCAGGTGTCTAACAAGCTACACCAGGTAAAAAAAAAACATAATAAACCTAAACTGAGAGGTGTCTGGAAGAATTTTAGGCTTTAAACTGCACATTATAAATCCCGTAGCTCTTATCTTGGTCAAAAGTCAAAGCCAACATCCAGTATCCCCAGAGATAAGTTTAGAGTTTTCCCAAACCAGCATGAATCAACTTGGCCCTACATAAATATCAGTATGACCTCCAGTTAGTAGGGCTTCTATGTAGAACATTTTAACAGATGCCAGTTGGATTGCAGGTTAGTGTTAACCAAATCTTAAGCATGCAAAGAGATCTTGACAGTCCTAGACCTGGCATTAGGGAAACCTTGCATTAGGGAAAAATTAAAGCAGTAAAAGCTGACGCTAGGAATTTGAATTTTCTAGATGTTTACCAAATTTTTTCATTACTTTTGATCCCTCCTTCATACACATATCTTTTACAAGTACCGAAGAACTTAAAATTTGAAAAGCTGCATTATGTTTAGCCATTTGCTAAACATTAGGCAATGCTGAACATTCAGTGGTCTGATTCTTAGAATAGGATTTTTTGGGATATGTTTCCCAAATCATATATTATCTTTGAACTCTTTTATTTGTTTGCTTTTCATAGGTAAAATAAAAAGAAATATAGAAATTAACCATTACTAGTTTTAAATGGTTAGTAATCAAATAGGGTGAAGTATTTAGATGAAACATCAGTGTTTATTAGGCAATAATATATCTGGGGAGTTTAAATGCAAAAATGTAAGGCCATAAAAATTTCTCTACTGTTGATCTCTGATTTCCAATAGTGTATGAAAAAATCTTTATATTATTTTCTATATCACTAAATTAGTGAAACTTTACTGAATAACATACCATAATCCAATTTTAAAAATAAAATATTATCACTGAAAATATTCTGAATTTATATTTTATTCACAGACATGACTGCATTATGAATTATTTATGCATATCTGTTCAGATACATTTTTACTTTTTATTAACATATTCATAAAGTAGAAAAAAATTCTGTCATAAAAGAAGTTTTATCACATAAATGTGTAATGTCAAAGTGTACATTTACTATTACAGTTATAGTGAGATTACTAAAGTAAAAATGTAGTCATGGAAAAATATTCTGAAATTACATACTTCTGTAAAACTATTTAAGTAGTTAAAGTTCTGTAATATTTAAATGATAATTAGTTTTGTTTATTAAATGAAATACAGCATACACATAAATAACGATATATAATGTGATGAAAAAATTGATATTATGAAACCAGAGTATAAAGGATAAAACTGAAGAAATACTCATAAATAGTACATTATATTATAAATTCTTGGGAAATGATGTCAATAAAACCACAAAAATGTTTTAGAAAGAAGAGGATTTGAAATGACTCACAAATACGTGTAATAATATGCATGAATAAATAAATGAAATTTAAAAAAGAGTAAAACTGAGTTACATAGGAGAGAAGAAAAATAGCCATTAGATATATTTACCTTTTTTTGAGAGAAAATGATTTATATTAGTAAAAACATAAACTGTAATATGTGAATGATTTTAAATTATCGGAGTTATTTAAATAGCACCTTATCCTTTTTCAGTTTTCTAAACTTGGTTATTGGGGGATCTCGGTGGAAGAAGAAACCATGCATATTATCCTGTTAAATAGAATTAAAGATGTATAAAATAATACCACTTCTGTAACTGAATTTAAGGCATTTGGTAGTTCAGTTTTTTTTTTTTTAAGATTCTATTCATTTATTCATGAGAGACACAGAGAGAGAAAGAGAGAGGCACAGAGACACAGGCAGAAGGAGAAGCAGGCTTCATGCAGGGAGCCCGACGTGAGACTTGATCCAGGGTCTCCAGGATCCGGCCCTGAGCTGAAGGCTGTGCTAAACTGCTGAGCCACCCGGACTGCCCCTGGTAGCTCAGTTTTAATGACAAATATTAACTTCTCAATTGCTTTCTGTAAGAGTTTTTCTTAAGTATTGCATATATTATTTCTTAACATGGAAACAAAAAGAAATTTAAATTTTCTACCATGATAAACATTGACATCTACAAATATCTTTCTAAATTGTTATCTCCAGGATCCCTGGGTGGCTCAGTGGTTTACTGCCTGCCTTGGGCCAAGGGCGTGATCTTGGGGTCTTGGGATCAAATCCCACATCAGGCTTCCTGTGTGAAGCCTGCTTTTCCCTCTACCTGTGTCTCTGCCTCTCTCTCTCTGTGTCTCTCATGAACGAATAAATAAAATCTTTAAAAAATAAATTGTTACCCCCAAATTTTGTGTTCATAAGTGTGTTAGTTTTATCACGCCCAGAAATAAATTAAATCTGTATATCTAAAATAAGATTAAACAAAAAAAAAGATTAAAGACAAAATGGTACAGAATTCTTAAAATGTGTTGTTTTGAACATCATAAGCCACCAAACATACACATTGCTATTAACTGTCTTTTATATTTAAGAACCATAAAGATAATTCTCCTTGCAATTAAAGCCAAAAGGCCTCCTCTCTAAGACTAGGATGAAACGCTACATTGACATGATTAATGCATTAAAATTTGATGAACAAAATTCACACTTAATCTCACTCAATTTTGACATGGAGCTACAATTGGGTGAGCCAGGCAAGAAGGGCAAGAAGCCTGGAATTGTGTCGCCACTTAAATGAGATTTCCCAAAGGTGGAAAAGACCAAGATTAAGAAAGCTTGGAAGAAGATAACAAAGAGCTCCCCTCCCCACCTGCGTCTGCGCTGCTATCCTTGACTGAGCCTGTGGGCCCGACAGCTGAGCCACTGCCTGGAGGAAGTGAAGCCCTTAGGTCGCTGCTAATCCACATACCTGTGTACTTGCACAAGAGGTCCTGAGGTCGCCGCCAACCCACACACCCGGGTACTTGCACAGGAGGTCCTGAGGTGGCCGCCAACCCACACACCTGGGTACTTGCACGGGAGGTCATGAGGTCGCCCCTAACCCACACACCCGGGTACTTGCATGGGAGGTCCTGAGGTGTCCGCCAACCCACACACCCGAGTACTTGCACGGGCGGTCCTGAGGTCACCATTAACCCACACACCCGGGTACTTGCATGGGAGGTCCTGAGGTGGCCGCCAACCCACACACCCGGGTACTTGCACGGGCGGTCCTGAGGTCGCCATTAACCCACACACCCGGGTACTTGCACGGGCGGTCCTGAGGTCGCCATTAACCCACACATCCGGGTACTTGCACGGGAGGTCCTGAGGTCGCCGCCAACCCACACACCCGGGTACTTGCATGGGAGGTCCTGAAGTCGCCGCTAACCCACATACCTGGGTACTTGCACGTGAGGTCCTGAGGTGGCCGCTAACCCACATACCTAGGTACTTGCACGCCTGCAGGAGGAATGAGACTGCACTTCACAGTTGGCGCCAGGCCCGCTGGCTCCCCGTACTCACGGAGCAGCACGATGCTGCCTACGATGTGAAGCGGCCTGGAGGAAGGAGAAGGACATCATCTCAGGGGCCCCACGCATAACGTTGCTGCGTCTCCCACTTCCCGGAGGAGGCCTTGCAGCTGGCGGTGCTGGCGACGGCCCAGGGCCACCTCCCCAGCCAGAGGCCGCGTGCGCCGAGCTCTAGGGGCCTCACCTCAGGCTCCCGGAGAAAGCCAGCCGCCTGCGGATCCTGGCTGCGGAGGCTACGGTCGCTCCGCAGTGCTCCCTAGTGCTCCCCGCGCAGCCACGTCTCCCGAATCCTTTACACGGAGTCCACCATCGACTGTCTGGGCACAGCAATGTCTTATGGAGCCTCAACACCCACCCACCACCTGTCCCTCCACAAAAAGTGACATTCTCCTACAAAAGTGGGCGTGCGGGGTCCCTAGGAGGCGGAAGCCAACGTGTTTTCTCTTTTCTCTGGGCGTCCGCACACGGGTTGCGCGTGCGCCCCGGGCCTTCTGCACGCGGAGGTCGCCTGGGGCCGCGGCCGTCCCGAGCGCTCGAAGCGCCGCCCTGCTGCCGAGGGGCTCTGCGGCTGCGCGCGGCGAGGTGTCCCTCCCAGGCTCCCGTCGCAAAGTTCCAGCGAGGCGCTTTACGGCTGCACGAGGAGCGCAAAAGGGCCTCGGTCGCGACAGCAGCCTCGACAGGAGGCCGCCCTCCGGGAACACGTGCAAGCGCGGACGGACGCCGCCGCGGCCCTGAGGCCTGGAGGAGGACGGCCTGGAGGAGGACGGCCTGCAGTCTAACTTCCGGCAGACAGTCTGGCTGAGGACCGCCCGGAGCTCTTCACGGTAAGGGCAGGGCCTGCGCTGCTCCATGTCCCCACCCACTCTTTTCCTGACCCGCCGGCTTGGTGGGGGAGGTTCCCTGCCCCGGGCCGGGCGGGAACCGTGGGCGCAGGCGGTCCTCTCCTGTGACCGGAGCAGGTCTGTACCCCAAAGCGGTTTGTCGAGTGACGTAGAAGGGCAGTTCATTCTGTCATCATGTTAGGCCACACTATACAGATATTTTCATTTTTTGCTACATGGACTGAAATGTTCTTGGTCCTAACACCTCCTTATAAAAATTCTTTCTTTTTTCAGGATTTTATTTATTTATTCAATGGCTCTACACAGGGAGCCGGATGTGGGATTTGATCCCAGGACCTCAGGATGAGGACCTGAGCCTAAGGCAGACGATCAACCACTGAGCCACCCAGGCGCCCCTAGAAATTCTTTCTTATTACATCCTACGTGAAATATTTTGCAAATGTACAAGGCTACTTTATATATATATGTGTGTGTGTGTGTATATATATATATGTGTATATATTTTATTTATTTATTTATTCATGATAGACACCAAGAAAGAGAGGCGGTGAGACCGGCAAAGGGAGAAGCCAGCTCCATGCAGGAAGCCCAATGCGGGACTCGATTATGGGACTCCGGGATCATGCAAGGCTACGTTTTTTTTTTTTAAATCCATTTATTTGTTCAACAAGAATTCATTGAATGCTAATTATGCTTAAGGGTGGGTTGATTTAAGATAATTTTCTGATAGTCCCATAGAGGATGTCAAAACTATACGTGTATAGTTGTTGACTTTTTCATTGCCTAACAATTTCGGTGAGTCTATCACAACTCATTATTTCCAAGCTAACTAATCAGAAGCCAGTAAGTTTCCTAAAATGTAGAATTGATTGATTGATTGATCGATTGGACTAGGCGGGTGATGTTATAGCGAAAGCTTCTTGGGTACATAAAAAAGGGATTGTACTAGTTCAGACATTGCATAAATTAATGCACGAACAAGAGAAAGTTCCAAATCATTCTTTCAAATCATGAAAGAGTTCACTGAACTATGTAACTAAACATTTTATGATTGACTTCAGTCTATGACTGAGACCAGAAGAGATTCACAGAATGTAAAAGGTGTAAAGTACATTTACTTTTCTTTATTGAGATTCCTTTGGAAATCAGAAAATTTATAATAACCTATCATCAACTAGGAGGAAAGGCTTTTTATTGATACTTTTATTAATCTCTACCAAGGATCTTTTTCTTCTCCCAAATCAAGCCGAATGACTTTTTTTTTTTTTTTTTTTCAAGAAGCAAAGCTGTTATTTCCTGTAGGTCATAAAGGGCCTTCTGCAAAATGTTCTAAATCTCCCTGGAGGTTTGACAAGTAATGGCTTAGGAGGAATGACAAATAAATGAAATTCATACTGAAGCTCCCCCTATACCTTGACTCAAGTCCTCTAGAAAATTATGTAAGTCATTATTCCCTCTAGCACAGCATGTTCTTATATGTACTATTCACTTGGACCAGCAGTTTTCCAGATTGGTAAGTTCTAAAGAGATGGAAAGCTGAGAAAAACTCTAACTTCTTTCAATTTATATATAATAGTTATTTCTTCTTCTGATACTATTTTCTATAGATAGTTATCTTCTGATATGTACATTTCTATATTTATAATATAAATTTCTACTTATATATGGCTTTGAATTAAGGGACTCGTTTCTCTAATATTGAAGGGTTTCCTCTAATAACTTTTGCTTTTATGTTGGCATTTCAAGTCATCTAAAGTATTGATTTTTAAAAATTCTTCTATTTCTGTTAAGACATTCTATAATCCTTTCACTGGCTAGTATGAATCATGCAGAAAATAGATTTTAACAAAAGTAAAAGATCTATCTACCTATACTTCAGTGCCATGACAAATCAAGCCTTGGCCATAGATTATACAACTACAGCTAATCCTGAAGTGAAAGCTATGCATCATAAGAGAGCTTGGATAGGGCCATGTATTTAGGTCAATACAAATTCATTAATTATTTGAAAAAAGGGATCCCTGGGTGGCGCAGCGGTTTAGCGC
This sequence comes from Canis aureus, assembly GCF_053574225.1. Lineage (NCBI taxonomy): Eukaryota > Metazoa > Chordata > Mammalia > Carnivora > Canidae > Canis > Canis aureus. The sequence continues at coordinate 12,125,923 of NC_135617.1, read as the reverse complement.
CTGCCTTTGGCCCAGGGCGCGATCCTGGAGACCCGGGATCGAATCCCACGTCAGGCTCCTGGTGCATGGAGCCTACTTCTCCCTCTGCCTATGTCTCTGCCTCTCTCTCTTTGTGTGACTATCATAAATAAATAAAAATTAAAAAATAATAATTATTTGAAAAAAATTCAAAGGTCATAGTGAATGAATGATGACAGAGTAACATCATGGGTAATTTACAAAGGGCAGCACACACCATAACTGTATGTTAGAATGTCAAATTGAGTTTTTATTTAAAATTTTACTGTACAAACTAACTTCTCAGTTTTCTTAGTTGGTGATTTTTAAAATAATTTCTTGTTTAGTAGTACTATTTTAGAATAACTGAAAAAGTTAATTTAGGCCATTTTACTATTAGCATGAAGAATCAATCCATCAAAAGATTTTGAAAGTGCAATGAAAACAATTTCATTCAATAAATAAGAAAACTCATATGCAATGCATAAATTGAGAAAGAAGATAGTAAATTACAAGTTGATGGTTTGAACAAGCATATGAAAATAAAATAAAAAATAAAAAATGAAATTATAAACATCCTAAGTAAGTAAATAGTATGCACACCTAAGTACAAACCTATTGATCCCAGGACCGTGAGGTCATGACCTGAGTTGAAGGCAGACGTTTAACCAATTAAGCCACCCAGGCACCCCTCGCCATGATGTTTTCTAATCAGAAGTCTTTCAAAGTACACAAACTACTTACATGATATCAGAAAGTGACAAAATTAGAGAACCAAGAATGGTAGACAGTCTTGCAAGTCATTTTAGATACTGCTCTATTTTTTTTTTGTCAAAAATAAATTACCTTTTCAGAGATCACATGGAGTTACTGAAAAACTCAAATGGTGGAATGTTTCCCAATTTAGCTAACCTATGTGGCATTTTAATATTCATATAGCTAATGATGTACATAAAGATAAAAAGTGATGTTTCTATGTGTTTAATGCAATTCAAAAGAAATATTAAATGATCCTAAGAAATCAGGTCAGAGATGAAATACAGTTGAGGATATAAAAAGTAAAAATTTTTCCTGCCTTTTGACTGTGAAGAGATGTACATCATGAATAAATACAGCAGACAAAAAGGTATGTTCATTTAAGAACACTGCCATCAACACAGAAAAAAGATATTTTTCTTTCTTTCTTGTTCCTCAAGTTTTTATTTAAATTATAATTAGCTAACATACAGTGAAGTATTATGATTCATCTCTTACATATAATACCCAGTGCTCATCACAGGTGCCCTCCTTAATTCCCATCGCCATTTAGACCTTCTTTCTACACACTTCCCCTCCAGCAACCCTCAGTCTGTTCTCTATAGTTAAGAGTCTCATGGTTTGCCTCTCTCTCTTTTTTTCTTCCTTCCCCTAAGTTCATCTGTTTTGTGTCTCAAATTTCATAATACGAGTAAAATCATATGGTATTTGTCTTTCTCTGAATTCTTTCGCTGAGCATAATACACTCCAGCTCCAACCATGTCATTGAAAATGGCAAGATTCATTCTTTTTTATGTCTGAGTAATATCCATTATATATATCTATCTCACATCTTCATCCATTCATCAGTCATTGGACATACGGGCTCTTTCCATAATTTGGCTATCATTGATAATGCTACTATAAACATCAGGGTGCATGTGCCCCTTTGAATCAGTATTTTTGTATCCTTTGGAGAGATACCTAGTAGTGCAATTGCTGGGGTATAAGGTAGTTCTATTTATCATTTTTTTGAGGACCCTCCCTACTGTGTTCTAGAGTTGCTGCACCAGTTTGCATTCCCACCAACAATGTAAAAGCATTCCCCAAAAGATAGATTTATTTTATTTATTTTAAAGAAAAAAATGGGCATAATGTACTTTAGGTAATTATTAGTTTTAATAAAATAAATTTTACAGTGGTTTACAATTCAGTTATATACTTTTTTAAAGAAAGCAATGAACAAAACTGAATAGAAAGGATAAAAACAAGCAGTAACACGTGAAAGAAAAGTTATCTACTAAAAATAAATTCAAATCAAAAATGTCAATGGGAACTAAAATATCAATGAGAACTAAAAATAGAACATTTATGATAATATGTGTCACATAAGAGTATTAATTTACTAAGTAATATAGCTTTAATGGACTCTAAGTTAGTGAAATAAGGACAAAGCTGAAAACTACAGACTCATAGAGGGAGATAACCTTAAATACTATCCTCAGAAAAAGGATAAGCAGACTTAAAGTCATAAAGTACAAATGCAAAACTTGGGCTGGCACACACATAAGAAATCCCAACAAAAACCACGTATGTGATCCTGAAGACAAACCATTGAGATCCAAACAGGAAACATTTTACAACCCATGTTCACTGACCAGAATTCACTGGTATTAGAATTAACAACAAAGTGATGGCCAAATAACAAAAAAATCTTTCCATTCAGGTATTTAATGCAAGAAACAGGCAAAAGCCAAATACATATTTATGCAAAAATGAAATCAAAACAGACTATGAAATGTGTAGAAATGAATCAAACTATATTACAAAGCTTGTGTGAAAATGTACAGATGTAAATATTTATTGAAAAATATAAAAAAAAGTTAAAATAAAAAAAAAAAGTTAAAATAATTTATCAAAGTCATCAACTCAAGAGGTTAGAAAAAATAACAAAATAAGCCTTAAAATTGAAGAACTGTATAAATCAATCTATGAACATATATTGACATAAAAATCTCAGGATATAACTAATCAACAAAACCAAAATATTTTTATCAGAAAATGTATATAATGAAATGGCTACATAGAAATTTGGATGAAAAAGAAAGAGGTGAGGAAAAAATATATTTTGAACAAAATAAAGCAGATAAACTTAAGACAATGATGTTTTAAAATAAAACAATCATAAAAATTTTACATTAACAATCCTAAACTAGAGGTAAAATGATTCAATTCATGAAAAATATAAATTAAAAAATACCTGAAGAATAGCATACATGCATATATTAATAATTTTACAAGAAAATTGAAAATAAGGATCTATTCAATACATAGATTTGTCATTTAGATTGAAGTAACAAACCAAGATCAGTGAGGCCTCCAGGGACTAGATACCAAGGAACTCCATTACTACCCATAGAGGCAAGGCTAAAGGAATGGTGTTACAGGAACCTGAAAAAAATTCTAGCCTGGAAAATAGGCCCTTTGCCAGTACTTGTAGACACTGAAAGAGGAATGGAGTCTGCTAAATCTCCAGGCCTAGATACAAAAATTTGGGTAATAATTTTTGCTGTCAGCTTATTCCATTAGCCAAGTGAACAGAAGCCAGATGCAATCAATAGAGGTCAGCATTTCTAGCCCTAGGAATAGAAAGGTAGAAATGTTTCTGAAGTGGCAAATGAAGAATAAGTTATCCAGTTATACCAAAAGTGGCCCAATTAACCTTGAAACATTGTTAGGATAAACTTTGGATGTCACATGTTATTTCAAAGCACTGTTTGAATTCATTGGGTCATATGTTGTTTATTATAGTTACAGTTGTATTTATGAGCAAGATAGTCCAGTAGTTGTGTCAATTTACGTTAGTTTTTTCTTTTTATAGCTTTTGATATTCATTTTTTTCTTACATATACTGGCTTACTACTTTTGACTTACTGCCTGATAGCTCACTTAAACCATAATAGTGCTAATTGCTGGCCTTGTTTATAATTATGAATATGTTTAGTTTTCAACACTGAATATTATGTGTGCTATAAATTTCAAACAGATAGCTTTCAATAGGGTAAGCCAGTTTTTTTCTATTAATAATCTGATTAAATCATTATTTTATGTTTGTATTAAATAGTGCTATTAAATGTTAGAAACATATATAAAATATTATCCATCAAGATAGGTACATTGAAATGTTATTATGGTAAAGTGATCCTGACTAGGAACTGTATACTCAATAGATTCAATGAAAAATATTAGTAAATGTCAGCTATTAAATGTAAGTGATATCAGCAAGATGACCTAATAGGGGATTTCCCACTGGTGCCCCCACAGCAATAATAGTTTGGCAACCATCCACGGACAAGAGTGCCTTTGTAGGAGTGTTGGGATCCAGGTGGCAGACTATGAAACCCCAGTGAAGCCCAAGGCTGAGGTGAGCCATTTTGAAAAGGCAAGTCCAAGCCCAGGTGGCAGATTCACTGACCATAGTCCTGGCTTTATTTATTTATTTATTTATTTTTAATTTTTTTAAAAATATTTTTTATTTATTCATGAGAGACAGAGAGAGAGAGAGAGAAGCAGAGACACAGGCAGAGGGAGAAGCAGGCTCCATGCAGGGAGCCCGACATGGACTGGATCCCGGGGCCCCAGGATCAGGCCCTGGGCTGAAGGCAACGCTGAACCGCTGAGCCACCTGGGCTGCCCAGTCCTGGCTTTAGACCCAGAAATAGCCCCACCCATTGTGGACTCAGCTGCCTCCTTGATTGGCTTTGGTTCTGTCATTAGCGCCACCCACAAAGGGACCTGGGAGGAATCATGCATGCCTGTCACAGGAATTAGACCCAAACTCATTTTACAAGATCAAAATTACCCTGATATCAAAGCCTAATAAGGATTCTTCAAGAAAAGAAAACTACAGGCCAGTGTTCCTGATGAACTTGATGCAGAAGTCCTCAATAAAGTAAAAGCAAACCAAATTCAATAGCACATTCAAAAGATCTACAGAACAATCTATTGGGATTTTCCTGAGATGCAAGAATGGTTCAATATATGCAAATAAAAAAATGTGAAAACTGTCAATGAAACGAAAGATAAAAACCATTTGATCATCTCAATAGATATAGAAAACTATTTTGACAAAATTCAACATCCTTTCATAAGAATTCTCAACAAATTAGGTATAGAAGGCCTGTACTTCCTTATAATAAAGGAATATATGACAAGTCCACAGCTAAACTCTGAGATGAGTGGTTATAAACTTTTCCTCTGAGATCAGGAATAATACAAGGGCACCCAGCCTCACCACTTCCTTTCAACTACTTAGTTCACCACTTCTGTTCAGGTACTTACAGTAGTTAGTAATGAAAAAGAAATAAAAGACATCCACATTGGATGTCTTGGAAGAAAAGTTAAATTGTCTCTCTTTGCAGATGACATGATCTTATATATAGAAAACCCCAAAGACTCCACCAGAAAGGTATTAAAACTAATAAATTCAGTAAAGTTGCAGGATACAAAATTAACATAAATTGCATCTCTATACACTAAAAACTATCCGAAAATATATTAAGGAGACAATTCAATTTACAATAGTATCAAACAAGCAAACACTTAGGAATAAATATAACCAAGGCAGTGAAAAACCTGTACACTGAAATCTATTATAAGACAGTGATGAAGATAATTACAATAGAAATAAATGGAAATGTATCCTGAGCTCACAGATAGGAATAATTAATATTATAAAAATATCCATACTACAAAAATTATGTATAGAGTCAATGCTATCCTTTCAAAATGATTTTTTTTTTACCGATTTAGAAAAACAATTATCAATTATAAAATTTGTCTGGAACCACAAATGGCTCCAAATAGTCAAAGTATCGTGAGCAAGAACAAAGCTGGAGGCATCACATTTCCCGATTTCAAACTATATTACAAAGGTATAGTAATCAAGACAATATGGGACTGGCATAAAAGCAAATACATAGACCAATAGAACAGGATAGAGAACCCAAAAATAAAGCCACATGTACAGGGTCAATTCATTTTTCACGAGAGCAGCGAGAATACACAATGGGGGAAAGGACAAGTTAGTCTCTTCAGTATTGGGAAAACTGGATATCACCATGCAAAAAATTAAACTTTTACACAATACATAAAAGTAAACTCAAAATTAATTTAAAAATGTATTACCTGAAACTGTAAAACTTCTAGAAGATAGAGAAAAAAACTCCTTGACATTGGTCTTAGCAATGATACTTTTTGAATATGACACTAAAAGCACAGACAACAAAGCAAAAATAACAAGGAGGACTACATCAAACTAAAAAGCTTCTGCACAGCAAGGGAAACATTATCATAGTGAAAAGTTAGCTTACAAAAATGAGAGGAAATGTTTTTAAGGGGTTAATATCCAAAATATATAAGGTATTGCTAAACTAAATAGAAAAAAAAATGAGTAACATGATTTTAAAAAGATCAAAGTACCTGAATAAATGATAATTTTCCAAAGAAGACATACATATGGCCAACAGCTATATAAAAAAGTGCTCATTAACACAAATAATCAGAGAAATGCAAATCAAAACCATAATGAGATGTCACCTCACACCTGTTACAATGGCTATTATCAAAACGATAAAAAATTACAAATGTTTTCAAGAATGTTGAAAAAGATGGAACCCTTGTGCACAATCATTGGAAATGTAAATTGGTACAGTCGTTGTGGAAAACAGTATCTCAAAAAATTAAAAATAGAACTACCATATGATCCAGGAATTCCATTTTGGGATTTTTTTCCCAAAAGAAACAAAAACAGTAACTTGAAAAGATATCTATACTCCCATATTCATCGCAGCACTATTCACAATAGCCAAGGTATATACATAATTTTAAATAAAATACAAGAGAATTTAAATGAAGAAAATAGAGGCACCTGGGAGGCTCAGTGGCTGAGCGTCTGCCTTTGGCTCAGGGATCTGGGATGGAGTCCCACATCAGGCTCCCTGCAGGGAGCCTTCTTTTCCCTCTGCCTATGTCTGTCTCTCTCTCTCTCTCATGAATAAATGAAATATTTAAAAAATGAATAAAATTTTAGAAACAAAACATTTTATGAATATTTTAAAAATAATCATTCCAGGTTAAAATTACATAATTCTCAGAGAAATACTTGTCTTAGAATTAAAGACAGTTAAAACAACTGATTAAGTATGTGAATATTTACTAGAATGATTATCCTGTTATGGTATATAGTAATTTTCTGATGATCAATATAGGTAAGTTTTAAAGATAATCAGTATTAATGAGGAGCTTTAAAGTACACCAAACTATATTATATTTATTTTAGAAGTAATGTCTTTCATGGGATGCATGGATGGCTTAGTGGTTGGGCGCCTGCTTTCGGCCCAGGGCGTCATCCTGGAGACCCGGGATCGAGTCCCACGTTGGGCTCCCTGCATGGAGCCTGCTTCTCCCTCTGCCTGTATCACTGCCTCTCTCTCTCTCTCTCTCTCTCATGAATAAATAAGTAAAATTTTTTTAAAAAGGCCTTTCTCAAAGATAGCATGGGTCTTCAGAATGTCTCTCCCACCACCCCTTGCCATCTGCTACAATTTTATTATTTACCAGGAACAGCCAATACTGTATAAGGACAAGGGAGTCTCTTTTTCTCTCTTGATATTTTGTAATTCTTAATTTTATTGGCCAGAACCACATCATACACTTCCTGAAACAATCACTGTGAACAGAATAATGGAATATAATGGTCATTTAAGACATTCATGGCCTACCCTTGGAAGGTCAAGGAGGAGTAAACCCTTCCAAACTTGATGGATGAGAATGAGGAGGGGTGAATTTGCAAATGGGAAATCAAGATATCTTTGGAAAAAATGCAGAAATCAAAACTATGAAGGACGCCAAGTCACTTTCATCATACTATTTCTGAACTCATCATATACAAGCCTCCTCTACTCTTTAAGCTGTAACTTTTCAGTTTCTTTTCTCTTTTTTTTTTTTCTTCAAGATTTTATTTATTTATTCATGAGAGACACAGAGAGAAAGAAGCAGAGACATAGGCAGAGGGAGAAGCAGGATCCATGCAGGAGGCCCCATGTGGGACTCCATCCTGGGACTCTGGGATCACACCCTGAGCCAAAGGCAGATGCTCAACCACTGAGCCACTCAGGCATCCCTCCTCAGTTTCTTTATAACACCAATTCTCATTCTCCATTTCTAAGCATGACTGGCCTTCTCTATCTTAATTGTCACAATCTCAGAGAGACCTTCCATATTCATCCTGCATTTATCATATAGACTTCCCTCTTATACTACCACCATGAATTTTTAACAGAGGCTTGTATTGTTTTCTATAAACCATGTATCATAGTTTTCAGAATTATAAATTCACTCCACATCAGGCTTAAGTAAAAAGGTGTACACTAATTACTTTCTTTGTTTTCTGTTTCTTCTACTAGAAAATATGCTTTGTGAGAGTAGGAGCTTGGTCAGTTTTTTTCAGTACTAGAACTCCACAACCTGAATAGTGTCAAGCACATAGGAGAGAACCAGTTGGCACTTTTGAATTAATCAATAATAGAATATTGATATCTATAATTGACTGTGGGAGAGAAACGTCTGAACTCATGCACATCTATATTCTGGGCAAAGAAAAGTGACCATAAGATATAGTTAGTTCATGAATACTTACAAACCTAAAAGTCAAGCAAGAAGGCAAGATTCACAAATACAAAACAACTAGGAAATAATTCAAGTTGATACATAATCAGGTAGATTTATTTACGTGAATGTATTGGTACTGTAATGAGCCTTACTGAATATTATCTAGTATAGCCCCCACATTAAATAATTAAGAAAATGCTCAGAGATAATGACTAAGCTTTGCATTTAGGATTGCCTGTTGCAGAAAAATCTTACTAGTACAGTACAGACTCATTACAGGGATAGGCTGTGCATATACTAATCTAATAGGCTGTGCATATACTAATCTATTTCAACTATAGATATAAATATACATGTAGATACATATTGATAGATACATACTGAGTCAATTTGGTTTATATCTAGCTATACCAATTACATATACTTATATAAAATTATATAAAGCTATTTTAAACAGTTTATAGATAGGTTAGTCCTTTTAGTAAAAGATTTCATATATATGTTCTTTGAGTATACGTATGTGCTTCGGTATGTTTCTGAGTGGATTAAATCAATTTATTATCTTTATCTTAGCACAACCTCTATTACTCTCCTTTCCTGCCCTGTCAATTAAAATTATGGTAAAATATGATTCATCTAACTCAAATCAAATTCACCTAAAAGAATCTCTGAAGATATTAAACTAAGAAATCTGATATTCAAGATCCATTTATTCTAATATGACACTGACCCTAAGATTCACTACCTTCAATATATTACGTATCCATTCTTCTGAGAATGAGAGGGGCCAGAGGAGTTGCCAGTAATCTCATGACCCTGGTTCTAATATATACTCCATGCTATTACTCTGGTATTCCAAATTTATTTACCACTTCTCTCCAGAATTATCCTTTCACTAAACCCAGGTCAGTTTGTTCATTTTTCCACAAACTCACTATGGTCATTTCTGTCTTAGTTTCTCTTCTCTAAGTGTCACTTTCCCCATGATTTTTTTTCTTCTGTTTTTCATTTCTTACCAGCTCCTGGTCTCACTAACAATTTTCAGTATTCTTTTCTCTAGGTGCAATCCAGCAGTCATATTCAATTTTCATATGTGCAACAAATGTCTCCACTGAAACTGAAATGTTATAGCCACAGTAATCAGTTGTGTATTTCAGAGTCATTTAAGGTTGTAAAAAATAATTTAATACCAGAAAATCTTGCCTTCTTAAAGAATGGCTAACCAATGCTTTTTTGTAGCCCAAGGGTACCCTTTTTACTAAACACAAACTTCTGATACTTACAGCATCAAGTTCTGTAGCTAACTGATCACTCCTCTAAAACAGGGCTATGTTCTGAATTGCTGTTTTAACATATGATTAAGGTAAATGGAGAATGGGACTAAGTTTCATGTGCATTACCTTCCTAGGACTGTAGGCCTCCAGGGCAAGGAGTTGTCTTCTTTATTTCCTTTATATGACTATAACAAATGATAAGTAATAACCAGTCTCACACAATATAGCAGCATAGTACATTTCTACAGTATAGGTTAAACTTTTTCAATGTAAACACTTGACTTTATCCAGAATTTATTCCTTATTAATTTTTTTTTCAGTTGGCTATCTTGTCACAAGCTATGTGGTAAAGCCAGGTAAACTTGTTATCAAGTGGATCTTATATGATTACTTATGAATTTGCAACAGTAACATGGGAAAAAAGCAATGTCCTCTTTATAATTCCTTTAGAATAATTCATTATAGAGAAAAAATATACCAAAAGCTAATTAGAATGTTTTTATCTTTCTTTTTTCTTTTTTTTTTTAAGATTTCATGTATTTATTCATTCATTCATTCATTTATTTATTCATTCATTCATGAGAGACACACAGAGAGAAGCAGAGACACAGGCAGAGGGAGAAGCAGGAAGCCCAATGTGGGACTCTATCCTGGGACTCCGGGATCAATCCCTGAGCCAAAGGCAGATGCTCAACTGCTAAACTACCCAGGTGTCCCTGTTTTTATCTTTCTTATTGATTCTTCATTTAATTGCAGTTAGACATGATTCTACAATTGATTATGTTATCCTCTCATTTATTTTTTTTTAAGATTTTATTTATTTATTTGAGAGAGAGAACATGAGTGGGGAGAGAGGGAGAAACAGACTTCCTGCTGAGCATGGAGCTTGATGTAGGCTCAATCCCAGGACCCTAAAATCATGACCTGAGCCAAAGACAGAGGCTTAACTGAGTGAGACACCCAGGTACCGCTCACTTTCTTGCTTTAAAAAAATCCAGGCTTTCTTCAACATATAAATAAGTTTATAATTTATATGGAATACATATAGAGACTTTCAACATTTTACAATACAGTAACTTAGAAAGTTGTGGTTAGGAATTTGACCAGCACTATTTAGGGATTTGGTCATGTCAGAATTTTATGTTAATAGATATTACTTCATGTTTTATCTATCATAAGTGTTATTAATTGGCTAAGAAAAAGAGAAACTTCATGAACAAAATCATGTGGCTATCAGGTACTCAAGAAAAAACTACTTAACAATGTGTATTAATGATAATAAGTATCTTAGAAAAATAAAGGGAGGGAGTGAAGAGTAGTCCATGCAAATTCTGTGCCCCTCCTATAATCCCTTAGCTATAGTGGATATAAATAAATAGATAGATACATATCTCAACATTAAAAGTAGATGAAGATTATTTTAGTACTATCACCATTGCATTATATTTGGTTTCCTTTTATGATTTGTTCTCTTACAAACACTTTCTATTTATCTATTTATTTTCTAATTATCTCTCTATAAGGCCAGACATTAAACTGGGAAGAACAGTCTGCACTTGAATGAAATAGGCACCAGGAATGCTGTCCATCATACATTTTGTCATCATATATATTTATATCATCATAAAATTCTTAGTTTTGCTAACATAGATTGAGTCACAGTGAGCTCACATGGAGTATTTTTTAGACCTGCTCTCAAGATTTTGTGATATATCATTCCAAAAGTTTAACATCTGAGACTTGTAGTTATAGAATAATAATTTAGAAAAAAACTAATTTCTTAAACATGGCTTTACAATTAGATATCTCCCACCACACAGTTTTATCTGCATTCAGAAACGTGTATTTTCCTATCTATTAGTGGGACAAAATAAATGATAAAGTTTACTGAAATTTATTTATTACATTCTCATTGTTTGAGTACTCTTTCTGTTGCTCAATACCTTTATGATCTCTTCTATTTTGTATTGTTTCTCCCTCTATTTTGGTTCATTATAACTTAGCTTGTTTTTAAAATGCTTTGTTTTAAAAATAAAGCAATATTGGTATACTGAAAAACAGCAAACTGCTAAGGGTATTGTGTGTTTATTTTTGATTCTCAGAAGGCCATTGAAAGGTCTCCATGTAGGAGAGCTACAGCTGCAGATTGTATGGTACAGTTGTGAATCAAAGAGCACTAGTAAACCACATTGCAAACAAACCAATCAACAGTCATGTTTTACTGTGCTGTTCTGATTTGGCTACATTCTGCAACATGTGTTGTTTATTCCTTTGTGACTTCCCTCTTTTTTTTTTTAATTTATTTTATGTTTTAGTGAAGCATTTTTACTCACAATGGCAGACAAAATTTATGCACAAATAAAACAAAATGAAAATCTGATACTAGATACTAGAATGCAAGTTTCTCAAGGTTTAAATTGTCTTCAAGGAAATACTTGGAGAAATGAACAATACATATTAGCACACAATTAAGAATGATGGAATCATTGGTATCGTTAAAAGCAATATAAATCATATTGCAGCTGGAGAGCCATGTCCCTCATTTATAGGATTAGTTGCTTGAATAAACTATAGGCAGGAATATTGTGTGACTTTAAGGAATTTGAAGGAAACAGAAGAATGACTTCCATGATAAAAATCTGGGATAAAAACACTGAATAAAAGTGACTCTGTTAGCAGTCCACAATTTCCAGAAATGGATGCTGATTACTACAACAGATTTTTTTCTGATGCTCATAACAGACTAACAATTGTAGACTTCACAAAGGTTAATTTTATATTCATTATTGAAAGAGTCACTGAAAGCTATAGATATATTAAGATGCTATATATATATATATATATATATATATATATATATATATATATATATATGTAAGTATATATGTACATATTGGGGTCATTCTAAGCCAAGACTTCAATAGTTTAAATCAATTATAGATACAGTAACTCTAAAGAGTGTAAATGGTACTTCAGTGCTTTTCTGACTAAATTCTAATTCTGTAAATTAGTATAAAATTATGTTCTACTGATCACAGACTGAGATTTTTAAAAATAAAATGACTTTAGCTTGTCATTATGGTAGGATTTGTTGATCCAAACACTATTTGATTTCTACTTTTTGTTTTTTTATTGATAACCAAGTTTGAGATGAGGCAAAGACTTGCTGTAAGCTTATTTCTGTTTTGTGAGATTCTATTTTGATGCAAGGACAAAAGTTTTTTCAGGAAGGAGAGAGAAAGAGAGAGAGAGAGATTAAAATATTTTAGGGAGAGCTACTGGTTTCTCAATAGCAGAAGCAGATTGCTCAAAAAGGCATTTTAAGGAAATGGTTAAAACTGCTTTCTTGATTGACAGGTTAAAAGATGGGAGGAAAATTAGTGAATTTTTTTCAGTAGATCAACTTGATTTTTCTCATGCAGGAAAACCACTTTATGGAAGTTGCTATCATATCTTGTTTGCAGCTATAATTGCTAAGTAAGTCACCTCTTCCAAATTCCTGCTCCAAAGTGTGGCCTTTCTTTGAATAGCAAGTTTTAGCAAATTCAGGTAATCACTAAAATCCTATAATATCTGCCTTCAAAATAGAAGTCAAATGCTGTGCACCTCACTACCTTCAAACCACCAGAAAAAAGTATGTGCCTATTCTTTTTTTTTTTTAATTTTTATTTATTTATGATAGTCACACAGAGAGAGAGAGAGAGAGGCAGAGACACAGGCAGAGGGAGAAGCAGGCTCCATGCACCGGGAGCCCGATGTGGGACTCGATCCCGGGTCTCCAGGATCGCACCCTGGGCCAAAGGCAGGCGCTAAACCGCTGTGCCACCCAGGGATCCCGTATGTGCCTATTCTTGGCGTGACTATAAAAATAGCCTCCTTACTGGCCGGCCACAAATCCTCCCTTCCATACTATCTGTTCATCGCTTTACAGGCTGTTCATGTTCAAAGAGTCTAAGTTTCAATGACAATTCTCACAGTATAAATTTTAGTGTTATACTATTGCTTGTACAGTAAATTCCAAGGTTCTCTTTATTATCCCAACATTTTTTCTATATTTCTCCTCTCTCAGTGTATCCTCACTGCTGGCTGTCAGTGATTCGAATGCTATTTTTACATATCAGAATTTTTGCACACACCATTCCCCTTACTGGAATAATAGCCTCTCTCCCAACCACCCATCCCTTCCTTGGTCAACTCATGCTCACACTTTATGTCTGAGTTGAAATGGAATTTCTCAAAGATCTTGTTCTCCAAAACTCACAATACCATACATTTCCATTTTAGCACTCATCACAGTATTTAAGAAGGAATTACAATTGACTCTTGAACAAGGTAGGGATTAGGGATGCTGATCCACTGCAAAACTAAAAATTTACATATAACTTTGACTCCCCCAGACTTAACTACTACAGGCCTACTGTTGACTGAATGTCTTAGCAATAACATAAACAGTTAATACATATTTTGTATGTTATATGTATTACCTACTGTATTCTTACAATAAAAGAAACTGGAGAAAATAAAATGTTACTAAAAAAAATCATAAGAGAAAATACATTTGCATTACTAGAAAAAAAGTTGCATATACCTAGACCAGCCCAGTTCAAACCCATGTTGCTCAAGGGTCAACTGTACTTGTATAAAATTATTTTTAATTAAAATATATTTTCCTGAGGTGTCTGGGTGTCTCAGTTGGTTAAGTGGGTAACTCTTGGTTTCAAATCAGGATTGTGGGCTTGAGCCCTGCATGGAGCTCTGCACTCAGTGGGGAGTCTGCTGGAGATTCTATCTCCCCCCTTCCCCTCCCCCTGAGCATGCTGTCTCTCTCTCTCTCTCTCTCTCTCTCTCTCTCTCTCATAAATTAATCTTTAAAAGAAATAAAATATGTTTTCCTTTTGGCTACATTCTCTCTTTTTCTTCTTCGTCCCATCCCTGTGTGTGTGTGTGTGTGTGTGTGTGTGTTTTGTTATGTGCCAAGGAGATGAGATTTTATATACATATGTACATATATACACATATATACAAAACTATCATATATATATATAAAACCATGTGCCTCACATTTTGATATACATATATATTAAATTGTATATAATAAATATATTCATATGTATATAATGAATATATACATACATATAAATATGGGCACATGGTCACATTGTTGTCACTTAAGTGTTTGTTGGTGGATAAATTGGAAATAAATAACACTCAATTTAGAAAGTGCAAGAATATTAATACTTCATGTTTTATATTGGTAGAAAACACAGATAAAATTTCAGAGTTTTGAGAAAGTTCATTGTAGTAGAAGTTTCCTGAGAGGAAAATTTGGCAATATAGATGTTTAACAGGGAAAACGGTTAATTTTCTATTTTTTTTTAAAGATTTCATTTATTTATTCATGAGAGACACACAGAGAGACAGAGACACAGGCAGAAGAAGAAGCAGACTCTATGCAGGAAACCTGATGTGGGACTGGATCCCAGGACTCCAGGATCTCGCCGTGGGCCAAAGGCAGACACGAAACCGCTGAGCCACCTAGGGATCCCAATTTTCTATTTTTTTATTGAAATTTAACTATAACATTAATGGTAATAGTCACTACAATGTATTTAGTACTAAACTGAACCATACAATGTACTTAGTCCTGTATATATGTTCTTTGATTTAGTTTGCTCAGAAATTCCTGAAAAAGAAAAGTTCATTCACTTCTAGAAAAAGATTAATTGCCTTATGATACAGGTAGCAATCCAAAACAGTTTTAAGCCTGTTTATTCAATAAGCAAAAACTTTCCTTTCTGAGTATACTTTTACACACTGACCAATTGATTACAGCTCTTCATTAATCAAAGTGAGCCAATCACAGACTTACTCCAATAGATACACCTCTGAGTACTAACCAACTAGCTATTAGCAACCAATTAATTTTACCTGGGTAATCATGCTTTTACAGACTATATCATCCTACTGATAGTCCACTAATCCCCAAACCTCACACTTCTAAAAAAATTATATAAAAAGAACAGTCTGTTCTACTCAGATTCAGAGAGGCTATACTTACATGGCATAACTCTCTTAATGAGATAAGCAATAAATTTAAATTCATCTTCCTATTTCAGATACTGAGCAGTGACATCATTTGACATTCCTAAGCCATCTATTACTATATTCATTTTAAAGAAAAGAAAATGAGGATCAGAACAGATAAGCAACTTAAATGAGGTTGCAGAGATAATAATATATCAATATTGGAACATTGATCATACTTACTCTAAATATAATTATTTAGTCACTATAATATATTGATATGGGCATGTCCTTAATAAACGTGTTTTATCTAGAATTTTTAAAGGATATCTAGCCACCAAATCATTTAAAAGCATGAAAAGCAACAAAACAGAGGAAGAGGTAAGAATAGAGGGACATATCGAGAAAACATAAAAAAAATAAAAACAAGACATTGAAATTAGAAATAAGAATATCTACTATAAAAATTAATATAAAGACTTAAAAACTAAGTGAAATGCTTTTAATTTTTTTTAAATAGCATAATGCAACCACAAAATACTTATTAAAGACAAACTTGATGGGTTAAAGAGGTGGTGGGGATTAAGGAGTGCACTTGTGATGAGCACCAGGCATTATATGGAAGTTTGAATCATTATATTGTACACATGAAACTAATATTACACTGTATGTTAACTAACTGGAATTTAAATTAAAATAAAATGGAAAATAGGCATAGTTGATGGATAGGATGAAATAAAATTCAAGTGAATATTAGTGTGAGATCAGGGATCCCTGGGTGGCGCAGCGGTTTGGCGCCTGCCTTTGGCCCAGGGCACGATCCTGGAGACCCGGGATCGAATCCCACATCAGGCTCCCGGTGCATGGAGCCTGCTTCTCCCTCTGCCTATGTCTCTGCGCCTCTCTCTCTCTCTGTGACTATCATAAAAAAAAAAAAAAAAAGTGTGAGATCATTTGACAATTTGTGTTGATTTAAGATAAAAATCTCAATAAAGATATAGTTATGAATATTCAAGTTCAAAACATCACACTAAGGAAGTATTTTTAAATCTTAGGAGGAAACTGAGATACATTTTAGATGAGTTTTTATACACTAAAGGATGTTAAAATGGTACATGGTTAATTAATAATTCAATGTGATATGCTTTCTGTATATTATAAAGGAAGAATAGGCTTTCTACAGGATTTTTTATAAAATATAATTGGGATTTTTAATAAACTTTGTATACATAGGTTTTCTCCATACACAATTCTGATTTCAAAAAAATGTGAATGTATATTAAAAAGAAGTAAATTTCCAAGGATAGATGAAGTAAACAAAGATGACCACAGATAAGAAATGTCAGCCAAGTTTGCAAGAAGAAAAGTAGATGTACAAATAATAAATGATATAGAGTTTATGTATATCCCCTGCCTGACAAGAGCCTAAATTAGTGGGTAGAGGGTAGTCCAAGAATCTGATTCCTTCCACAGAATTTGCTAAAAATGGTCAGTGATTCAGTGATTTAGGGCCAGTGTACCACTATGAAAATATATGTGCAAGGGAGAGATGCTGGAAGAGGATTGTTTGAATCTGTATGAAGAGAATTGATGAACCTTGTCACTAACCAAAGGAATGTCTTCCTCCACTCCTGTTGAAAAGAAATTTACCTCTCAGGAAAAGGGGTATCAGTGAAACTGTCCTGGGGCCTACTAAATGCTGATGAAGTTGGGAAGAGGTGCCTTATTCATGAAACTCCTTTGTCATACCTCAAAGTCACTAACCACATTAAGCCAAACTTAAAATCCTCTTTAGGAAATTGAGAAAAAAAAAAAAAAGAGAGAGAGAGAAATAAGAGATAAAGCCTACAGATAGAGATTTTGGTGTAGATGGAGATGAGAATGGCTGCTCCATATAAAGCAGCTTGGTCTCATTGTGTATGGTGGAGTTAAACACCTATCAGTGGACAAATTGTTCACACATCTGAGCTATCAGTTTTTTTTTTGTTTGTTTGTTTGTTTTTGGTTTTTTTTGTTGTTTTTAATGAGACTACTAGTTTAAAAGAATGAAAAAATAATCACAAAGAATCATCAGATGTTGGGGCACCTGGGTGGCTCAGTGGTTGAGTGTCTGCCTTTGGCTCAGGGTGTGATCTTGGGATCCTGGGATAGAGTCCCACATCAGGCTCCCCATGGGGAGCCTGCTTCTCCCTCTGCCTATGTCTCTGCCTCTCTCTCTCATGAATCTCTGTGTCTCTTATGAATAAGTAAATAAAACCTTTAAAAAAATAATCAGATGTTGAAGGAACACCTCAAAAACACCAGATTAAAGCAGAAATCTTATTTGAATAATATAACTATATTCCTGAATATATCCTGATAATAAGAATATTATTAGAGACTTCACAGCACCAATTTAAAACATACCTTTTATGCCACACAGCTAGAGAAAGATCATCAACATATTTTATATTTTCACACTGTATGAAAATTCATTGCATAGTTTACAGTCATTAAGACCTATTGGACTTAAGTCTCAAGAAAACATTTTCCCGTTTTGACAAGTTCATGTTACTCATTATTGAATGATGTATCAGGATATTTCTGTCAGGTTTGCTAGTAATACGTGTTATTCTCATTTGCAATCAATGACTTGACTGGCGGGCAACTCCCAGAGAGAGAGAGAGAGAGAGAGAGAGAGAAAGGATATTAAACTGCTTGTTTTGCCATGCTATGTCATTTAACTTCATTTTTCAAGCTTTTTAAATATGTCACAGTACAGAAAATGCCACAGAACAGTGCTTCATAATTAGCTTCCTATTTCTTTTTGGTATTACTGCTTTTATGAGAGGTAGTATTTCTTGTTACAATATGTCATCCTAATACCTTGTAACTTGTTTAAGATTTTATTTTTTTTAAGTATTTTATTTATTCATGAGAGGCACAGAGAGAGAGAGAGAGAGAGAGGCAGAGACATAGGCAGAGGGAGAAGCAGGCTCCATGCAGGGATCCTGATATGGGACTCGATCCCGGGTCTCCAGGATCACGCCCTGGGCTGAAGGCAGCACTAAACTGCTGGGCCACTGGAGCTGCCCTGTTTACGATTTTAAAATGTATTTTCTTTTCTACTTTAAAAGAGACAAGGAGTATAATGTATATTGTCAACATAATTAATAATCTCCAGACCCCCCAAAATATCTGTCTGCAATTTCCAAATATCAAGTCCTAACATTTATTTTCAGCATTCGTTCAAGACATAGTATTGTTAGGAAAAACCTATTTAGAGATCTTACATATCTTACATATCATTATAATGCAATGAGTGAATTATGGTACCATTTTGTTTTGCTTGCTCCAGCTCTAACTTTGAACTCAACACTGAAAAGTTCATATTTTGAAGACCGGATTAAATTATTAAATTATTTTCCTTCAGGAATTTTATCAGAAGAAAAAATACAGGTGTACAAAATCTATGGCTTATAAATCTGGGTTGATCACAGTTAATGGAGATTTCGATTTCGATTAAGGGAATATGTTGTAAATTAAACTGCTTTGAATCATTTATATCTTAGTTAAATGGATGAAACTATGTGAAAATCTCATTATCAAAGTTTGAAGAAACTCAGATGCAGATAGAAGTAAGTCATACTTCAAACTAGTAAATATAAAGGTATAAATGAAGATGCATTCTGAATTAGGAATGTCTTAATATTTCCATCACTGCAATCTTAATGTGAATCATCATCCATGTTCATCTACATGACTAACGTTCCCCCTGTGTCCTATCCTGGCCCCCTATACACCACCTTTCAGCAGCAGCCAGTTTTCTAATATGTTATCAGATCATATCACCTCTTTCTTTGAACTTATCAATAGATTTCTATTACAAATTAAGTAATGACTTTATTAATTTTCTATGGACCACAAGGCTGTACATGAACTGGATCTGGTTTCCATCTCTCCCCTATGCATGAAGCACATCTAGTTTCACCTTCATTCTGCTTTTATTTCACAATATTTGTATTTGCTCTTCTTTTAGCATGGCTTTTTTCCTAGATCTTAGTGCTGGGCACTGGACACAGTCCATCAGTAGAACAGGAAAGTGAACTAACAGTTATATACTGTAAGGTTAATACTGGGATCCCTGGATGGCCCAGCGGTTTAGCATCTGCCTTCAGCCCAGGGCGTGATGCTGGAGTCCTGAGATTGAGTCCCACATCAGGCTCCGTGCATGGAGCTTTCTTCTCCCTCTGCCTGTTTCTCTCTCCCTCTCTCTCTCTCTCTCTCTCTGTCTCTCTCTCTCTCTCTGTGTGTCTCATGAATAAATAAATAAAATCTTTAAAAAATAAGGTTAATGCCATTCTCTATATTTGCAGAAACAAATACATGAGCTATCTACATTGTATGGGGATCAGGGAGATAATGGGCAGGGAAAGAAATGGTCAACTTAGCTTCAGGCCTTGAAATTTACCTAGGAAGAACTAATATGAGATGGAGTCTGTATGTCTTCAACTGTTACTCCAGTTCTTAATGCATACATTTGGTTATATGATTGAATGAATGCACTTGTGTGTGGGTGTGGGAGATGATAGTGTTTATATGTGTTCAAGGGAGGAATAAATCTATTAATTTCCTTATGTTAACATTAGTAAGTTATCTTGGGAAAAATATGATCCACAATAGTTCTTCTCAACTTTAAAGTGGTCTATGCAAATTTATACCTCTGTAATTCCTCTTCAGATGCTTATTCCTGATCAGTTTCTTAGTCTTTCTCTTCACCTGTGTAACCATTGCATTAAAGTCCTTCTGCTATAAACACTCAGAGTGCTTTATATTTTAATAGTTGGGTCCTGAGTAGGCCCCAAAGTATTCCCACAAACTTTCCATTTATGTATGCTGTCAGGGTTGAGCAATTTGTCTCAGGAAATATAGCTGAATACAGCATATAATAATAACCTAGCTATACTATCAGAAGAAAACTGTGAGAGCTTTGACATGGAACCCCATTCTATACTTCAAAACATCTGGGTGTTTATTGATTCCAGCTGTGAAGAATACATTGCAACTCTGGCTCTCCATGTGCCCAGATGTGGACAATCATTGTGTGAAGTGAGCATTGACTGATGTATCAAATCTGCAAGTACTTCAGATACAGTATTTCAGACATAAAGATTATGCCATTTCAGGTTATCAAGACCTTGAATTACAGCTTAGTAAATATGAAAAACTAGTTGGACAGCTTGTGAAGGCTCCATTGTAGGCCTGGCTGACTTGTAACACGTAGTAATGAAGGTGTTGGTCCTGCTATAATTTTATCAGGTTGGTGAGCAATAGTGAACTTGATGCCTATTTTTTGTGGGTACTTCTTGAATATTGTGTAGACCCTAGTAAAACTGTGGTGTCTATGGCTATTTATAAATACAGATACATTTTGTGAAGGTACTGTGTCTACTTTTCTGCTGTCCTGTTATCAAGGACTGGGTTCCATATTTAACAATATACAGCTTGTCAGATTTGACATTTGGCCAGGGTGGTTGCCTAATCCTTGAACTCTGGACTAAGGAAGGGTGCCTGGAATCCATGAAAATACTGAGTTGTATTCAAACTACTGTATCCCTTCAGTTTTGCTTTTCTCAAACCAAGTACTTGCTAATGCATCTTCCTCATGAACTTGTTTCACAACAGATTTTATCTCTGCATTTTGGACCCTAGCTCTGAACAGTTTTTCACTTGTCACTATTTTACCCACTATAAACATGGGTGTGGAGTAATCAACCCATAATGGTAAAACAAATGAACACATCACCTGATAAAGTCACGATCGTTCGTTTATCTTTTGTTTCCCTTGCTTCTGGAGACACGTCTAGCAAGAAGTTGCTGCATCCAAGTTCAAAGAGATTGCTGGCTGTGTTCTCCTCTAGGATTTTTATGGATTCCTATATCTCTTTTAGGACTTTAATCTATTTTGAATTTATTTTTGTGTGTGGTATAAGAAAGTGGTCCAGTTTCATTATTTAACATGTAGCTGTCCAATATTCCCAACACCATTTGTTGAAGAGACTGTCTTTTTTCCATTGGATATTCTTTCCTGCTTTGTCAAAGATTAGTTGACCATAGAGTTGAGAGTCCATCTCTGGGTTCTCTATTCTTCTCCATTGATCTATCTGCCTCTTTTCTTTTCTTTCTTTTCTTTTCTTTTCTTTTCTTTTCTTTTCTTTTCTTTTCTTTTCTTTTTCTTTCTTTTTTTTCTTTTCTTTCTTTTTTTTTCTTTTCTTTCTTCTTTTCTTTCTTTTCTTTTTTTGTGCCAGTACCATACTGTCCTGATGAATACACCTTTGTAATAGAGCCTGAAGTCCAGAATTGTGATGCCTCCAGCTTTGGTTTTCTTTTCAACATTACTTTGGTTATTTGCCCTCTCTGGTTCCATATAAATTTTAGAGTTGTTTTTTCCAGCTCTGTGAATAATGATAATGGTATTTTGATAAGGATTGCACTGAATGTGTCAGGATAAAAGCTTTTGCACAACAAAGGAAACAGTCAACAAAACTAAAAGGCAACCTGAAGAATGGGAGAAGATATTTGCAAATGACATGGTACATAAGGTGCTAATATCCAAAATCTGTAAACAACTTATTAACAAACTCAACAACCAAAGAACAAATAATCCTGTTTAGAAATGAGCAGAAGACATGAACAGGTATTTCTCCAAAGAAGACATACAAATATCTAACAGACACAACAAAGTGCTCAATATCACTCAACATCAGAGAAATACAGATCAAAACCACAATGAGGTACCACATCGCACCCATCAGAATATCTAAAATTAACAACTCAGGAAACAACAGATGTTGGCAAGGATGTGAAGAAAGGAGAACTCTCTTACACTGTCGGTAGGAATGCAAATTGGAGCAGCCACTCTGTAAAACACTATGGACTTTCCTCAAAAAGTTAAAAATAGAAGTATCATGCAACCCAGCAATTGTACTATCAGTTATTAAAAGGACACAAAACTAGTGATTCAAAGGGGCACATACACTCCAATGTTTATAGCAGCAATGTCCACAATGTCAAAATATGGAAAGAGCCCAGATGTTCATTGACAGATGAGTAGATAAAGATGTAGTATATAGGGGTGCCTGGGCGGCTCAGTTGGTTGAACGAAATCAAGCAACTCTTGATTTCTACTCAGGCCATGATCTCAGGGTCATGAGATCAAACCCTGATTGTGCCCTGTGCTCAGTGAGGAGTCTGTTTGAGATTCTCTCTCTCCCTCTCTGCCCCTTCTCCCTGCACTCTTCTAATCTCTCTCTCAAATAAATAGATAGATGATAGATGATAGATAGATAGATAGATAGATAGATAGATAGATAGATTTTTAAAGAAGATATGGTATTTATATATAATGTAATATTACTCAACCATCAAAAAGAATGAAATGCTATTTGCACAACATGGATGGAACTATAGGGTATTATGCTAAGCAGAATAAGTCAGAGAAAGACAAATACCATATGATTTCACTCAAATGTGGAAAGAAACAAAACAGATGAACATAGTGGAAGGGAAGGAAAAATAAGACAAAAACAAAGAGGGAGGCAAACCATTAAGAGACTCTTAAGTATGGGGAACAAACTGAAGGTTGCTAGAGTGGGAGGTGAATGGATGGGGTAAATAGGTGATGGGCATTAAGGGGGGCACTTGATAGAATGAGCACTGGGTGTTAAATGCAACTGATGAATCACAAAATTCTACCCCTGAAACTAGTACTACAGTACACTAATATATATTAACTAAATTGAATTTAATTTTTTAAATAAGCACATTTATTTACTTTGAATAAAGAAACAACAAAAAGTTTATTATTTGTCATAAAAAACAGACATTATTTACATTACCTCTAATGTGAAACCTCCCTATCAGTGTTAACTATAACCTTGTTTGGTCGACTACATTTTAAATACAAAAACATGCACTATGGCAGTTTTTAGCATATCCTTTAAATGAACAAAGTGTTTTATTCTCATGTTCTGTTTCATGAAATTTTTATTAATTAGGGCTGGTCTTCTTAAAGGAGACTTGGCTTTTTTCATTTTGTATTTTTTTTCTCAAAGTAAGATCTTCTTATTTGCTTGGTAGATTTATTCTGCTCAACTTCAGTTGTACAACCTAGCCAGCACAGCCCTCACTGACTATGGCAGTGTATTATATTAGAATCTATTTTCCTCCAGTTGTGGGACTCATGCAATGCCTCATTCCTCATCCATCCCAGCTCTTATTGTTGGTCTTGCAATGAGGGCTGCATTCTGTGGAGGAAAATAAGCCTTGGTTCAGAACAAACTGATGTTCCAGATATTATATAGTCACTGAGGTTTCCTATGTTCTGTCTTCCTTCAGCCAGTTTCCTGAAGCATTCCTGTTATAACTTTTTTTTGCAGATGTATTAAGATTTGACTACTAAATTAATAGAAATATACCTACTAGGCACAATAAGAAATACATAAAAATAATAAACACAAAATAAAGCATGGTAATATATATCACCTGTCAAATTAACAAATATTAAATAATAATCATAATGGCTAAACATAGTGATGATATAGTAGTAAACTGAGTGATAGGCTTATACACTTAAAAAATCCTTTATGAAAACCTTCTAAAAATCTGCATAAAATATTTTAAACTGTCCAAATCCTTGTTTTCACTAAAATCTTGTAAAAACTTTTAAGGGCAGTCCAGGTGGCTCAGCGGTTTAGCTCCTGCCTTCGGCCCAGGGTGTGATCCTGGAGACCCAGGATCAAGTCCCATGTCGGGCTCTCTGCATGGAGCCTGTTTCTTCCTCTGCTTGTGTCTCTGCCTCTCTCTCTCTCTCTCTCTCTCTCTGTGTGTGTGTGTGTCTCATGCATAAATAAATAAATAAAATCTAAAGAAAAAAAAAACTTTTAAGAAACATGTAGTGACATACAGTCAAAAATGTTGGCAAGAACAAACGTATAACCTTCTTAAGTGTTCAAATTAAAAGAATGTCCAAGTAAGCTAAAGTCGAACTACTCAAATGTGAGTAGTGATCCTTAGAGAGGCAGCATGAGTGTTACCTGGGATCATTTTATAAACGGAAACTCTTGGTCTCTATTCCAGACCCACTGAATCACAATCTAGAGAGAAGATCCAGAACTCTGTGCTTTAATAAGCTTTCTTGGAAAATCTTAAATGTAAAGTTTGAGAAGCATTAAATCATAGTACATTTTAAAAAATAGCCACCTATCAAAGTCTAAGTAGAAAATTAATTTATGTTTTAAAAGTCTATCCTATACCTGCTACCAAATAATATTATCCTAGTTTTGTAAAGAGACAAATGTATACATAGAAAATATTGGAAAAGATGGCATTTCAAATGTTATGTGGAAAAGATAAATATTTCAATAAAAGAGAAAAATACATTTTTATAACAAAACAACAGTTTACAAAGTATTCTGATAAGTAGAGTTAATGTAAAATTTACAAAAAAGTAATACAAACCAGGAAGAAGTTCACTTGTTATGAATTTGCCTTTATACAGACACATACTCAGAAAGAAGGCAAAAAGTAGACTCTGATAAGATGTCATTGATCCAAAAAACAAGTTTATATCATTGCATTCTGAAAACTCACTTTAAAAACATAGCCTTATAAATAAAAAGGGAAGAAGCTGATTGTGAAGGAGAGAGGTAAAAGAATGGAGTAGCAATAAAGCTGATTAATCTTCTGCTAAACATAGCTTAATGCAGAAAATAACTATAAAATCTGGACCCCTTCAAAAAAAAATGGGTCCATATGAAGGTTACAGCACAGGTGAATTTCTCATTTTTATGTCTTTTTGTTGTTGTTGTTGTTCATCCTTGAGGCTTTACTTCCTTGCAGTATGGCAAAGACTACAGTATAAAAGGCAGTTTTTCTGTTTTGAAGAGCCACACTTCAGAATTTGGAGAAATCACAAATACCTGAGTCTGAAGAGATAAACCCAGAAAGGAAGGAGTTACAGAAGGTGGACCCTAAGCCTTGTGCAAAATTACCTGCAGTCACTGACCCTATAATTCTGTATAAAGCAAACATATCTTTCAAAACAAGGCTTTCAAACAAAGATCCCTGTATATTAAAAAAAAAAAAAAAAAGTTAAAAACTAAGAATTTGTCACTAGCAGATATAGTACAAGAAATGCTAAGGAAGTTTCTTCAGGTAAGTGATGTCATATAGAAATTCTAATCTTCCAAAAATAATAAAGATGGTTGGTAATGATATATACTATCAATACATTCTATCAATAGGAATAAACAACAGTTTTATGCAAGTCTTTTAAGAAAGTGTAGGAAGAAGGAATACTTCTCAATTCATTTTGTATGGCCAAATATGAATACTACTAAAAAATTAAAAAAAAATTAAGAAGTACTAGTAAATATTCCTATGACCATACATATATTTAATAACTTATTAGAAAATCAAGTCCCTATGTAGTAGAAATATAACATTTTTCTTAGAAATGCAAGGTTGATTTAACATCCAAAGAACAAAAATTATAGTTTACTAAATTAACACAATAAAGGAGAAAACTATATAATCATTTCCAAACATGGAGAAAAAGGATTTGACAGAATTTTATATCCATTCATAATAAAATACTCTCAATTTGATAAAGGGTATATGCCAAAACTCTACAGCTGACATCAAGCTTAGTGACAAAATGCGAAAAGTTCTTCCCCTAAGGTCAGTAATAACAAGACAAGGATGCCACATCTACTCAACTTTTCATTAGAACTTCAAGAAAACTTCAATAAGACTATAAAAAATGGAAGGGATAAAGTTTGAAAAGGAAGAATTAAAATTAACCTAGAGATGACATCATTGTATATACAAAATATCTTAAGTGACCAATGAAATCACAAGCATACCTCAAGAGATATTATGGGTTTGGTTTCAGACCACTGCAACAAAGTAAATGAGGAAATAAGGCAAGTGAAATGAAATATTTGGTTTCCGGGGATCCCTGGGTGGCTCAGCGGTTTAGCGCCCGCCTTTGGCCCAGGGCGCCATCCTGGAGTCCTGGGATCGAGTCCCGCGTTGGGCTCTCGGCATGGAGCCTGCTTCTCCCTCTGCCTGCGTCTCTGCGCCCCCGCCCCATGAATAAATAAATAAATAAATCTTAAAAAAAATATTTGGTTTCCCAGTGCATGTAAAAGTAATGTTCACACTGCATTGTTATCTATTCAAGTGTGCAGTAGTATTATGTCTAAAAACACAACGTACATACCTTAATTTAAAGTTACTTTATTGCGGGAGGAGGGCAAGAAGGCGGAGGAGTAGGGTCCCAGAGTCACCCGGTCCCACCAACTTACCTAGATTACTTTCAAATCATCCTGAAAACCTATGAATTCGATCTGAGATTTAAAGAGAGAACAGCTGGAACGCTACAGAGAGAAGGGTTTTCGATTCTAACAAGGTAGGAAGATGGAAAAAAAAAAAAAGGAATCCAGTGCGGGGGCCCTCGAGGAGCCAGGCTAAGGTCGGCAGCAAGAGCCTCTGGGACAGGAAGGCCCAGCCCCAGGGAAGCAGGAACTTTAAAAATTCACACTAGATTCTTCCCGGATGGAAAGGCACTCAGCAGGGAAACCGGGCAGAACCGCAGGAGGGGCAGTGGAGCCGCGCATCGTCTGGAATCCCTAACAGAGGAAGTGTGCCCGGCGGAGAGACGCCACGACTGTGGGCTGAGCTCCGTAAAGGGCTGGAGCGCCTGCAGGCGGGGCTCCGGGCGGAGGGGGCTGCGCCCTGCCGCCTTGGGGAGCCGTGGCCCCAGGAGCGCGATTCCAGCAGCACGTCCCGGTCCCGGGGCGCTGGGGGACACAGCCCAGGATCCTGTGCCCCCCCCGCCCCCCGGGACAGCGAGGACTCTCCTGCCGCCGGGTGCCCCCAAGCTGTGCAGGTCAGTGCCCCCCACCATCCTGGGAGCATCCAGGCCTGTGTGGACTGGGAAACTGCGGTAGTTACTGCGGGAGCAGTATTATGATGACACTGAATCCATATCTTTCAATAGTAACTCTGAATGTGAAGGGGCTTAACGATCCCATTAAAAGACGCAGGGTTTCAGACGGGATAAAAAAGCAAGACCCATCTATTTGCTGTCTACAAGAGACTCCTTTTAGACCTAAGGACACCTCCAGACTAAAGATGAAAGGGTGGAGAACCATTTACCATTCAAATGGTCCTCAAACAAAGCAGAGGTAGCCATCCTCATATCAGATAAATTAGTTTATCCCAAAGACTATAGTAAGAGATGAAGAGGGACACTATATCATACTTGAAGGATCTATCCAACAAGAGGACCTAACAATCATGAATATTTATGCCCCGAATGTGGGAGCTGCCAAGTATGTCAATCAATTAATAACCAAAGTAAAGATATACTTAGATAATAATACACTAATACTGGGAGACTTCAACACAGCACTTTCTGCAAATGACAGATATTCTAAGCACAACATCTCCAAAGAAATAAGAGCTTTAAATGATACGCTGGAACAGATATTTACAGAACTTTACATCCTAACGCAACTGAGTACACATCTTCTCAAGTGCACATGGAACTTTCTCCAGAATAGACCACATACTGGGTCACAAATCAGGTCTCAACTGATACCAAAAGATTGGGATTGTCCCCTGCATATTTTCAGACCACAATGCTTTGAAACTTGACCTCAACCATAAGAAATTTGGAAGACACTCAAACATGTGGAAGTTAAAGAGCATCCTGCTAAAAGATGAAAGGGTCAACCCGGAAATTAGAGAAGAATTAAGACTCACGGAAACTAATGAAAATGAAGATACAACCGTTCAAAATCTTTGGGATACAACAAAAACAGTCCTAAGAGGGAAATATATCACAATACAAGCATCCCTCAAAAAATTGGAAAGAGCTCACATACACAAGCTAATCTCACACCTAAAGGAACTAGAGAAAGAACAGCAAATTAACCTACCCAGCAGAAGAGATTTAAAGATTCAAGGAGAACTCAATGAAATAGAGACCAGAAGAACTGTAGAACTGATCAACAAAACCAGGAGTTGGTTCTTTGAAAAAAAATTATAATAAGATAGATAAACCATTAGCCAGCATTATTAAAAAGAAAAAAAAGACAAATTAATAAAATCATGAATGAAAAAGGAGAGATCACAACCAATACCAAGAAAATACAAACGATTTTAAAAACATATTATGAGCAGCTATACACCAATAAATTAGGCAATCTGGAAGAAAGGGACACGTTTCTGGAAAACCACAAACTACCAAAACTGGAACAGGAAGAAATAGAAAAACTGAACAGGCCAATAACCAGGGAGGAAATTGAAGCAGTCATCAAAAACCTCCCAAGACACAGAAGTCCAGGGCCAGATGGCTCCCCAGGGGAATCCTATCAAACATTTAAAAAAGAAACAATACCTATTCTATTAAAGCTGTTCTGAAAGATAGAAAGGGACGGAATAATTTCAAACTTGTTTTATGAGGCCAGCATCACCTTTTTCCAAAACCAGACAAAGAGCCCACCAAAAAGGAGAATTATAGACCAATATCCCTGATGAACACAGATGCAAAAATTCTCAACAAGATACTAACCAATAGAATCCAACAGTACATTAAGAAGATTATTCACCATGACCAAGTGGGATTTATCCCCAGGACACAAGGCTGGTTCAACACTCGTAAAGCAATCAACATGATAGATCATATCAGCAAGAGAAAAAACAAGAACCATAGGATCCTCTCAATAGGATGCAGAGAAAGCATTGGACAAAATACAGCATCCATTCCTGATCAAAACTCTTCAGAGTGTAGGGATAGAGGGAACATTTCTCAGCATTTTAAAAGCCATCTACGAAAGTCCACAGCAAATATCATTCTCAATTGGGAAACACTGGGAGCCTTTCCCCTAAGATCAGGAACATGACAGGGATGTCCACTCTCACCACTGTTCTTTAACATAGTACTAAAAGTCCTAGCCTCAGCAATCAGACAACAAAAAGAAATAAAAGGCATTTTAATTGGCAAAGAAGTCAAACTTTCCCTCTTTGCAGATGACATGATACTGTACATAGAAAATCCAAAAGACTCGACACCCAAGATACAGATTCAGTGAAATGTCAGGACACCTGCACCCCAATGTTTATAGCAGCAATGTCCACATAGCCAAACTGTGGAAGGATCCTTGGCATCCATTGAAAGATGAATGTAAAAAGAAAAGAAAAAAAAAAGAAAGATGAATGGATAAGGAAGATGTGGTCTATGTATACAATGGACTATTATTACTCAGCCATTAGAAATGACAAATACCCACCATTTGCTTCAACGTGGATGAACTGGAGAGTATAATGCTGAGTGAAGTAAGTCAGTCGGAGAAGGACAGACATTATATCATCTCATTCATTAGGGGAATATACAAAATAGTGAAAGGACTATAGAGGAAAGGAGGGAAAATGAGTGGGATATATTAGTGTGGGTGATGAACATGAGAGACTCCCAATTCTGGGAAACGAACAAGAGTAGTGGAAGGGGAGGTGGGTGGGGGATGGGGTGACTGGGTGATGGGCACTGAGGCGGGCACTTGACGGGATGAGCACTGGGTGTTATACTATATATTGGGAAATCGAACTCCAATAAAAAAGTATACAAAAAAAGTTACTTTATTGCTAAAAATACTAACACACATCTGAACCTTCAGCAAGTCATAATCTTTTTGCTGATGAAGAATCTTGCCTTAATGTTGATAGATGCTGAATGATCAGAATGGTTGCTAAAAATTGAGGTGACTTTGGCAAATTTTTAAAAGAAGACACAATGGGGCCCCTGGGTTGCATAGTCAGTTAAGTGTCCAACTCTTGGTTTTAGCTCAGGTCATTATCTCACTGTCTTGAGATCAAGCCCCACATCTGCCTCCAAGCTCAGCAAGGAGTCTGCTAAGGTTTCTCCCTCCCTCTTCCTCCACCCCTTCCCATGTTCTCTCTCTCCCTCTCAAATAATAAATAAATAAATAAATAAATAAATAATCTTTAAAAAAAATACACAATAGGGGACCTGGGTGGTTTAGTCCATTAGCATCTGCCTTTCGCTGTGGTCATGATGCTAGGTTCCTGGGATTGAGCCCCATGTCAGGCTCTCTGCTCAATGGGTAGTTAGCTAATCCCTTTGCCTCTCCCTCTGCTTTTGTTCACTCTATCTCTGTCTCTCAAATAAATATTTTAAAAAATACATAATGATATTTGCCACATTGATTTACTCTTTCTTTCATGAACAATTTTCTGTAGCATGTGATGCTGCTTAATGGCTTTTTACCTACCCACAGTAGAACTTCTTTCAGAATTGGAGTCCATCCTCTGAAAATTCTGTCACTGTTTTATCAACTATGTTTATGTCACATCCTAAACCTTATTTCAACAATCTTCACAGCATCTTTACTAGGAGTAGATTGCATCTCAAAAACCAGTTTCTAGGGATGCCTGAGTGGTGCAGTGGTTGAGCGTCTGCCTTTGGCTCAGGGCATGATCCTGGAGTCCCAGGATCGAGTCCCATGTCAGGCTCCCCACATGGAGCCTGCTTCTCCCTCTGCCTATGTCTCTGCCTCTCTCTCTGTCTCTCATGAATAAATAAATAAAATATATTTTTTTAAAGTTTCTTTACTCATCCATAAAAGCAACTATTCATCCATTAAAGTTTTACTATGAGTTTGCAACAATCACATCTTTAGGCTCCAGTTCTAATTTTCGTTTTCTTTCTATTTCCATCACATCAGAAGTCATGTCCTGAACTGAAGTCTTAAACCCCTCAAGGTCATTTGTGAGGGTTGGAATCAACTTCTTCCAAACTCCTGTTAATGTTGATATTTTGACCTCTTCCCATAAATTATGAATGTTTATACTGGCATCTTGAATGGTGAATCCTTACCAAAATTTTGTCAATTTATTTTGCTCAGATCTATCAGAGGAATCACTATCTATGGAAGCTATAGTCATATGAGGTATATTTCTTAAATACTAAGACTTAAACATTAAAATTGCTCCTTGATCCATGGGCTGCAGAATGGACATTGTATTAGCAGGCATGAAAACAACATTAATCTCATTGTACATCTGCATCAGAGCTCTTGGGTGACCAGGTGCATTTTTAGTAAGCGGTAATATTTTGAAAGAAATCTTTTCTTCTGAGCAGTAGTTCTCAACAGCAGGCTTAAAATATTCAGTAAACTGTTTTGTAACAGATGTGCTGTCATTCAGGCTTTGTTCTTCTATTTATAAAACACAGACAGTGTAGATTTAGCATCGTTCTTAAGGACCCAAGGAGTTTCACAATGGTAGATGAGCACTGACTTCAACTTCAAGTCACCAGCTGCATTAGCCCCAAACAAGAGAATCAGCCTGTCCTCTGAAGCTTTGGAGCCAGGCGTGGACTTCTCTCTAGCTACCAAAGTCCTAGATGACATCTGCCAGTAGAAGGCTGTTTTGTCTACATCGAACATCTGTTTAGTGTAGCCACCTGTATTGATTATCTTAGATCTTCTGGATAATTTACTGTAGCTTCTACATCAGCATTTGCTACTTCACTATGCACTCATGTTTTGGAGACAGTGTCTTTCCTTAAACCTCATGAACCAAATCTGCTAGCTTCAAACTTCTGCAACTTCCTTACCTTTCAGTTGTAGAATTGAAGAGAGTTAGGGCTTTGCTCTAGATTAGGCTGTGGAATAAAAAAAAAAAAAAAAAAAAGTTAGTTGATTTGCTCTTCTGTTCAGACCAGTGAAACTTTCTCCATATCAGCAATAAGTCTGCTTTGCTTTGTTACCATTTGTGTGTTCACTGGAGTACCATTTTTAATTTTCTTCAAGAACTTTACCTCTGCATTCACAACTTGGCTATTTGATTCAGGAGGCCTAGATTTTGGCCTATCTTGGCTGTCCACATGTCTTCCTCACTAAGCTTAATCACTTCTATCTTTTGACTTAACATGAGAGATGCATGCCTATTCACTTGAACAATTAGAGGCCATTTCAGAGTTATTAATTACTCTAATTTGAATATTATTGTGTCTTAGGGAGTAGGGAAACCCAAGAAGGAGAAAGACAGGAAAATAGCCAGTTGGTGAAGCAGTCATATTGAGTTTGTTGTCTTATGTGGGCAAGTTCATGGTACACCAAAACAATTATGATTGTAACATCAAAGGTCCCTGGTTACAAATCACTTTAACAAATATAATAATAATGAAAAAATTTGAAACATTGTGAGAATTATTAAAATGTGACACAGATATATGAAGTGAGCAAATGGGTGTTGGAAAAAAAATGGTGCCAGTAGATTTGCTTGATACAAGCTTGCTGCAAACATTCAATTTGTTAAAAAAACAATATCTGAGAAACACAATAAATCAAACTATGCCTACATTAGAACTAATATGTGAGTTTAGCAAGATTGCAAGATGGAGGTCTATGTTTAAAAATATAAACTTATATATACTGTCAGTAAATGATTGAAAAGTAGAATTATTACATTATAATACCATCAAACCCCAAAATAGGAATAAATTTAACAAGAGATATTCACAACTTCTACACTGAAAGCTATAAAACGTTGCTGAGAGAAACTGGGTAAAACCTAAATAAATAAATGGAAAGATATATCATGATCACAGATCAGAAGGCTCAATATTGTTAAGATGTCAGTTCTCCTGAAATTGATTTACAGATTCAATGTATTCCCAATCAAAATCCCAGGAGGCTTTTTTAAGAAACTGACATGCTGAGCCTAAATTTTATGTGAAATGCAAAGGAAGCGGAAGAGACAAACAATATTAAGAAAGAAACAAAGTTGGATGAATCTACTACCTGATTTCAAGGCTTAACATAAATCTTTAGTTAACAGGGCAATATGATATTGGCATAAGGAATGACAAATATATGAATGGAACAAAATAGTCCATAAATAGACTGACATTTACACACTTATTTGATTTTTATCAGAGATATCAAAGCAATCTATACATAAAATGATTAGGGCCACGTTTTTATTTGCATTTTTCATCTTTGGAAAAATATTTAAAGTTTGAAAACATCAAATGTTGCAAGCATAAGGTAAAATAGTTGCTATTTAACTCTAATGGCAGAGTGAATTAGAATAGTCAATTTAGAAAACAATTGGCATTATTTAGAAAAAAGAAGAGAACTATCTGGCATCATATACTATAAGCATATGACAGTGATTTCCTCTGAAGATGAAGAATGTGAAAAGGCACTTGTCAGTGGTAGAGGAAATGTTCCAAGGGGACTTACTTTATCTGTTCTATGCAACTGTTTTTAAAGGAGAAACTATGCATATATTAGAATATTTAAAATGTATGTATGGTAAAGATAGACTGGAAATAAATATTGAGTAGTTCATTCTACTAAAAGAAATATGTGTGTTTGTTGACTGTTGGTACTTTTCTATATTTCTGTATTTTAAATATTATACCACTCAAGACCTGCGATTGCTGTAGTCAGTTCTTAAAAAGAATACACTCTATCTTGTTGCTCACTTCCTCAGGTCTTATTCCATTTCTCAGATGCAGGAGCTTTGCCCAAGCCTCGACTGTCAATACTTGATTCTCGGGTCTCTCGCTCCATGTAAACATTCTAATCCTATTACAAAAATGGATTTACCCTAATCCTTTTATTATCGGGCATTCAATAACCTAGAATATCCCTCCACAGGAGTTTGTCTTTGCAAAGGGCTTGCTCTAGAGCCAGCAGCTATTGAAGCTCATGTATCTTCTCCTTTTCTTTTATTCTGCACAGCACCTTAAGAGTGGGTCCTTTTATCCCTCCATGATGGCTAATGGTTTATCATCTTCTGTATTAGTCCAGTTCTGTGATAACTAAGCTCCAGTGTGTTTTATGCAAACTACATAGGATCCACAGATAGGATCAAAATGCCTTTGGAAACTGCAGTATTTGGTCATCCCCTGACTAAATCCTGGGCTTTCGGTATTTGGCTGTATCTTGATGACACTGCTGTGCCTGATTGCTTGTTGTGAGCCATCAGGATAGGGTTTCCCTGTGGATGGGACCTGGTCTTGGGTCTTACAGTGACTGAAGTCTCCCTCCAGCTTTATCATTTCACACGTGGACCTTTTTCTTTTTTTCAGGATCAATCATTTTTACTGTACCAAGAGTTTGTTGAGACTTTCTTAACCTAACAATAGAACAAAAAGCAAATTATTACTTAATTTAAGAGAATCTAATTTAAATATTACGTCATCCTCAATTAGACACATTATAGACATGTTTAAGAAAAATGGCTCTGTCCTCTAGTCACGATAGTGCATTATCACTGATCTTTGTGCCTAATGCCATCTATATCGCACCCTGCTCTTAAGCAGAACGGTTGATTTCTATTTATCAGAGATTCTGTAATGACTGAAGATTTCTCAGCTCCTATGGTTGCAAATTCTCACTATTCACACTATTTTTCCTTTTAATGCATTGTTATGTGTAAACATAAACACAGACAGTGTTTTACAAACAGTAAAACACTGTTTTTGTTAGCAAATACTGAAATCAGTACAGTATGTAAGAAGAGTCTCTATCTTTCTAATGATTTTTAAAAATGCCTGCCCCCTATTATTCCAGAAATGACTTCTTTCTCTGCTCTTTCTGTTGCATTGCTCTATTGACTTTCTTTTTCCTTCAAATTCTGCTGTAGATTGGAAAGGTTATCCAAGAACTGGTTACATTTTGGCAGGAAAATAAGAACTTCCTCATTTAGAAATGTCAGAGTCACCACTGTTGAGTGAAATGTGATTGATTATATGACAATAGCATTTGTTACAGAATTAAGCATACTTTGCCTGGCTTAAGCAGCCTATGGTTTTATAGTTTAACATGATTTGTTAAGTTTAACATGTTCTGTTAAACAAATCCTACCAATGCCCTTCTACTTATTAAAATTCTAAACATCCTTTCATTTACAAGTTTAAATTATACTCCATGGACATTTTCTTGATCCTCTTTGGAATTAAGTGATCTTTCCCCTGTATTTCCATAAAATGTTATTTTTTCAATAAAAATACTTCTGTACATATGGAATTAATACTTTGATGTTTATTTTTTTAAAATGTCTTAAAAAATGTCTAAAATCCACACCCAGTTAAGAGCCTCATTTATGATGGGAACATTCATGCCATCTCTCTGAGAATATAACACATTTAAAATATTCGATATTCAAAATATATTTGGAAACTCATCTTTTACATATTTAAAATAAAGTATAAAATAAAGTCAGACATTTTAAGTGTAGAACTAGGTTAACTTTCAAAATTAAAACTGAGATAAGAAATAATAAATATCAGCACGTCAGAAACCTACCTCTGACTCTTCCTAATCAATAACATCATTATATATTAGTTTTGTCTGTTTTTAGATGTATTCCATGAAACCATAAAGTGTGTGTTTCTTTCATTCAACGTATTTCTATGAAATTAATAATTCTTGTTGCTTATAGTAGTTTATTTTATTGAAATATGATATTTCATTGTGTGAATACTCCACATTGTATTTATTCATTTTTCTCTTTGATTAACCTTTGATTTGTTTTGAGGGCTTGACTGTTTTGTACATATACTCAACCTAGTTGAATGCATGTCTGACTTGCTGGTATAAGACACGCATGTGTATGTATTAAGCTTTGGAAGTTTACTGGTCTGGACTTTGTCCAACTCAGGTCTGCAGGCCTTGTATACACTGATCTGACTGTGTAGGGTTCATATATTTCCAAATGTCTTACTTCCTTTTGTCCCAGTATAACTTGTGGAAATAAAATATATATTGCTAAACTTTTTAACATCATAAATATTTAAAAAATGCTGTCAGGTGCTTTATAGAGCTGACTAAATTTGATATATTTCACATTAAATCTGGCCTATTTTGTCTCATTTATTTATTTTACTGAAACTAATATGACATCTAGGATCACTATAAGAAATATCAATATGACCCTCTCCTATGATTTCCCTCCACAAAAGCCAGGCACTTACCACATTAATATTCAGGTCTGGTATAACTCTTAGTGAAACTCTCAATCCATATCATTATTTAGTTCATACCCACACTCTTGAAATGGGCTTGACAGATAAGACTAAGAAAGACAAAAGGATAGATTTGTTTATGTAGAGATTATTTTAAGCTTGCTGGAAACAGCAGAAAAATCTCAGGGGAGGAAATAAGAAGCAGTCAGGCAATCTGTGTGCCTCTCATCTTCTAGCAATTCCTAGAGGTTACATATAAGAAGATTAGGAAGCAAAACAGAATTACCATTGAAAAGCTTTTTAATGAAAACAAATTTACCATGTTTGATTGCTTATATTTGTCATCACTTCTTGACAACGGCATAATATGGAGAAATGATTGAATACAATAGAATTATTTAGTATGTAAACAATTTGTTTGGGACAGTTTGGTTACTGAGACAAAGATACTATTTCCATCACAGTTTTAAATTACTATTTTAATGCCCCAACCTAATTTTAAAAAGAAAGGAAAATACATAAGACATTGCTCCTAATAAATGAAAATTATTGTTAGATACTTAATTTTGTACAAATATTTGACATACAAAATATGCCTAGCCTTATACATGATTAAACATCAATGATGCTTTATCTGTCTACGTGCATTACAGGCTGCACATTTTCCAAAATATTCCTTATTTCCATTGACAACACAAATAAATATGTGAGCAATAAATAACTGTATAATGAGTGAATGCAAAAAAAGTTAACATTGTCTTTTTTAGGTGCAATGGAGACTCAGAAGTATAGCTACTTAATCTGTTGTGCTTAATTCTGTTGTCAATTTATTAAATCTGGGAATCCCTTTTCCTGTATGATACTGAAGTAAAGATAACCAGAAAAAAATTTACATGAAATTTGGGAGGTGAAGAGTCTTATTCTTTCTGTTTTTGTTCAGTTCTTCCCTGACTGTGGGTCATCTCTGCTGTACAACAGCATCCCTCACGCCCCCCAGCAGATGCTAGGCAGTGGTAATTATAAGAGACAACAGATTCCCATAAACCACTTGCAGAAGCTTCCCCTTTGCAATCTGATTTTTACAACCATATGTAGTTAGTTGGCTCCCGGCATGTTCCTGCCTTTTCACCTCTGCTAATATTTCAGGATGGTTGATAACTTGTCTGATTCTCCAACTCCATCCCCCAACTCTTCCAGGTCTTCTCTTCCCAAGATCTTCCTACATTTACAGAAGGCCACTTCCTAGAATAATATTTTTCCAAATACTACTCAGATTTTTTGTTGTTGTTGTTTCCCTAAGAACATAATTAATAGATCCATGTTCAGTGGTTTAGTTTCTGTTGTCAGTGTCAAAACTGTCAAATTAGTAACTTAAGATGTGAAATTGAGAGCAAAATTTGATAATCTCTTATAAAAAAATAGGAGAAGTCAGTGAGGTTTCAAATAGTAGTAGAAGGCTGAAAGAAGAATGTGGTATTTTATTTGCGTATTTAATGGTAGAGAGTGGAAGGATAAGGAATCCAAAGAGGACAATACAGGAGTAGAAAAAGTGGGAGGGATACGCAAAATGGGTGAAGGGGAGTGGGTGATATAGGCTTCCAGTTATGAAATAAATAAGTCATGAGAACAGAAAGTACAGCATAAGGAATATAGCCAATGATATTGTAAAGCATTGTATGGTGACAGATGGTAGCTACCCCTGTGGTTAGCATAGCACAACATACAGAGATATTGAATCTATATGTATGCCTGAAACTAATGTTAACATTGTATATCAACTATACTTAAAAAAAAAAAAAGAGGAAGGCAAAAAAGAGAGATATAACTAAACTTTCTGTTATGTTTGGGACAAACACAGGCTTGAAGAGAAATCAGGAAAATTGTTGAAGAATTTTTGATAGGTTTCTATATGTACAGAAAGGCCATATGTTGTGTTGTTTCAGTATAGATGAGTTTTTCAGTTCAAATTATTTATCTTCAATTGCCATGGAGACAGACTGCTTTCTGAAAATTTAGGTTGTCTCTGTGAGCTCCTTCTCTGTCTCTGTTAGATAAATCTACTCCATCAGCTCCTTACTCAAGCTCCTTTTGTGGCAAGTAAGTTGCTTAATATTTGGACCTCGGCATCCACATCTTTTTTAAAAAAATGTTTTTCTGTTGGTTTTTCTATGAGTTTTGATCTCTCTGATTCCTTCTCGCTCTCAGACGTCCCTTCATCTTTCTTTCCACCCTAATATGCAGTAACTTATGCCTGATCTCAGTTACTTATGGTATTCTATGCAAATTTGGGGATTTACAGATTGTACTTATGTCCTAGTTTGACTAGATGTAAAGTGTTCAAGGAGATGATAGATACATAGATAGACAGAGAGAACATATATAATTGGTTGTTTCAAAACTCTTTTTTTCTTTAGAACATATAATAACTGGTAGATTTAGCCACATTCAACTGGAAGTGACAACATCATATTTTAATCCTAGTTCTTTCTCACAGATACTAGTTTCCTGAAACCTGCATAATGTGTTATTCAAATATCAGTGCCCATTGTGCAGCTGTTACTAAGTACTGGCCTCATCTGGATGCATTAAAGAAGCCTTCAGTATATCTTTTGAATTACCTTCTATACTAAGCAGTGAAAGTTACTTTTGTTGTTGTTTTTAGAATTAGATAGATTGAACCTATACTATACCTTCAGCATTTTTCTTCAAACATTTAGCTAGTCCCGTATCTTGCAATACATTATTAGATCAGCTTTGTTCCTGATCTGCGCTGTAACCACTATTAGTTTCTTTTTCTAATATTTTCAGAACTATGTATATTTACAGTTTCTACTTCTCACTCCCCATTCCCTACTCACAGCAGAATATACGATACATTTGCATTGTATAATCCAATATATACTTAAGAGGATATTCATAGAATATACATATATTTTGATATCTTCTCATCAAAATTTAATTTAAAAATCAACCACCTGTAAGATCCTTTTTCTCTGTTACTGATGTCTTTTTGTACCTGTTCCTATAATTTACTAGTAATCTTTCCATTTACAAATATTAAAAACTCATGATTTTATCACACTTGATTTATGACAGTTATAATTATTATCCTTACTACACTGCTCACTTTTTTCCCATTTAGCCAATGAAATATTTTTAAAATCATTCAACTTTCATTTAACTACTACTGGACATTTTGAAAACACTTTGTTTTCTGGCAATAATGAGCATTAACAGGTTCATCTATATTTCATACCATTGGATTATCCTAGAGTATAATCATATCCCTAATTTTATAATTGAGTTAATTTTCAGAAGACAAGGTTTAATATGTATTTTGAGGACGTTGCTATTGCAGCTGCTGGTACCAATTATGTTAGAATTATAATAAAATATTAAATTTATTATAGAAGCACTTACAAGGTTTTTTAAAATCTAAATCTAATTAAGCTTCATTGTTTAAAAGTATTTTAAGAACTTAGCCATGATTTAATCTCACATGATTCATTTAGGGATTCTAGTCAACACATAATATTTTTATAAGACTTTGTGCACACAAAAAAATAAAACATATTGATTCTCCAAACTCAGAATTCTGACAATAATTTATTTATTCATTTCTATTGAATTCCACTTCTGTGTCATAATCTATGGTAGTTTCCAGAGACAAAATTTTCATCAAATTTTGGAGTTCTCATGGAATATATAGGATTTGAGGGAAGACGGACATCAAACAAATTATCACTCAA
This sequence comes from Canis aureus, assembly GCF_053574225.1. Taxonomy (NCBI): domain Eukaryota; kingdom Metazoa; phylum Chordata; class Mammalia; order Carnivora; family Canidae; genus Canis; species Canis aureus. The sequence goes on along the minus strand of NC_135617.1, from coordinate 12,085,424 downwards.
CTTGACATATAATTATAGGGGATCAATTTCTATGAAAGTGAATTATATATTTCTAGTATTCTATATATTATATAGTCTTGACAGCTATAAAAAAAAAAAAAAAAACAAGGATTAGGAAACTTCCCAAAGACTTAAGTAAAATAGATTACATGACCATTTATATTTGAGAAAGCCAATGACAAGTCAATATGACCTTGATCTAAGATACAGGAAAAGATTTACGTACCTTGTCATAATTTCCAGCAAAGCAACAAAGATATTATCTGCTGATCATCAATAATAGTAGATGAACCAAGATCATTCATTCTTCCAACAAACCATTGTCGAGAATCTACAATGTGTAGGTAGAATACAAGTACTGAAGACACTAGATGAAAAGGTCTTATTTCTGGCCATCCTTGATCTTACCATCTATGAGCAGACTGCTCCATGATTAAATGAATGTAACGCAATGTGACATGTAATAGGAGAGTAATGGGGGTGGATGCATTATCCTCTAACTCAAGAGAGATCATTTAGTTTAATTGATTTTTGTTTTGCTTTCTGATAACAGGAGAAAATATTACCTGTGGAGGCCCCTTAGGATGACAGAGGGTGAGCCTTAAGGTAGCAAGTGCAAGCATATGTGGGGAAAGAGAAAGCATGAATCAAAGTAGGTATATGTGAGAATAATAAGAGTCAGTGAATTGGTAAGACGTGGTGTGTTGAGTACAGGGAAACTGACGATAGGAAGGAACAGGGAATTAGTTAAGTAGGTATCTGACTCAAAGTAATATTATAGGGTGGTTAAAGTGTTCTCATGACTTGGATCTAAGGCAAGTCTGAACACCTTTCCTTTGTAATCTCAGGAAAGTCACACCTTCAAAAAGTAGATTCTCCTCTATAAAATGAGAGGATTGTAGTGTTTTCTTCATATGATTTCTGGAAGATTAAATGAGATAATTTCAATGAGTTTAGCAGTGTCCACACTGTGACTAATGGTTGTTATTAATATTGTTATTTCCATACACTATGTGCATTGCGTTCATCCTAAGACTCAACTCGAGATAACAAGGTATCCTGGATTTTTGTATTTAATATTTTGGACTCTTCACACATTCAAACTAATTTTAAAAGTTCTAAATTTAGGATCCCTGGGTGGCTCAGGGGTTTAGTGCCTGCCTTCAGCCCAGGGCATGATCCTGGAGTCCCCGAATTGAATCCTGCGTTGGGCTTCCTACATGGAGCCTGCTTCTCCCTCTGCCTGTGTCTCTACCTCTCTCTCTCTCTCTCTCTCTCTCTCTCGGTGTTTCTCATGAATAAATAAATAAAATATTTTTTAAAAAGTTCTAAATTTAGTGAACAAGTCATTAAACACTAAATTCCATCCCAAATGATAAAATATTTGCCTTAATTGAATTTCCTTTTAATAGTGTATGAACATAACTACAGTGTAACAAAAATCACTGGTTGAAAGGGAAACAATGTTTGCACACTTTTTAATCTATACATGTTTTATTTTTTTAAAGATTGGACAAAGGTGTAATGCATAGAAATAGAGCCACATTGGCATTTACTTAGCCAATTTCCTTTATTTTTTATAGTTTTTTTCCACCACTTTTGGACTTCAATTTCTCAACAATATGGTCGCAGTAACTATGAGGCCTGCATAAACTCAGTACAATGCAACAATCATGATAAAACAGATTCATATCCATAGGCAGAAATTTGAAGGTAACTACTGTGTCACAGCATGGGAAACATTTTTTACAACAGAGTGATACACATCAATCTCTTTTTAAATAGCCAACAATAACCACTAAAACCAGCATGCAGTCATTCTTTGAAATCCTCTTTGGACACAAAAGTATCTTGGTTTCCACTAACCTATACCTCCTCATTATATTTTAGTACTGTAGGATATGCATCAACACACTTAATTTCTTTTTTGATTTTTAATCAGGTAACCAAGGTCTAATTTACTAATGATTCCAGAATGCCTTTTTTTTTTTTAATTTATGGTTTGGGGCTATTTGCATGGCAGTCATTTAGCAAATTAATGTGGATGAAAAGCAAAAATTTTACAGATGTTTGTTGCAATCATGCTGTCATCCCATACTTAATATGCTAATCTGTTGACATCTACTCATTAGAGATGAGCTCCACTTACTTTCTAACATTAGTATTTTATAACCTGGGGTGTTTTGAAGTAGGCTAAAAGTCAAATTTTTAACCATCCCACTAATAATGTATTTTTAAAGGGTAAATGCATTTTATTCTTTATTACTTTAGAATTATTCTTCCCCAAACCAACATTACACACACTTCAATTAACTCTTTGCACACTGCCCAATAGGTGTTTACATTAATTTTGTTTCAAGTGGCAGAAATATGACTAGCATCAGAAAAATGGGCCCTACATTGACAGACAAAATTCTCAGAGGGCTCAACAGGTAAACCAGTAAACGAGGTGAAAGGCAGATAGGCAGCAGATGGAGAAAGGACTAGGATTAACTCTGAATGTCACCAGGATCTCTCTCTCCCTGTTTGGAAATTCTCTGTGTAAATAAAGTTTATTCTCCCTGGGGTTTTGATGTTGTTGCTGACAAGGACCTCAACATTCTTAGGAGATGATTCATTACCCCAGGCTAGATCAAATGCCCATTCCTGAACCAATCAACTGGGACAAGGTGGGGGGAAGATGACAAAAAATACTGCAGTTCACCCTGGAACACAGAGAATGAAGTGATAGTGTGGGTGAGCTTTCCAGAAAGGCTGTGCTGCCAGAAAACCCACAGAACTCAAAAAATGTGAGGGACTAAGATCTCCATTTTTACATATGAGTTGGCTAATGAGGAACTGAGTTAATCAACATGGGGGGAAGATAGTGATGATGATGAATTTAGCAGTCAGGTAAATTGAGGTGAAGACAATTTTAAAGTTAGGCAAAAAAAAAAAAAAATCCTACATTGATCCTTTGATCATTAGAATATCATCTTATGCTTAGCATTTATTTGTTTCTTTCTTTTTGGACAGCTGTTCTGGATAAATTCTTACAGTAACTCAGAAGTATCATATTGGTTTCTCTACTCTCTTCTTTCTTTCTTTCTTTCTTTCTTTCTTTCTTTCTTTCTTCTTTCTTTCTTTCTTTCTTTCTTTCTTTCTTTCTTTCTTTTTCTTTTTCTTTTTCTTTCGATTGTACTTATTTATTCATGAGAGACACAGAGAGAGAGGCAGAAGGAGAAGCAGGCTCCATGCAGGGAGCCCGACGTGGGACTCAGTCCGGGGACTCCAGGATCATGCCCTGGGCTGAAGGCGGTGCTAAACCGCTGAGCCACCCAGGCTGCCCTCTTTTTTCTTTCTGACTAAACTTCCTGCATCTCTTGTTTGCATATGTTATCCTATGTCAACCCTAAAGACTAGCAATTCTAAATGTAGTGTAAATTAAAACCCGGAGTTTGTTAGCTTGATTTTATATAACCCATACAACTTGTTTCTTTTCTGTACTTTCAACTCTATCATCCATTACTCCTTAAACTAATCAGTATTTCAGGCCAAGAAAACTGTCTTTCTCCAATTGCACAATGCACATTATTAATTTTATAGAATGCAACAATGCCTAGTTGTTAAACTGGCTCTTGCTTAGTTCAGGTTTCAAGTCAGACTTGGGCACTTCTTCTCTGAAACTTTTGCCAATTTATTTGACTTCTCTATGCCCCTTTCTCCCTTATATGTTATGAAAATGGAAATAATAAATGCATCTACTTGATAGAATTAGAAGGATTAGGTGGACCAGGCAAAATGCTAAGCATGGTATTGGCTCCTCCTCATCCTCTTCCACCTCTTTCCACTTCTTTTCTATATTCATCATTACCTGTCTGCTGACCTCTGCTGAGGAGAACCATAAAGTTAAAAAAAAAAAAAATAGTATCTCTCCAAATTCATCATAAGAAAGCTCAGTTTAGTGCTCAACACATTCTCTACACCTTTCCTGTAATAGAAATTATATATTTTATCCTCTATTCTTAGAAATATCTGCACCCCTTCTGACCCTATCACTTTTGGTAATTGCACTTGAAGAAATAAGAGCTCTCTAAACGAGGTCTCTAAATCTAGACAAATAAGCACACAAACAAAAGCCAAATCTACACATATACTCATTACCTGTTTAAAATGGAGAAAATATTTTCTTCCCTGTCACTCCCTCACCTGTTCTCTGGATCCCACCGCATTATTCCAACATTCGAAGGAAATATAAGCTGGATGTTCCTTCTTTACTCCTGTATCTACAAATTTTCCTAATGTACTGTTGTCTCAGCAGCTCAAGAGTTTGCCATAGTCTTTTCTTTTTAAAGAAAAGTTGAAAAACATTAATTCCCTAAACAAATCTTACAGTGTTCTAAGTTTTCTAGGAATATCAGCATATCTTAACTTTCAGAAAATATATATACTATGTGTAATTTTTCTATACTTTTTTTCCTACACTTTGCACACACACGTAGATGATTTTTCAGTTTCTCCTCAAACCATTCTAATCTGGATTCTGCCTATATTACTCTGCTCACAGGTTAATTAGTAATGACTATGTTTCTATCTTGTGTTGACAGTTTTTGTCCATATCCTAACGTCAAAAGCAATCAATAGATGAACACTTCCTCCTTGAAATAGCTGATTTCTGTGACATCACACCTTCCTAGGTTTCTCCTCCTTCTCTGTCATCCCAACATAGTCTTCATTTTGGATTTTCCTAAAATTTCTTAAAGATTCTGTCCTTTTGAGATATGGTCATTTCATTTATTAAGAACCACTCCTATGGGGCAGCCCGGGTGGCTCAGCAGCTTAGCGCCGCCTTCAGCCCAGGGCGTGATCCTGGAGACCCGGGATCGAGTCCCATGTCGGACTCCCTGCCTGGAGCCTGCTTCTCCCTCTGCTTGTGTCTCTGCCTCTCTCTCTCTCTCTCTCTCTCTCTCTCTCTGAGTGTGTGTGCTTCTCATTAATAAATAAATAAAATCTTTCTTAAAAAAAAAAACTACTCCTATAGCTTTCAATGTTATAATATGCTTCATGCCAGACCTATTTCTGTAGTTCCATACATCTACACACAACAGATAATTAACATCTTCTTGTGAAGCTGTTGGGGAGCAAGAATTCTTGTCCCTTCAAAGGTACTTCTAGCTAGATAAGAATCAAATTGAATTAGATTAACAGGAGAAAATAAAATTTAATAATGTATGTATAGGGCATCCACAGAGACTTGGAAATTCCAAAGGCAGTGAGGCAACATGAGGTAAAAATGTCATTCTGAACAAGAAAGTAGTATGAGTCTGGGACTTGAATCTGGGACTTGAAAGGGAAGGAATGCAATTCACAGAAAGTTGAAAAAGATGTTTGGTAAACGAGTGTTTTCCCTGCCATATAGATGGATTACTCAGATAAAATTGATCTCTGGTAATGACCCTTATTCTGAGAAAACTTTTCAATATAGATTCTTCTGTGTAGTTAAGGAGAGGGCAAAAGTTTCTCTTGAGCCTGCAGAGTCTTTATTCCTTTCAGCTCAAAATAATCCCTACGCCAAAATGGCCCATCTTGGGGCAGCCTGTCCTTGGCCCCTACAGTTGCCAAAAAGAAGTCTCAGTTATGCATCATGTGAAGAATACAGTCCTTGTAACCAGGGCCAAATGAAGAAAAATTAAAATAAGGAGGAGAAAGGAAAGAAGGAGGGAAGGAAGGAAGGAAGGAAGGAAGGAAGGAAGGAAGGAAGGAAGGAAGGAAGGGAAGGAAGGAAGGAAGGGAAGGAAGGAAGGAAGGAAGGGTGGGTGGGAGGGTGTGTCTTTCTCTACTTTTTCAATTTTTGGAAGTAGCACCTTGCTCCTCATGCCAGGAAACCATTACTTAAATTGATACATCCCTTTCTGTTACATTCACACCCTCCCAGTCACTGAGAATTCTTATCCCAAAGCTCCTTCATTTCTTGCCAGAACAGCTAAAAGTCTACTACCTGCTTTACTCTGATTTACTTTTGTCCTACCCTCGAATTCTATCTCACAGAGTACCAAAAAATCAAACTCAAATGCATCACTTTAAATGATTTAGACACCACCATTGCAACTGCCACCTGGTAGCTCTTAGGATAAAGTGCAAAATCTTTATAGTGGTTTGTACTGCCCAAGGTAACCTTGACCCTATGTCTCCCTAGCAACTATATCTATCCTTTTCTTGAGTCTAAATTTTTGTTCTATCTCTGGATGTTTTTATATGTCTTGCTTGCTTCCTGTGATATTCACATAGCTCTGTAATTACGTGTACATTCATACCTCTGCACCCACGTGGTTCCTTTCCTTAATTAGTCATCATCATGTATCAGTTATCCTTGGATACTAGGGGAGATAGTATATTAATTAGTGGAGAATTAATTAGGAAGTGAAAAGGAAGGCATGAGTTAGAGATTCTTTCACCTAGAAGAAAACCCAAATAGTGTTTTAAAATGTCTGAATGTGTATTACTTATTTAATAAGCAATCTGAAAGTAGGTAGTTTGAGGGTTGCTTTGGTGGTTCAGCTGAGGAAATTTCAACCCTCTTTTCTGCCATTCTCTATGTATCCGGGATGTCTTTTTTTTTTTTTTTTTTTTTTTGAGTTACAAGGCAGAATTATCTGAGGCAGAATCACTTACAAATTTTTATATATAACCTTCCCTTTTTCCTTAATAACAAAATTCTTAATTCTTATGTATTACTTTACAGTTTTAAGTTTTGTTATATGCATTGCTGACAAAATTGGATAATAGATGAAAGCAGAATATAAGTCAAATTTTGGCCTATCTAACCTGCATAAATGACAAAATCCCATATACTTACTAATACAAATTAGAAAACTATAGAGTTTGAAATGCAATGTGTTTACATTTAATTGCATTTTAAATTGATACAATTTTTGTGACCATAGCTAAAGGCACTTATGAATAATAAAGAGCTCATCAGTGTAATTCTCTTTTAACCTTTAATGAATAGGAATGAGTTAATTTATTTTTAACTGTCTTTTTGTTATCAATCATTAAAATACATAAGAAGTAATACCCTTTCATTATGTCTGAATTCTTTTTTACTTTTCCTGATTTTAAAATAATTAAAATTTAGCAACGAGTATAACAACAGGTAAATCTGAGCTATCAATTTAACTAACAGACATACAATTGGGAAATCAAAGGTAATTTTTATTTAAAAAATAAAAGACTTGAACAGCCCCAGTGGCTCAGCGGTTTGGCGCCGCCTGCAGCCCCGGGCGTGATCCTGGAGACCCGGGATCGACTCCCACGTCCGGCTCCCTGCGTGGAGTCTGCTTCTCCCTCTGCCTGTGTCTCTGGCACTCCCCCGCCCTCTGTCTCTCATGAATAAATAAATAAAATTTAAAAAAAAATTTTTTTAATAAATAAAATCTTTAAAAAAATAAAAAAACACTAAATTCCACTAAATTTTAAAAATGTAATATTATTTTAATTCTCTAAGAATTGAGGCAACCGTAATTGATAACCTAAACAAAACAAAATAGAACAACTTGGAATTATATAATAAATGGGTTCAAACTCCTATGTATACTAATTACCAGCTTATAAAATACCTTCCCGGGGATCCCTGGGTGGCTCAGCAGTTTAGCACCTGCCTTTGGCCCAGAGCCTGATCCTGGGGTCCCGGGATCGGGTCCAACATCGGGCTTCCTACATGGAGCCTGCTTCTCCCTCTGCCTGTGTCTCTGCCTCTCTCTCTCTCTCTCTCTCTCTCTCTGTGTGTGTGTCTCTCATGAATAAGTAAATAAAATCTTTTTTAAAAAGTTCTAAATTCATTAACAATACTAGCTTAATTATTCTTACCAGTGTGTGGGACATCTAGAAAGCAAAAATTTTCTTCCTATCTTCCCCTGAAGGCACCCTCTGAAAGAATATTATTAGAGGTGACAATATTATTGTTAGTAGCTGTGTTGATGATGGCAGCAGATGTCATGGAAGTTTTAGCAACTGTAACAATTTAAATTTTGATAGTAATTTTGGAAATAGTGGAACATTTGTAAGAATTTTATATATTTTTTTCTCTTTTACTTGGAAGAAGAAACTGATTAATCTTTTGCTAAAGTCAGCTGAAGACAGGTTCCAAGAGGGTCACTCGTAGTCATTGGAGATGCTTTCACAGAGGGATGATTGGTATCCCATTCTCCCATTCTCAGGTTGCTTGTCTGTTTAGTAGCTCACCAGTCTCTGAGCCTTGCTATACAAGAAAATAGAATTAGAAGGAATTTTAGAGAGCAGGAGGCAGACGGTGGCAGAGAAATGAAGCAGGCAGCATTTATTACTATTTTATTTATTATTATTATTATTATTTTTTTTTTTTTGGCAAGACAAAAATGTGTGTTTCATATGGGTCAAGTGAATAACCGAGAAGGCTGACCGCATGACAAAATAACCCGAGGAAAAGTATTTATCGGGAACATTCTCACCAATGCCTCAGCTCCAGATAGTAGGAGTAGAGGGTGATTAATTCTCTCAGTTTACCCAAGAATTAGGGCATTTCCAGGTTACAAGACTTTCTGTGCTGAAACCAGAAAAGTACCCCACCAGAGAATGAATTGGCTACATTAGCAACAAGTCAGTTATTAGCCAGAAAAATTGTGATTAACATAAATGACTGAAAGTATGACTAGTAAATAAAAAGAAACCTATGAGGAGGAAAGAGCAGGACCTACTTCATTTTCCACTTTAAGTTCATTGAACAGAGATAGAGGTTGAAAAATCTTTGAATCAATTCTAAGATAAATTATTTAGATTACTATGACATATTGAACATACTCAAGTAACAAAAAGTTTGTAGGATATACCCAAATATAAAATTCTTTTGTTCATTGCTTTTGTATTTATATACAAGACTTCCATCTTCCTTCAATGACCATGAACAATATTTCTGAGATTCTCGCAGGAGTCTTACCTGTGCTTATAAATAAGTCTAGTCCCATCTTCTTTTTCTATATTGCCCTGGGCAGATTCCTGGTATGAAGTTTTATTGAAAACATAGAGTTTTCTCTCTAGCTTTATGAACTCTTCAGTGCTTGATTACTGCTTCTCTGGCACTTTTAGAGAAAAGAGCTCTTACCGTGCTGAAAAAGATGTTTTTCTGAGAGTTATCACAGATGCAAAAACGTAGAGTACCAGATAACATTCATTTCCACTTAGTTTCCACTGCAAATGCCCCATGCTATATTCTAAAACAAATATGGAATAAAATCTCTCAAATATACATCATACATTGTCATCTATACCACAACACATCATTATAAATCCTGACAGATTTTCTGAATAAAACATAGTTATTTCTTTAGAATTCTCTTTCCTGCTCTCATTTCCTAACTAAAGGGCCAATACAGGGATCACATTTCATAGTGTTCTTTCAATTTCTGTTTCTCTCATTCTTGCTCCCATGAGTTTCTGCATATTTACTTCTATCCAAAAGATGTAAAACTTCCTGGTACTGAGACTTCTAGATCTCAGGAGAGACTCAGCCAAGACCTTACAACATGCGAAAAAAAAAAAAAAAACAGCTCCAGTTATTAATTTAATTATCATAAGACTGAAGGGAAAGATATAAGTAAACCGTATTTGCTTAAATAATTTGCTTAAAAATGCAGAATTTGTTCAACATTATAATATTAATAAGAAAGAATTACCAAGGAATTTTGCTACCATCTTTCTTCCATTTCAAATTATTTTTTTAAGTAGACTTGATTTTTGTTAGAGCAGTTCCGGTTCACAGCAAAACGGAGTAGAAAGTGGAGAGAGTCCTCATATATGAGGACTTCCTTCACTCGCATATGTATTTCTCCATTATCAACATCCCTGCCAGAGTGGTACATTTGTTATGATCAATGAACTTACGTTAGTACATCCTTATCATCCAAAGTCCATAGTTTACTTAGAGTTTACCCTTTGTGTTGCACATTCTTTGATTTTTGACAAATGTATAATGACTTGTATCCACTATTATAGTATTATACAGAATAGTTTCACTGTCCTAAAAGCCTGTGCTCTGTCTGTTTATATCTCCATCCCTCCAGTTGTTGGCAAACATTGATCTTTACAGTTATGCCATCCTCAGAATGCCATGTAGTCAGAATCCTACACAATGTAGCCTAAGATTGCCATCTTTCACTTAGTAATATACACTTCATGTTCTATTTATTTTCATGGCTTGATAGCACATTTCTTTTTAGCACTGAATAATGTTTCACATTGTAGATGTGCAAGTTTATTTATCCATTCACCTACTGAAGGACATTTTTATTGTTTCTAACCTTTGGAAATTAGGAACAAATATGCTATAAACATCTGGATGCAGATTTTTATGTAAACATAAATATCAAGTCATTGGGTAAAGACCAATGAATACGATTGCTGGATTATATGATGAGAATATGTTTAGTTGGTTTTTTAAAATTGTATTTATTTATTCATGAAACACACACACACACACACACACACACAGGCAGAGACATAGGCAGAGAAACAAACAGACTCCATGCAAGGAGCCCGATGCGGGACTCGATTCCAGGACTCTGGGATCATCCCCTGAGCTGAAGGCAAATGCTCAACCACTGAGCCACCCAAGTCTCCCAAGAATATGTTTAATTTTATAAGAAACTGTCAAATGGTTTTCCAAAGAGGCTTTACCATTTTGCATTCCCATTAGCAATAAATGAGGTACATGTTGCTCATCATACTTTGATGTTGTCAGTGCTGTGGATTTTTGCCCTTCTAATACATGTGCCATAGTATTATTTTTATTTCCATTTCCCTGGTGACATAGGAGTTTGAACATCTTTTCAAATGTTTATTCCCCATCCGTACATCTTCTTTGGTGAAGTGTCTGTTCAGGTATTTTGCCCATTTTTGATCAGGTTACAAAATGGTTTCTAGGGGCACCTGGGTGGCTCAGTTGGTTAAGCATGTGCCTTCAGCTCAGGTCATGATCTCATGGTCATGATCCCAGGGTCCTAGGATTGAACCTTGCATCAGGCTCCCTGCTCAGCAGGGTGTCTGTTTCACCCTCTTCTTCTGCCCTTCCACCCACTTGTGCTCTCACTCTCTCAAATAAATAAATAAAATATTTAAAAATAAAAAATGAAAAATACAATATTTTCTAGAATTAAAGATACTAAGATATAGTTTTGGTTTTGTATTATCTTTATGTAATTTGTTATGACACATTACAGAGATTAGAAAGGCCAGTAGGTCATTGCAAATATTAGAGAAAAAGTAATCTTTAATATTACTATAATTTACTCTTAATTATAAAAATAGTAAAATGATTTTATTGGATATCTACTGTGCACAGTCTTCATTCGTGTCAGCAATAACAGATAGTGAAAGATTAATATATAATTTTAGTTAATTGTACCATGAAGAAAAATGAAGCAAGGTACATGGATAGATACTGATAAGAATGTGCCATTTTACAGTATAATTAAGAAATGTTTGACTAAAGAAATGTCTTTGAAATAAAGAATTATTAAGTAGAAAGAGTCAGACATGTAGCTATATAAAGTAAGTATGTTCTAGGAAGATGAAGTAGTGTAAAAATCCTGTGACGGAGCAGTGTTTAGTATGAGTTATAGGATCAACAAAGAGTTCAATGTGATGAGAAGGCAGTGAACCAGGAAAAAATTAACCAGCAGTCATGTGGGCAGCTTGTTTATGTCAAAATAGTCAAATTGGATTATATTTTAAGTGTAATGAAAATGATTATTTTGTGCATGAATCTGATACACATATTTTTTAAAGAGTCATCTTGGCTACTGTATGGAACATTTACTTGTAGGGGTCCAAGAGTTAAACAATGGAGTCATTTAGGAAAACATTATAGAGTTTAGCAGAATGCAGATGATGGTAGCTTGTATAGGAGTGGTTATGATGATGGTAACAATGGTTAGATTTGAGAAATGTATGTTAATTTTATAGAACAATTTGTTGATGCATTAGGTTTATAGTGTGAGAATAAAAACATAAATGTGAAATGAGTCTAAGGAACCTGCCCTGAACAATTGGGTAAACGGTAATGTTGTTTATTGAGCTCGAACACTGAGAGAGAAGCAGCATTGAAGTGAGAAAGGAATAAAAACTTAGTTTGACATATATTTAGTTTAAGTCATCTAATAAATATCCAGGTGGAAATGTTAAGATGGCACTGGATATATTACACTAGATTTCAAGATCAAGATTGGGGTTAGACTTAAAATTTATATGGGTTATATTTAAAGTCATTGGGTTAGATGATATCATTTGGGAATTATTTAGATGCCTTTCTCTAACTCCAATATTGAGAGCTGGAGAACATGAAAGGGTTCTAACAAAGTAGCCTCAAAAAAAGCTGTAAACTATGCAAAAGCAAAAAGAGCCAACCCAGCATAACTTATAGAGGAGCATGATGATTCAGACTTGAGGGTGTTTTGTTTGTATATTTATTTTACTTTACTGTTACTTTCACTTCAGTTTATTCTCAAACTAGCCAACACTGAGTATAGAAGAAATACAAAACAAAAATATAAATCAGTGGATGCAGAATCTCACTAGTGATACTCCAATTTCTCATGATGGCATATGTATATACAAACAGCAGGGCACAGTCTACAGGGAATGAGGAACTTCTCAAGTTGGAGGAAACAAGAAACCAGGAGCTCTGGATTTTATAGCATTAGGCAAGGGGTGAGTCACAGTGGTGCACAAGAATGTAACTCATAATGAGAGGGAGGTACTCAGAGCCACATGTTTGCACATTTCTATATTTCTGTTATGGTTTTCACACCAACCTATTAGATTCCCTATCAAGCATGCTATTAGCAACCACTGCAAAAAAGTAAATTCAGGAATATGTAGTGTCCCAGAAGCCGAGTAAGAGGAATATTTTAAAGAAAAAGTATACCGACTCTCCCAAGGAATATGAAGATATACAGGTCATCATTTGCTTTAGCAAAGTAGACAAAAGTATTGGGAATCTTCTGAATTCACAATACTTTTATTACCTGATAGAAAAATATTCATTAAGAAATTAACATTAAACCCATATCCCACAACTGCACTCATGCATTTTCACACACGATTTAAAACTCTGGTGCGATGAAAATAGCTAATTATTAATTTTTTAAATAATCCATTTTGAGGTAAATTTTTAGCCATTATTTTAAAAACTTAAAACCAACATAGGATTATTGAGCATAAAATGGTAAATCCATATAATCTTCATATTGGAGATAAGATACATATTTTCAAAAAGGTATTAAAAGCAAACACAATATTCTATATTTAGTTGGAACTAATACAAAAAGTAACAAATTTCTCTATAGTACTGGCCCTAAACAGATTGATCAATCCATAACTGAGCCACTAATGATGGTACATTTGTGGCAGAATAAAATGAACATTTTAATTGCCTATCTCTAATTTGTTTTAATGAGTCAAACAAATATTTTAATTAAACAACCTTAAGTAACATGATGAAACTGAACTCAATAAAAGTTAATTATAAAAATAATGTGATAAAATTAAAGTGCCTGTATTACATTAGAAAATGTCCAAAGGAGATATACAGCTTTGTAGTTACAAAGTAAAATTGATGTTGTAATGGCATTATGGCCCCTTTAGAAGTCATGGGGCTTTAAATAAATCAGGTATTATAAGAACCAAATGAACAATAAATATCTAAGATGCTCTTTAAATTATAGTGACTAGTTCCACACAAATTTGAGATCAGATTCTCAAAAAGGATAGACTTTCTATCCATTTTTTCACTGGTGAGTCCCAAGTGTCTAGGTCAGTTCCTGGCACGTAATGGTGACACCTAATAAATATATGTACAATAAAAAAAATAAATGGTTCAAATACTCTATAAAATGAAATAAACGTTCACACTTCCTAATGCAACTTGATTTATTTGAGCATCTTTTAGTTAGTCTGCCTAACTAACTAAACTTCTAACTATAAGTTTAGAATAACTGATACTGAATACAGGTATTTCAAGGAACATTGTTCCCAAAAATGTAAATATATTCAGTTTTTTGTCTCAAAGATTTTTGGCAGTTTATAACTCAATGAAGAAGATTTAACAATAAAATAAACTGCCCCTAGAATAAAGAAATGAAATTTTGGAACATACAATCTTCAATGGAATATTTAAAACTTAAATCCTACATATGTATGTTTAATAACATATTACTCTAAGTGTAGGAGATATATTTTGCTTTGAGTTTATTTTGACAAGTCAATATTATGTGATACTGTTGTAAACCAGCTAATCTATGAGAGGAAGAAAACTGGCAAAATATTTTTTTTATGTTTGGCTTATATAGTAACTACAGTTTAATAAAAATATTTGCTCTGTAGGAATTATATAGATAGAATCTCTCTATAACATTAGTTTATAAGAGTCTTCTCCGGTAATACTCAGAGGTTGACAATCCATCCCAAAGAAAATGTTTTCAACTTCTATTTAAAATAAAATCAAGAACTTCTTTGTTTCTGTGAGTTCTGTGTCACACAAAATACATTCATGGTTGATTTTCATTTTGAAAATGTGTAAACATAATTTAAGTATATATTTAATGTATGTTAGCATGAACAAGTGTAATTAGCTTTTTTAAAAGATTTTATTTATTTATTTGAGAGAGTGAGGAATAGCAAGAGAGAGCACAAGCAGGTGAGAGGGAGAATAGGGAGCCTGATGCAGGGCTCCATCCCAGGACCCTGGGACCCATGACCTGAGCTCAAGGCAGATGCTTAACAGACTGAGCTGCCCAAGTGCCCCTGAACTAGTGTATGTGTATTATAATACATTATATATAATATATTTATCTTACATATTATTTAATATATGTATTTATATTCTTAATTATTATTTTGTGCTCCTATATCACCTTATTTTAAAATATGTAACACTGCAGAGTAATCAATATATTAAACAGAAAGACAGTGTCATAGGTATCTGTAAAGGTCTCCTCCCAGAATCCAGAACCCAACAAGATGTGAGACCTCAGAAGAGTAAGACATCAATGAAGGCAATTTTAATTATTATAAAATCCTATTTATTTTCCAAATGTTCTACAATATATTTGTATTACTCTCTTCACCTGGATTTTTTTAAATTGAAATTTCAAACAAAAAACTGAAATTTATGGCTATATTAGAAAGTTCTACTTTATGGTCAATTTTTTTACCAGCAAAATTTCCTTATTCATATAATCTACATATTTAAATTCCTTTGAAGGACAATGCAAAACTTCCTGTTACACCTCAGGAGGTTTAATAAAAGTATAAGCACACTGAATATCTACTTCACACATGAGTATATTCAGGAAAAAAAAACTGTTATAAGCCTATTAATTATATTATATATTATGTCAATAATTATTAATATATTAATTCATATATTGCATCACAATATGCAAAATGCATTGTCACCAGAAACTGAAACAGAACTATAACAAATTTTTACTTTCATGTTGCAATCCAAACATTTAGGATGTTAAATATTTTCTCCTTAAATCTTTTCTCATCTATCTGGCTCCAAAACTGATACCCCTCCCTCTTCTTTATTCAACCCCCACATAGTTGTCAGAGAGATTTGTAGATTTAAGAGATTTGCAGATTTCTCTTTTAGAAATCCCTCAAAGTCATGTTTGCATCCCTTTCAAATGTATTAGCATGAGACTTATGGCCTGTTATTTATTCTGGTTCCTCTCTCATATTATTCCCTGCTTTAACTCTAGATAAATCTTTCACGGGTGCTTATACTTTCCCTTAACTTACCACCTTAAATCTCTATCATTTGAACAATGCTATCACTTTAATAATTACATTTAGTTGTTTACATAGAAGTTAATGTTTCCTTCCCCTTTAACCCCATTGCCCTCTTTTTTCCTGAAAACGTGATTTAATTCCTGAAGATGGCATAAGATGCTGATTTTTCTATTTGCAAATGACTACACACTATTATATACATTTTATGACATTCATTCTGGTAATAATAACAAAAAGTGTATTTGCTTCTCTATATCTTCTATTACCTACCAATAGAGTTCTCAAAATATTTGCTGTTAGACAACAGAAAAGCAAAAGTAAGAATCGCCCTAAGAAAAACTCTCTAAAGCAAAGAAGATCTGTACCAAAACAATGAAAGGAACTTGGATGAATACATGGAATGATTCTAAGTTTTTAAGAAAAATATTCAAAAAGAACAAAAACACTGTCTATTCCCTAATCATTAACTGATGCAAAATCCAGAGACCTTGCACAGTTTTTCAGCTGAATCTTGCAATGTAGCAGGGTAACAATAATAAAATACTGTGTGTGCATTTTTTATGATTAACTTAACTCTTTCCATAGATCTTTTGGTAAAGTAAATAAAACACTTTGCTTTTAATATGCCCCATAAGGGAAAACACCTCTTCTGATTAAGCTTACAGAACAAGGTAATCTCATTTAGCTAGGAGATATAGCAGCTATTCATGTACCTTGACTAGAGCGATACACCCAACATTTTCATTCTATCAAGTGATATTAAACTTGAAATGTGTGTATGTTATGTGAAACATAGATGAAAATAAAATTCTGATATTAACATGATGGTAAGAAATTCCTATTTCTATTTCTCATATCTTTTCAAAAGTTAAGTGTTTGCTGTTGTGATAATTTAATTATGGGTGTTTTGGCTTCCTTACACAAATCATGAATACCCTTTTAGAAAACAAGCCAACTCTATGGACGTGTGAATTCCCACACGTCCTAGAGTGCAATTAACTTTACTTCTAACCACGCTGTGGCACCTGCAGACAATGAAGAAATCTGTTACAAGAACTATTTCCATAGCATGAATATGCAAGCACTAGAATTAGTGTAATTCATTCAGCTGCAGATTATCTAGACTCCAGCCACAATACGTTTTATTGCCATGTGTCAGTTCACTGACAGCTTCATAAATCCTGCTCAATAAACATTAAATGTTTACTTCATTGTCTCAAAAAAAAAAAAAAAAAGAGAGAATCCTAGGGAAAGTTTTCTAGAATACAACTGTGTAGTTTTGCATCCATATAGCAATGAGAACAATTCTCATTTAAAGCTGGAGGTAGTATGTTGGGGAATATATTTTCAACGTTCAGCAAATATTGTTATCTGGGACAACAAACGTCTAGCTGAATATAACTGCTCTGTCAGAAAGAAAAGTAGTAATATTTACTTTTTCTCTTAAATTTGAGTTTGAAGTCTGTATCATAATACAATGCACATGTTACATCAGATAAAAGAGATGAAAATAGGTAACTATTAGCATATTTGATTTATTTTTTTTATTTATTTTTTTAGCATATTTGATTTAAAGATTAGCTAATCTTGGTTCATTTTCAGGTGAAGATGTTAAAACTGTTTCCCTGAGAATTGCCAATTTTTTTTCCTCCAATGGCTTAATTGAGTGAATATTTTAAATTAATATACTGAAAATAGATGTGAATGGATTTTTGTTCACAAATACCTCAAAATCAAATATAATCTAGTCTCCTCCATTAATTCCTTCTAACATGAGGAATGAATCTAAACAGTACTAACTCCAGCTCTGAGGCAGCCACACAAATGCACAAAGCTCCCTCATAGATTTATTGTTGTTAGTTTTTAGCATGGTTTAGTCTGCATATAAGAGAATGTTTATTGAGGCCCTTTCTCTTTGTCTTCTTTCAGGTCTTGGTTTGCATTTTGCACAATGTTTCTGGGATTTCATTTACCCAGCTTATAACCCTCTCTCTGAGTATATGCAGGATAATTTAAATCTTACTTTTCCATTTGATTCTTAGGAAAAACCTATAAATTACAAAACTGAATGGAGGCAGAGACTTATAGTCTTCTAGTGGTTCCCCTGGTGCTCCCCCATTAACTACACTATTTGTCCTTTTTACAAGACAAAGCAGAGCTATCCAGTTGCTGATTATCCTTTGTTTAGACAGGCATTCACCAGTCCCTAACTTTATAGAAACTTTTGTGAGAAGTGGGTTAGGCTAGGGGAGATGAATGTGTCTCCGCTGCATCATGCTCTGGGACATTTCTCCTTTTTTCCCCTTTGGTGCCAAAAAGGACTATGAGGATTAGAAGGAAAACATTTTGAGGGTGGAGTAAGATCACAAATGCTAGCTCTGCTGAAATGGCTTCTATCTGCAAGCCCCAATGTGAAAGTGATTGGACCCACTGATGTACATTTTCTGAACTGATAATGTAAAGCAGTTAGCACAACTAAAATTGTTAAAGGACCCCAGTGGTCATTTCTAGAAAAAAACTTGGAAGCTTCATTCCAATCAGTAATTCACATTAATAGAGCTATCTTAAAACACTGGATTTAGGTGATGCTTTCACAAATAGGAAAATGACAACTCAACTTCGAGTTTAAGATTTGATATGAGAATTTTAACAGCAGTTGGTGAAAGGAAGCTCTATATTAAGGTTCTTTAAATAAAAACACAACTGGCTAACATAAGCAGAAAAAAGCCATTAGACAAATATGAATAAACTTAGGAAAGAGATGGCAGGGCAGTTTGATTAATAATGAAAATGTGTATAATGAGGAAACGGCAATCCAACAAAAGAAAATTGAGCAATTAGCACAGTAAAGAGATACTGGACATAGACGAGAGATTTGTTTCACAAAAAAACAAAAAAAGTTCACAAAAACTTCTATGGGAAATAGAGTTCCAATGAACTCTGAGCTCCAAAAGAAGAGTAGATAAGGGCAGCCCGGGTGGCTCAGCGGTTTAGCGCCGCCTTCAGCCCAGGGTGTGATCCTGGAGACCCGGGATCAAGTCCCACGTCAGGCTCCCTACATGGAGCCTGCTTCTCCTCTCTCTCTCTCTCTCTCTCTCTCTCTCTCTGTCATCTCTCTGTGTATTCTCATGAATAAATAAATAAAATCTTAAAAAAAGAAGAGTAGATAAAAGTAAAGTAAAACAGCATCAGTAATATTATGGAGGTCTTTGTGCAGATTCTGACATTTAGAACTTTTCAGTCAAGTTAGAGAGTATAAATTTGAAAATAATCCTGAAAGAAGACATGGGAAAATATATTAAAGATGAATTAATTTTTTATTAACTTTTAATTTTAATTCCAGCATAGTTAACATACAGTATTATACTCATTTCAGGTGTACAATATACTGATTCAACAATCCTATGCATTACTCAATACTCATCACAAGTGCACCCCTGAATCTCCTTCACTATTTCTCCCATCCCCCCACTGCCTCCCCTCTGGTAAACATCAGTTTGTTCTTGTTTTTCATGATGGAATTAAAATTTTAAAATAAATAAATAAGGACACTGAAGTAGTATGAAAGAACCCAGATGATTAACCCAGTATTTATAAAATAACTCAAAACAGTATTTAGGAAGAAAGACTGAAATGATCCAAACAATTTTTTTTTAATCTGCACGGCAAAAATTCTGTAGGACAAACTTGGAAATTATTTGCAACAAAAGTAATGCACAAGAGGATAATTCTTAAATATAAAAATAAATATTAATATATGTCATAAACAATTCAAATACAACCAGGTGATATAAAGGGAGAATTCATAGGAAAAGCATGCCAGTCAGCTCATGAAAAGAAATTTACCTGTGTTCTTCTCTAGGATTTTGATGGAATCTTGTCTCACATTTAGATCTTTCATCCATTTTGAGTTTATCTTTGTGTATGGTGCAAGAGAGTGGTCTAGTTTCATTCTTCTGCATGTGTATGTCCAATTTTCCCAGCACCATTTATTGAAGAGACTGTCTTTCTTCCAATGGATAGTCTTTCCTCCTTTATCGAATATTAGTTGCCCATAAAGTTCAGGGTCCACTTCTGGATTCTCTATTCTGTTCCACTGATCTATGTGTCTGTTTTTGTGCCAGTACCACACTGTCTTGATGACCACAGCTTTGTAGTACAACCTGAAATCTGGCATTGTGATGCCCCCAGATATGGTTTTCTTTTTTAAAATTCCCCTGGCAGAAAGACAGTCTCTTCAATAAATGGTGCTGGGAAAATTGGACATCCACATGCAGAAGAATGAAACTAGACCACTCTCTTTCACCATACACAAAGATAAACTCAAAATGGATGAAAGATCTAAATGTGAGACAAGATTCCATCAAAATCCTAGAGAAGAACACAGGCAACACCCTTTTTGAACTCGGCCATAGTAACTTCTTGCAAGATACATCCACGAAGGCAAAAGAAACAAAAGCAAAAATGAACTATTGGGACTTCATCAAGATAAGAAGCTTTTGCACAGCAAAGGATACAGTCAACAAAACTCAAAGACAACCTACAGAATGGGAGAAGATATTTGCAAATGACATATCAGATAAAGGGCTAGTTTCCAAGATCTATAAAGAACTTATTAAACTCAACACCAAAGAAACAAACAATCCAATCATGAAATGGGCAAAAGACATGAACAGAAATCTCACAGAGGAAGACATAGACATGGCCAACATGCATATGAGAAAATGTTCTGCATCACTTGCCATCAGGGAAATACAAATGAAAACTACAATGAGATACCACCTCACACCAGTGAGAATGGGGAAAATTAACAAGGCAGGAAACAACAAATGTTGGAGAGGATGCGGAGAAAAGGGAACCCTCTTACACTGTTGGTGGGAATGTGAACTGGTGCAGCCACTCTGGAAAACTGTGTGGAGGTTCCTCAAACAGTTAAAAATATACCTGCCCTACGACCCAGCAATTGCACTGTTGGGGATTTACCCCAAAGATACAAATGCAATGAAACGCCGGGACACCTGCACCCCGATGTTTCTAGCAGCAATGGCCACGATAGCCAAACTGTGGAAGGAGCCTCGGTGTCCAACGAAAGATGAATGGATAAAGAAGATGTGGTTTATGTGTACAATGGAATATTACTCAGCTATTAGAAATGACAAATACCCACCATTTGCTTCAACGTGGATGGAACTGGAGGGTATTATGCTGAGTGAAGTAAGTCAGTCGGAGAAGGACAAACATTATATGTTCTCATTCATTTGGGGAATATAAATAATAGTGAAAGGGAATATAAGGGAAGGGGGAAGAAATGTGTGGGAAATATCAGAAAGGGAGACAGAACGTAAAGACTGCTAACTCTGGGAAACGAACTAGGGGTGGTAGTAGGGGAGGAGGGCGGGGGGTGGGAGTGAATGGGTGACGGACACTGGGTGTTATTCTGTATGTTTGTAAATTGAACACCAATAAAAAAAAAAAAAAGAAAAGAAATTTACTCTCACTAACAAACCCATGGGAAATTAAAAAAATATATATGAAGAAATGTTTTCTTACCAATGGAAAAGAGGTAAATACATTGCATATAAGACTTGAGAATATAAGATATGTTATAAACTGATGCACACATTTTAGATGGCAATTTGAAATGTCTTTAAAAATAAAAAATGCATATATGGCTTGATTAATCATTTCTGATCCTAAAAATACATTTGCAAAACATATATAGTTTCACTACATTGTTTACTGTTATTTTGATTATATCAGGAAGACAGAAACAAATTAAAAGTCTATACAAAACTATAATGCATACATTTATTTGTTTAGACACATCATTCAGAAATGTTACACAGGAGGGATCCCTGGGTGGCGCAGCGGTTTGGCGCCTGCCTTTGGCTCTGGGCGCGATCCTGGAGACCCCGCATCGAATCCCACGTCGGGCTCCCGGTGCATGGAGCCTGCTTCTCCCTCTGCCTATGTCTCTGCGCCTCTCTCTCTCTGTGACTATCATAAAAAAAAAAAAAAAAATTGTTACACAGGATATTATGGTGATTCTGAAAGCTGATTTGACAGAAGAGGTTTTCTATGTACTTCTGGAGATATTTGCTTTAAAACAATTTATTATAAAATTACAATGAAGGGATAATCTATTCCATATTCTCAATAAATTTTTAAAGAATATAAAAATACATACACTTTATATAAAGTGCATATATAAGTACATATATGTATACACATACACACACATATATATAGATGTTACACAGTAAGGTATAAAAAAATAAAACGGGTAGGTGGCTGAAAGGTATACAGAAATAAAAAAGGAAAATTGCAAGATTTTCCCTGCAAGACAAGAACTCAATTAAATAACTATCAAGCTTGTGAAAGGGAAATAGGGAGGAGGTCAAGAAAGTTTAAATGCACTAAACTCCCATTTTTTATATCATGGAGTCAATAGATATCATCCATTGACAGTTCATAGTTTTTGAGTTTAAATATTTAAAGAAATAAAAGCTAGAAATTTTAATATTCCTTAGAGGAATGGCCTTGGAGATGAGGAGTTATGTAGCAGGAGCCTGTTTCTCTGGATCACAAGAAATATATTACTTTGATATTATTTTTAATAAAAAGTAGAACAGTTGCCTCATGCCACTAAGAAACCCTCCTTCACTTACTTCTTTCTAAGGTTTAGTTACTTCCTTTTCTATATATATGTATTTCTCATATGTATCAGATTCCCAATCATTGTCTTGGGGAGTCATTTGCTTGTGTTGCCAAATGCAAAGTGAGAGAAGAGAATATATCTTCATATATGCATATATATGTATATAAAGACCATATTTCTAGAAGAAAATAAAAAATAAACATCACTTGTCTACTGAAAGAAAATAATAAAATGGCTTTTTAATAAACAATTTTTTCTTCAAAGTTTTTATTTAAATTCTAATTAGTTAACATACTGTGTAATATTAGATTTTGTTCTCTACAGTTAGGAGTCTATTTTCTGGATTGCCTCTTTCTTTTTCCTTATGTTCACTTGTTTTGTTTCTTAAGTTCCACATGTGAGTGAAATCATATGTTAAACCATTATTATTTAAAATTTGTTCTTACTGCCTTTTAAATATACCTGTTTAAAATGAAAACAAAAACATATCTTTAATGATTTGATAGTATAACCTACTAATATTATTTATTAGTTTTTTATTTGGTGTATGTATGATCTTCAGACAACTTCTATGTAAATATTAAAACTGTCATTTTTAAACTCAATCATTTTCCTGAAACCTCATAGTAGTTTTTTATAAAGGGGAATGGCATATATATGGTTTTTCAGTTAGGTATGTTCTTTAATTACACAACATAACCTCAAGCATAAAGCATAAATAATAAGTGTGAGTACATTTCAAATCTGCAATTTAAGAATAAAGTAACAGGGAAATAGATATGGATATCATGGAAATAGGGATATGTGGCAATTTTCCTTTAGTTCAAGCTTTGAGTTTGTTAGCAGAGAGAAAATCCATTAGCAAAGTATAAAGCATGATTCTCCCTCCTTCATTTGACACATGAAGAAAGTGCTTATCAAGAATACACAGGCTTCCAATATTTCATTCCCAGTGCTTTTATATGTGGTACCTTTACTTAATTAAACCAAGTATCTCTCTTAGCGAATCTTATGCTGAATTTCATAGGATTTCAAAACATCCATCAGTAAAACACATTATTTACACTTGCCTCTAAGTCTTTGAGGAGACCTGCAAAACAAAGGGAGTTTTAAAGTTGCTATGAGCCAAGGAGGTGAGGATTTTTATAAAGTTACCTGTGAAATTACAAGTGACACAAAAATGACATTCAATAATGAATAGAAATCCTGAATTGGGTTTGTAAGATATATTGTAGCTTTGCATACTTTCTACTATCTGAATGTGTAAATCCTCCTATTCTTTCATATTTCACATATCTAATTTTCAGAATATATATCTACAGTGATAAATTATGTACATAATATCTTCTAATTGGTTATATTTTAAGTCATAATTTGTGCCCTGTACACCATAGGGGATGGTGTACATTTCTTTTTGTCAACACTGATTTTCTCTGATCCATATGTTTTGAATTGCTAAAATAGTGTTATTTTTTAATTTGGAAATAGTTGACATATACTAACAAGCATGTATAATTTGATATATACAAAGAAACAATAAAACAAAATTAGATAAATAACCCTGAATCTGCAATCCAGTAACAACAATAACAAAATATTATTATAGTGGAGCTGTGGTGCACTGCCTGGATTCCCCCTTCTCTATAGGGCACTTACCCTTCCTGCTGACTGTTCACAGCTATGCACCCCCTCCCCTTGCCAGCAATTCCTGGAGAAATGACTAGTTGATTTGAGGTACAGAGGTCCAATTCACTTGCCTCACATTTCAGAACAGTTCTAAATGTATTCAATGGAATTGATTATTAGGTACCCAGTCTATGTACATTTTATTTCTACATTGGTTACACATGGGGCAATACATTAGTGAGGTTTTGATTTATTTTTTTAAAGTTTTTATATATTTATTCATGAGAGATACAGAGAGAGAAAGAGAGAGAGAGAGAGAGAGAGAAAGAATGAGAAGCAGAGACACAGGCAGAAGGAGAAGCAGGATCCTCGCAGGGAACCCCATGTGGGACTCAATCCTGGGACCCAGTTCACACCCTGAGCCAAACGCAGACCCTCAACTGCTGAGTCACCTAGGCGTCCCTAGTTTTGACTTTAAACAACCAAGATCTTTTAAAGAATATTTTAATTTGCTCAGGTGCTTACCATTTCTGCTGCTGTTCATTTCTTTTGGTAAATCCAGATTTCCATCTGGAATCATTTTTCTTTAACTGAGGAACTTTCAATAACATTCCTTTCAATTCAGGTTTACTGGCAATCTATTTTCTCAACACTTTTCTCTAAAAATGTTTATTTTATTTCATTTTATTATAACTTTATTGAAATTTAATAGCATAACAAACTATACTTCTTTAAGTTGCATGATTTCACCAGTTACAAGATAAATAGGGCATGTGAAACCATCATCACCACAATCAATATGGTAAACATATCCATCATCCTCCAAAAATTTCCTGTGCCTTTTTTTTAATCTCTGAATTACTTATCACTACAGCTTAGTCCTCACTTTTTAGAATTTGATATGTACAGAATTATATACAGGTAATGTTGTTTGCTTGGCTTATTTTACTCAAATGATGATTTTTAGATTTATTCATATTGTTGAATGGATCAGTAGTTTGTTTCTTTTTATTGATGAATATTATTCTATTATACAGATATTCCACAGTTTTTTGCATCTGTTAATGATATTTGAATTATTGTTTTGGGCTATTATACATAATCAGCTGTGTGTGTGTGTGTGTGTGTGTGTGTGTGCGCGCGTATGTGTGTTTTCATTCAGAGTTCTAGGATGGTGAGATTCCCTCCAGTACTTCAAAGATGCCATGCCATTTTTTTTTTTCTGAAGTTGAGAATTCAGCCATCATTCTTATTTCTTTCCTGTGAATTTAATGTTCATACAGTTTAGTAACTACAGCTTGGAATTTACTCAAAGACTCATGGGAACTCCTAGTCACTTTCTGAAACTCTTCCTTTGTGTAGCACCTTCTTCTCTGATATTGTTCCACAAGTTCAGGTGCCCCAGTCCTGGTGATTCACGGTCCTGTCCTCTCAGCTCAGTGAGAATATTGCACTGTACAGGGATCCTCCTCTTTCTTCTGGGGCCTGGGAGACGCCTCTGGGTGAAAAGCAGGAGAATCATTTCTTGCTTCATTTTTCTCAGGGTTTTAAGCCTTGAGTACCTGTCATTCATGTTTGAAAACATTGTTTCATATATTTTGCACACTTTCATTTTTTATGAAGACAAGGCTAATCTAATTTCATGGAGGGTGGTGGAAAACCATCTCAATCAATTGTAAATACATCCTTCATTACAAATGAAGTTGAATATACTTTTATATAAAGCATTTCACATAAACATTTCATATAAAGTAGAGGATATGATGTAAAGCACGGTGATTATAGTTAGTGTATTGAAAAGTTGCTGAGAGAGTAGTAGATCTTAAAAGTTCTTATCAAAGATGTTTTTTCATGTTTTCTTTTGTATAATATCTGCTATTTCTTTTCTTGGTTATGTTTTATCACTTTAAGGTTATTTAGGGCTCTATACTTTTGGATAAAAATCCTTTGTTTTTATGTGTGTTACAGATACTTCTCACACTTGAAGTGTCTTTTTACTGTCTTTAATTTTTTTTCTTCCTTTTTTTTTTTTCAAGACAGAATGTCTATTTCTAAACACTCTGGCGCCATCTTCAAAGTGTATTCCTTATCTTACTACTTCTCACTGACAGCATTCCTGCCACCTTGGTCCAAAATATCTGTATTATATTAATACCAATTTAACTGTTTTCCCTGGTTTCATATTTGACCTTTCATAGTTAGGAGTTCTATCCCTCTTGATCTACTGAGGCCAATCTTGGTTGTTTATTAATTATTAAGTACTTTCATTTTCACTCTTCAGAGTGATTTATTATCCAAACAGAGCCCATGTTTGGATAATAAATCACATGGCTTACTCTACCTATGGATGGTTTTGTTGCTAGTACATAAATATATAACTCATTTTTTGACATTGATCTGTTTTACATATCTTCTGTGCTCTTACTTTAATCATTTGTCTATACATCCTTTGAGGTTTTCTTATAGAGCCAATCATACCATCTACAAGCAAAACAATGAAAGCTAAATCCCTCTATTTTCAATTCCTAAATCTTTTATTTCATATGTATCAGTTCCTCCTCATTTCTTAGTCCACAAGTGGACCCAGGTGTGTGCTTACACATGCAATGAGTTACATTACAGAAGAGGAAATTTGACTTTATATTTGGAACCCAAAATTTTATACTCCCCAGGAAGCATGCCTGCCCTTTACTCTGGAGTAGATACTATTTCTGTTAAGTGCTGTAGGTAAATTTGCCCTATACTCTGGTGGGAAACACTATCTTTATTTTTCCAAGGCTATTTGCTATACAAACATCCTTGAAAAGGTAGTTTGGAACAAAGAACTAAGATACTAACTTTACTTGCAAGATTTGCTGAAACACAGAAGCATCATGGGAAACTCCCATCCAGGACACATGGTTGCCTTTTGAAATTTTGGCATGTATTCATTTAGAGGTTATCTATTCATTTTCTAACTTATTAATGTTTAGATTTTATGGTATCCTCTTATTTTTAATATATGTAAATTCGTTTAATTCCTAATGTTATCTGTCTGTGCCCTCCATTTTAAAACATTTTTATTTAAATTAGATTAACATATAATATATTATTGGTTTCAGAAGAAGTGAGTGATTCATTAGTCTTATGTAATACCCAGTGCTCTTTACATCATGTGCCCTCCTTAATGCCCATCACCTGGTTACCCTTCCCCATGACCCTCAGTTCTTTTCCTATGATTGTCTTTTATGATTTGTCTCCCTCTCTGGTTTAATCTTGTTTTATTTTTCCCTCCCTTCCCCTTTGATCCTGTTTTGTTTCTTAAATTCCACATATGAGTGAAATCATTTAATTATCTTTCTCTGACTTACTTCACTTAGCATAATATCCTCTAATTCCATCCACGTAATTGCAAATGGCAAGATTTCATACTTTTTTTTTCTTTTTTTTTTTGTTTTTGGCTGAGTAGTAGTCATATCGATAGATAGATAGATAGATAGATAGATAGATAGATAGATAGATAGATGATAAATATCTATATAACATCAATATCCATTTGTCTGTCAGTGGACATCTGGACTCTTTCCATAGTTTGGCTCTTGTGGACATTGCTGCTATAAGATTTGGGGTGCAGGTGTGCCCTCCATTTTTAAACAAAATTTATCAATCTTGCCAATTTTTAACAGATTTTTGTAAGTCATCCATATTTACATTATTGATACATCTTTGTTTCCTAATTTATTGCTTTCTGCTCTTTAATATTTATTATTGGCTTTTTGAGGTCTATCTTTAGATTATTCCATGGGTGTTTTTCTACAACCTAACTTGCTCAACTCATTGTTTTTCAGTCTAATATGTTTCATAAAACTACATGGTTTCCCCAGTAGTCTGCTTTAGTCTTATCCTATTTGTTATAGTATGTTCTAATGGCTTATTATTCAGTTATGTGTAATTGTTTTCCTACAATTATCTAAAACTGCTTTTAGATGTCCAAACTGTGTTTTTAAAATAAATTTTCATTATTGATTTTTAACTTAATATGGCCATTATCAGAAAATGGTGTCTATTTAAGTCTTATTTGAAATTTATGCCCTTGTCTGACATATATTATTTAGTGGTATAAATCTTTCACAATTGTGGGTGACTTGTCACTTCATGAGAGACCTAGATCAGCAAGAGCTACATCCTCAACCTGGCTCCACAACGTTGGGAACAAAACAGATATTTCCTGGTCTACTCCAGCCAGATCTCATTTGAAAAACTAATAGTGATGCACATTCCCTGAATATCCAACCACCTCCCTGAAATTTCCCCACATTATGTCAAACTTACAGTATGTTTATGCTACTCTCATATTATTCTCTTTATCAAATTATTCTGCTTATTACACAAAGCTCTTCTAAACCATCTTCCTGACTTACCCTTATCCTCAGTCCATAGATGAATTAAAATGTGTTCCAACTAATCAATTGTATGGGGCACCAAACAGTAAAGGGTAGCAAACAATTCTGGGGTGACAACGGAGGTACTGAAACTTCAGTGAAATTTTAGCAGAGTAGACGTTCTCTTAAAGGTTTTCCTGGGTAAGTACAGTGCATAGTTGGAGGGAAATCTTTGTAAGTGTGTAATTGTTGGTGACATATCAAAGAGAGTGCTTCAGTAATAGTATATGGTTCTTACATTTGATTTTAGGATTGATAAGTCTAGTTTCTCAAGGGTTAGGTCTGCCTAAGCAATCTAAGTTATAAGTTTGTAGCCTCAACTAAAATTTCCTTGACAGCTGAGGAACTGAATGTTCACTAGGATTCTCCTTCCTCATTCTGTCCTTACATAGGTCACAGACTTCTCTAATACTATGCATTAAGGGACCTCATATTAACCTTTCTGTTGACTTGGTACCTTGGTAAGATATCACACTTTCTAGAATGCCCATTCCATGCAATACTTCCTTTAAGAATTTAGAAGTACCTCCCATTCTATGTCAAGTCATAAGTTTCATATTTGTGTGCCTTTCATTTGCTGAACCATCTTTGGACTATGCCTATTTGTTTTATTTTATCCTTTCCCTCAGATATGTTTCCAAACACTAAACCACTTCATCTTGTTTAAATTTAGTTTGAGAACCTATGCTAGAAAGTTTTCCTGGAGGAAATTTATGTTATTTTTAACTTAGTTTTTATCATTCAGAGTTGCCCTGGAATATTTTGCATTCTTTTAATTGCCAGTTTATCACATGCACAGAAATTTTAAAACAAGCAATTGATTGGTGTAGTCTGTAAATACTAAAATCTGGATTATGTGAACTCCAAAAACCCACTTTTTACATCATTTTCAGAATATATGATTACATTAATATGTCTCTTAGTAGATTGTAGGAATGC
Source organism: Canis aureus (assembly GCF_053574225.1). NCBI lineage: Eukaryota > Metazoa > Chordata > Mammalia > Carnivora > Canidae > Canis > Canis aureus. The sequence goes on along the minus strand of NC_135617.1, from coordinate 12,055,976 downwards.
TGACAAAAGCTCACATTAGACAGTGATATTAATCACACACTTTCTTTTATTCTGTTGTTCTAAGAATCTTTTTTTTTTTATCTCTCTACCTTTTTGGGATACAAAGGATGGAAACCCACAAATAAAATATTAATCAAAACAGAGGAACCTGTGCCTCATCCTCTGGATTAGCTACTAACATCGACAGGAGAGGAGAGGAAAGCCTACCAGGGAAGTTCTGGGGATATTGTGGACAGTTGTATACAATACAAAGTGTTTCTCTCTCTGTTTCTTTCTCTGTTTCTCTCTCTCCCTCATACTGTCTATATCCTTCTTCTCTTTTATGACTGCTTTTCTCTGTTTAGGTTTATTATCCACTAATAAATGTAGATTTTCTTCATATGGTAGTTAAAATTAGGATCCTCCTGTATTTGACGTCCAAAAGATTCTAAAATGAGAGAGTCAAGAAAAGAGATAAAGATAGCACATTTTGAGTCATGCTTGTGACCTCTTCAATAGAGTGGCCAAAGTTTTGTTAGCATATGCTTGCTAGGATTGTGTGATTGGAATAGAAAAGAAGTAGTTCCTTATGTAATTTTAAGTGCTATTCAGACCTAAAAAGCAGATGCCTACTCCCCATAAACTTCCCTGTGTCCATCACATGTGCATCTGGAGTTTTGCAAAATTACAGTTCCAGGGAAGTTGTGGGTTTGGTAAGTATAACAAAGTTGCCTCATAAATAAACTGAATTTGCAAGTGCTAATTAGCTACATAACTCAACTCACACTGTAGAGTTCAGCCAGAATGGTTGAGATAACAGAGAAATTCCTGATGAAGAATGTTTATGGTTCTTTCATTGACACCTTCACCAACCAATACATTGAGTTTAAGAATAGTGAATGCCTTTATTTGAACAAAAAGATGATGATCTCATCATCATAGTGAAATTTCAACATCATATTGAAATCCTACCTTGTAATTTGAGTATTATTGTAAGTTTGTATTGAAAGTTGTAAAATCATAGATCTATTAAAAGGAAGTAATAGTCACAAAAGAATATCTAAGTACATAGTTATCTGCATGCATTACTCTAGTGTTATACTTTGGTTTTACTTTTTCATTTCAATTGCAAGTCTGGTTGATAGGAAAGAAAATAACAGAGCTGTAATTACATAGCTGTAAGTATAGTTCACTTTGAACACCAGGCAGAAATTGTTTATTTTATATATCACCTGTGCAGCTTTATTTAGTTATTCTACAAAACAGACATATGTTTTTAACATAAAAAAAGCAGAATAAAACACATGAGGTTTATATGCTTCCAAGTTAGAGACAATTTTTTTGTGTGAATTTCTTTTCAATTATTCCAAACATCACATTGTCTGCTGATGGACAAGCTGTTTTTCACTGGATAAAATATGTAAAATATATATGATGGCATACTGTTATACAACATAAAGTGTAAGAATGCTTTAAAAAATGTTTTCTCCAGTTCTTACCTTGTTCTCTTGGCTTATGCTCAATTGATCCTCCCTGCCACCCATATATACTGTACCAGCCTGTTTGATAATGAACTGTAAATCTTCTTGATACTTATTGGCCAACATTTTATTTTTCAAAGAGAAAATATTCAGTTTCATACTGGGAAATATTGCTGGATTTAAGTAGAAACAAGATAAAAAAATTATTTATAGTTCTAAAGTAAATCACAACCTGTGGTTTATATTTATGATATATGTTGATTTAGAATTTTTAATCTTATCCAAATAAGTGAATATTGCTTTGAAGGACCCAAAACAAAACACAATTTTATGGTCCAATTCACTTAACGTAAAACAACAAATGTATTTAATTACCTACTTGCTGAATCTACAGTGCAAATGGGACAAAGCTGTATAAGAGTACATTGTTTGTAATTATTCAAAAGAATCAAATTGCCCTCAAAAGAAATGCTGCATTTGCTAGAATTCACAACAAAAAGTAGTAATGTATAATTTTGTATCATGCCTGTCCTTACTCTATTCTGTAGAGACACATCCTCAGCTTCCTTTTCAGAAACATACACTAAAGAACTACATACAATCACTGGAAGCTAATGCAGGGAATGAAAACTTTCTTGTAATTCCTGTAAACAGTATGTATTCTTAATCATAATCCATGGTTATAAGTCTTTAAATTTTATTTAGTATTTAGCCTATACAATATTGACATTATCACCATTGTAGATACAGTAAACATTCTAAATTTACTACCTATTTGAACTCTAATATCTGTGTGTTCAATGCTAAAAACTTGAGCAAAGCAAGATGGGAAGAGTAAATACAATCACATTAATAAAACACTTGATAAAAGGACAGCGACTGATAATCAACCAATCTGGACAGGGATTAGAAATAAAGTAACCAGGGGGATCCCTGGATGGCTTGGCGGTTTGGCGCCTGCCTTTGGCCCAGGGCATGATCCTGATGTCCCAGGATGGAGTCCTTAATCGGGCACCCTGCAGGGACCCTGCTTCTCCCTCTGCCTGTGTCTCAGCGTCTCTAATGAATAAATAAATAAAAAATCTTTTAAAAAAATAAAGTAACCATTATCTGTCAAAATGGGTAACTCAATCATTATTAAGAGAGTATTAATATTTATGTGATACTTACATGAATATGTAATCTATATCTCATGCAATCTATGCATCATTATAATCATATCACAGAAGACCACTGATGAGTGGAGTGGTTAACTATCTATGCTTGCATAGAAAACAAATTGCAAAAGAAAGAAAAAAAAAAGTAAATTAACTAAATTAAGTCTATTTTATTTCTCCTACATCATGTCAGAACCTTCAAAAATGAAAGTCCAGGAAACCACAAATGTTAGAAAGTAGTTAAGAACCTACTCTAAATAAAGTTTGTAAAATTCAATAGAGTCTAAAGATGGCAAAAAATCTGTAGTTCTCTAGCCATAATGTGAAAAGAATAAATATTGGTTTCTAAAGAAGCAGAATTCATCTGATAAAATTAAAGAAATGAAAGATGACTTGATATTTCAAACTTATATTAATTAAGTTTATATTACTGTAAGAGCGAACTTTCAGAGGCTCCTGGGTGGCTCAGTGGTTGCATCTACCTTTGGCTCAGGTCATGGTGTCAGGGTCCTGGGATATAGTCCCACATCAGGCTCCCCAGAGGGAGCCTGCTTCTCCCTCTGTCTATGTCTCTGCCTCTTTCTGTGTGTCTCTCATGAATAAATAAATAAAATCTTAAAAGAGAGAGAGAGAGAGAACTTTCAGTTAATTTAATGTTACTTAACATTTGTTTTGTCCCATATTTTATTCCAGGTACATATGAGTGAAAATAAGTGGGAATTAAAACCAATTTTAGGAAAATGTTGGGAGACAATGTATTTGTTTCTCATCTTCCCAAATTCCTCAAAGAGTATGACACACTGAAAATTGACAGTGACTTTAGTATTTGGGTTAAAGTGTTCAGTTTCTTATGAAGTAGAGTACTTCTCACTAATAAAAAGGGATATCTTTTTCTATATGCAACAGCATGGATGAATCTCATCGTGCTAAACAAAAGGAACCAGAGAGATCCTTTTCATATAAAATTGACTATTTTTTGTCTTCATAGATATGTCTTGCAAGACATTTACTTCAAAGTTCACTTCTTATTAATTCAAAACATTTTCACATGTAATTTTATTTATAAAACATTTTAATTCACTTACTGATTTCATTTATAAATATTTATTAAGTTACTGTGCTATGTGTTATAGATCAATTTGAATAAGAAAAGTTCTTGATCTCAAGATGCTCATAGTGTATTGATGGAGATAGTTAAAATTAGAAATTACAGTGGAATAAAAATACAAAATGATTGACAACCTGTTCATATATTGTTATACTAGAAATAAACTTAGAATACTATGGTTTTCTATGGAAAACCATCTAATAAAGATATGTCTGAGGGGGGCTCAGTTGGTTGAGTATCCCACTCTCGATTTCAGCTTAGGTCATAATCTCAGGTCATGATTTTGGGCCTCACCTAGGGCTCTAAGGTCAGTGGACAGTCTGCTTAAGGTTCTGTCACTCTCCATTTCCCTCTGCCTCTCCCCCTCTCTAAAATTTAAATAAATCTTTAAAAGAAATAAAGATATGACTGAAAGATTATAAGGTCTTCTCAGTACAAATGAGAACACTAAACTCTTAAGACTGTAGATTGTTAATCACTATAACTGGTATGGTATATAGAAATGTTAATGAACTTAATTTATGATAAGAAAATATGTGGGAGGGAAAGTAATTTCATGTTAACAATTCCAGACAAAAAGGAAAGAATAAAAAAACTATAGTTTACTGTATATTCAATGTAAAAGTGTGAGATCAGTTTTCAGAAATCACTTAGAAAAGTAATACAACTATGAGAGATACACTCCATTTTGAATCACTTCCCAAAGTTGTTTATGTTGTGATGCAGTGATGTCTCTGCTATGTGCATTTCCATTTGGTCCTGCTTAGACCAACTGTCTAAGCCACTACTTTTAATTTCAGACAGTGTGATCAGTAGAAAATGCCAAAGTGAATCAGTGAGAACCTTATTTTGTCTCTAACCAGAACACTTCCATCACTCATTTGGAGGACCTGTCTTATTTATTATATTTCCACTTGACTTATTCCATATTTTAGATCATTTTAGGCATTTACACATTTTTATTTTACATTTGCCTCTTTACTGAGCAAGGATGATAAAATCAAAACTATAGATATATGTTATAGGCACACCAAAATAAGATGAAATAATATGAATTTCCTTTTATTTATCACAGATACTACTAGGAAAGAATGACTTTAATGAATTTTAACTGCATTTTTTTCCAATTGCTCTATCAATCTGTCTATCTAATTGCATATTAGCAAACCCTCTTGGCTCTCTCTTCAAAATGTATTACAAATATGACTGCTTATCACCATTTCCACCTCTCCTATGCTCATTAAAGCCCCCATTATCTCTCATCTGGATTGCTTAATGAGGCTTTCACTTGGTTTCTCATTTCCCATCTTGCCCCCCATAGTCTCTTCTCAACGGAGCAGCCAATGTGATTCTTTAAATTGTAAATCAAAGAATCTTATTCCTCTGCTTAAAATTATCTAATAGCTTCTCATCTCTCAAAATAAAATTCAAAGATCCTAAATGAACTGCACACCTGCTACCTCATTGTACTATTTCTAACGACTGCCCCATTTAGCTAACTCTGTTCCAGCCACACTGGCCTCCTTTATGTCTCTTGAATCTGCCAAATTTACTCCTAGTCAGACCTTTCCTGCGGGTTATGTGTCTCTTATGGGAAGCTTCCCTGTAGGCATCCACAGAGTGCATTACCTAGCTTTACTCAAATCTTTGCTTTCCTTTCATTTTCCAGATTATTTCTCTGCTTTATTTTACTTCATAACAACTATCACAACCTAAAATGTTATATATTTATTTGTTTATTCTCTTTCTATATTCTTGTTTCAACTATGAAGAATTAAGAACCATTAGAATTAAGACTTCTATTTATATTTGTATCTCCCACACCAAGAACATAGGCATTCAATGATCAATTCATGAATGAATGAATGAATGAATGGATGGATGGAATTATGTATAGATATATTTGTTCAGAAATAAGAGCTATTTTTAAAATATCTCCCTTTAGAGGTTCTTGAGTGGTTCAGTTGGGTAAGCATCAGACTCTTGATTTTGACTCAGGTCATGATCTCAGGGTCATGAGATCTAGGCCAGCATTGGGGGCATCCGAGCTCAGTGGGGAGTCTGTTGGAGATTCTCTCTTCCTCTACCCTTCCCCCCACTTGTTCTCTATCTGTCAAATAAATAATATTTTTTTAAAAAAAGAATACCTCCTATGTATTAACATGCATTTAGTTTAAACAATGTTAAGTGCTCATAGTTTTCTCCAACTGATAGTGACAAGAGACTACCTGCTGTTAGGAAAGGGCTCATATAGGGAAAGGATTGGAAAAAAAGAATTTGGCAATCTCTAGATTGTATATTTTTGTGAAGGCTCCAAGAGACCAAGTCTAAATAGCACAATTCTGTTCCATTATAGAGAAAGAGTTAAAGTAAAGCTGGAAATTTTAAGTTAAATAAAAATATCATTTGATGTTAGTTATTCATATATAGAAAACAGCTAACTAATTCTCTACACTTTTATGAATCAAAAATAAGGTTTCCAATAAAAAGAGGCATAAAAAAGAGTACTCTGGGAAGAAATCACAATTAGTATCAGAGATTCTAAGTTCAGATTCCAAGTTCTCCTTTATCCAGGTATGATCTTTGTTAAGTTAATGAAATTCTATGAATATCAGTTGAATCAAATATAAAAATATACATTCATTACTATTTCATAGTTTTATAATAAATATATATGATTCTGTTAATATACTATGAACTGTTGTATGAATCGTAGTTAATATTTTAATGGCATAAATTATCATGATTTGACTCACTTACATTTACCTATTAGTCAAAGAACCCAGAGTCTACTAGAATAACAGTGCAGAATTTGCTTTAATTTGGTTTTTATCTAATACTGGAGATTCTTGTATTAACGGTTGTGTCTCAAGATCCCTTCTTTAGAGAATTTTATAAACCCATTGAAGTTCAGTCACAGACAGAAGTGATTTATTTTAACTTACTTAGGTTTTTTAAAAACTGCCAGACTAAAAAAAAAAAAAAAAAAAAAAAAAAAAAAAAAAAAAAAAAAACTGCCAGACTTATGTAACTCTAAGTATTTTTTTTTTGTTTGTTACCAGGAAAGCAGTTTGAAAAAGTAGTGAATTACTTATCATAGACATCTAATTACTTTGTCAAAATTGTCTAAAATTTCCTATACTTACATAAATTTGTCCATTGCTAAGGTTAATACACCCCAGTGATTTGTCACCATTCACAGAGCCAAAGGGAGTATTATTAGGCAAATTAACACATCAAATTTTAAGTGATAGTAGTTCACAGAGCATTTGTGGGTGCTTAGCCTTAAAGAATAGAAAAGAATCAGAATTTTCTTATCTCCCTCAGCATATTTAGAATAATTATGAGGTTGTGATTGACAAATATTATATTTTCAAGTACAAATTATCATTCACAATGTACTTTTCTTTATATTTTTTGAATATGATAAAATAGTTTGCTTTAAATGTGCTAAATTTTCTATATGAATGAAAGTGGTGGCTATCATTATTTCTAGTTTTATGCAAGTATATGCTTCTTTAAAACTTTACATGTTTAATACTTTTAAAAATTCATTGACACAAATAAATATTTAGATAATATAATTCATATTTTATAGTACATAATAGATTATATTATGATAATTTTTGGAAGTTTATTATTTATTTCCTATGGATACAAAAAATATAGATTGCCAAAAAATGTTGCTAGCTGACAAGGGTTTATGTTAAAATTGTGGACTATGTTCATATTTTCTTCAATATGTTTAACTTACTTTTACTATAAAATTATATATTAAAAAAATAAGATAATATTGTAAGGAAATGTTTAGCCTTTAAGAAAAAAGGAGACTAGAGGCACCTGCATGGCTTAGTTGGTTAAGTGTATGCCTTTGGCTCAGGTCATGATCCCAGAGTTCTGGGATCCAGCCCCAAATTGGGCTTCCTGCTTAATGGGGAATCTATTTCTCCCTTTCTCATTTCCTGCTTGTGCTCTCTCTCTCTCTGTCAAATAAACAAATAAAATCCAAAGAAAAAAAGAAAGGGAAGAAAGAAAGAAAAAAGAAGGAAAGAAGGAAGAAAGGGAGAAAAGAAGAAAGGAAGAAAAATAAAGTAAAAGGAGACTTGGCATCATCTCAGTGCTTTGTTGAGCATTCAACATATTAATATGATTAAAACAAAGTTAAAAACTAAAAATAAAAGTGGGATTTTTTTTTAATTTCAAAATGGTAACTGTTTAAGTTTTTGTTATATTTATTTAACATTTTGGAAATGTTTTCTTGTATTCTAAACCTCTATTGTGCTTTTATTTTTATTATGGTGATAATGTCCTGAGGTATATTAAAACACAAGAAAAATATATAATCTTGTATTTCTTAATTACAGTAATTTAAATTTCATTTTTAATGTTTACAAATTTCTCTTGAAGAGATCTACTGCCCACTCATAATTGAAGAGACTCTAATACATCCAAAAATGGCTGCCCTGTCCTAAAATCCTTGTTTAAGGACAATAATAACATTATGTTGACTATTTGTTAGTGGTTAGGAAGGTACCCTGAAGGATAGCATATCTGAAGATGTTTGTTTAAGTCTATTCCATTTATCTCTTTTCTGAAAATGCTTCTGGTTCTTCTAAGTCTCCTAAGAAGCATTTGCTCATTTACTTTTAGAAATGGGTATATTGGGTTTCTAAATAAGATCTGTTTATGCAAATAATTACTTCTATTAATAGAAAATAGGTAAATTAATAAAATCAAGTTATCATGCACTGTTTTCATATATTTTAACAAAAATATAACATAATCTTGTTTCTAATGACTTCTATCATTACTATTTTACTTTGTATTTTTATTCTTTTTTAATTAAAAAATACTTTGAGATATGACTGACCTATAACATTGAGGAAGATTAAGGTGTATATTGTGTTATTTGATATATCTATATATTGCAATATGATTACCACCATAACATTAGCTAACTTCATCATATCACATAATCATCAGTTCATTTTTGGGGTAAGAATATTCAACATCTCATCTCTTAGCAAATTTGAAGTACATAATATAGTATTGTTAACTATATTTACAACACTGTACATTAGATTTCAAAAACTTAATTATCTCCTGACTGTAAGTTTGTATTCTTTGACCTGTACCTCCCTGATTCACCCACCCACTGCTCATCCCCAAGCCCTTGTAATGACCATTCAACTTTCTATTTCTACAAATTTGGCTTTTTTAGGTTCCACTTATAGGTGATATCATACCATATTTGTCTTTTTCTGTCTGACTTATCTCACTTAACGTAATGCCATCAGAGTAAATCCATGTTGGTGCAAATGGCTGGATTTCCATACTTTCATGGCTAAATAGTATTGCATTGTATATATTTACCTCATTTTTATCCTTTCATCCACTAATGGACACAGGTTTTTTTCTTGGCTTTTATCTTGGCTATTGTAAGTAATGCTGCAATGAATATAGAAGTGCACATATCTTTTTTAGGTCCTGTTTCTATTTCTTTTGGATATATACCCAGAAGAGGGATTGTGAGGATACAGGGTAGGTATATTTTTTATTTTTTGAGGAACTTCCATACTGTTTTCTAGAGTGACTATAACAGTTTACATTCCCACCAGCACTGTACAGAATTCCTTTTTCTCCACATCCTCAAAGGCATTTATCTCTTGTCTTTTTTATTAAGACAGTCTTCACCAGTGTGAAGTGATATTTCATGGTGGTTTTGATTTACATTTCCCTATGACTTATGATATTAAGCACTCCTTCATGTGCCTATTGACCATTTATATGTCATCTTCAGAAAAATTTCTGTTCAGGTCATTTATCCATTTTTTTGAGTTATTTGTTTTTCTGATGCTGAGTTCTATATGTTCCTCATACTTTTTTTCTTCATATATTTTGGGTATTAACTCTCAATCAGATTTTTGGTTTTCAAATACTTTTTCCCATTCCACGGGTTGCCTTTTCATTTTGTTGATTGTTTCTTTTGTGTGCAGAAGCTTTTAAACTTGGGTACTCCCACTTGTTGATTTTCACTTTTGTTGCTTATGCCTTGGTGTCATATTAAAACTTTTTTTTGCCAAGAACAATGATAAGGAGATTTTTCCCTATGTTTTGTTCTAGGAGTTTCATGGTTTTCAGTCTTGCATTTGAGTCCATAATTCATTTTGAGTGAATTTTTGTTAGTAGTCTAAGATAATGGTCCAAAAACCTTCTTTTGTATGTAAATATATCCAAATACCTTCTTGTATGTAAATATACAGTTTTCCCAACACCATTTATTGAAGAGTCTATCTTTGCTGTGATAGTCTTCTTGGCTGTCTTGTCAAATATTAAGTGACCCTGTATTACTTGACACCTGTATGACTCTAGGCTCTCTATTCTGTTTTCCACTCATCTGTTCTGTTTTTATACTGGTTTATACTGTTTTGTTTACTATAGTGTTGTAGTATAGTTTGAAATCAGCAAGTGTGAGGCCTTCAGCTTTGTTCTTTCATAGGATTGCTCTATTTGAAACTTCTATAGATCCATATGAATTTTAGGATTGTTTTTTCTATTTCTGCAAAAAAAATGTTATTGAAATTTTGTTGGGAATTATTTGGAATCAGCTATGAGTTAATATATATTTTAAAGATATCAATTTTTCAATCTATGAAGACAGAGTATCTTTCCATGTATCTATCTCTTCTTCAGTTTCTTTCATTGATATCCCATACTTTGTACTGTATATTTTTTTTTACTAGCTCAGTTAAATGCATTCCTAAATATTTTGTTGTTTTGACTGTAAAAGGGGTTATTTTATTTCTTTTTCAATAATCCATTATTGCATATGAATGCAACTGATATTTGTGTATTGATTTTATATCCTGTAACTTTACTAAATTTGTTGATTATTTTGAACAGTTTTTGATGAAGTCTTTAGGATATTCTATACACAATGTCATGTCATCAGCAGAGACATGACTTCTTCTTTTCCAATTGGTGTGAATGTTACTTCTTTTTCTTGCCTAATTTCTGTGGCTAGAACTTCCAATACTCGGTTGAATAAGAGGGGGCATTTTTGACTTGTTTTTGATCTTAAAAAGAAAGCTCACAAGCTCTCAGCATTGAGTGGGATGTTAGCTGTGGGTTTGTCGTATATGGCCTTTAATATATGGAGGAATGTTCCTTCTGTATCCACTTTGTTAACTACTTTTGTAGTTTTTCTTCCTTTCTTGCTGTCTTCCTTTGTGAAGTGATATTTTTCTGCAGTGGTTTACTTGGTTTCCTTCTTTGTGTCTCTACTATAGGTTTTAGAACTCTAGGTATCCTGATGCTTAGATGAAACATCTTATGGATATAAAGTCTACTTCAAGATGTTCATATCAACTGTTTATATAAAGTTAGCTTCAACTGCATACAAAAAATATTTGATTCTTTTTCTCCTACTTTTAACTTTTACACTGGAGTTAAGTGATTAATATGCACTATATTACAGTATTGAAGTATTTGGTTTTGACTTAAAACTTAACCTTTACTGGTATGTTTTATATTTTTACATGTCTTCATGTTTCTAACTAGGATATTTTCATTTCAGCTTGAATAACTCCTTCCAGGATTTATTTTTAGGCAGGTAGGTATAGTGGTGCTAAACCTCCTTAGTTTTTGTTTGTTTGAGATACTCTTTCTCTTTCTTTTATTTTTGAAAGATAACTCTTCTGGATAAAGTATTCATAGTTGGCCATTGGTTTGTTTGTTTATTTTAGCCCTTTGTGCACCATTCCTCTCTCTCCTGGCCTTCAAGGTTTCTGCTGAGAAAACTGATGATGAAGTTATGATGGTTCATTTGTTAGTGACAAGCTTCTTTTCTCTTCCTGCTTTAAAGATTCTTTGTCTTTGATTTTGACAATTTTATTATAATGTGCCTGGAAAAAGGTCTCTCTAAGCTAAATTTCTATGGAGACCTACAACTTCATGAACTTGGATGTCCATATTTCTCCCATGTTTTGAAGAGTTATTGGCCATTATTTTTCTAAATAATCTTTTTTTCCCTTTTATCTCTCTTTTCCCTCTGGTACTGTATTAATGTGTAGTTGATTTCATATTAACCCTGTTGACTTTCTTTATTCCTTTTACTTTTTTTTTCTTTTGGCTTCTCTTACTGGATAATTTCAAATGATCTGCATTGGTGTGCACTAATTCTCTCTTCTGATTCTTCTATTCTGCTATTAAACCTGTCTGATGAAATCTTCAAAACAGTCATTGTACTCTTCAGGTCCAAATTTTCTGTTTCATTCTATTTTATGTTTTCTGTCCCTTTGCTGAGCTTATTTTGTTTTTGTACTATTTTCTTGATTTAATTAAATAATTTTTCTATGTTCTCTTATAGCTCTTTGGGCATCTTGAGAACAATTATTTTGAATTTTTGTCGGGCAATTTATGTATATCCTTTTCTTTGGAATCAGTAAATGGAGTACTACAGTATTTCTTTGATGGTGTCATGTTTCCCTGATTCTTCATGATCCCTGTAGACTTGTGTAGGTGTCTGAAAATTTCATGAAGCAGTCAATCCCTCTTAGATGAGCAAAGCCATTGGTAAGGAAAGACATTCAACTGTATGTGAAGGCACACTGCAACCTTCTGTGACTCCAAATCTAGACATGCAAGGCACTAAAGGGGTGGGGATGTGTGGTGGCTGTAGGTTCAGGGAAACATGATGTCTCATTGGTTCAGGCTTCTGGGGTCCAGAAGCCTTTAACAACTTCATGGTCCTTGGCATGTGCTGCAGGGTGCCCTGTAGCTATTGCAGTGCATGCCAATATCTAGAGTCCCTAAAGCTTGTAGTGTGCTCACAGTTGGCTCTGGCCCTTCTGGCTGATCCTGACCCTAAACACTACATAAATGCCCCTATCAACACACCAGCAGCCAGCCCTCAAAATTAAGTCTGTGCACACCAATGGCTCCAATCACCAACAATGCCAATATTTAGAGTCCCTAAAGCTTGTAGTGTGCTCACAGTTGGCTCTGGCCCTTCTGGCTGATCCTGACCCTAACCACTACATAAATGCCCCTATCAACACACCAGCAGCCAGCCCTCAAAATTAAGTCTGTGCACACCAATGGCTCCAATCACCACCAATGCCTGCCCTTGTCCCTAGCCGCTGGACCTGGAGGTACTGGTGAGGACTCAGGATCCCTCACAACTACTACAGACCCACTACAGTGCTTGCTGAGGGCCACACAGTCACCAGTGTTATGGACCCCAGTGGTCTGAGGTAATGAAACATCATGCACCCACAGATCTGGAGCCATGGCAAGGGATCATAGTGTAACTTCAGGAGATGCTGGTGATGGGAGTTTGGCCAGAAGAATGCGGGTGCATAGCTTTAGGGGCTATCTATAGATGAGGCCAGCAATGCAGGCCAGTGAGAGGAGGAAGGGTTGGAGGTAGGTTCATGAGCAGCTGTGAGGATCTTAGCTGTTGTCATGCATCCCATGGCTGTAGGATAGGGTCTTGTCATTGACACGCGCAACAGTGCAGGCTGGTGTCTGTGCACACAAAAACCTGTGAAGGAAACCTCTGTGGTAAAATCTGCAGAGGGTCCACAGTGGCTGTTCTAGACACTGGTTTCTTGGGCAACAAAAGCTGCTGGGGTCTCCTGGAGACCAGGCCACTAGGAACTGAAGTTGTCTTGCTGTGTGGCTGATATTAGTAGACCCTGCCTTCTTCCTTGTTCCAACCCTCTCTATAAACCTGATTTTCCAGTTTCTGGGTGGTTTAAACTGAAGCAGGCCTTTTGGCAGTACCCAAAATGTACTGGTTGCTCCTTCCACTCTCCCTTTCTTGGTCAAGGGAACTCTTTTGGGCCAGGGAGTTTTCTTTTGGCATTGAGTAGTGCCAGCTGGGGGATGATGACCAGGCAAAATGAGGCTGTTCTTCCTTCTCTTTTTCTGCAGTTATTCTTAGGGATTTTTTGTTGCTGCTTATACTTTAGAGTCTCTCATATATATATTAAACTGGATAAAGAGTGAAAAGTTTTCCTACTTCACAATCATTATGAAATCTCATTGTTTGAATCCTAAATAGATAGCAGTCAGCCATTATGTAGCATATGGGATTGCTATAGAAGTCCATATGCTTTGTAACAGTTGGTGTTCAAATGAAAATGTGTGAAGTCAAATAAAAATGTGGCCCAGATGACAAAACCTAATTACCAGCAGCATCAAACTGCAGAATTCTTTCAGACTACCTATGTCATGTTTTTCAGTTGTTTTTTAGGCATTTCCTCAGTAAAATAACTTTCAACAAGTTTGTAGATTATAATGATATAACCGTCTATTTTGAAAAAATAACATACAAAGTTAAAATACAACTTTCATTCTGCTTTTCATCCACAGATTAATAATGATAATTTTCTTCTCTAAAAACTACCCAGAATTGGGACACCTGGGTCACTCAGCAGTTAAGCATCTGCCTTTGGCTCAGGGCGTGACTCTGGAGTCCCGGGATCGAGTACCACATTGGGCTCCCTGTGACGAGTCTGCTTCTCCCTCTGCCTGTGCCTCTGCCTCTCTCTCTGGGTCTCTTATGAATAAATAAATAAATAATCTTTAAAAATTTTTAAAAAATAAAAAAACTATCCAAAATCAACAAAGAAAATAGAAAAATAAATGAGACTAGGAGATATCAATATTCTAAAGCCTGCTTTTTCTTGCTCACTCTCTCTCTTACACACACTCATGGATGATACATATATGTATCTATATATGTATGTGTGTCGTTTAAATGAGCAGGAAGATACTTAGAGGGGATATTCATGGCTAAATGCATAAAATAAGGAAAACCAAACATTGTTCTTTAAAATAAGTGACCGAATCTGAAATTAAAATCTAATAATCCAAAAACTAAAAAAAAAAAAAAAAAAATCTAATCATCCCTCTCTGGAAATGTGAAAACATACATGTAGGCTAGCTGGGTATATTTTTTGAGCCGAACTTTGTATTAATTATTTAAAAGCTAGAAAGGTAGTGTTATAAAAGTAAATCCTACAAACAAACAAAACAAAACAAATATTTGAAGGAAGCTTCTTACTGGAGAGAAATAAAGATGAGATGTTCTGCATTTGTGTAGTTTTTGTGAATAGTATCTACTGACTGTGAAGACAAAAATTAAAAGAGCTCACACTAAATAGTAGGTTACAAGAAAAAACTTTTAATTTTGAAAAATACCTTTGTTCATGTTTTGACACAGATATCCAGAAAATAATTTGTTTACAAAGCATTAGTAGTCTTGCCATAAAATAGAAAGTCGCTAAGAATCAATATACATCTATTATAAGATAAGAGAAAGTACACCCTTACTGCTTTGCTTTGCTTAGTCATTCATTACTTATCCATTTATTGTTGTTTCTTCTGCCTTCTTTAAACATATGGTGAATGAAGTTTGACAAAGTCACAAAATAGATATATATTTATTTTTACCTCAATTCGTACAGTTGCATTGTAAGTGTTGTTTCTAATTACAAAAATAAAATCAATTTCTTTTTTTAATGGGAAAAATTCAATAGGATATTTACATAGAATGTAGTTAAAACCTTTAATAAAAATTTAATATGAGAAGCAAATCTAATTTAAAAGAGATATTGAAGATCTACCAAAAAAAGTAAATATCTGAAAGAAAGACTCAAATAATGGAAATTAAAAAGGAAATTTTATCAGAAATTAATAAACTTAAATCTTGAGTTTTTAAAATTTCCATACCTGAGGACTCCTGGGTTGCTCAGTGGTTGAGCTTCTGCCTTTGGCTTAGGTTGTGATCCTGGGGTCCTGAGATTGATGCAGATTGAGTCCTGCATCAAGCTCCACAGAGGGAGCCTGCTTCTCCCTCTGCCTATGTCTCTGGCTCTCTCTGGGTGTCTCTCATGAATAAATAAATAAAATGTTAAAAAATGGATTAATATATAAATCAGCAAAAAGCTACATAAAAGAAAGAGAGTCACTAAAGTGGATCAGGCCTCCAAATTTCTGTCATGGAATTCTAACATAACTTTAAGAAGCAGGAAACTAATATGTTAACTAAATCATGTAAGTATTTCGTAAATGTTGTAGAGGAATGTCTGTGCCATGGGTCTCTTTTGTAATTTGGATAGCTATAAGATTTTATCTTTCTTAAATATAAAATAAAATTCATAAGATTATAAACAAGCAATTATACCAAGTTACAAATATATTTTTAAAAATCTGATAAATTATGTGTTAACATATCACATAAATATCTAACATTTAATTTAGTAACTCCTGTTATTTTAATATTATAAAGTTAATCATAATTCAAAATATCTGTAGTATGTATAATTTCATATGAAACTATCTGCAATATCTATTAGTGACAGGTCAGAGTTATAGCTAATACTGCTACCTATTGCTGTCTACTTTCATGATTAACGGAAATACTAAATTTCAGGTCAGTGGAGATAAGATGTCATTTTTTTCCAGTCAAGTTTATGAACTCTCTGATATCTCAATGTAAGCTTTTTTACATCATAGAAGGGAAATAAAAGTTTTTAATTTTTAATATATTAGCACTAATATACAATATAGAGGGTATGTAAGACTATCTCATGTATAAGATAGCAATAACTAATCTAAGTAAGCATTACCCATCATAGTATCTGTCATTAAAGGCATACTGCACATACTATACTGATATGGAAAGATTGCTGTGAGCTGCAGAACATTGTATAGAATATGCCACCATGTGTGTAAAACACTAATGTAAGCACATATTCATATATATGAATTATTCATATATCCACATATATATCCATATATATATCCATATATATATATATATATATATATATATATATATATATATGAATATCTCTGAAAGTAGATACACAAGGAGGGAGAGGGGAACCTGGTGACTGGGGCATTAAAAGATAAACTGGGGCAAATTAAATTTTTTACAAATTTATTTGGGCAAACATAGACTCAAATATGGTAGCATGAAATTGAAGGTGGTTAGGAATGCTTCACTGACAAGAGCTAAAGGAGAGGTTTTTATTGGAACAAAGCAAGGAAAGCATCTGACTAGCTATAACTTAAATAGTTACTTTATTTCAGAAGGCCTTTTTAGCTATTTGTGATTGATTGGTCTTAAATCTCATTTTCTCGGATTCAGGTGCATTGACTGTGGCTTAGGTTTTGATTTGTTTACATAGGATACCAAAGCATTAGAGCCACTTCAGTCCAGTGGCCTCTCTGTTTAATTACTTAAAGAAGGAGGTGAGAGTAGACAATACATTCCTCATGTACCTTTCTTTTTTTCTTTTTCTTTTTTTTCAAGGATTTTATTTATTTATTCATGAGAGACACCCAGAGAGAGGCAGAGACATAGGCAGAGGGAGAAGCAGGGTCCCCGTGTGGAGCCTGAGATGGGACTGGATCCCAGGACCCCCGGATCATGACTTGAGCCAAAGGCAAATGCTCAACTACTGAGCCACCCAGGTGCCTTCTTCGGTACCTTTCTTACCAAATGTCTAATTGTTACTACCTTAAAAACTTACAAAACAATTAAAAAGCAAACAAATCATTACTGAAGTCATAAGAGCCATTCTTCATTTAAAAAAAAGGAATCGTCCTAATTTTTGGAAATTATAAAGCAAATAATTTAGGTATACATATGCTTCTAAAAATGTCTGAGTATTTTCTTTCACTTTGCTGAAGTTTCTATAGGTATAACATAGATATAATTCTCAAGCAAACTGATATGCCAGGGCATGTAGGATGGACAGTTTTGAAAAGGATAAGTAGTCCAAAAATTTTTTTTTTAAGTTTCCATCAACAAAGCATTTGACAGTCCAGTAATAGCTGAGAGTGTGGCCTTCGGATATGTAAATATCTCCACACGTCACTTTTCTGCAAGCCTACAGATTTCAGGCTAGTGACAGTATTAGGCAGCTGGACTTGTCGATAGCTTTCTGACAAAAATAAAACATGGCAAAGTACATGTTTCATCTATGTCTGTTCTGTCAAAGTCCAGTGTGTCACATTGCACAGGAAAGATGCTGCTTGGCTTTGGATTATGTTCATACCCACCAGTTTACAGGTGCCTGGAATAGAGTATTACAGTGAAAAACTGGTGGAAGCAATAGCATACACACTTTAGTTTTCTTCTGCTTAACGGTAGAAAATTAACTGTTCCAGCATGAGCCAAATTTCATTGAATGTCTTCTTCTTCCTTTTTTTTTTTTAAGCAGAAAAGTATACCAAAGGATTCATTAGCAGCAGACCAGTCCAACAGATACAGTTTTATATCACAACTGTGCACTACATAGGTGTGAGACATTTCAAAAATGATTGAAACTCCCTAAGCCTCAATAATCTCCTTTCTAAAATAAGGATAATTATATGTACCTCATGTTGTGGTAATGAGAATTAAATGATATAATATGCATAATCTACTTAACAGAGTGGCTGATACTTTGTGAGCTTTCAAGAAATGAACTATGTAGATTAAAGAATGTATCCTACCCTGAGACCAGCTGAATTTAAATTCTTGCTTCACTACTTACTAGCTATGTCACTATTATTCAGTTGGTTAACCTTTTTCTGACTCAGTTTACTTCTCTGCCTTACAGGTACAATAAAAGCATATGTCTCTAGGGAATTGAAAGAATTAGAGATTATACACACACACATGCACACACAATGATTAAAGCAAGGTCTGACTTAGTAAATGCTCACCAAAAGTTATCTATTATTATACCTCAAAGCACAATATTAAATCCTCAATTCATGTTTCCATTTTAGGTATATATATCTGATTCAGACTTTTGACTCATCAGTCCCACAACAAAGACTCAAATAAATTAATATTTTCCAATTATTGCCAAAGTTTAAGCAGTTAAAATAGTTTTCTAGTTATTGCTAAAATTTAGGAACAAAGTAAATAAATTTAAGATTAAAGAATAGTAGACACTTAGATTAGAAAGTAAGTAAATTTAAGATTAAAGAATAGTAGACACTTAGACATTAGAAAGATAATGCTTCAAGGAAAAGTTACAGTTATGATTGCCAATATTTTTTTGCTATTATACAAAATATTTACCTGAGAAATCCAGTAAGAAGAGTTTTCCAACTTCAGGTTCAATAAAGAGAAATAAAAGTGGTACAGTGCTATATCAATAATTGAGTGGTCTCCCAACATGTAATTTATTAACAGATATTTTCTTCAGCCAAAAATATGATTATATATATATATATATATATATATATATATATATATAGGCTTCTTTATATTTTTTCTACCATTCTTACCATGCAACAAATTTTATATTATCATTAGGTAAAATTCCATATTGCACATAAAGAAATGCCTCTCATTATTTGTGTCTTAATTACAAAGGACAATTATCTACTTTCAGAGATCCTACTTAAAGTTATTTTTTTTATTTTAAAAAGAAATGATCACTTTGCCAAGTTCCCCAAATAAGTACTATCACTGAGTATGTTATGCCACTTATAAATTATTTTTATATTTTAAAATAACATAGAAGTGAAAACCTTACTTACAACAAAGTCCTCACCAATCGCATGGGGAAGTATGAAATTGGGATGGCTCTCCAGAGTTGTTCCAGATTGAAAAAGTAGGCAGGGCCTTTTGGCAGCCCTCTCTCATGTTGACTAGACATTTATTATGGGCATTCAGAGGTAAAGGGTATATAACCATGAGCAAGACACCTCCGATTAGACAAGAGCAATTCATAGGGATACCTGACAATTAAGAGAATTAGTATCTAGATCTTGAAGCATGAATCTGGAGACACACAAATAGCATTCACATTGTGGAATTCATCTGTTGAGAATATGGACCCTAACATACATACCTATGTACCTGAAAATGGTGGCCACCAAAGCAGTTCTGCAAAAGGTGGCATGAATTTTGAGATTGGGCAGCAGGTGATAAGAAAGCCATTAGTGGGGCGCCTGGGTGGTTCAATGGTTGAGCACCTGCCTTTGGCTCAGGATGTGATCCCGAGCTGGGGATCAAGTCCCGCATCGGGCTCCCTGCACGAAGCCTGCTTCTCCCCCTGCCTGTGTCTCTGCCTCTCTTTCTCTCTGTGTCTCTCATGAATAAATAAATGAATAAAATCTGAAAAAAAAAAAAAGAAAGCCATTGGAGATTATATATGATTCTTTCCTTCTGTGCTAAAACTCATGGCAAGATTTCATCTGCTGTAATTTACAAAGCAGACACTTGTGGCTATAGTTCTGAGGGAAGAGTTTGAAAATGCTAAATAGGTAGTAGATGTTGTCTATTATTGGAGGGATTTTAGAAGATAGAAGAAGGAGATGGACTCAGGGAAGGACTTGCCGGTTTTTAAGCAGGCATGAAAGATAATAGAGGGAATCTAGAATATGAAGTTTTTATAGGACTGAAGAATTCAAATAATTTTAGATCCTAAATCAGAACAAATGGAATTACGAAAAGACTTCTATAGACAAAAATCCCGTAGAACTTGTAACTAAAATTAGTGTTTTAATACAAAGATCTGACTAAGGGTGCTGTTGAACCATAGGAAAAAATGGAACTTGGTTAGGAATATATGAACTTTGGGATACCTGGGTGGCTTATCAGTTGAGCATCTGCCTTTGGCACAGGGCGTGATCCCTGGATCCTGGATCTAGTCCTGCATCGGCTCCCTATGGGAAGACTGCTTCTACCTCTACCTATGTCTCTTCTCTCTCTCTCCGTGTGTCTCTCATGAATAAATAAATAAATCTTTTTTAAAAAAGAAAACTATGAACTTTTTAAGAAAAGAGCATTACCAATACTATTGACTAAAAATGTTGTTAGAAATAATAAAGTTCTCTTATTCTACTTGCACAGGTGACAAGTTGCTAAACTATGCTATCCTGCAAGAGGGGCCTAATCAACAACCTCCAATAATAGATGATGATGATAGATGATAGATTAGATAGATAGATAGACAGACAGACAGACAGACAGATAGATAGATAGATAGATAGATAATAGATGAAAAATAGACGATAGCGTTATTGCAGAATTTTTGTAATAGGAAAATATTGAAAAAATTGGTTGAATAAAATATAAAACATGCTTAAATGTTGAATGTTAGGAAATGGTTAAAAAAATGAAACATCCTGGTAAGAAAGGACATAAAAAGGTCACCAAGATAAATTCTTCAATAAAAAAAAAATGAGATGCTGTATTGATATACTAAAAATAATTATTTGCTTTCTTCTATAATCTGTTCTTGAAAATATGTTGTATAGCAAATTTTTAGAAAAAGTGAGCCTATAATCCATGCTTTTAAATGAGTAAATGATAAACTATCACACATTCAGAAGTTACATCATTATATTTATTACTTTTAAAATGCATTTCACTTCATACTTTTTTATCTATATATGTATATCATTAAACTATGGGCCTGTAGCATATTTTTAAACTGTTCATCTATATGACAGAGAAATTCCAATGGCTTAATTGATGTTTTTAAATATTTAAGGAAAAACTTGTAATCTTTTACAACATCTTCTATGTAATAGAAAAAGAGCAACTGCTTCCCAACAGTTTTTGAGGCCAGCAGAATTTTGATGCCAAAATTGTCAAGTAAAGGAAAATTATATAATGAGAAAATCACAGGAAAATCTCTTTCATGCAAAATATTAAAGAAAATGTATGCAAAAATATTAAGGAAAATAGTAGATTTAATTTAGTAATATATAAAAAGTTAATACTTCAAGAGTAGTTGGGATTTGTTATGTATACTGTAGATTACATGAACATTCAAATACTCAACCAACATAATTTACCATGTTAACTTAATAAAGGAAAATATACAATCATCTCAACAGATTGAGGGAAGCCATTTGATAAAATTTCAGCACGTTTGTGATAATTTTCTTCAAATTATGAATGATACTTTCTTAATCTGATAAAGAATACACCCATATGTGCATACACAGACAAAACCTTAGCAATGTTATTTTAGTGATAAAATATCAAATGATTTCCTGAAAGTTCTGAAATGAGATAAAGTCTTTTACCGTCACTTACATTTAACATTGAAACAAAACTCTTTCTAAAAGTGCAGTAGGCAATAGAAATAAATAAATGATATGTGTTTCAGAAAGGACAGATTAAAGTTGTCATTTACAGATGGCATGATTGTTTATATAGAGATCCAGAAGAATCTACAGATGTTCTACTAGAATCAATGAATTAATTTATCATGGTCACTAGGTACAAAGTACACATAAAAATGAATTTTATTTATACAAGAAACATAGCTTTTCTAAATCATAAAATTTACAATAGTGTAAGAAATCTGTTGTCTAGGAATGAATCTGAAAAAAGTCAATTCTGAAAACTATAACTTTATTAAGAAAAATTAAGGATACTGTAAAAATAAGTGAATAAGGAATGTAATATATTTATGGATTGGATGTCATTTCTTCATAAGTACTGTATATGCTCTAATACCATTTGAAATCTCAGAAGATGGAGATGCTGAAATTGACAACCTCATTTTACAATTGGTATGGAAATGTAATATTCGAGAATAGCCAAGACAATAATGAAAAGGAAAAAGAAACTGAGGCTTATAATACCAGGAATCAAGACCTACTTTTAAGATATGGTAATAAAGAGTGTGTTTTCAGGAGTGAATAAATAAACTCATTAATTTATCATAATTCAGAAATACTCTCTCTTGCATCCATTGTTGCTACACATACATGATACCAACTGGATTATTGCAAAGTTTATAGTGCAGTGTAGTTGGGGAAAGGATGGCGTTTTCAATAAAAAGGTTTTGGGCCAAGTATTAAAAAAAAAAAGTAAAGCTTAGCTTCTGCCTTATCTTATACATAAAAATCAATTTCAAGCATATGAAAATGATTATTTCAAAAATGTATATCAGAAAACAGCATCTCCTCAATTTTGCAAGAACCGCCAACACACACACTCACACACACACACACGTACACACACATAACCACTATCTATAAAAAGATATGTTGAACTACATTAATATTAAGAACTAGAGTTCATCCAAAAGAACCATTAAAACATTAAAAACTATAATCATAAGGTGGGATAAAATATTTGCAATACACATTTATGACAAAACATTTGTATCCAGAATAGATACCTAAATCTAAGTAAAGGAAATACAAGGCCCAACTAAGCCCAACTAAGAAAAATACTAGAAAAATATCCAAAGGACTAGAAAGACCTTTTACAAAAGAGACTATTTAAGTGGGTAATAAATACAGGAAAAGTGCTCAAATTCCTTAATCATCAAGAGAATGCAAATGAAAACTCTGAAATACCACACTACGTGTACTAGAATGGCTAAAATTAAAAATGATAGAAAACTGCAAAATAAGGCAAGGATGTGGAATAAAATAATTCATAATGATACATTAACCAATAAAATAGAACTTTTTGAAAGGACTTTAGCAATAGACTAGAAATTATATATTAAAAAAAGAAATTAGATACATATATATGTATATATGTATATGTATATATATATATATATATATATATATATAATTTCCCTTTAACAAGTGACATAAATGAGTTCAGGATATTGATTTGTGAGAAAAAAAGGTGATATGCCATCTTTTTAAATATGAGACATTGAAAAAAAACAAATATTTAAGCCAAAAATTTTATGCAGAAATTGAATAATTTATTTGTTATAATTTTCTTTCACAGATGTAGATTGTCTTTTAGCATCTTTTGACTTACCAAATAAGGCTCATAACCAGTAGAAGTGTCCCATGTCAACAAAGTTCATTAGACTTATGTCCCATTGAAAAATAAATGTTGAAATATAAGGGCATATTTTGTTGAAATCCATCTAAACAATTTTTTTCAAAACTTTTAACCACATGGTATACCTTTTAAAAATCTATGAGACATGGTATAATCAAGTCACTGGTGTTGGAAGAACAACAATATTTTCTGCAAGAAAAACTTTCAGGTGAGGGGAAAAAAAGTTTCAATGATGAAAAGCAAGAGCAAATAATTTGAAGGCTTAGAATTTTCTCCCTCACACTTTTGATGAAGGTCCCAATGTTATTTTTTCTTTAAATCAGTAACTTTTTAAATTTCCTATAATATTTTCTACTTAATATTTTCATTAACAAGAAAAACAAGATAGGAGTATTTCAGTTTATCACACAGACTATGCCTTTATCAATATATAACTAGAACTAATTACAGCTATAGTAAGTTTAGCTAGTGAAGTCTCTGAAAGGGAGGAGATACCTAAGCAAAACTTATTTAATAAATGCAATTATCCTCCAATTAAAGATAACTAGATACTGTAACATTTTTCCCCTAGGTCAATTTTCCTAGCTAAGTAATCACAGAAACCTTCCTAAATTTTCCTTATTCCTCTTGAAATTTATTTTATCTCCATTCCCTACTTCTTGCTACACACTTCTTTGGAGCCCATGATCTCTGTAACCTCAATGCCCACTCATTACTGTATCGCTAAGTCCAGATTTGATGATAGGGGATCCTCAGGAGGCAGGAAAGTCAGTAAAGAGATAAACTTTAAATACATCCACAGTTCCTCATTTCCTATCTTAATCATGTTTCTGTTTGGGGGTAGACTTTTCTATTTGGGACTACTTCATATTCCTAGTATTATTGGTTTAGTGCAGCCAATAGTGAAATCCAATAGCTCCAATAGTGATATCCAATAGTGAAATACAATACTAAAGCTCCAATAGTGAAATCATCAGAGTAGCCTTTTGAAACTAAGGAAAATGCTATTGTTTGTATTTTCTGTCGTATTATGATGACTATACCAGTCTTCTTATATACAAATAGATCTTAACACTGGCTGCTCAATAAATAACTCAGGGAGCTCTATCACACATACGCACCTCCCACCAAGAAAGAAAGATAATAAGAGTAAATAGCCCCCCAAATAAGGATAAATCTTATTCAATGAGTGGGCCCCAGGCATATACGTTTATTTAAAAAGCAACAGGTGATTTTGGTAAAATAAAATGAAAATAAAGTACATATAAAAATAACATATAAATATATAACATGTAGAATAAATATACATGCAAGTGAGTATACACATACTACTTATGTAAAGGTAGTGTGGCCTCACGGGGTATGTAAATAAAATTAAGCTTATAATTCCTTCTTACAAAAGTAAGGAGAAAAATACTAAAAATTAAAGAAGAAATCAATGAAATTGAAAATAGGAAATCAATAAGTAAAATAAAATAAAAAGCTAGTTCTTTGAAAAAATCAAAAAAAGTAATGAGTTTCTAGCCAGACTAAACTAAAAAGAGAGAGAGGATGAAAATTATTGGGCTATCTAATTAATATCAGAAATGATTGAAAGGATACTGTGAACATTAAAAGGATAATAGACAAATACTAATGGGGCGGGGCAAGAAGGCGGGAGGAGTAGGGTCCCCAAGTCACCCGGCCCCACCAATTTACCTAGATTACTTTCAAATCATCCTGAAAACCTACGAATTCGACCTGAGATTTAAAGAGAGAACAGCTGGAACATTACAGAGAGGAGTTTGCGTTTCTAACAAGGTAGGAAGATGGAAAAAAATAAAAAAGAATCAAGAGGGGGAGAGGACCCCGCGAAGAGCCGGGCTAAGACCAGGCGCCGAGAGCCTCCAGGACAGCAAAGACCAGCCCCGGAGAGGCGGGAACTTTAAAAATCCCCACCAGATTCTTCCCAGAAGGAAAGGTACTTAGGGAAATGAGGAGAACCGCAGGAGGGGCGGGGGAGCCTCGGGTCTCCGGGGTCACTAACAGAGGAGATGCGCCCCAGGGGCGAGCTTGGTAAAAGGCTGGAGCGCGCCTGGGGGGCCTCAGGGAGAAGCTCAGGATGCGGCTCCGGGGGAGGGGGCTGCACCCTGCTGCCTTCGGAGGCGGGGCGGGAACGGGATTCCAGCAGGACAGGCCCCAGATCCCAGGGCGCCGGGGACATAGCCCAGGATCCTGCGCTCCCCCAGGACAGATGGAGGTGGGGAGGGCACAGGAGAGGACTCTCCTGCCACAGGGCGCCTCCAAGCTGTGTAGGTCAGTGCCCCCCACCGCCCTGGGAGCATCCAGGCCAGTGGGGACAGCGGTAGTTACTTGGGAGCTGACTCCGGAGCTGGAGAACTGGCTGCCGCCAATGTGGTGGTTCCTCCTGGCATCACCCTGTGCCTGCAATGGAGTGGGGCCACCAGGGAACAGTGGCCTCACGGGGTAAACAGCTCCCACTGAGCCTTGCACCTGGCGGGGGTGGGGGGGCAGCTCCCCCAGATGCATACACCTGAAAGTCACGCAGCAGGCCCCTCCCCCAGAAGACAATCCTCAGATAAATTAAAGTTTATCCCAAAGACTGTAGTAAGAGATGAAGAGGGACACTATATCATACTTAAAGGATCTATCCAACAAGAGGACCTAACAATTATGAATATTTATGACCCAATGTGGGAGCTTCCAAGTATATCAATTAATAACCAAAATAAAGACATACTTAGATAATACACTAATACTGGGAGACTTCAACACAGCGCTTTCTGCAAATGACAGACATTCTAAGCACAACATCTCCAAAGAAACAAGAGCTTTAAATGATACACTGGACCAGGTGGATTTCACAGATATTTACAGAACTTTACATCCTAATGTGACTGAGTACACATTCCTCTCAAGTGCAATGGAACTTTCTCCAGAATAGACTACATACTGGGTCACAAATCAGGTCTCAACTGATACCAAAAGATAGGGATTTTCCAGGGCCAGATGGCTTCCCAGAGGAATCCTATAAAACGTTTAAAGAAGAAACAGTACCTATTCTACTAAAGCTGTTGCAAAAAATAGAAAGGGACAGAATACTTCCAAACTTGTTTTATGAGTCCAGCATCACCTTATTCCAAAACCAGACAAAGACCCCACCAAAAAGGAGAATTATAGACCAATATCACTGATGAACACAGATGCAAAATTCTCAACAAGATACTAGCCAATAGGATCCAACAGTACATTAAGAAGATTATTCACCATGACCAAGTGGGATTTATCCCCCGGATGCAAGGCCGGTTCAACACTCATAAAGCAATCAATGTGATTGATCATATCAGCAAGAGAAAAAACAAGAACCATATGATCCTCTCAATAGATGCAGAGAAAGCATTTGACAAAATACAGCATCTATTCCTGATCAAAACTCTTCAGAGTGTAGGGATAGAGGGAACATTCCTTATCATCTTAAAAGCCATCTATGAAAAGCCCACAGCAAATATCCTTCTCAATGGGAAATAATGAGAGCCTTTCCCCTAAGATCAGGAACAAGACAGGAATGTCCACTCTCACCACTGCTATTCAACATAGTACTAGAAGTCCTAGCCTCAGCAATCAGGCAACAAAAAAAATAAAATAAAATAAAAGGCATTCAAATTGGCAAAGAAGAAGTGAAACTCTCCCTCTTTGCAGATGACATGATACTGTACTTAGAAAATCCAAAAGACTCCACCCCAAGATTGCTAGAACTCATACAGCAATTCGGCAGTGTGGCTAGATACAAAATCAATGCCCAGAAATCAGTGGCATTTCTATACACTGACAATGAGACTGAAGAAAGAAATTATGGAGTCAATCCCATTTACAATTGCACCCAAAAGTTAAGATATCTAGGAATAAACCTAACCAAAGAGGTAAAGGATTTATACCCTAAAAACTACAGAACACTTCTGAAAGAAATTGAGGAAGACACAAAGAAATGGAAAAATATTCCATGCTCATGGATTGGAAAAATTAATATTGTGAAAATGTCAATGCTACCTAGGACAATTTACCATTTAATGCAATCCCTATTAAAATACCATGGACTTTCTTCAGAGAGTTGGAACAAATCATCTTAAGATTTGTGTGGAATCAGAAAAGACCCCGAATAGCAAGGGAATATTGAAAATGAAAACCAAAAAAAGAAAAAAATGAAAACCAGAGCCGGGGGCATCACATGCCGGATTTCAGGTTGCATTACAAAGCTGTGATCATCAAGACAGTGTGGTACGGCACAAAAACAGACACATAGATCAATGGAACAGAATAGAGAACCCAGAAATGTTCCCTTAACTCTATGATCAACTAATATTCGACAAAGCAGGAAAGACTGTCCACTGGAAAAAGGACAGTCTCTTCAATAAATCGTGCTGGGGAAATTGGACAGCCACGTGCAGAAGGATGAAACTAAACCATTCTCTTATACCATACACAAAGATAAACTCAAAATGGATGAAAGATCTAAATGTGAGACAAGAATCCATCAAAATCCTAGAGGAGAACACTGACAATACCCTTTTTGAACTTGGCCGCAGCAACTTCTTGCAAGATACATCTATAAAGGCAAGGGAAACAAAATAAAAAATGAACTATTGGGACTTCATCAAGATAAGAAGTAAGAAGCTTTTGCATAGCAAAAGAAACAGTCAACAAAACTAAAAGACAACCTATGGAATGGGAGAAGATATCTGCAAATGACCTATCAGATAAAGGGCTAATATCCAAGATCTATAAAGAACTTATTAAACTCAACAGAAAAGAAGCAATCCAATCATGAAATGGGAAAAAGACATGAACAGAAATTTCACAGAGGAAGACATAGACATGGCCAACAAGCACATGAGAAAATGCTCCACATCACTGGCCATCAGGGAAATACAAATCAAAACCACAATGAGATACCACCTCATACCAGTGAGAATGGCGAAAATTAACAAGACAGGAAACAACACATGTTGGAGAGGATATGGAGAAGGAGGAACTCTCTTGCCCTGTTGGTAGGAATGTGAACTGGAGCAGCCACTCTGGAAAACTGTGGAGGTTCCTCCCTCAAAGAGTTAAAAATAGAGCTACCCTACGACCCAGAAATTGCACTGCTGGGGATTTACCCAAAGATACAGATTCAGTGAAACGTCGGGACACCTGGACCCCACTGTTTATATCAGCAATGTCCACAATAGCCAAACTGTGGAAGGAGCCTTGATGTCCATTGAAGGATGAGCAAATTAAGAAGATGTGATCTATGTATACAATGGAATATTCCTCAGCCAGTAAAAACAACAAATACCCACCATTTGCTTCAACATGGATGGAACTGGAGGATATTATGCTGAGTGAAGTAAGTCAATCAGAGAAGGACAAACATTATATGGTTTCATTCATTTGGGGAATATAAAAAATAGTGAAAGGGATTAAAGGGGTAAGGAGAGAAAATGAGTGGGAAATATCAGTGAGGGTGACAGAACATGTGAGACTCCTAATTCTAGGAAATGAACAAGGGGTGGTGGAAAGGGAGGTGGGTGGGGGATTGGGGTGACTGGGTGATGGGCATCACTGGGTGATGGGGTGATGGGTGATGATGAGGGGGGGACTTGACGAAATGAGCACTGGGTGTTATACTATATGTTGGCAAATCAAACTCCAATAAAAATATATATAAAAAAAGATAATAGACAAATTCTATAAACAACTCTCTGTCCACAAATTTGACTAGCCAAGGTAAAATGGACCAAATCTTTGAAAGACACTGTATATCATAAACACACAAAAAGTAACAATTTGGATAGGCTTGTATCTATTAAATAAATTAAATCAACAATTTATAACTTTGCAAATGAGAGAATACCAAGGTCATTCAAGTTTACTGATGAATTCTAACATGTAATGAAAACATTAAGCCAGCTCTCTACAATTTTTGCCAGTAGATAGAAGCAGAGGAAATGTTACCTAACTCATTTGATCATGTCCATATTAACTGCTACCAAAACTAGACCAAGACATTTTAAGAGAACTATAGTCCAATATTGCTGATGACTATAGATAATAAAAATCCTCACCAAAATATTACCAAATTGAATCCAACAATGTATAAAAATAATTATAAATTGTGACTGAGTGGGGTTTATCTCAAGTGTGCAAGTCTGAGTAAACATTCAAATGTTGATTAAATGTTGAAGAAACACTTACAGACATGTTGAAAAGTACTGAAATTGTTCGTGCCCATTCCAGATTGGTGAGTTACAAAATTTAGAAGCTGTGTCTAGAATCAGCTGTTTAGAAATCAAAAGGGAACATGTTTTAACTAGCAAGAATGATCTACTGTGATTTTCTGGGGGGAAAGGGAAGAGAAATTCTTCACTTGTGCACTTGTATGTGAGAAGAGTTTATAAAGAGTTTATATGACATGTTATAGAACTTTTAAAGAAAAAATTGATTAATGTAATCCATTTCATTAACAGGTCAAAGAAGAAAAATTGCATGATCATATTAATACATTGCAGAAAAAGTGGTTAATAAATTTGACACCCATTTCCCAAGAGACCTCTTGGTAAACTAGGAATAGAAGGTACCCTCCTTGATTTGATAAAGACGATTTACAACAAAACAAAACAAAAACAGCTGACATCATATTCGATAGTGAGAAGGTGAAAACTTTCCTACTAAGATCAGGAACAAGGTAAGGATGACCCCTCACTACAGCTTTTCAACAATTTTTGCTAATGCAATAAGACAAGAAAAGGAAATAAAAGGGATACAGATAGGGAAGGAAAATATAAAAATGTTTTTCTTCACTGATAACATGAACATCTGTATAGAAAATATGCAAGAATCAATCCAAAAAACTCCCAGGACTAATAAGTTATTATAGCAAGATTGGAGGATACAAGATTAATATATAAACACAATCACTTTCCTACGTATCTGCAATGAACAGTTTAATCTGAAATTAAAAACACAATACCATTCACATTAGCACCTCCCAAAATAAATAATTAGGATGAATCTAACAATATATTTAGAAGATATATAAGAGGAACACTATAAAAATCTGATGAATTTTGTCAGGTAAGAATGAAATAAATGGAGAGATATTCCACATTCATGAGTAGGAAGGATCAAGATCAAATCTATAGATACAATGCAATCCCAAGGAAAATATCAGCTCATTATTTGTGGATAATAAAAAACTGAAATTCTAAAATTTATGTGGAGAAGAAAATACCCTGAACAACGAACACAATATTGAAAAACAAAGCTAGAAGACAAAGACCATTTCAGTTCAAGACTTACTAAAAAACTATAGTAATCATAACAGGGTGATCTTGGTGAAAGAATAGGCAAATTGATTAATGGAACAGAACAGAGAGCCCCAAAACAGATCCACCTACAGTCAACTTATCTTTGATAAAGAAGCAAAGGTAATAGAGTGAAGCAAAGCATCTTTCAAAAAATGGCACTAGGGGGGCTCCTGAGTGGCTCAGTGGTTAAGCGTCTGTTTTTGGCTCAGTCGTGATCCCAGCGTCCTAGGATCGAGTCCTGTGGGAAGCCTGCTTCTCCCTCTATCTATGTCTTCTGCCTCTCTATGTCTCTCATGAGTAAATAAATAAAATCTTTTAAAAAACGATGCTGGAATTACTTGACATCCAGATGCATTACTATAAAGCAGAACTTTCAGACTTCACAAAAATTAATTTAAAATAAAGCACAAACCTAAATATAAATATAAAATTATGAACTTCTAGAAAATAATATTGGAAAATATCTGGCTGTCCAAGTGTTTCATAATGATTTTTAGATACAACACCAACAGCATGAAGATTAGATTCTTTTTGATAACTGAAATATAATATGCTTGTATGTGTGTTTATACATATATATGTGTATATATATATATATAAACATATGATTCTAAAGATTCTTAACTTATGTACTTATGCAAATAAGTAAAAAATATAAGGCATAAAAAGTAATTTACAGGAAGTGTGAATAAATGAATCATTGTCATAAGATAAATATAACTTAGAAAATAATGAATTGACATCTTTCATTTAATCAACACATTTAAAAAATCAATAATATTTATTATCTCAACAAAAATATAGGCTAAAAGGAAACTTTCATGGATTATTTTTGGGATTGTAATATGAGGCACCCCTTGGGAGGCAATTGATAATACATACAAAAATATTTTTTAATGCATATTTTTTTTCTTTAGAAACCTTACATGTACAAATGTTCTCTACTAAAGAGGCAGGTAGTTAATGTAAGGTTCTTTGAAGTTGAATAGAGATGGAGTCAAGACTAGATAAACAAGTTTACTTTGATAAAAAGAGGTAAAGTTGTTTCCTTGAGTTCAGGGGGAAAAGAAAATGAGTAAAATTAAGTATTGACAGTGATAAACTGAGCATCTAAGGCATCTTCCTTCTGAGGAGAACTTTTCTCTTTTACTTTTTAGAAATTAAGAATGGCATGAAAATTTTGCCCTGAAAATCATCTACTTTTAGCATTTATGTGTACATGTATGAAATCTTGTGTTTTTGTGTGTATTTTGCAATATTCCAGGTCCAAACCATGAAAAAAAAATACAAATATGTCAGTAGTGCCATGACCCAAAAGGTATTCCTTTTGCAATAATTGCTTGTACCCAGTGTTCATTGAACCAAGATAAAAACCCTCCTATGGTGATGACTCCTTAGGCCTACAGTCTGCAGAGTGATTCTTGTGTGCTCTGCCTGAATGAAGGGATAGAGTCAAAGGCATTCATCTCTGCTGCCCTCTTGGAGAAAAAGAAGTGACTAATATTCAGTATAATATTCATCTTCACCCATGAGGGTTTTTTAAGAACACTTGCCAACATTGAGGAATGGCATCCTCTATATTAACTATCTTTTATAAAGCACTATTTCAGGGCCATAGTAATCATCAGTAAATGATGATCAAAGTCTTCCAACTGTAGTGAGGTACAAAACCATTAGGTAAATTTTATGGAAGAACTGCAGCTAGTTCTCTCTTTTGTAAAATGATTAATCATAACTCTTTCATTTTTTAACTATTTTAATCTGGGGTTCAACAAGTATGCAACAATAGCTGTATCCTATATATATACATTCCACATCTCTATTATTTGGGGACTATATTATTAGGACTTATTATTTTATTGTTAGACTACCTTTTGTCAATGTCATTAAGTAAATTTAACAGAGTTTACAATTCATTTGTCACATTAAAGGTTTTATATCCTCTCCAAAACACATATTAAAATACAAATATAACTACAGCATATACTATTTTACATTTTTTCTTGTTTTTCTTTACTATTGCCGAATTTCACATCAGATTTCATGGAATGATGAATTACCAAAAGATTAGAAAAAAATAATGCGTTGAAGAGTCATAGATTTTTGCAAATATACTTTTGAAAGTTTTTTACTTTCTCCTCAGCCAATTCCTTTATTCTTAACCCAGCAGTCAAATATCAATTATATATATTAAATTATATTATCAGATCACACACCTGACCCTTATTCTCCTTGCCTTAAGGCTGTATATTAAGACCTCCATTCCTTTACACCTACTCAGATCATCCTTGGATTTCCTAGATCATAACTTCACCTATGTCCATCTTTCCTACTTCAGGAAGAATGGTGTACTATGAAATGACTCCTTGAAGAGAAGGGCTCTGCCTATCTAGATTACTGCATCTGAAAATCTATCAGCATTTAGTGATGATTAATAACAATTAAAAATAAGGAAACCATGACTAATTTAGAGAATATAGCCTTTCTGAACATTGAATGACATCAGCGCTGGTTTACAAACTCCAAGACATATAAAATGTAGTGATAAATCCAAAGGTAAGCCAGCAATAAATTAGTATTCATAGTATCATACTAAGAAAATATATCAAATGAATTAAGAGATTAATTTTTATCAGGATTCCAATAAAACTTGAAGCTCTCAAGATTTTTGCATCGTGCTTTGTAGGAATAAGTGCTTAATTTCTTTCTTTTGATTGAGCAATTGCATTCCTCATAAATACCTTATAATCTTTTGATAACTATCCTCATAGTGTGATTTCACTAATCACATATTTCATCATTTGATTTGCTCCTTATTTGCGTCTTATAGCTGACTTTTCATGACCATATATTTATATTTAGTTATCTCTCATAAACACTAGTCCATGATTAAGAGATTTTTCACAAGTAATAAACAAATACATCAAAAAAGAAAACATTTGCTTAATATCAAACAGACTCTGAGAGTTCATGCATTTATTTTTTTTTAAGATTTTATTTATTTATTCATGATAGAGACAGAGAGAGAGAAGCCGACACACAGGCAGAGGGAGAAGCAGGCTCCATGCTGGGAGCCCGACGTGGGACTTGATACCAGGACTCCAGGATCACGTCCTGGGCCAAAGGCAGGCACTGAACCGTTGAGCCACCCAGGGATCCCCGAGTTCATGCATTTAAAGTGTTTTCTTTCCAGCATTAATTAGGCTTATTTTCAGATTTTACCCCCTTGATCATACACAAAGTTCCTGGCTAATGTGGAGTTGTTTTTATTATCTGACTTTCTAGGCTTATCAATGGGAAATTGTGGACAAATTCCAGAAATTTTAGATCAAAATGTCTCAACTGATCCTAGCATATATGCCAACAATGTTTAGGTCTACTGCTTTGAAACTTCAGTAGATCTGTCTCCAACAATAGATCGGAGATATACTATATCATTGCATCCAGTGAGTTGTAACAGAGATGTGTCTAGGACACTTTGCCTACTTTTTTGTTCCTTCTAAATTATTCTGTTTCTAGTTCCTGAACTGCCTAAGAAAACATTGGTTACTTATTCTGCCTTTGGTCTTATATAACAGTATCCACATTCTATTATAATAACAAATTATCAAATTTAGTGGCTTAAAAAATGCTCACTTACTATCTAATAGTTCTGTAAGTCTGAAGTTCAGCATGGCCTCACTAGGATAAAATCAAGATGTAGGCAGGGCTATGTTTCCTAATGGAGGCTTTGAGTATGAACCCAGTCCCAAGTTCAGATTGTTAACAGAATCTGCTCTGTGATGTAAGGCTGAGGTCGCTGTTTCCTTACTAGTTGTCAGCTGAGGGCCACTCCTACCTAGCTCCTTGAGCTTTCTGTTATTTCCACAAGGGCCCCTCCATCTAAGGACCCATCATGGCACACTGACTCTTACTAGGTATAGTTCTGACTTTACTTTCTGAGCATTTCACCGACTTCCTCCTATTTAAAAGGTCATGTAACTAGATTTGGTCCTTCTGGATAATCCAGTATAACCTTCCTATTATAACCTTCCTGTAATGTTAATGACATCAGCAAAGTCTCTTTTTCCATGTAATGTTACATTTTCACAAATGCCAAGGCTTCAGTCATATCATCTTTCAGAGGGATCATTCTGCCTATCGCAATTATATAAGGTCTCATTATACATTCCAACTTTTCTCTATAGTGTAGGGAAAGATAAAGACACACTGTTGGTAACATTTCTTCCAAGTAGCATAGTGATTCTGAAATAAAATTCAATTAACTTACATTGGATGAATTGTCAGGATCTTTTATTTAAAGTGATTTAAGATTTCAGGATATTCTTCTTTGGTTTTTCTAATTAGTCACTACATTAAAAAAATTGTATTTTAATTATATTTCTCAATAGCTGAATTATGTTCTCTGATTAAATGGTATTTTCCATGAAAATCCTTATATTCACATTATTTGCTGGAAACTATTTTTGTATTCATTGAACATCTTTCAATTCGTTAATTATATGGGAGAAGTTTTCATTTAAACAGAAACTTAAAGTCCTGAAAATTTTGAGCATTTGTCATTTGTCATGATTAGAAAGTTTTAATCATACGTATTTTATTCAGATCTTATCCTATGACTGAAGAGGGCTGAAAAATTATAGGTTATGTTATTGAAAATTGTATGCTATATTAAATGTATTGGTTTGATTCATAAGGAACAGGGAGATTTATATCTGAGTGATTTTCAAATACACGTCATTCATCTTATTTCTTTCTATAAATTAAAAGTGCAGAAGAATATTATTTTATGGGGATTATTATATTAATTTTTAGAAATTTTTCTATGCACAATAAGCTTAAGAATAAAGAAGCTAGAAATGCATTATACACCATAAAATATCGTTTTTACTCCCTGTGTGTACATACAGACAAAACCACTCTTTTTTATTATTTGTACATCTAGTCTTCTACATGAGCCCCAGTAAACACTTATTCCTCCCTCAAAGACAAATATCCAAAAAAGATGCTAAATAAATGGAAAATACTTGCAATTCCCTATCTAAAGTATTATATTTAATGGTGGTATTTATTTTTCTGACTGCTTGTCCAGACCCAAAAGACAAACACAAGCATGTCAGCCCTCACCACTTAAACAAATGTCACCATTACTAAAATATACAATAAAGAAATTCAGTTCAGATTGAAAGAAAGAAAGGAAACTGTTCATCCATACATGTTATCATGTATTTATAAAATCTAAGTTGGGAGTGGAGGAAGCTACTACTAAGGTTCCAGACATAAACATAAACATACATAAACACACACATTCAAAAATATGTTTTCAATTCACATTCCAATGCATTGCATTTTTTGTTTTTTTGTTGTTTGTTATGTCTGTGTTCTCATTTAGTTGAGGGGAAAATAGTTTGTATGGCATAAAAAAAATTGTGACCAAAATACAGATGAGGAGCGTGAAGAACGCAGGATGTATTCTTTCTTCTTCTTCTTCTTCCTCTTCTTCTTCTTCTTCTTCTTCTTCTTCTTCTTCTTCTTCTTCTTCTTCTTCTTCTTCTTCTTCTTCTTAAGGCTGACCCAATGCTTTTATTTTTTTACTTTTTAATAAATTTATTTTTTATTGGTGTTCAATTTACCAACATACAGAATAACACCCAGTGCTCATCCCGTCAAGTGTCCCCCTCAGTGCCCGTCACCCATTCACCCCCACCCCCCGACTCCTCCCTTTCCACCACCCCTAGTTCGTTTCCCAGAGTTAGGAGTCTTTATGTTCTGTTTCCCTTTCTGATATTTCCCACACATTTCTTCTCCCTTCCCTCCTATTCCCTTTCACTATTATTTATATTCCCCAAATGAATGAGAACATACACTGTTTGTCCTTCTCCGATTGACTTACTTCACTCAGCATAATACCCTCCAGTTCCATCCACGTCGAAGCAAATGGTGGGTATTTGTCGTTTCTAATGGCTGAGGAATATTCCATTGTATACATAGACCACATCTTCTTTATCCATTCATCTTTCGATGGACACCGAGGCTCCTTCCACAGTTTGGCTATTGTGGACATTGCTGCTA
This sequence comes from Canis aureus, assembly GCF_053574225.1. Taxonomy (NCBI): domain Eukaryota; kingdom Metazoa; phylum Chordata; class Mammalia; order Carnivora; family Canidae; genus Canis; species Canis aureus. Next base: position 12,019,038 of record NC_135617.1, on the reverse strand, counting down.
GAAACATCGGGGTGCAGGTGTCCCAGCGTTTCATTGCATCTGTATCTTTGGGGTAAATCCCCAGCAGTGCAATTGCTGGGTCATAGGGCAGATCTATTTTTAACTCTTTGAGGAACCTCCACACAGTTTTCCAGAGTGGCTGCACCAGTTCACATTCCCACCAACAGTGTAAGAGGGTTCCCCTTTCTCCACATCCTCTCCAACATTTGTGGTTTCTTGCCTTGTTAATTTTCCCCATTCTCACTGGTGTGAGGTGGTATCTCATTGTGGTTTTGGTTTGTATTTCCCTGATGGCAAGTGATGTGGAGCATTTCCTCATGTGCGTGTTGGCCATGTCTATGTCTTCCTCTGTGAGATTTCTGTTCATGTCTTTTGCCCATTTCATGATTGGATTCTTTGTTTCTTTGGTGTTGAGTTTAATAAGTTCTTTATAGATGTTGGAAACTAGCCCTTTATCTGATATGTCATTTGCAAATATCTTCTCCCATTCTGTAGGTTGTCTTTGAGTTTTGTTGACTGTATCCTTTGCTGTGCAAAAGCTTCTTATCTTGATGAAGTCCCAATAGTTCATTTTTGCTTTTTTTTTCTTTTGCCTTCGTGGATGTATCTTGCAAGAAGTTACTGTGGCTGAGTTCAGAAAGGGTGTTGCCTGTATTCTATCTTCAATTGGACCTTGTGGACTGAATGTGAGCCCCTGTTGTTAATGAGAAGATCAAACATCCCAAGGGATCTTTCCTAGAGATAGATTTGGAGCATGAGCAGAAAATGGGATTTTGATGCTACCTTGCTTAATGTCTTTATATTTCTTGTATCTCAAATAGACTTTGATAAAATTATTTAGACCTATGTCATGATCAAAAATTGCTGAAACTACTAGTTTTTATATATGAGAAAGGATATCATTCATTCTTCAATTTTTTTTAATCTAAATCTTTACTACAACTGCTATTTGGAAGTGTCTCTCTCTAATTCCATATATATGTCATTTCCATAAACCTAATCATTCAAGCTCTTACACCACCTAATCTAACCAATAATATTTTGGAAAATTGGAAAATAGGAATACAGATTCCACTTGATATACTAATCTTTAGCTCTTTTAGGTAGCCTCAGTAATTTCTTTTTTAGATTTTTTTCAGTTGGCTACATTCATCACTTTGCTTAGCTGGGCTAGAAAGTCCTTGAACTTGATTTGCCCATCGGACTTCTGGTGCTCCATTTTTCACTCTATCCTGTAGTCTATTTGCTGCAGAGCTACAGGCTTTCCTAAAGAGAAAGTGGAAGCTATCAGGTCTCTTAGCATCTAGGTCTATACCAATCACAGTATAATATCCAGCACATTTCACATTTTATGAACTGTAGGATTTTACTAGATATAAGAAAATATAGACAGTGATTAAGAGCACTGGTACTGGAATCAGACAAATATGTAAATTTTGCTCTGGCATTGTTACTGTCTGGGTCATCTCCAACAATTATCTAAAATTTCTAAGATTCATTTTCCTCTATTTTTTAAAAGATATTATTTATTTATTCATGAGAGACACGGAGAGAGATGCAGAGACACAGGCAGAGGGAGAAGCAGGCTCCATGCAGGGAGCCCGAGGCGGGACTTCATCCTGTGACCCCAGGATCACGCCCTAAGCTGAAGGCATACCTCAACTGCTGAGCCACCCAGGCATCCTTCATTTTTCTCTGTTATAAAATGGGATTTCAAACAGTTGATGTTAAAAGGAATTTGGATAGCTTCATCAGTAATGGTTTATGGCAAATATACCTTTATATAAAATATTTTCTTTTAAAAGCCCTAAAATAGCCATCATCAATAATTTGTTTTAGCAAATTAGCATTGTTTAAATCAATTGGTCTGAACTGAATAATGTGATTACCTGTATATTCCCTTCCTCTTTAAAAGGTGAGACCCATAGTCATTTCTTTGCAGTCCCATCATTTAAAGTTACTTAAAATGATGAAATGATCAGGGATAACTAAATTATTACTACCATAATCTATAAGACTTTAAATAAATAAGCAGCACTGTCATTTTATCCTACCTGACTAAATTGAAAAATAATACAAAATAGCATTCATTTAGTTCTCTGAATATTTTTGCCGTTGCTTAATTTTGAGTTGGAAAATCAGCACTTGAGAGCACAAATAGTACTGTATTTTCATTCAGTTCTGTGGGTTAATATGAGTGTGTCTTATATACATATATATAAAGAAATGGAGACATTTAGTATTGTGCTGATGACATTCTATGCATTCACCCTTAAATATTTCAGAATACATTTTCCAAGAATCTATAACCCTGGAACAATTATCAAAATTGTTAATTAGAACACTGACATGGTAATTTTATTAAATCAATTGTATACCTTCAAATTTCATAAATTTCTCCAATAATGTACTTATTAGTAATTTTTGTTTTCTTGTGTTGGTTCCAGGTCAGACCACTTATACTTATTGCTATCTTTCTTTAGTCTTCTTCAACCTGTAAGTGTTCATTTGCCTTTCTTTAGCTTTTGTGAACTTGACATTAAAAAAAAATTACAAACCAGTTATTTTATTTTAAAGATTTTATTTATTTATTCATGAGACACACACACACACACAGAGAGAGAGAGACAGAGAGACAGAGAGAGACAAAGACACAAGCAGGCTCCATGCAGGGAGACCCATGTGGTACTGGATCCCTCGCTCCAGGATCACGCCCAGGGCAGAAGGCAGGCACTAAACCGCTGAGCCACAAAGGGATCCCCCAAACCAGTTGTATTGTAGAATGTCCCTCATTTTAGTTTTAATTCATTCTTACTAATGATCTCATTCAAATGATGTATTTTTGACAGCAATATCACAGAAGCGATGCTGTATCTTTCTCGGTGGCTGGTAAGAGGGCACATACTGTCAGCTTGTTCTGTTACTGCTGATGTTAACTTTGATGATTTGCCTAAGGTGATAACAACTAGGTTAATACACTGTAAAATTGCTAATTCCTACTTGTAAAAAAAAAAAAAGAAAGAAAGAAAAGAAAAGAAAAGAAAAGAAAAGAAAAGAAAAGAAAAGAAAAGAAAAGAAAAGAAAAAAAAGAAAAAGTAATTAGAGGGGAATTACTTGGAGAGTATGTAAATATCCTGCTCCTCATCAAATTTTACCCTTGAGGTTAGTTCCCACTCATGATTTTGTCTCATTTAATTATTATGATAGTTGCTAAATGGTGTTATTTTTAACTCTATCATTCTTTTCATAGATCAGGACTAGGACAGCTCATTTTTTTTTTAAATCTCCAGGAATACCTGGAAGTATGGAACTGACTTTTGGCCACAAGATGGGTGAGAATTCTAACTACTGATTTATAATATGATTTTTATTTTTTAATTTCTTTTTTTTTATTTATGATAGTCACAGAGAGAGAGAGAGAGAGGCAGAGATACAGGCAGAGAGAGAAGCAGGCTCCATGCACCGGGACTCCGACGTGGGATTCGATCCCAGGTCTCCAGGATCACGCCCTGGGCCAAAGGCAGGCGCCAAACCGCTGCGCCACCCAGGGATCCCTATAATATGATTTTTAAAGTTGGAAACTTTTCTGGTGTCACCAGGCCGGTTGGCATATTGATCACTTACACCTGGTGTAACCAGTTACAAGTTTGGCTCGGTTATGTGACTAGAAAGGCATGAAAGATCCCACTGGGAACATTTGGGAAGCTCTTATAAAACCAAGAAGACACACAAATTGTAGTGACACACAAATTCATATTCCAGAAATGCAGTATATCATATATGAATAATTCTAAAGAACTGTGCCTGGAAGTTTCTCAGGCTATTAATGCTTGTCTACATACTTTCCATATACTTCAACTTTATTAAGATACTTGTGAACATTCACTCTGAAGTCTATGAGTCTTCAATTATCTAGCCATGTGAAATCATTTTTATAGCACTTTACAGCAGGGGAGACCTTTACACTCACTCCCACTTATTTATTTATTCCTATCAGTATGCACTCATAAATTCTTTATTTTACAAAAATTCTGTTACTATTATTATTTCTTTTGAAACTCAGATTTTCTGCAGTCTATTGGGAGTTCTTCAAGTTAGTTCCATTGTATTATTGACATACTATTATTTTATGTGCATTTCCCTATTTCTTTTGTTTTATGTGGTAGGAAGATGCCCATATTTATGTGTGTATATGTGTATGTGTATACAAAGTTTTTCTAATATTCCAATTAAACTCACAAAATCATTTATTCTTATATTTTCCTTCTTTCTAACAGTCTCTTTTCCACAATGAAAAACCAGCTTCTGATTATCCTCAATGCATTTACTCAATTGCCAAATCCTTAAATACACAGCACTTTCTTGATTGTTATCCCATACCTCTCTGAAAACAAATTTGTAACTAGATTTCCATATTTGCTTGTGGACATTTTTCTCTTTAGTCTGGGCATACATAGAAAAGTATTGTGTTTAATATGCAGGGTAGGTCTTTTTCCCCTTTTATGTCCTGTTATTTTTTGTTTTGTTTTTCTATGTATTCTATATTAGTATTTATTTCATTTTTATTGCTTTAATTTGCTTATTTTTAAAATTAATAATCACATGGATCCAAAAGTCAGGATCTTTTATCCTGAAAGAAATGTTCACTTCCCTTTTAATTTCTCCCCTCCTATTCACACCCATCTTATAACTGTTGTACCATTTTGAATTCCAATCAGCCTATTTGCCCACAGCCTTGCGAATAGAGTTTGTTGTCAGGTTTTGCAAATTTTGGCAATCTAATAGGTGATAAATGATAATTCTTTTAGTTTTGCTTTTTCATTTCTCTTATATACATAGCAAAGTTGAACATTTTAAATTACTAAATTACCTTTTTATAATTTTGCTTTGTTTATTATTGATTGTTGACTGTTTTCTCAGGTTTTTTTTTTTCTGTTTTCCTAGATTTTAAAGGATATTTATATATTAAAGATGACATGTTTATCTGTGCTTTATGTTGTAAATATCTTTTACAATTGATTGTCAAGGCTCCTAGGTGGCTCAGTGGATTAAGCGTCTGATTCTTGATTTAAGCTCAGGTCATGATCTCAAGTCATGATTGCAGGGTCATGGGACCAGCCATGTGTTGGGCTCTGTGCTCAGCAGGAAGATGCTTCTCTCCCTCTCCCTCTACTCCTTCCCTTGCTCTCTCTCTGTCTCTCAAGTAAATAAATCTTAAAAAAATATTGTTTGCCTTTAGAATTATGGCATCAAAACGTTATTCTTTTTCATTGTGTATATTTTTAAATCATATTTGAATATATTAATTTTTTTCTTTTATTCCTTCCGGATTTTAAGTCATATAAACTCTTTCCCTACACCTAGAATATTCAAAACCTTACATATGTTTTCTTTTGCTACGTGTGGTATTTGTTTTGTTATAGCTGTATAATATTTAGAGCTTATTCTTATAAATTGTAACATATGTTATTTTTTTCCAACTGGCTATGCAATTTTCTGGACACCACTTATTAAAAAGTCAGTCTATTGCCTTCGTAATTTCAGATGTTATCTTTATAATATATTAAATGTCCCTTGACAATTCAGATCAATTTCTGGACTTCCTATTATATTTCATTGCTTTTTTGTCTGTTTATGCATCAACACCACATTATTTTGAATAACATGGTTTTAGAGAATATTTAATTTTATGTCAGTCTTGCTCCTCATGTTTCTAGTTATACTAGTTATTCTAATAAAAGTATAATCCTTGTGTTAATGCCCATAAAAGTTTGTAGGTTTATTTATTGGGATTATGCTAAATTCATAAATTTAATTAGGGAGAAGAGTTATCTTAGTATGTTGAGTCATTCTATTAAAGAATGACAGACATATTTCTTTATATTTGTGCAAGGCTGATTTGTTTCATTGAGAAGTACTTTAACTTCATAAACAGTTTCCATGTTTCTTTTTTTTTGAGGGAGGAGAGACTGAAGAAGAGGGAGAGAAAGAATCTTAAGCAGGCTCCACACTCAGTACCAAGTCCAATGGAGGGCACAATCCTATGACCCTGAAAATCATGACCTGAGCTGAAATCCGGTGTGGGATGCTTAACCAACTGAGCCATCCCAGGTACCCTAGTTTTCTCATTTTTGATATTGCTATAGTGAATAGATTTTTCTCTACCATTGTGTCTTAGAACTGGTTGTTGTTCATGAGTAAGTAGGCTTTTTAAATTCTATATGTTAGTGTTTTCTGCTACTTTAGTGTATAATTTTATTTATTTGTTTGTTTATTTATTTATTTATTTTTAAAGATTGTATGTATTTACTCATGAGAGACACAGAGAGAGAGGCAGAGACATAGGCAGAGGGGGAAGAAGTCTCCGCAGAGGGAAGCCAGTGCAGGACTCGATCCCAGGAACCTAGGATCATGCCCTGAGCCAGAGGCAAACACGCAACTACTGAGTCACCCAGGCATCCCTATAATTTTATTTTTTAATAAAAATTTTGATTTCAGCTTTTTAGGTATACTATCTTAGAGTGTACAAATAGAAAGAGTTGTACTTCCTATTTTACAACTTACTGTTTTTAATTTGTCAGGTAATTTCAATATAGTGTTAAATACTGGGGGTCTTAGTTGGCATCTTTAATTTGTGTCTGGTATTAATGGAAATGCTACTGTTTCCTTATTAAACAAAATACTGATTTTACAACTAATTTGTTTTTATTTTGTTAAAGATGTATCAATATGTATCTCCTTAGCTATATTTTTATGAAGAGTGAAAATTTAATTTTTTTGTAATTCTTTATCATCTTTAGAGGTAATCACATGATTCTTCTTCAACACACTGGTAGTATATTATCTTAATAGATTTATAAATATTGAACCAAACTTGCAGTATTATAATAAATGCCAATTGCTCATGGTGAATTGCTTTCTTAAAGTGATGTTGCATACTGGTTGCCAAAAATTTCTTTAGGATTTATAATTAATATGGTAATTGTTAATTTTATAGCAGTTGGGGAAAGAGATGGCCAGATGGTTGGTAAAACATTATTTCTGGATCTGTTTGTGAGGATGTTTCTAGAAGATATTAACATTTGAATCAGCAAACTGAGTAAAGATTCACCCTCACCCTCACCCTCATCATCTAATCTGTTGAGATCTCATACAGAACAAGTGGAAAAAGGGTGAATTCTTTTTATCTCCTCTTTGACCAAGATATTCATTTTTTACCACCCTCTTATAACGTGTTTCGGGGTCCTTTGGACTTGGGACTTGCATCAACACCTACTCTGGGAAATTTCTTTGGTCTTTGATCTTGGCCTCGTAGTTACACCAATGACTCCCCTCATTCTCAGGCCTTTGGACTTGGACTGAATTATAGCACCTGTATTCTTGGTTCTCTAGCTTGCAGACACCATTTCATGATATATGTCAGCTTCTATAATCATGTGAGTCAATTCTCATCATAAATCTCATCTATCATCTATCATCTATTTTTCTATCTCTATCATCTATCATTTATCTATCTTATCTATCACCTCCTATTGGTTATGTTTCTGAGAACACTAACACAAATATTAAGTCATTCATTGTAATTTTAATTTTTGTTCTTATTCATATTGGGAGGAGGAATTTATCAACTCTGATCTTTGTGCTTTTTTTTTTTGTCCTCTTTTTTTTCCCTGCAGAGCCTTAAATTTCCCTTTTGTGTCTCTCATTACCATTACCATTGGATATGGAAACAAATATCTCTCCTTTCCTTACACTTTTTCTTCTTTAGTCATGATGCCTTGTAAACTTACCAATAGGAACCATGCCTACTGTGTTCAGTCCTCTGAAAAAAAAACATATTTCTTTTTCAGAATTTTGACAGTTATGGTGGGATTTTTCTTCCTGGCAACTTTTTAAGTCGATCTTCTACTTGCTATCCTTTTTTCCCCTGGACAGCAATGCTTTATATAGTGGTATGATCAAAGGATGTGAGAAATAGCTGCTTATCTGGCATTTTTTTTTTCACTTACAGGTATTTTAATTGTAGTTTTCATGTCTTTCAGATGTTCTGAGCGTGAAGATTTTGTGTAGTTGTACAGGTTCTTATGGGGGATCTATATTGTTTTTTTGAGAACATGGACAGAGATGCAGATATTAGAGCCACCATTTTCCTTGGCCATCAACATTCTCCTATTTTTTCATGAGTAATTGGTGTATTCAGTTGAAAAAAAAACATTTCTTAAAGAGAGAATTGTATTTATTTTGTCTATAGTTATCCCAACTAATGTGCTCTCATGAACACAAATTATTATCATATAACCTAAAGGAGCCAAAATAGATGTTATGAGGACAATTATAGTAATCTTAAGAGGTGAAAATTTTCACTGTAGTGTTGGAATAGAAGTCAGCAAATTAAATTCCTAGAACATCAGCTTGAGTTCTTTCATAGAAAAAAGTTCCAAAGCAAGTTTATTGAGTTTTCCTCTGGGACTTCTCCCAGATGTGCACTAAATTGGTGTTTATAGAGGAAACATGTTCCATGAAATCAGTTCCCCTTCTCCAAATTTTTCTATTTTTATTAAAATGACTGCTACATTGAAGGTAGAAATCAAATTGTTTGAGAGTTGTATATTTATTCATATTTACTCCTTATTTGTACCACCCATCTGCTTCATCTATCCACTTTTTAATATATGGCACTCAAATGTTGAGAGCAATGACAACTATATTCATGAACTCCATCTATGTATAAATGTATAAATAACCATTTAACCTTTAAATATCTTGATAATCATTCAGCAAGCCAAAGGCATAGATGTCACCAGTTTTAATGCACACACTGATTTGCTCTTGGGTTTTATCACTTACAACCATTAAGAATTGAAAGGATAATTTATCTTGAAGGTTGAAGCATGTGTCTTTTAACAAAGTGTTATCTAGGGACAAAAAAAGGAACCATAAACAGATGGATTAGTTCTCTGTGCACTAAATCTAAAGGGTACTGAGCTGCATGATATGTTCTTTTTCGCTTTTTCTTTAGCTCAAGGTCACAAGTGGAAAATAGTAATTCTTCTCTGAAAGCCTCATACCCTATGAAGGTAAATTTTATTATGAGTATGCGAGCTTTATATTAATTGTTTTGTTTTTCTGCAATTATGCATAAAATTGTATTAATTATATTTATATTAGCTTATTGTTTTTTCCCATGCTTTATATATTTTTAAAGGGTTACTTTATTAAAATAATATCCAATAAACCCAGGCAAGCATATAGTGCTGGACAGAATAAAGAACAAAAAGAAATAACATTTACTGAGAATATATATTAAATGTTATTTACTTTAAATAAGCTAGCTCATTTAATACCTACAATACTCATAATTTAGATAATTTATGGCAATTTTATATATGAGGAAATGGAAGTGATATCCTCTATACAAGTTGTACAGAGTCACAGTTTCTCTGTTAAGTAGCACAGCCTAGAATAAATATCAGGTTTATGTGACATTTTCTATAACATGATACTTAGTAGAATATTAAAGGATCTATACAAAATCTATATACAGCATTCGTATTTATAAAAATAGTTATTATGCACTATAAACTATTTTTAATGTGCTATTGGCAAAGAGTTGATACACAGAGCAGTAGAACAAAATAGACAATCCAGAAATAGACCCACATATGAGTGGCAAAGGATTTTGGAAGGAGATAATGGATAAAGTGTACCTTTTCAACAGTTTTGCGGGAATAAATGGACATCCTTAAGCTTATAATTAAATTCAACCTAAATATTACAACTTATACTTTTAACAAAAGTGTATTATAAATATAAATATAAAATTATAAAACTTTGAAGGAAGAAATGGAAGAAAAATCTTTGTGCCCTGGTGTTGGAGAGTTCTTAAATGTGATAGGAAGGAACAGACTAGGAGAGAATGTTTGCAAATCACATATCTAGCTAAAATAATTTTATCTTAATATATAAAGAGCTCTTAGTACTCACCAGTAGGAAAACAAAAACCCCAATTAATAAAAATACATACAAGACCTGAAAGGACACTTCATCAAAGATGATATATGAATGTTAAAAAAAGGACATAAAAACTGTTCAACATTATTAGTGAATATGAGTATGCAAATTAAAACCATAATAAAATACCAGTAAAACAACTTGTAGGATGGCCAAAAATAATTGACAATATCAATTGATAATAAGGATTCTGAACGTTTGAAACTCTCATGCATTGCCAGTGGTTATAGAAAATGGTACACCTACTCTGAAAAGAGTTTGACAATTTCTTATAAATACATAATTACTATATGGTCTAGAGAACACTCTCTTTTGTATTCACCCTAAAGAAAGAAAAACTTATCTTAAAACAAAAACTTGTACATGATTATTTATGAAATTTATAATTACCCCAAACTAGAGACAACCTAAATATTCTTCAACTTGGATGAATTGCAAAAGTGTTTTATGCAAATGAGAGAAGTCATCTCAAAAGTTCACAAACTATTAGATTTTATTTATATGACATTCTCCAGAAGATAAATCTATAGTGGCAGAGAAGATATAGTTTCCAGTGACCAGTAGTAGGAGGACAGTATTACTTAAGGATATCACAAGAGTGTTTGGGGGAAATGGGTCTCTTCTGCATTCAGATTATTATATGGTTATATACCCATACATGTGTTAAAATCCATAGAACCATTCACCAAAAAATATATTACAAAAGACCTATTGCAGTACTCAGGAAAGGTCAGTAATAGTGTCAGTGGTTTCAATGTTATTCATAAAATGCAATTTTGAATGATATTGCAGGTTATTATATGAAAACATAATTCCGTATGGAAAAAATATCATTCTCTGAAATATATCAATGATAAGGCCCTAGGGACACATGAACCTAAGAAACAAATTAAGTATGTAAACATAAACCAATAGAAATTATCCTTATTATAATTTTTGATGTTTAGATGATCAATATTTCAATTTTCCTGTAATGTATTTGATTTTCCCATAAGATATTATTAATATTTAATATTTCTAAGTTCACAATACCAGCTATTACTATGTTTCACTTGAATAACAGATACTCTTTTAAAGAAGTTTGTTTTTGAAAATAATTTTAAATATACAATGTTTTTTTTTAAAAAGTTCACATCATCATAAGATCAATTTTGCGACAATAAAAACTAACTTAAAAATAATATATTGGGCAGCCCCGGTGGCTTAGCGGTTTAGCGCCGCCTTCAGCCCAAGGTGTGATCCTAGAGATCCAGGATCGAGTCCCACGTCGGGCTCCCTGCGTGGAGCCTGCTTCTGCCTCTGCCTGTGTCTCTGCCTCTCTCTCTCTCTCTCTCCTCTCTCTGATGTGTCTCCATGAATAAATAATAATAATAATAATATATTATTTCAACTTAGCACCACCTTTCACTTCCAAATGAATCTCAGTTTGGTTAGCATAATGTTTTCTTAATCTGTCTTTAAATAAGTTAGTAGGGCTCTCAATTTCTTACTGGGACACAGAACATTCATTTTCATACCTAAAAAAATGCTTCCTTTCTTTCCTCCAAGTAGCTAAGTTCTCTCTTAATTTGGTTGAAATCCAGCTCCACTTTCTTTCGTACTTTTTTCTTTGCTCTTATCCCCTATAGATCTTGTTTGAATGACCTTTTTAGCAATAGTCCATTGTTGCCTGATATTGTTCTATTCCATCATTTCTTATTAAATAATTCAAAAATTTCTTCAGAGAAAGAAAAATCTTTTATTTCCTTTGTACAGAGGCACAGTGTGCATATAGCGTGGTGTTATTTTCTGTGTGGTGTTTGATGAATTTATGATGATACACCAATAACAGCAGGATAATAAGATTAACTTTTATTCCCCTAGGATGCCAGTCTGTTAATTAGGGGGGAACAAAGATAAGATGATGTAGAGAAGATGCTACTACTGATACTCAAAATGTGTATCTCTTCCAAAAATAGCTTATGATATTTAAAAGAAACAGGTGAACTTAGAAAGTTAAGCTGCTTGAGAGCTGACAGCTGCCCTGTCCTATTATAGAGATATTTCCTGGGCTTGCTCAAATAAGCCCTAAGTGTCAGCACTGACTTGCTCTTGTCATGGAGCAATTGAACAAGCTCTGAGTTATAAGACACGTGTCAAATTACCAGGGTATGCAGAGAGCACCCACATTCCAAGGTTACCACTGTAGGATGACCATGGAAACCAATGCGAAATCGCCCATGTCTATACATGTGTATGAGTTTTAGTTTGAACAAAGAAGAGAGTCTTGATGGGGGTGGGGAGACGAGTTTTCATATTTGGATAAGAAATCCCATAAATCCATTATATTAACACATTTTGAAGATAAACTAAGAGCTGTACTGCTTCAGATACTCAGCCTTATCCTTGGTTGTGAATGTGTACCTTTTGCTAGTAAGCAGCTGACTCAGCAGTAGTTAAGAGTTTACTAAGAAAGAAAGGTCTCCAGTTGTTTGAGACAGTCCTTTTATATATATATATATACACATATATATCTAAATGTTACTTCTTTTAAAAGCTCCTTAAAAATAAATAAATAAATAAATAAATAAATAAATAAATAAATAAATTCCTTGATGCTGATACTTATCTTTAAGTTTTCAATACCTTGCAATATTATCTGTAGAATAGATTACAAATTTTATTGCATGGAAGTGTAATTTATAAATAAATAAATAATAAATAAAGTGTAATTTATAGGAGTTGATTTTTAAAAATATTTTATTTATTATTTGAGAGAGAGAGAGTAAGCGAGCAAGAGAGAGAGCGCGAGCATGTGGAAATGACCTGGGGGAGGAGCAGAAGGAGAAGGAGAAGCAGATTCCCCATTGAGCAGAGAGCCAGAGGTGGGGCTGGATTCAGGGCTCCATGATCAGGACCTGAGGCAAAGGCAGAGGCTTAACTGACTGAGCCACCTAGATACCTTTCTAGGAGTTGAATTTTAAGACAGGAAATATCTTAGACATATAAGTAAATTTTAGCTCTTGCTCTTCATATCAAAGTGTAAGCATACCCTGAGTTATCTGCTCTACTAAGGTAGGTCTGAAAAAGTAGAAAACTAGTTGAGATCAAGCAGAATTCATGATGTAACAGTTTTGTAATTGGTGGACACAGTAAGATAAGGGTTTTGAAGAGAGACTTGAATAGTAAGCTGTTAGGCTTGTGAAACATGCTATTTTAGTTGGTTAAATATTTAGCCATATTTCCCAGGCCTAACTATTTTCTAGAGAAAGTAGTTACTTTGCCGAGAAGCAGATTATTCAATACAAAGACATGCTTTCCTCAGTATCCCTGGTCACAGAATCACTTAACCCAAGGACAGGAAAATATATTTGGTCCTAGTATTGGTTTGGATAGGGACAGGAGGTTATGTTGTTTTCAGTTTTCATTATTATTTTTATGTTGTTGCTTCTTACTCCTCTGCTGAGCACTCATTTTTTGAATCTCCCTTACACTTGTATTGAATCTTTCCATCCATTCCCCCGTGTCTAACCTTTCACTTACCATCTTTTTCTGTGACTCATTCTTATATTCTGATAGGATTTCTTGAGCTAATGCTCTCAATCAGTAAATCTATTTTCTACAGAATTCAGTCTTTTATCTGCTGTCTTTGTAGATTTTTAAACCCTGTAATCATGTTTCAGTTTTGTATTTTTATGTTTTAATAGTTAAGCAATATTTTCTGATCTCATGAATCCTAACATTTTATATAACAGTATCATGTGATTAACCAGCCAAAGTATATACTCTGTGTTAAGACTATGTTAAGATAATTATGTGGATATGAGATCATATCCGAATTTTTAAGGAAATAATACATTTAGGTTTATGAAAATGCTGCATTTTCATGTGTTAGTAATTACATTTCCATTTTTGAAATATGAGAACTTTAAACTTAAAAGGTGTTGTTTCTAGACATTAATTATATGTCCAAATGAAAATTTGAAGGTACTTTTTTTTTTTTTAAAGTTGTTTCTTTTTCTACAGGTAGGAAACTAGAAAAAGAATGAACAGAATGCTAGAGAACATATGACTTCCCACAAATGTTCTATAGGGAAAAATGATAGTAATTTGATCTTATTTTAATATTATACTAATAAATATATTTAACAAAGTATTATGCAAAGACTTTGAAACATTCTGTTAAATTAGTTAATGGTGTTCTGTAGAACTAATACTTAAATTTCAGATGTGTTTCAAATGTATCTACCCAACATCATTGATTGCTTTGAATTTTTTAATGCACTCTTTTTAAGTGCTGAGGGAAAAAATATTGCTTAATCTGGCACTGCTACATTTCCATTGCACTGAATTTTACTGCTTTCCAGCTTCATTTTGTCCCAATAGAACATTTCATTTTATGGCAGGTGAAACTTGTGTCACTATTTTTCTACCCCTGAAGCTTACTAGCTTTGTAATGCAGCATGTTCATCCTCCTGGGAAAGAGGACATACCTTACGTAATTGCTTTACTTCTAGGGAAAGCAAACAAGACCTGCTTTTTGAACTTATTCAATTGTGTGTAAAAGCAGAACGAAAGAAACAAAATCCAGAATTATAAAATCATATTCTCAGAATTATCAGGTCACATGTGCAACTTTATACTCAACTAGAAAGTTTCTAAAATAAGACAATAGCTGGAATGTTTTCCTCCTGTAAAATCTGTAAACTTGGGAATCTAATTCTAAAAATTACTAGACTTGCAAAAAAGCAGGAAAATATGTTTAAAATGAGGAGAGAAAGAGTTAATTGAAACTGACCCCAAACTGAACCACAGATATGTACATCTGAGCTCCATTTAGTGGGTAGTTATTATAATACAGAGAAGGCAAGAAGAAGCTGGGGTAGGAGAAATGAAAAATAATCATTTTGCCTTAGGCATGTTTTTAAATGCAGGGTCATAAAATGAACATCCATTGAGAAATATTAAGTATCAATTTATAAAAGAAAATACACTAGAGGTTACCAAGGAGGTTTAAACATGAAGTCAGGCATCTGGGATCCAAGTTCTGAATATTAGAATTTTACTTATGCAGAGATTTTTTTTTTTTTTTTAATTTTTTTTAATTTTATTTATTTATGATAGTCACATAGAGAGAGAGAGAGAGGCAGAGACATAGGCAGAGGGAGAAGCAGGCTCCATGCACCGGGAGCCTGACGTGGGATTCGATCTGGGGTCTCCAGGATCGCGCCCTGGGCCAAAGGCAGGCGCCAAACCGCTGCGCCACCCAGGGATCCCTACTTATGCAGAGATTTGATAAGTGGAGCCCATATTTGGGACCCAAAAAGAGACAATTATATTTTTTCACTTCAGTAAAAACAAAGAACAGCCAAAGGAATAGTGAAAGGTCAATGATGTAGCCCAGGATGGGTTAGATGTAGGCCCAAAGTTTTGCCTTTCCTAAGTAAGATTAGAACAGAAGAAAACTCCAAGGAAAGTTGTGCCAACACCAACACCTAAAGCATTCATCTGACTTGAGTGGGATTTGTTACATAGTGACGAGGCTATAAAATCCAAAAAAGAAAATTATTTGCTATATCATAATCAGGAAAACATTAAATTGACAGATTGCATTGATGCTCTGTGTGCTTAATAGATAATATTAGGAAAGTTTTTTAACCAAAGGAGCAGACATAATTTTGATCTTACAGGAAATTACAAATTTCCACCTAGTACAAAATTAAGTTTAAATTCCTAGTTAAAGAAAATCAATAAAAGAAAGGCAATATATTCAATAGAAATAAAAATAAAATAAGTCAAACATATGATTTCCTGAAGAAACAGGAAACCAAATGCTATTAATATGTGAAGAAATCCTCAACTTTCATAGAACTCGGAGAAATAAACACTAAAATTATACCACTTCATAACCATCCAATGGTAAAAATTAGAACTTTCTAGGATTGAGGGGAAAAGATACCCTTCATATGCAGCTGAAGGTAGTTTAATTGATCAAACCATTCTGAAGACCAATTTAGAAGTACTATTGAAATTTACTATACCTATAACCTCTGAACTATCTATTTAACTCTATGACACATTTAATTTATAACACAAGTAATCTATCACATGAGTCCATTAACAGGTATCTAACTATTATCAATCTACTGTTTTCTATAATGGAATATAATTTGAAATTAAATACATATAATACAAGGTAATGCTAAGAAGTAATAAAATAATTCAAATGTAAATTTCTGAGTGAATGGGCAAATATAACAAAATAATTATTCCCCCAAATATGCATGTTTTTGGGAAACTATTACAAATCTAATAGTAGTGATTAGACAAGCAGAAGTTAAATACACTAAAACTGGGCATCTAATATGTTGAGATGATAGGAAATTAAATGTGGAGAATGAAATGAATGGAACTGAAAGAAAATATATTTAGAAAAATAAAATAAAGGTTCTTATAAACACACATGGTGATAGGGTGCTATGGAATAAAAAGTAAAATCAGTTTAACTTGAAGAATTTGAAGTAGATATTTAAAACTACATCATGGTTTTATACCTAAATAAACAAATTAGTAGATATTAAATGATAATTACTATCATTGTCATAATTATTTTGAAATAAAATTTAGAGGTTGTCGTACTGATTTGGCAGAAATTGATGCCTGTGTTATCTATAATTATCTAGAGACAGCAAAACTTTATAGTTAAGAAGATGGGCTTTGGAGCTAAATTATTTAGGTTTCACTTTTACCTTGGGCGAATTAAATAATGCCTTTGACACTCATTTCCTCAATTTGAAAAATGCACCTAATATGATCATTTTGGCAGCTTATTGCCAAGATGGTCACCACCGATGCCTTCATTCTCAATATCTGCTTTGTATTTTGTCAAATGAGAATGGAATATGTTCTTCCACCTTTGAATTTGAATTAGTCTATGATGGCTCTCACCATAAAATTTCCAAGAAGTGAAGTTATACCAGTTCCAAGTTTAGCCTTAAGGAAACTGGTAACGTCCACCTGTTTTGTTTTTGGGTTTTTTTTTTTTTAACTTACTCTGGAGAAAGGCAACTACAAATAAATTCATTTTGAGATTTCCCGCTGGAAGTCAAAGGTAGCAACTTGAAGAAGCTACATGGCGGAAGGAAATCCTGACAACCTGTAATGGTTCATCTATTCTTGGCTAGACTACAGACAGGTGAGTAAAGAAATGTTTATATAATTCCAGCTGCAGTTGTCCTCAGACTATAATATGAGAAATAACCAAAAGAATATTATCAACCACCAAACAAGTTATAATAAAATGATATGAATAGCTGAGGCAAGAGTGGGTATCTCTGTATTTCTTGTTTCTGACATTAGAGGAAAAGCAAACCAGCTAGCAGAGAAAATTCAGAGAGAACAAACTGAGAAGATAGATACATCATCATCATAACAGCATATATTAATAAGGCAACAGAAGGCATATACTAATAAGGAGCATGGAGAAAGGGGATTTTTAGGAATAATTTTTGCTAAAATAAGATTCTTGACAGTAAACTTAACCAAAGAGGTGAAAGACTTGTACAATGAAAACTCTGGAACATTGATGAAAGAAATCAAAGCTGGTACAAATAAATGTGAATACATCCTGTGTTCATTAAAATTCCAGTCACAATATTCCTTTAAGCTAAAGCCTAATTCGGAGCAAAGTCTCTAATTCCATTCAATTCTATAAAGGCTGAAAGAGATGAGGTAGCTGCAGAAGAAAAGTTTGAAGCTAGCAGAGGTTGGTTCGTGAGGCTTAAGGAAAGAAGTTATCTTGATAACAGAAAAGTGACAAATAAAGCAACAAATGCTTATAAAGAGACTATAAGTAGTTATCCATATGATGTAGCTTGGATATTTAAGGAATGGGACTACACTAAACAACAGGTTTTCAATGTGGATGACACAAACTTCTATTGGAAGATGCCATCTAGGACTTTCATAGCCAGAGAGAAGTCAATGCCTGACTCTAAAGCTTCAGAGGATAGTCTGTCCAATAGTAGGAGCTAATGTAGCTCGTGACTTTTAAGTTGAAGCCAGTGCTCACTTACTGTTCTAAAAATCCTTAAGAATTATGTTAAATTTACTCTATGTAGCCTAATCTAAGATTATGCTAAATCCACCTGTGCTCTATAATGGAAGAACAAAGCCTGGATGACAGCACATCTGTTTACAACATGGTTTACTGAATGTTTTAAGCCCACTATTGAGATCCACTGCTCAGAGGAAAAGAAAAAAAAAAAAAAAACCTTTAATTATATTACTGTTTGTTCATTGACAATGCACCTGGTCACCCAAGAACTCTGGTGGAGATGTACAATGAGATTAGTGTTGTTTTCATGCCTGCTAACACAACATTCATTTTGAAATCCATGGATCAAGGAGTAATATCATCTTCCAAGTCTTAATATTTAATAATACATAAGACTATAGCTGGCATATATAATGATTACTCTGATGGATCTGGAAAAGGACATTTAAAACCTTTAGGAAAAATTCACCATTCTAGAAGCCATTAAGAATATTCATGTTTTATGGGAAGAGACCACAGTATCCACATGAACAGGAATTTGGAAAAAGTTGACTCCGACTCTAATGGATGACTGAGGGGTTCAAGACACCAGTGGAGGAAGTCACTGAAGATGAGGTGGAAATTGTAAGAGAACTAGAATTAGAGGTGGTGCCTGAGGTTGTGACTGAATTGCTGCAATCTCATGAGAAACTTTGAACAGATGAGGAGTTGCTTCCAATGGGTGAACAAAAAAGTAGTTTTGTGAAACAGAATCTGCTCCTATTGAAGATGTGAAAATTATTGAAATGACAACAAAGTATTCAGAATATGAAATAAACAGTTAGCAAAGCAGTGACAGGTTTGAAAGGATTGACCTCAATTTTGAAAGAAATTCTGCTATGGGTAAAATGCTATCAAATACAATACATGCTACAGAGAAATCAGTCATGAAAGATAAAGTCGATGATGCTGTAAACTTCACTGTTTTCATCTCTTAAGAAATTGCCAAAGCCACCTCAGCCCTCAGCCACCAGGATCCTGATCAGTCAGCAGCTGTCAACATTTAGACAAGACCCTCCTCCAGTAAAAAGATTAAGACATACTAAAAAAGTTCAGATGAAGGTTAGCAATTTTTTAGCAATAGAATATTTTGTTATGGTATAGATATTGTTATTTTAGGCAGAATGCTTTTGCTTACTTACTAGACTATATAGTATAGTGTAAACACAATTTTTATATGAACTAGAAAACCAAAAAATTCCTTTGACTTGCTTTATTGTGATATTTGCTTGGTTATGGTGGTCTGGATCCAAACCCACAATATCTCTAAGGTATATTTATATTGGTAATACTTTTTTTGAATGTCCCAGTTGAAACAAGTGAAAAATAGATATAAGTCAGCTATAATATAAGTAATAAAAGAATTAATTATGCACATCTGCACATATCTATACACATACACACTCAAATACAAAATATCCTGATACATATTTATATCTAAAACACAATCTTTTGAGATTAAAATATGCTTAATATATATGGAAGTATATTTTAAAGGAATACAGAGTTCAAGAAAATCAGAATGATTGATACTCATTGCTTCTATTTCTGTATTCTCTGTTTTTAGGTAATCATATCTTCAAAAGTTACAGGATATTTTATCTTTGGCCTCATTCTTTTTTTAACCAACCTGAACCTTATTCTCTCTGCCCAACACACGTCATTTTACCTCTTCCTTTTATATGCTTTCAGAAATTTGCTGGAGTAGCAGGTCTCTTATGCTATACTCCAGTTTTCATACATAAGCTACTAAGTTCAGTAAGAAAGAATGTTGAAGGGGGATGAAGAGTTAGCTCCTTTGTTCTACAGGCTTTACATTTTATACTGAAAGAAAATAGTCCAGTGTTTCCTATCTTTGAATTTATACTGTTTACTTTTCTTCCTTCAAAATGTTTCTTAAAAGTTTGTCATTGTAGGAACTCAACTTAAGACGATATTCTTCTCTATAATGGCTAGACAGTGAATGCTATATAAAAACTAAAATACAAAGAATTATTTCACCTACCAAATGTCAATTAACAATTTTGATTGTGTTTTTACTGAATCAGCTAAATTGTTACACGTGTTCAGATGATTCAAATACAGAATAAATGGATTTAATCCTTTCATTGACAATTTCTTTTGATTAATTAAAATGCAACAAACCACTCTATTTTTTTAGCAGATCTTCTTGTTAAAATATTAGTGAGATCTACTTGGCATAACTGACAAAATTTCTGCAAATACTGGCCTCTACGGTCAAGAGTCCTTTGTCCAGCCACATTATTCTTTGACATCAATTAGATTCTAAAAACTTCAATTATTACAATGATTATGTGTAATTTTAATAGCTACTGTTAGATTACATTAAATATGATGCAGGTTTAAAACTACCTTCAGAAGCATATGACTTTACCTACTTTTCTATACATTTGTTATGAAGTGTCATTAGCAATATAATTCATCAGTTGGCTTTGCCTATAATTCCTTTTTCATACTAGATCTTTAAAATTTATAAACATAAATAATATTAATAACGCCATACATTTAATGAAATTTTCTAAGAAAACATAAAAAAATAAGAAAGTAACCCAAAACTTCTTTTCACCTATCAAATGTGTATAAGCTAAAGATATTGATACATTATTTATTAGCAAATTATACTCTGAAGCACCTGATAAAGTGTTAACATTTGTACTATTCAAATCATGCCATAATTTTTCAAGAAAGGAAACACAAGCAAATATTAAAAGGGCAAAAAAGAAAAGACATACTTCAAACCAAACAACTCAAAATGATTAATATTGGAAAAGATGCTCAAATTTATTAAGCCAGAAATGTGCATATTAAGTTATACCTAAGTTTGACAGAAATTATTGTTATATGACTTATTCCTTTAGTAAATGGGAGGAAAGAGACATTTTAACTTATAGAGACTTTTTTTTAAAGGTTTATTTATTTATTCATGAGAGACATAGAGAGAGAGAGAGAGAGGCAGAGACACAGGCAGAGGGAGAAAGAGGCTCCTCTTAGGGAGCCCGATGCGGGACCCCGGAATCATGGCCTGAGCCAAAGGCAGGCGCCCAACCGTTGAGCCACCCAGGCATCCCTTAGAGACATTTTAATTTTTTTTCAAATCAATCTTTAAATAAATATTAATATAAAATTATAGATATACTGAAGCAAACTAGCTTTTGATGATCCATTCATTCTTATAAATGCCTAACAGCATCAGAATATTTATAGGAGGATGTTATCTTTAAAACAAATTAAAGAAGTTAAAAAATCTTGGAATATATAAAATACTTATTATAGGGGAATGATTATATGTGGTCTTTTCATTCCATATGATAGTATGAAGGTAACAGAAATGAATAAATTCACTGTATGTCAAAGACTTAAAGTTTTTCCAAACATAATATGTAATGATAAAAGCCAGAAGCAGAAATATATTTATAACATAATAAAATTTTATAAAAGAAATAACAGGATCAATTTATGGGTATGTGTTTATCTTTGCACAACTCTGAGGAAATTATGTAGAAACACATCAGATACTTAATATTTATTGATAGATAAAAGAAAGGAGGTAAAAAACATATGTATAAAAGAAAAAATTTACCCATGATTTTAAAATAGTGTTCTAATGGAGTTATTTATTCCAAATTATATGTTAGCATGTATAAAACGTGTAAAAAATAAGATCACTGTAAATATCAATGCTGGTTACCTTATGGTGGATAACTTCAAAGGCATTTAGATCCTTAAAATATTCTTTAATATCCTATTTACTTTAAATATGATATCAAGAGAACACTCATCTCATTTATTCTATTGTCTTATGTTTTTTACTATTCCATCATCACTCCTACAGTTTTATTTATTTCATATATATTTAATTCAAATGTACGGAAGTTCTGTAATCTAAATCTATTTTGTTTGCTTGTGATAATACCTCCATTAAGTCATAGAGAGGATTTTAAAAATGAAAATAAACTGAGGGTTGCTGGAAGAGAGAGAGGAATGGTGTGACAGGATGATGGACATTGAGGAGAACACATGATGTGATAACCACAGAGTATTACATGAGATGGATGAATCACTGACCTCTACCTCTAAAAGTAATAATATATTATATGTTAATTAATTGAATTCAAATTTTAAAATGAATAAAGTGAAGGTTATTTGAGTATAATTTAAATATGGTAAAATAAAAACCTTTAAGTAAACAATTCAATGACTTTTAACAGTATTTGACCCCAGTTTGGGGTCATTATGAAAACTATAAATGCATCTGTATAATTGAGGTCCTGATCAACAATTTCAGATCACTGATAATATTGAAGGAATAAAAGAGATAAAAGAGAAAAATCTAGTCCACATTCTAAAAGAAATTTTGTGAATTCAACAAGATGTTTTAGAATATCTTCTAAAAGGCAATTCTTACTCATTTTTTTTATCTTATTGAGTGAGTTATAGGATATTCTCACATATTTTGAATATTAACCTCTTAGAAGAAAGATGGCTTGATTTAAGGAAGTTTTTAGAGATTATGAATATGTGTAGTATGTTGGTTGTGGCAGTGGTATTATAGATATATGCATGTGTTCAAACTCATCAAGATGTATACATCAAATATATGCATTTATTTGTATATCGATTGTACCTAGATAAACCTTAAAAAATAGGAAGTGACCACATTATATTAAAATAAAAGAAAAGGACAAATGAGTGCAATGTACTTTAGATTGATACTGAAAAATATATAATACCGGCTAAAATAATTGCTAAAATTGATTTGCATAATACTTACTCTTTTTAATCAGTATGTGAGTTTTGTGATATGAAGAGTAACTCTGTTTCCCCCTGAGAAATATTCACAATTCTTTCCCTGAAATAAGTTAACATCCTCTTCTCAATATGATTTGGAGAAAATTAATATGACAAACTATATGGCACTTTATACCTCCTCCATATAAAAATACCAAGTGATTTATGGTAACAACTTTGAAAACTTTCGCACATGATGTTCTCTTGTTCTTCGAGCTTAAATTCATCAATTCACATTTGTTCTTCAAGCTTAAATTCATCAATTCACATCAATTCACTTTTATTATGAAAAGTCTAGTCAGTGCTTGGGAACTTTTTGGGAATATATACTATATGTCTTAATTTTTCTTAGTAATAGAGTCAATAAAATTTTCAGTATTTTGGTAAGTAAAAATCAGTAATTTTTAATTTTAGAATTTTATTTTCAGGTTTTTTTTTAAAGATTTTATTTACTTATTTGACAGAGAGAGAGCACAAGCAGGGGGAATACCAGAAGGAGGAGAAGCAGATCTCTACTGAGCAGGGAGCCCAATGTGAGGTTCTATCCCAGGACGCTGGGATCATGATTTGAGCTAAAGGCATACCCTTATTGAAGACTGAGCCACCCAGGTGCCCCTATTTTAAGTTCAATAAAACTCAAATTTAATACTTAATCAACTGTGATCAAGTTTATCTTCCAAAAAATGGCTGCAATAATGTCTCCATCCCACATATTCCTCAAGAAACTTCCACTACTCTAGGAAGACCTGAAGTCTAATTTCCTTCCTTTGAATTTGGGCAAGCATGTAACTTACTAGTAACTTAAAGAATATGGTAGATATGAAACTGCAAGACTTTCAAAGTTAAACCATAATAGATGAGGCAACACTTACCTTATTAAATAGGTTACTTGTTTTGGGGGCATTCCATTGGTTTTCACAAATTTTACTACTCAGACTCGTTTACTGGAGAGACTGTATTTGGGGTTCAGGCTGCTGAACTCCCACCTAACAGATCACCACATGAGCGAGCATTTTTTTAAAGATTTTATTTATTTGAGAGAGAGAGAGAACAAAAGCAGGGGGAGTTGCAAGTAGAGGGAGAGGGAGAAGCAGGCTCCTGCTGAGCAGGTAGCTGGATGTGGAGCTTAATCTCAGGACCCTGAGATCATGACCTGAGCCCAAAGCAGATGCTTAACTGATTGAGCCACCCAGGTGCTCCAAGTGAACATTTTGGGTGGCCAACCAAGTTGAGCCTTAAATGGACTACCACTCCAGGCAACATTTGACATAATCTCATGAGACTCAAGTGAGAATTGCCCAACCAAACATTTCCTGAATCTTGACCTAAAAAATCATAGGTAATATAGAAATTATTTAAGTTTTGGAGTAATTTGCAATGTAGCAATAATAAATGAAATATCATTCATTAAATAGAAAGTGTGAAATGCGTAGGCAATTTGAGTCAACCTCTCACTTATCTTGAGAGTCCTAATTAGACACATAAATATTAGTGACAAAAGGAACAGTAGGAATAAGTGTAATTTTTCATTTTAATATTGAGGTACATGGCCTAGAGAAGACAACTACTTATCAGTAGATTAGGGACCAGAACACATTTTCATGATTGCTAGTCTAGTATTTTTCAGTATTTCTAAATATCTCTACATTTAGAGAGTTTAAGTAACCATAGAATATTAATTGATATTTTATTAATTATTCCTATTTTCTTTCTTTTAAAGAAATTAACCCCTGCATATCTTTCTTTGATTCTCAAACTCATCCCCAATACCTATATTTAAAGTTGACTTTGTACAAAGTACTATATTAAAGACTGAGGGATTAAACATGAAAATCTCATGTAACTGAAGTGGAAGTTTATTATTTAATATAGAAGACATTTAACTCTTAAAATTATGAATAAAATATGATTAGTTACATAAGAGTTCCATTTTAAATATTCTTATAAAATAAGGAAGAAAATTTGATTCAATAAAACATCAGATTTATGGCTATCAATGATGTTTGAATTAGCTTTCAAAGAGTGGATTTTGTTTTAATAAATAGAGGTGTATAGTTACAGCTTTTCAAAAAGAGCATATGCTGAACAAAGGCATGAAAACAAGTTATATTAAAGAGATGTGACTGTCCTCACATGCCAGGATATAAGATATGTTTGTGTATACTGAGTGGCAAAATGGAGAAGAGGAATGAGTCCTGGAAGATGATAATGGACATGTTGATTGGCCATATGGCAAAGTGTCTCTGATACTATACTGAAGGGACAGGAGGGCAGTATCATAAATTAATCATGGTCAAGATACTTCCCAAAATATGAAAAACTTTTATTACTAACTCACCAGCAATAATAGATTAAACTTTTGATTGTGCTGTTTAAAATGTATTACCATCCAGTTACTCTTATCTTAGATTTTTTAGACTAGATCCATTTTAATTGTGATTTTAATTTAACATAACCCGCTATAATAGTCAGCTGTGATAATACTTATTACCACTTTGGGTAACTAGTAACTTGATTCACAAGCATCACTCAATAACAAATCTAGCTGCTCAAGCAAATAACTCAAATAAGTATCTAAAAGGTAGATATGACATAGTTGCAAATGATCCACCCTGTTCTAGGAAATAAATGAGTGTTTCATGTCTATAAGGCATTATTTGTTTTTATAAAACAATTATTCCAAGCCAGGGAGTTTTATCCTAGAAATTTTACTTTTTTCAGAGCACAATTCCTTTTCATAAAAAGCCTACTTATAGGGCCTGGACAATCAACTCATGCAGTGGTTTAGCTAGTCAATTATTCAGGCTTTTCAAGCAAATACTTGTTATGTGCTTGACCCTCTATTATGAGTTGGGAAAAAAAAAGGCCATAACATCCCCTCCTGCCCTGCCTCTTTTTTTCTTTCCGTAAAATAAGTATGCAAAATGAAGCTCAGTAGGAAGTCAAAGATCATCTTTCCAATATTAGGGTTATTTATGGCCAAAAGTTACCCTGACACACCTGAAAGCTCAGAGCAGAATTAAAATTATAATCTTGTCATTATATAGAGAAAACATTTATTTGACCACTAGTATGTAAATTCACCAAAAAAAATCTGTTTTGACAATTTTAATTAACTCCATTCTCCTACTCACAGAAATAGCGATTTATATATCATATCCTTTATTTTTCAAGCCCAGTATTCCAGAAAATTAGTATATTTAAGACATAGCTAATGAATATAGTAACCATCCCAACTGAAGGTACATTTGAGCAATTGAAAATGCCCAACCAAAGGGGATATCCTGGTATCAAATAAAGAAGGAAAAAACCCATCATACAGGATAAATACAATCATTTTACTATAGATATTTAGCCAAGAACCAATTTGGCTTTCAGTTCATTAGCTTCCATAGCCGAGGAAATAATTTGAAATTTTAAATCAGCTTGCCCTCTATCTGAAAAAGAGGATAATGGACTCAATGAGTCACACATATAATAGCAGGTAAAGGGTGTCTGGAAAGCATGCATGAATCTATCATTGTTCATTAAATCAGAATTTTCAAAGTGAATCAAAAGGAAGATGCACTTTAAAAATATTATGTGTTATTGCAAATTTGACTTAGAAACAGAACTATAGATTGCCCAGGGTTTCTCTTCTACAAATAACAATGTGCTACAGTATGGATTAGCTGCAACATATGGAGAAATTCGAAGCTAAAAAATAATAAGCCTTGTTGCTTACTTTCATTAATTTCCTAACAATGAAGTAGATACAATAAAGCTAGCTGAGATAACTTTCTTACTCTTTTAATGCCTGTGAATACTTTAAAAGATTCTTGAAAACCTTTAGGAGAGATTTTTAGGGAGTGTAAGAATTACTAAGGGTGGGGTAGGAGTGGGCAAGTCAAACATCCTGGGGAAGCTCATAATCAGAGCCAGCCCTATTGCACATCAGGGAGAGAAACAAGCTCAATATGGTTTACTCAGAGTTCATTTACATATATATTAAATATATATCACTGCTTTGGAGATAATCACAGTTTTCAATATTTATAGTTTAGAATCAATGGCAACATCACTTACTGTATGTGGCATTAGAACAAAAAATACTAATTAGGTGGAGTATTCTCAAATTAGTTTTATTTCACTGACTAGCTACAGGATAATTGGAATATACATGATGGAAGGGAAATATCCATATTATGCGAGACATCTAATGTTGAAACACTGAGAAAAAATAAGCAGGGACAACAGAATGATAGCGCTATGACTTGCATCTTTGTGGTGGCACAAGCTTATCATCCATACCCATGAAACAGATAATTTAGCACTTATGGCAAAAGAACCCTAATTTTAATTTGCCTCCAAATTCCAAACACCCTTGAAGTACTAACTATGGTGAACCAACCTATTATGTAGTGATTAAAAGTGTGAGCTCTGGAGTTAGATCCTCTGCATCCTAAAATTACCCCCACCACTTACTATACATGTAGGATCTTGGGCAAGTTATTTCCTTCTCCATGCCTTCATTACTTCATTTGTAAAATAATGGTATCGACTATACCTATTTCATATAGTTGTTCTGAGATTTAAATGGATTAACTCTTATTAAGGATTTATAATTGAACCTGGCAGGTAGTATGCACACAAGTAATGTAATCTACTAATGTTACACTTTAAAATGCATTTTATTCCATTTTACTTGCTTTATCACTGATCTTATCTATCTATCTATCTATCTATCTATCTATCTATCTAATTTTAT
This sequence comes from Canis aureus, assembly GCF_053574225.1. Lineage (NCBI taxonomy): Eukaryota > Metazoa > Chordata > Mammalia > Carnivora > Canidae > Canis > Canis aureus. Next base: position 11,991,397 of record NC_135617.1, on the reverse strand, counting down.
CCTGGTTCCAAAAAAAAAAAAAAATAGTCATCACATGGTTTTTTGCTAACAGAAAACACAGAAATTTCCTTTATAAACATTGTCATGCCATTCTAAGCTTTCCATGTTTATTAGAACAGTCTTTTTGTTTTTTGATATAAAAACATATAGTAATTGTCTTAAACAATAAATGTAAATTCCACATAAGACATCCATGCAATATTGAAGAGAACTCCATTTCATTTTACACAAGAACACTGTATTACCTACTTTGAGCAGAAATGTAATCATACACATTTTTAATGGTTGTATAAAGCTGGAGGAGTGAGTGTTAGTCCAGATCCCAGTGAAAAATTAACTTTCTGCAAAAGTCACTTAAAACAATTTAATTCAAACTTGGGGAAAAAAGTAGATTTTGTTAGAGATCACAGAAGACAAACAACACTTTTATTAAAGAGAGTCATAGAGCTGCAAGATAACGCACAGTTTCAATCTTGTAGGTTAGGTAAGCAGTAAGGCTCTTTATGCAGATACTTTTTATGCTGAAGATGAAGTGTTGAAAACAATGCTATAAAAAATACTTGATGGTTGCTCTCCAGGAAAGATGGGAATATAAGGTCTCAGCTCATTTGAATAGACTATTTCACGTATACTTCAGAGAGACAGCTCCAAACTCCAACACAAACTCTCAACAATAACTGATAAATAACAGTGAAACTTCTATAGTTTACAGCAGATACAGAAATTTGTACATAATAGTATGCAGTATGTACGTTATGCAGTGAAAAGGGCAGGAAATAGGTGGAAGAAGTTACAAAGGACCCCGCCGAACAGGTCCCGTCTGCAGGCTGAAGGGTGGAGCACCTATGAAAGGAATAGAACAAACCTTCTCCCAGAATGGAAGGAGTGCTTAGGAACTAGCTTGCTGTCTGCCATTTTCTCACAGTGTAATGGCTTCCCTATTATAAATAATGTTTAGAAATGATGCTCAGCCATAAAATAATATCTATCAGTAGTCATAAAATGTCCAGCACTGAAGATCAATACTGACAATACTGAGAAACTTGCTCAAAATAAAAACCCTTAAAAAAAATAAAAAATAAAAAATAAAAAAATAAAAACCCTTACTCCAAGACCATGTACAGGCATGAATTTTCAATGTATATTTTCTATGTTATGAAAAAGTTAATGTGAGCACATTAATATGCAGACTACTCCAGAATCACTAAAATACCCAAAACTATTGGCAAACAAACCTTAAACCAGTATCTTCCAATATCTTCATAAGACCTTAGCATTGTCTTCCTCTGTGAGATTTCTCTTCATGTCTTTTGCCCATTTCATGATTGGATTGTTTGTTTCTTTGGTGTTGAGTTTAATAAGTTCTTTATAGATCTTGGAAACTAGCCCTTTATCTGATACGTCATTTGCAAATATCTTCTCCCATTCTGTAGGTTGTCTTTTAGTTTTGTTGACTGTATCCTTTGCTGTGCAAAAGCTTCTTATCTTGATGAAGTCCCAATAGTTCATTTTTGCTTTTTTTTCTTTTGCCTTCGTGGATGTATCTTGCAAGAAGTTACTGTGGCCGAGTTCAAAAAGGGTGTTGCCTGTGTTCTTCTCTAGGATTTTGATGGATGGCCAACATGCATATGAGAAAATGCTCTGCATCACTTGCCATCAGGGAAATACAAATCAAAACTACAATGAGATACCACCTCACACCAGTGAGAATGGGGAAAATTAACAAGGCAGGAAACAACAAATGTTGGAGAGGATGCGGAGAAAAGGGAACCCTCTTACACTGTTGGTGGGAATGTGAACTGGTGCAGCCACTCTGGAAAACTGTGTGGAGGTTCCTCAAAGAGTTAAAAATAGACCTGCCCTACGACCCAGCAATTGCACTGTTGGGGATTTACCCCAAAGATACAAATGCAATGAAATGCTGGGACACCTGCACCCCAATGTTTATAGCAGCAATGGCTACGATAGCCAAACTGTGGAAGGAGCCTCAGTGTCCAACGAAAGATGAATGGATAAAGAAGATGTGGTTTATGTATACAATGGAATATTACTCAGCTATTAGAAATGACAAATACCCACCATTTGCTTCAACGTGGATGGAACTGGAGGGTATTTTGCTGAGTGAAGTAAGTCAGTCGGAGAAGGACAAACATTATATGTTCTCATTCATTAGGGGAATATAAATAATAGTGAAAGGGAATTTAAGGGAAGGGAGAAGAAATGTGTGGGAAATATCAGAAAGGGAGACAGAATGTAAAGACTGCTAACTCTGGGAAACGAACTAGGGGTGGTAGAAGGGGAGGAGGGCGGGGGGTGGGAGTGAATGGGTGACGGGCACTGGGGGTTATTCTGTATGTTAGTAAATTGAACACCAATAAAAAATAAATAAAAAAAAAAAGACCTTAGCATTGTGCTGTATGTATGTGTACATGTGTGTGTGCATATGAAATCTAGGAAGAAATGAAACAAGTGAAGAAATTGATGACTGAGATATTATAGAGGAAAATAGTCACAAGTTATTTGCTAAGATTAGCATCAGTGATTTTCGCCAGTAAATTAAAACTCAATTGAATCAAATAAATCCTACTATATAACACCATCTTATAACAACTCATATAATCACATATTAATATTTGTATAAGAAAAACAGAAAACATAAAAGAGAATGCAGAACTTGGACCAAAATTAAATTAGTTTTTTTTTAAATAAGCCTTACTAAAATAAACCAGAACTTACAAGATTATTTTAAAATTTCATTGGAATAATAAAGATCTATAAGAAGTGAAATCAGTTTTTTTCAAAAAGAAGTGATTTGGGGAAATGTATGTCCTTTAAGTTTTCTAAAAGGTATGATAGTAGTAATAGTAATAGTAATAGAAAGAAGCAAAAAAGGACTGAAAACAGTGACTAATGAAATAGAATTGATAACTCAAAGACCAAATAATGGAGTTTAAAGATGTGATTTTAAATGGATACGCAAAGTAAGATTTTGTATCTGGTGTTAGAGAAAACTCTATGGAAAATAAAACTAGATTTCAACTGAAAATTTTGTAACCTGTATTGTATAGATACGGAATTCAGATATGTTAAAGATCTAAATGTGAAAGTAAAAGTAATGTAGCTGCTAGTATTTATGATATAACTATTTAGAATATATTCAGCCTAGTAGTGTGGAGAATTTCAAAAAGGGCTCTAGCATAAGACTAAATAAATAAGTGAATATATTTGTAAAGAAATATGATTCATTTGATTTCATCAAAATTATGGATTTCTGTACAAAGAGTGACTACATAAACTCAGTAGGCCAATAATGGCTTGTAAAATAGAATTTTTAATATAGACAATAAATAAAAGCTAATATCAAGACGATTTAAGAAACTTGTGTAAATCACCCAGAAACACAATGGAAACATAGATAAGAACATGAATAGATAACACTCAGGAGTGGAAACCTGAATGATAGTAAATCTATGAAGAAATTCTCAAATCATTAGAAATAGAAAAAAATAGTATTTAAGGCAACAGTGAGATAGATCCCAGTTTTCTCCATCATATTTACAATATTAGAAAATTGCATGATGCCAGAATCTAAACAGTCTTAGACAACATAATGATAAAAGTGACATTCTAGCATCTTGACTGTATTCTGTTGATTAGGAGCAAGTCAGAGCTCTTTCTCACACTTCTTGAGAAGGAGATTATAAAAGGAAATGAATACTGGAAAGTCAGGAGCATTTGTGGTCACCTTGGGACTTGTCTGTCACAGTCTGCCCTCTGGCTCCTGAAGATTTAAGTTCCCACATATAAAATGTAGTAACTTCCTCCTAAAGTTCTCAAAGGTGATGGTCAGTTTCATAAGTCCAGTTGGCCAGGCTGCAATTCATAGGTATTCAATAAAACAGTAACCTCAGTGTTGCTGTAAAGGTGTTCTATAAATACGATCAATGTCTACAATCACTTGACTTTATGTAAAGATCATTTTATAATCTGAGTGGGCCTGATTCAGTCAATTGACAGGCCTTAAAAGCAGAACTGAGGTTTACCTGAAGACAAAATTCTGCCTGTGGACTGCAGCTTCGACTTTGTGCTTGAGAGTTCCAGCCTCCCCTGTGGATTCTGGACTTGTATACAGCCCTCACAACCAAATAAGTCAATTCCGTAAGATAATTTTCTTTATATAGAAAGATACCTACTACTGGTTCTATTTCTCTGATTGGCACATCAAGATACTCATCACAAAAGAACATGAGCTCAAAGATCAAAACCTCATCATCTCAAAGCATCGAGACTGATGAGTTTTCTGGTTTTAATTCATTAAATATAACTCCTAGGGCGCACGATTCCTCTCAAGTTTTGGACCCATGAAACCAAAGAGAGAACTTATCTGCTTCCAACATACGCACCACTATAATGGTGCAACACAGGATAAAATCTGTAGACATTTTGATTGAAAAGAAGAGTGAGTGCAAGGAAATTTCCTCTTAATCTTTTTACCCGTTAACTGCAACGAAGTGTCCCCTCTCAAACTCCCCTCAGATGCTCTATTGTGGAGAACCATTCATTATAGTTATACTTCTGACTTCTTTTCATATCCTATATTGATCTTTATTTCTTAGCAACCCTTTTTTCTATGTTATGGTTTGAGGTTACAGATACATGCAAAATTTGTGTAAAACTAAATTGCATTGCAGTTGTTCATTCATTGTGGTTACTGGGTTAATTTCTGAAAGGGAGAAAAATGATAAAGATATTTACACTCTACTTATACTAAAACTATAAACCTTATGCATAAATTATGGAGAAAATGTTAAAAGGAGATCAGGTAATAGTGGGAGGAACACATCAATATCCTTTTTAGAGGACTTGTAGTTAGGAGGATTGCTTCCAGCACAGTTTGTAAAGTAAAAGCAAACAAATACTATAATGCTAGACAAAAAGTCTACAGGAATAATTTTTTAAACAATTAAACAGCCTATAATAGATTATACAATAGAATTAATGTTCCTGAAATAAAATCTTGAAGATGCAGAGGTCAAAGCAGGTTTCAATGTAATCAATAAGGAATAAACAACACAGAGATTTGTTGTTGACATTTTGAACAGGGAGTTTATAGAAACCCATTTTAGTGAAGGAAGATGCTCTACAGAATTTTAACTTGTGATCTTTTATTTTTCCTTTATCTGCTGTTTTTAAAAAGCTCCAGAGAGTGACTTTAGATAACTAGAAGGATAAACACTTTTGATGCAGGGATAGTATTTTGACTTGTGTGTGGGTGAGAAGTCAACAGGGATGAAGGAGGCAAACCTCTTAATCTTTGTAATCTTTGCACTACATCGAGGCAGTCAAGCTCCAGAGATGGAAGATGATTTAACACTTAGTAGTTAATGGTTTTATAGAAAATACTGCTTTTTAAAATTCAATCTTATTTGAAAATTATTTTTTTATTATTTTTCCAGGAAAAAAAGTGAGATAAGTCCTTTTCATTTCAAAAATTGAAAAAGAAAACAGATAAATGCCATGGAAAGATTACATGGACTGAAATGGCATAAGATCCCAACAAAAGAGTGCTGAGTGTTTTGGGGGTAGCTAGAATGGTGAGGATCACAAAGATCATGCTGTCGTCCTCCTGAGAGCCCAAAGCTTCCCAACAGGAATTCATTTGGCTTGGTTGGTATGGAGTAGGAGGGTGGTGAGGTAGGAGGGATTAGTTTTATTAATTTTCTCATGTTTCATGGCAATAAAAAGAACTTGATTGTGAAGTTTAAAATATGGATTTCTTCAGAAAGCTTAAGGTAATCACTAGAAGAAAAAAAAAAAAGATACATATCCCAAATAGTTAGATGGGAAAAGAATTCACCAAGGAAACACACAAAATGCACAAAATCTGGAAGCACCATTCAATGAACACTCCCAAGCCAAATTCAATGGTCTAATCAGATAAAAGGAAAAACACCAAGGACATCATGTCTATACTGTATTCCTTTTGAACTCCTTAATTCAGCTACTATTTTAGTGGCACAAAATACTAAACTCCAAGGAAAAACCTTGCATGAACTACCAGGGCTTTACATCATTCCCGCATTTTAAATGCACATTAGCTAAAACACATTAGTGACTACATGCGGTCTTAACATCACATTTTAATGTTTTCTATTTTTTCTTTTTCTTTTATATGCACATATATACGCATATGCACATGGACAATCATCTCTTGTCTAACCCATCAGAATAATTTTCTAAATATCGTTTCTGTGAGTCAACATCAATTGCCTGGACCAGTGCAGCAGCATTCATATTGTCTCCCTTTTGCCACCAAAATTGTATTTTCTACAAGTCAGCCAGTGAGATTTTGAAAACCTTAGATCATATTATTCCTTTCCTTAACACTTTTTAATGAGGATACCTGGGTGGCTCAGTCAGTTAACTATCCAAATCTTGATTTTGGCTCGGGTCATAATCTCCAGGGATTGGACTCCAGGTTTGGCTCCATTGTGGGAATGGAGCCTATTTAATATTGTCTCTCCTTCTCCCTCTACCCCACCTCCTCTACCATGCTGGTACATGCACACATGCTCTTTCTCTTTCTCTCTCAAAAATAAGAAAATACAAAATTTTTAATGACTTCACCATTTCAAGTAAAATAAAATAAAAATTCCATGACATGGCCTACAAGGCCCAACATAATTTGTTTTCATAATGTTTTCAATTTCTGATTTATTTTCCTCTTTATTATGAAAATAATAATATGACAGCCTTCTCCTCTAACACTTTTCCCCAGTATTATTTCAACTCCCACAGAGAACAATTGACAGTTTGGTATATATTTCTAGGCAAATTTTCTATTTCCAAGTGTTTTAGTTGCCTATTGCTAAAATAAATTAACACAATCAAAATGGTTTGAGCATCACAGATATATTATTTTATATGTCAAAAGTTGGCCATGGGTTGCACAGAATGAAAATATAGATATCAGCAGTACTGCTTATCTTTCTAGAGGCTCTGGAGAAAAAAAAAATTTTTTTTCTTGCTTTTTCAACTTCTAGAGACTTCCTGCATTCTTTGGCTCCTGGCCCCCTTTCTCTGTCTTCAATGACAGCATTGAAGGGATATAGTTTTTCCACACTACCATCTCGTATTTAGAGAACCAGACAAAAACCGTTTTTTTTTTTTTTTTTTAAAGACCTTTAAGGACTCAAGTGATTAGATGGGCCCACCTAAATAATCCAGTATATTCTATCTCAAACTCAGCTGATAAACAATCTTAATGGCATCTACAACCTTGATTCTCCATTGCTGTGCAAGGTAACAGTCACAGGTACTAGGGATTAAGATGTGAACATCTGAGGCTTTTATTCTGCTACCACAAATATTATTTTTTGTTTTAGTCTTGTAAGAAAAAATCAGATCAAATTGCTTGGCTTTATTAATTTTATCTCCCTATAATAATAACTGTTGTATTTTCTATTTTAATACACAGATTTGCTTCATTATGTTTAAAAACGTATTATTCCAGAGTATGGCTATCAACTAATTTAATTACCAGTCCCTTGTGATGATTGGACGTTTTTATAAATTTTGCCATTATAAACAATGATGCAGACATCAACCTCATGCCTATTTATAGTTTGTACATGTATTATTATATTTATTGGGCAGATTCATAGACATAAAGTTTCTGGGTCACTAGCAAATTTACATCTAAAATTGCTTTAAAAATTCAAGGTGCTCAAATCACTTGACATCCATAAAAGTAACTATTATGAATCATTTATTTTCTTTATCTGATTATTTAAAATAACTTTTATTTCATTGTTTGATTTGCCTTGTGCCTAATTACTAATGCAGAGAGACTTTGGCTCATATGGTCTTATAAGATAAACGCCTCCTTATAGTTTATTGGCCATTTGACATTTATTTGTAGAGGAAAATTTGGAATTTAGCTCATTTCTTAATTATTTTTAATTATGTCAATAATTACTTTAATTATTTAATCCTATCACATATATTTTAATTTTGATTTTAGAGCCTTTTATCTTACATAAAGTAGGTAGTAAATTTTGAAGTCTTTTACTTTTATGCTTTCTGAGTTTGTGTCTTCCTTAGAAAGTAGTATGTTTGTGTGAATGCATTTTGTTTGTTTTCCCACATCAGGCCTAACAGGTATTTTCTTATGTTATAAGATTGTTTTTATTTTAGTCATTTACATTTGTTTACTTTGGTATGTTCACTTTTTTAACTTGTATTTATTTTTGACAAAAATTCTTAAATACTTAAGGTATATAATGTAATGTTCTGATATGTGTACACTTTGTGAAATAATTCCTACCATCAAACTAATTAATATATTCATCACCTCCCACAGTTACCATGTCCATTTGTGTAAATGTTGTGGATGAACCTGGATAAACTTATGTTAGTTGAAATAAACAGATACAGAAAGACAAATACTGCATGGTTTTACTCATAAATTAAATTTAAAAAGAAAAGAAAAGAAAAGAAAAGAAAAGAAAAGAAAAGAAAAGAAAAGAAAGAAAAAAAAACATGTCAAACTCTCAGTAACAGAGAATAGAATGGCAGTTACCAGAGGCTGGGAGGTGGTGGGAAAGGGGAGATATTTATCAAAAGGTACAAATCTTTAGTTATAAAATTAATAAGTTCTGGAGACCCAATGTACAGTATGATGACTATGATTGACAGTAATGTATTGTATACTTGAAATTTGCTAAGAGAGTAGATTTTAAGTGTTCTCATCACACACAAAAAAAGTTGTGTTTTCTTTGTATTTAATACTTTAGTCAATACTTTAGGCGTTTAAATACTTAAAGTCATTTAATACTTTAGTCTTGAATAATGTTCAATAACATGATTTAGAAATCTATGGTTTCAGAGTCAATAACTAATTCCCATGGACAATATACATTCAGTTCTGCTGTAACACAACATAGGCATTCTTAAAAATCATTATGGTATGCATAATTGTTAAATAAAAATACAATCTTACTGGAAAAATGGGGTAGGGGAAACATACTAAAAAAGTCTGATCAGCAACACATAGAAAACCAAAAGTGAGAATCTAAGGAAAACAATGACAGATTTCATTATGTATTAAATGGTTAACAAGCATAAATCCTAGTAAATATGATACTTAATCTAGAAAACAAACAGTTTGCAGAAGTGAGCATTGAAAGGATTGCAGCTTATGAATAATTTGAAGGGGTAAAAGGAGGAGAAAATTCCAACACCAGATGTGCATGGGTATGGCTCATAATATACACAATAAACTAAGTAGCTGGTAATTGAAATGTGAGTGTGTTTTGTATATTCCTATAAGGCTCCACTTTGCTGGGTGCAATTTGCTGCATTTGTTTAGTGCTTTTCTAGGATGAAATTACACATGAGCAAATGGGAAATTTACACTATATTTCTTTTTTTTTCCTGTGATCTATCAATTATATTAGAACAAAGTCATGTTGTAAAAACAGGCATTATAGCAGAACTGAGTATAATTAGAAATGTGACCTGAATCATAGCCTATGTCTTTTTATATGCATGAGTCACTTTTTGTGTACTTCATCTGATCTATTTGTTTCCTAGACATTGTCAGTTATAGTAATTAATTGTATCAATTATCTTTTCTTATTTTTCTTTTTAGGTACATTATTGGCCATTATTACACATTTTATGTTTTACCCACAGTTTAGAATGTTTTTTAGAATTTCACAAAATCTGGATGTGCTTTATTAAGAGAGTGTTGAATGTATAAAATGAGAAATACATACTTTTACAACATAATGGTGCAGCTTTGCTGTCTCTTAAGTTTTGCACAATGGAACCCTCTGGCCTCAATCAGGCTACTAACTCTGAGACACCAGTCTGTGCTCTTGATTTACTTCAGCAGAGCATATTTCCATGTTGCCTTGGAAATTTTTTATTCACCCTACTATCAATTAAGAGCTAGAACTAGGCTGTTCTAGTACATCTCTGGGAAAATTCTGTGAATTGGGTTGAACTGGAGGGTAATTCATTCTAGAGTCTTCTTCTCATAACCCGTGGACAGTGAGTACTCCTGAGAAAAGCATGACAATTCAGGGTCTGAATTTATAGTTGGCTACATTAAATTTGTTCCAAGACAACAAAGTGAAAACTCCAAGGATATTTGATAACTTTCGAACTTAGGGATTTAAAGATTTAATTATGATCAAAGAAGAATAAAACAAGTACAATAATAAGGATATAAGATAATAAGCTAGAATCTGTAAAGGAAAAACTAAATCTGACACAGGTATCTAGAAAAAAATTTAGGGGAATAACATCTGTGCTAAATTAAGTAATAAGTTATGCTTTGATAAGCAGAATGGAAACTGACATGATAGATTGAAAGAATATTATGGGATCCCTGAGTGGCGCAGCGGTTTAGTGCCTGCCTTTGGCCCAGGGCGCAATCCTGGAGACCCGGGATCGAATCCCATGTCGGGCTCCCGGTGCATGGAGCCTGCTTCTCCCGCTGCCTATGTCTCTGCCTCTCTCTCTCTCTCTCTCTCTATCATAAATAAATAAAAATTTTAAAAAAAGAAAGAATATTATGAGTGTATGTTTCAAGTAGTCATATCCATCCATTTTTTGGAACACAGAGTAGTACAGAATGACTAAAGTGTTATATATTTAGAAGAAAGTATTGAGATACAAGTCTCAAGTGCTGGACAGGTCTTGATAGTAGAGATCATGTGTCAAGCATCTTGCTTTGGAAGGCGCGAGAACAAAATATGTTGGAAGCCATTAAATACACACATATGGCTATAAGACTTTGGTGAAAGTGGGACAGAGAAAGCTTTATTTGTTAATAAAGAAAAACATAATACCCTATAAACAAATTATAAAACCAAGAAATGGGAATCGATGCATCATAGTGGTAAGACTGAGACTCCTACAGTGAACTTCATGGGCTCAAAGCCTTGTTGTACTATATCCTAGATGTTGTTAAGACCGTAAGCAAGTTAGTCAATATTTCTATGCTCATGTTTCTTTATCTTTAAAGTGAGGGTGAAGATAACAATACTTTTTAGATTATTTTAAAAATTAGAATTGTATCCTCCAAAGCAGCTAAGAATATACAATGGGAAAAAGGGAGTCTCTTAATAGATTATATTAGAAAAAGTAGACCACTCCATTCAAAAGAATGAAACTAGATCCCTATTTTGCACCATACACCCCCCCCATACACACACACACACACACACACACACACACACACACAATTCAAAATGGGTTGAAGACTTGAATGTAAGATCTGAAACAAACTAATAAATTACCTAAAATATAGGAGGTACATTTGATGTTGGTCTTGGCAAATGTTTTTTTTGGATTTGACACCAAAAGCAAAGGCAACAACATCAAAAAATGAACAAGCATGACTACATCAAACCAAAACCACTTTGCACGGCAAAGGAAACCATCAACACAATGCTATCACAAAGAGCAGAGATAACAAGTATTGGTAAGGATATGGAGAAAAGGGAACCCTTGTGCATTGTTGATGGTAATGTAAGTTGGTGTAGCCCCAATAGAGGAAAGTATGGAAGCTTCTCAAAAAATTGATAATTTAATCACCTTATGATCCAAAAGTTCCATCTCTGATCATATATCTAAAGAAAAGAAGATCACTATGTCAAGGAGATACCTGTTTATTCCAGGAGGCAATTTACAATGGGCAAGACATGGAAACAACCTAATTCCATTGAATGGATAAAGAAAAATATATCTAGATAATGGAATATTGTATAAAACAGAAGGAGGACAGGGAAGGGATGCCTGGGTGGCAGGGAAAGGATGCCTGGGTGGCTCAGTGGTTGAGCATCTGCCTTTGGCTCAGCGCATGGTCCTGGAGTTCTGGGATCCAGTCACACATCAGGCTCCCTGCATGGACCCTCCATCTCCCTCTGCCTGTGTTTCTGCCTTCTGCCTCTGTCTGTGTCTCCCATGAATAGAAAACAAAACAAACAAACAAACAAACAAAAAACCCAGAAGGTTGGAGGAAATCCTCCCATTTGGGACAACATAGATGTACCTTGAAGACATTATGCTAAGTGAAAAAAGTCAAACAAAGATATACATCTCACTTATATGTAAATTCTAAACAAACAAACAACTCATGGAAACAGAACAGATCAGGGATTGTTAAATGTGGTGGGTATGGGGTGAAGGCATATGTAAAGGTGGTCAAATGTCTGAACTTCCAATTATTAGATAAACAAGTTCAGGGGATATAATGCTCATCATTTTTATTATTGTTAACAGCGCTGTATTATATATTTGAAAATTGCTAAGAGAGTAGATCTGAAAAAGCTCTCATCACACACACATGCAAGATTTGTTTTCATAATGTCATTCTAAGGAAGAGGGCAACCACTTCACTTCTGTATTAATGACTCACATTCACTTAACCTCTTTGTAGATCCCTTCTATAATATTCATATTCATTCATTTCCTATTTCATCTTACTTTAGGTAACTACAAATGCAGGGCATGCTTATACAATAAGAATAAAATCTATTTACACATAAAACTTTAAAAGTATTATTTAAAAAAAATATTTGTATCTAGTTGGTTTGATTTGGAATACCCTGTTGCTTACCATCACACAACCTAAAGAAACCCTCTAGAGTCCTTCCCATATTAAAAATAAAGCCCTTCTTTATATAATTCATACACAATTTATGCTCAAATGTGATTTTCTGAGAGCCCTGTGTAATTTCTTTCTTAAATTTAATTCTTCATTTCTCTAATATATCTAAATGAAGTAAAACTTTTAGACACTGGCTTGGATGAATAAACTTCAAAGGTAATTATGATAAATGTAAAATTGAACAAATACAAATCTTTGCTTTGGTTTAAATATACTGCAGTAATCAGGATAGCTTATAATATGATTGTCACTGTCACATTTAGATGCCCTTTGTTTCCTTTCTCCATACTCCCACTCTTTCAGATTATCCACATGAAAGCTTTGACTGTATTCGTTAATCTTTTCCCTACCTGAATCCAAAATGCTGTTTCCTATCACAATTGGCTTCAGAAAATGATAATAAAATTACAAAGAAAGGATTAGGATAATATGCTGAGAATAAGAAACAGACAGAAAGACCATCAAGAACTGAAACTCCTGTTTATTTTTATGTGTTGGCAATCACAATAGGGAGGCCAACAAAGGGGTGAAAAACAGTTTAAGCTGGCACACAGACATATAAGTAGAATGTTTTTCATATTACATCTACATTGAATGCAGTTGGAAACTTTTTGTGGAGTGTAAGCTTCAGCTTTCTAATTGCCCACTAGAATTTAATCATATTAAACTTATTCATTATTCAGGAAATATCTAATGCATTAGAGTTTGTGATTGGAGTAATAGATAAATGGATATATTAGAATTTCTACTATATCTTTGTAAACATACTCATTAGTTTTTTTATTTACTATTTGTTTTTTTATTTTTTTATTTTTTATTTTATTTTTTATTTTTTTTAATTTTTTTTATTTACTATTTGTGACCCACAAACTGAGAAAAATCTCCCTAGTAAGATTATTTCAGTTACTTCAGTTACATAGAAATTAGTCAAGTTCTATGATTTTTTTTTGTTTTTATTATGAAGTCGAAAAATATTTTGCACATAATTGATTACTTAATATCAAGAAGTAGCAAGAATATGATGGCATATACTCATTTTTTGAAGAAAATTTTGTGAAATGCTTTACTTTTGGACAAAAAATTGTTAGTTTTTTTATTTTAAAGTTAAATTTTTTCATAATTGGCCTTAGTGGGGATAGACCATTTCCTTCTGAAACAAAACATCAAAATATATATCATAAAACAATGTAATATTACTAAATGAAATTTTTAAAGAAAAACCTTTCTAAAGGAAAAAATTACATTGGACCAAACTTCTGAAATACAGTACACGTGTATATGCTTTTTAACCTTACCTGCATCTTAATGTTTTATACATACACATGTACACACACAGATTTGTCACAAATAGGAAATGTCTTTAATGTAGGTACTTAAAGATAGGAGTAAATGTATACTGCTCAAATGTAGAGTATTTAACAGTGTTGTCTAATGGGATGTCAAACTGAGACAGTTACAATGGACATTTTTATAAGTTGTCACAAAAATCTTGAATAATCTTGATTTTTGGATTCATTTCATAAGGTATGCATGTATAAATATTTACCAAATTATACACTTTAATATTCACAGCTTATTATAGTCAAGCATATATCAATATTTCTTTTTTTTTAACAAAAGACTGCACAAAGTAACATATACACATGAATCTTACTCCGTTTTTCTATTTATTATATTATGAAGTCATTGGAAGTAAATTTTAGTGCAGTTATTCTTGATATATGAAATACTGGAAAAGTAAGAGATAATTGTGACTGAAACAAATTTTTTTTAAGGAAATAGCTCACTGATCTTTAAGATACCAATAATCATCTTATTGATATCAGCTAACCAATCAGCTATGATTAAACATTGACCCTAAAATGAAAAACACTGTTTAATTAATTGATTCATACATTTATTTAATTTATAGATTCATTTTACATTATTTATTGAGGGCCTATTACATACTGAGCACCATGCTAAATGCTAGAAAAGATGTTCTAAACCAGATGGTAGCACTTTTCCTCTGGGTGCATATAAACTGGTAGATTGTTTCTTGAAGGTGGTTCTCTTTAAAGAAAAGTGTCAACACTAATACTACAGAAGTAAAAAAGTTCTTAATCATCTTTAACCACAAGAACAACTTTTTACAACATGGGAGAATAAGCCCAATAATAGGATATCCAGAGAAATAAAAAATGAGAGAGTGGCCAGAACACTTGGAGATGTTTTAGAACTGTATCTAAAGCAGGAATGGCTCCTGATTTGGACCAGGCCTACTTGATTATACTTTTTAAAGCCATGAGATTAAATCTATACAAGAATAAGAGCAGCATTTGCTCAAAAAATTACTGTATATTCCATTACTCTTTATCAAGTTAATGACAAATCATATTCTCTTATTACATGCACTGCTTTCCTTGTACCACACAACATAGAAAGTATAGTGTAGACACCTGGATCCTGTCAGCTGGTTGAAGCCTGGATCCACCACTTACTAACGAGGTGTCCTGAGGCAGGTCACGTGACATCTCTGAAACTAAGTGCTTATGCTTAGGAATGTTGGAAGAACCAGTGAGTTAATATTTGTAAAGGTCTTAGTACTAGACACAAACTGCCATGTATTATTATTATCACCATGGAAGCCCATGCCTACTGATACTGCAAGAGTAACTTGCTCTCCTGGAGAAGAAGGATAGTAAACAGGGAACTTGACCAACAACTATTGCCAAGCTCTATCACTTTAGAGAGCATAAGTTTTGCAACTGCATTTATTAGCTTCTGTAGGAAAAAAAAAATTGATGAACTGTGGTGAAATCACATCACATCTTCTTGGTTTCATTGAAGCGTCAATAGATACTTCTTTTATTTTTAAGAGAAACAAAGTAAAAGTAAGCTTAATTTTTTTTAATCAAAAGAGATTTCTCATAGAAATATGACAAACATGTTACTTTCCTCATTTAGGTATATATAATGTATGTACTATAAAGGATCTTATTTTTATTTGCATAAGAACAGAAGGTGACAGAAGAGCTTGTTCTTATTTCATGGAGTGGAAGAATGAATATTGGGGACAACAGACAGTGAGCAAAGCTCACAAAGGTTTATTAAGCAGAGATACAAGAGAAAGCTCTCAAAAGTGAGGGGGTCCTGAGAGGGTTGCCACTGAGGGGTTTTATGATCTATCTTTTATAGGAAACTCACCAGGGTACTTGGTAACTTTCTTGTCAATATCAGGGTGGATATTTAGAACAAACATGGTGGACTTATAACTATCATATTAATAAACCAGATGTTTTTGTAAATATCATAAGCCCAAACAAAGTGTTCCCTCCTCTCAAGTTAATATCTCCTCCATAACATTTCTCTACATCTGGGATTTCTGTGAGCCTAGTCAGGTAGCCCATGGCCTTGAGATTCTTCTGCCATCATGGTTTGAGCAAGGACAATTGATAGCAACTTAATGACATATTTATTTGTGATCTGGTGAGTTTGTGTGATTACTTAGTAGTCATTAAAGGGGGATAATCCCTGACATTTTGGAGCTAGGGAGCCAGGTTTATTTTTTCTGCTTTTACTCTCTTATCTGTTTTCTTGGGATGGGTAACAGCCTGACTCTGGGGCCTTTCCCTTATCTTTCCGTGCCTAGCCCTGTCTACCCCAGCTCGGTCCTACATCAAAGGCAACATATTTATTTGCCAATCTCACTTATTTCCCATATTAAAATAAATAAATGTAAGTTCTATATTTTTCACCAAACATCAGTCAATGGTCACCTAAGCTTCTTTCTGTCTCTTAATTTTGTAGATGGAAAATCAAGCTCTTTTTTCTGTAGTCTCCCATAACCCTTTATACAGTAGAAGTTAATACTATTTTTATTTTAGATTTACTTTATGCATAATATATTATACAATAGTATCTCTAATATAGAGGACTGATATTTTAAAACCATGACATCTTTTTTTTTCAGAAGTCAGCTAAATTAAATGGGCAATAGTCCCTATACACATTTCTATTTGTATTGGTTTGTTTATTTTTATTCAGTTATTGTTCATTTTACCCTACAATTGAAATTTTTTGAAGTAGTCACATTCCCAATAGATGAAATCTACTTCAAGACAAATAATCTTTGAACAGGTTGAAATATTAAATACATTTTTGTAAAAAGGAAAGTTAGAGAATAAAGTTATGTAGAATTGAGTATACAAATGAAAAATTAAAGCTCTATATTTCAATATTTTTCATCTAGTATTATACTGGTTTACTGGTATTACTTAAATATATTTTCCAATTTATTTTTGTAATTTGAAGAAGAATCACTCTATAAACAAAATTTCATAAGCATGTTTAATCTGAAAAATATTTCAATGTATAGAAATGAACATATATTTTGTGTGATACTTGATTTTACTATCAAGAAGCTTTATCACTGTTTTAGTTGAGGTATGATTTATATAACATAAAATGCATGGAACTTAAGTGTTCACTTTCATAGGACTTGGTAGCTGTATACCCATCATGAATTTACCAACCAAAATAACATGTAGAGTATTAGTATCACCTGGATTGTTTCCTTATGCCTCCTACAGTCAATCAGAGCTTCAAGTCCCTACTCTGATCCAATGGTAGTTTCTTTTACTCAATACAATATTCCTTTTGAGATTCATTCTTTCATCTGTATTAATAATACCTTTCGGGGATCCCTGGGTGGCGCAGCGGTTTGGCGCCTGCCCTTGGCCCGGGGCGTGATCCTGGAGACCGGGGATCGAATCCCACATCGGGCTCCCCGTGCATGGAGCCTGCTTCTCCCTCTGCCTGTGTCTCTGCCTCTCTCTGTCTCTGTGACTATCATAAATAAATAAAAATTAAAAAAAAATAATACCTTTCTATTGCTAAGCGTATTCTATTGTATGGATATATAATTTTTTTTTTCATTCATCTGTTAGTGGACATTTCAGTTGTTTCCAGTTTGGGACTTTCATAAATTAGGGTGTTAGGAACTTTCTTGTACAATAATTTGTCAAAACATATACTATTATTTCCCTTTCTAAAACATCTAGAAGTAGGATTTCCAAATCATATTGTAAGTGTAAAATTAAAAAAAGAACAAAATTTTTTAAAGTGGTACTGTTTTATACTCCCATCAGCAATTTATGAGATTCTGTTTCCATCCTTGCCAACACCTACTGTTGTCAATTTTTAAAATCTATCAACATAGTTTTATTGCAAAAGAATGAAGTAATTTAAATACTTAAAGTCAAGCAATATTTCATAGAATGTATTCTTACATCATAACTTCAAAATATATCATCTAATAAAATTGGTACTATTATTAACCTTTAAATTATTTTAATTACATCTTGCTTAGTACTCAGTTGATCATCTCTCTCACCTCCCCCACTGAAAGCTTGATTTATTAGAGGCTACCATGTTTATGGTGAATTGAATTTTGGCAATTTTCATGTTTTTTCTTTCAAAAATATATTGCCATTTGAATGTCTATTAATAATTAATTCATCTATGAATAATAAATTTAACAATTAGCTTTAAATTAGTTACCGGATATTCATGACAACATTACATAAATATTTCACAAGAAATTAAAATGGAGTTTGCATCTTAATTACATTGCACGATGATATTCTTTTAGAAATATTAAAAGTAAATTTTTAAAAGTCACATCATACAGTAGAATGTTTAGGCTCCTTCATGCACTTACATTGTTAAATTTATTCTTCCACATTATGAAAGGATAAAATTTGGCTTATAATTAAAATACATTATGTGTGGTATTTATTTGTGAACTTATCCCAAGTATTTCGGCACTGTAATATATGCCATAGGAAAAAGAAACATCACATGTGACTCTTTATGTCAGAGAAGTGGAGAAATATGAAATGGAATGAAAGAAGTATAAGAATTCTCACAATTATTTGCATACTACCCTTTTGTTACCTCAGTCATATAAATGAACTTCTAACTGCAGAATTAACTAAGTCTCTCTCAGTAACATACACACACACATATAAATTTTTTAAAGGTAAACTATAAAATATAAGCTTAGTATTGACCATCATTACCCTTGGAAACCGCTAGAGTTTCAATTCTATAGTCTTAATTGCCCACTGTTTTCATCTATTTGATCTTTCTCTCTGCTTTTGTCTTAATACTAAGTGTCTCTGAAATTTTAAGGCTTTCCTCTGCAACACTCTTTTAATAAATAGAAAGTGTACTGAATGATTCCTGTCCTCTGTAAATTCTTATGCTCACTCTTCTGCACTCTCTTCTGTGAGGCATTGTAGCATAGAAGCTAAGAGTTCAGCATATATATATATATATATATATATATATATATATATATATTTGTAGTATACATATAATAGGTGTATGGATGTAGTATACATACACATACATCCATATGTATATGTAGTATACATATAATAGGTGTATGGATGATAGATAGATACATAGATGAAAGAGGAAGGAAGGAAGGAAGGAAGGAAGGAAGGAAGGAAGGAAGGAAGGAAGGAAAGAAGGAAGGAAGGAAGGAAGGAAAAAGAAGAGAAAAATGTTCATGAGAGTAAGAGAAGTTAACATGATCTATAGGGACAATGAGTTAGTTTAGTTCTTCATCAGAATATTTCATTGGAAAATTATTACATGCTTATATCATATTCTGTTGTATAGATAATGAAATTATAGATTAGCCAGTGGCATTTCTGCCTCAATCTGAAATTGTATCAAAAAAATGTTTCTCCTTTGGGACACCTGGGTGGCTTAGTTGGTTAAGCATCTGACTCTTGATTTCAGCTCAGGTTATAATCGTGGAGTTGAGACTGAGCCCCTCATAGGCCTCTGTGCTGGGCCTGCTTAAGATTCTCTCTCTCCTTCCTTTGCCCTTCCTTGTCCCACTCAAGAGCATACAAGCTGTCTTTCTCTAAAAAGAAAGAAAAGAAAGAAAATGTTTCTCCCTCAGAAAAGAAATATTACTGCCTAATCCAAATTAAAATTCTCAGCTGAAACTTTGAAATTTAAAAATGTTTCCAAACCAATCCAAAAATATAATAATTTTGGCTTTCATTTCTGAACTACAGATTGAACCTTTTACATTATATTCTGAACATGAAGTTCCGTAGGCCTGCTATTAATTTAGATTGGTTACCTTGGAAACAGGAGCTCTTTCTTTTTAACTTATCACTAGTGTCATCCATTTCTATATAACAACAACAAAAAAAATTAAGATGGAATTTTAAAAAGGTAACAATGTTTTTTTCCTGTCATTTAGGAGAACAGTTAAAGCATAAAGTACTTAGTATCAGAATAATATTCATAACAAATATAACTAAGTCTATTTGTCATTCACAAGTGGGGGTGCCAATGGTATATATAGTCTTCTCAACACTTACTCTTCTGAAAGAGTAAGATATCTGAAAGACAATAGCTATTTTTGATAAAAGATGTATGTTGGCTATGCAATCTCCATTCACCATAAAATCAGAGTGCATACTATATGTACTCACAATTTTGAAAAGTGTATGTACTGTGTTTATGTTGCAAAATTAAACTGAACTTCAGTAAGAGGCAGTAATTTTATGATGCTATTACCAAATAATAATAATAATTACTAGATTGAAGGAAAATATGTAGTTATTATCTAGTTCTATATTTAATTAAGGTGGTAATTTAGTCAAAATAAATAGATCAAGTTTCTAGATGTTACTAAAAATCTTGGCTTGTTTTAAAAATCATTTAATATTCCTGCATAGTACATTTCTAGGAATAATATTATATACTAATTATTTAATAAAGTGACAAATGTTTAAAGTTAGAAAATGGAGGCCAAATGAATGGGTTTTGTTTTCAGAAACTATGGGTTCAGGGCCTAGATCTTCAACTTAATGCTGTGACTCCTTGGGAAATAACTTACAAGCTTAAAAACTTAAACATAAATTTTTTGTATGCTTCATGGAAATAAATTCTACCATATAAAATTATTGTTATATGAAATCTGATTATGTAAACAAGATCTTGTACAGTATAAGAAATATAAAAATTTAACTAAATAAAATAAAATTAAATACTAGCTGGTATCAATGGTCACTTGTTTATATAAACAGAATTTCAGTTACATGACACACAGAAACATAATAACTACAGTTTTGATTAATTGATTAAAATTAGTCAAGTAAGAACTGAAATTGTCCCATACACATGTTTTTGAATCCCTTGTTACTTTAAGTATCAAAAGGTGATGTTTTTCTACTATAAATTTGAATGGGGAAAATAGTTTTAATTTAGCTTATGTATAGTTCATTTGCTATAGGTTTCAATGCATTATTATGGTTTATTAAAAATTACTGTTTATTGCAGTATCATCAAAATGAAAAGGTAAGTGTATATTGATTGATATTTAGTATATTTACCAGCAAAATATCAAGTTTTTGTACTCTTCATTTCTTATATAACCAAAATTTTTGACAAATAAGTAGAACTAACACTATTAACAATACTTATACATGTTTACATTAAAGTGTAGATTATAAATAGAACTATATACAATAATAAGTAAGTTTATTGCATTCATAACTACTCAAAAAAACTGCATTTACATATGTATTTATTGTATTCCCAAAAATACAAATTATAGTTTGGAAAATACTTTGACTAGAAAAGGATTTTATGAATTGTTGTTAAATTTTCATGTTGTCCACAAAATTACTATGGATATGGTAATATATTTAACCTTTCAGTGGAGTTAACAATCATTCATAAAGTTATTTTTATAACAAAATGAATTCTGGTTTGAAGCCTAAAGTGAGGGAAATTCATTTTTGTTTGCCTTCACAAAGATGGAAGGGAGGAAAAGACAGTTATTTCACATCTGTAATACCTAAGATTTACAGAAGGGTAAAAATGACTGAGAAATAAATATGTTTCAAGATCTTTTTAATTTCTTTTTTAAAGATTCAGTGCAATCTCTATGGCATTTTTCAAAGACATAAAAAGAAAGAAAAAAAACATACTAAATTTTGTATGAAACCTCAGAAGACTCCAAATAGCCAAGGCAAATTTAAGAAGAACAAAGCTGGATGTGTGGGACTTTCTGACCTCAAACTATATTACAAAGCTATAGTAAGCAAAACAGTCTGTTACTGGCATAAAAATAAATATATAGATCAATGGAACAGAACAGAGAACCCAGAAATAAACCCAAGCATATATAGTCTATTAATTTTCAACAAAGTAGCTAAGAATATACAATGGGGAAAGGATGGTCTCTTTAATAAATGTTGTTGGGAAAACTGGATGCCACATGCAAAAGAATGAAAGTGTTTAAAGTTAGATACAGTGTTTGCATCATACACTGATACACAAAAATAAACTCAAATGAATTAAGAGTTGAACCTAAGACCTACATGGTGCACTCCTAGAGGAAACATGGAGCAAGGGGAATAAACTCTTTGACATTGATCTTGGCAATAATATTTTGGATTTGATACAAAAGCAAAGCACCAAAACAAAAATCAACAGGTGTGACTATATCAAACTAAAAAGCTTCTGCACAACAAAGGAAAATGTTAACAAAGTGAAGAGTCAGCCTATGGAATGGGAAGAAATATTTGTAAGCCACATATCTGATAAGGGGTTAATATCCAAAACATACAAAGATCTCATACAACTCGATAATAAAATTAAAAAAATAACCCAATATAAAAATAGATGCAGTGTCTAAATAGACAATTTTTCCAAAGAAGATATACAAATGGCCAACATATACACAAAGAAGTGCTCAATAACACCATCAGGGAAATGCAAATCAAAACCACAATAATATATCACCTCACAATTTTTAGGAATATCTCTTATCAAAAAGACAAGAAATAAGTGTTGGCAAGGATATGGAGAAAAGGGAACCCTTGTGCATTGTTGGTGGGAATTTAAATTGGTGTTGTCACTATGGAAAACAATATGAAGACTCCTCAAAAAACTAAAAATAGAACTGGTATATGATCCAGCAATCCCACTGTGTGGATATGTATCCAAAGGAAACAAAATCAATATTTCAAAGAGATATATGTACCCCCATGTTCATAACAGCATTATTCCCAATAGTCTAGGTATAGGAACAACCTAAGTGTTCATCAATATTGAACGGATCAAAAAATGTATACATAAATTTTGATATATGTATACATATATGTATAAATGTGTAAATATATTTAAAAAATATATTCTGTCATTTGCCATTACATGGATGAATTTGGAAGACATAAAGCTTAGTGAAATAAACCAGAAAAAGACAACCACGTGGTATTACTTATATGTGAAATATCAAACAGCAACAATGACAACAACAAAAAGTCCTACTCATAGAAGCAGATGGTACAAAAGTGATTGGCAGGAGCTGGGAGTGGGGAAAATATGTAAATGGTACAGAAAAAAATTGATCATTCCATACTAATATACTATATCCCATCTGGGACAGAGTCCACTAAGATAATCCAAAGATGCAAAAAAATGCAAGTTATTCATAAATCAGAGTTTGCTAAGTCTAGAGAAACTACTGGGTAAATTGCATATAAAATATATCTGTATCAATATTAATGTTCACATTGACATTAATATATTTTTGGGTTAAGATATATATAACAAAGATATACATAAAAATCCCATGGTTGGGATCCCTGGGTGGCGCAGCGGTTTGGCGCCTGCCTTTGGCCCAGGGCGCGATCCCGGAGACCAGGGATCGAGTCCCACATCGGGCTCCCGGTGCATGGAGCCTGCTTCTCCCTCTGCCTGTGTCTCTGCCTCTCTCTCTCTCTGTGACTATCATAAATAAATAAAAAATTTTAAAAAAAATCCCATGGTTAATAATGAAGTCAATCACATAAAAGAGCAACAATTAAGATTTCTATGGTTTGTTTGCATAATTATTCTTAAATTTCATTCTGCAAACAAAATAAATAAGTACATAAAGGACAGAAAGAGAGAGAGAATGGACTATCTACAGTCTTTTAAATTAAATATATTTATTTAATAATCATCACCAAAGTCCCTACGAGTAAGGGCATAGATAGACAAATTAAAATCTTGCAAGATCCTTATGCAAAATTAGAAATCCAGTATTGTTTTTGGCACACAAATTATATAATACAAAGTAACAATGAAGAGCCAGGAGAAAGAAGAAATAGATCCCCAAGGAATTAAATGTTTAAATCATTAGATGCAGAATATTAAATGATCATGTATCTAAGGCTTAAAGAAATAATGCATAGAATAAGAAACATCAAGAAAAAGAAAGAATAAAAATTCATGGCAAATTGAAGGAAACTACACAATATATGAAATTATTGAAATTTAAAACTCAGTAGATGGGTTTACCAGCAGATGAAATATCTCTAAAGATAGGATTAAAAGTATCTGTTGAGCAGGAAGATGAACCTGAAGGTGTTAACCATGGTGAAGCCCAGAGATTCAGAAAAGTGGACAATATATAATAGAGATTAAAGAGATATAGAAGATAGACCGAGAGCTTAAAACAGGAGACATTTGCACTGTCATAGGTCTGGAGATTAGAAGCTTGAAATCACAGTGTGCACAGAACCATGGTCTCTCCAGACCAAGGCAGCATCCTTTGCATCTTCCAGCTTGCGGTATTTCCTGCCGTTCCTTGGTTTATGGCAGCATAATTCCAGCACCCACCTCTCTGGTTTTGCATGGCTTTTTTCCCTCTTGTCTCTGCCTCCTCTTCTCTTCTTATGAGGGCACCATTGGATTTATGGTACACTCTAAATCCAGGATAATTAATTCTCAGGATCGCTAACCAATTTACATCCTGCAAAAACGTATTTACAGCTAAGGTCACATTCTGAGGTTCCAGGTGGATGTGAATTGGGGGGGGGGGGGGGCACTATTCAATCCACTATAAAAAAACAGCCAAATAACCAATGTAAGAAAAATGAAAATTTTAAATTGGATTTATTCACAAAGTAAGATAGAATATAACGATGAAAATGAATGAGCCAGGAACACATAGGTTAAATATGAGTAAATCTTATATGTACATGATGTTGGGTGAAAAAAGCTGTTTCTAATCATGTGTACAACATAATTCCACTTATATAAATTTAAAACAACAAAACTAATTTATATGTTCTGATCATATATAACTATGATAAATCATTTTAATAAATTAATGCAAATGATAATTTTTAAAATGTAGGATAGTGTTTATGACTGGGTGTGGGAAGGAGGAAGCTGGAGAATGAAATTAGAGAGAAGTGTAAAGATAATTTCAGCCATATAATAGGTAATATCCTAGGTTGAGTGGTAGCCTCACAAGGATATATGTGCGTGTGTGTGTGTGTGTGTGTGTATATATATATATATATATATATATATATATATACACATTGTATGTGTGTAAAACATTGTGTAATATAATTACTTAAAAAAAACTGGAAGAGAAAGTTACATATATGAGAACAGGTGCCCCAAATTTAAATAAGAAATGAGGCACTGAGTAGACTTATCTACCTGAAATGTAAAGAAGAAAGGAGTGGGGCAAGAAAAGATGAAAGTGAAATGAGCATGAAGAAAGAGCATATGGAAGCTTTTTGTTTTAATTTTAGACTCATCTCTCACGTATTTACATATGTGCATAATCATGGAAATAAATAGATCTGTCTTTTCTTATTACAAATAGTAACATTAAAAGAGAGGATGGTTGCATTTTAACCTATTTTAAGAGCAATAAAATATTTTATGTACATTTCATTCCAATACATTCATATATGACTCTGATGATACTTTACATTGTAGTTGAATTCTGATCAATTTGTTACACAGAATGTGTGAAAATATCTATTCAACAAAATGAAAGATGAGCCTTAATATTAGGTCTTACATTATGGTAATAAAACATAAATTTTGTATTAAAAAATAAAAGATTAACGATAAATATGGCCAGCCCACATAAATTTCTCTGTTACCTCTCACCTGTACTAATCAGCTACATAATTTAATTACGGAAAATATTGTTCCAAGGCATAGTTTGAATAAACAGTGATAACCTTGACATATCATATTAGCAGCACAGTTTTTAAAGTTTAGATAAGTGTCAGGAGCCATTTATCAAGCCATGTACTATTCTGGCATATTTAATAATTTTATAAAATTACTAATTTGTATATAAATAACAGGAATTTAGCAGCTTGAGATTTCTATGATTTGTCAGAACTTTTACCAAGAATTTATTTTAAGAGGACTTTGGAGTAAAAGTTAAAAGCCAGAATTTTTGTTTTTATCACATAATTTCCTGAAAACCTCATTTTTTTTTCAGTTCTTATAACATCATTTGACTTTTAGATAAGCTCGAAAAATGTCAATAGTCCATGGCTTTTTTTCTTTGTGATTAATGATTATTTTTGAAGGTTTGCGTTATCCAGTAGTTTCAAAGCTGTATCTTGCTTTTGGTTTGCTTTCTGACAAATTATATCTTCATGTTTTCCCTCCCACCCTACATAACTGTCCTTTAAAGTAGGAACAAATGTCCCTCATGTATATTCTTTGAAGTTCTTAAAGAACTGTGTCAGTGTACTGTTTGCCCCAGATCCTAGCAGATCAATATCTTTTATTTTCTCATTACTTCATTTCAGAAGCTTTTCTTATATTCGGAATTGTGAGCCTGTTCCAAAAAAAAAAAAAACTGCATCTTGCTGCATCCATCAATAGAGTTAATTATTAATTGAAGTATTCAATACAAAAGTAAATGATATCCAGATCTTTGAAGAATTCTTGAAAGTTTGGGTTTACATACAAAAATAAAAACTAAATTCAGAAGTTCACAATTCTGTTTTTCCCCCAATCCTGGAGCTATTGAGAGAATTTGTAACACTATTTACATGAAGTTAAGACTGGACATTTCATCTATATTATTTACTTTTTCCACTTGTGTAAGAAAGGGTGATTATACTATATATTACAGAGTTTTAAAAAGAGAATGCAATAAGAGACTAAAAATGCTTTCCACTGGCATAAAAAGGTATATCAATCTCATTTTCCTGATTTTTTAACTCAAAGAAGTGTTTTGTATCTATGAACCATGTTCATAGAAAATGAATGAAAATTGCTAAGTGAACAAGCCTGCTATTTCTGGGTTCCTAGTATGGTTCATTCTGATTTACTAACAAAAATTCTGCCTTTTGTTCAAATTTACATATTTATTTCTTGGTGTTGTACCCAAGTAAAGCTCTTATCACTCTCTCTGGAGGGTGTAGAAGTTCTAATCCTGGCATGAGTAAAAGAAAACTGAACTAGCTCTCAGAAAATTCCCTGTAAATATAATCATCTGTCTGATATTTTTCTCTCACATAATTCTTCAAACAGACCAAAGATGCTCATAGGATGGTGTGAGGAGCAAATTAGTTGATGTATATTAACTAAAATAAAAATCATGATATATTACAAGTATAAAAGTTACTTGAATATTAATATGCAATCCGATAAAAAATACCTTATGTTTCTGATTTGCACAGTGTTTCACAATTGCTCATATCCCATGAACTAGACATTGTTTTCTTCCACTCAGAGTTTCCAAGTTAATGAAGGATGATAGTTTGACTGCGTCAAAGGTATGTTTTCCTCATACAGCAACATTTTTTTTCTTTATTTGGTTTCTCTTGATAAGGCAGAAAGTACCATGCCCTATTAACCTTAGTCTTTCTGTATCCTTCAAAAATTATTCTGTAAACGATTCCCTTTTAGAAGTTAATCATAAAAATAAAAGCCTTACCAATAATTGCCTACCATCTTGTTTTCATAATGTACTTAAATATTTATACTTCTACTCCTACATTAAACTAATCAAATGAGAAATACTGCTAAAGGAATTGCCTTATAAATAAAGGCTGCCCAGAAAGATGATAATCTACTTTTCTATGCCTCTGTAATTTTCTAACCAAATAGGTTTTCATTGTGTTGCAAAATACTAGCAGATTACCAGTGACATGAAAAATGTGTCAGCACATATAAATGCAGGCTGATACTAATGACTATTATTCATTATATTATTGACTCCAAGAGGTTCTGTTTACAGAAAGCAATGTTTGAACCAAGGATAAATAATATGTCTAAAAAATATAAACCTTTTATCACTCTTTCACTAATTCTAGGGGTTTTTTATTAAAATTTTTAATTTTATTTAGAACAGTTATTATTGGCTTGGGTTTGTGTAGGTACTTATAGACAAGTTTGAACGCATTGGTTAATTTAGGTAAATATCCTATTGCTATTTTTCAAATTGTGATTATTTAAATTAATATTATTACACAGAATCTCATTTAGAATTACATTTTAGGTTCAGAATAGGTTCAGAAGCTTAGAATAGAAAAAATCAGAAAATGATAAATCTTTACAAAAATATTTAATGACACTAAGAGTAATGAAAAATATTCTGAATAACTTATTTTGTTTTTCTTCATGTGAATTTTGTTTTTACAGGCTTGATTATAAATATTAATATACATAATATATAGCACATATATACAATATTTAAAAATAAATTTTAGATGTTTTCACAATTGGCTAATGTTCTTAATCTATCAGATATAAACATATTCAGAAGTTATACTCCGTATCTTACAGGCATACTACTTATCTTAGTTTTTCTTCAATTTACTTCAAGTAAAGGATAAGGATAAGTTCAGATTATTGTATAATAAAAATAAAAAAGTGAACTTAACACTAAAGAAGGAAAACTGCTAGACATTACATATCTGGAATCTATAGAAAACATACTGAAAAGCAGTCACTCATCATGTTCACTTAATTTTTGTTTTTATCCATTTTATTTTAAAATAGCACATGAATACTTCTTATTGGGAAAGGAAAGCTGCTTTCTTAGAACATGTATTTGTTAAGTGTACTAAGCCCTTGAATAGCAAATAACATGAGCACAGTACATAAAAATATTTATACTACACAAGCAATAGATTCATTTCAATGTTGAGTAAAAAAATACCAGCAAGAAATGAAAACATGTCTGAATATAATATTGGATTAGATTTCCCTTCAGAAAAAAATAGTTTTAAATGATTAAATGAAATTGTAGAAATATGTATCAGAAAAGGTAACCTAGTTTAACCTACATGTGGGAATAACTTTCAGAAAGAGCTTAGACTTTTGCCTTAGTAAAAACAACCAAAACATTGTTCTTTCCCTGCTATAACAATTTTTAAACTTTTTGAAGCCAACATACATATAACCTACGATAACGGAGAATATTAAAGTTTTTTTAACATTTGTAAATATATATAATGTGTGGTTCATTGGAAAACACCAAAAAACATCATTGAAAAATATCTAGAAAAAAATTGAGAAGAAATAGTTGTTTAAAAAGTTGAGTATGATTGACACACGATATTACATTGTTTCGGGAATACATCATGGTAATTCTACAGGTTTATACATTATTCTATGCTCATTACAAGAGTATTACAATATCATTGACTGAAAAGAAACTCTTGATTATTTTATTTGTAACAGGGAGTGTATCTATTCGATCTCAAGTAGCCAGAAGATCTCCAAAAGTATACATATTTACCTGACCTCTCAAGTTTATTTTAACTTTTTTACACAGATACTTAGGAGCTAAAATCTGGAGAAAGACATCTCTAGTGTTATTGTCTTAGCCAGAGGTAAACATGGCCTCTACCAACAATTTTTATTTTAGTAAACATCTGAGAGGAGCAAAGATCTGAAGCCATTTGAATACTCTCGCCCACTTGTTTTCCTTCTAGTCTCAAGTGTAAAGCGTTCCTCTCATAAAGCCTGTCTCTGTAACTCTGAAAGGCTCAGAATTCCAATACTGTGAGGCAGATTGTGATAAAATAGAGATTCCTTATTACTAAAGAATTACTTAGGTGTTAATTATATATTATTAAGGATTGTCTCCATTTTAATAGAATTTCTATATGAAAAAGAAGTTTTTTTCAATTATATGACATACACATTGTGCATTATTTTTCAAATAATGCTTCATACCTAATTTGTACTAATAAGTTAAAAATAAGAACCTTATTCTTTATATTAACTATAGAACCCACTTATTCAACTTTATTTACCTATATAATAATAAAGTTGGTTTTTACCTAAATAGTAAAAAATTATTATATAAAAGATAATATACAGCAATATGTAATTCAAATGAACTTTTGCATAATCACAAAGGGTACTGCATTACTCAAAACTATATAAAATTTATAGTAACTATACATTATTTCTCAAAATTTAAAGAAAATCTTTTTCATTTTTTCTATGTGAAAATGATTTTCTTATCTAAACTATTATTTTGAACCCTTGGCCTATTTTAGACTCAAATGGTGCAGAGGTTTATCAATACATTTTGGGGAAAAGGTTCTTGAATTCTGAGTTTCTATCATTGTATCACAGCACTCAGGTAGAAATTAGTACTGTGACTAACGCATACAGAAGTAACAGTAGTTTCTAAATTGTGAGGATGGTAAATATTATGAGTAATAAAACATTATAATCACCTTATCAATTACATTAAAATAGCTTACCATAAATTTCTTTTGTTCTTCCTACCAACAACCTCCAAAAATATATACAAAAAGCATTAATTTATTCACTATAAGATGAATGTTAAGAGATCATTACTGGTATATATTCAGATAAAGCCTTAGATTATTATGAAATTCATTTTAGTTATTATAAAAAACATTCAAGTTTTGAAAATGAAAGAAATAGGATTCTAACCATATGTCATTAAGTTGGACATGCTAGTGTATTCATATCTAATATAATTTATGTGGTTGAAAAGCTGCATATGGTCACTGTCATTCAGAATAATATGAAATATGCATATTTGATTTCAAATAAACACTCTGTGTAATTTATAACCAAAATGATTTCAGTGGAAACTTAAGCAGTTGTGCTTTGTGCACTGACTGGTTTTCTGTTAACATTGAAGTGACTTTTCAGAGAAATTGCTCTCCTGCTTTACTTTACTTAAACTTATAAAATTTGTATCATTTAGTAGGAAATGGATCATGCTTCCTAAAGATGACTGAAGAAAATATGACAAAAGTGATAAGGGAAACAATAATCTTGATTTGGTTCTGACTAATCAGGATATTTGTAAGTTATTCAGAGCATGAAATGGTTTACTAATAGCAACAGATCATTTTAAAAAGACCAACATGAAATTTATAAGCCAAGTGAAATTTTTCAGGATCATAGTTCAAAATTAAAATATCAATATGGCTTCCTAATTATGTTAGCAGAAATTAAGCTAAACATAATTCTTTTTGTTACTCTTATAGATTGAATTGCATTCCTCACTAAATTTGTATGTTGAAGTTTTAGCCCCCAATTTGGAAATAGGGCTTTTAAGGAAGTAATTAAAGTTAAATGAAGTCTAATCCAATATGACTGGATTTCTTCTAAGAAGAGAAAAAAGACATTAGAAGTGTACATGCACAGTGCAAAGACCACATGAGGACAGAGAAACAAACAGGCCAAGGATATAGGACTCAGGAGAAACTAACCCTGTTCACACCTTGATCTTGGCCTCCCGGCCTCTAGAACTGTGAGAAAATAAATTTTTATTGTTGGAGTCACACAATATGTGTGGTATTATGTTATGGCAACCCTAAGTGATAAAAATAATTTCAAAGTGTATCTTCTGTGTTTATGGAAATAAAAAATTGGCATTGAAAATACGTATTAATCTATATCAACTATAGTTATCCATTGATAGAACAAACTATCTCATAAATCAGTCCCATAATTTAAACAGATGTGCATAACCAGCTGTTAATTGATCCCAAGAATAGAAAATATTTATATAGATAGGACAGAAAATGACCCAACCTCTAATGTTCTCCTTAACTTTCAAAAATCTTGAGTAATCTTCAGAGTATCACATAAGTTAAATTTTCTCTATTGTATTCTATATTCAAATATTACATAATAATCATAAAGAGAATTAAATAAAATGAATAAAACACAATTCCTTCCAATCAAAGGTGAGGGTATGTAGGGGAGTAATGACAAACTATAAACCGAGTTAAAGCATGATTGAACTACAAATGTCTTCTGAATGAAGAACTATGGGAACACAGAGAAAAGGTGGATGAACTTTGGCAGAGACTTCCTCGAGTTGAGATCCTTGAGTAGGCTCTAGGGAAATTTTTAACTTTGTTAAATGTATTACCACATTCTGTGGGTATAGTGTAGATGTGAAAATATTTTAGGTATAAGTAAACCCAATTCAAATTAGCTAATGCAAAAGGGTATTTATTCTAGGGACATTTGAAGCAATTTGCACAATAGAAGAAAAGATTGAGTATAGAAAAGACTGAACACTCAATCTTTTCAATTCATGGGTAGGGCAAAGATGCAGCAAAACCCAGGAACCACTAGAGCAGGATTCAAGTGCTTCCACAATTCTCTTACCATCATTCATTGCTGTACATGTCAGTTTATTTTCTTTTGTTGCAGAATGTTTCACAGAAAATGAAGGAAATCTAACAGCTCAAGAGTTTTTTATCTTTAATAATAAGGGACATTCTTTTTTGCTCTCTTTATAACCAACTTCAAAAATTCCAGGGAAGGCTTTGAATATTGCAGCCTGTGATATTGAACTAAGATTTTGATTAATCTATTTTAAAATAGCCACATGGAAAAATAGTGAGAAGGACAGGAACTGTACATACAACAACCTCTAGTATAGATCCAATAGCAAAGCTTTCAACTAACTTTAATTAATTCTAGCAAAAGTAAACCAGGAATAATACCAAGAGAGAATGCACTTTAGGCTGACAAAATAACAAATGAAACTAAAAATAAGTGCTAAATGTCCTACGTAGTAAAGACAAGACATAAAAATAAAGCAAAGCTGGACAATGAAAAGTGACATGTGCTATGTCTAATTTGTGCTTTATGTCATACTGTTGCCAGCATTTAGCATTAGTATGGTTTTTACTATTGATTTCAAAGTATAATTCCAAGAAGCCCCGAAGATTCCAAGAGGGTCATTTCTGTGTATAGTAGAAATGGAGTTGGAGCAAGAGGTCAGAGAAAAAGATTCTGCTCCTTTATCATCAGATAAATTTATATATTCCATTATGTATTTTGTTTATATATCTCCCTAAGGTATGGAACAAGGGAAATTTTTAAGAATTTGGTGGAGGAGTCATGGAAATAGTGTAAGTAAGAAAGACATGATCAACTTTTAATTTTAGAATTATCTTCTGCCTCATGAAGTAAGGCAGGGAATGATGAGACTTGAAATAATTATCCAGTATGGATATAAATACATACTCTGAAATAATGGATAAAGTCCCACATAAATGCAACAGCAGTGATGATCATAAGGAGGGAACAAATTCAACACATATTAAGCAAGTAAAAATGATGTTTTTGTGAGCTATAGGATAGGAGGAAATAGGAAACAACTCAGGACTGTGGGTGGAAGACCACAAATGTTGGAGAGGATGCAGAGAAAAGGAAACCCTCTTACACTGTTGATGGGAATGTGAACTGGTGCAGCCACTCTGGAAAACTGTGTGGAGGTTCCTCAAAGAATTAAAAATAGACCTGCCCTACTACCCAGCAATTGCACTGTTGGGGATTTACCCCAAAGATACAGATGCAATGAAACACCGGGACACCTGCACTCCGATGTTTCTAGCAGCAAAGTCCACAATAGCCGAATTGTGGAAGGAGCTTCGGTGCCCATCGAAAGATGAATGGATAAAGAAGATGTGGTCTATGTATACAATAGAATATTACTCAACCATTAGAAATGACAAATACAAAAAAAAAGAAAGAAAGAAAGAAAGAAAGAAAGAAAGAAAGAAAGAAAGAAGAAAGAAAGAAAGAAATGACAAATACCCACCATTTGCTTCAACGTGGATGGAACTGGAGGGTATTATGCTGAGTGAAGTAAGTCAGTCGGAGAAGGACAAACATTATATGTTCTCATTCATTTGGGGAATATAAATAATAGTGAAAGGGAATAGAGGGGAAGGGAGAAGAAATGGGTAGGAAATAGCAGAAAGGGAGACAGAACATGGAAGACTCCTAATTCTGGGAAACGAACTATAGGGGTGGTGGAAGGGGAGGAGGGCGGGAGGTGGGGGTGACTGGGTGGCGGGCACTGAGGGGGGTACTTGATAGGATGAGCACTGGGTGTTATTCTGTATGCTAGCAAATTGAACACCAATAAAAAATAAATGTATTATTTAAAAAATAAAATAAAATAAATAAAAATAAAAAATAAATAAAAATAAAAGATACCTAAAAAGAAAAAAAAAAAAGAATACAGAATTAAAGCCAAATTTTGGTACAGGGCAGCCTGGGTGGCTCAGCGGTTTAGCGCCACCTTCCGCCCAAGGCGTGATCCTGGAGACCAGGGATCAAGTACCACATCAGGCTCCCTGCATGGAGCCTGCTTCTCCCTCTGCCTGTGCCTCTGCCTCTCTCTGTGTCTCTCTGTGTCTCTCATGAATAAATAAAATCTTTAAAAAAAATTGGGGGCGTTACTGATTATATGATAATGAAGACAGAGTAGTTGTGATAAAAGTAATTTGTCTCACAACAGAAAGGATATCCTCTGGGGGATCCCTGGGTGGCGCAGCGGTTTGGCGCCTGCCTTTGGCCCAGGGCGCGATCCTGGAGACCCGGGATCGAATCCCACGTCGGGCTCCCGGTGCATGGAGCCTGCTTCTCCCTCTGCCTGTGTCTCTGCCTCTCTCTCTCTCTCTCTGTGACTATCATAAATAAATAAAAATTAAAAAAAAAAAATTTAAGAAAGGATATCCTCTGGATGGTGAGAAATTCTAATGCAAAGCTTGTAGAGGATGTGAAAACTTGGGTGCCTGGCTGGCTCAATGGGAAGAGCATGTGACTCTTGATCTTGAGGTCATACCTTAAAGCCCCACATTGGATATAGAGATTACTAAAAAAAAAAAAAAAAAAAGGAATAAGCTTTTTTAAAAATGTAAAAGCTGAAGACTCTTTAGGGAAAGGTTGAAGATCATGAAGTGAGGAAGATTGTTAAAAAGCAATGTTTGATGACAGAAAAACTGCTAAGGATGAGACTGTGAGATATTAGTTTTAGAAAATTGGCAAGAGGAGGAATACTACCATCAAGGGATTGAGAATGAGTGTCCAAGAAGGGTAGGTAATGATCCAAAAATAAATTATGTTCTGGAAACCAAAAAAGTGGGAGTCCAAAGAGGAAGAATTAATATTGGAGAAAACATGAATAAGATGAAGTTTGAAAAAGATTGATTAGTTTTGTCAGGAAGAAGCTTATCAAGCAGTTTATTAGAGTTCCATTTTGGAAATCGTGGTGCAAGATAGATTTCAGTTGTCTAAGAAGTAAAAGGAAAGCCAGAAAGGATTAAAATTATTATAACTCTCAAATAATGAACAATAATGAACAAAGGAAAGACATAATAGAGATGAGACTCTACTCTTTGAATAATTGATTTGTCATATCAAGTAAACACTCTAAGATAGTTTTATATATCATAAAAGTGAATGGAACTTACCAATTGGTTGTGTCAGTAAGGATGGGCTAACATAGACTGCAACTATAGAATTTCCACAGATCTCTGTAGCTTAAAAAACATAGGTAGAAAGCTGGAAGCACCACAATTACAGAGTTGAAGTTATACTATAAAATTGTAGTAATCAAAACAGTATGGTACTGGCACAAAAATAAACACATAGAAAACCAAGAAAGGAACCCACAACTGTATGGTCAATTAATCTACAAAGCAGAAAAGAATATGCAATAAGAAAAAGTCCCTTCAGCAAATGGTGTTAGGAAAACTGGACAGTAATAAGCAAAAGAATAAAACTGGACTACTTTCTTACACCATACACAAAAATAAACTCAAAATGGATTAAAGGCCTAAATGGAAACCTAAAACCTAGTTTAAAATCCTAGAAGAGAACACAGGCAGCAAACTCTTTGACATTAATTATAGCAATTTTTTTCTAGATATGTCTCCTGAGGCAAGGGAAACAAAAGCAAAAATAAACGATAGGGACTACATCAAAATAAAAAGATTCTGCACAGCAGAAGTAACTAAAAGGCGACCTATGGAATGGAAGAAGATGTTTTCAAATGACATTTCCAATAAAGGATTTATATCTAAAATATATAAGGAACTTAGAAAACACAACACCAAAATAATAATAATAATAATAATCCAATTTTAAAATGGGCAGAAGACATGAACAGACATTTCTCCAAAGAAGACATACAGATGGCCACAAGTCACTTATCATCAGGAAAATAAATGTAAATCAAAACTACAGTGAGATATCAGTTCACACCTGTCAGAATGGCTAAAATCAACAACCTAAGAAACAATAGGTGTTGGTGAGGATGTGGAGAAAAAGGAACATTCAGGTACTGCCGGTGGGAATGCAAACTGGTGCAGCCACTGTAGAAAACAGCACGAAGGTTTCTCAAAAAGTTAGAAATAGCACTGTGTTATGATCCAGCAATTGCACTACTAGATATTTACCCAAAGGATACAAAAGTACAGATTTCAAATGGTATATGCCCCCCAATGTTGATAGCTGCATTATCAACAGTAGCCAAATTATGGAAAGAGCCCAAATGTCCATAGACTGATGAACAGATAATGATATCATATATATATATATATATATATATATATATATATATATATATACTATTCAGATACTATTCATCCATAAAATAAATGAAATCTTGCCATTTGTATTAACATGGAAGGAGGTAGAAAGAATAATGCTAAGTTAAATAAGTCAGAGAAAGACAAATACTGTATGATTTAAGTCATATGTGAAATTTAAGAAACAAAACAGATGAACAAAGGGAGAAGAAAGAGAAAGAGTGAGATCCTCCAAGATGACAGTGGAGTAAGAGAACTTTAGGCTTCTTTCATCCCAGGAACACAACTAGATAACTATCAAATCATCCTAAATACTCTAGAATGTAGTCTGAAGACAGAACAAACTCCATAACAAAAGGGAGAGAAGAGTCCATACCAAAGAAGATAGGAAGTGTGAGGAAGTGAGACATGGTTTAGGGGAGAACTGGATCACAGCTGCTGTGAAGGGGAGGTACCTGTGGCCAAGGAGAAGGGAGAGAGAGAAGCACACAGGGGAATGAACAAGAGAACATTTCCCCAAAACCATTGGCTTAGAAAATGAGAGGGACTGAATTTTGTGAGTTCTTGCAACCAGAGGGACTTAAAGTCTGGAGTTTTAAAGGTCAATGGGCTTGGCAGAGATAGAGCACTGAGGACACTGCCCGGCTCCTGGAGAGAAGGCAGACAAACAACCGGGGGAGATGATCATGGAAAAAGCAATCGAAGAACATCTGGGGCACACAGTGGGGAAGATAATTCACTCATCTAGGAGAGTATTCCTGGGGGGCTATGTTCACATAGATGCTTCTTTTTAAACAGGGGAGCTGACCTACACCATTCCCCTTTCCTGCCTCTCAGCATAAACACAGCCACTGATGGGAGGCAGTGCAGCACCAATGCTAGCTGCCTGACTTGCTTATGCTAAGTCCCACTATCCTGCACTCTGGCAAGACTGCCCTTTTAGGTCAAGCTTGTCTCAAGTCCCAGTGTGGTAGGTCCCTCCCACAGAAGATCAGTGCAGGCCCATGTCTACTCCATGACTCTAAAGCCTTGAATTTTAAATTAAAAATTAGTAGGCTTGACTGAGATAGGGCCAGGAGGGCACTGTGCTGCTTCTGGAGAGAAGGCAGACAAACAACCTGGGGCAGACAGTGTGGAAACAGCATCTGAAAAATGCCTGGGGCACACAGTAGGGGATATTATTTGCTCTTCTCTGTGTGCTTCCCTAAGGGGAAGCATTCACAGAGACATTTCCCTGGAGCAAAGGAGATGACAATGAGCAACAGGATGGAAGAAGCAGAGGAATTAAAAATGTAGAAGACAAAACAATGGAAAATAATAAAGCTGAACAAAAGAGAGAAAGAATTATGCAACGCGAGAATAGACTTGGGAATTCAGTGTCTCCATCAAATACAATAACATTCGTATTAGAGGAGTCCCAGAAGAAGAGAGAGAAAATGGAGCAGAACATTTATTTCAAGAAATAATAGTAGAAAATTGCCCCAATCTGGGGAAGGAAACATACCCAGATTAGGAGATGCAAAGAGAACTCCCATCAAAATCAACTCCCATTAAAAGCAGGCCAACACCGAGACATAATATAGCGATATAGCAAAATATAGTGATAAAGAAATCTTAAAAGCAGCAAGTTAAAGAAGTCCTTAATTTACAAGAGAATACTCATAAGGCTAGCTGGAGATTTCTCAGTGGAAGCTTGACAAGCCAGGAGGGAGAAGCATGATGTATCTATTCAAAGTGCTGAATACAAAAAGCCTGCAGCCAAGAACACTGTATCTACGAAAGCTATCATCCAGAATAGAAGGAGAGAGAGCTTTCCAGACAAAACTAAAGGAGTTTATGGCTACTAAACTAGCCCTGTGAGAAATATTAAAGGGGACTCTTTAAGTGCAATGGAGAGACCAAAAGTAACAAAGACAAGAAAGGACCAGAGAAAATCTCCAGAAACAATGACAAAACAAATAATAAAATGGCAATAAATATACATATAAATCAATTACTCTGAATGTAAATGGACTAAACATTCCAATCAAAATGTCAGAATGGATTTAAAAAAGACCCATGTATATGCTGCCTACAAGAGATTCATTTTAGACCTAAAGACACCCGCAGATTGAAAGTGAGAGGATGGAGAAACATGCAAATTGATGTCAAAATAAAGTTGAAGTAGCAATACTCATATCAGACAAACTAGCCTTTTTTGACCTTGTATTGTTTTTATACTGCTTTGGTATCAGGATAGTACTGGCCTTGTGGAATGATTTCAAATATATTCTCTCTATTCCATTATTTTTAAGTTTTTGGCAAAGATTGCCATTAATTATTATTATTTTTTGATTGCCATTAATTTTTATTTTTTAAATGCTTGGTGGAATTCACCAGTGAAACCATGTGGTCTCAGGCTTTTCTGTGCTGGGAGATTTTTGATTCCTAATTCAACTTTCATTCTCATTATTGGTCTAAGATTTCCTCTTTCTTGGATTCAAGATTTTCTTGGATTCAAGATTCATAATTCACTTGTGGTAACCTGTGCACTTTTGGGAATTATTTTTTTTTTCTAAGTTTGTTGGTATGTAAGAGTTAATAGTAATCTGTTATCACACTATGCATTTCTGTGTTTATCTGTTTTCTTTTCCATTTCTCATTTTGATTTTTGAGATTTCTTTCTTTTTTCTTAGTTAATGTAAAGCATTGCCGATTTTGTTTATTTTTTAAGCTCGTTATTACCTCAATGCTATATTATTGTTTATTCTGGCCTCTGTTTTATTTCTGATTTTTCCTTGTTATTTCTGCCTCTACTAAATTTCAGCTAAGTTCCTTCTTTTTCTAGCTCCTTGTGGTATAATATTAAGTTGTTAATTTGAACATGTTTTCTTAATGTAAGTCTTGATAGCATATATTTCACTCTAAGACCTGCTTTTGCTATATCCCATAGGTTTTGGAATATTGTTTTCTTTTTCTTTTGTTTTGAGACATATTTTGATTTTGCACTTGATTTCTAATTTAGCCTATTGTTTGAGCAGTAGTGTGTTTAATATTTACATAGTAAATATTTAATATTAAAAGAGAGAGAGAGAGAGAGAGACAAATCAAGAGAAAGGCTCTTAACTATAGAGAACAAGATGATGGTTACCAGAGGGGAGAGGTGTGGGGGTGGGTGAAATAGGTGTTGGGGATTAAGGAGTGCACTTGTCCTGTTGAACACAGGGTGATGAATGGAATGGTTGAATCATTACATTGCATACCAGAAATTAGTATAACACTGTATACTAACTAACTGGAATTAAAATAAAAACGTAAAAAAATAAAAAAAAATAGGTGGATCTGTAATTTGAATTACACATACATTGCAGGGATACAAAATGAGTAATTCCGAATGAGTACCAAATTGCCACCTAAAAGTGGAAGGACCATTAGATTATACAGTTTAGAGTATGCCTAAGACAAAGAAAGGTCAATTTTTCCTTTGATATAAATACCAGACACCACACTGTACCAGATTTTTTGTGGCTCCAACAATGAAGTTCAAAGCTGTGTTATTGAGCTAAATTAGGTTTGTGACCTTCCCTTAAATTGTGTATCTCAAGCTTTAAGAGAGTTTAAATATTATTTTTGCCTATTAGAGACACAATAAATGCATATCAGTCAGGTTTAGATTATCTTTCCAAGGTTATATTTTTAAAGATTTTATTTATTTATTTGATAGAGCATGTGCAAGAGAAAGCACAAGTGGGGGGAGGGGCAAACGGGAGGGAGAAGAAGGCTCCCTGCAGAGAAGGGAAGTTGATGCTATGCTAGATCCCAGGACACTGGGATTATGACCAAGGTCAAAAGTAGACACTTAACGAGCTAAGCCACCCAGGCACCCATTTCCAAGGCTATTTTGAAAAGTTGAGAAGCATCCCATATATGAAGTCCACCAACATCCCTAATATTGGCTCCATATCATCTTCAAATAATACATTAGAGGCAGAATTTTCAGTGAAATTGAACTTTAGGAAAGCTCTTAATATTGGAAATTGACATATGTGGAATTTTAATGACTTAAGGCTGGACCAGAAAATCAGTGGATTTAAGGCAAAGGGGAAGAGGTATTTAGAAATCATCTGAGTACCACAACAACATAGAAATGAAGTAAATAGATTCATTCATAGCTACACAAAAACACCTGCTGTCACTGTGACTCTAGAAAAATTTCATCAAAAGGATTTAAATTATATAATACAATTTATCTAAAGAATGAAAATTCATACTGTAGTAAAATAGTAATATGACACCTAGTATTTATAATGATTTACACACTTTTGTAGCTTTCAAATTCAAAGATCTCATGTAGGCACATGACCATAAATCACAAAAGCTTTAAAAAATATGTGATTATATATGACTGTTTTAAATAAATAAAAGTTTAGTTAGTAATTAAGAATTCTAAGATAAGCATTTGGAAGTACCCAAAATAAGTCATGGTAGATAAGCTACTCTATTATAAATTATAGTTAATTCAAGAACTATGTTCAAGGAAAGATTTATTGTCATAGACATACTCATTATAAGAAACCACAGAGAAGCGAAATTACAGAGCAAAGCAAAGGTCAAACCCAGCACATCAGTTGAAAATAAATGGAGAAAATAGATGGAGAAATGCAGCAAGGTTTGGCACCAGATCAATAGCCTTAGGGGCTGAACAATTCTAGGAGAAATGTTCCTAGTAATCACAAGTTCTGAACATGAACAGAAGCTGGTTGGTGTTAGGATTATAGTTCAATGTATAAAAATGTGCTGAGACTGCTTCTAAATGCAGTATGAATTGCATGTACATTGAAAGGAGTGTGAATTTAATGGGAATTGTTGACTAGTGAATTATATAAAATTATTCACTGAACAATAAGGAGTATTTTCCATTAAATAATTTGATTATTTTTCACGTCAATATTTTCTCATTAAAACTGGATGACTGGATTTACTGACCCTGATATTGCTGCTGGAAAACAGGCTGACTGATTTCCGGCCTTTCAAGTTGGCAATTCCAGTTTATAGTTATTTGAAATTGGGATTAGTCCTTAGCTCGGATAGCCCTAAATATTAATATTACCACACAGAAAGTTTATAAAACCTGCTGTTGATCTGGTTGTATAATGTATATGCTGATTTGTACTTATATATAAAGTAAGCCTAGAATACTATCTAAAAACTATTCTTTTAACTGTAAGAAGATCTACATGAAAAATAATTATGAAAAGATAAATCTGAAAAATTTAGAAGCTTAAACCTATTAATTGGCCTCTGTACATGGTAATCTTTGAAATGTAGATTTGCATATAATAAACCTGATTAAAATTCTTCATTGCTCTAAAAAAAGTATTGGTCCAAACCATTGACCAGCAATTGATCAAGGAAAGCTGAGTTATTGGACTTAATGTTATTCATGGAGAACATTACATGGAGTAAATAACAGTTTTGTCTCATCAGGATTTACAATATAATATATGCAGAGTTTCATGACCTGAGCTCAATGGTTTTAAAATAGATTATCCTAGGTAGAGGACTCGTTGGAATTGAGCAGAGTTTATACAAAGTAGCTTTGTATTGGTGGAAAAGCCTTAATATTCAAAACGTTCATATGGGCAACTGAGCTAATTTAATTTTCTCATAGTCTAATCTTCCAGGAACAAATATTTGCTGGAGCATGTAGCTAAATTATTTCCTCAGTTACAAGTATTATTGAGCACAGAAACAGAGAAGTTTATTTGGTCACAGAATTGTTTAGCACAGAGAGAGAATATAATTGATCCCTAATTGTTTCATATGTTGGTTCATATTCTCAGTTTCTTTTTGATCATTCATGACTAAGCCGAACAGTAGATCATTTCCATCACAGAATGTCATCAATATAGTTTTGTATTATTGTCTGATAAGTCTGGGTCATGCATGCAGTTTTTGACTGTACTGTTCTAAACAGATTTTCTTGTTTTTCTTTAGAAGATAATTTATTGAATCATTTAGAGGACAGTGACTGTGTAGCAGCAATAAAGATCCTGGAGAGGATGCACACTTAAGTAATATAATATAAACAGTATTAGGAGAAAGATTATGGTTATAGTTTGTCCAAACAGGGAGCAAGAGTGC
Source organism: Canis aureus (assembly GCF_053574225.1). Lineage (NCBI taxonomy): Eukaryota > Metazoa > Chordata > Mammalia > Carnivora > Canidae > Canis > Canis aureus. The sequence goes on along the minus strand of NC_135617.1, from coordinate 11,948,908 downwards.
TAAACTTAAACCACGAGAACTGATCCCATCCCTAATCTAATAATTTTTAGACTAGCTAAAAGGACATTATTTTTCTGTCTGGACTGTAGCTATGATTACTATATCTTTATAAGTTACTTTATGGTTGACTTCAACTAATCAGATAAAATAATGATTTCTTACAAGAAAATGATATCAAAAGAAGCTGGGGTGCACCTCAGAGTAAAAAATCTCAACAGTTGGTCAATATGTTGTATGGTGTACCAAATCAAGAATAAATAATAACCAAGTATTGCACAAGAGAACAATGGAATGAAAAAACCAATATTGAAACTAGAGACATTGGAACACTGGGTGGCTCAGTCAATTAAGCATCTGCCTTCAGCTCAGATCATAATCCCAGGGTCCTGGGATCAAGCCTCATATTGGGCTCCCTGCTCAGTGGGTAGCCCTGCTTCTCCCTCACTTCTGTCCCTCTCCCTATTCATTCTCTCCCCCTTCCTCTCAAATAAATACATAATTTTTTTAAAAAACTACGGATATCACTGATTTCATAATTAAGCAGTAAAATGCATCAGTTATTCTAGAAACCTTAACCAGAGAGCCAGAAAAATAAAAAAGAAAAGCACAAAGATTAAACATTATAATTTGTCTCTCATGCAGATCTCATTCTTTGTTTCTTGAGTAACAGTGGTATACTTCTTAATAGCCTTCTTGATTAAAATTCTTGGGATGTATATTAGTCTGTTGAGTTGCTACCACAAAGTATTATAGACTAGATAAATTAAATAACACACATCTGTTTTCTCACAGTTCTGGAAGCCAGAAGTCTGAGACTAGAGTATCATCAGAGTTTCTATCTACTGAGGGTCAAGGGGGAAAGATCCATCCAGGCTTTTCACTATGGTTTGTAGATGGTCATCTTCTCCCTTCATTTTCATGTTGTCTTCCCTTTGTTCATGTCTTTATCTAAATTTGCTCTTATAATGACACCAGTCATATTGGATTATGACCCACCCTAATTACTTCATTTTAACTTAATCACCTTTATAAAGAGTCTATCTCTAAAAAACAGTCACATTCTGAGGATGCATGGATTAGGATTTCAGCATATGAATTATTGGGGAGGGACACAATTCAACCCACAGCATTCTACATTATAAGTCCCCCAAATTTGTGTTCTTCTCACATCCAAAATATATTCATCCTATTACAAAAGTCTTAAGTCCTTCTATCATCAAGTCTTAGTCCAAAATCTTATCCAAAATATTAATCAGATATGAGTGAGACTTGAGTTATGACTCATCCTAAGCTGTGAACTTGTGAAACTAGACAAGATATGTTTTTCTAAAATACATTGATGAGATAGACAGGCATAGGTTAGACACACCCAATATAAAAGGGATAAATCATAAAGAAGAAAGGGATCACAAGTGCCAAGTAAATTTAAAATATAGCAAGGTGGGGCACCTGGGTGGCTTAGTGATTGAGCATCTGCCTTTGGTTCAGGTCATGATCCCGTAGTTCTGGGATCAAGGCCCCACATTAGGCTTTCTGCAGGGAGTCTGCTTCTCCCTCTGCCTGTGTCTCTGCCTCTCCCTCTGTGTCTCTCATGATTAAACAAATAAAATCTTTAAATAATAATAATAAAATATAGTAGGGCGAATATACTATCAGGTTTTTAATTTTTATTAAGATAACTTTTTAGAGCACTTTAAATTTCAGCAAAATTGAAAGAAAAGTAGAGATATTTCCCATGTAGTCCGTGCCCCTTCACATGCAAAACCTCCCTCATTTTTAGCATCCCCCCCATCAGAATGGCACATTTGGTATAATTGATAAACCTACATTGATGGACATAGTTTATATCCATAGTTTATATTAATTTACTCTTGGTGTTGGACATTCTATGGGTTTGGACAAATTTATGACATGCATCCAGCTCTACACAATTATACAAAATAGTTTCTCTGTCCTAAAAATGTGTGGACAACCTTTTTATGCCTCGTTTTTACTGTCCCACATATTTTTGCCTTTTTCAAATGCCTTAGAGTTAAAATCATACAGTATATATATTATCTTTTTATATTGGCTTTTTTTCACTTAGAAATATGCATTTAAGATTTCTCCCTGTCTTTTCATGGCTTGATAGCTCATTTCTTTTTAGCATTAAATGATATTCCATTGCCTGAATGTACCACAGCTTATGTATCCATTATCTACTGAAGAACATCTTGATTGCTTCCAAGTTTTTTTTTAAACATTTGCTTTTTGTTTGTTTTTATTTATTTTTTTTATTTTTTTTAAAAGGACTTTATTTATTTATGAGAAACACACAGAAAGAGAGAGGCAGAGGCACAGACAGAGGGAGAAGTAGGCTCCATTCAGGGAGCCTTTTGTGGGACTCTATCCTGGGACTCCAGGATTACGTGCTGGGCTGAAGGCAGTCACTCAAACACTGAGCCACACAGGTGTCCTGATTGCTTTCAAGTTTTGTCAATTAATGAGTAAAGCTGCTATCAACATCCATATGCAGGCTTTTGTGTGGCCATACATTTTCAGTTCCTTTGGGTGAATATCAAGGAGTATGTTTCCTGAATCACATGGCAAGAGTATATTCAGTTTTACAAGACACTGCCAAACTGTCTTCCAAAGTGGCATTACCATTTTGTATTCTCATTTTGTATTTACCACAATGAATGTGAATTGCTCTACATCCTTGTCAGCATTTAGTATTGTCAGCGTTCCTGATTTTGGCCATTCTAGTAGGTTAGTAATAGCATCTCATTGTTTTACTGTGTATTTCCCTGATAACAAATGATGTGGAGCAAATGGTGTGGAATATATTGTCATATGATTACTTGCCAGATGTATTTCTTTGTGTTGAGATCTCTATTTAGGCCTTTGTTCCATTTTTAAATATATATCATATATATATGATAGTAGCCCTGTATAATCTGTGTCTTTCACAAATACTCTCTCCTAATCTGTGACTTTAATTCTCATTTTCTGGATGTTGTCACAGAGCAGTTGTTTCTTTCTTTGTTCTTATATAATGTCATCTTGAGACTCATATTGTTTGTTTTCCTTCTATCAAGGATCACAGTTCTGTGTTGCCTTTGTCCAATTTCTGAAGACAGTTATTTCATGTATTTTATGAAGCTGTTTATAGTCAGTGAAAGCTTCACTCCATATAGTTCAGCCCACCTACTCTAGTGGTCTAAGGAGAGAAGGTTATGGAAATCACCATCTTAAGCAGTCAAAACCCTTCCCTGTTTTTCCAGTTTTTCATATTTGAAAATCTTTGTACTACCTTGATTTTACACATTAGGTCAACTGGATCATTGGTTTGAACATCTGCAAGTATAGAAGACAACTCTGATCATCTCAAGTAAAGATGGTAGAGAAGCAAGAGCAGAACAGGAGCAGCCCTTTTCAGATTTTATTTTTTTCTCAAACAACTATGCCAGAAGCCTCCTGGTCAAGATTAATACAGGCAGCCTGGATGGCTCAGCGGTTTAGTGCCACCTTCAGCCCAGGGTGTGGTCCGGGAGACCCAGGATAGAGTCCCACATTAGGCTCCCTGCATGGAGCCTGATTCTCCCTCTGCCTCTCTCTCTCTCTCTCTCTCCCTCTCTCTCTGTCTCTTATGAATAAATAAAATCTTTTAAAAAAGATTAATACTAAAAAAAATAATAAAATAAAATAAAAATAAAAATAAAAAAGATTAATACTACTAGCTTATTTATTATGGTAGTTCAAAAGAACTTTCCACTCACTACTTCCTTATTTGATCCCCGCCCACCCCCACCCCCGCCCCGCCCCACCACTCTCATAGTGCTTTGAGATCTTGGTGGAATGAGCCAAGAACGCACTCTACTTTAGTATCTTAGTGGGATCCTGGAATAAAACTGAATTAATGAGTGAGAAATTTGCTTATTGAGACCAGAGGGTGTGAAAAGACCAAATTTCTTATTAAGATTTATTCTGATTTAATCAATCAGATTGAGGTATACTTTTCCCTAAAAGTTTTCAAGATAATCACAGTTATAGATTTTCATTCATTGTCAAAATAATAACCATTAAGCAGTCATCAAATAAACTTTATGTCTGGTTGCTACAGTTTTTGGTTGTTGCTATCTACTTCCCAATTTTCCTCCCAAAAGAAAACTGAAATCTCTCTCCCTAACTTGTTTACTAATAATGTTGCAAATTATGTCTTAGGGCTGGATTTAGACAAATGACTAATCTCAATCAATAAAGTGTTTTTATAATTTTAAATTTTATAAGGACATATTTCCAAGTCAGGGATAACTTTTGGCCTCTTTTTTAATGAATTTCACTGATATGTGTAAGGAAATTTTGCTTATCTGAATTTGATTCTCACATATTGTATTTTTAGAATATACCTTTCTTTATCTTATCCACAAGTATCTAGCTGCATGCTATGCTTGTTCTTTTGTTAGCACCTCCCACACCTCAGATGTTTTCTCATCTCTTTCATTATTGTTCTATGCCTCAGAGGTTTACCCTAAGTCACTGCATTTCTTGTGCTCCTTTGTTAGCTAGTATGTTATTGTGTTCAGCCAGTGAGAGATATTGACAAGAGATGGGGAGGTGAGAGAGACAAGGAGAGGCTGGGATAGTCTTCCCCCTCTTGCCCTCTGTTCCAGCCTGTTTGGCAGCAGCTGAATCTCTCTTGCACTACTTTTATTTCCTCTTGTCCACTACTCAATAATTTTAGCTCTCTCTGGATTCCAAAAGTATAATTTCCCAAATTTATCTCTTTATTCTTAGAGGTGAGAGCAATTTTTAGATATTGTTAGTCTGATTGCTTTAATATCACTTATTGGATGTCTTAACTTTTCCCACATGTCTAAAAGTTGTCCTTTTATTATATTCTCTTGAATTATTTGAACTGGTTTCTATTTTCTAATGGGATCATAACAGATACCTATACATCATATAAGATTCTATTTTTAAAAGGAGTAGGAAAGCAGCTTATTTTTGGTAGATCTAGAGAAGGACGCACTATGTCAGGGAGCTGTGGGAGAAAACCCCGTAGTTAACTGTTTCCGTGAGTGACTCAAAGGTTCTGGTTACAGTTCACTCATCACCTTTATGTTTTTTATTTGTTTTTAATTCAACCCATTTATTCTCTCTTAAGTGATTTTCATTTACAGTGCCTCCTATCTTCAACACTTTTTCTTTAGTTTTGGTTCATTTGTTTGCTTGTTTTGTAGATGGTTTCTCTTCAGGGCAGATTTTTTTTTTTTTTTAGGAAAGCTTTCCCTGATCCTTCTGTATAAAAAAGCATCTGCCCTTATCACTCTCTACTACATCCACCTCTTTATTTTTTCATCTCATTTACAATTTCTTTCCTTCTCTTTTTATGTCTCCTGATTTATTATTCATCTCTCATCATCTTCTGAAGATGCATAGTTCATGAGAGCAGAGTCTTTCCTTTATGCTCTTATTCATCATTAAATTCCCAAGCATCTAAAATGCAAAGCCTGCCACATAATCATTGTTCAAGGGAAACAATAATGCTTCAGGATACAAGTAAATACAGTGTTTGGAGAAAGGCAGTTATTACCAATGCAGGCTTACATTTTGGGACAAAAATTTTAAGTATTATCTACTTTAAGGGTATCAGAATGTCTTTAGTTAGTGTCTGTGTGGCTCCTTTAAAATGGCAAATAGAACAAAGATCTACAAGCTGAACCACAGCTGTGAAGACAAGAAAATGTACCATTGATGTTAAAATAATCCTCACATTATTTGTACCCACAGATTGGTGAGATATGAAGGCATGAATTGTACACTCTTAAAAATTAATTTTGACATCTAATTTAAATAAAAATAAGATAACGTTAAAGCCCATTAGTAATTTTATTCACTGATTATTTCTGTGCATTCTAATTATGATATCCAAAAATCAGCTATAGACTTTAGATTACATTATTTAAATGATTTTTTTTCTTATTAGAACTCTGATAAAATACTTAAAATACTTTTTTTTCTTAGAAGAAGTAATGAGTAGAATTAGAAATGCCTCTTTATGCTGGGTACAGACCTTCCAAACAGAGATGAATTAGTCTCTATGCTATCTGGTCCCTGAGCTCTATTTAAAATGATCAAATGTACTTATGATCACAGAAACTCTCCAATGAAGTTTTGTAGTCCATCAGTGCACAAAATCAGCATTTTTTCAATTAGCGTGAAAGACTGAGTGGCTGCACAAATTTATCTAGTAAGAGGAAGATGACTGAATTAGTAAGAAAGCTGGTCTCTAGTGGGAAAGCCAGATCAGTAGATGGTATTAACTTCATTTTTTTCTATTCATATCACTGCATAGTGAATTGAATAATAAGTGAATTGGGATATTGAAACTAAACCATACTAAAAGTATTTGTCTTATGAAATTTAAAACAGGAATGTATCTGAATAGTACATTTATTCTTTCTCTCACCTTGAATATACTATTACATAAGCTGTGCCAACATATTCTATATTAAGAAGTAGAATTTAGTGGGAAAAGTACCAAAGGATTTGGAATAAGGGGTGCCTGGGTTTAATTTACTCTATTCTCATTGCCAGGTCAACATAGTTATACTGTGCATGCATGCAATCCTGGTAGACTTACAAAGACAATTTAATGATTCCATTTTAAATGTGATATCCAGAAGAATTTATAAGTGGTGCTAAAACTGTGGCCTCTGTAACATATCCTTAACTTATATTCACAAAGGAGATTAGAAAACCATTGTCCTGAATAGCTGCCTTTTTAGCAAATAGCAACTAGTTGATTTTTGTCAGTATTTCTCTTTGCTCAGATAATAAAATTCACAAGCAGATTTTTTATGCACTGCCTTTAAGTTTCACATAGAACCCTCATTTTTATCCTATATTCCCCACCCAGTTCCCAGAAATTGTTCTCTTTAGTCTCTCACTATTTCTTTACCTATGCTCCTTATGTTTGAGTTTCATAACATAGGAATTAAATGAATTGTTTTTATTAGTTATTAATGAGAAATGAAAAATAGTTATTAGTTTTATTCACTCCTCCTTCTACTCTAGATAAGGAATCCTCACACACAAAGATTACAGTGATCCTATATACAAAACTCTCAGCAGTGAACAACAGGCACAATGCTTCAGCTAATAAGACTTTTGGCAGCACAAAGTCATGGAGGCCTTATGAGAGGAGTCATCACTAAGAAGATAAACTATAGAGGGAGATTGGTAACTTTGGCAGCAGTATTTGGTATGAAAGGTGGATTAATAAGATTAAGTTAAGGAAAAGATGAAGTATTTGAGGGAGATATAACAAATATTGGCTCTAGAATAAGAAGACAATGTAAAGCCATAAACAAAAAAGAACAAAATACCTTTTGGGGGGATGGAATTGGAGTCCAATGACAGAGTACTAGGATAAGCAAATCTGATCACATCTGAATAAATTCTGAATTCATTACTTACTGATAAAAAGACTTGTTCAAAATCTGTATGCCTGATTCACAAATCTGTATATATGCTATTCTTGACCTCTAGGTTCTCAAAACTCCCAACCTTTTCCCCATTTCTGAAGGCAATATCCATTTTCTCATTTACTTCTCCTACCTTACTTCATTTCTTCCCCTTCCACCATTTAAGTTCTCCAATATCTGTTTAATCAGTCTCTTAGATTAAATGTTCTCTGTTGCGATAGCTAATGTAGTTTGTTTTTCTAACTAAACTGTCACTGATACCAATCCTCCTTCATTCTTTATTCTCTTCTCAGTTATCTCAAGAAAAGACAAGTCAAGATTCTGATGCTTTTGTGGTGGCTCACTCAACTTTCTTAAATCTACCTGATAATCCTGAAAGAACCCAATTCATGTATAAAGGCCTTTTCTGTTTAGAAGAACTTCAGTACTACACCTAGCCTAATACAGAGTAGTTGACCTGGAGAAAATAACTGAGATCAAGGACTAAGAGAAAATACTTAATAATAAGTCATTTTTATTTTATTCTATATGTTTCCTTTCTGTTAGTAATAATAACATTTTCTAGAAGCAGTTGCATAATAGTGTCTGTCTTTTCAGGAATGATTCTTCACCCCTGACCTGGCTACTCAATTTCAACTGCAGAGTAAACTCTGGGTGTGTGTCTTCTGTCCTCTCTTGTCTATGTGATAAGTGCACTAAAATTGATCATATATTAAGCACTGTAAAATGTGATACTGAAATTTTAGAAAACAGACATATAATTCTAGATGATGGGTCATGTAGAACTGGAAGTCAGCTTAGGTCTGGTAACCCCCCCCAGAGGGGAGAGGTGGTGATGAGGATGGTTTGGAAAGAGCCAAACTATGCTAGGAATTAAAAACCACTGCTGCAGCCAGAGAAAACAACATTGATAAAGTGACACTGATAGGAACCACAGGCATTGACAAGTCCCTTCTTGCCTCCATTTGCCTCAGTCTCCTCCAGTGCCTGTATTGAAAAAGCATTATGAGGAATCCACATGACAAAGAATTATACATTACAGAATCCCCACTGTAGTATCAAAAAGCAAAATATAAAAGTGTAGATTTAAATCTGAGATTTAAATGGCTTTATAACCAGCATGAATAAGACACAATTTTAAACTCTAATTAGGACTCCTGACCCTGAGAAATAACCTAGCTTTATGGATCAGTGCATGATAGAGATAAAGCACATTTGGCTTTATAGCTGCAGAGAAGGTAAGCTAAGTAGTGATAATTAAGCACCAAATAACCTAATATACTAATTGACTTATTACATTACTGTGATCTATTTTATAAGCCCACTTTATAACTTGTTCTTCTTGAAAAGGATAGGGGGTGGGCAGAGGTAAACACTAAAAATGGAGCAGTGATACTGTGATATATTAGGGATGATCACATAGTGTGCGCTACCCCTCCACACATAGGTAGACTCTGATTCCCCTCTCTTGAACCTGGGCTGGCTTTAATGTATTGACCAAACAAATTCAGTTACAATGGCATTGTGGGACATAAGAATCTCTCCAGCCTCCACCTGAGCCTCACTGTCTTAGGAATTTCTGAGTTGCCATGCAAGAAGTCTGATTACAGCACTGGTGAGGCTTATTGTAGATTCTCTAATTGAGAGTCCCAGCTGAGCCCAGCCTTCGAAGTGTTTCTGCCAAAGCACAAAACATGGAAGGCCAGATATCTTGGATCATCCAAAGCACCCTCGCTGTGAGCTAAAAACCACTTAGTGACATCTTTTAAGAACATGTGGAATGGAAGAGTCAGCCTGCCTAAATTCATGACCCAAACACTTATGAGACAGAATAAAATGATCATTGTTTCAAGTCAATAAATTTTGGGATAGTTTGTTATGCAGCAATAGATAATGAGACAGATCTACATAGGATCAGAGATAAACAGAAGTCCCATGACTTTTTTTGAGACAACACATGCAAGATAGAGTATTCGTTTTCCAGCTTAGTCTAAATAGCCTTTTTCACGTTATTCAAAAGGAGCGTAGACACTAAAATAAGAGGAAATGATATAGAAGCGAGTAGCATAGAGTAAATAAAACAAAAATAAAAAAATAAACAAAATATAGAATATACTTCTCTGTACTCTCAGGAGAAAAATGGACTCAGAATAAAACAGAAATATGGGGTAATAAAATGACAGGAAGAATGGGAAAAGTGGAGGTATATAATTTCTTAGATACAGAATTAAGGTCTTCTGATTTACTGTGAGGTAAAAAAAGAATTTTGAGAGACCAATATTTCTAAAAACAACTTCAAAATTGGGATAATGTTTAAAAACAGTTATGTAGTTTTATCAGAAACCTAGATCCAACAGGACTAGAGGGGCAAAGATTACAAGGAGGGGATAATTTAGGAAAGGCCAGCTAATGATCTGCAGCTTTTTGCCTGGGAACAGTTGGTGATGCAGAAGCTGTGCAGAGTGGGAGATTTAATATAAGCCTAAAAAGACCAAGTAAGTGGAGAAGGGATTTTTTTTTTTTTTTGTAGTCTTACAGTTCTAGGAAGAAAGATTAAAATATAGAACCCTTCCAGAAAGGGCCCCTAGTGAAACATCGGCTCGTAGCTGAAAGCCCTGGAGTATACCCTATGAAAAGAAGCAAAGCAGATATAAAATGAGCCTTACCCTAACTGAACCTAGCTTCAATTTATCTCAATCCTTGACCGGATTAAGATGATCGACCCCCACTTTTCTCTGGCTATCAGTGAAAAAAGTGAGCCATCTCTAGAGACAGATAACATCAAAATAGGCCAAGTCATTCAAAATATACTTCAGCTCAGCTACCGAATAATTTTGATGCGAATTCAGGTTCTTATTTTAGCTTCAAAACTCTTACTGTATTTATCATTTGTGTACAGGACACTATAAAGTGTTGCTCATGTTCCCAGTCTCATGATCGTCATGCCTTTATGTATTTCCCCTTCCTGGACCTGCAGCTTTCTTTGTGGGCCAGAGAACATGGCACCCTTAATTATGCCACATTAAATAGCACTCTGTCTTGCTAGCAGTAGCTCTCCGGTGATTTTCCTTGCTCTTTTTTTTCTTAATATTTATTTATTTATTCATAAGAGACACACAGAGAGAGGCAGAGACATAGGCAGAGGGAGAAGCAGGCTCCCTGCGGGGAGCCCCATGCAGGACTCAATCCCAGATCCCCTGATCATGACCTGAGCCGAAGGCAGTCGCCCAACCGCTGAGCCACACAGGTATCCCTCTTTCCTCTTTTAATGAAGTAAGTCATGTGGCAAGAAATAACAGGTGGCCTCTAGGAGCTGAGAGTTGCCTATAGGAAGGAAGAAGACAGGGTCCTCAGTTTTATCAAAAACCAAAAACCAAAAAAAAAAAAAAAAAGAAAGAGGCAAAAGGGAAGAAGCAGGAGGAGGAGAGGAAGGGGAAGAAGGAGGGGGAGGGGGAAAAGGAAGAAGAGAATTATGCCAGCAGTCTGAGTTTAGAAATAGATTTTTCCTCAGTTGACCCTTTACATAAGAATCCATCTCTGGAAAACACTTGGCTTGTTGTCTTGTGGAGAACCCAGGTAAGTTATGGCCAAGCTTTGATGCACAGAAATTTTGAGATAATAAGTATGTATGGTTTATGGTACAAAGTTGGTGATACTGATTATGCCAAATAGATAGCTAATGCATAGTCTTAAGCATTTTAATATTTATATTTATTTGTTTAATGAAAGAGTCTTCTGACTTCTCCAGGGGCTCCCAAAGGGTACATCTATGCTCTAATTCCGGCTGGTGGTCTTTGTCAGTGGTTGCTTTTATTTTTCAGCTCATTGAACTCAGTTCTACTTGCTGGAATACCCCAAGTGGGGCGGCACTACAATAAGGTAGAGAGCAAAGCCGTCTCTTGCTGTTTGGCAGAATTATCGCTTGGCCATTGGCCACTTGCTAATGCACTTTCAGGAAGCCCTCATCCTGCCAGATCACTCTATAACTTCCAAATTTCAGGGATAAGATAGTCAGTTAGCAATTCCATATATTTTGTGGGATTTTTGGAATTAACAATTCTATGGGGTCTTTTTTTCTTTCTTCAAATGTCAAGAATTTCTAGGGAGCAAGCTCCATCTGCTACATTCAGATCCTAGCTTCAAGACTTTTTTCCTGGTACATCAGTTCAAGAAGGTAGAATTCATGCAAATATGCTTGTTTCTAATAGTACCCAAAACCAAAAGTCTCACTTTTGATCTCAGCAGCCATTTGATGCAGACAAACAGATAGAAAAGGCATCTCCTAGAGGGCTAACCTTCTCCCTTTTTAATGCAATCTGTTTTCATTAACGCATTAGCTCTGAGTAATTCATGTCTATTTTCTGATACTCAAGTAGGACACTAACAAGTGTCCACAATTAAGGCCTAGAAAGGCCTTCCACCTTCAGAGCTATGGAGTCTTGAACTTGAGTTTTTAGGGTTTTTTTTTCTGAAGAATCCTTAGTAGCTTGTAGTAGAATTATGGGGTTCTTACTAGAAATGCTAACATTACTATTCTAAAAAGGGATGTCAGCACTTCATCTTCATAACAGGTTATCATACAAGATGATGTCTTGTAGGTCGATAGACTAATGCACTGCAATGCATATACACCAATGTCCTAAATGCCAGCCTTGCCACGGAGTCTGCAGTGTTGAAGGTGAAAATGCTGAAGTGCTGGTGGTGAGAAGGAAATGGTAGATACAAGCTTTCTGTACAAGGACCAGTTGGGTTGGTTAATTATCTCTGAGCTAGAGGCATCCCTTCCCTAGCATGAGCCACTGTAGATGACACAGAAGATTTATACTGGGCATGGCCCAACACTGTCGCAGGATCAGACCGAGGTAAGAGCCTGTTCTGTGGCAGGAGAAGACCTCCACATAAATGGTATTGAAGTAACCATCACTGGGTAGTCATCAGCAGTGTGGTAAGAGCTGTTGCCTTTATCTTTGGCAGTCTGAAGTCCCAGAGTAGGGGATTCAGGCTAGATGTCTGGAAGGGGTGGTGGAAGAGTAAGAACCAGGACATTAACTAGAAGGATGCTGCTCCATACAGAGTTGCTGTAGCTGACTCCAAAACTGTTGAGTGATAGGACCGTGGCTCCATGTTTTCACATGGCTAGCTGCAACCAGCTCATTTTCATTTACGGCCTGATCTGCGGTGATCCATCTGTGGATCCACGGGAAGTAAATGGAAACCAGAACAGAGCATGTTTTGCTATCATGAAGCTAAAGAGGAGTCGTCAGCTGCTTTCAAGTTAATTTCCTATGAAAATCTTCATTGGTAAAATAGCCTCTACCTTAGGAACAAAAACATCGATCCTATTTTTCACAGACTTTCCTCTTACCAAGTTTTTTTTTTTTTTTAATTTATTCATAGACACACACACACAGAGGCAGAGACATAGGCAGAGGGAAAAGCAAACTCTTGTGGGGAGCCCGGAGGTTCCAGGATCACAACCTGAATTGAAGGCAGACATTGAACCATTGAGCCATGCAGGCATCCCTCTCTCCCCAAGTTTCTGATTCATATTTCTGTACCTTCTTGTAGACAAACTATTCAAAAGTCACTGGTTTTCTGCCTTTTTAATTTTTTTTTATCCTGAACTTTCTGTGCCGTTTATTTGCAACCTATTCTCTTCAATTAGGTTTGAGCCTTACCATTCTACCAAAACAGCTTTTGTCCAGGTCACCAGTGATCTTCATCTTTCCAATATGGATGTGCTGAGAATTCTCATCTTATTCTCACAGTCAGCAATTCTTCCTTAAAACACATTATTCACTTCACTTCTAGATAACACAGAAATAAGTAGTACATGGCCCATCCTTTTCAGTCATTCTTGCCCAATCTTTTTCTTCCCATCTTTAATTGTTGGAATTCACCAGACCAAAGCACTTTATACATTCTTCATTTACATTAATATCTTGGTAGTTGTTTCTAGTTCCAAGGCCTTGAAGTTCCATCCATATAATGATGACTCCCATATTTTAATTCCATCCCATATTCTTATCTACATTCTAGATATGTGTGTACAATTGCCTATTCAATATATCCATTTTGGTGTCTAATAAGGATCTAAAATCCAAAATATTCAAAACCAATCTTTGTTTCTCCCACCTAAACTGTTTTTCTCTGTTATATTTTTTTCTAAGTGATGGCACAGTTTACGTACTTGCTAAACTAATAAATCCAAGAATCTTTATTGCCTCTCCTCAATAGCCTCTTTATCAGATATTGTTGTTGTTTCTACCTTCAAATCGTATCTGATATCCACCAAATCTCCACCAACTACACTCTACTTCTCTGACTTTGTGTCCCTGTATGTGATCTTGAATATGCCCCTGCTAATATCTGCAAGCTCATTTCCTAATTCTTCTAATCTCACTCATTCTTCTCTTGCCACACTAATGACCACCAGGCTACTTTAGCAATGCCATTACACCTTTCTTCTTTAGGGGCTTTGAGATTGCTTGTTTTTTTGAATGTGATGCTCTTCCCCATATATTGTATAATTTATATAGTTCAGTCCCTTGTTTCATTTGTGTCTCTTCTCATATATCGCATCTATATAATGATCTTTCTTCCACATTCTTTCTTCACTCTCTGTACTTTTATTGAGCTTCATTTTTATACATAGCATTTTATAAAATAGATTATGATCATCTTACATTTTTGTTCATTTACTGTTTTTTCTCCTCTACTACATTATAATATGTAATTCACGAGAGCATGTTATTTACAAGGTCAGAGTACTTTTTAATTGTGTCTGTAGTTCAGAAATGAGTTAGAAGCTCATTACATATCTATTAAATGAACAAAAAAAATTGAGCACCACAGTAGGAATCTAAGTAATTCATTAAAGCATTATTTTTGAGTAGTCAATATCCTCATTTAAGGCTTTACAAATACCTAATGTAAAAATATGAAAATCAACTGATTGAAAGTGTGAATAAATTAAATGGTAAGAATTATTTAATGTAATAACTTAGCTAAATATAGGTAATTCCTTTTTAAGTTTTAAAAGCATAATTTTTTGAAAGTGACTGTTTATGCTTTTCTTATAATTTCTGTAAAATCAAATTCGTTAGGCACAAATACTTGAAGATAAACATATTTACAAAAACATATTTTCTCTCTATAAATATATCATTTGACTGAATAGTCAGTGATAACTCATTAAGAACTTTTTCTAATATGCAAAAACACAAAGGCAAATTAATTACAATGAAATCAATATTGTACACCGTATCTTATTTTTCTTGCCTCCCAAATTAAATGTGAAATATATTTTCCTTAATATTTCATGTTTAGTACTTTTTAGTACTTTCACTTATATTTAATTTGACAGATTTTGTTGTTAGCATCTCTTAAATGTATAGGCCACATGGCTTGTGTGTTAATGCTCCTCGTTGAGAATCATAATGATCTATCATTTATTAAATGTGTATTTTACCTTTAATATTTTATAAATTCCCTATGGGCAAAGGACAATATGTTCTACTAATCACAAATTCTTGATTACTAAATTCTGGTCCCTATAGAAATGTTTTCTTCTAGAAAGAAATACAGATAGTGCACTTTTGCTCAAAGGACTTCACATCTGTTTTCTCATTTAATTCTAAAAACACCCATGAGAAGGCCCTGATATTGCCAAAAATGTCAAGTGTCACAGTCACTCTGAAAAGAGCTGTGTGAATTTGTTAGTAGGGGCTCCAGTCTATTCTGCTGATTAAACACCACTTTCACTTTACATCTAACACCATGTTCTGGAGTTTCCATTATCTCATAATCTTAGATACAAAAACAACATCGAAACAAACAATAATTTTAAAGTAATAATAACAGTTCCCATACTATCTTAGTCAGTTTGGGCTGCCATAACAATGTAACACAGACTAGGTGAATTAAATAACATATATTTGTTTTCTCACAGCTCTGGAGGCTAGGAGATCAAGATCAAGGTGTTGTCATGGTTGTTTTTGTGGTTTGTTGGTTTGTTGCACATAGAGAGAAAGAGTGAACTCTGGTATCCCTTATTCTTCTTAAAGGACACCAGTCCTATTGTATCAAGGACCCTCCACCCCGTTACCTTCTTAAGTAGCTCTGCAAAGGCCCTGTCTCCAACTATTGCGACACTGAGAGTCAGTGCTTCAATATTTAAATTGAGGGGGCACATAGTTCCAGCCATAACACATACTAGAACAACTTAAAAATTCTTCAAAAGAATATAAACATCTTTGATTCTTTCTTTAAAACAAAATTCAGGTCAGCAATAGACAAATAGAAAATTCATCTCTGTTTGCTAATTGGCTTTAATCAAAGGAAAAGTCAACTTATATCTTGTGTGAGAGAAGGTAGTTATGCAACTTTTAAAAAATTTTATTTTATTTAAATTTAATTAGTAAACATATAGTGTATTCTTAGTTTCAGAGGTAGAGCTCAGTGATTCATCAGTTGCATGTAACACCCAGTGCTTATTACATCATGTGCCCTCCTTACTTCCCATCACTTAGGAACATGAAACAACACTCCTTGAAGTTAGGCTCCTATCCTCCTATAGAAAACTAGGGGCTCTATTATCCTTGGTCATTACATTTCAAAGAGATGGTTTTCAGGTCTTTCTTTCTTTCTTTCTTCTCCAAATTTTAATTTAAATTCCAGTTAGTTAATGTACAGTGTAATACTAGTTGCAGGTATAGACTTTAGTGATTCATCACTTACATACAACACTCAGTGCTCATCACAAGTGCCCATCTTAATACCCATCATCCATTTGACACATCCCCCCACCCTCCTCGCTTCCAGAAGCCCTGTTTGTTCCATAGTTAAAAGTCTGTTTCCTGGTGCCTCTCTTTTTTTTCCTAAATAAATCTGTTTTGTTTCTTAAATTCCACATATGAGTGAAATTATATCGTATTTGTCCTCTCTGACTGACTTATTTTGCTTAACATAATACTCTCTAGTTCTAGTCACATCATGGCAGGGGAATCCTGCCAAACATAAGAAGAGTTAGGACACCTGGATGGCTTAGTGGGTTAAGCATCTGCCTGCAGCTCAGGTCATCATCTCCAGGTCCTGAGACTGAACCTCACTTTGCTTCGGGTTTCCTGCTCAGCAGAGTCTGCCTCTCTCTCTCTCTCTCTCTCTCTCTCTCTCTCTCTCTCCCTTTCCCTCTCCTTCTGCCTCTCCCCTCCTCGATCTTTCTCTTTCTCAAATAAATAAATAAAATCTTTTTTAAAAAGAAAGAAAGAAGAGTTAATACTTGTTCTTTTCAAACTATTCCAAAAAATAGAAATGGAAGGAAAACTTCCAAATTCATTCTATAAGGCCAGCATTACCCTGATTCCAAAACCAGACAGACTCCACTAAAAAAAGAGAACTACAGGCCAATATCCCTGATGAACATGGATGCAAAAATTCTCAACAAAAAAAACTAGCAAACTGAATCTAATAACACATTAAAAGAATCATTCACCATGATCAAGTGGAATTTATTCCTGGACCATAGGGTAGTTCAATATTCACAAATCAATCAATCTGATACACCACACTAATAAACAGATAGATAAGAACCATATGATCCTTTCAATAGGTTTTTAGGTTCTTGAAAAAGATATTTCTGGGTAGTAAAACTGGCAAAAGTTTTTTTAAGGCATTTACATATCAAAGGGTCAGAGAAAGAATTCACAATTATAAGTTATCTAAAATTTACCTAAAAGATGTGAGGTTAGCGCCTAAAATTAGGAAGAAGCCTGATACAATAGTATAAAATTGGAGGAGGACCCCAAGCTATAGAAGGGAACTCAGCTAACACCTTGTAACACCTTGATCGAAGTCTTGTTAGACCCTGAGCAGCATGAAGATAACTGCTCAAAACAAACAACAGAGAAAAGAAAGAAAAGAAAAAAAAAATTAAAAGAAAAAGCAACTTTAGCTATGGAACCACACTTCAGGGAATTATTATTCTATACTACAACCTTGGGAATGTAGCTTTAAGATTAGAACAAAAAGGGTAATAATACAGTAAATCATAAATTCACTCATTTGATATCATTTCACCTTAAAATCTATAATTCCTTGAACTTTCAGGATGGGAAATAAATTATCCATTATTGGCTTAGAATTTATTGACTAATATATTTATCTAAAGATACCAGTATATCAAAGAGAACATCTATTTACTAAGTCACCATATGTAATTCTTCAAATATAAACAATCATTACTTATTTACATAAAACATTCTATTTATGTTAATTCCATCCTAAAAAAGTCTATTACTATTCTTTGTACTTACACTATTCTTGATTAGTGCTGGTAACACTAAATTTGAATTATAACATGAAAAATTATGTGGTTACTTGTAGAAATGGTTTTCAAAAATGTGTTCTGAAGTGACTGGAGATTATTTAACTTAGTAAAGAAAACAGGTGAATTAAAAGCTTTGTTCAGTAGTTTATGCTATTAACTGATTTCAATATCAAAATTAAATATGCAAGAACAAATAATATAAGATTATACCTGTGACATCTTCCATCTAATGTCAATCAGGAATATATATTTGCAGCATGAAATATTTCAAATTTTCAACAAGCATGTTCTGATGATTACCTTTTAGATAACTTGTGCTACCACTTTACCGAATTAAGATTATCACTTTCCATGATGGCTAAATCCTAAGAGAAAAATGAGAAAATGCCGAAAAAATAATTATTAAGAGAAATATTCACCTACTCTTCTATTTGATAGTTGCTTGAGATATGTTGAAGAGCATATGTTATCAGCTACCAGTAATTGGAATTTGGGGACTGCTTTACAGTCAGCAATGATGATCTCAGAAACAGTTTCCAATTTTTATTGTCCACAAATTTATTTTTCCATCCAGAAATAGAAACTCTTGAAGGAAAAATAATTCTGAGGAGTCAATCTTTTTAAATTTCAAAGATAGCCAAATTGATTAATACTGTATATGGACTAAATCTAATTTTTCTTAATTTCCTCTTGTGTGACTGGAGTATTGAGTAATTATCAGGCAAAAGAATATTGAAATGAGGAAAAACAAAGGAAAAATAGGGCATTCTCTAGAAAAATTTGAGTAGTATCACTGAAGGGATAACTGACTTTTCTAGAAGATGCAAATATTTTAGCTAGCATAACAGTAACACATGTTAAACCAGAAATTAAAAGCAAGGGAAATGGCCACTCATCACAGCAGTCATGATATGTTGGGAATTCTAAGCAGACTGGTATAGGTTGAAGTTCAGGTCATGTTCACAAGGCCAGAATTGAGTTTGTCAACTGTCAAAATGGTCAAGGTTGAAGTAGTTGCTTAGTAGAACAAAGCCGAACTTAACAACTTTTATATGTCTTTTTTCTGACTTTAATGACATAACATTTATTTTTTTTCTGGTATTCCATCAAGGAAGTTTGCAGGGAATCAATTTGACTGCTGTATAAATGTTCAGGTAACTTTAGTGAAAAAAATCATCATTAAAGAAGTTGAGAGAGGCCAAAAGCACTGGTACTCCTCCATCAAAATATAACAAGAACAAAAATCAGCCCAAATGGAACTTGTTGCATCATGTACTTCACACATTTTTAACACAGCAATGAACTGTTCATGGCAGTCAAATTATGCCATTCAACAATCTGTTATGCCTAGATGATGTTGCTCAATATAGGTCAGATTGCTTCTAGACTATTGCTAATACAAGGTCATCTTTGTCACGAATGACTGGATCAATTGGCAAGATATTATTAAAATTAAGATATTAATTTTTGGAAGCCAAATTTTTTTGTAGTAACTCTTTGCAGTATTATTTGGAAATATTTAATTACGGTAGAGAGGGCAAGACCAAAACAAACAAAACAAAAAGGGACATTAAATTCCTAAAAGGGCTAATTATAGATATTAAATGATCTAATACCTTGTGATATATGGGTAGAAATCATAAGATATATGAGATACAGAGACTAAGTCAAAAACTTGTAAGACTCATTAAAATCGAATAAATGGAATATATGGTTAAAAGGATAGAGCAAAGAAGAATGTTACATATAGATGGAAAGGAATGGGAAGACCTCATCATAAAGTACAGATGGTGTTACTTCCAGATTATAGCTTCTTCCTCCCTAAATTGCACCTCCCATCCCCGACTAGTGACAACTGGTATGATGTTCTAGCCCCATATATGTTGTTCTCCATAAACAGTTAAAAAGTATGACATATCCTTAGGCTGTGCAAGGAGATACACCTGTGGCAAGGAGTTGGCCCTCTGTTCAATATGTGGTTGCTTTGTGCATCTTCTGTCTGCTGAACCCTTTTGTTCATCCACAACTCTGATATTATACACATATGATCACAGGGGAAGCCTGAGGTGACGGACAGAGAGAGACACAGGATATTAGACATATTGGTTAATATGGGATTAAGGTAGAGTGTTCTTTCTACCCACTTTCACCTTGTCCTAAGTGTTAGCCAACCCCTCATGTCTGCTTTGTTGTTAGCTATGTCATAAAGTAATGTAATAAGCCACATGATATCTGCATTCTAATATGGTTTATAGCCCCGTCTCTCAGATAACCTGCTCAGTAATGTTCTTGGAGGCTATGGCAACATTAAGGTAACTTTTCAAATGACACTTTGGTTGCCTAACCAAAGTAAAAGGAGCTCCAGCAGTATTGTCATTTTCGTCTTTTCAACTTTTGAAACAAATTTATCCTTCAAATATTCTATATCTATTTAGCAAGGAAAATTGAAAATGGAATTGCCATTTGGGTAGTGAACCTTCATAGGTAGACTGATATATTTATGGTTGATTGGACAGCTTTTCTTGAAATGCCACAGGAAATAAGAATTATCACATGTGGAAATATTTTGGAAGATAAAACTATTATTAGCATACTCTACAAGGTCAGGATGAGTAGCACTGGATAATTTTTTTTATTGGGATAATACTGCCTATCTGAATATTGAACATAATGCATGTCAGTCACCATGGCATATTATATAATTAGATGTTTATTTAAAAAAAAGAAAAAAAGAATTGATATAGAGCATGTGGCTATTGTGAAATTTTATAAAAAGGAGACATGTAAGGAGAAAAATGTATTTTTACGTTTCCCATGAATCTACCTTTAGATTTCCTTATAATCGAGACTTATAGAAAACTGAAATACCCCATTCTATTTTTTATATGAATGTAGGTTTAAACAATTTAATTCTGCTAACTTAAACAATGTTAAATCATGGTGACTTTTAATACTAGATATAAAAATAACCCTGACTACATTATAAAACTATAATTGATTGAGCTCACTAACAATAAGAAGAAGAACATAATCTATTGCATAATATTTGGGAAAACCTTGGATGGTTGGTAAGTTGTGATCAAAGAAAGGTGCCAGATTACTTCAAAATCAAACAAAAATTGCAGAATGGCACATAGAAAAACCTGAAGTCATTTTCCATATTTGCAATTAAATGAAATGGAATAAAAATGACCTTTATTATATGTAAACTCTGCTTACTGATTTGTAATAGGTAAAAACAATTTCTTTTAAACCAATAAAACTCAAGCTAAACTTACATATGTGCTACTCTACATAATTGACGGCAAATTGCTCCCCCAAATGTCAATTGTTCTGTTATTTTTCCAAATGTTTCTTGCCCTACCTCTGCCTATTATGACAAAGAGATGCTTAATACTCTCCATACTGTGTTCTTGAACATAAGAAAATTCTGGGGAAATTTGCCCTATTAGGACTTGCTGTTGCTACAATATGTAGAGCTCTCAGAAAGTGTATTTTCAGATATTTAATACAGTATTTTATGATCAAATGAAGGATCCTCAAGATGTGCAGTCCTTTGTGTTGAATTGCAGTTCCCTGTCACTTCACTGTGTTAAGAGAGAAATTTAAGGTTATTGTGCATATACAGGTGAGCAACAAAGCAGTGATCTTGGGGAAAGGGCAGGCTGCGGGATATGGGACCAGTTTGATCTCTGGCAGATATTGCAGTATATTTGGGGATGAATCACTGCTTCCTACCACTTTTCCCTGTTTGGAAGCCAGAGGTGAAGCACAGCAAATAAAAGTAGCTCTTTTCATCTGTCCACTGCTCTGGGGGTAGGAATAGCACAGTCTATGAGGAGGAACTACCTTAAATTTGCACTTACTATGGGAACTTTATACCTTAATAGTGTTTGTCCAATATGACGACTTTTAACAAACCACTTGTTTTAGTTCATAAGATGGTGATTTCTCAGAATAGAAAATCCTCTTGGAGGTGGTGGGCCATAACCAGTCACAATCTATGCTAAACCGGAATTAACTGTCCCACTCTCTCCCAGGTGATCAAATCACTTCCAGAGATAAAGGAGTTAAACTCCTAAAGACAGAAGCAGCAACAACCACAAGGAAAAGAACAAAAAGCAAAGAAGATGTGATTATGCCCTTTATCCAGGATAATAAATATACTTATTCTACTTACTTAATCAATAAATAATAGAAAATACTTGGAATGGTTTACAATCAACCCCCCCCCCAAAAAAAAAAAATAAAACCCAAAACGGAAAGATCTGATAAAAAGTTTGGTTTTTTTTGGACTAAGGAAGAACAGATCTAAGAGGGATCTCCAAAGTAATGTATCGTTTTTGTAAAATACTTTGGAGTCTTATCCTTATATGGGTCTTAAAAAGGAAACAAAGAGAGTAATTCTACCCAGAAAAGAAAGATATGTTTCAGTAGTATAATCAGTAAATCAAAGTTAATTTGAGCCATTAAACAGAAGAAAATGCAAGAACATACACAAATTCAATTTTTCTCAAACCTATAACTGCTATGGTATTTATAAGTAAGCCACTGATTATTAACTTATTATGCATATTCTTTTTTATATGCATATTCTTATATATTATCAGAAGCCATGTAATTTATGTTAGCTCGAATATAGTGTCATTTAAAAATCAGGAATCCCTGGGTGGCGCAGCGGTTTGGCGCCTGCCTTTGGCCCAGGGCGCGATCCTGGAGACCCAGGATCGAATCCCACATCGGGCTCCCGGTGCATGGAGCCTGCTTCTCCCTCTGCCTGTGTCTCTGCCTCTCTCTCTCTCTCTCTGTGTGACTATCATAAATAAATAAAAAAATTAAAAAAAAAAAGATTTTAAAAAATCAGTATAGGGCAGCCCCGGTGGCTCAGCGATTTAGCACCACCTTCAGCCTGGGATGTGATCCTGGAGACCTGGGATCGAGTCCCACTTCGGGCTCCCTGCATGGAGCCTGCTTCTCCCTCTGCCTGTGTCTCTGCCCCTCTCTCTCTCTCTCTCTCTGTGTGTGTGTGTTTCTCATAAATAAATAATAATAATAAATCTAAAAATCAGTATAATCTTATATGATTAGTCAATATATAATTGTTGATTAAAATGATCTCAACAATGTATTTTTATTTTATTCACAAGACGAGTAATGAAAATTCAAATGAATTATGGCAAGGATGGATCTTCATTTAATGAGGAAAACCTTGAGGTTATTTACTTTATTTCCAAAGTCGTTTAATTTTTAACCCAACTTTTAGGTATTCTTTAGGCGTGTGGGCATAATTTTAATGAAAATAAATTCTGTACAAAGGTAATATTTTTTTAATTAGAAAAGAAGTCATGACAAATTATTTTTTTTCAGAGAGACATAATTGTAGGAACATACATAGAAAGGACTTATGGGAGAGGGTCACCCTCAAGCTTAAACATCTTGGCAGTCAATCTCTAGTTGATAACCAGCAAGGTTAAAAGGAACCTCAACCCTAAAACCACAAGAAACTGCATTCTGCCAATGTTTGAATGACTGGGGAAATTAATCTTCCTCTAGACTTTTTAGAAAAGAATGCAGCCCTGATTAAATCTTAATTTTAGCTCAGTGAAACTGGTGTAAGACTTCTGATTTAGAGCAATGTAAGATAATAATTTGTGTTGTTTCAAGCTGCTTAGTTCATGGTAATTTGTTATGCCACAGAGAAAACAAATATAATGCCTAGGAAAGTATATAAAACAAGTCAAAATTTGATGTGTGGTCAGTTCTTTTTAATAATATTAAATTAAAACACTAAAAAATAAAACTACCATTTAACAAAATTAAAATAAGTGAAACATACCTATAAAATTTGAATCATAACATCAGAATTTGAACTGTTTTTCTGTATATGTATGCCATGCATTGTATTTTTTACACTTACTCGTGAATCACTTTGTTCTCTTTGATGGCAAATACATTTTTTGTCATAGTCCTTGGAAAGAAAGCTTCCTTTTGTGTAGTCTCTTGTGTGAAAGAACCTTAAGCCTTGATGCAGAACCTCAAAGAGTGCAATTTGTTTAAAAAGAATTTTGGGAAGATTATGCCACAGAGTTGTCCAAGTTACTGTATCAGCGCAGAGTACTAGGAGTCCTAAAAATAATTTTTTCATTACATTTTTTTACAAAGGAAATAAAGTGAAAATAAGGAAATTATTAATTTCATGGGGTTTTTTGTTTTACTTTTGTTTTTGTTTTACTTTACTTGTTTTACAAGGAAGGAAAGAAAGGAAGGAACGTTTCTAACATGTTTTAAGTAGTAATATATTTCAGGCCCTTTAGTAGAGTTCTTTAAAATGCCACCTAATTTGTCACAGGGCACTCAGGTATGCATTTTATGGAGAAAACTGAGAATCCATTCTCAGTCCCTCTATTAATTTGATGGTTTTGGAGAAAATATGTAGAAACTTGAATAATATTGAATAAATTATCAATGCAAGAACTTTTCAATTGTTCATAGAAATAGAAAAAGAGTAAGTCAAGGCAACTAAACTTTATATGTATTCACCAAATTTAATTTACTTATAATAACTTCTGTTCTTTCTTTTATCCAAGGCACAGAAGGATTTTGGTTTAATCTCCCTGCCTTGAAATTTACCCATAGAGGTGAAAGTGTTAATGAGAGTGAAATGGCCCAAAGGCAGACATCAGGAAGAGGGAGAAAAAGAGGCAGGGGGCCTGGGTAATCCAACCAAAAAATCAGTCCCTTAAACATTTGAAATACAACAGTTTGTGACACTATCTGTATCTTGTCGCCTGAGCTAAAAAGAGAAATTGAAGTATGATTTATAGTTTTAAGCTTCATCAACTAGGGAGTCAAGCTAGACTTTCATTAATCACTCAAGCAAGAATATGTATCTGCAGTTGTTTCTGGGCTTTTAAAGTCAAAAGCAGTCACTGCAAAGTCTCCAACACGTGCATTCTTCCTTTCCTTCCTGCCTTCCTTCTTTCCTTCTTTCCTTCCTTTCACCCCCTCCTTTCTCAGAACGCATGTGTGCAGTGGAAATGCCTTGTTTGTTGAATCTTTCCTCCCTCCCTCCATTCCATTTTTCTGTCTTTTCTTGTTCTCTCCCTCTCTTAATTCTGACCATTGGTTGAGGAACACTTGTATTTGTTTTTAAGGGTCTTAAATCATCTGCATATCATAATCAAAACTGTTCTCCCTTACTTCTTAGCATGAAACTGGCATTTCTACCCTTTATAACTATCACTATTCACCCTCCCAATCTGCCCTCAACACTGTTTAGCTAAGTAGTAGCAAGTAGTTTGGGGGAATGTCAGTCTAAATCTTTGCTATAATTTATAGATATGAGTGTAAAACATATATATATATATATATATATATATATATATATATATATACATGCAAATATGCACACTTTTCTTTTGGGAGGGGATCATTCCAACTCCTATTTCAAAGATCAGTGTAGAACAAAAGCTTCTCCACTCTGTATTTTAAAAGCTGTTCTTGGTTGGTAACTTCAGTTAGTGTAGTCATTGCCTCGGGCTATTTGTGATTGCCTTTTTGTCACAGTATGCCCTAATCTATCCTTCTGCTAGATTTATTAGTTTTCCTAGATCTTGAGCCAACCTATTAAAGAACAATATGGTATAATATGAATTTTATTTAATTGGAAAGAAAATATATACTTGTCAAGCAAATATGTTTTATTTTTGCATTGAAAAATACTTCCTTGGACCAATTTACTAGACGATTTAAATGATCAATTTTACTCTATTAGCATTAGTTTTCTTATATTCCTGTTCTGTGGAGGACACCATCAAAGCTGCAATAACAAATCTATTATATTATGATGACAAATGATAGGAGACGTTGCTGTTGATCTTCAGATGAAGGCATCTGTCATCTGAGAAATTACACCAATGCAACAGTAGCCACCACATTTGCTCCCATCCAGGCTCTCCCATAGGTCCCCGAAAAAAGGCTCACTGAGTGAATTAAGATACATGAATCACACAAGTTACTGAATTATAGCAAAAATCCAAGCGAATAGAGAAAGGTGACAAATAATAAGAGAACACACTGATAGCGTAGTGTGTAGAAGTGGTTTGCTACCTGGACCTTTGTTTCACTAGTCATGTTCATATGTCCTGTCTCTCTCTTTCTCTCTCTACCTCTCCATTCCTTTCATGGTGAGGTTGACAAAGGGCTTAGCAGATAAAAGGTGCCAGCAGCCAGTACACATTTTCTATATGGATGAGACACAGGCAAAACATATCCGCTGATCAGCTATTGGTTTTGTAGAGCAAAGGCATTCGGGGCCAGAATCAATATGACCAGAGTGGTGGTCACAAGTGGAGAACACATTTATGCTGAATATATGTATGACTCATGTATCTTACTATGTCATTGTCAACTTCTTCTTCATGTGTCTCATGTAAGTGTATCCTGGATGTTTGTTACTTCTTGGTCTTTTTTTCTGTCAGTTTGGTACCGACATACTCTACTTATATTATTTATGTTTAACATCTCTCAAGTGTTTTGCTTCTATACTTAGTTTTATCTATTATCCTAGTGATTTTTATGTTCTTCATTTATGTATATGTATTTTTTCTTAAATAAATTAATATTGAGATTCGATAAAGTTAACACATTAACAAATGTGTGTTTCTAAACTCATCCCCTACTTAAATCTTTCTGAAATACTTTAGAAAGCAAAGAGCTGAGAATGTCCTTTATTTGCCTTGCTCCTGGCTGTCTGATGGGTTTGCTTGTAAAGTTTACCACAGATAAATCTTCCATGTTGCTAAAACTTCCTCACCACCCTTAATTCTAGATATTTTTCTGTATTCCATTTTTAAATACATCTGGCCTTGAGTAATGGCTATTATGCACCCCAGTCCTGACAGAAATATTGCCATCCTATTGAAGGAGAGAGATTCTAATCTATCTTGTTTGTTAGCAGTATTGCAAAACTCACACAGAAAGGTTTGTTCCCTCAATATCTTGCCTACGTTTTGTCACTATTATTGTTATTATTCCTTTATTGTTGTTTTTCATTGGATCATTACCTTATAACAGTTTTTTCAATACAACCCTACTGTGCTCATGGGTAACATGTTTTCAATTGGGCTAGCTATTAATTAGATGAACCTATATTATTAAGAAAAGCAAAGAACTATTAGACTTAAAAGATAGTGCATGTTTGGAATAAATGCATCTAGGCTCTTTCTTTAATTGTGATAGACTTATAGTGCATAGCCAGATTTTGGGACTAAACTTAGGGTGTGGTGTTTTCCTTTTTAACAAGAAGCAAAAGAGTAGAAATGTTATGGAATTGAAATCACTAACAGTGAACCAAAATGTCTCCTGATACTCTGTGTGT
This sequence comes from Canis aureus, assembly GCF_053574225.1. Taxonomy (NCBI): domain Eukaryota; kingdom Metazoa; phylum Chordata; class Mammalia; order Carnivora; family Canidae; genus Canis; species Canis aureus. The sequence goes on along the minus strand of NC_135617.1, from coordinate 11,921,733 downwards.
ATGTATAACAATACATTGGGCCTCCAATATTTGTTTTTCTCTCTCTCTTTTTTTTTAATTTTTATTTATTTATGATAGTCACAGAGAGAGAGAGAGAGAGGCAGAGACACAGGCAGAGGGAGAAGCAGGCTCCATGCACCGGGAGCCCGATGTGGGATTCGATCCTGGGTCTCCAGGATCGCGCCCTAGGCCAAAGGCAGGCGCCAAACCGCTGCGCCACCTAGGGATCCCGGGCCTCCAATATTTGAAGGCCTGTTCTGTAATCTATTGTTTTATCAGTTGGCCCTTTTTACTTTTTTGTGTATCACTATTCCTTTTCACTTTCTTTATGTGTTCATGATTGGAGATTCCATATAAACATATATACATGTATATATACATTATATACATACATATATACGTTTTAATGTGTATATATGTATATATATATATATTTAAAATAGTTTATTTATTTGAGAGAGAGAGAGGAAGAGAGAGTACAAACGGGGAATGGCAGAAACAGAAGGAGAAGTAGGATCCCCACCGAGCCCCACTGAAGCACTTCATACAGAATAAGAAGTATCAACAAAGGAAGTTGAGAATTGGTTTCCAGTGAGATAGAAGGAAAACTGGGTAAGTGTGGCATTGAAAACCAGGTAAGTGTGGCATCTAAGAAATCAAGGAAGGAAAAAAAATATAAAAAAAGAAAGAAATCAAGGAGCAGGGAGCCTGACTGTGGGGCTCCATCCCAAGACTCTGGGATCATGACCTAAGCAGAAGGCAGATGTTTAACTGACTGAGCTACCCATATGCCCCAGATTCCTCATATATTCAAAAAGTATTGACTGTGCACCTATTATATGCTACTTGTCATTTTACAGTCTGGGTATAAAAAAAGGAATAAGCACAAAGTACTTGCCTGTATAGATATTATATTATAGTAGGAGATACTTTAGATAGAGGGATAGATAAATGATGATAGATGATAGATCGATCGATCGATCGATCTTTGGAGATCACGTTTGAGCAGATCTTAAGTGAATGAACGAATTAGCTTCAGGGCAGAGGACCATTCTCTTTTGCAGAGGCCCTGAGATCGGAGTAAGTTTGGCCTATTCAGAATAGAAAAAGGATGCCAGTGTGTCTAGAAAGCAATGAAAAATGTCAAGACCCCAAGAGAGCAGTCAGAGTAAGCCTAGGGCAAGATCACAAAGATTGTCATGGCAGTTTACAGACCATGACAAGGTTTTTGGTGATATTCTGAATTTAAATGGAAGCCAGTGGAAACTATGAATAATGATATAATTTGTGAAACTATGATAACGACATAATTTGAATGATAGTTCTGGAGTCTTAGCCTAGCTGTTGTGTGGAGAATAGAGCAAGAGTGGACTACTGATGAGGCTATTGCAGCTTAGTGAATGAAGGATAGCTGTTCCTTGGATTAGAAGAAGGATGTGGAGGTAATGAGGAGTGGTCAAAATGTGGATGTATTTTGCAAGTGGAGTCAGTAAGATTTTCTACTTTTTGTAGGTAGGCTTACTATAGAGGAACTTAAGGGTTTTGTCTAAACAACTGGTTATATAGTCTTGTCCTTTACTGAAATAGAACTATTAAAGGATACTCAGCTTTGAGTAGTAGGGATGGGAAAGAGTTAGGGTTTTATCATGTTATTTTGAGATTCCTAGTAGAGATACAAAAGGAAATGTCAAGTAACACTTGGATTCAACTCCAGAATCCAGGGAAGAGTCAGTATCGAAGATAGTAATTTGGAGTAATTAGCATATACAGTTGGTATTTAGAGACTTGTAACTCTATGGCATCACTTTCAGGGTAAATCTAGATAGGGAAGAGAAGAAAGTCAAAGGTTGAGTTTTAAGGCACTTCATACAGAATAAGAAGTATCAACAAAGGATGTTGAGAAATGGCTTCCAGTGAGATAGAAAGAAAACCAGGTAAGTGTGGCATGTGGCATTGAAAACCAGGTAAGTATGGCATCTAAGAAATCAGATAGTATTTTAATAGGACTTAGGGAGCTAGAAAGTAAGCAACTGTATTCGTGTAGCTTGAGACAGTGACTAAGTTTAAGTGTTAGAATACAACACAGATTTTGTATTGTGGAATGCACTGGTGACTGACAAGAGCAGCATTAATGGATTGAGAATAAAGAAAGCACACTCCCTGCCACCCCTAGCATTTTCTTTCCCATTTAGATTCTAAACAAGTTAAGAAATAAAATAAAGAGCATAGTGAATGCAGAACCAAAATAACATCTTTATTAATTCTGAAAGCTAAAGTGGACCATATATCTTTATATCTTTCAGCCAGATGAGTTTTCTAACTGAATCTCAGAATCATACACAGACTCAGCCCTAGGTTATTCTAGAAGGCCTTCCTCTGAAGGACCAGTGGAATGCAAACATCTTACAGGCCACTCTTCTCCAAGAAGACAAAAAGATAGTTATATTAAATGACTTACCAAATAAGATTAATCAGAACACCTCTCCTGAAGTGGAATAAAAAAGGCAGAATGAATCCAAAAATACTAGCAAAGCATCTTTCAGAGGAAGGAAACATCAAGCACAAAAAAAAACAATCATTTACCATTAAAAATAATAATAATATTCAATTCTCTGAGGGACTTTTTTTTTTTTTTTTTTTTTTTTACAAAAATGACCAAAAATAGCATCTGGCTAAAAAAGGAGCTGAGCTAAAGGAAAAAAAAATTAAGGTATGAAATACAATAATCAGTTTGTGTGTCATTCCATTTTTCTTCTTAAGGTACACAAATCCATACTGTTTGGTTATAGATAAACTAGTTCCTTAAGTACCTGTCTCTTCCACAAGAATATTAGTTCCGTAAGGGTAAGGATTTTGTTTTTATCTTTTGTGTAAACTCTATAAGTATGCCTAGCAGGCATTAAGTATTTATTGAATGTCTTAGTGATTTATTGAGTATGCTATTATATTAATAATTTAATCTATTTGAAGACACAGGATAGTGTAATAAACACTTGACATAGAGACACATGTCTCTAGTAGTCCACTAGAGACACGTGAACTCTAGTCACAGCTCTAACATTTATGTTATTTTGGATAAACACTCTACCTATATGAGTTTCAATCTTTTATTTTTCTTCTGAAAACTGAGGGTAAATAAAATTATTTTCTTTCTGACTTCAGAGGAGTACTTTAAAAAGCAATTTGTGTAATAAGTGTGAGAACTCTCTGAAAAGATCAATTGTGGGATATTCTTTCCCTCTATCTCTGTGCACACAACTCTCAATTTGCCTTTAAATCAGGCAATGTGTTGATGTTACTCATTTTTTTATGTTACCCATTTTTAATCAATCAAGCTGGCACTGAAGTTCAAACATTATTTGCAAATGACTGATTGGGAGTAGTGGGATTGCATTATAAAATATATTTCTTAACAAGAGGACATCTACTTAGTCATGGCATGCTCTATATGTTTTTCAGTTATCTCAGCCTTTAGAATTAGTCTTCATTTAATACATTTAATAATTATAATTTCAAGATGATACAAAATAGAATTGTTACTTCCCCGTCTCAAAATTTGAATAATAAATGATAAAGAAATTCCTGATGGTGATGTATAAGCAGAGAAAACTGGGCATCCGTTATCATGGAGCAGTGTAGTATCCTATGAAAAGCATAGCAAGTCAAGGTGTAATTGGACTTTCTGAACACTCAGGTCTTTGTCACTGGATTATATTTTTATTATTATTTCTCTCACCAGTAAGCAGCACTGACTACAAATGTAATTCTGACTTCATTACTTTATAAAGTGATAGTTAAGTAGTCTAGACTCATTTCCTTATTTCCTATTAACCTTCTGCATTTGAATCCTGCCAAAAGACACCAGGAAGCAAATTTCTCAAGCATTCTGTAATTCCTATTGATTCTCTGCACTATCACTTTACTATCACCTTCTTACTACAAATTGGTTTGTATCAGATGAGTTAAGATAATGAGTCTGGATTAGAATAAAAATCCTGTGGACAGCAGTCTGTTTCTTTGAATTGTAATTGTGATAACACAGTCATAATTACTATTGCTTGACAAAAAGAAAGCCATAACATGGGTAAACAGGAGTCAAACAGAAGTGTTTTCTTTATATTTCACATGCCTATAGTAAATAAATAAGTAATTAGCATTAACAAAAAAAAATCCTGAGTGGAATAACAAATTTATAAGATGTGAGAGCTTAACCTATTTTCTTGCCAAAATATCTTGACTTAGCTCTTGGAAGGAAATGTGTAGTGTCACAGCAAAGGATTTTCTGGTCAAAATAGCTAATTAATCATGAATACATAAAATAAAAATAAGCCATGACCTGAACTCATCACTGTATTTTTTCAGAGACTGCCAAAAAACATCTTTATACCATAAAGTGAAACACTAAGTTCTTAGGAAGCATAAAAAAAGGTTCTGGGATACGGATGAAAGATCCTCCCCACCAAAGAACTGATGAAGTAAGGTGATCTTGATTTTGCTTTTCCTTCTTTTCCTATAGACTTTCCATGCCATACCTTCATTCCTTTTTAGTATTTATCTTAAGGCTTGAATCCAAGAGTTGTTGACTCTAGTGCTGCTGGTTTGTCCTTTATTCTCTGACTAGAGAAGTACCAAAGTGCAGTGACCAGGATCATACACTGCAGCCCTAAATAAAGCTAACTATATGGCTTACTGGGTAACTTAATCTTCCTAGGCTTCCTTTCTGCATCTGTAAGATAAGGTTAATTATACTATCTCTCTCAAAAGAAACTTGAGTATTAAATAGCATTATATTAAATTACACTTATGAAGTCTTTTAGAAGTGCCCAGGAATGGGTTCCCTGGGTGGCGCAGTGGTTTAGCGCCTGCCTTTGGCCCCGGGGCGCGATCCTGGAGACCCGGGATCGAATCCCACGTCGGGCTCCCGGTGCGTGAAGCCTGCTTCTCCCTCTGCCTATGTCTCTGCCTCTCTCTCTCTCTCTGTGACTATCATAAATAAATTAAAAAAAAATTAAAAAAAAAAAAAGATTTAGAAGTGCCCAGGAAAGTGTGCTCTATATAACAGAATACAAAAACATATGCTGCTATGCATATGATGAATCTGAAAGTTTGTAAGGCCTTTTTAAAATCCAGACCATACTCTTTAGACAGCAAAGGATTTTCTACATTATATTTGTATTGCATCTGCCACTTTAGACAGCATAATAAAGAGCAGCATATATTGATGACATGAAGAAAAGCTTCTAATATGAGGAAATATGTAAAGGAATAAAAATGTTGACTGATACAGTCTTTCATAAAAATAAAACTAGTTAGCATGATCATCCAATAAACCTTGACGATATTGATTTTGATCACAGATTATGATGGTGAAGATTGTGAGATAAATTGCTTTCTGTTTTTCTCTTTTAGGAGAAGAAAGTAGCTTAATTTTAGCTGTTACAAATCTGTGTCCTTGTAGTTAGGACATAAATTCACTTTGTGAAAGAAATGAAAAGTCAAGGAATCAGAGATACTGAGAGACATGATTGATTTGTAATAGGCCCAGGTCCTCTACAGGAAAGACCTTAAACCACATATACAATGTAGGTTCAGAAATCTGTTGGATTTTCCAAGTGTCTGCTGTGGCCCAAGAGGTTATACCACATGAGCTTAGCTTGTCCAGAGATCATTGAATTAGTGAGCAGTTATGAGTTCTGATAATAGTAGCACATCATCCTGCTTAAGTGTGCAAGGCCTGTAAGTAATACCAGGAAGCATCTGTTACATAATGCACTGAAGTACAACATCCGTGGCGGCACTGGGCAGCAGTATAGACAGCATTTGAACATTCAGGATTCTTCTAAATCTATATCCTCCTAAACACTGGTGGCTATGAACAATGGCCAGCAATAATTAATATATTACATATACATTAGAGAACATTAAAAAGTAAATTTAAGATAAGTGATCTCTGAAAAATCCAAAGGTCCTAAGCCAAGTAAGTGAACTCATAATACAGCACCATTTATACTCAGAGACTGGTTATATTTTATTTGGAGAAAAGTGGTAGGCATAATTCTAAGAGGGCTGCATGATCACCACCTGATCTGCGAGTCTCCCTGTCTCCCTGAATATGACTGACTGTGAATATGATATAATTTGCAGTTGTGGTAAGTTTAGGCTTTATTACAAACTGTTTTGCAAATGTAGCTAGTATCCCCAATCCATTGTCTTTGTGTTATTCATTAGGAAGATTTTACTGGGTAGACTTCTCTTGATCAAGTAAATGTTTAAAAAGGACTTAGTCTTTCCTAAAGGGAGAGATTTGAAAAAGAGAACTTCTCCATCTGTACTTGAAGAAGCAAATATTCATGTTGTGAATTGGCTGTGGAGAGTGAGTGCCACATGGCAATAACCTGAGGGTGATCACCAGGAGCCAAGAGTGATCCTTAGCTGATGGCCAATAAGAAAACAGGGTCCTCAGTTCTACAGTGGCAGAAACTGAATTTCTCTATCAACTTGAGGGAGCTAAGAAGTAAATCTCTTCCTCATCAAGCCTCCAGATGAATCTTCACTCGCCAACGTTCTGATCTCAACCTCGTGAGACTGAACAGAAGATCCAGTTAACCAACTTTCGGTCCTCCTAACCCACAGACACTGAGACATAATAAATTTGTATTGTTTTAAGTTACTAAGCTTCTTGTAATTTGTTATGCAGCAGTAGAAAACTAATATAAGGAGTAGTAGAGGCAGCCATAAATCTCTACTGGAAAAGTAAATATACTAGTCAGTAGTGACCTGAGAAATTCAAACAAAAGACAAAAAAATGCTGTTTCATGCTTCAAAACTTGTGTAGGATAAAACTGATTCTCAAAACCTCCATTGCTACCACCTAGTCCAAACTGTCATCACGTCTGGCCGAAATAATCACAATATTTTTTCCAATCTTACACCTAGATGTACTCTTTCCTTTTTTCGTAACATATTTTAACAAAATAGTGAAAGTGATCACATTAAAGTGGAATAATATTCTTTGTGCTTAAAATCCTCCAATGACTTCTTCTCAAGTAAAATCTAAAGCATATAACACCTAAATGTCCTCTCATTTCACCTCCCAGTTAGTGGTCTGCCATTTGCATATTCTCATACTGCCTGTGTACCTTTCTATTTCTCTTTTCTATTTTCTTCCAGAGAAATATAAATTATCAGGCTTTTTTTTTGAATCATTTATTTTGGGTTTTGTTTTCCCATCATGCCCACCCCAGCCAATTATAATGTATGCACCACAGGAGCAGAGAAGTTAGTCTGTTTCATTCACTAATATAGCCTTAAGTATCCAGAAGAGTATGGGTGACAAAACTGACAACTACCAGTATTTGGTGAATGAATAGAAGTGAACATCTATTTCTTTCTAGGAAATATTCCTTTAGAGAGGAAACAAGACAGTATCTGAAAAGGTAATTCCAGTAGCATCCTGCTTAGAGAACAAATGGTTATATGGACATTTACCCATGTACAGATGGAGCATATTTTCCTTTAAATGTTAAGAATGGAGGGGCCTAGGTGGCTCAGCAATTGAACGTCTGCATGAGTTCTGGCATTGAATCCCACATCAGGCTCTTTGCGTGGACCCTGCTTCTCCCTCTGCCTTTGTCTCTGCCTCCATCTCTCTCTCTCTCTCTTTCTTTCTCTCTCTCTCTCTTTCTCTCTGTCATGAATAAATAATTTTTAAATAAATGAATAATAAATCTTTAAATAAATAATCTTTAAATAAATAATCTTTAAGTAAATAAATCTGTTTAAAAATGTTAAGAATGGAATGTCTGCATTCTCTATATGACAGAGAGGAGATATTTCAGAAAAATTAAAAGGAGACATAGTTACCCTGTAGTTATGTGGGTGTGACTTTGTTCTTTAAATCAGAACCGAATTCTGGAATAGCTTACTAGTGCAGCACTAGTAAGCTATTCCAGAATTCGGTTCTGATTTAAATGTGAGTCACTTGCTAAACCTATCATACTCACTCATATGCTAATTAGTGGATGAAGACATGTATCTCATGATCATATTGTACAATAGCAAGTAGCCAGGGGGCTATTTTGAGTAATAATTTGCTCCAATTCTGCAAAATACCTAAAGATGATGTAAAGGAAGAAATTAATGGAATCACAAAGATTAAGGACTATATACCCAATATGTCAATTTACATTCAGATCATCACCTCTGTGATGCATCAAATTATGCAGATGGCAGACCACAGACAATTGTTCAGCACTGCCAAAGAGAGTGCAGTGCTGTCCAAAGACTGACAGACTGCTGAGTCAAACAATGCTGCTGTGTATAGTGCCACTATTCTAACAAGTCTTTTGGTTTAAAATAACAAATCCAAAAAACAAAAACAAATTCCCTCTTAAAAAATAATAGATTCAGATTGTATTTTTTTTTATTCTGTCAAATCCATAAAGAAGAACCATTCACTATATGTTAAATACACAGGTCAGATACTGTAGGACAGTAGACCTGTGTTATGGCATAGACACCCATTTGGGGGTCACAATCAGATGCTGCAGCTACCCGTGTCTTGAAATGCACTGCAGACTCCAATTTAAATGGAAATGAGTTAATCATAAATATTTTGACAAATATGTCAAACTGATAATCAGTGATGTTTGTTTTATATCTAAATAACTGTCAGTTGTCTTTATTTATTTTAATTCCTTTTGTGGTTTAAGTCTAAATGTTTCTGAATCAATACACCCGAAGAGGGATTTTACCTAATGGATGTGAATCTACCTAACGGGGAAATTTCTCCAAGATGCTCCTCAGAGGGGCATCTGGGTCCATTTTTCCTTAGGTCTATGTTAGTCAGAGCTGTGATAGAAAATGGACTTTACAATTCAAATCGATGCTGAGTAAAGTCCTTTGTTAGCTACCAGTGAAAACAATTCAGTTGTATGAAGGTGGTTATAAAACAGGAAGTCTTTCTTGTATTTAGGTCACATTTGGTGTATGATGTATTTTATTTTATATACATACAAACAAATAGTGTACATATATTCCTAAAAACAAATGAAAACTGTGTTCAAATAATTAAATCCAGTAAAATGTAGCCAAATTTAAAAATTGAAATGTAGCCAAATTTAGAAGTTATTCTAAATACAGTTTCTAATACCCAGAGAAGACTCCATAGAGCTTGAGACTATTTTGCATGACTTTGTTTAATGTATATCATGATAAAATAGACAAAATTTTCTTTTCTTTTTTTTTTTTTATTTATTTATGATAGTCACAGAGAGAGAGAGAGGCAGAGACACAGGCAGAGGGAGAAGCAAGCTCCATGCACCGGGAGCCTGACGTGGGATTCGATCCCGGGTCTCCAGGATCGCGCCCTGGGCCAAAGGCAGGCGCCAAACCGCTATGCCACCCAGGGATCCCTAGACAAAATTTTCTTTTTGTTACCACTCTTCATCATTTTAAGGAACACTACTTATAAATGCCAAAGTATTTGAATTAGAAAAAAATCCGGAAATGGATTTTAAATATATACCATCTTTTTTGTATACTCCCTGAAATTTATTGGAATTACAGCTTCATAGAAAGTCTCACAAATTTCAAAGCCTTAACCTTTCCTATTGAGATGTTATTAGTAGTGTTAATCCAATGATAGAAAGGGGAATACAATGTATAATACAATGTATTATAACAATTCTGGTTATAATTCTCTTATGGAACTTAAAAGCTTATTTTCTAGCTATAGCTTTTGTCTTTATCAGCAAAATTAATATGAATGAAATGAGAACTTTAGCACTTTTGTGTACCTTTTCTGTAATTGAAGCATAGAGTAAACTAAAATGTAATCACACCCATTAATCTCAGAGTTTTAGACTGCTGGAATTAAAAACAATATTTTTTACACTTTTGATTGAGTCATCTGAGTGCTTATTGAGTACTTAGAAGAGATTAATGAAAAGCCAGCATGTAAAAAACTGAACTAACCTTTCACTAATTAGTTTTCCTAACCTCTACGACAGCCACAAAGAGAATAAATGCAAAGTATATGACAGATGTCTTCTTTTTCATTGCATAAAACTTGATTTATGTATTTTTGCTTTAAACTTTTTATATTTTCACACAATCTATCACAATAAAGAATAACTTGTAAATATACAAATTAATCATAAATAGTTCTTACTAGGTCTAAAATAGGCAAAATTCCATGTTGTTAAGCTTGATAACTAAACTAAAAATTTCAAGTTTATAGTAATTTTCAAGGGCAAAGTAAACCAAAGTATCTCCTAAGACTTTTATCAAGTAGGAAGAATTTAAGAGTAATTCATAAAATTGTGGTATATTTTACCTCGAGATAACTATGACTCCATTTTAATCACCTTTGTAGAGAAATCTAAAAATATTGCTTTTCAAATGTTATGTTTTGAGACTACTAATAATTCTTGTGTTTTTACTCTGTAGTTGATTCAAGTTTCCATATCATTCTCTAAGAAACACACACATACACACACACACTCACACATAAAATTCTATCCAGTAACACAAAACCCAAGTGAAAGTGAGGATTGGTAGTCTTCAAACCCTCAGGGAGGAATTTGAGGATCATTTATTTTCTAACTTTCTATTAGCTCTTTCTTGTGAATCCAAAATTATTATTTTTTATTTTTTTAATATAAATTTATTTTTTATTGGTGTTCAATTTGCCAACATATAGAATAACATCTAGTGCTCATCCCATCAAGTGTCCCCCTCAGTGCCCTTCACCCAGACACCCCCAACCCCCGCTCACCTCCCCTTCCATCCCCCCATAGGGGATTTACCCCAAAGATACAGATGCAGTGAAATGCCCGGACACCTGCACCCTGATGTTTCTAGCAGCAATGTCCACAATAGCCAAACTGTGGAAGGAGCCTCGGTGTCCATCGAAAGATGAATGGATAAAGAAGATGTGGTCTATGTATACAATGGAATATTCCTCAGCCATTAGAAACGACAAATACAAAAAAAAAAAAAAGAAACGACAAATACCCACCATTTGCTTCGACGTGGATGGAACTGGAGGGTATTATGCTGAGTGAAATAAGTCAGTTGGAGAAGGACAAGCATTATATGTTCTCATTCATTTGGGGAATATAAAAAATAGTGAAAGGGAATAAAAGGAAAAGAGAAAAAATGAGTGGGAAATATCAGAAAGGGAGACAGAACGTGAGAGACTCCTAACTCTGGGAAGTGAATCCAAAATTATACACACGTCTAGCTAATCCTAAGAGAAATGCAAAAATGAGATTCCCCTCTCCTGTGTGTGTGTGTGTGCGTGTGTGTTTAACAGCATCTGATTCTTAAAACTTTTATACCCAAATATCTTCATATCTTCACTTATTCTCAACTTTAGTTATCCTTAGGTTCTTTCCAGAACTTTACCATGATTAATTACTTTTACTATCTTTAAACTGTCTCTTCTATGGCTTTATAACAACACCTTGCTGATTCTCTGACCTCAAGGGTTTCTTTTGGTGGCTCCACTCTGCCAATGATGGCATGGACTTTCTCCACAGGAGGCAGTCTCTCCTTTTTTTCTCTCTTAGAAATTCAATTCACATCTACTCTTTCAACAATGATTTGTCATAAACCTGCCAATTCCCTTATTGGAATTTCCCCATTCTCAGTATTTCTTATTTGACCAATACAAACTAATTTTTATTACACACCTATCCTGAGTTACACCCAGATATTCAAAATTGGATATATCATTCTTATCATAAAATATTTTTATTTTTTAAATATTTTATTTATTTGTGAGAGACCCACAGAGAGACACAGAGAGAGAGAGAGACAGAGACAGAGACAGAGACAGAGAGGCAGAGACATAGGCAGAAGGAGAAGCAGGCTCCCCATGGAGAGAGCCTGATGCCGGACTCCATCCCAGGACCCCAGGATCATGACCTAAGACAAAGGAAGGCACTCAACCACTGAGCTCCCCAGGTGCCCCCAAAATATTTTTATACTACACATTGAATTATTGTAAATTTTGTATTTATCAGTCTCTTTTTGTTGGACTAAAGTTTCTAATAGTTGTGTGCCAATAGCTATTCAGTTTCTGGAAACTACTAAAAACCCATTAAATGTGTCTTGAATTTTTTACAATCATTATATAAAAGGTAATTATTCCATTTTCCTCAAATATCTCCTGCATTCTGTAGGCATCATTTCCTTTAATACTCAAATAAAATTACTCGTGTTCACATTCTGGAACCTGCCTCCCCTTAATATTTCTGAGTAAATGCAGTGTGAAGTTATTAGTTGGGTGGTAAATATTTTAAAATACTGTCTTTGTCAATCAGTACTCCAAATTTCTGATACACTTGTAATATTTTTTTTATTCTTACTATCTCATCTAAAATCTGATAAAAGCAATGCTTGCATTTCTGCATTTTTTCACCAACTTATAAATAATGTAGTGTTTTGAAGGAAAACTAATTTTACTGAAGTTTTGTGGATAATGGAGGGTGACCAAAGCTCAGAATAGTATCCAACTTAAAATTCAACATTAATCATCATGGAATATAGACTTCTGAATTATTTCCTGCATAGCAAAAGTACTCACTGGTGGACTTCAGATTACTGGGGTTTCTTCCATTATGGACATCATTTATCTTCTGGGAAAAAACTCCAATATTTCTGTTAATCTATGTGACAGAAGAATTGTTCTTTTCTTTGTTTCCTCATCTTAATGTCAAATTTACAATTATGGGGTATTTTGAAACAACGTGCTAATGAGTAACCCTGCTGGCCATGTAGCAGAAACTATAAGCTGCATTTAAACTAGGGAATGAAGCTGTCTTGCTTCCTAAATTTGACCCTCCTTATTAATCTAGAGCCAGGCCATTAAAACTGTAAGTGTGCATAACAAAAGCATCAAACACTTTGATTAGGACTCTGCCCAGTTATGGAGAATTATGGGAGTCATTGTGTTTTTTAGAAGACTCCAATTAAAATACACTGGAATGAAAAGAATAAGGATTACTTACACAACTCCTACATGAGAGTCTTTGTTCCTTAAATGAGCCTTTAATCAACAAATCTTGATTCAGATAGTGAAAATATTGTTCCCTTTATCTCCATTTTGAACTCATTCTTTAGTGCATTTGCCCTCCAATGACTTAGTTGGGATGAGTTACTTTATTATTTTTTAAGTAAACCAATGCCCATTGTTGGGGCTCAAACTCACAACCCTGAGAGCAAAAGTTGCATGATCCACCAACTGAGCCTGCCTCGTATGCCTAGGATGAGTTACTTTAATTTAGCATTCAATTCAGTGTGCCTTTTGCATCTCATTATTACTCACATCTGTTTCCCAGAAATGAGAATTTTTCTGTGCAGCCCCCTTCCTTTTCTTGTAAGTGAAAAACATCATTGTAAACACACTATTAGGCCTTCTTATTGAATGCTTTCAATGGGCTACTACCAGTCAGTTCTCTTTCTCTTTATAGTAGATCTCATGCTTTTAAGAAGTGCACTTATTATGGGAATACACACAGATAGTGATACATATAAAGGAAGCAACATTCATATATAAGAGCTTATATGTTTACTCTGTAAATATCAGAGTAAAAAAAGTCAAAATTTGATAACAAGAGAAAATAGGTGCTTCTGTGACTCATTATCCTAGTTCCAAGGGCTACAGTAACAAAATACCAGAAATGAGGTGACTGAAAATAATAGAAGTCACAGTTATGGGGGCTTTAAAAATCAAAACGCTGACACAGTTAGTTACTACTGGACATCAGAGGCAGAATCTGTGGCATAATTCTCCCCTGGCTTCTGGTAGTTGCCAGTAAGCATTGGCATTCTCAGCTAGCTGCATCACTCCAATCTCTGTCTCTACTGTCACATGAAATTCATCTGTGTGTGTGTCACCTCAGTATCACTGTTCAAATCCCACTCTTTTTTTCTACTATAAAGACACCAGTCATTGGATTAGGGCCCACTCAAATTCAGAATGACATCATATTAACTTGATTACAGATGGAAAGTCCCTATTTCCAGAAAACATTACATTCATAAAAAGGCATACTGAAGTCACACTTTTCTCCGTTTTACCTACTGGATTTCTACCTGGCTCTCATAGTAAATATAGGAGAAAAAAAAATCCCCTAGCAATTCCAGCAAGGACAGTGAAAAAGAACCATTTTGTAATATGCTAGAGCATTTTCTGCTTCTCAGGAGCAACTATTTAACCAGAGTATAACTGGTCGAGGTTTTATTAGACCCAACATTCACCAAGATAAACCATATTCTGAGAAAAAAAAATTATCAAATTTTGGAATAGAAATTATACAAAGAATATTCTCAGGTCACTATGGAATTAAATCACAATGAAATTCCATCAGTAATGAAATGATATGTGAAAAATCTTAAAATATTTAAGCATTAAACAAGACACTTTGAAATAACTTATGGATCAAAGAAATGTACGATGGAGTTTTTTGGTTCTTTTTTTTTTAAGATTTTATTTATTTACTTGAGAGAGAGAGTGAGCATGAGCAGGGGGAGAGGGAAGACTGCTGAGCCAAAGGCAGATGCTTAACCAACTGAACCACCCAGAACACCAAGATAAAGTTTTTAAAAATTGTTTTAAAGTAAATGAAAATACAAATAATAATAATAATAATAATAATAATAAATGTGATATAGTGAAAGCAGTGCTCAGAGAGAAATTTGTAACATTGAATGAATATTTAGAAAAGAAGAATCCTAAACTCAATAATTTAACTTTCCATCTTAGGATACTAGAAAAAATAGATAAAATTTAATCCAAGATAATTAGAGGAATAAAAATAAAAATTAGATCAGAAGTCATTGAAAATGAAAACATGAAATCAACAGGAAAGTTAACAAGGCAAAAATTGATTCTTTGAAATAATAATAAAGCTTATAGCTCTAGTCATGAAAAAAAAGACAGTATACACAAATTATTAATATCAGAAATGAAAAAATAGTGTCACTACTTATCCCATGAACCTTAAAAAGATAAATATTATGGACAATTCTATATTCACACCTTTGATAATTTAGATGAAATGGACCAATTTGTTGAAAAACACTATCTACCAAAACTCATACAGAGATAAGTAAGTAATTTGAATAGATCTCTTTTTATGAATGAATTCAAGCAGCAACTAAAAATCTTCCAAAACTGAAAGAACAAGACCCATATAGGTTAGCCATAAATGACTGTTATTATACAGTTAAGGAGGAATGATGCTAGTTCTCATTATTGTCTTCTGGAAAACAGAAGCAGAAATAGCCCTTCCTAATTCATTCTATGAGGCCAGCATTAATCTAAAACCTGAACCATAGAAAGATATTACAAAAGGAAACTACAGATTAAATATTTCATAAACATAAATGTAAAAATTCTCACCAAAATATTAGCAAATAGAATCTAATATTGTATAATTGAATTACACAGCATAATTATTGGGATTTATTACAGGTATGCAAGGCAGTTTCAACATTTGAAAATCAGTAAATGTAATTCATATTAACAAATTTATATTAAAGAAAAAATTACATGATCATTTCAATAAATTTTTTTAAAAAGCATTTGATATATTCACCACCCATATGTGATAAAAAAAAACCTCAGCAAACTAGTACAGAAGAATTTCCTTAACTTGATAAAGAAAATCTACAAAAAATCTATACCTAACATTGCAGTTGATAGCAAGAGACTAGATGCCTTCTCCCTAAAACTGATAGCAAGGTAGAGATGCTCATCTTAACACTCTCATTCAACATACTGGGAAGTATTAGCTAGTACAATAAGATAAGAAAAGAAAACGTATACAGATTGAGAAGGTAGAAACTAAAACTGTCTTTGTTCAAGAAGATATGATTGTTTATGTAGAAAACCCAAAGAATAAATAAAAAAAAACTCCTTGCACTTAAAAAGTGAATACAGCAAGGTGCAAGACACAAGGTTAATATATAAAAAAATTAGTTGTTTACTCAGTGAACACTTGGAATTTGTAATTAAAAACACAATGCAATTTACATTATGACCAAAAAATGAAATGTTTAGGTGTAAATATACCCATTGTAACGTATGTACAAGACCTGTATGAGGAGAACTATAACATTCTGATGACAGGAATGAAAGATCTAAGTAAATGGAGAGATATTCCATGCTCATGGAGAGGATTCCATGTTCATACTGAGAACTGAATTTTGTCAAAATATTAGTTCTTCCCAACTTGATCTATAGATTCAACATAATCTCAGTCAAAATCCCAGGGATGCTATTTTGTGGATATCAGACTGATTACAAAGTTTGTATGGAAAGGCAGAAGACTCAGAATAGTAGACACAATACCGAGAATGAAGAAATTCAGAGGACTGAGACAACCTGATTTCGAGACTTACTATAAAGCTATAATCATAAAACTGTGGTATTGGTGAAAGAATAGACAAATTAGTAAAACAGAATAGAAAGCCAGATAGAAACCCAAACAAATATGGTCTACTTACTATATTTCAAATATACAGTTGAGTACCTAATATGCATATGCCAAAATACTCCTAGACTCAAGTGGAAACTGAAATCTATAAAACGTTCTTGAGAATTTTAGGTCCATGAAATCTACCAATTGCCTCTCCACTATGCTAAGTCACTAATTGATAGAAATGTTGCTATTTTAGCAGTTTTGTGTAAGTAGTTTTATTTAAAAGAAAAAAGAAAAAGATGAGGAATACTTGGATCTACAAAATACACATTTATGGCAAAAAGTTTTCAAGCTTATCGAATAATTAGCGTCCCATGTCCCCAATAAGATTTTTCTAGTAAAAATTGGTCATTTCTTTTATTTTCTTGCCTTTTTAAAAAATGATTTCACATAAGAATGTAGAATGTTTTTTGAGGTCACATATAAAATTTGAGTCCATTTTGTTAAATCAGGATCCATTTACTCAAGATTACACTGTCTTTAGAATAGAGAGTATTACCATCCTGTCCTATTTTATCTTATAAAACCAAGACACATTATAAAATGAATATAGTCCCTTTTCTCCACAGATAGCATGTAATGAAATAAGAAAATATATCATACCGGCCAAGAACAGCTCAATTACAGGGCATTTTTCAACTAAAAAATTGCAGGACATTTACCTTATTACTTAATAGCATAGTACTATACAGCTGCCCTTAAAATAAACGATTGGCATAATGTTACATAGATTAATTCTGCCCAACTATAAAAATATAAATTTCTTTAAAAAATGTTTTATTTATTAATTTTAGAAAGAGAAAGAGAGAGAGAGAGTGCATGAGTGTGGGGGGGTAGAAGCAGAGGGACAAGCAGACTCCCCACTGAGCAGGAGCCCAATATGGGACCTGATGCCAGGACCCCGGGATGATGACCTGAGCCAAAGGCAGACACTCAACTAACTGCCTGATCTACCCAGATACCCCAAAATAAAAGCCTTCTTAAGTAAAACTACAAATTTTTGGTGACTTTGCATATCAGCTATTCATTGATTCAGCATTTGGACTATGTTATAGGCCAGGAAATCTGTTGGGCCTGGAGTAAAAAGTTATCTTTGCCATGGGTACTTGGTAGTGTTATAGTGGAAAGAAAACCATCAAATATAATTATAATAATTCCAATAATACACAAAATATTACCAGTTTCCAATTTTGTCTGAGTGACAACTGTACTATTATATGTCCTGTAAGTATATCATGAACAGAAAATAATATTCCATAAAATGCGAAAAACTTACAAATGTCTCAGAGCATAAAAGGTGTGTTCATTTCAGCTGAAGCACCAAGTTTAAGAGGGATGACAGCAGTGGATGAAGCTGAAGGTGTAAACTGAGGCTAGATTATAAGGGTATTTATATCTGGCTACCATTGAGTCACTCCGGTAAGACTCAGGTATCTCAGTAAATGAACCATAAAAAAATAGAGGCTACGTACATATAGCCTCTGAATATTCAATAAACTGTATTTAAAAATCATTTGGGGAAAATTTTTAAGATATTACCCATACAGCTAAAACTATGAACAATATTTTTATATCAAAATAATACTACAGTTCAAAGGAATTATACTTACATGCAATGGGTCCACTAAAAAATATTTTTTTTCCAGATATTTTGGAGCTTTTTGTTTGCTCACTTGTTTAGTAACTATCTCCAGAGTTTTCTAAGCCCTTTTATTCACCTACCTTGAATATAGTGGTTTGCTGCCTCCTTAAAAAAATGAAATCTATAATCTAATAGTTAAGATATAGACTCTAGCAAGATGTTTAAAAGAGGATGTTACAGTTTGTATGGCTAATTTTACCAAAAATAGGGAGTAACATGATTATCATTGTAAAAAGTGTAAGATCCCTGCCTATTCCTAATTCAAAAGTCAGAGAACCAGTTACAACTTTAATGACTGTAATTATATGTTTATTTAGTAATATGTGAAACATGCATTTAGTAATAAAAATAAGATGATAATCCCTTCTTTCACACTCAAAACTATAAATTTAAAATTTAATTCAGCGATCTAATGCTTCAAAGAAACAAAAGATATCTAAAAATCAAACTTATCTCACATTTTCTTTAGCTTTTTTCAAGAAGTTTTATTTTGAAATAATTACAGAACCACAGAAAGTTGCAAAAACCATATAGAGAGATGCCTTGTGTAGTTTCAACAGTTTTCACCAATGTAACAGTTTCATAACTATAGTGCAATATCACACCCAGAAAATTACCATTCATTCTATCTACAAAATGTATTCGAATTTTCCCAGTTTTATATGTACTTGTTTGTGTGTGGGGTGTGTGTGTGTGTGTGTGTGTGTGTGTTCGTGTATCTAGTTCTACACAATTTCATACCACAGTCAAGATAAAGAAGTGCTCCATCACCATAAGGCTTCCTGAACTACCCTTGGGGTGCCTGGATGGCCGGGTCAGTTAAGTACCGGACTCTTGATTTCAGCTCAGATCGTGATCTCAAGGTCTTGAGATTGAGCCCTTTGCTGGGCCTCCTGCTTAAGATTTTCTCTCTTCCTCTCCCTCTGCCCTTCCTCTCAACCTAAGGGAAAAAGAAAAGGCTCCCCATGCTACCCTTTATAGCCACACATACCCAATTCTTTAGGTGGCAGGACTGAAGTTAGAAGTCATATGCAACCTTTGAGACTGGCCCTTTTTCACTTAATGTCTTTGAGCTTCCTCTAGGTTGTTGTATGTATCAGGAATTTGTACCTATTTCTTGCTACACAGTATTCCATAGTGCAGATGCCCCACACATTGTTTAATCATTCACTTGTTGCAGGATATTTGTTTTTTTTTTTTTCTATCTGGGACATTACAAATAAACCTGCTTTGAACATTTTTGTGTAAGTTTTTGTGTGAATATAAGTTTTTGTGTCTCTGGGATAAATACCCAAGAGTACAATATCTGGGTTGAAATAGTGACTATACATTTGATTTTGTTAAGAAAGTATCAAATTGTTTTTCTGAGTGGCTGTGCTATTTCACATTATTACCAGCAATATATAAATGATTCAGTCTCCCTGCAACCTCACCATTATTTTATATAAAAATACTGCTACAGGGGACACTTGAGTGGCTCAGCAGTTGAGCACCTGCCTTCGGCTCAGGGCATGATCCTAGTCTCAGGAACGAGTCCCACGACAGGCTCCCTCCATGGAGCCTGCTTCTCCCTCTGCCTGTGTCTCTGTCTCTCTCTCTGTGTGTCTCATGAATAAATAAATAAAATAAAATCTTTAAAAAATACTGCTACAGGTATTAAAAATAAATAATTTTATTTTATAACTGTGCCTAATAATACTAGATTTATTTGGGGCGTCAGAGTGGCTTAGTTGGTTAAGTGGCTGCCTTTGGCTCAGGTCATGATCCTGGAGTCCTAGGATTGAGCCCTGCCCTCCAGGTCCCTGCTCGCTGGGGAGCCTGCTGCTCCCTCTCCCCTGCCTGTGTTCTCTCTCCCTCCTTCTCTCAAATAAATAAAGCCTTTAAAAAAATACTAGATTTATTCAAAATAGTTCAACTTGAAAATTAGTATTATTATTATTAATAGTATAATTTATAATGTTTACTGGTTGGTTTTAATAGAAAAATTATCATAAAACCCTGCACTTAAATTCTCTGTTCTGAATTTTTTTATGTTTCACATACATGTCATCAATTTCTATAAAGCAGTTCAAAATATAAGACACCATGTTAGTTAAGTTTATGTATGAAAAATACCTAAAGGGTGCCTGGATGGCTCAGTTGGTTAAGTATGAGACTCTTGGTTCAGTCAAAGGTTATGATCCCAGGGTGAAATTGAGCCCCAGGTGGGGTCTCAGGGCTTAGCACAGGTAGTTTGAGATTTTTTCTCGCTTCTTTTCTCTCCCCCTCTGCATCTCCCCACTCTCTGGCCCACCCTTTTTTTCTGTCTCTCAAATCAATCGATCGATCAATCTTTTAAAACATGAAAACTTAGAACAGCAACAGGATTACAGTATAACCATGATGATATTATGCTTCCTCATGTGATCATTCACCTTTATTCCCTCCCTCCTTCTCTTTCTCAGCATGTCACTATTTATATCAGTGTCTATTTGCCTATGTTCCAGCATTCAAGATTTCTCTTAGGTTTCAACTATTCTATTAATCTAATCTATGTTAATTATTTTTATATATTAATTTAGCATTGTATAAGAACAGTAAATCAATTGTTCTCTTTAGATAATATGATAACCCCCAATAATAACTCTGATAATTGGTATTGCAAAGAGACAGAACTTAGTATCTGTCAAACTGAGGTTAACATTATTCCTCACAGGACCTCCCTTGTAAATGAATTTTATTGAAATTGCAATAGATCAATAAAAGCAAAAGTGTACTTTATAATTATATGGAAAACTAAGAAAATAAACATTTAATATATTACTGTACGTTTTTTGACATCTGTTATTAAAGGAAATCCTATATAAATTAGTGAGAACAGATTAGACCCTAGAGATATACAACTTACATCTGTCAGTCATCAGATACAAAATTAATATATAAGTGATTATTTAGTTTCTTTAATTCTAGATGAATATTCATACTTGTGTAATACTGATACATTTTTATGTGGCTGAATTGGTTTATTTATTTACCCCCATCTTATAAAACCTAGATAAAATCTGATTTTGGAGATAAATTATGAAAAAGTAAACCAAAATACAAAAATAGATAAATATAGGAAATCGAACCAGATTTTAAAAGAACACCTTCTATTATTGCTTTACGAACACAATTCAATTTAGAAAATAAAAGGTTAAATATCACCTTTCCCATTTGCCTTACTTGAATTACTACAGTGCAATGAAAAGGACACTGAATTTGAAGAAGACTGCTGGCTTACTTAATTAGAAGACTCGCTTGTTTTTTTTCCACTGATTGTGTGGCCCTTAAACAGATACTATGCTAGTTTTTTACTCCATATTCCCTGGATCTGTCTCTTCCACTCTTAACTGACTTTTGTGACTCTCTTTACCATTATCATGGGTCATAGCTTTCTTCTCTTCCAAAATACTATCAGATTATATCCATTATTCTGAGCTCTCTAATATACTTTCTAAAATGTCTATAATTTAAAGTGCAGTATCTGTGTACAACTATTTATTTTCTACCATAGAACTTCAATGACAGAAGTATTTTGTTTAGAATCACATATTATACCCTCAAGCACCAGACACATGCAATGCTGGGAATGCATGATAAATAAAACATAATTCCTTTCTCAATAAATTATAACGTAAATGTAAAATATAAGAATCCAAAACTTTTCATGGAAATACAAAAAGTACTTCAAATTATCATGTTGAAGGTAGAGGAGAGGCAGGTTTCTGGGAAAGATTGAATGAGAAGGTAAAGTGTGGGAGAGATGTTTTGAAGTACGAATCTAAATTCACCTGGCAAAGAGTCACTCCTGCAAACGTTATGATGTCAAAACAGACAGCAACTTCTCTATGAATTGTTATTAGAATACGTCATAAAAATTATCCAAAGCTTAGAAATAGACATCTTTAAGTGAATTAGTGGATGTTTTTAAGTGAATTCTGAGCTTGACTTTCTATTGTCTGGGTTGATTTATGGCTCTGAAGGGGAAAACCTTAATGGATAGATTTTTGCCCTGTCAAGTTAAAAATAATTTATTTTCAATAAAAGCAAATACTCTGCAGGTTGTATTTTATGACCTTGTTAGTCATTAATTGGTTTTTAATTTAATCCAGCAATCTATTAAATTGCCTTATATGTACCTATTTTTTCCAATGCTTTTGAAGCAATTTTTAACATCTTGCTGATTCTCATATCAATTAATGAGTTGAAGATAATATTTTTCATGAATTCATTTTGTTTAAAAAGAATCACGTTTTATCTTTAAAAAATATACTCTAATAAATAAGACTATTTTGTTCTCACAGATCGTTAATACAATGCAACTTCTCTAAATACTGCCTGGTAAGCATTAGGTTTATAAACTATGAGGACAGGAATTATATATAATAACTTCTGAACAGAAATGACATGAGCATTTTTACCTATCTTATTGACCAAATATTTAGAGCCAAGGGCAGATCAGAGATTTTACATTTAGTTATAAGAAGAACACAACAGTATTGTAATCTAAATCTTACCCTTACTCTGTCATTGAAATCTGTTAAAATTTAGCCTATCATTCAAGACTTCTTTCAAATGTTTTAAATATTTCTTAGTGTATTACAGTAAAAAGTAAGGCCAGAAAAGATGAGCCAAACATGTTTGAGTTTATATCTCTCTTCTATCAAAGTAAGCCCATATAACTTTACACAAATTATTTAAATATGAAATTAGATTAAAATTAGATTGGAAATAATACTTAGAATAATAGATAATCAAATTCTAACTTTTATGATTATTTCTATTTTTGAAAGGCAAATTAGGAGACAAAGGCATTATTTGCTTATATTTCAATCTGTCATTGATTCCCATGTTGTATTTTTTCTCCCATTCACTTACATTTCCACAGTATAGCCCATAGCATGAACTTACTATGTCTTTGTTGAATGATATAATAATTAGGACGATTTAGGGTGCAAACAAATAAATAAAAAACAAAAACCTCAGTGAGTGAATCCAATATGATATTTTGCTACCTAACATAACAAATTCAGAAAGTTCCATGATGAGTTAATTCAGCAGCTCATATACATGATGCTTAGAAATGTGTTTTATTAATATATAAAATAAATGAATTATGTAAGTGACAGCTTTTTAATAGGATAAGTATTATAGCTTATCAAAAGTTGAAATGCTATTTCATAGTGTAAATATCATTTGGTTATTATTTTACAAGATTCAGTCAGTGTGGACATAAATATAACATCTGTGTAACTAGTTCTAAGTTAATGTCTTTCTAGCTAAATTTCCCTTGTCTACCAAAAGAACAATTATACTAAATTACTTTTAACAACTATTTCAATTTCTAAATTATCTGATGTAGTTCATAATTGGTTAATATAAGTTAATAAACTTATTTTTCTCTTTCAATAGAATTTAAATGGAAAAACATTTATGATAAGACTCTTGACACTGTAAATAACCAAAAAATGCAAATATTGAATATATTTTAGACTATCCCATAAAAGAAGGAATCTCTCAAAGAGTCATATTTTGCATGTGCCAACTATTGATGAGGGATTATCTTGGTAAAGAAAGAAATCTGTGCTTCACTCAACCTATACATTGTCTGTATGTGACACACATTTTCAGGTTACATGATACCAGCCTTTGATTTTTTAAATACTAGCCTTATGAATAAATTTACTTTTATTTTTTTACAAGCTATTTTGCATCTCTGTTAGTAGTAGTGGCTGAAAAGCATGCAAATTCTGTCCTGTCCTGATGTTTTACTCCCACCCTGAGGCAAACCAGTTTTGTCTCCACTTTCATATTTGTTTAAATATTACTGAACTTAAAGGTATCTGTTCTTCAGATTCTCTTTTAAACCACTTACAACTTTTGTCTATTTCCTTCACTGATAAGTAAGATAAAATCTTTGGCATATGTTCATTTTTTAATTTTTGTATGAGATTCATGATTTTACTTTCTATGGAAAATGTATCTTTTAATACTGGAAACTACATATATATGACTGAGACACAATCTCTTGACACATAAATAAATTTATGAGGAAATAAAAGTACAACAGTTTTGTGTTGGTGGTCAAACAGACCACTTCCATGTGATGACATTTGAAAAGAAACCTCTTTGTGATGACATCGAGAAGAAAATTAAAAGTTAAGCACCTTGTTAATATTTATAATTTGATTTGGAGAGATGATTCTGTCTGTTATGTGGAAAGTGTGCTGTGGTGCAGCAACACTATAAGAGGGGGGATCAATTAGAAGAGTTTTTTAAACATCTCAGTGGGAGATGATGGCAGCTTGGATTGGTGTGCTAACATAGGAGGCAGAGGAAAGTAAACAGTGTAATGAATGTTGCAAGGGCAATAACGGTGGAGGTTTAGATATTATGGCTGAGGCAAAGTGATGAGAATGACAAAGAGATTTTGGCTGAGCAAATGAGGGAGTGGTGCAATTTACCAAAACGTGATATCTGCAGTGTGCATGGAGTCCTTAGGGGATTAGTGTCATGCATAGTTGTTTGTTTTATATAGTCAGCCAAATATTTATTTTGATATTACCTACAGGATTGATGAATTTACCTATCGTACAGGTGAATCATCAAATTCCAGGCCATTGCAATGAGTTTATTGTATAGTTTTTATATGGTATAAAATGTTCATGATGCCAACTACACAAAAGTAGCATCATTACTGTTTGACCTATATCAAGAACATAGTAAATATATTCTCAGATAAAACATTTCTTTGGCAAACTTAAATGTCAAAATTCAAATTTTGGAGTAAATCAATATTCAGAGAAGTTATGATAGAAAATAATATTGCTAACAAGGCCACTGAAAGTAATAAAAGTGTCGAACAAATTCTCTCAAGAATTGTAAAATAATGCGTATATTTTAAATGAGTGATGTTGAGAGTGATAAAGCACAGAATATGTAGGAAATAAGGAGAAGTGAAAAGAGAATGCTATTTTGAACATGAACAGATTGCTTCTACAGGCATTTATGCAGAAAGCCTTTTCTAACAGCTCTCAAATACACACCCACACTTTACAGTTCAGTGAACTCAATTTGAACAATAAATCTATACCATGACCTGAAGCTGAAAATTCTGTAAACCAAACCAAAAAATAAACAAAAAAATAACTATACTTCCTTAAATTCATGTTAATGAATATTTGTGTTCCAAATGGGTCTCCATCAAATAAAACAAAAGAGCACACCAATTAGAGTAATTATTAATGATAAACTGAATGTAAGAAATATCTAAGATGCTTAGGAGAAAGTCTTTGCTATAGAGATTTTCTCCTTCATAAAAGCAAATATTTTAGAGTCCATTTCCAGCATGGGATTTATTAGGTTTAGTGGTTTTCATTAAATTAAATCCTAAAAGACTGAAATTAAATATCTTTCAAAGTTATTTAAACCTAGCAGTACACCAGGCATTTGGTGGACCAAGATTTCCTCAGTTCAGAATTTTCTGTTTGGTGGAGGGATCAGAAAAGTATGAAGCAGAATGTAACAAGGGGAGCACATTGGTAAAGGTAATTACATTTTCTTCTCTAGCATAGCTACTACACTTCTCAGTTATAAAAGAAAAAATATAATATATATACATAATATTTATGCATACATGTATGTGTGTAAAGATGAAGTGAAATATAAAGTATGTAGATGGCTTTTTTTTTTTTTTTTTCCTGAAACAATATAAAAAGAACAGTGCCTGGCTGGCTCACTCAGTAAAGCACGTGACTCTTGATAAAAAAAAAAAAAAAAAAAAAAAAAAAAAAACATAAATAAGTGAACTTTGAAACAATATGGGAAAGTTAAGGACTTAATATTCTTTTATGAACTTCTTTCGTATAATACAACCTACAACAATGCTGTAATGATGGGGATGCCTGGGTGGCTCAATGGTTGAGCATCTGCCTTTGGCTCAGGGCATGATCCCAGGACCTGGGATAGAGTCTCACATTGAGCTCCCTGCAAGGAACCTGCTTCTCTCTCTGCCTGTTTCTCTGCCACAGACACTCTCTGTGTCTCTCATGAATAAATAAATAAACCTTAAATAAAAACAATGCTCTAATGAATCACATAATTACTATTACTCAAACTTCAAATCAATACCAGGTACATTCCTGCAGTGCTAAAGCTAAAATTTAATAAATATTGTGGTTTATATTTCTTGAATAATGGTAGGTAAGGAAGTCTTCTTTGAAATAGAAGAAATAAGATAATTCTGAAAAGATTATTTTAAAAATTCATAGAAGTTTCCCACAAGGAGAGAAGGTGTGTGAGGGAGAGAAAAAAGAAATACAAAAATGTTAACATGTTCATATATTTACTTTGAAATTTCCTACCTGCTGTTAGCTTCTTTGTTATAAGAGAAAAAAAAAACCTAAAAGAAAAAGATAGTTTATAAGTTGTCAAGAAAATACTAACATATTTCATAATGACAGGAAAAATTTACGTGATATAACTTTACCAGTGCAAAGATTTTTGAAAGTAAAAAATATTCTTTAATCTTCATTTTATATTACACTGTGAATGTAAAAGTGTTCATTTGTTTCAGAATAATCTCATAATTTGAAATATATTTACAGATAAATTTATTACATTTGACAGACAATGGACACTTTCATACAATGCTTCAAATATTTTTATTCAAAGATACTTTTTTAAGCTGTCAATTAATTATAAACAGCACTAAGCCAGGCCCAATAAAGTATATCAACTATATCAGGATAGTAGTTGTCTACATTAGGACATTTTGTTAGCTTGTATTATGAAACTATAGAATTTTACAGAAATATTTTATGTGCATAAAATATAAAAGCTGGTTTCATTTTTTTACTTCTCTGTCACATTTTCACTTGTATCTACAGCAATAAAATGTTATAACATTTCTTTAATGTGTATTTGTCTATTGAGTCTTTAAAGATTTAACACAGATTAACAAAATAGTTTTAATAAACATTTCTTAAACTGTGAAGCTAGAAATATCTCAGTTTCTCTACCACACTACCCTCTTACTAGCCTACAGTATTGGTCTCCAACACATCTCTTTATCTCTATCTTCATCTCACTGCAGTCAATTTTGTTTATAGCTGGGATTATCTTTTACAAGAACTCTATCACAACACACTACTCCATCACATTCAGAATACAGTAAACTACTATGTTCCTGCTACGTCAAGTCCCTTTTTAATTCTGTGATCTGTTCTCCCTTTACCCTTTACTAACCCTGACCATGTTGGCCTTCCTGTTATTTCATACTAGATTACTCCAGGTTTCTTCCTGCTTCCATACTTGAGCATCTTCTGTACACTGCACCTTAAACATCCCTCTCACATATCTTCATATCGTTGTATGGCTTGATCTTTGCTCAAATTTACCCCTCAAAGAATTACTTTCTTATCATCTTTTCTAAAATTCTCACTGTTCAATCACTTTCTACTATCCTACCCTGCTTTTCTTTTTAACCCACCATTACAATTATTATAAAGGTGAACTAATAAATAATGTCAAACAAATGACAGGGAAAAGAGCTTGAAGTTGGAAATAGAAACAGTTTTGTAAGTCTCAGAGCAATGAAAATAAAGAATACATTAGTCATGGACCTTGGAACTTCAGAGACCAGTGATGACAAAGGTAAAATATTGTCCATGGATTTTTTTTTCAGGAAAGTTAAAATGCATAAAACTACCAATGAGAAGGAAATGAGGAAGTGGAGAGAATATATGGGCCTATCGTTGCTATTGTTGCTTGTTCGGTTGGTTGGTTTTATTTGATATATATCTTTTGATGATGTTTTTATAAATTGAGGAATTTGTGAGTAGCAAAAATAGTTGACTACACAGGAGATAGAAGTGATTTTGATGAAATAGATATTTGAGGAGATTCGAAAGAAAAGAAGTCTGTGCAAGCATGGGAACAATGGCCATGAGAAGGAGGCACTCTTCATCCTAAGGCTACAGGAAAGCACAAAGATTATATGAAAGATATAGAGAGAGGAGTTCTAGCCCATACAACTTCATGCTAAACTGTTGGAAGTTTGGGGGACCCAAATGACTATGGGGGTCAGGTCAAAATGTCTTATTTGTTTTGGTGTTGTGGTTATTTTTCCTTGTAGAAATTAGCTTTCAAGGTATAGAAAAGAGAAAGAGGATTGGGGGCTTGACTCAGTTTGGATTTTATAAGGTAAAGTGGTTTATAAAAAACAGAAAGAGGGAGTCAAGTATCCTGGTACAGACTCAATAGAAGAAATGAGGCCAGAAATAGGTCTAATACATTCTCTCAGTTTGCATGGAAGAGAATTCCATATTTTGTGAGAAATTAAAAGTAGAGAGGTAAACATTTTGGTATTAACTTTATAATTATCATCATCATCGATAACATCATTATTATTTTACTAACCTTTCTGTTTTAGATATATAGTAAAACTTCAAAGATAGCACAGACCATTACCATCTACCTCACTCCCACTTCCACAGCTTCCATCACTATAGTACATCATTATAAAGAATACATCCTGTCAAAATGACTGGTCACTGTTGATGTCACACATGATTACCTGGCTGAGAGAGTGTTTTTCAGATCTTTCCATTTACTCTTTTCCTTCCAACTCCATATTCTACTTTTTGGAAGGAAGTCACTTATGTGCCCACACTTGAATGGGATGTTATCAGCAACTTCCTTAAATGTGGAGAATAAATTATTTGGGATTTTTCTGCATAGTAGATCGTCTCTTCTTTCTCATTTATTATGTACTCCATGTGTTTATATTATTATGAATATGTGGATACTTATATTTTACACTGGGTTATAATCCAATACAATTTTTTTGCTTAAATTGTTCTGATTTTGTCCATTGAGAGCTCCTTCATTTGGATCCCATATCTCTTTGTCATATCCCTATAATCATAGTACTTTTGGGTAATTGTTATTTGTTTCAGTACTTCCTTACTTTCTGGAACTATAAGATGTCCAGGCCCATCTCATCTATTTTCCTGATTTTAGAATTATTGATTTATCTAGAAATTTCTTTTTCTCATTTTGAAGAATGCTATTAGAAATAAAGATGTGAGCACTAAGTGTGCTTCTTGCTACAGAAGTATCATTGTTTCCAGACACTTTTATCTAAGAGAGCAAGAAATATATGTTTTTCTGATCAGTGTTTATACAGGCATTTATAAATATTTCTATGTGTAATCAACCATCTTCATCTATGTTTAGCCAAATGTCACTCATGCTGATGCTTCCAATTTTAATCCACCACCTCCTGGATCACGTAGCCTTCTCTTCTTGCTTATCTGTAAACTTCCACTCCAACAGTTAGAAATCTATCTCTCACAGTCAGACATCTACTTAATTAAATTGTTAAATTCTAATATACATCTATAGTGGTTTTAGAATTGTTGACCCATATCCTCATAGGAAAATACTTTATCACCTAAAGTACAGTGCTTATGCATCTCTCCTTTTGCCCATAGTTTGTAAGACAACAGTAATTTCCAAAATGACTTCAATCAGCATCTTTTTGGCCTCTTCCAATACTAAGACTTTTTCACACCTCTTTAAGACCTCAGAATTCTTTTTTATGGTTTCCTGTACATCCTGGGACTCCTTGATTTTTCTAATTGCTTTTTTAAAAATTCACATACATGAAGGTTCAGTTTGGGTTCTGTATGGTTCTAATGTCTTGGAAGAAAAATGTAAAATGTCATGTGCCCACCATTTACTATGTAAAAATGCACTCAACATGAAAAAAATGTATTTTGCCTTTTAATTACCATCTTTATGTCGTGCAGTACAGTTTCACTAAAAATGCTTTTGTGCTTCATTTAATCTCCCTTCTCCTCAAAACCCTGGGCAACCGTTGATGTATTTTCTGTCTCAATAGTTTTAGCTTTTCCAGTATGACTAAATGTTATTATACATAATGCAGCCTTTACAGACTATTTCACTTAGCGATATATACTTAAGAATCATTTAAGTTTTGTGCAGATATATTATTTATTTATGTTTATCACTGAATAACATTCTACTGTATGGATGTACCATAATCGCTTTATCCATTCACTGGAAGTCTGTTATCTTTAACGTTTCATTTCCATGTACATTTCTAAATGTCCACTGATTCTACCAACACTTCCTACCAGTGAAGACCAGTCTTCATAGTCTTCACACAGACACACATACATACACGTAGACACGCCACCTTTCTAGAGTGGAAATTTAGCAATCTCATAAAAGTAGGATAAGCCACTATTATTTCTCTACCTCAACTATATAAAAATGCTTTGCTGAACTCCCAGAAGCCACACTGACCTTCCTCAAAATCAATGTTTCATTTTGAATTCTGCCAAAAATTCAAATCAGATCTCATTATATCCCCTGCTTACCATAATTCAAAGGCTTCCTATTGTGTTCAGTATAAAGATAAAATCCTACATCAAGCCTCTTCAAAGCCCCATGTAACTTAGATCTACTATAACATGTTCAATATTTTGAATATAATAGATAACAATAAAATATGTGACATACATAATGATATATTTTCAATATTTCTAGTGACATTGCCTTTGATAATTAAAAAGTATATATATTTGAATCACACCTCATTTATCTTGTAAATTCCTTGTTGTCATAACTCCCTAAACTCTTCAAAGATTGGTGGTGAGTGGAGGGTATTTGAGGATGTTATGGGTTTTGTTTTTTGGATTTTTGTTGTCGTTGTTGTTTATTTTGTAACAACTACAACTATTCATGACTTGGTAATGTGAATTTGATTTTTATATTTAACCTGAATTTGGAACAACTCTTCCTGTTCTAGGTAATGGCTATTTCAGAAATGGGACTATGGCTCTTCTTTAATTTCTGCCAAAAGCAAACAAAGACTATTTAGCAGGCTATGGTAGCAGATTTTACCGAAGTTTTGGGGTCACAGAAACATTTAAGTTTATTCATTTTTTTTTGTAAAGATTTCATTTATTCGACAGAGAGAGAGCCAGAGAGCACAAGCAAGGGGGAGGGGCAGAGGGAAAAGGAGAATGGGGCTCTCCACTGAGCAGGAGGCTCCACATGGGGCTAGATCCCAGGACCCTGGATAATGACCTGAGCCAAAGGCAGACACTTAACCAACTGAGCCACCCAGGCACCCACCATTTACATTTAATAAACAGAAGCAACAATAAAAAATAAATAACACCCATGTAGACCATGGTTTCTCCAAGCCTCTCTTCCTGTACCTCTGCCCTTCTCTGGCTTTTAGGATTTTCTTTTTTCCTTTTTAGGAGGGACACTACTTTTGCCTCCTCCCAGATATTTAATTATCTGCTGTTTATAATTGAGAGCCATTTATCTCTGCACTCCCTATTTAGTTCTTTATATAACTGGCATAGCAAAACCTCACTAAAATATGGCTGTCATTTACTCAGAAACCTATTTTTCTGAGAACAAAGAAGTAGGAAAAGTTTCATTGTTCCATCTCCAACTGTTAGAAGCCAGTGTGAAGTAAAAAAAATAATTAGTTCAGAGAATTAGTTTGAACCAGCATGAATTAATGATACTTCATTTGAGATGAGAATTGTCAGAGATAATTTGATTCTAAATTATGCTTTTCCCTCTTTGCCAATACTAGATTGCTTCAAGATACATTTAAAAATTTTTCTTATATAAGTATTTTATATAACTATAGATGATAAGCACTTATACATATATTGTGCTGGAAAAAGTTGATCAAAAATTAATTAGATGTAGGGAGAATAAATCTTTTGAGTTCCTGGACCCAACTCCAGCATGTGAAGAGGAATTTTCCTATACCAGCAAGCAATCCCCAGACACCAGCAGGGTGTCCTCTTGGGGTTTGTGACTTGGCACAGTAGCACATAGAAGTACTCTGGTTTCCCCAACCTGGAAGCTCTATGAACCCCCTGCTTTTGGATTTTTATGAAATCTTCATTATATGGTCACGATTGATTAACACCTTGGCCATTGGTGATTGATCCAACCTCTAGCACCTGCCCTCCCAGAAATCAGGAGGTGGACTGAAAATTCCGACCCACTAATTTATAATTGATTCCCCTAACAACCAGCCCCCATCCTTGGAGCTTTCCAAAAGTCAAATCCATTAACATAAACCCATTCTTGATGTAAACTGCCTTGTTATGAATAACCACATACCCATTTCACTGGCTCTGAAATCTTTTCAGGAACTGAAGACAAAAGATGCTCCCATTGCTCTTATTTCTCAGAAAATTCCAAGGGTTTTGGGAGCTGTAAACTCTAAATTATGGATGAAGACCAAGTTTATATGAAGAATATATTTTGGTGTATATATACATATATATATATAATTTTCATATATACACACACATATATATCTTATAATTCACAATACTGAAGTAAAGATGAGGATCTTATGAATTAACACATATAAAGCACTCAGCACAGTATAAATATATAGTATTAAGTCAAATAAGTCATTATGTTTTATTTGACTTCAGGTATCATATCATAATCTCATAAGAAGTTTTCAGCTATGGTGTAAATATGGTTTAAATTTGAAAGCAATACAAAACAGAAGTAAAAATCATTCACTATACTATAGTTAGCAAAAAGTAATTCTAAAATATATACACACATATATAAATTATAAATTATAGGAAAAATTCATAGGAAAAATATCCCTTCTTGATTGCTATTCTAGTTTTTATTCTTGAGTTTCAAACCACTTAAAAGCCAAAAGGGGTAATCTGCACTTCCACTCACTCACAATATTTAAACATTTTGTGACTTATATCATTCTGCTTGTAACAATGTTTGAAGTTTATATATCCTGAATGATTTTTAGTTTACTCTTACTATATTCAATTACTGCAATTCATCAATATTGTTCCATACATTTATGGATTATTTTTGAAAATATTGCCATCAGAATTATCGAAGCTATAAAATATATATATATGTATAAAACTATAAAGAAATAAAAAGTAAGTTTTATGTGAACAAGGAAAGTAATCTTCCCTTTTTTTTTAAACACTATAGGCAAATATAAACTGGATTGCCCTTCAATCCTTCACTGGATTATGATTTGGGGAAATCTTTATATTTTTATTATGGAAGACAGTACATGGATGAAGTGGGTTTGTTATTAATGTTAAATGTTTCAATCAGCATAGAATATTTCATAATTAAATTGAATCTGATATTTACTAATGAATTAGCATGTTATTAAAAAGTTGTATGCCTGTGATAACTTTCTCCTAGTTATTATAAAATAATTTCCATCTAAGATTCTTAATCAGAAAACAAAGCAGGACAGTGAGTCATTTTTGATAAAGTGGGAAACTAAATCAAAAGATCAAGAGCCACACAAAAAGGGACACCAAGAGAAGATTAAAAGAGACTGTGTTGGTAGAATAGGTTTAAAAGATTAAAAGCTGAATGGAATAGAATTCTTAGATAAAAAGAAAACCACAGAGAGACATCAGGAATATGACAACAAAGATGCAGTAGAAGGCACAGTCAAAAATTAAATGAAAATGAAGGTGAATGCATCTTTTACAAAAATCTAAAGAAAGAGAACAAAGAAAGAAACGCCAATAAAGGGAAGAGAAAGATCAAAGATAGTCATATTAGAAATACAAGACATTAAGGAGAAAATTTAACTTAATATTTCAAAACAAGATTCTTGAGTGCAAGTGAACACATCAGATCACTTATGAAGTTCTCCAAAATGAATAGAACAGTTCTTTTAAAACACACACACACACACACACACACACACACACACACTCATATATATACATATATACACAGATATATTTCATATATATGAAAACAAGTTATTTCTTTTTATCTTTCCTTTTTAATTGTGATACAAACCCTAAAGTTTGTTATATTGTTAACTACCGGCATTATATTATATAGTAGATCTCTCGAACTTATTTATCTACATAACTGAAATTTTGCACATACCTGATAAATAACAACTCTCCATTCCTATTCCCCTCATCCCCTGGAAACCACCATTCTACTCTCTGCTTCTATGAATTTGACTATTTTTACATACCTTATATAAGTGGAATTTAATACAGTCCCAATCAAGAACCCATCAGCGTCTTTTTATTATTTTTATTATAATATGTTTTTTAAAGTTTATTTATTTATTTGTTCATGAGAGAACCCCAGAGAGAGAGAGGCAGAGACATACGCAGAGAGAGAAGTAGGCTCCATGCAGGGAGCCTGATGTGGGACTCAATCCCTGGACCCCAGGATCACGCCTTGGGCCAGAGACAGATGCTCAACCACTGCCTATTATATATATTATATCCCTATTATAATATTTTTTAACTGGGTAAGCTACTCAAAAAAAATGTGGAAAGAAAAAGTCCAGGAAAAAAAAAGTCCAGGAATAGCCAAGATGATAATGAAGAAGAAAAAAGAAGGGACTAGTCCTACAGAAATCCATGGGGCCTATCTGGGAACATGGAAATTGAAACTGTGATGATATGCAAGAATAAACACGATGAATGAGGAACAGAGTAGAGAGTTGGGAAACAGGCTAAAGAGAAGAAGAGATTCAAGGAATACTAGAGGAAGAGTTAATTGGCACTTCATTTTGAAGGGCTACTTGGCAATATTTAGCAAGCTGGAAATACACATTTCCCTGGAACACAGTTCTATCTCTTTCCCCATGGAGGAAAGGAGTTAGTCTGTGCTTTCAACACAAAAAGTTTCCCTTTGGCTATGCTTGTGAAAGAGTGCTGACAGGACCCAGCATAATCTGTCCTTCTGGGAGCTAGCTAGTAAGAACAGAGACCCAGCGTTGGGTTGGCTGACACTCATCATAGCCACTCCTATTGAATAGCACAAAGCAAGTGGATAAATACACCCATCTCTTAGCTTCTCCCTGGGATAGGAAAGAGTTGCTCCATCCATCCAAAGCCCCAGCTCTTCTGGAGGATGCCCAAAGGATTAGCATCAGTTTTGACTATCTTGGAGTGCTAAGGAGACCTAGCATATTCTAGCCATCGGAGGCCAATGAGAAAGAAAGGTGATAGTTTGATCTAGCATGCAACTTGTGATAGCACCTCTCCATGGCTTAGCACAGAGCAAACAGGCAAACAAACAAACCGGACCCCAACTTCTCCCTGAGGAGAGAAATAGATGGACCAACTCTCCCATGATCTAACTTTCCTGGGGACTGCTCGAGGAAGGGACTTTAGTTCCACTTATCTCGGCATATTCTAGACACCTAGGGATCACGAAGAACAAAGAAAGTGGGTTGAACAACCACAAGTTTGAAAGGCCTTTAGAATCTATAACCAGCCTGATGGGTGACAGGCTACTGCTGTATGAGCTCAGTTCATGAACACCGGGAAAAGTGGCTGTTTCGTCTTTTGTGCAGACACCAACATAGAGAGACAAGGAAAATAAAGAAATTAGGAAATAATTCCAAACAAAGGAACAAGATAAATCTCCAGAAAGTGACTCGAATGAAAGCAAGATATATGATTTACTTGGCAGAGAATTCAAAATAATCTTCATAAGGATGCTTAACCAAGGTCAGGAGAATCTGTTGTTGGTACTTCTTAATATCTCTCATATTCTTGTAATTTTTGCTATATGTCTTCAGAGTATCCCTGTCTCTCCAAAGCTCTATAAAATCTCTGCTTAATCATTCTGAAGCAATTTCTGTGGAGATTGTAATCTCTGCCACATGTCAGCTAATAAGGAGTGGCTTTTCATTTCTTCATATCTCCTTGTTTATTCCAACAATAATTGTGGGTCCTCCACACTATTCATATAATACTTTTAAATACCATGTTTTCATCAAACTTAAGTTACCATGAATTGTAACACCTGCCCTCTTTCATGAACCAGTATAAAAGAAAATATACTGTCAATGTATTCTTTGTTATAAATTAGAAATTTTATGCTCATTGGAAGAACTCTTAGAATTACATACAAATTTTTATAATACTAACTTGTATACATATCACAAGGATAATGTAAACAAAATATATTTTTAGGATATTCTTAATACTTTTATACTTTCAGAGTCTGACTCTTCTAGATCACCTTTTTGTGGATCATCTATTGACTTAAGAGACACTGGTATATATGTTTATGCACAGGTTATAATATTCTGTAAAGCTCTAGTGATACAATATTTCCTATGATACTAGTATTCTCTTAATATGTTTCCTAAGATACTAATATTTTCTGCATATTTAGATACTATTGCTTACCTGATCTTTCTGGAAGATTTAATAAAAGGTTTTCAGATAACAAGTAATATTCATATTCTTTCCCCCAATGTCTTTATTTAATCTCTTAACTTTTATTTTTTTTTATTTTTTATTTATTTATGATAGTCACAGAGAGAGAGAGAAAGAGAGAGAGAGGCAGAGACATAGGCAGAGGGAGAAGCAGGCTCCATGTACCTGGAGCCCGATGTGGGTGGGATTCAATCCCGGGTCTCCAGGATCGCGCCCTGGGCCAAAGGCAGGCGCTAAACCGCTGCGCCACCCAGGAATCCCTCTCTTGACTTTTATAACAAGGAATTGCAATTATACTGTTGTGCCAATAGGACAAACAATCAAGTGCATGCATGAACAGGCAATGAAAATTCCATAACTGCTCTCTAACGAACAACTTGAAGGTAGATGCCAAGGAACAATGCACTCTGATGTTAAATGTGGGCCGGGGGGACAATATATATATTAGGACTTTCTACTCGCCATTATTATTCTTAAACATCAGACTCCTCACTGGCTTACACTGCTGTATCGCCCAATAACTACACCGACGTCTGTTAAAGACAAAAATGAAGACTACAGCAATTTGACATCTACTGCTATTTATTATTAAATCGGCACTCTGTTATTGATATTGTTTTGGCTCTTTTAAATTATAATATAGTTCTTGTTGTTTGGCATATATTTTGTGTAACTAATCTAATAGAAGCTCTGCTTTGCCCCTCACACTTATTTATGTTAGCACTGTTAGCCTTTATAGTGATCTCTCCAGATTTGAGTATAGGTTTAAGTTTCACCAGAAGCCACAGGAAGTTCATTAATAGTCACATTCAGAAATGAACTTCAGCAGCGGCTACCACTGTAGTCTAAGTGTTTGGATTGTTTTCATCCTAAAGGTCAATTTCCTGCTCCAAATTTATTGGCATTTTTTTTCTCCTTTCTTTCTAAAATTCATAATCAACATGTCTAAGGAAACCAAAAACTACCCAAAGTCAAGTACTTGCTTCTCTGAGCAAACATTGTATGTTCTCTTGCAAGAAGACTGAGCTGAAGAATTCTCTAAAGTCTCAAATAATTAAGTCATTGTCACTCCTTCTTCGCTAGAGCCTCATAGTATATGTATCTAGATTTATGCCTTCTTGTGCTACTTATATTTTGATTTTTCTTTACATCCTTGTATAAATTATGATTCTCCTACAGCAGGACAATTACTGCATGTTATTGTATCTATATTTAGGAAAAAGAAATACTTTCTAAGTACTTACTTTTTTATTCTGAGTACATCAAATACACCTATTTTCAAATCTCCCTTTTCTCTCTCATCTCTTTCTCCTGATTTTTCCATTTCCATCTTTGTTTTTCTTCTTCTTTTGTCCCAATATATCTTTTTTTTTTTCTTATTTTCTGTCATTCACTTCATTTTTTCCTCTTGTTGCTCAATGTACTATGTTCTTTGGGGAATTTGCATCAATTTCATGTTTCTATAACTTGGATTATGACATATTTGGAGCATCAACATTGACAGTTCTCCAGAACCCAAGGTCAAGCTGAATTTACTTTTAAAAAAGACACATATACTGAGGAAAGAGTGTACTGCCCCAGGTTGG
Organism: Canis aureus; assembly: GCF_053574225.1. Taxonomy (NCBI): domain Eukaryota; kingdom Metazoa; phylum Chordata; class Mammalia; order Carnivora; family Canidae; genus Canis; species Canis aureus. The sequence continues at coordinate 11,883,701 of NC_135617.1, read as the reverse complement.
CCACTAAGAAAGAACATTTTTTCAGAAGGAAGAGGAAAAAATGGTAATTAGCCTGCACATGTAACACAGCTTTAGAAAAATGAATAAAACAAACTCAACAGGTAGTTGTACTGCACGCTAGAGAAGAAAAATAGGAAAAAGCATGCATTGACCAAAGATGGGCTGTTAAATATGCTCCTCCAGATGGAAGAAAAATAAAAAAAACTAAAAGAAATGCTGGCTTAAAAATATGTTTTTTCCTCTGGGGTAATACTGCTATTGAGAAACATCTTTTGAGATATACTGATACATTTGCATTATCTATGCATAATCACTTGCCTCTAATGAGACCTAAAATACACATTTATGAAATAACCAATAGGTAACATTGTACTCTGTCGGCACTGAAAACACAGATTTAAGTTGCTCTTATGGATAATGGATCCCTTATTGTGGTGTAATTATTCTGAGGTTCTATACATTAGATAAGAGGTATATGGACACAAAATACTTATTAATTAATTAATTAAAAAATAGTTTTTTTAATTTTACAAAATGTACACTTAGTTTAACATGTTTTCCCATCTAGAAACACGAGTACATGTGCAAAAGACTTTTTCTAGTTATCCAATCTATAACAATTAACTAATTGTTAACTAGATCTAGTTTCTCCTCTGGGTAATTAGTTTCCTTAGGGGGACTATTTGTGGAAATTTAAGATCAATCACCCAATACATTTGATCAATGATATTAATCCTATAGATTTGGTTATGATCAATCCAATTGTGCCAGCATTATACCATATGGAAATTGCATTATGAGTTAGGCTGATAATTATAAAATAAATTTCTCTATACGCATTGTCTCAGATTTTCCCACTAAGCAAATCTTGAGAATAAACAAAATGTCATAATGAATTGAGGTGTAAATGAAGATCCAAGTCTCAGTTTTGGTTTCCAAATCTCTCATAGGCATGGTTTATACTCAAAATTTTACTGGCATAGATTCTGACTGACTGTCATGCTTTTTTTTTTTTTTTTTTCTTAAAAGATTTTATTTATTTATTCTTGAGAGAGAGAGGCAGAGAAACAGGCAGAAAGAGAAGCAGGCTCCATGCAGGAAGCCCAATGTGGGACTCAATCCCAGGACCATGGGATCATGCCCTGAGTTGAAGGCAAATGCTCAACCGTTGAGCCACTGAGGCATCCTGAGCGTTATGCTTTAATATGAAAGATGTAGATATAATAATAGTTAAGGGTATTAGTATTAATAGTATTTGGGTCCCAATACTGTATTTTGTAGATGAAATACAGCACATGTGTAGAAATTATACATAAAAGAAAAACTTGAACTGGAGAGAATGTTAGATGATATATATTTAGATAAATTAAATATTTAGTACAAAATGGTTATTGACTTACATATAATTATAACAATGGGTAGGCTTGAAAATGTGACTATATATACAAAGGACATTTTCCATTGAATTGATTATGAGAAATCAATCTAAAATCAAATTTAATTTTTAAATATTTAAATTTCTAAACACCCTCTTTACTATGTTTGTTATTTTTCATATATAAACTAACAAATTGATACTGTATGCAAATGGTTTTTATACTTTGCTTTTGTATAAAGAAAGTCTTAAAATAAATCTAAAAGATAAAAGTTTAACATAGAGGAGCTGACAAGTTTAAACACTATTTTCTTTTAGAGAACAAACTCTTTCTTTCTTTCTTTCTTCTTTCTTTCTTTCTTTCTTTCTTTCTTTCTTTCTTTCTTTCTTTCTTTTTCTTTCTCTTTTTTTTTTTTGAAATATTTAATTTATTTATTCATGAGAGACACAGAGAGTGAGAGGCAGAGACGTAGGCAGAGGGAGAAGCAGGCTCTATGCAGGTAGCCCCATGTGGGACTCAATCCTGGACTCTTGGATCATGCCCTGAGCGAAAGGCAGATGCTCAACCACTGAGCCACCCAGGCATCCCAATTTATTTCTCTTTTTCAGATTTATTTATTTCTTTTAGAGAGACAGAGGCAAGGGACGGTGGCGCAAAAGGAGAGAGAATCTCAAGCAGATTTCCCCCACTGAGTGCAGAGCCAGACTCTGGCTCCATCTCATACTAAGATCATGATCTAAGCTGAAATCAAGAATTAGATACTCAACCAGTTGAGCCATTCAAGTGCCCCAAGAATGGATATATTTCAAAATCATGATTCTAATAGTTCGATCTCATCACTTTTAGCCTATTTTATATTTTCTTGTTTAATATGTAGAGTCACCAGGAGGCTATTATTGAACAGCAAAGGACTAATTCATTGTTTAATGTCAATTGAAACAAATACTTTGCACATTAGGCATAAATTTTAAAATATATATCTCATTTATGAAAAAGATAATCTTAATTTGATTAATATAATTTACTCATGAGACAAGGTTTGCTGTTGCAAATAGCAATACCATGAATAAAACACATCTGTGTCTTTAGACTTATACCTTTTTCTACTTTTATCACAAGTTTGATATCATGGTGATGGCCATCAGGGATAATAAAGTAGTAATCTTTAGGAAGCAGAGAATGATAGTGTTTTCAAGCCGTGGCAATTCATCTTTCTAAAGAGTAATCTTGTTTTAATATCAAGACAGCCATAGAAGAGTAATAAGAACTTTCGTTTACGCTACCAAGTAGTGGGATGCAAACAGGTTAAAATCTTTGTGAAAGAGGTTCTACTGGGAAAAGATCTGCAAGAGAGAATAATTCATTATTGAATATTGCCAATAATACATCAGAGCTCAGTGGAAATCTGTACTAGACTTTGTTAAAGTGAGTCATGAAGCCAAAGCTAAAGATTTCCACCACTGTCCCTAATGGAATAGTTTGAGGTGTGGCAGCATCATCACTAAAAGGTGGTTCTTCAAGTATTCTCATTCTTCAAATATTTTTTGACAACCTTACAACTTCTTTTTTCTAGATAAAGATCTATTTTTTATATAAGCTTTTTTTTTTCTTTGACATCCCATATGGTCATTTCACTTTCCACTTAAGGTATTTCATGACTAGGTTTTTTAAGAAGCATAGAATGTCTTTTCCTTCAAGGAAGTAAAATCGAACATTTAATCTTTTATTATTTTTACTTCTACAGGAATATGGTGAAAGAAATAGATTCAGTGACTTAAAGAAAAACAGCATTGAAATATAATCTATTTATGACATGCTTACTTGGATTTGTATCTAAGAAATACAATGCAATAGTTCACTCTTAAACTGGTATATTATCAAGTTGATCTTTATATTTTTTTAAATATTTTATTTATTTATTCATGAGAGACACAGAGAGAGACAGAGACAGAGAGACAGAGAGACACAGGCAGAGGCAGAAGCAGGCTCCACATGGAACTCAATCTCGGTTCTCCAGGATCAGGACCTGGGCTGAAGGCGGCGCTAAACCGCTAAGCCACCTGGGCTGCCCAAGTTGATCTTTAATATAGAAATTGTACTCATAAAACTTGGATTACTAGAATTAGTCCAATATTGACTAATTGAATTGATTGTAATTTCATTTTACTTATAGTGAGATCCTTACTTCTTGATCATGGATTATGTAAACATATATAGCTCCTCTCAAATTTACATCCAATTCGTTTATGGACTCAGCATAGAAATGACAAGTCAGCATTCTAGGCTATAAAGTTAGTATTTTGCTTAATAAAGTATATATTGTTTTAGTAGTAACTTTTTGATGTCGTTTTTGGTAAAAAAAAAGATGCACCCATATGATGAGTAATTGTTAAATAATTCTCTTATTTCCTTTAGTGCTAATCATTTTGCTTTTAATATGTCACTTATTTTTATTTTATTTTTTAGTTGACTATTAAAAATTAAATTTCCAATTTGAAAAATATAAATTTAATATCTGTAATATTAGATTATTATGTGAGGTTTTTGAGATATTAAATAAAACAGGCATTTTCATTCTTTTTTTTTTACAAACAAGAGGTATTCAAAAGAAACTAGATATTGTGAAGAAATACTATAATACTAGTAATAACTAAAATAGAGCTTTTTCTATGTACAATCTAATCTGAGAATTTTTAAAGTGTTATTTCATTTAAACTTCATATCATATATACAAGAGATTTTATATCTCTCTTCTCAGTATTCAGATAAGGAAAATTCTTAATGAGCATAAAGTGATTTGACCAAGTAAGTGGCTAGCTGATATTTGAGATTAGGAAATCTGATTCCAGAAATCAGTTTTTGAATGCTGCGGTGAAACAGAAATACTTAGACCTTTTGTGACATATTGTAACAGTTTACAAATCTGTTGTAAAAACTGAATAATTTGGTAGAAGCAGCGGCTGAAGTTTTCAGGTAGAAACTGTCAGGAAAAAACAAATATGGACTTAGATAAAGAGAGACTTTACTCAAAAAAGTTATTGCAATGAGAACACTGTGATCTCAAATCTGCAAGCACTTCAGAATCAAACAGTGAAATGCTTAGTCCTAGCAAAAAATGAAAAGTTGGGCATGCAAGGCAGAATGAGCAGACAGTACGATGGCATGGTTAAATAGGAAATTTGTTTTTCCATGGCAAGTTGATTTTTGGGATTTGTTAATGTGTATGGAGGGAGGGTGTAGAGTAGGCATTTTAGCATTTGCTCAGGCTTGAGGGGTGTCAGGGAAAGAAAAAAGCTTACTAAACTCAGAGCAAGACATAGCAAAGGGTTAGAAATTGACAATTGTAAACACTTGTTTGAACTATAATGGGTGGATTTGAATGCTTTTAACAATGTTTCTTTAGCAGCATTTTGAGCACATGGACATTATACATGCCTAATGAGATTGGTTCTAAGGAAAGTGAATTAGTAAATCTTAAGATACATGCACAGTGTTTAGGGAAAGAAAATAGTAGTCATGCAATCCATTCTTTCTCTTTACAAAGGTACAATGGTATATATCCCAACTGGAAAGAATGAAGAATGGTGACCTGTTGAATCTCCTTGTAAACATATCAAAGGCACACTTCTTGCAAATGCAACAATATTTGTGCAGTGATACAATTTTTTATATATATTTGGACTTTGTGAACAAATCTGGAATCTGAAGGTTATTAGGTTATTAAGGTTCCTTGGAAAATATTTTGTAAACTATGCAACTATTGTAGTAAAGAGTGGAGCTTCTTCATAACTGAAACAGTCCTATCCATGTAAACACTTGTGATATCATACATGACTCAGAGACGTCATGTGACACACCCTGGACAGTTTGAGTTCTAATGCAGAAATGCTGGGATTCTTCAACTTCTCCATATTCACTTGTGTTTTTCAATTATTTGTATCTTTAAAATTGTTTGTAAGCTAATAGTGAATAGTATCACCAGTCTCTGTGAGTTTCATTGGAAAATACAATTCTATATATTATTATAGCTTAATTAGTGTTTTTATTGTACAGGTTTTTTGACTAAATATTTTAATTAAATAGTTGAAATAAATTTTATTCACTATGTTTTTCTCTAAAAAATATAATACAATTGAAAGATAGCTTTAAAAATCTTTTGGCATCACCAATGAATTATATGGAAGAGATGTAGCTTCTCTAATGAAATAATAAATGCCAAAGGAGCAAGAACATATTGAAATGGAAATTCAAATGGGTAGAATAAGAAAAGGAGAAAAAATAAGAAAAGGAGATAGGGAATAATGGATTTAATCTTCATATTAAGTAGTATATAGCAGAAGTCACTGTGTGGAATATTGGAAAAGTAGCAAAAAGTTCCAACAAGTTATTTGCTAAGAATGTAGAGGAAAGGAGGTAAGAGAGGAAGTCATTATCAGCTTCTGGAAGCACTGAACTTCTTGGCTTGTGATCCTCATTCTCCCATCTTCAGAACCAGCAATGGTAGATTAAGTTATTTTCATGAATCTCTCTAATTGACCTCCTCTACTTATTGTGGGAGAAAGGGATCCTATGAGTAGACTGGGAGTACTTGGATAATCCCAAGATACATAGACCTTCACATTTGGAAAGTTCCTTTTCTCTTATAAGGTGATGTAGTCATAGATTCCAAGGATTAGGATGCATTTTGGGGGACTATTACTTTATCTACCACATCTCCTAGGGTTAGTTGGCCTCTTTGTACCACAATTTCTCGGATATGAAATGGAGATGCTATGTTTTTTAAAGATTTTATTTATTTATTCATGAAAGACACAGATGCAGAGACATAGGCAGATAGAAGCAGGCTCTGTGAGGGGAGCCCAATGCGGGACTTGATCCCAGGACCCTGGGATCATGACCCGAGCCATAGGCAGATGCTCAAACACTGAGCCACCCAGGTGTCCCAATGGAAATGCTATTATTCATTATTATTATTATTATTATTAATTCATAGGTGCTTTTGTAGGTATAAAATGAGTTACCTAAGCAAAAAAATTTACAATGAAGTATTACATATAGTAAGATTGCATAAGGGTTAATTATTGCTCTTTACATACAGCATAAACATGAAACCATCTCATTCTGTAACATTATGAGCAAATCCATGTGATGGGTACCATTCAGTTAATGCAATGATTATTAATAGCTTCTAATTTTAGTAAAAATGACTTGCTTTGGCAATCAGGCAAAAACAGAGGTAGGATGGATAAAGGATAAACAGATAAGAAACCATAATTATCTAAACATAATTGAAAGAAATACATGAAGATTTTAACATCTAGAAACTAGAAAGTGGCTTATATATGATTTTTTTGTTTCTTTACACACAATATATTCTAGAATATATTGCTTTCCTAATTAAAAAGAAAATTTAAGTGAATTGCCTAAAATAGATCTGAGACATTTCCACCTTTCTCCTATTTAAACAAGATAAGATAAATTATTAAATCTACCCTATTTGTGGATAATAATTTTTGATCACTTTTCTTCATAACATGGTTTCAGCAAATCATCATAGTTTGATCTTAACCACTGAAGCCTCAGCAGATATCATTCTTCATTGTACTGTCAGAGTTTTTCCTCAGCTATTCTTATTTAGCTGAGTGATAAAGAGCTGATTGCCTTCAATAGAATTATTTCTGTAAAAGACGAGAGCCTTCCTTTATCCTATTTGTTCCTTCTTCTTTTGAGCCATGGATTTTATTAATTTTCTCAATTTACAAAAGGAGAATAAGTCAGTAAAACTCAGAAAATTTGATTGTCCTGGACACATTTTCTAACAGCTAAACTGATTCTTTAATGATGATTTTTTCATCTTCCAGTAATCCTCTGAACATTCATATATTTTACATATATGATAAATGTTTAAATGATGTCTAGTTGCACCTTGCTGGTAATGGATATTCAGCCATTACTCTGGTATTAATGTTAATTGAAAAGCAAAATATGCAACTAGAGGAGCAATTTTACTCTCTAATTTGACAACTAACGTAACGTTAATCTTCCTACAACACTGTTAACAAAACAAAGATTGATACTTCATTAATTGACGAATACAATTTGCATTATGCATACAACTATTGTTTTTTAACACTTTTCCGCTGTTTATAACAGCTTTCCAAATATTTACAATATTTTACACTGTTATAAATTATCACTTATAATTTTTTTCTAGTTTGTGGTTTTGGGGAAAATAAATAAAAACCCTGTTACTATACTGTTTATAAGAGCCTGCTGTACTGATTAAGGGGTCAAATGCTTTATTTGTCATAATAGTGGATTATAAAGGTGAGAAGTGTATTGAACTGTCTTGATGCTGGTCTTGGATGGTGATATAACAGGACAAATTGCTACTCTTTAGCAACAGCCAGGCATTATCAAACACCAGTTGTGCTTAGATTCAGGTTTTCTATTTATGTGCTAGCCACATAAAATTTTTATTATTGAGATATCTTCAGGAAAATAACTTGATTTTTACAACTTTAAAACATACTAGATTTTAAATTATTTTTATGTCACTAATTATTTTCATAGTATTGTATTTTTTAACAATATGCTTCTTTAAAATGAAATGAGCATGGTACCTTAGAAAAGAGTTTACATCCGGATACTTCACTAGTTCTTATGTATTTTTTAAGAAAGGTTTCTTCAATTTCAGAAAACAAAATCATCTATCATTGGGTTAATATTATGTTTCATAACTAGGTTAGCTTTATATGTTTTCAGACATTCTAATACCGAAATACTTGCCAGACCCTAATAAATGACTAGTCCACTATTTCTGGCAGTGTGTTTTGCACATCTTATATCTTGATGTTTAATTGCATATTGCCTTTATACCTATAGAACAGTACTCAACTCCTTGCAACTCCAACTGAGCCAGCTAATCTCACTCAAACCACCACTGTGTATGCCTGTTTTACAGTAATAGACCCACAATAGTTATGTATAAAATGGTAGGTGAAGTAATGTCATATGTGCAACAAAATCTTATATAATGTAACATTCAATAAAATATTTAATTGAGAAGCCTATTTTATCTCTTCATACAATGGAATTATTTGAGAAATTTAAATTAAAACAGTAAGATACTACTACGCATTTATTAGAATGATTGAAATTCAAAACATGGAAAATATCAATTCCTGGAAAAAAATGCAGAGCAAGAGGAAATCTCCTTAATTCCTGGCTGTAATGCAAAATGAAATGTCCAGCTTGGAAGAAGGTTTGCTAGTTTCTTAAAAGATGAACAATATCCTATCATGTGATCAGGCAGTTGGAGTCCTTGGTATTTTCCCAATTGATTTTAAAACTTATGTTCACACAAAAACTTGAATGCTAATGTTCACAAGAGTTTTATTCATAATTACCATAATCTAGAAGCTGTCGAGTTGTCCTTCAATAGTTTATGGATAAACAAATGGCAGAAATAAGCTAACAAGCTATTTTAAAAAGCTGGATGAATTTTAAATGCAGATTTCTGAGTGAAAGAAGCCACTTTGAAAAGGTTGCTTACTATATAATTCCAATTAGTTGACATTCTGGAAAAGGCAAAACTGTACATATAATAAAATGGTCAGTTGGATTTGGCATTTGGTGTTAGGGAGAAGCACATATGGGTGGAACTCAAAAGTTGTTTTACAGTGTGAAACTATTGTGTACGATTCTATAGCTGTGGATATATGACACATTTGTCAAAACCTGGAGAACTGCAGTATTAAGAATAAATTCTTAATATATGCAAGTTTATTTTAAAAGTTTATTAAAATCATTAAAGGTCAGGGAGTCTCAGGATGAAATGCAGGATATGACACAACAATGTATCACTATTACAAATGTATGAAATAATCTTACTAATAAGGTGGGGTGAAAGCTACAGACCTAAGTAACTTAGAATGTTCCTAGAATCTGAAAGCTACAAGATACCATACGTAAAAAGTATTTTTCAGGTGATAAAGTTGTTTCCCATGGGGTATGGGTTAATAATTCTGACAGTTCCAATATGATAACCATATTTATTAGAACTGAATAATTAAATAAATGGATAAAAGATAGTGAAAGCAAAAAAAAAAAAAAAAAGAAAAGAAAAGAAAAGAAAAAACAGTGAAAGCCAGATTTCTCAGTGTTGGAGTAGCAGGTTACAGATAAAATGAGGAAGCGAAATAGTGTATGTACTAATGATTTAGAGTTTCAGACATCAATGTGATCTCATGTTTAACTTAATATTGATACAGCTCTATAAAAACTTTTCAAATTATATGTGTGCGTGTGTGTGTGTGCGTGCGTGTGTGTATTAGTACACAAACACATATTTCCTTGTAGGTTACCTGAAAGCCAGTAAGCAATAACATGCCACTAGCAATGAGTATACCTAGCACTCAGGTCTTGGTTTCAAGTACTATTCCTCAGTAAAAGGACCAGAAATGGTTGAAGAAATGGTTGATTCTAGGACTGAGAGACTATATACATAATGAAATTAGAGCATTTTGTGGTATCAGAAAATAAATGTGCATGTTACACTCACACATACAGAGTGATATGTCACAGGGAGACTAGAACCAACTAAAGGAGGTCCTAATGGCCAAAGCTGGGACATTTGAGCTACAATAGAAATAAAGTATTATTGGAGGTACCTGCATGACTCAATCAGTTAAGTATCTGACTCCTGGTTTCAGCTCAGGTCTGACACTCAGGGTTATGAGACTGAGCCCCACGTTGAGCTCTGCACTTCCCTGGAGTCTGCTTGAGGTTCTCTACCTCTCCCTTTGTCCTTTCCTCTGTTCATACCCACTCTCTTTCTTACTTTCTCTCCCTAAAATAAATAAAATCTCTTAAAAAAAGGAAATAAAGTATTATTAAATTATAACTGGAGCAACAAAATAAACATCCATGAGTCTGAGCATATATAAATGATTTAATAAATAAATGATTAAGTGGGAGAGAGTAGACAAATATTTTGTGCAAAAGGATTCCAAACAATTTATCTTTATATTGCCTTCAAGATGGTAGAGAATACCCTCATTTATTCCAAAGAGTGTGATTTAGAAGATGGAAGAGACAGATTAAATTTGTAATGGAGAAACTTGAAAAAACACTACCTCTGCTAGGTAAAGTTCAGTACAACAGGGTAAATCCTGCTGATAGTATGTACACGATATGATGTAATGAAAATGGCATTTTATCCTGGTGAGTTTTCTCTCTCAATGGAGTATCTGTACTCTAATCATGAGAAAAACATCATGCAAATCCAAGTTTGGGGAATATTTTACAAAATGCCTAACATGTACTCCTCAAAACTCTTCATGGTCTTAAAAAAAAAAAAAAAGGAAAGTCTGAGAAGCTGCCATAGTCAACAGAAGCCTAAGGAGAAATGACTATTAAATGTAATATGATGTTCTAAATTAGGTCCAGAATCAGAAAAAAATAATGTTAAGTAAAAACTAATGAAATATAAAAAAAAAACTATGGTTTTTGGTTAATAATAATGTGTCTGTATTGGTTGATTAATTGTAACAGATATACTATACTAATAATGTGAGATGATATTACAGGAGAAACTAGTTTGAGATACATGGAAATTTGTTCTACTATATTCAATATTTTCCTGTAAACCTATCATTGTTCAAAATAAAAAAAAAGTTTCTTTAAAAATATAAAGGGAGATGTCTAGTAAAAAAAAGAAAAAAGAAAAGAAAAATAACAGACTGATGGGATCTTTGAAGTAGCTACATCTGAATTCTATGCCTGGCAAAATTATAAGGGAAAAGTTGCAACTTTTATAAAAGTAACAGAATATCTACTATTGGGATAAAATTTACTTGTATAGCCAATGAAAGACAGAGCATGATACATTTTAATACATCTGAGATTTAAAAGTTAGCTTAATATGTAGTATAGAATAATTGAGCTAAAATTGAACAGTTTTTATTTTTTTAAGATTTTTTTTATTATTATTCATGAGAGAAACAGAGAGAGAGGCAGAGACATAGGCAGAGGGAGAAGCAGACACCTCATAGGCAGCCTGATGTGGGACTCGATCTCAGAACCCCGGGATCATGTGCCCTGAGCTGAAGCCAGACGCTCAACCACTGAGCCACCCTAAACAGATTTTAATAAACCATTTCTACAGTCAAAATATTGCTGAGATAGGCATTTGTTCAGAACAACTAAGAACAAGAACTTTATGAAGAAAACACATTTCTTTTCATTTTATGCTTTATCTTAAAATTTGCACCTAGAACGTGATAGTAGAATGAAATATTTTTATTATAAGTGATATATATCTTCATTTTATATTTATCAGAAACATGGACCATTGACATTAAAGGAATTGTTGGCTCTGCCACTGTAGTATATGACCTTAGATAAAAGAATAGACAGTATAACAAACTGAATGTGAGAATGGCTTAAAAATTCCTGTAAGATACTCTGACAGTTCAAATATGAAGAAATTTTATTTTAATAGTATAATTAGCTGGAATCATTGTAAATGTGTGAAATTTTCATTGGTAATTATAATTTTATGAGATAAAATTTTATGGGATATTCCGAAAACACTTTACACATATTGTGAAACTCACCGAACAAACACCTCTAGGAACACTATTACTTAAAACAAAAGATTTATTTACTAATTGTAGGGGACCCGGGATGTGTCTCAATAAACAGAGGAAGGGTCTTAAAAGATTTGTGATTTTGGAGCATTATTAAAGTAGTATGGAAAAGGAAGATGGGTTCAGGACTGGACTAGATGTGTTAAGAAGTAATGGAAATTTGGTGATTAGGTGTTTTATTTTTATTTTGATCTAGAGCCAAAAGTTTTAAAGTATGGCCAACATTGTCATTATCAAAGAAGCCAGTCAGAAGAGGGAGATTTTAGTCATTTTTATGGTTGCAATGTGACTTGCTTGAGCATAGTTTATGTTCAGTTAGGAACTTCACAGTTTGCCTGCAGAAGGGGCCATTTTCTGCTTTCTCACAAGTACTAGTACTCATTCCCAAGATAAGAATCATTCTTGTTTTATTTTCCTGATTGTGTCTTATCTGGACCCAGGAGATCCTTATCATCAAATTTAGAAAACAATACTGAGAAGCAAATCTAAAAGAAAAATGACATTAAAATGGCATAATAATGGGGAACTTCAGGATAAAGAAACAACTGAGAAAGATAGTGATTAAAATTTAATATTCTCTGGGTAAATACCCAATAGAGGAGTTACTGGATCATATGGTCATTCTATTTTAATATTTTGAGGAACCTCCATACTGCTTTCCATAGTGACTGCACCAGTTTGCTTTCCCACCAACAATGCAACAGTGTTGCTTTTTCTCCACATTCTCACCAGTACTTGTTGTTACTTGTGTTTTTTATTTTAGCCTTTCTGACAAGTCTGAGGCAATATCTCAGCGTGGTTTTGATTTGCATTTCTCTGATGATTAGTGATGTTGAGCATCTTTTCATACATCTGTTGACCATCTGTATGTCTTCTCTGGAGAAATGTCATGTTGTCTACCCATTTTTAATGTGTTTAATTGCTTTTTGATGCTAAAAAACTTATGTAAGTTCTTTATATATTTTGGATACTAACCCCTTATCAGATATATCATTTGCAAATATCTTCTCCCATTCTGTAAGTTGCAGTTTTGTTGATTGTTTTCTGATTCTTTGTTGATTTTTCTGTGAAAAATCTTTTTATTTTGATGTAGTCCCAATGGTTTATTTTTGCTTTTGTTTCCCTTGCCTCAGGGGACATATCTAGAAAAAAATGTTGCTATGGTCAATGTCAGAGAAAATAACTGCCTGTGCAGTTTTTATGGCTTCAGGTCTCACATTTAAGTCTTTAATCTATTTTGAGTTTATTTTTATACATGGCGTAAAACAGTGGTCCAGCTTCACTTTTTTTTCATGCTGCTCTCCAGTTTTACCAGCACTTGTTACATTTTTTTCTTATTGCATGTTCTTGCCTCTTTGTCAAAAATTAAGTGACCATGGGTTTATTTCTGGGCTTTCTATACTTCCATTGATCTATATGTCATTTTTGTCCTGGTACTGTACTGTTTTGATTTCCACAGCTTAGTACTATATATTGAAATCTGGGGTTGTGATACCTCCAATTTTGTTTGTCTTTTTCAAGATGGCTCTGGTTACTTGGGGTCCTTTGTGGTTCCATAAAAATTTTAGGTTGATTTATTCCAGTTCAGTGAAAAATGTTGTTGGTATTTGAATACGGATTTCTTTAAGTCTGCAGATTGTTTTGGATAATATGGACATTTTAATAATTCAACCCATGAAGAATGAATATCTTTCCATTTGTGTCATCTTCAATTTCCTTCAGTGACATTTTATAGTTTTGTGTGTTTAAAGCTTTTACCTACTTGGCTAAGTATCTTCATAGGTATTTTGATTTTGGTGCAATTGTAAATGAGATTGCTTTCTTGATTTCTCTTTCTGCTACTTCATTATTAGAGTATAGAAATACAATGGATTTCTGTATATCCTGTGATCTTACTGACATCATTCATGAGTTTTACTAGTTTTTGGTTGAGTCATCAGGATTTTCTATATACTGCCTCATCTTATCTGCAACTGGTGAGTTTTATTTCTTCCTTCCAGTACTATGTTGAAGAAAAGTGGTGAGAGTGGGCATCTCTGCCTTGTTCCCGATCCTAGGGGAAAAGCTCTCAGTTTTCCATCATTGACTGTAATGATAGCTGTGGGTTTTCATATATGGTTTTTTTTTTAGGTTGAGCTATGTTCCCTCTAAAACAACTTTTTTGAGAATTTTTATCATGAATGGATGTTGTACTTTGTTATGTGCTTTTCATGCATGGAGATACTAATTATTAAGAAAATTTCACTTTTACAATGTCTCATGAATGTTTTCTTCTTGGGATTGGTATACCTATGTGGTTAATTCTAGAGGTCTGAGCAACAAGGTCAAAGGAGGACTGAGTGTAATTTAACTGTGATACTACTTATGAATATGATAAAATATGGTTTTAGCCTAAACTTTTTTCATTAAAAGAGGTTGTACTAAATTTATATTACCAAAAAATGTGTATAAGAATATTAATTTACCTGAAATCTCTATAAAATTAATTTTTTTTGTACCTCTGATTTACCCTAAAATGTGTTTTTTATATTCTTTGTAATAGGCTAGAAGGAAGGTATATAAAATGCCGAATACATTCACCTGAATCTACTATATATTTTCATGAATACTAAAAAAGAAATTGCCTTTTATAAAAGTTCAATAGTGTAAAACATAGAATGCATATATTTACATGTGATCAATGTTTTGCTAGAATACAAATTGATATTTATAGTTATAGGCTATTGTATTTTTACATGGGTATAGGTTATTTCTCATCTTTAATGTTATTGCTGTTTTCTTTATTGAAGTGTTTAAAAGATAGACCTAAAATAAAAGTGGTCCAATTCTGCAGTATGGGTCATAAATTATTTGAACCTTCTTGAAGCCTCTATGGGAACCAGTGCTGAAAGAGAATCAGACTCTGATAAGGAAGGGATATCATAATTATGAGACTGAGAATTTAAAATGACTATGATTAATATATTAATATAGTAAGGGATTTAGTGTATAAAGCATACAGCATAAAAGGAAATATGAGAAATGTAATTTAAAAAATGAACAAATATTCAAAGAACGAAAAAGATGAAAAACAGTATGGAGATTCCTCAAAACAGTTCAAAATAGAATTACCCAGGACACCTGGATGGCTCAGTGGTTGAGTGTCTGCCTTTGGCTCAGGACATGATCCTGGGATTCTGGATCAAGTCCCACATTGGGCTTCCTGCATGGAGCTTGCTTCTCCTTCTGCCTGTGTCTCTGTCTCTGTCTCTGTTTCTCTCTCTCTCTCTCTCTCTCTCTCTCTGTCTTTCATGGATAAATAAATAAAATCTTTAAAAAAGACTTCATTAAGTAAAAAAAAAAGAATTACCCTATGATACAGCAACCATACTACCTGGTATTTACCCAAAGAATACAAAAACACTAATTCATCATAACAACATTATTTTTTAAGAACCAAATTATGGAAGCAGCCTAAGTATCTATTGATAGATGGGTGAATAAAGAAGGTGGGACAAATATACACAATGGAATATTATTCAACCATAAAAAATGAAATAACCATTTGTGAAAAGATGGATGGATGGAGCTAGAGAATTTAATGCTAAGTGAAATAAGTCACAGAAAGACAAATACCTTATGATTTCACTTATCTGTGTAATTTAAGAAACAAAACAAATGAGTAAAGGGGGAAAAAGACATAGAGAGGGAAAAACCAAGGAACAGACTTAATTATAGAGAACAAACTGATGGCTACTAAAAGGGAGGTGGAAGAAATATGTGATGAAGATTAAGGAGTGCACTTGTGATGAGCACTGGGTGATGCACGGCATTGCTGAATCAATATAAGGTACACTTGAAACCAATAGAACACTGCATGTTAACTAACCGGCATTCAAATAAAAACTTAAAAAATAAACCCTAGAGCCAAAAAGAAATATTGGAGATAAACACTGTAACAGAAATGAAGAATGCCTTTTATGGTCACATTATAGACTGGATATGGCTGAGGAAAGTATCTCTGAGCTTGAGGATATCTCACTAGAAACCTTCAAAACTGAAAAACAAAGTAAACAGAAATGGGAAAAACAGCAACAACAACAACAATAGAATATAGTGTTCAAGAACTATGGAATGCTGACAAAGGTGTAATATATGTGTAATGGGAATACTAGAAGTAAGAGAGAAAAAGAAAGAATAAATATTCAAAACAATAATAAATGAGAATGTTCCCCCCAAATTAATTTCAGACACCAAACCACAGATCCTGAAAACTCAGAATATAACCAGGATGAATTTTTTTTTTTTAAATTATACTTAAGCATTTCATTTTAAAACTACAGAAAATTAAGGATAAAAAAAATCATGAAAGAACTCAGAGACAAAAAATACTTTACCAGTAAAAGAACAAAGATAAGAATAACTAAATTTCTCAGAAATCATTCATGCAAGAAGAGAGTGGAGTAAATTAAGATTTTGAGAAAGAAAAAAAAATCCTTCACCAAATTAGAAATTCTTTACCCTACAAAATTATCCCTCAAAAGTGAAAGAGAAATAAAGATTTTCTCAGACAAACAAAAAATTGAGAGAATTGTTGCCAGGAGGCATGCTTTGCAAAAAAATGTTGAAAGAAGTTCTCCAGAGTGAAGGAAAATGAGACAGGTCAGTAACCTGTATCTATATCAAGAAAAGAAGAGCAATGAAGATGGAATAAGTGAAGATAAAATAACTTTATTTTCTTATTCTTAATTGATCTAACAGATAACAATTATACTCTATCTAAAAAATTATATATATACACATATATAATACACACATATAATGCATACTTATTATACATATAATATAATAATATATGATAATATATATAATTATGTATGTATGTGTATATATAGTGCATGCTTATTATAAGTAAAATGGATGAAGCAATGATAGGGAAGGGAAGAGAGATAAGGATTAAGAAAATGTTTTATTATAATGTCACATTCTCCATGAAGTGGTATAGTGTTATTTGAAAGTGGAATTGAATTAGTTGCAAAGGTATACTGAAAACTTTCAAGCAAATACTAAAAAAAAGTAATATGAAACTACAATTGACAAGCTAAGAAAGGAGAGAAAATAGCATTATATAAGAAGTTCAATTAAAACCAACAAGGCAAAAGGAATGGAAGACTAAGAATAAGGGCAACAATAGAAAACAGGAATGAATTAGTAGATTTTAATTCAACTACAGCAATAATTTCTTTTAACATCAGTAGTCTAAATGCACCAAATAAAAGATTGTTAGAAAGGATCAAAAAATACAACACAACTATATGTCTACAAGGAGTAGCTGTATTAATTTCAGACCAACTGGACTTCAGAATAAGGAAAGTTATCAAGGATAAAGAGATTCATTATTTAATGACAAAGTGATCAATTCTGCAAGAATATATAATGAACCTTAACAGGAATATTTCTAAAATGACATCAAAATACATGAAGAAAAATGGATAGAACTCGAAGGAGAAATAGATAAATCCACTATTACAGCTGGATACTTCACTCCTCTGTCAGAAATGGAGAGCTATCACAGACATAAAATCATTAATTGAGCTCAAAAAAAAAAAAAAACAAAAAACATAAACCAACTGGAAATAATTGGCATCTATAGAGAACATCATCCAAAACGATATAAGCAAATTTTGAAGAATAGAAATCACACAATGTCTGTTCTCACACCATAGTGGAATTAAACTGGAACTCAGTAACAGAAAGGTAGGCATAAATTCCCGAAATTCTTAGAGATTAAGCAACACATTTATAAACTTGCATCATAAAGAAATCTCAAAAGAAGTTTTTGAAGTATTATAAACTAAGCAAAAATGAAACTTTAACTTATCAAAATGTGTGGGATGCAGGGAAAGCAGTGCTTAGAGGGAAATTTACTGTAGTGAATACACATATTAGAAAGAAGAAAGATTTGGAATCAATAATCTAAACTTCCACACTAGGAAACTGGAAAAAGAAGAGCAAATTAAATCCAAAGTAAGCAGAAGGAAAGGAATAATAAAAATTAGAGCAGAAATCAACGGAATTGAAAAAGGAAATCACTTGGGTAAATAAACAAAAAACAAAAGCTGTTTCTTTGGAAAAATAAATAAAATTGATAAGCCTCTAGACAGACAACCAAATAAAAAAAAGGGAGAGGTCATAAGTTAGCAATATCAGAAATGAAAGAGAAGACATCATGACAGATCCATGGACATGAAAACAATAATAAAGGAATAGTACAAACAACTCTAAGACTCATAATTTGATTACCAAGATGAAATAAGCTAATTCCTTAAAAGACACAATCTACCAAAATTCAAGCAAAAAGAAATACATAATTTTAAAAGGCCTGTGTCTATTAAAGACATTGAATCAACAACTAATAACCTTCCAAAACAGAAAGCACCAGGTCCAGATGGATTCACTGGTGAACTCTACCAAATATTTAAGGAAGGAATTTTACACATTCTCTACAATCTTCTTCAGAATATTGGGGCAGAAGAAATATTTCTTAACTCATTCTATGATTCCAGCATGACTCTAATGTCAAAAACAGAGAAATTACCAAAAAAAGGCCCCAAAAAGACTATTATGACTAATATCTCTCATAAACATAGCTGCAAAAATCCTCAACAAAATTAGCAAGCAAAATCCAACACTATATGTAAAGGCATTATACACTATGAAGAGTGGACTTATCCCAAGCAATGTATCACACCAACAGACTAAAAAAGAAAGATCCTATGATCTTATAAATAGACACAGAAAAAGTATTTAACAAAATTCAAGATCCATTTGGGTTAAAAACTCCATAAACTAGGACTAGATGTAAACTTCCTCAACTTGAAAAAGTATTTAACAAAATTCAAGATCCATTTGAGTTAAAAACTCCATAAACTAGAACTAGATGTAAACTTTCTCAACTTGATAAAAAAAATACCTATCCAAAAAGTACAGCTAACATCATGCTTAATGCTGAAAACTTGCTGTTTTCACACTAAGTTTAGGAATAAGACAAAAATGACCCTTCTAATCACTACTTTTGCACATTGCACTGGAAGTCCTTACTAAAGCAATAAAACAGGAAAGGAAATAAAAAGTAGACAGTTCAGGGAGGAAGAAATAAAACTGTATTTGTTATCAGGCAACATGATCATCTATGTAGAAAACCGGAAAAAATCAACAAAAATTCTTTTTGAACTAATAAGTGATTGCAGCAAGGTTGAAGGATGCAAGGCAAATATACAAAATCAATTGGCTTTTTTATATACCAGCAGTGAACAAGTGGAATTTTAAATTAAAAACATATTTACATTAGCACTGCCAAAAAAGAAATACTTATGTATAAATCTAACAAAATCTGTACAACATGTATATGAGGAAAACTACAAAACTCTGATGAAAGATAGAAGGACTAAATAAATTCAAAGATATTCTATGTTTATGTATCAGAAGACTCCATTTTGCCAAGATACTGCTTCTTCCCCACTGGATTAATAGTTTCAATGTAATTCCAGTCAAAATCACAGTGTCACTTTGTAGATATCAACAAACTGATTCTAAATTTAAGTGGTAGTTCTTTTTTTTTAACTTTTTGAGGAACCTCTATACTGTTTTCCAGGGTGGCTGCACCAGTTTGCATCCCCACTAATAGTGCAAAAGGGTTCCCCATTCTCCACACTCTTGCCAACACCTTTTGTTTCTTGTGTTGTTGATTTCAGCCATTTTGACAGGTGTGATGTGATATTTCATTGTAGTTTTGATTTGTATTTCACTGATGATGAGTCAAAAGATTCAGAAAGGCCAACACAATATTGAAGAAGAATGAAGTTGGAGATTTATGTTACCAAACTTTGTCTTACAATAAAGCTGTAGAAATCAAAACAATATGGTATTGGCAAAAGCATAGACAAATAGATGACTGGAACTAAACAATGAGCCCAGAAATAAATCCACATAAATATAGTAAATTGATCTTTAACAAAGCAGCAAAGGCAATACAAAGGTGCAAAGATTTTTTTTTCAACAAATGGTGCTGGAACAACTGGATATTTACATGCCAAAAAACAAAACCAAACAAAATCCACAGAAAATGAACAAGTCTGGATCTAGGTGGAGATTTTAAACTACCTCACAAAAATTAACTCAGCCAGTATCAGAAACCTAAAAGTGATATACAAAACTATAAATCTCCTAGAAGATAACATAGGAGAAAACCTAAATGACCTTGGGTATGGTGATTACTATTTAGATACAAACCAACGTCATGATCAATGAAAGAAACAACTGATCAGTTTGACTTGATTAAAATGAAAAACTTCTGCTTTGCTAAAGATAGTGCCAAGGGAATGAAAAGACAAGTCACAGCCTGGAAGAAAATATGTGTAAAAGACACAGCTGAACTGTTATAAAGAATATATACAAGGATGCCTGAGTGGCTCAATGGTTGAGCGTCTGCCTTTGGCTCAGGGTGTGGTCTCAGTCCTGGGATCAAGTCCCACATTGGGCTCCCTGTGAAAGTCTACTTCTCCCTCGGCCTATGTCTCTGCCTCTCTCCCTCTCTGTGTCTCTAATGAATAAAATAAATAAATCTTTGTTTTTTAAAAAGAATATATACTTATATAGAAAATTCTAAAACTCAACAATAAAACACAGCACAATTAAAAATTGAGCCAAGGATCTTAGCAGATATCCCACCAAAGAAGATACACAGATAGAAAATAAGCTTTTGAAAAGATCCTCCCCATCATATGTCATCAGGGAAATATAATCAAAACAAAAATGGGATACCACTACACATTTATTAGAAAGGCCAGATTCTAGAACACTGACAACATCAAAAGCTGAGAAGGGTGTGTAACCACAGGGACACTCATTCCCATTACTGCTAGGAATATTAAATGGTAAAGTCACTTTGGGAGACAATTTGACAGTCTCTTACAAAATTAAATATATTCTTATATAATCCCTCAATCATGCTTCTTGTCCACACAAAATCCTGCACACAAATGTGTTTAACAGATTTATTCATAATTGCCCAAACCTGTAAGCATCCAAGATATCCTTCAGTAGATGAAAGGCTTAAGAAAATCTGGCTGGTACCAGACAATGGAATGGAATATTATTCAGTGCTATCAAGCTATTAAAAATACGGAGGAAACTTAAATACATATTCTTAAGTGAAAGAGTCAATATGAAAAGGCTACATACTATATGATTCCAAATATATGATATTCTGGAAAAGGAAGAACTATGTAGACAATGAAAATATCAGTGATGACAGGTATTGGGGAATATAGGGAGGAATAGTTAGAAAACAGAGGTATTTCAGGGCATTGACACCACTGTATGATATTGTGATGGTGGATACATATCATTATGTATTTGTCTAAATCCATAGAATGTACACCAAGAGCAAACCCTAATGTAAACTATGGAGTTTGACTGATAATGGGGTAGCAGTGTAAGTTCTTCAGTTGTAATATTATCTTTTTAAAAATGATTTATTTATTTATTCATGAGAGACACAGAGAGGGAGGCAGAGACACAGGCAGAGGGAGAAGCAGGCTCCCTGCGGGGAGCTGGATGTGGACTGCAGGATAACACCCTGGGCAGAGGGCAGACACTCAACTGTTGAGCCAGCCAGGTGTCCCTCTTCAATTGTAATAAATGTACTGCTCTGGTGGGGAATATTGATAATGCTGGAGGCTATGAAGGAGTAGGGCCAGTGCTGTATATGAAAATCTCAATATCAAAAAAAAAAAAAAAAAAAAAAGAAAAGAAAATCTCAACACCTCCTATTCAATTTTCTGTGAAACTAAAACTGCTCTGATAAAGGACCCTATTAGGGGAAAAAAAAAGATACAGAGAAAAATGTCTTAGATTCACCTATATTCTAGAATTGAATAAAGATTTCACTTTCTCAATTTTAATGATTTTTATATCAAGACCCTTGCAAATATATATAATGAAATGTACAATAATGTTAATGGTACCATTTATGTAACAACATAAATAGAAGGGTCCTGAGTGTCTTGCAATGCTAATTATATGTAACCTATTTATTTAATAGATTCCCATTAAGCAGTAAAAAGAAATATGTTAGATCATTTGCTTCATAAGCTTGTAATTGTATGATTCTCACAGGATTAAATATAAAAATATTTTAAAATCAAGAGGAAGAAAAAATCAAGAGTCAGAACAATTATATATATTATATATATATCTATAAACTTTGATAATTTTTTATAGAAGTAAAAAATATAAAGAGATTCAAGGAGAATGATAACTTTCTGGCAGTTACCTTTGAGAAGTTAGGAAGGTAAAATCATTGGAAAGGAATTTGTAGTACTGCTCATTTTTTTTCTTAGATTTTTTTGTTGTGCTATATTTGCATCTTAACTCTTAAGTGTTATAAGTTACCTTTTAAGATGATTTTTAAGCTTTATAGTGTTTCTTCTAATGTGAGATGTTTTAACCGCAAATTATGTCTTAAATATTTAAAGATCAGAAATTAAATCTAGGAAATCAGAAATAAAAAGCCTACAAAATTTTCATGAAGGAGGTAGAAGAAGGGTGGAGGAAAAGAGAGAAGAAGAGAGACAAAGAGGGAAAAGGGAAGGAAAGTGTGGAAGAAGGAGGGGGAAAGACAGAATGAGAGAGAGACTGAGATTGAGAGAATCATGAGAGATTAAGCAGTAGTATCCTTTTCATTACTCATAGAAAAAAGAGAATTTACTACTTGAAAGGATTTCCTTAAAGGAAGCCTTGCATGAAACAAACATGTTTCATTGGAATTGCCAGGATCAATGCGAGGAGATAGAACAGTTGCAATCTTGAAAGAAGCAAAATTGTGAAGCTAAAGTAAAATTTGTTTGCTGTAAAATAGTAAAATGGTATGGTAATAAGTCATTATGCAATGACTCTGTTATTCTGAAGCAATGGAATGGGAAATTGGTGGCAAGAAAAAACTAAAAGGGTCATTGCATATAACCTCTTCTGGCTTTGAAAACTCTGTTCAAGTACTCCTGCAAAAAAAAAATCTAAATAAAAATACATATTAATCCAAACCCAGCATGAATAACTAAAATGATAATATAATGGGTCAAGTATTCTTGCGACCCTTGAATGCATTTGGAATGGCATGCATTAAAATGAGTCTTGATAAGCAGTTAAAGTTAAAGTTTAACTACCCTCCTGGTGTGATATAAGAGGGTTGAGTTTAGCTTTTGGATGCCCTAAAATTGAAGGTTGGATAGAGGCAAGAGAAAGAATGTCTTCAGGAGTATCTGCTCTTCATCACTGTTGGCAACCTCAATAAAAAAATGATATCCAAGGCATCTTTAAAATAAAATATGTATGCAGCTGAAGTATGAAAATGGGAATAGTTTCACTCTGGATGTTAAACCCACACTACATACGGTCTTAACAAAAGGGTAATCTTAGGCTCGACTTTCGGCATGGATATTTGCCCATGTCTGTGTGTACATGTGTATGTGTATGTGTGTTTACATTTGGACTTGAATTTTGAAAATAATCTTGCAGATAGATTAGATGAATTGGGCTCTTATCATATAAGGATAAATACAAGTTAACACAAGAGCCTTAATTCTCCTCTCTGAATATAAGGGGAGAGATTTGCCCACTTTCCCTTTTCTTAGAGCGTTTACTTTAGGAAACATATGACTCTAAGTCCTTTCTCTGTATCTTTGAAATGTATATAAGTCTCTTGAAAAGCTAAATAAACGGTTGCCAATATGAAGGGATATTTTTCTCAAGGACTTGGGGATTCTCTTTTTGAAATGTACTCATAAGGAACATAGCACCCCATCTCCCTATCTCCCAGTTTCTGTGGAAGAGTAGGAGCCTAGGTCTGCAGGGCCTTGCTCCAAGTTGTGAAATTACCTCTTGTAAACATAAGACAAGTTAATTTTCTTTTGGATAAAGCCAATTAGCTGATGCAGATGGTCACTGCAATTATCAAGTGAATTTAGGATGATCTATCTGAGACAAATGGTGCTACATGTCCTTTTGCTTGAGGACTAGTTATTGTTTATCTTGAGAATATGCATGTGCTGGGTTATATCTGCTTTGCTATTTAAAATGGTGAGAAAAAAATAATAAAAAAATAAAATGGTGAGATTTCTTTCTGTCTTTGCAATCTCTTAGCAGAATGCCTGCAATGCACATCACCTGCCGGCTTAATGATTATTCAGTAATAAAATAGTTTTCTTTCCCTTCTATCTTTGTGGAGAGATTTTCTGAGTTGAAAGGAGATTTCTGTCTTGCTTTTAATTATATTTCCCCAATCATCACCATCATCGAGTATATACTCTGCAATTAATTTACAAATTAAAAACAAAATCTCCAGTAGTCAAATTTCTAATTCTAACACTTATTGTGAACATTAAGAATGAAACAAAATCTAATCATGACTTATTTCCTATAATACCACAGGGCATTGACGTAGGAGGCACTTGTTAAAAAGCCATCTGTCTTTTATTGAAATTCAGCTTGCAAAAACTTGTAGCCTATAAAGATTACAAATAGTACTCGGGTTCTTTCCCCCCCTAAAAGTAAGTCATGTAATATTTCAAAAAAAAAAAACTTTAATTACATTCTGTAATCAGAAACTACTGGATGTTCTCTTTTCACAATCAATGTCCATGGAAGGAAAACAACCAGGGACTAAAGCTGATGTGTCATTTTTTTTTTTGTTCCCCAGCTCTATTCAGCATGACCATAAACTGTTAGGAGGCTACTCTCTCTAGTGCAGCAGAATTGTAGGCTGATGCTTATATGGTTATAACTGTGCTTATCCTTCTGGGTAAAACCTGCAGGGAAGAAGGTTGTAACTCCTCACCACTGTTTGTGAGGATTTGGATGGAAGGAGAATGGAAGAAGAGGCATGAATATTCCATTACATGATGAAAAGGATACTTCGGTGTTCAGCACTCTGCAGAGAATAACTATTATAATTAAACAAATTTTAAAAGACTATGTATCTGGTTGCCCAAACTCCACAGCAATATATTCTGGCTGTTTAAATTAAGGGAAATCTGTCAAATCCAAATGTAATATAAGCTATCGAATTATAATTAAAAATATTTGAACTTGCTGTCATTCTCCCCATTACTTACCCCTGTTCAAATTATTTTTAAATTATTTAACCTAATTCTGATTATTTCACTGTCTGGATAATAAAAATAGCAAAGGCAGAGAGATACATGGTCCTTAAATTAATGAATTATATGGCTTATTTTTTTGAAGGTTAAAGATAGTCTCTCAATATAAAAATAGCAAAAGAGGGAAGTATAAATGCATCATGATAAATAATTGTTCTTAATTTTCATGAATATTTTAGATTATACAATTAAATTTAATTAAAAAGTATATTTATGCACAGGAATCTGAAACACTAACTTGTTTTCTAACAAATTTTCTACATGCAGTTGTGTGACTGGATCATTAGCACTCAGAAGTCCTAAAACTCAATATCTTCTGAAGAGAGAAGCTGTTTATATCAACTCATCTCTACTCCTTTAACCTGTATCAGACAATATAAAAAAAAATCTGATTCATCTCATCTACTTCTTTTTGACACAGCAAGTTCTCTAAAATGTATCTGAACATTACTTATTTTGCTATTTTACCCCCAAGCAGTTGTATCAATTCAGCATAAGACGCCACTTCTGTATATCTACATGGAGCCGGTGGTAGAAACTAGGTGCCAAATTGTTGCATTAGTTTCTAGCCATGGAGTAAAATGAATGGCTCTATATATTTTTATGATTTTTCTCTTAGTTTTGCGTAAGAATAACTTTATATGGAATAAAAGTGTAGATCAAACACTATAAAAATAAATCAGTATAAATATATTTACTTTTAAATCATAGGAGAGGTTTAACTAAAATAAATAAATGAAGATTATATGTAAAGTAGCAAAGAATTTTTTTTTCAGCTTAGAAGCCTACCTGCCATTACTGTTTCCATACATAAATAAAATAAAATCCAACATTTTGTTTTCTAAAAATAACTTATGTTCTAAAATACCAGAACATTTTAGAAGCACCTGGGTGGCTCAGTCGATTAAGTATTTGAATCCTGATTTCAGCTCAGGTCATAATCTCAGGGTTGTAAGATCAAGCTCCTGGTTGGGGTTCACCATGGGCATGGAGCCTGTTTAAGATTCTCTCTCTCCTGCCCCCTCTACCCCAGTTCCCTGTCCCCCCTCACATACACACACACTCTCTCTCTTTTAAAAACAACAACCAAAATTTTAGTGATCATAAAATTTCAAAACTTGTTCAAAGATCCTGATGATTTAATAGAAAACAGTAACAAAATAACATTTTTATGAGGTTTCAAATCTTAATTCTTGAACAATTAGTTTTGCTAAAACTTTTACATTACACACACATATAGATACATATATATACATCCATATTTATTTTGATATATTATGCATACATTTATGGTGAAATTAATATATCTTCTGCATTCAAGTACTCTGCTAGATACTTAGCCTGTACTTTTATTAAAAAATGAATCTTAGAAGATTAATATTGAGACCTAGAGGTACCTGAATTTTTGTTTTATGAATTACAGTTGTTTTCCCCTACCTCTCTGAGCCTCAAATCCTTTGCTTTTAAAGATGATGTATGCTAAATATCTATCAGAATTTTAATCTATGTGACAGATTCTGTTTACCAAATATCTTCTGTTCATTCATTCATTCATTCATTTAACAAACATTTATTGAGAGCTGACTGTATGTCAGGCACTCTTCTAGATGCTTATAATGTATCAGCAAACAAGAGAAATAAAGATTTGTGCCTTCATGGAATTGCCATTCCAGTGACAGGATACCCAAAATGCAATAGATATAATAAATATGCAACATATAAGTATGTTAGATGATTACAAAAGTTATGGGGAAAAAAACAAGGACAGCGATATCAGTGGAGGTGGGGATAAGAGTAGTTGCAATTTTAAATAGATGATCAATAGAGCTTTTATTAATATGCATTTAAGCAAAAACCTGAAAGAGGTGGGGAATTAGCTACACAGATAATTAAGGAAAGAACACTACAGGCAGAAAGATGAGATATTACAAGTAAAATGGATTGCTCTTTCTGTTATATGGATAATACATTATAAGACAACAAGAGTGGGAATAGTGGTATAAAGCAATGGCAGTATGTAGCTAGTGGAACAGGGGAGCTGAGAGAGATTTCCATGCCTGACCTAGGTTTATTTAAGTAGGACCTGATAACTTTTGTGTCCAATTCAAGAAAAAGGAAGATACATAAAATTAAAAAAAAAAGATATATATATATATATAGAATAAAAGGCTGAACACACATAGCCTGAGCCCTGCTAAAATAAAGTTGTTGTGGTGATGTTTTGTTTTGTTTTGTTTTTATATTATCTGCCCCTTAAATCATTAAAGCTTGAAATGAGCTGAATCTATTACAGAAAAAAAAAAAAATCCTGGTCCCAGTTTAAAATGCAGACTAGCCTGACAGAGAAGTCATGCATTTCACTGAAGTAATAATTACTTGTCTCTATAGTCTATGTGGTTCGCTTTCACACAATTGCTAATATTTAATTTAAAAAAACCTGCAAGACATAGAAGAGGCAAGAAAATCTGACACAATGTCAAGAGATTAAAATATTCAAAAGATTCAGACTGAGAGAGATCACATATGTTAGAATATTGAGGCAGGGACTTTTTTAAGGTATGAAAAATTCATCAAAGGATATAGTGGAAAAGGCAAGAAAAATGTATGAACAAATGGGAAGTTTCAGGAGAAAGATAGAAACAATAAAAAGACGCCCAATAGAAGTAGAAAAGTTGCAGTAACAGAAATGAAGATATTTTGATGGGTTTACTAGAAAACTGAAAAGAATGGAGAAAATGACCAATTTATTTGAAGACAGGTCGTGGAATTACCCACACAACACTGAAACATGAACAGAAAGAGAAAGAAAGAAGGAAGGAAAGAAAGAAAGAAAGAAAGAAAGAAAGAAAGAAAGAAAGAAAGAAAGAAAGAAAGAAAGAAAGAAAGAAAGAAAGAAAGAAAGAAAGAAAGAAAGAAAGAAAGAAAGAAAGAAAGAAAGAAATGTGAATAAAGACCAAATGTCAAACATATATGTAATTGGAGAAAAGAGGACAAAAAAAGAAAGAATAAGGGAAAAACAATTGGACAGCATAAATATTTAAAGAGATAACATTTCCCCAATAGTTGAGAAAGTTCTTTTCATACTGACTTTCTCACACATAACTATAACCTCTGGATGAAAATACAATTAATCAATAAATTTTTAAAAGCAACCTTATAAATAGAAATTCTTAATGTTAACACATCCATATTTACCTTCAGTTCCCTTTCAGGTAGCTGCTTTTGAGTATTAGGAAATTTTTCTTATATATAGAATATAAAAACATTTTCATATGTCTCTCAAATACTTTATTAATTTAGGGGCATAGCATGAAAGTGGAGTCTATTTTTTTCTGTATGGATACCTATTTGTCTCAACTATATTTATTGAAATGTGCATATTTTGCCAATTGCTCTGTAGTGCCATTTTACTATAAATGATATGTTTATATTCATGAATCTCTTTTCAGATTTTCAATTTGGTTTGATTACTTGTCTGGTTTGTATATTTTTATATCAGTACTGCACTGTTTTAACTATTGCATTTATGTTATATTTATCTTTGTACTTCCATGCACATTTTATAAGCAATTCAATGCTGTCAATTTTAACCCCTGCCCTCCCTCCCCCGAAAAAAAAAGAGAGATTTTGACTTGAATTGCATTGCATCTAAAGATCCATATGAAGGAGAATCATGATCTCTGCAACAGTGAGTTATAGTTCTGAGTGGGTTAGTAAAGGGTAAAAGGCAGATGGAATTACTGTGATGGAAGGATTATAAATTGTACAGAAAAGGAAGAGAAGTTGAAATTTGAGATAGTAGATTTGGAGCAACTATTGATGATGACACATCCTAGATATAGCCATTGGAGTGAATGGATAAGGTGGAAATTAGGTAAAAGCATTTAAAATGCAGGAATATCAAAAAGAAAGAAAAAGGAAGAGAGAATTTGAATGAATTCAGAGTGCATTATATATTAATACTCTCACCAAGGAAATTAGAAAAGAGAAGACCTGATTTGGAAGCACAAAAGCCAATTTCAAAGTCCAGAGAATTAGAGGCTTTGATTGGGACATTTATTGATTGTGGTTACAAAAAGTGTTAGAGAATGAATGGAGTTAGTGTCAAAGCAAAATGATGTTTCAGAGAAGGGGAAATGGGGTATTTGGGTATAAGGAGGATGGTGAATATCAGCTGTATGTAGAGTGTGAGAAAGAAAGTAATGACTCCTCTAAAACCTGATTTTTGTTCACTAAGGCAAAAAGATGAATGGATTCTTCAGGCAAACATTTGAGGAGGTAGAGAATATATGTACCACGGAATAAGGGGCACAGGGAAAAGGTTTGTTAGAGGGCAGAGAAGTGCAAGAATGGCTCAGAAGAGCAAAACCTGTTGTTAATGAGGGTATGAGACAAGTGTTAACTTTAAACAGAGCACAGAGCAGTTTTATTTAGGTAAAAATAAAAATGAGCTTATTTGGGAAGAGCAGAGGAATCGCAATAAGGACAAGCAAGCCATGGTGAACCATAAGCAAGTCTGAAGAAACAAAAGAAATATTTTATCAGGTTTACGGAGGAAATCAAGGAGGGTTGATTTTTGGAACAGTGTTAAATTTTTAGAACAAACAAAAGTTATGGAAAAAGAACAAGAGGGGCCCTTGGGCGGCCCAGTGGTTGAGCCTCTGCCTTTGGCTCAGGTCATAACCCTGTGGTCCTGGGATTGAGCCCTGTGTCGGGATCCCTGCTCAACATGGAGCCTACTTCTCCCTCTCCCTCTGCTGCTCCCCCTGCTTATGCTCTCTATTTCTCTGTGTGTATGTGTGTCAAATAAATAAATAAATTCTTAAAAAAGAAAAGAAAGAAGAAGGAAAGAAAGAAAGAAAAAGAAAGAAAGAAAAAAGAAAAGAAAAGAGAAAAAAAGGAAAAGAAAAGAAAAGAAAAGAAAAGAAAAGAAAAGAAAAGAAAAGAAAAGAAAAAAAAAGAAAAGAAGAAAAGAAAAGAAGAACAAGAGTTTAATGTGAAGATTTCTCATTGGTTGCAGGCTATAGTTCATGTGTAGGGGCAGGGTTGGATCTTGAAGGCAGAAGGTAAATTCACCTGTGAAAAGTGCCCTCCCCACTGAGGGGGGCACTTGACGGGATGAGCACTGGGTGTTATTATGTATGTTGGTAAATTGAACACCAATAAAAAATAAATTTATTATAAAAGGAAAAAAAAAAGAAAAGTGCCCTCCTTGTTGAAATAATTGTCTTCCGTTTCCCTGCTGGTTATGTGGGCTGCAATAAGTGGGATGTATGTGAGTACTTTCCCTTTGGGGCTTCCTGACTCCATTTTAAGTGAGATTTCCTTTTCTATTTTTTCACATTAAAAAAGTGTGAAATTTGGGTTTGAAAACAAGGCTGCCAGAAAAGGCAGACATCTTGGGTTGAGTGGGCATAAACTCTCTGGGAATGCCTCAGCTACTCTAAGGGTGTTGTTTGGGGTTCTGAAAAACTTCTACGAGCAGATCAAACACTAGATAAGTTGCCTCCTGAGAATAAAAAATTAAATTAAAGTCCTTGTGCTTGAATTTGAAACCTGAAGCAATTCTGCTTAAATTGAAGTTATAAACTTTTCAATGTTACATTTTTAAAGGAAGATTGTTGTGTTTATACGATTTTCTAAAGGAGAAATAGTTTTAAAAATTTGCTTCCATTTCTAAAAAATATACTGGAGTTTAACAAATATTAAATCAGAAACCTAGATTTCAATATGAGGCTTCACATAAGGTAAACCAGTATATTCAAACTGTGTATCGCTCATCATAATTGAAGTTTTTTAGAAGTGTTGTTTCAACAAGTGCAGGGCTGTTAACAACTCCTAGTCGAAGTAGCAATTCTGCCTGCTTACAAACTGGAAGGTGTTGAAGCTCATACTAAAAATAAAACTAGTGTATTATTGTACACATTGAAAAGCAAAAATAAAAGGCACAAGGATGAGCTAGAGATAGAAAAATATATTAAGTGATATTTGACTCGGGCTTTTCTTGAATAATAGAATAATTAAAAGAAGGTAATCTAGGGGCAACAAAAGATATAGATGAAAGAAGAGAGGTTTGTTTAGAGGAAATTTTTTAAATGGTAAGAATAGCTGTTGCAATGGGCAGATTTCATAAAAGGAAAAAAAAAGAAAAAGATAACAGAATTGCTTATTTATGTAAAGGTTTGTTTTAAATATAGGGGGTCATTAAAATGAATCTGTTAAAGAGGATTATACTGGAGAGGTGATAATTAAAAATAGGCTGTTCTTTTTTTTTTTCCCTATGAATTCAGATACCAGCATTGTCCTCATTTGCAAGTTTATGAATTTCTAGTCATTTAACCTAAGTTCTGCCTACTTCAATCATTAGTTCTTTTGTCAAAAATTTCTGATACACTGAGACTTCAAAGTATATGTGTATACACGCATACACACCACGTCACACTTATAGCAAATGCATGATTAATGAGTTCTAAAATTTTATTAATCAGTTTCTGACAACCATATCAGAGGCATGGAGATAGAACATATGATTAAAATAGACATTTTTTCTGGATGCCTGGGTGGCTCAGCGGTTGAGCGTCTACCTTTGGATCAGGCCTTGATCCCCGGTTCCATTCCCACAGCAGGCTTCTTTCATGGAGCCTGTTTCTCCCTCTGCCTATGTCTCTGCCTCTCTCTCTGTGTGTCTCTCATGAAAAAATAAAATCATTAAAAAATAAAAATAAAATAAAATAGACATTTTTTCAATTTACTTTTTTTTTAAGGATTTTATTTATTTATTTGACAGAGAGAGAGAACACAAATAGGCAGAGAGGCAGGCAGAGGGAGAGGGAGAAAGATACAGGCTCCCTCCAGAGAAGAAAGCCCAATGTGGGGCTCCATCCCAGAACCCTAGGATCATGGCCTAAGCCGAAGGCAGAGACTTAACTGACTGAGCCACCCAGGCACCTCTTCAATTTACTTTTTAATGTAGAAATATAATTACCTAAATTAAAGAGTTCATCTACTAAGGGCGTGTATTATAAGATTTATCCAAGTTTAACCATGCATTTGAAAAGGAGGAATATGAAAAGATGGACAAAAAGGTTGATTAAAACAGTGTGTGAGATGCCAGGTAGTATTTAATTCAATAAATTGATATTCTAGATGGAGTTTGATCTCTATTGGTCTCAATTGCTTTGTTCTTCTAATACCACCTTATTCTGTAGACTCTGGTGTCTAAATATGTCTAGTTTTAATACAAGAGACTCTTAGATCCAAGATAACTGCACCCGGTGCTCAATAAGGAAACAGATATAATAGGATAATCTGGATCACATGCTGACCTATTACCTACTTCAGATGTGAGCCTGTGGTCCATAACAGAAATAAATCAAATGTTTACTTCATGTTCTTTCTTCTTTTTTTCTGCAATAAAATTATCAAATATTTAGGAATGAAACATTTTTTTCAAACAATATCAGCTCATTATATTACCATCACGATAAGACACAGTGCTTTTTTTTTTTTTAAGATTTATTTATTTATTCATGAGAAACACACAGAGAGAGGCAGAGACACAGGCAGAGGGAAAAGCAGGCTCCATGCAGGGAGCCCAATGTGGGACTTGATCCTGAGATCCTGGGATCAGGTCCTGAGCCAAAGGCAGAGACTCAACCACTGAGCCACCCAGGCATCCCCGCATGGTGCTTTTTAAATGTATATTCCAACATTTCCGAGGACCCCATGAGTAGCCACCAGTTACCATAAAGAAAAAGATGGACGACAGAAGAGATATGAGTCTCATTTTCCTGTATGCCTGCTTCCACCAGAGTATTTCTTTCACCTTTTCAAGTATATTTCACTTGTGATTTTGTTTATATAAAGGATATTTCTACATAACAAAATAAAAATGAGTGAAAAGTGGAGAAAGTATCAGACATTTAGTGAGGACTACTTTTCTGAATTCAGGACCAGATTTCCTAAACGTATAGATTCTCTAACACTATTGTTTTTTTTCAATTTAGAAGTATATAAGTTGGTGATTTTGTTGCTTTTTATATGTAACTTCAAATTTACTTGTTCGTAAGTAATATGAGAGGAACATTTTCTATATTCCCTTATTTTTTTTTCAGATACTTAATTAGGTGGATGTGTTACCTACATGTGCATGGAAAACTATACCACTGGAGTCTCTGCCGTATGTTCCTCACACCATCATAGAGTAGCTACTTGTCCTTACCTTTATTAAGGTCCTTGCCTTTATTAAGGCAAGGTCTGTCCTCGGCATTTATTGCCAGGATCCAGCCTGTACAGTTGCAAAAAATCAAAGAGCACTAGATTGATGATTTCATTGTCTCAGGATCTCTGCCTCTTTCCTGCTTTTGGCATTCTTTTACAAATTCATGGAGCCTTTGCCTTTGGTTTTGTAATACAATTTTAGTGGCTTTTCCCTTACTTCATTGCCTAATCCCTAAATTTGTCATACTGCTGAATATCCCACTCTCTCTTGAATAGGCATATTAATGGTGAGTTTTATTCCTTCAAATTCACCTTGAAAACCTGACTAGATTTTTGCATCTTACATATACTTACAGTCAGCTGGCTCGTTAACCTGATCCTGACCACATGCCTCCCTAATCCTCTACTATAGGCTGCTGCCGAAGCCTCCAGATTATCCTTCTGCAGGTGTGAATCTTTGGTTCTCTCTGCTTCCTTTTTTTTTTTTTATTTCTCTCTTTTCATACTCTATTGTATTTGTGGAGTCCCATGGTATTGGTCTCGGTGACCCATAGCACCCATCTGAGATCCTAGTACTCATATTTCCCCAAATTTGATACATTTCCAGAAATTCATGTGGATGCGGATCATTCATTGTTAAGACTAACTTTATTGTTCTTGTCACTGTCTGCCTGTTAATGTCTTGACCACCTGTGGATCCTATTTTCTGCTTTCAAGTATATAGAACAAGTGTGAATTCAGTAATAAGAGACAATGCCATACTCAATCTGTCAGCAATCTGGATAACCTACTTTAAAACCATATAGAGAATGCTACTCTCCAATTTTACCTGTTACTACCCAGAACTAATCTGCCATTTCTGTTTTTACCTTGATTAATGCAATAGCCTCTTGAGTGGAAATACTCCGTTTTCCTCCTTCTGTATGGGGAAAAAATATCCCAGCTCTCTACTGTGTTTCTTTATCCCGTGAGTCTTCCTTTATGCTCACACAGAACACTTTACTTCTGACACTTCTGGTCACCAAATGTGTGTGGATTT
Source organism: Canis aureus (assembly GCF_053574225.1). NCBI lineage: Eukaryota > Metazoa > Chordata > Mammalia > Carnivora > Canidae > Canis > Canis aureus. Next base: position 11,849,218 of record NC_135617.1, on the reverse strand, counting down.
TTCCTCATGACAATAAGCAAGTCTTGGGCACCAGGTGAGCATCCCACAATATAACTGGATACAAACACTATCCAGATATGATATCAGATCCCACGAGTAAGGACTCAGCCCCTCAAGGCTCTCCCCAAATGTTTCCAGATCAAAGTAGGTCTGCTTCTTAGAGAATTATATAGAGAGACTACACCAAGTGTGGTTGCCTCACAAAGTCATCTTTATTTGCAGCAAATAAGGAGATCATGGGGACTAAGTTATAAAGCTGCGACTCCCTGACAGGGATCATAGGCTCCTCTTACTGGGGTTTAAGAGGATTATTCACAGGGGGATTTTAACATTATAACCAAGCAGAGATAACTATCTGGTACTTTCTGATTCACCTGTGCTGGTGTTGGGTCCTCAAATATTTCTTTTCTTGTTCTATCAATTTGTTAGTTTCTAAAAGATAAAATTAACAGGAAGAAGCTTCTAGACGTTTCCTGAGTTCAGGAGGTCATTTCTGAGTCCAAGGGTCAATTCTGAGTCCAGGGAGTCAAGATGTCTCATTGATGACACCCTCACCCCCATTTTGGATGCCAGTTGCAAACCCAGGTTGTCACCTAGGCTTCTACCAACATATTATAGATCAGAGGTTCCAATGACCCCTTCCTCAGTTTCAATTACTTTGATGGAGTAGCTCACAGATCTCAGGGAAGCACTTATTACATTTACCAACTTATTAAAGAATATGATTACAGATGAATAGCCAGATGAAGTGATATATAGGGTGAGGTCTGGGAAGGTCCGAGTGCAGGAGCTTATAGAATCTCTGTGGAGTTGGGGTGCGTCTCTCTTCTGGTGTGATGTGTTTGCCTATCTGGAACCTCTCTGAAGCCCACACTATTCGAATTGTGTGAAGTCTTCTCACATAGGCATGATCAATCATTAATTCCATTGCCAGCCCCTCTTCCCTCTCTGGAGAATAGTTGCGATGGAGTTGAGAACTTCCAAGCTTCTAATCATGGTTTGGTCTCTCTGGTGACCAGCCAGCAACCCATCCAGAGTTGCCTCATGAAAATAAAAGATGCTCCTAGCACTCTTATCACTTAGGAAATTACAAGGGTTTTAGGAGCTCAGTGCCAGGACTCAGGGGGTAGATACCTATATATATTATCTATTTTTCATACCTCTTTCTGCTTCTCCTCTTGTAGCACAGTTTCTCACAGCACAGACTCCAGAAAGAACCCATTGTAAGCCAGATTGTGTCATCCCTCTGTGCAAAACTCTTCGATGCCTTCCCATCTTACTCAAAGGAAATGTCCAAGATTGCTAATATGATTTATGATCTGGATCCATTACCTCTCTGACCTCATCTCTTCTGGTCCCCACACTGTAGCGCTTCAGCCACACTGTCTTCTAGCTTCCCCAAATCTGCCAGTCATTCTCTTCAGTAGGTCCCTTGAGTGGGAAAAGGTTAGCATATTTTCACATTGCTTTAACAAGGTGCATCTTATAAGATAATTATATGGCTAGGTTGACTCATTTCTCTACACATGATTCATCCACTTTCAGTGTTATGTGAGAAAACTACAAATTATTCCTATTTAAGGCCACACTATATGAACTTTTGACCTTCAGTTTCCTAATATCAGCTGACAGGTATTTCAAGTACTAAAATTAAATTTAAAATATGCATTTGCAAAGTGTAATTAAAGTGGTAAATCTGTTACTGAAGGACAAAGTCACAAAATCTGTTTCATAGACCGAAATTATTTTTGTATTACCTGCTGTCAGACTAATTCCAATCACTCATTTCAATTGAAGTAAGATGAGAGTGAATTACATGTATAATTACTTAAATGGTCCATTTTATTCTTTCCATATGGATAAAATTAGTATTAGATAGATTGCAGTAACTATTTAGTAACTGATTTTGTTAACATTCATAGATAAGACATTAATTTTCCATTTTCTATGTTATTCACTTAAGAAGTAAATGAACATGGAGAGGGCACAAGCTTTATGGGAAATCTTCTTAATTCTTTTGAGAAAATGGTGATTCTCTTCCATTATAAATGAAGAGAATTACTTTTGTCAAAATGAAAAATCCCTCGCCTGTTTTCTACAGGGGTTTTCAATATCACTACATTTATAGAATTATCCACTTACAAAATAACAGGAAATTCATCTCATCAGAAGGTTATTATATAGTAATAATTTTGCTTAAAAATGTTCATATGTTATCATGAATTGCTTTTAACAAGGTTTTTTGAATATATGTAAAAATTCATATTAAGATGTAAGATTATTGTTTTATGAAATACTTCTTGTCCTAAAATTTCTGTCCTACTGCTCCACAGAGATAATGAATAGTTTCAGATGGCACAGGAAAAATTTTATAGATGCAGTGTTATCTAAATGCCCAAGAAAAAAATGTATTCCAATCAGTGATGAAAACTTTTTTCCTGTGACATTTGTGTTCCTCTTGTGACATTTTGTTCCTGTTGTGACACATCACATACTACCTCGAATTAAAGATCTGGAACTGATTGTCTTCACATAATAACCTATCCACATTATAGGTCAGTATTTGATAGTGATAGAATATTCCAGTATGTTAATATGTCCTTATTCATTTAAAACCATTTCTCAATTGATGAACAATTAGGTTGCGACCTATATTTTTGTTATATAAATAATTCTGCACTGAACACTTATTTATGCATAAACTTTCACAGTGTTTAGCAATTGTAGTTTTAGAATCAGCATTACAAATGATGGATGACACAGATATGACTAAATCCGCCTTCCAAAAGGATGTTACTATTGATACTTAGGAGCAGTGAATGGTCTAAGTCCAGTTCTCTAGCACTTTATCCAGGTTTTATCTTTCTATGGATTATTCTTGTGTACATATCTTCTTATATTTGTCTTTGTTAAATTGTTCATCTTTTGTTAATTATCTCTTAAGAATTAATTATCAATATCCAAATATGTATTATTATATATGTGTACACTTTTTTATTATATAGGTTGCAAACATTTAATTCTGGTCAGTCACCGTTTTAAAAATGTGTTCATGGTGTCCTGCATCTTACATTTTGTGGTGTGTTATACCTTATAGATATTGTATTAATTTATCCAATTCTGCATAGTATATTGCCCCAAAACATAGTGGCTTAAAACAAACAAAAAGAGTAATTTTTTCTCAGTTTCTCTGGGTCAGGAATCTGGACACATCTCAGTTGGTCCACTGACTCAGGGTGTCATTCAAGGCTGAAATCAAGGTGATGGCTAAGTCCACAGTTTTATCTTCAGGAAAAACTCAGAGAAGACACCCTTCTAAACTCTTTTGCAAGGTTGTTAGCGAGATTCGCTTCTTCCCACATTGTTAGATAGAGGGCATCAATTTTGCACTGTTTGCTGACTAGAGACCATCTAGGACTTGTGGTTTCATGCCTTGCGGCTCTCTCCATGGGGCACCTTACTTGGCAGCAGATGGCTTCCTTTTGAGTATGCAAGTGAGAAAGCAAGGCAGAAGCCAGAGTCTTTTTGTAACCTAATCTCAAAAGTGATATTACATCATTTTTGCCATATTCCATTCCCCTGAAGCAAGTCACTCGGGCCAACTCACATTACCAGAGAGGAGATTATACAAGGGAATGAATATTGGGAAACAGGGATCTCTTTGAGAGGCATCAGAGGCTGTGCACTACCAATGTTAAATTTTTTATTTATGCAAAATTGTCTGAATTTCCCTTTATTGTTTATAACTTGACAGAAAAAAGCTTTGTTTGTGGCTTTATAACTCCTTTACTGTGGCAAGAATAGTGTTTGTAATATAATAAACACTCATGAAATATTTCTTGAATAAATGCACAGATAAGAAGATACAGCACTAAAATATTGAATAAGTTCTAAAAATACTTGATTTAGTGCTCTAGATGGTAGAATGAATAGATAACCATAATTCCCATTCCTTCCTATGTCCATGGCACTTGCAATGTGATTTCACAGATCCTTCTATCCAGAATCTGAGTCAGTTTCATGATTTGCTTTTGGAAACAGAATATGGCTTCAATGACAGTGTACTAGCTCTGAGTTAGAGTATAAAGAGGCTTTTTCTGATTCTACTCTCTCTTCTTGAACTCTACTGCTACCATGTGACCAAGCCTGAACCAACATGCTGAAAAATTAGAAATCATATGAATAAGACACAAATGGTATAATTTTGAGGATCTATTACCAACCAGAGCAGCAGCTCCCTGATTATCAGAAAGTGATTACAAACACAGAATTGTGTTTGTTACCAATCAACAACATAAGGACCACCAGCTGAACCTGACCCAAATTGTTGAACCATAGAACTGTGAGCCAAATAAATGTTATTTTCAGATTGTTTATTAAACAGTAAAATATAAATAATATACTGCCATGAATGCCTTTCAATGTCTTTTATTATTAGATAAAATTAACCAGAGAAGCCATCAGGTCCCAGACTTTTGGTTGTTGGGGGATTTTTGATTACTGATTGAATCTTCTTGCAAGTAATCAGTCTGCTCATTTTTTCTATTCCATCATGATTTAATCTTGGTAGGTTGTATGTTTTGGGAATTATCCATTTCCTCTAGGCTGCCCAATTTAATTAGCATATAACTGTTAGTGTATGATTGTTCATAGCAGTCTTTCATGGTCCTATGTATTTCTATATCATCTATTGTAATGTTCTCCCTTTCATTTCTAATTTTATTTACTTATATACATAACATTCTTGGTGCATACTTTCATTATATGTCTAAAAATGTTCCTTCATTGTTGTTTCATTTTATATGTCAGCGGTAAAAAGTGTGATAGTAGGTTAATTATTTTACCTGTATAAGTTATTTGATTTGATCCCTTGTCTGGAAACTTTGAGGATTTAACCTTTGTCTTTGACTTTTAATAGGTTTATAGAATATGTCTTAGAGTTGACTATTCTTAGATGTTTTCAACTAGTGATATCTTCAGAAACCCTAATAATATAAGTAACATTCCTTCTTTCTCTATCTTTCTGACTCTTTTTACTTCTTTACATCATTTTTAACCTATTGGTTGTTTTCCTGCCTTTTTACAATATTCTTTATTACATTTTTACTTGATTTTTTTCTACTTTGGGCAATTTGTAATATAATATTCATTTATGAGATGTTTGTATTTTCTTCCATTTCCTTTCCTTTTTTTGTCCATTTCTATTTTTAGTTTGAATTTCTGATTAGCTTTTCATATGTCAAATGCTTTTTGACTATATATCAATTTTTTAATGCATTAACATTTTTCTTTAGTTCATGGAAATTTTATTTTTCTATATCTTTTATAGAATCAATTTCTTTCAGTTGCTTAATGATTTTCTGTATTAGTTTACTAAGGACTTTAGAGGTTTTATTTAGATTTTATTATATTGGAGTATTTTACATGATTTTTTTGTTTAACCTAGCCCAAGTGTATTGCTTTTACACACAATTATTTTGTAGCTTCAGCAGTCTGTTTTCTAATAATATTTATGGTGTGATTTCCAAAAATTTCCATAGGTACAAGGTTTTTATCATTTGAGGAGGAAATTTGGGGAGGTATTTACTACAATACCACATTGTCTACAGCTACTCAGAATTCCTACTACAAAATTTTCACATTTATTTTTAACTTTTTATCTTTGTTGTTTATTTTTATAATCAACATTCCTAACTTTTAAAAGTTAAGTTCCTTTTTGTTCATGATTTAAAGACATTCTTTAAACCTTTGATAATTTAAGGAACAATGGGACATAGCTGTAAACTGCTACAGCTTCAGGAAACATCAACTATTTCACTAGCTATAAATGTCTAAAAGTAGCGTCTGGAGGCATTTTGTTAAGGGTTTAGTAGGTAAATGAATATTGCTGTCTTTACTGCAAATGAAAGCAAATTCTTTCTCTTAAAAACAGTAACAAAATCAAGTTCACATATGAAAAATTGCAGAATCATCAGCTAAGGAATTACCATGTGAAATCTCTCATAATCTGATTCCCAGACTAAACTACCACCAAATAATATGTATATTTAACATACAATTTAATAACTCATGTGTCAAAACCCTTAAAATATAAATGTACTTTCACATATTTTACCTAAAATATTGCTGTATAAAGGCAGTTAAAGATATAGAATTGGGGAGGGGAGGAATTCTCCAAATCTATATGTAAATAAAAAAATATTTGGCTATACCGTAATACCTTGTGTTAGATGAGGGTAAAATAAACACAGTGGGTCATATTTTACTCTCTTTAAAAACAAAGCACTCAACTTGTTGAAATAAACCTTGAACCCGTGAGGAGCAAATTTAAAAAATATAATGACTTAAAATATGTAAATTGAATTGTAATCTGATATTAAACCTTGGTTCTCTGTTTTATCTTTTATTCTCAGGAATATGGCACATTTGGTCACATTGCAAGTTCTCAGCACATTTGTTTATCAGATGATGGGACCAATAATTACAATCTAAGATCAAAGAAATGCAAGCAAGTCAAACTGGGGAGGCTTAAGGGACAGGTATTATTGAAATTGGATCATGAAAAAAAAGGTTGGAGTTAGAGAAAGAAAGGAAGAGAAATAATATGACAATGGTAGAGAGCACTGTATTGCCATCAGACTTAATCTCCCCCTTCTGTATAGGCCGGAACTATAGTTGACCATATAGACACCCATATTGAAAGTACACTTTAAGTCTTTCTTTCAGGTGGATGAAGCCACATTATTAAGTTCTTGTCAATGAAATATAAACAGAACTGAAATAAGTCACTATCAGCGTTAATCCACTACTGGGTATGGGCTCCTCTTTATCCTTTTCTCTTCCAGTAACTTAGATATTGGAAACACTAATGTGATCACGAAGATGAAAACAAAAACCTTAGAAAATGATAAACCACATAGAAGGAATTGCATGGCTGAGTGGCTGCGTAAAGATGCCCAGCCTATTCAGACTACTTACTCTGAGACTAGTACATGCGAGAACTAGATTTCTAGCATCTCTAAACCACTGTGTTTTAGGGAACTCGTTTTTAGAAATCTTCAAACTCTTAACTAATGTTAACTAATCTTAAATGGTATAGTGAACCCAAATACAAAAAGGAGGAAGCATCATAAAACTTTATGGGCTAGGATTGGATTAGTTGATTATAATCTTGAAAAAAAGAATTGACTGGAGCACCTGGGTAGCTCAGTGGTTGAGCATCTGCCTTTGGCTCACGGCATGATCCCAGGGTCCTGGGATGGAGTCCTGCATCAGGCTCCCTGCAGGGAGCCTGCTTCTCCCTCTGCCTATGTGTCTACCTGTGTGTCTCTCATGAATAAATACATAAAATCTTTTTTTTTTTTTAAGAAAGAATTTGACTAAGGGAAATGTGTATATATGAGCTCTGTAAGAATATCTTCTGAGAACTATCTTCACAAAGGGGAGATGTGCAAGTTGACTTTTCTAATTGTAGAAAGGATATTTAGGAGCGGTGGATTAAGATGATGTACAGAATCCAAAATGTGGAGTCTCTTAATACAAGGCTGAGGAGTCTGGAATTTCCCCCTTCAGACTTTGGTTCATAAACCTTCAGGCATTACTGAAAGAGGTAGGATGTAGTTAGCAAATTAGAAACATAGAATTCACTTCCACTTCCATAAATTAATAATTTTTTGACACATTTGTTTGAACAATAACATTATCAGTCTGTTTTTCTTTGTTTTCCTTTAGGTATAGATATAATTACAAGAAACATTTCACTTCATTGCTAACTTTGCTCAAGGAAAATAATGTAATGTTACTTTGAGTAACAATTGACAGGTAACCTTATTGTTGAGGAAATAATAGCAGAGCTCCACCTAAAGTGGGTAATTGTCTGTTAATGCTACCTGATTTGTGCCGTATAGGAACCGTGGCTCAAATCTATTTTTTGTCATTGTTTGTATTTCCAAGATAAACCAGAAATCTGGCTTTAAAACAAAATTTCCTTAAAAAAAAAAAAACAAAACAAAACATAAGATTCCCTTATCTTAAAATTTGGTAGAAAATTGTAGCTTATAATGCTGGGCTAACCTTTACCATGACAACCAAACCTACCATGTCTGTAAGCCACATTTGGTCAATAGTCCTCCAGCCTATGCTTTTTTGAGCACTTTTCAGTAAGGGAGAAACAGTGAAATTATAATCTTAAAAAAGAGCAACCTGAATGATGCACAGATGATTTAAAATAAACAGATATTATTTATGGTGAGAGAAAAGAAAGGAAATGATATTTCTTGTGCTCAAAACAGTCATTACATAAAATGCTTCACGTAATTTATTTCATTAGGTTCACAATTCTGTCGTTCGATATTTTCTTTTCTATGGTAAGTAAATTGAACTTTAAGGAAGTCAAATACCATACTGTTTTGGGTTGACCAACTCAAGAGGCAGAGGCTGAATAAATATATTTGTGCACACAATAGTTTATTTGGGAATTAATCTCATGAAGCACTGGTAGGGAATTGAGGCAAAGGGGAAAGGGAAAAGAAGTCAGAAACACCAGAACCAATATAGGTTTTGATAGCAGAATCTGGTTGTACTTTGCTAATTAGCACTGGAAAGAATAAATCTTGCCAAGCAACAAAACAACTTGCTCTCTGTATCCTCTCTAGATAGAAAAGGTGATATTGACATAGAACACATGCAGGGTCACAATATGGAAAATAGTTTTAGTAAATTCACACCAAACTCAGAACGATAAATGAGACTTGCATTGTCTCTCTATTACTTTGCCCACACTTTTCTACTTAAAAATTAGGTAATGTGTTACTTTTGTCAACTAGCTATTTTGTTTTGTCTTGTTTTTTGCTTCTGAAGTTTAACATTCTGCATCTTTAAAACCATCTTTCAATCAAGAAGCATAAAAGTTTGTCCCAAGTCTTAGTTACATGACCCGTGAAAAAAGTAAAGAACACTAGATCTGTCAGAGGGAGAGAGCTGTTGCTTAGTAGCACATACCGGAGTGTCACTTTAGGAAAGAAAGATGTATTTATATGTGGAGCTAGATTTCCCAGAGAAGCAGTTTACACCATGCTCTGCAAAGTATTTATCTGGCAGTCAATAAATGACAGTGATGATGGTGATCTGTTAGACTTACAAGAGCACCTGGAGGAACTATCACGCCTGACTGAGAAGCTGAGAAAAAACAGAAATAGAACTGGGACCATGAGAGCTCTACTTGATGAACTGCCCACAGCCCATAGTCCATGGAAAAGACAGAAGTTACTTTGGGGGATTAATCAATTGGAGATGGCAAATAATCCTGGAATTCCTAAATCCTTATCATCCTGCTAATAGATACTGCCTAATGAACACTCAATTAACACTTTGCTTCTCAAAGTATTTTCCATTAAGAAATGGTAGGAAGGGGCACCTGGGTAGCTCAGTAGTTGAGCATCTGCCTTTGGCTCAGGTTGTGATCCCAGGGTCCTGGGATCGAGTCCCTGTGGGGAGCCTGCTTCTCCCTCTGCCTATTGTCTCTGCCTCTCTCTTTGTGTCTCTCATGAATAAATAAATAAAATCTTAAAAAAAAAAAGAAGAAGAAATGGTAGGGGAAAGAAATCTACCAAAGGCCAACTCATCTTAACATAAAATGTTACTAACATAAAATGACCAAACCCACTATCTGTTAAGATATTATGTCATAAGATGTTTTAGTAGTGATTATGGTGAAGGGAAAATAAAAACGCAAAACTGAAAACGGAGATTTCTGAAAGAATGGAAAGTGATATCAACTTAAGACTAATGGTTGACAATCTTTATATATCAGTATGGAAAGTATGACCTATCATTTTATCTTATGGTTTGCTCTAAGGGGTACTCATAGATATACTAAACTCCCTGATGTTAGGTCTTATCAGTCTGCAACTCCATGCTGCATTAAATTCAGCAGGCTCAATGTAAAGAAAGAGGAAAATTCTCACAAAGCCAAATCATACAGAACTTCACCAGGGAAAAGAATGTGAAACAAGTTCAGGATAAGGCAAAGAGCTCAGGGAAAACAGTTGAGCAAAGTTTCATCTATAAATAAAAGCAGCAGTACAATGTTGCCCCAATTTATATTTGAAGAAACTATTCTTTGATGATTGCTCATACAGCAGTGCCAAGGTTTGACTCCTAATAGATTTACAGAGCATTCTTTTGCACTTGTTCCATTCTCTGTTTAATTCTGAATTTCAGGCTTCTGGATAACCTAGGAGAGTTTATTGCCATGGCTACAGTGAGCCGTGATTGTTAAAATAGATCAGAATGTTTATTTGTCTAAGTATTCATTTTAAGCACTTGTTTACAGCTTCTCTTTATTTTCGACTTGTTCATATAGTACCATTTTAGCTGCCCATTTCCCATTGTTTTTCCCACTTACACCAAAGCAGAGATTTAGCTATTATAACTAAAATTGCCACACTCAAAATGGATGCTGTAAGTATTACCCTTGACATTAGCCACCTTTATTGCTGTAAAGACTCTCATCTTGGTTTATATTAATATTGACCATAGCTTTAACAAGGTATTAAAAAAATTATTATCCCAACAACTACATTAAGTCAAGGAAAGATATGCATCATGAAACACATTAACTATTTTTAGCTTTATTATTATGCTAACCTGAATTAATTATACAAGTGTAGACCTTAGTAGCAAGATAATAGAAGTAGGGATATACAGAATATGTTGGAAAACACTGCCTCAAGGTAGATTCCCCTTAATTCTCCATGTTTTCTGGGCCTTAGAAATCTGAGCATAAGTGTAAGTGCTCTAACTTATTCGTAACTTGAGAAATGTATTTTATTCATAACCATTACTATAATGCTAACAAAGTATATTTAGGATGTCATAGTTTAGCTATTCATAAGTAGTTTTTAGATCTCATAGCATTATAATGAGTTTGTAATGTAGATATAAATGTGCAGTTATTTCTGTATTCCAGATAAAACTCAGTAGTCCCAGATCTTATGTTAATATATGGCAAATTCAGGATTAGAATTTTGCTGATTGCTTTGCTTCTTGCAACAACCAGAGTCAAGCAACACACTTGGTTTAAGCTAATTGGTAAAAATCATTTTATGCTTCATTCAGAACCTGGCACAACAGACACTGAAATAGTAGAAGAATGGATGTTTAGTAATGAAGGACTGTTATCTTTTCAAATATATCTTTTCACCAAAATGTTTTCAAAATGGTTTGGCTTGGTTCCTTTGCTTTTTTTTTTTTTTTTTTTTTTTTTAATCATATTAGAGTAATCTCCACAGAGGTTAAGCCCCTATCTCCAGCTTCCAGTGTAACATCTGTCACACAGTAAAAAGTCAATGTAGATTGTTTTGAGTGAATAGATGGTTGGATGGCTCTCTGATTGTCTGTTCGGCTAGATGATTGCGTTTTTTTATTTATATCTTGGGATCTTGTTATTTGAGATTATTATCGGATTGTCTAAAATGAACAATGAAAACGAAGGAATTATTCACTTCATCTACAGCAATGATAATTGTGAGGATTAAATTATTCATTTCTTAACTTCACTTCTCATATAATGATTCAATGTGTCTAGATTGGGATACAGAAATCTGCATTTTAACACACTCAAATTTATACTAGTGCAGGCTGTGGATTATGTTTTGAGAATACTCTTACATGGTTTATAGATCTGATTAGAACAGACCTTGTTAAAAATCCTTGAGCAAATCTAGGACAAAATTGTCAGATTTCAGATACCATATATCTTAAAGTACTAAATTGATGTCTGAACTCTCGGCAGAAGTCTCACAAAGCCAGTATTACTATGAGCATTAAAAATAAAAATAAGAAATCTGCATTGAGCATTGGACATGTGCAGGGCTTTAGACTGTAAGGTACAATTCTTGATTCAGATAACTGGGTTAAAATCTTAGCTCTCTCCTTTAGTGATTGTATCCCCTTGATCACATTATCTAACTTCTTTCTTCTTTAAGGTTTTTTTGTTATTACTTTTATTTTGGTACAATGTAGAAAAAATATTTTTTAAAGATTTTTGAAACAATAAAATGGATTTACTAATGCAATGCATCTAAAACAATAACTGACACTTTATAATCTCTTACTCAGCAGTATTTTCTCCCCAAAATCTATATTCTTTTCTCCCATTTCCCTGATATCCTTGGGATGCTAAATTAGAGATGCATAAAAACAGCAACAACAGCAAAAAAAAAAAAAAACACAAAAAAAAAAAACACAAAAAAACAAAAAAACAAACATAAAACCTCTTCATCTTATAAAGTACAATCAATTAGGTTGAAAGATCCCACATCTACTTGGAGAGAGGTGTGACTAAAGCTCCAGATTTTCTATGCTTCCTGTTTTACATTTGTCTTTCTTTTTTTATTTAAGATTTTTTAAAATATTTTATTTATTTATTTATTCATGAGAGATACAGAGAGAGAGACGGAGACATAGAGGGAGAAGCAGGCTCCCTGTGGAGCAAGATTTGATCCCAGGACCTTGAGGTCACAACTTAAGCCAAAGGCAGAAGCTCAGCCACTGAGCCACCCAGGCTCCCCTTACATTCATCTTTCAAAACACATTTGTCAACCACTGACTGCCTAGGCTTGACCCCAGAGCTTTAGAATGAGCACTTTTTTCTTGGGATATGGGGTGTTATAGAATTCACAGAATCATAGACTGAGATTTTTCAGTACATGAAAGCTAAAAATGCACCACAAGCCAACTTTCTATTTTCTTTAATAAGCTAATAATATTTACTGTATACTTATTTACTGTGTAAACAATAATTCATGGGATATATCTCATTCACCTTACTGAAGACAAACCTTTTCTTGCCCATATCCTTGATTAAACAGATGGTAGATTACAAAAAAAGAAGAAAAAAAAAAAAAAAGATCATTAACATTCAGAAGAAGAAAAACCCTGAAATGCCTGGGTGGCTCAGTGGTTGAGCGTCTGCTCAGGGCATGATCCTGGAGTCCCAGAATTGAGTCCCACATCAGGCTCCTGCAGGGAGCCTGTTTCTCCCTCTGCCTGTGTCTCTGCCTCTCTCCCTGTGTCTCTCATGAATAAATAAACAAATAATAAATAAATAAATAAATAAATAAATAAATAAATAAATAAATAAATTTTTTTTTTTTTTTTTAAAGAAAGAAAAACCCTTATGGGTAAAAATAAATGACTGAAAATTCCCTGTACATAGAATAAGGAAAAATATAGAAATATCCATTTGACAGATTTCTGCCTTTTGTTATTCTGATTTGTTCTGTCCTTGATTATTTTAAGAGCATTGAAATCAAATTTCATTAGCAATTAAAATAAGTACATCTCTTAATTGGGGGAAAAAAAAGAAAAGGTTAAAGCAACTGCTCACTAAGGTATCACGAACAATATAAAGATTGAAATTTACTCATAAATAAACTAAGATCATTTTCAAAATAACTAGAATTTTTCATGAATTTTATACCTGTGTTCTATCAGACATGCAAGAATGGGCTTTCTCTACTAAATACTCTGAAGAAACTTTATCTAAGACTTAAAAATCACAGACAAAGCTACACATAGAGATAGCAATACAAAAAATTTATGAGAGCATCATCCTTTTTATCACATATCATACCCAAGAAAAGAAAAGGAAGAATAGGGAATGAATAAGACCCTGGAATTTGAAATTTGGAAGAAAAATCAGGATTCCTCTAGTTCACTGATGCCATTTTATAGACAAGTAACTAATCAATGAAAATACATCTAGCTATGTTATAATAGCGACAGATGCCTAGATCTCTAACACTGTATAATTCATGTGCATTGCAATGGATATGCTAGCCTTTTATATAATTGAAGCAATAAATTCCAGGGTTTAACTAAAGATATCATCACATTTTTAATATATGAAGACTATAGAATATCCTACATATTAACATAATGTCTTTAACAAAATATTTAATTAATAAATATTATATATGAATTATACATAAATTTATTTGATTACATAACAACAGAAATATAATACCACATTTTATATATACACACATAAACCACATTTTATATATATACACACATTTTATATGTATAGACACATAATTCATACAGCAGTACTCAAACAGAGCTGTTAATATTCTTTGATTGAAATAAACAGAAAAGTTATCTTAACCAATCATTAACAGAATAGTACTGAGACAAAGGTTAAGTCTCTGCCATTTTTCAACATGAGTTGCTTTTTCTCAAATTTACTAAAGACTTGTTCTAAAGTTTAAAAGGAAAAGCAAAAGAACCATATTAGCTAACACAATTCTAATGGAGAGAAAACAAAATCAGAAGACTGACACAACAGAACTTCAAGGCTTACTATAAAGTGGCTGTGATCAAGAAAGGGCAGTGTTAGCAAAAGAATAGACAAATAATGGAACAAAATAGACAGTCCAGAGATAGACTTGGATAAATATCGACAACTGATCTTTGACAAAGGAGCAAAAGCAATTAAATGGAGAAAGGAGAGTCTTTTCAAAAAATGGTACTGGAACAACTGGACATCCACATGCAAAATAAAAAAAAAAGAAAAGAAAAGAAAAAAATTCTTACACTGTTAAAAAAATTAACTCTCAAAATACATTAAAGGTGTACATGTAAAATGCACAATGATGAGTCTACTAGAGGATAACATAAAACCTAGGTGATTTGGGTTTAGTATTAACTTTTAAATTTAGTACCAAAGCATATTGAAGAAAGAAAAATTTATTATTTAATATTAATTCATTCATATTCATTAATATTAAAAACTACTGTGCAAAATACATTTATTTATTTTAAAGATTGTATTTATTTATTTGACAGAACGAGAGAGAGCAAGAGAACACAGCAAGGGAAGTAGCAGGAGAGGGAAAAGCAGGCTTCCTCACTAAATCAGGGCTTGATCCCAGGACCCTTGGATCATGACCTGAGCTGAAGGCAGACACTTACTGATTTAGCCACCCAAGTGCCCCGAGAGACACTATTTGGAGGAGGAAAAAAACAAACCACAGATTTGGAAAAAAATATTTGCAAGTACATATCTGTTACAGGACTGGAATCTAAAATAGACAAACAGTACTTAAAACTCAAAACAAGTAAAGAACTTGATTAAAAAGAGTGCAAAAGTGAACAGATACCTCACCAAAGATGATCGGTGGAAAATAAGCATATGAAAATGATGCAAAAAAAAAATAAAGAAAGAAAATGATGCTAATCATGACATCATTAGGGTACAATATAATGATGAGATACACTACAAATACTAGAATGTCTAAAATCTAACACAAATACTGGTGAGGACGTGAGTGGGAATATAAAATGTTACAGTCACTTTGGAAGATGAGTTTGGCAGTTTCTTACAAAGCTAAACATATACTTACCATATGATCCAGCATCACACTCCTTGGTATTTACCCGAGGGAGTTTAAAAGATGTCCATGAGAATCCTGCACATGAATGTTTAGAAATTTTATTTATAAATGCAAAATTTGTAAACCACCAGTATGTCCATCAGTAGGTGAATCAATAAACAACTGGGGTGCATTCATATAACAAAAATTATTCAGCACTAGAAATAAATGAATTATTAAGACATTGAAAGACATGGGGGGACCTTAAATGCATATTGCTGAGTGAATGAATCTCATCTGAAAAGGCTACACATTGTGATTTAAACTATTTGACATTCCTGTAAAGGTAAAGCCTTGTAGACTATAAAAAAAGATCAGTGGTTGCTAATAGTTCAGTGAAAGGAAGAAGCAAAGAGGATTTTTTGGACAGAAATTATTCTGCATGATATCAAACTGGTGGACACATTACACTATACTTTTGTCCAAATCTTTAAAATGTACAACACAGAGTGAACTGGAACAGAAACTATGGATACTAGTTAATAATAATGTATCAATATTGGCTTCTCTTTTATAACAAATGTTCCACACAAAAGCAAGACACATTTCAATCATTTTAAAGAGAAAGAAACAAGTTTAAACAAATTAATCAGTTACCAAACTTCTTTATTATCATTACAATTTATACAAAAAATGAATATTATGAAAAAGTTTTAGAGTTCACAAAAATTGCTCCAAGAACCTCTTGAAAACTGTAGTTAATAAAGAATTTAAGAAGAATTTGGAAACACACAGAAACTATGACAACGCTAGCAAGTTACACAATTGGGGAATTTTTTAGACTTTATTTAAATAGAAATTATTAAATACATTCTGAAAATGTGGTTTGAGAAGATTAGTGTATTTTTGTTTTGTGTTTTGTAATTTTATTTGAGTCTAGTTGATACACAATGTTACATTAGTTCCAGATATGCAGCAATGATTCATCATCTCTGTATGTTATACTCTGCTTACCACAAGTGTAGCTACCCTCTGTCATGGTGAAATGCTATTATAATACCATTGACTATATCCTGTATAATGCCTTTTATTCCCATGACTTATTCATTCCATAACTGGAACCCTGTATCTCCCACTTTCCTGCATCCGTTTTGTCCATCTCTCCACCTACCTGCTCTCTGGCAAACATTAGTTTTGTTCTTTGTATTTTTAGATCTGATTCTGCTTTTTGTTTGTTTTTTTAGATTCCATGTATGAGTGAAATCATATAGTATTTGTCCTTCTCAGTCTGATGTATTTTACTTAGCACAGTACTCTCTAGGTCCATCCATATTGTTAGAAATGGCAGGATCTCAACATTTTTATGGGCTGCATAATATTCCATTGTGTGTGCAATGTGTATAATGTCTCCATTATCCATTCATGAACACTCAGGTTACTTAGGTTGCTTCTCCTTGATTGTTATAAAAAAATGCTATAAAAAACATACAGGTGCATGTACCTTTTTAAATTAGTGTTTTTGTTTTCTTTGGATCAATACTTAGTAGTGGAATTACTAGGTCATATGGTATTCTATTTTCAATTTTTTGAGGAATCTCCATACTGTTTCACAATGGCTGCAACAGTTTACATTTCTGCCAACAGTTCACGGTGGTTTCTTTTTCTCCAAATCCTCCCCAACACTTGTTATTTCTTGTCTTTTTTTATTTTTTTTATTTTAGCCATTCTGACAGGTGTAAGGTGATATCTTATTGTGGTTTTCATTTGTATCTCCCTGAAGATGAATGACGTTGAGCTTCTTTTCATGTATCTGTTGGCCACCTGTTTGTCTTTTGGAAGAATATCTACTCAAAGATTAATATAATTCATCATGCTTAATCAGTGTTTGAAACTGAAAACTCATCATGCCTCCAAAGACCTAACTAAAATAATATATTTTGTTGTGTTCTTTTCCTCAACTGAAAAGAAATTTAATAAACAGCACATATTTAGGGAATGACTACTTTTAGTTAAGCTTAATTAATAATGATTTTATTATTATTGTTCAGGGCAAATCAAATATTTGCCTTCCTCTAGGATAGGATTCTCAATGTATACAATCCACATAGATAATGCCTTTAAAAGTGACTCCTGACTCTGGGAAACGAGCAAGGGGTAGTGGAAGGGGAAGTGGGCGGGGGATTGGGGTGACTGGGTGATGGGCACTGAGGGGGGCACTTGGCGGGATGAGCACTGGGTATTATGCTAAATGTTAGCAAATTGAACTGAAAAATTAATCAATTGAACTGAAAAATTAAAAAAAAAAAAGAAAGGATACTGTGCCAATTTACTTTAATACATTTAGGTGAAAACTAAAAAAATTCTATAAATATCTATGTATGCCCTTCACATGTAATAAAAATATCTTTGTATTAGGAAATAATTGGCTAAAAAATAAATAAATAAAAATAAAAAAAGTAACTCCTGAGATGTTCTTTTCCTTTCTACTATTTTATATTAAAAATAAATTCTTTAGACTTTAGGTTTATCATTTTCATTACAGTTCTTTTGAAATCTAAGATGTTAATTTTCCCTAATATCCTTTGAATGCTGGGTGCAGCCCGGTTCCACCTTCAATATTTTGGTGGTTTGAATGTTTGTTGACCTAAGGAAGGCCACAACATGGTTTTATTTCTTTACAGACCAATATGAAGTACAATTATATTGTCTTTAAAGTAGAAAATAAACAATGCATGTCTAGTTCATTGTTTTTACTATTTGAAAATATAGCTAGATTGCCTTTAAACTCATTAATTTTCTCTGCCTCTTAAAATGAAATGGTGTCTCATATAACACCTGAACAAGAGTGAATTATTTTACTTCAGAAGATGAGGAGAAATAGTTATGCCCTATTGAACCTTTAATTTAAACCAACTGCACCTTGAAATGCTTAATGATTACAGAAAAGACCTATAGAGAGATTCCAGACTCAATCTCTCTTAGAAGAATAAATAAAACAGACAAGTAATTAAAAGCAAATTCAGTTCTTGGTTTCACTGCTCAGTATGTATGCTCACTAAGAGCTGATCAAAAGTAGTAATGCAGAATACTAAGCTAGAGAGAGTCTCTGTCTAGTAAATGACATCTTTACTGTTTTTCACTGTGAAAATCTCAGCAATTGAAAATCGTCTACCTAAAAAAAAAAAAAAAAAGAAACAAAGAAAGAAAAAAAGAAAATTGTCAACCTTTACCAACAATTCAATACAAAGCAGATCTACTCAACAACTAAATTTTATAACATATGAGTTAAAATGATAGGAAATTTGTGTGACTGTGTGTATGTGTGTGTGTGTTAAATTGCTTCTTATTTAGAAGAAGCAAGCTTCATGTATATGTATAAGAACATGTCAGGAATTTCCTAAGGGCAAATATTTGAGAATTAGCTCTCTTTATTCAAATATTCAATAATTCTCAGTGCCTAGCCATGTTTCAGATATATTATGTATAGAAACAGTTGAACTTCCAAACTTTTCTGTTTCCATTTAATAATCCTGTGCTGCTCAAATGCACACCTCTTACCTTTGTTTCACCCATGATTCTATGGATAGAATGAAAGTAATTTTGACTTTAATTTTCGTTTGACTGAGTCAGATGGACTTGGAAATGCCTCCTATAGGATTTGTCATTTTCATACTTCCTAACTCAATGAGTATCACTTACATACTAAAGCAATTTAATGTCCACTTCCCACCCCAATCCTGAAAGTTGTGTTGTGTAATTTTGACATCCAAACATATTTGCTCTGACTAGAATCTCTTACATGGCATCCATGCGATCTTACTGAATGCAGTATAGTTAATTGATATTTGGAGCACAAAGTACTTATCTAGCATCCATTTTTCCCCCTAACTTCTCTAGAATCAGACTCTGAATGACTTATTGCCAGATATTTGCCTCACTTCTTAATTTTATATTGGCAGGATCAACTGGATATAAGAATTACTGGGTTGATTTTCCAAGAAAGCTCTTTAAAGAAAGATGATTTTTAACACCATTTTTAAAAGCTTATTTCAGAAAGTCTTATTTCTGTTTTTGTTTGAAACATGGAGGTGATGACTGAAGCTGCAGAGGAAAACATAAGATGATGAGCTTGACAATAGAACAATGTAATTAAAATGATGCTTGTGAAAGAGGAAACTGGGATGTTGATGATGCCATAGACCTTCCAAAGCAGTTGTGATGGACTCCCTGCTTTGGAACTCCTGTCCATGAGAAAAATATCAACCTTTACCTTTCAATGTTATTTAAATAATTTATTCTAGGAGATAAATATAATTCCCAATGCATACAACTGTTCCGTGCTCATCTTAGCCTATTGATAGTAATGCTACTGGCTAGAAATGCCTGAAAGCATTCACCTGGCTTGCAGTGAGCTTCCCACAGACATTTTCTCTTTCCAAACCAGTGTTACACAACTGGAATGACCCTTGTGGTTCTTATTATGCTTGCAAGATGCCCTTCAGCAACAACCATCAGGAAACTTTGAAAAAATAAATGTTTATTACTTACAAGACCTGAAAATTACTAATACACCTGGGGTCCTCTAGTAGAAACAGAGAGAGAGAAAAAGCTCAGGCCCTGGGAATTCTGCTTTTATTGGGGTCAAGGGTGGGAGCCTCAGGTTTCACAGGCTCACTCTACTACAGGGAATTTAAAATATAACAGTGGGAATTTAGAGTGAGAGAAAAAGAAAAGACTGGTGGCTCCAAAGGTTAGCAACTGAAATCAACCAAATTTTCCATAACACAGGAGCCCCAACCAGGGGCGAGTTGTCTGGCTCTTTAACAATCCTGAGGCCTGTAAAGTGTATATTCAACATAGCTGTCTTTGAAGTGGATGCCTCTTTCAAATGGATACTAGCAATTAAAGCTTAAGTCATGCATTTGCATTACAAAAAAGGGAAAAAACCCTTCAGGGCTCATACTACAACAGCGTTACTTCAGTTCCAAAAATCCAAATCGTATCATTTATATAAATTTTTAAGTAGCCAGCACATACTGGGCAAGGTACAGTTAATTAGTAAAAATGGAGGCTAATACAATTGGAGATGAGAATTATTTTCAGGTCATTCTTAGTATGTGAACCTTCATAATTCTCAGTAGAATCAAGAGTCATAAAGCTTTCCACACCGCAGTACAGATTGGAAAACAAGTAAAAAAAAATCACAAGCAATAGATGCAACTCAAATCCTGCAGAGAGCATATATACAAGGAGTATGTATTAGGAGAACTTATATTTAAATTTTCAACCTTTAAAAATCATAAATTAGAAAAAAATGAGAATTGCTTCAGATTGCTAACAAACCACTTCAGTTTGTAAATCTCAAAAAGGAAAATCTGTACCTATATCAAAACCACTAAAAAAGTGGAAGTTCAAACATAGATCTGGAAGTCCCTGACGCCCAGATCCTTTTGTCTTATTCATCTTTGTTACAGCTTAAAGATCAGCAGAATTAATAATGGTAAAATACTTAAAGACAATTGATGAAAGTTAATTTTCTTAGGAAAAATGACAAATGACTTCCATATTCATTATAGGGAGAAGAAGTGGTGGTATTGATAAAGAATTCACAAAAATCAGAGGCACTTGGGTAGCTCAGTGGGTTAGGCATCTGACTTTGGCTCAGTTCATGATCTCAGAGTCCTGGGAATTAGCCCCACATTAAGTTCTGCACTCAGGGGGAGTCTGCTTGTCCCTCTCCTTCTCTCTCTGGCCTTCCTCTCACTTGTGCTCTCTCTCTCTCTCTCTCTATATATATATATATATAAAAAATAAATGAATAAACAAATAAAATTTTTAAAAAAGAATCTATAAAAATCATGGCTAGAAGAAGTATTCCAATTTGTCCAGTAAAATAGTTATACAATTTAAATTCATAAAAACACAATCATGAAGGCTTTACTGTTTTCTTAGTTGTTTTTTTTTTTTAATTTTTTAAATTTTTATTTATTTATGATAGTCACAAAGAGAGAGAGAGAGAGGCAGAGACACAGGCAGAGACAGAAGCAGGCTCCATGCACCGGGAGCCCGACATGGGATTCGATCCCGGGTCTCCAGGATGGCGCCCTGGGCCAAAGGCAGGCGCTAAACCGTTGCGCCACCCAGGGATCCCCGTTTTCTTAGTTTTTGCTTTTGATACAAAGTGTGACTAATTATTTAACAAGAGTGAATATCACTATATAATTTTAAAGTGTGAAATGAAGTTTGGAAATAAATAGATCGAGATATGGTATAATTGATACAGGCAGGCCAGTTGAGGACTCAGCAGGAGTGCTGTAGGACTAGCCAAGAGGGTCCTTAGTATCACGCAAGTTGGAAATCAAATGTGAGCCAGCAGGAGTGAAAATAGTGTCTTTTAAAGATATATATATATATATATATATATATATATATATATATATATATATACAAGAGTGAGAATGGTTGGAGCATCCAGGAGACTTGGAAAGGAAAAATGATGAGTCTCTTTGCTTGGAGTCTGGGGTTTTTATTGGTTATTGTGGTCTGGTGCACATGTCCCTCTTTGGCATCCAGGAACTGTTCAGAATAAAGACAGGGTCCAGGTGTCCTTCATAAATCACTCATTCCCTGAAGCCAGGGGTCTTGGTGTCAAGGTGTTTGGAGTCAGTGGTCTTGGAGAATGTTTATGAGGTCCTCACCCATTTATTCCTTAGTTGTTATTTATTGTGTTCGAAGACTCCAAAGGTATCATTATCTCTTTGTTCTTTACAAAGATGACATATACTATTTGCATTTCAAGGCATGTGTACAGTGGGGTGAGGATGCAGGTCCTAGCAAGAATAGAAACCAAATAAGTAAAAGAAAAAAGAGATAGCTTTTTTCTCTCATGAGGTCCCTTCAGTTTCCCTGTCTCATAATTATGTCAGCCATGATTGAATGATTGCTCCAATTCTCTATACATTTTATAGTCATCCCTTTTAAAATATATCTTTTATATTATATAAATAAAATAGCCACTGAGGTGGCTCAGTTGGCTAAGCATCTGACTCAGGGTTTCAACTCAAGTCATGATCTCATGGTTATGAGATCAAACCCCTTGTCAAGCCATGGGCTTAGCACATCTTCTCTCTTTCTAAAATAAATAAATAAATAAATAAATAAATAAATAAATAAATAAATAAATAAACCTTTACAAATAAATTAATAAAATATATCTTTCCAGATCCCCCTATCAAAGGCAGTTGAACAGTGAATTATGGTTTATAATATTCAGGTTTTTTTTTTTTAAGATTTTATGTATTTATTCATGAGAGACACAGAGGGAGAGAGAGGCAGAGACACAGGCAGAGGGAAAAGCAGGCCCCATGCAGGGAGCTCCATGTGGGACTCCAGGATCACGCACTGGGCCAAAGGCAGGCGCTTAAACCACTGAGCCACCCAGGGATCCCCTATAATATTTAGTTTTGAAGTGTTTTAACACAGAGCAATATTATGGCAATAAATTATTAGTACAGTAGCCTACAATGGTTACATCATTTTGAGACACTAAGAAAAGGTTGTAATTGTACTATGACAAGTTGAATTATAGTACTTTAATACAGAAAGTAGACAGAAAGTGAGTTTAGCAAACATGTGGGTTTAGTTACAAATTTCATCATTATTATCTATGTAAAAATAGGGGTACCTAGGTGCCTCAGTCAGTTAAGTGGCTGACTCTTTTTTTTTTTTTAAAGTGGCTGACTCCTGATTTTGACTCAGGTCATGATCTCAGGATTGTGAGATCAAGCACCCTGTCAAGCTCTGAGCTCAGCACAGAGAGTTCGCTTGAAATTTTCTCCCTCTCCATCTGCCCCTCACCCCACTCATGCACACATGCATGTGTGTATGTGTGTGTTTGTATGTTCTCTCTTTCTCACTCTCAAAATAAATAAATTAATTAATTAAATCTTTACTGCCTATGTAAAGATAGAAAATTAGTTAGCTTTTTGTGGCATTACTTTCCTTGTCTGTGAACTGGCCTAATAATGTGTACCTTTTTTTTTTTTAATATACAGAAATAATTTAATGCCTTTTCACAAGGATGTAACTCAAGCTGTGCTGAAGCTTCATATTCCAGGAAGGCATATAAAATGCCAATCTGCTCACAGAGCTGCTTCTTCCTCTCCTATCCATTGATGCGGTAGTTTTCATGGATTTCTGGCCGGATGTCACAGACAAAAGCCAAAAGGTTATCCAGGACTTCATCCCTGTTCTGCTGGAAGTAGGTCTGGAGGATGGTCATCTTCTCCTGGGTCTCCTTCTCCACTTCAGAGCTGCAGCTGCCATGGGATCCCAGAGCCGCAGCTTCCTTGGCCTTGAACTCCTTCTCTCTTTGCAGACGGTATTCAATTTCAGCCTGAGCTTCTTCTTTGGCCTGCTTTAGCCTCCGGTTCTTTCGCTTGCGGGCAAATAGGCTTACCTGCTAGGAGCAAAACAATAAAAACAAAATATTATAAATCATTTTTAATGCTTTCATCATTGACCCATATGAGGATTCTATGAACTAACACATATGCTAGGCATCTAGCACTCTTAACTAAATGTGTTACAAAAAATCACTTTAATACCATATAAATATCATCTTCATCATCAGTAGTTAATAAATGCTACTAAAAGTTCTTAAATTCAGAAAATGGAAATTATTTTAATAATCCTTTAAAGAAGGAAGAGTTTAAATACTAGATTCACATGTTTTGTTATTTGAATTTAATACAAAAAGATACATTGATGGATCATATATTTTTAAACATAGATAAAATAGATTCAGACTTTAAAAGACATGTTAATATATAAAACATCTAGTAACTTTTTGAAAAACATATTAAATTCTATTCACACAAAAAATATTGCAACCAAGACCTCAGTGACTAAAACCAATTACATTATAGATTCTTAAGTAAAAAATAATATTAAGTAAAGTTTTATATTAAAGGATTTTTTTCAAAAGCAATTATTACTCAGAACATATAAAAGAAAATAAATATGTTATGTATAATAACTATACTCCATGACCAGGTGTGATTTATTCCACAAACGCAAGATTGTTTAAATATTTAAATTCAATCAATATAAGCAACCACATTGATAAACTAATAAAGAAAATTCACATTATATATCAATTGATACAGAAAAATCATAGAAAATCATGAGGGACAAGCTAGAAGTAATAATCTAATTCAACAAAGTCACAGAACACAATAAAAACATACAAAAATCAATTGTGTTTCTATATTTTAGAAATGAACATTTGGAAACCACAATTTAAAATACTATACCATTTAAAATAGTTTCAAAGATCCAACAAAAAATGTACAGAATTTATATGCAGAAAAAAATACCAAAAAACCTGATAAAGGAAGTGATATATTGTGCTCATGATTTGGGAGATTTGACAGAGTTAATGTATCAGTTCTCTCCAAATTGATACTTAGGATTGGCAAAATGCGTATTAAAATCCTAGCAAGGTTTGCAGTTTTTTTTAATATATCAACAAACATTTTTTTTTTTTTTAAGATTTTACTTCTTTATTTAAGAGAGACAGTGTGTGCTCCCCAGGAGCATGGGAGAGGGGCATAGGGAGAGAGAGAAGCAGACTCCCTGACAGGGAGCCTGATGTGGGCCCCTGTTCCCAGACCCAGAGATCATGACCCCAGCTGAAGGTAGTCACTTAATCAACTGAGCCACCCAGGAGCCCCTATCAACAAGCAATTAAATTTATAGAAATTAAAATAGACTAGAATGCCTAGAACAATTATTTAGAAAAATAAAGTGAGAGGGAACACTCTACCTAATTTTAGGAATACTAGTTATCTACAGTAATCAAGACAATGTGGTATTGAAAAGATATAGACACATAGATCAAAGGAAGAGTAGAAAAACCAGAAATAGACCCACACAAGTATGCACAACTGGATTTGGCAAATTTACAAAGACAATTAAATGAAGTATGAATGACTTCAATAAATATTAAGCATGGCATCTCACGATCTGTAAAAGAAAATATTGATAAATTGCACTTCATCAAATTTTAAAATGCATGCTCTGTGAAAGATCCTGTTGAGAGGATGAGAAAACAAGCTACAACTGGGAGAAAATATTTGCAAACCGCATATTGGACAGAGGGTAGGCATCTTAAATATTTAAAGAACACATGATATTTAGAAAAAATAGGAAATTCAATTAGAAAATTGACAAATACCATAAACAGATATTTCATCAAAGATGACATACTGATGGCAAGTGAACATATGAATATGTTCAATACCATTCAGCAGTAAGGAAAAGAAAATTAAAATCATGGCATATTAGAAATTTTGAATGAATAAGATAGCGAAAATACTGAATGTTGGCCAAGCAAAGGATATACTGATTTTCTCACAAGACTGTACAATGGTATAACACTCAGGAAAATAGTTTGGCCGTATCTTATAAAACTAAAATACACTTACTATATGACCTAACAGTTTCATTCCTGGGATTTATGTCAGAGAGATGAAACACAAAAGGATTGTACCTGGATGTTCCTAGAAGGTTTATTTTCAATAGCCAAAATTTGCAAATAGCCCTGTTATTCTTCAACTAGTAAATGGTTTAATAAACTGCTGCATCTATGCCATGAAATATCACAAAGGAATCAACAATTGACATTGACACACGCAACCACCTCCATGGATCTCAAGGTGTTGAGTGGAAATGCCAGTCTCAAAGGGCTACATACTACACGTTCCATTTATGTAAGATTTTGAGCCAACATGGGGATGGAGAACAGACTGGCTGTTAATGTAAACAGTCAGTTTAGCAAGAGTGGGGTTCGTACAATTACAAAGCGATAGTGCAAGGAAGTTTCTTTGGTTGTGCAGTGGTGCTAAAACAAATGTAGATGTGGTAAAATTTCACTGAATTACACACACACAGACACAAATGAGTGCATGCAAGAAGTGTGAGATATGAATAAAATCTGTAGTCTAACATTATTGATTTTCTTTTTGTGCTACAGTGATGTAAGATGTGATTATTGGAAGAAGTAGGGAGATACATAAACAGGACTCTCTCTACTGTCTTTGCAAATTTTTGTGTACTATGATCATTTCAAAATTAAAAATACACTCTAGTTTTTTAGAATTTTGTTTTTGAATGAACCAGAATTTGATACTTCAAATTTGTTCATCACCAGTCAATGGAGTTTCCTCACATGCTACCCGTATTTATAGCTAACGAAGGATACCTTATCAACATACTTTTCTGTCCCTGTAGCATTACATATTCTATATTCTTCTCTTTCCATCTCCTCAGGTGGCTGACTCTTAAAGTACAGATGAATATAACCCATTCTGGAAAGTTCTCTTAGTCTTACTGTAAATGATACTGTATTCTAAATCTACTATGAACACTTCTCCTCACATCTGTGTACAAATCTCTACTATGAAACTTGTTTTGTTATTACAGAGTATATGTTCCTGCAAGGATTAGGGTACAATACATGAGTAAGAACTGCTCTCGATAGTTCCATCTTCAGTGGTCCATATATGTAGGTTGATAATGACAGATTAAATGAATGAACAAAGTATTTTGGAGGGAAGCTACAATCTAAAAGTTGGTTGTTTAATTATCTGGTTTAAAAGATAAGTCTAAGTTTTCAAGTGGATCTGGAATGTGTTGTCTAAGTTTTCAAGTGGATCTGGAATGTGTTCAACATAACATTGACTTTCAGATTTTTATTGTTGTTATCTACTGTGAAATCCTGCAGACACTGACTTATTTGGTGAATCAAATAATTAAATATTGAACTCTTAGGAAATATTTTTATGAGTATTTTAACCACAATTCTTATACCACTTATGTCATTTGACTTCTATAGTTCCTTAAATTATGCATATAAATAAATGTTCTGTGAAACTGTTTTGGGGAACCTTTGAATGTGAGAACACTTATTTTACTTTTTAGTGCAACTATATCTGAAGAGCTTAATTCTGAAGATCATATTTGTTGTGATATACCGTCAATTACAATATACATATTTTATTGTTGTTTTTGTGCATTTCCAATGCTTATTTTGCAATGGTACATCTTCATCTTGATTTTCAACTCAAAACCACAATTTGCTTCTATTTACTGTGAATTTTATCTAAATCTATCTACTGGGGATTTTAAATTTAAATTTGTACACTATAAATGGAAAATTCAGTGAGAAGCTTTCTTTCTTATTCTTCATTCTGATATCTTCACTTGAAGTTAAAAGAAGTAAATACTTTGTTTTCCGGAAATGTTTATATAGCAAGATGTTATTTGTATCACCTATCTAAACTTCACATTCCAGTAGTTTAATAGAACAACTAATTTGTTTTTAATTATGCAGATCCTTTTTACATACTGTAGTTTTGATGTACAAGTACAGCAAATTGTAACACAGGAGGTTTTTTTTTTTTTAATTGGACAGACGCTAAGATTACAAAACTTTCTAATAGGAAAATATTTGGGTAAAACATGACTATGCAACTAGAGTCTACAAAAAAGACTGTTGAAAGCTGGAAAGCCTATGCATACCAAAATGTCTAAACACATAAGAAGATAAAGGTTGGTCTATTCCCAGGTATCCTTGTAAATGTGATACGTCTGGGAATATTTTTATATACACATAATTGAAAGTGAATAGTAAGTAAACAAATATAGCAACTATTCTATAAGGATTTGGGAATGGCACAAGCTCTTAAGGGGAGAATTGAGTTTTTAAAAAGTGAAAAGGAAACTTTATGACATTTATATATGTATTTGCTGATAGAAATAGCTTTTATTTGTTTTTTAAATTTTTTCCCACTTTCAGATGGTAATGCCATTTGGATATTGTGAATGCCTGGTGGATAATTTAAAAAGTAACAGTGCAGTTTAATGCAGGACCATATTGCAACTAAATAAAGAAATGATCTCTGCTCTCAGTACTCACTGCTCACATATGTGCAGGGGATGGACTTGGGGTCTGCCTTCCTTCATTATATTTTGGAGACCATGGTATCAAACCAGACTTTACCACCACCTGGAAGTCCTTTTAAGTCCCCTACTGAGGTTCATTTTCTATTCCCCACACTAGCTCTTTCACTCCTTTCCCAATCCCACTAAATGCAGTTTAATCCTTCACTCTCAGATGACCTTTCTTCTCACTTCAGACAGAAAATAAAATGCATTACATAGGAACTGGATCAACTTCTTCAAAAAGGCAAAAAAAAAAAAAAAAGATAAAAGAAAGAAAAGAAAAGATACATACATGGATAAGAGTTTCTCTTGCAACTAAAATCTAATTTCCTCATCTCTGCCTTGATTCAATGCTCTTCTGTCTTCCCAGGGATTTCTTTAGTAGCACACTCTTATCTTTTATTCACTTCCTGTCTTCTGGATCTTTTTGTAAGTATTTGAAAATATTCAGATTGTTTCATGGATGAAAAAAAGTAAATACTGTCCCTCCCTAGATAACTTACCTGTTACCTGGGGCCTATCTGGCAAGCTGTCAAAACCCCTCCTTTGTTTTAGAGCCACTTTGCTTCATGGTACCGTTTAGTATACTGGTCTTGTCACATGCACTGCTTTTCTTTTGCTTCAGGTGAGAAGACACACATAAACACACACCACTCACTCTTCTTACATCTCTGGCCACTCTTGTAGAAACATTTTTTTTAAATATTTATTTATTTATTCATGAGTGACAGAGAGAGGGAGGGAGAGGGAAAGGCAGTCTCCCCATGGAGCAGAGCAGGGAGCCTGATGTAGGACTCGATCCCAGGACTCCGGGATCATGACCTGAGCCGAAGGCACATGCTCAACCAACTGAGCCACCTAGGCACCCAGAAACCTTTTTTTTTTAAATCCACCCCCCACCCCCCCACACACACACCACGGGCACCTACGTGGTAAAGTTGGTTAAGTGTGGAAGTCTTAGTTTTGGATCAGGTTGTGATCTCAGGCTGGTGAGATCAGCCCTGTGTGGGGCTCCAGGCTCAGCCTGGAGCCTGCTTAAGACTCTCTCTTTGTCTTCCTCTGACTCTCCCCATCTTTAAAATAAATAAGTAAATCTGAAAGAAAGAAAGAAAGAAAGAAAGAAAGAAAGAAAGAAAGAAAGAAAGAAAGAAAGAAAGAAGAAAGAAAGAGAGAGAGAAAGAAAGAAAGAAAGAAAGAAAGAAAGAAAGAAAGAAAGAAGAAAGAAAGAAAAGAAAGATGAAAATAAGAAAGAAAAGGCACCTTTTTCTTTCCCAAACTTTGATTTGTTTTTCTTAAATGTATTTTCTAAGTCATCTTAATACTATAAATTTTTCCTGTCTCATTGATTTCCATGACCTCAATTTTCATCCATTTTTTAACTCCTCCAAAATGTATCTTTGCATCACAGCATCTCCTAGGTTTGGGAATGAAATTTTCAACTATGCATTAGACACACTCTTTGGATGTTAGGAAGGAACCTCAAACTCATCACGTTCACACTGAAATCTGGAGTTTTTGTCCCTGAATCCATCCTCCTATGTCTCTGGCTTAACACAGGACACCTGTCAAATCTGAAGTGACTAAAATAGGGGGCATTATCTGGAATCTTGTAAAAATCTTCCTTAATATGATCCCTGATGGAATATTTTACAATTATTTAAAGTAACTTATTTAGAAAAAATACAACTTAATGTTCTGTCTTTTCTTATATTCTTCTATGAAGTTAAATTAATTCTTTCAATCATTATTTTTAAAATTTTCTCATTTTGGTTAATATGAAAGAAACTTTCATTAGATTTTCTGTGGAAAAAAATATCATAATGGTTTCCTGATTCAGTAGAGTTCATTTTTGGTCAGCCTGGCTTTCTGTTTTTTAGTCTTCTACTGAGAAGTGAATACTTCAAATAGTTTTCTTTTTTCTTTTTTTTTTTTTTTTTTTTATTTATGATAGTCACAGAGAGAGACAGAGAGAGAGGCAGAGACATAGGCAGAGGGAGAAGCAGGCTCCATGCAGGGAGCCTGACGTGGGATTCGATCCGGTGTCTCCAGGATCGCGCCCTGGGCCAAAGGCAGACGCTAAACCGCTGCGCCACCCAGGGATCCCCTTAAGAAACAATAAAATAGTATAAATCATGCTATTTGTATTTATAATACCATTCATTATGGATATACCAGCAAATATATTTTTAATTCTGATCATCCATTATTGATACACATGAAACCTGCATGCAAATATGAACTAAACTAATAAAAATTTATATCCCTGTTTTTAATCCATGAAGTGCCTGTCTCTTTTGCGTGATTTCCTATTTGGTTTTTTATATTATTTTCCGTGTTGATTTGTTACAATTGTTCTGAATACTAAACTTTCTGTACTAAAAGTTTTCCCCACTATCTTGAGTGGAATGTTCTTACAGAACCTCTTGTAAGCTGAAATGGTGTAAAGTGAAGAAGCAATTACCATTAATTTACATGGAGAAAGTTTTGAGCATTCCCAGAGCCAAAGCTAACCTCTCTTAGGCTTTTCTGATCCTTTAGGACACATCTTGCTAACAGATGCACAAAATAAATCAAGATAAACCACATATGCTCAGGGATACTATACAAAGCTCTGGCAGCTTGATGCTGAGAGGCTGTGTGTAGTTCCCAGGGAAAGAGTTAGGTGGTGCCAGTCTCATAACTTGGGGTAGGTGCTTCCTCTATAATGCAAAACAAACTCTGAATTTTTGTTTTTTGACTTTTACCCTTAAAGTAAAAAATAAAGTAGGGTTTTTTTGTTTGTTTTAAGTAGGTTCCACACCCAGAGTAGAGCCCAAGGCCAGGCTTGAACTCTCACAACTTTGAGATCAAGACCTAAGCTGAGGTCAAGAGTTGGATGTTTAACCGGCTGAGCCACCCAGGTGCCCCTAAGGTAGGTCTTTTGTAAAGGCCAAGTGGTATAATGTGACTTTTTGAAAAGTGGGGGATACATGTATTTTCATATTTATCAGTTTTTGACTTGTCTTTTAAGCTTTTAAAAAGATACTTATAATACACATTTATAAGGAAAGTATAGCTCCATGTTTAAGGATAATGCTACCATACCTTTGCTCATTTTTTAGTAGAATTTGGAGCCCTCAGAGCAGTAACCAATGGTATTTCTGATTTTACCTTTCTCTCTTCCTTCAGTTTTACATTTGCATCGATAAAAATATATCCATTGTAGTTCTTTTATACTTGGAGGAACAACTGCTTCTCAAATAAATAAATATATATCTGCCTCTTTAAACATGTTGTTCTTTAATGACACACAATTATTTTAATATTCATCGTTAAAATTATTAATATGTCAACATTAATAACTAACTACTAATAAATAGTATTTTAATATTAAGAACCAATAATTCAGTAAATGTATACAACACAAACACAAGAAATTGACATCATAATATCTCTGACTCATGGAAACACAATAACTTTCCACAATGCTTTGTTTGTATTATTCTATATAATTGCTTTTGCTACCCCAGTAAGAATCATATCTGCCAATATAGTTTTTAGTGTAGTATTATATACAGAGATTTAAGACATAATGTTTTTATTAAAATTTTCTTTGTATGATCAAAACTCTATTATTTTATCTTCAGATGCATATTACCTCTCATACTTGAGTCATGCATGTTATATGAAAACCTCAACTAAAACACTGTTATGCATAAAATGAATGGATATTATAAATCAAAACTATGTTGCTGGCACTACCTCAAATATCTGTTTACACATATAAATGATGACAGGTTCTTAGTACAAAGAAAAATTAAAATAAAATATACCGTATACCTGTTCTGATGTGTCAAATATAGCCTTTTTTTTTCAAAATTCAAAATATATATATTCTGATATTAAAACGTGATACTCATATCTTCTTTAAGGTATTTATGAATGAAAAAATAGAAGATTAACTTAAATCTCTATACTACCAAACATCTGGTACATTCCTATTAAAGTCAGTATCAAAGCAACAATGGCTCTTACTACTATTACTATTCATCATTATTCTACTATTCATTTATTGCTAATGCAATAAAATAAGATAAATAAATGAGATTAATAAGCTAGAAATGAAAATAGTTATTATTAATTACATATTATGTATGATCACCTAGCAATAAATCTCAAGAGTCAACTAAGCACTAACCATAAATAATTTAAAAAATCTATAAAATGGTAAGTTAAAAAGTCTAGACAAATAATATACAAAAAGTAAAAAAAATATATGAATAAAAATAAGAAATTTTCTTCACTGTCCTAAAAAAAGCCTGACTAAACATAAAGCCTTAACATACTACAGTTGTCAATTATTTGCACATTATACTAAGTTATCCATAAATCAAATTCAATCCAAACATAATTATATAATCTGTGGAACTCAACACATTAATTCTAAAATTAATATTGCAGATTAAAGGGCTAGAATAGCCAAGAAAATCTTGAAGATCAGATTTTTTGGCATAAAATTAATCATATTTTAATATATCTCTAGGAAATATATTTTTTCAGCATTGATTTTTTTATACTTTTCATCATTTATTTCTATTTTTATTATTTAGCATATCATTTTTTACTGATCTATGGCAGTTCCTCATAGATTAGTGGTAGTACATTTTGTTTATTGTATATAGAAAATGCAATGGTATCCTACCATTCTGGCTTGTCACTTAACTTAGTTTATAATGTCTTTTCTCAGGAAGATGGTTTTAATTTTCCTTCAAGACTTTTTTTTTTTTTTTTTTTTTAAATTTTTTTTTTATTTTTATTTATTTATGATAGTCACACAGAGAGAGCGAGAGAGGCGCAGAGACACAGGCAGAGGGAGAAGCAGGCTCCATGCACCGGGAGCCCGATGTGGGATTCGATCCCGGGTCTCCAGGATCGCGCCCTGGTCCAAAGGCAGGCGCCAAACCGCTGCGGGATCCCTGGGTGGCGCAGCGGTTTAGCGCCTGCCTTTGGCCCAGGGCGCGATCCTGGAGACCCGGGATCGAATCCCACATCGGGCTCTCGGTGCATGGAGCCTGCTTCTCCCTCTGCCTGTGTCTCTGCGCCTCTCTCTCTCTCTGTGACTATCATAAATAAATGAAAATTAAAAAAAAAAAAAAAAAAGACTTCTGAAGAGATTTTGCATTTTGCTTGGGGAAGACTTCTGTATTCCATGATTATGTTATATGGTATTTGTATTGTTTGGGAAATTATTAAGATTTTTGGCTTAATACAAGGTCCAATTATTTACAGGTCTTGAAAAATAAGTGCATTTTTAAAATATTATACAGACTTAATGATTAATGCCTCCCATTGATTTTGTCTAAAAAACCTCATTACATAATTTAAAAAAAAAATTTTTTTTTTTTTAGATTTATTTATTTATTCATAGAGATGCAGAGGGAGAGAGAGAGAGGCAGAGACACAGGCAGAGGGAGAAGCAGGCTCCATGCAGAGAGCCCGACGTGGGATTCGATCCCGGGACTCCAGGATCACGCCCTGGGCTGCAGGCGGCGCTAAACCGCTGCGCCATCGGGGCTGCCCTCATTACATAATTTTTCTTTGTAATTTGATGACCATAACTGTTTGGTGTACACAATTTTAATGACTACAGCATCTTCTTTGTAATGTGTCACAACAGTATCATAAAATTTCATTGTAAGAACTACATTATTCAATCTTTTTTAAAAAAAATAAAAGATTTTATTTATTTATTCTCAGAATATTTATTTATTCTGTGTGAGAGACACACACAGAGAGAGGAAGAGACATAGGCAGAGGGAGGAGAGGCAGGCTCCATACAGGGAGCCAATGTGGGACTCGATTCTGGGACTCCAGGATCATGCCCTGAGCTGAAGGCAGAGGCTCAACTGCTGAGCTACCCAGGCGTCCCAACATTTGTTCAATCTTAACTAGAATTTATTTCTTCCTATTGCTTCTTAAACTTGTTGCTATTTTCTTTCTTTAGTTCATTTTTATGTTGCTAAGTAAAATTATCAATGTTTTTTAAGATATCATGATTAAATTGATCAGTTTCCAATTTTTTGCATATTTAAAAATACATTTATTATTCTTTTTTCTATTGAGGTGTAAGTGAAATACAGTAAAACACACAAATCTTTTTTTTTTTAAGATTTTATTTATTTAGTCATGAGACACACACAGGGGGAGAGAGAGAGATTGCGAGAGAGAGAGAGTCAAGACAAAGGCAGAGGGAGGAGAAGCAGGCTCCATGCAGGGAGCCTGATGTGGGACTCGATCCCAGGTCTTTAGGATCCAGCTCTGGGCCAAAGGCAGGCACTACACCACTGAGCTACCCAGGCTGCCCAGAACTTTATTATTTTATCTTCAGATGCATATTACCTCTCATACTTGAGTCATGCATGTTATATGAAAACCTCATCTAAAACACTGTTATGCATTGAATGAATGGATATTATAAATCAAAACTATGTTGCTGGCACTACCTCAAATATCTGTTTACACATATAAATGATTACAGGTTCTTAGTACAAAGAAAAATTAAAATAAAATATACCGTATACCTGTTCTGATGTGTCAAATATAGCCTTTTTTTTTCAAAACTCAAAATATTATACAAAGTATATACATTTAAGAATACTCTGATATTAAAACATGATCCCAGGACTCCAGGATCACGCCCTGAACTGAAGGCAGATGCTTAACCTCTGAGTCATCTAGGCATCCCAAAACACACAAATCTTAAGTGTACAGTTCAATCAGTTTTAGAAATGCATATGCCTATGTGACTGACACTCTTATATACATTTATATCACCTCAGAAATGTCACTCAAGCCCCTTCTTCCCCAATTTCCCCATCATCACAAAGTGGCCACTCTACTGGTGATTTTATCACAGATTAATTTAACTAGTCTATAACTTCATATGTATTCTTTGTTCTTTTTTCCATCAAATGTGTTTTTGAGATTTGTCATGTTGATAGATTTAGCATTTTGTATTTATTTCTTGCTGAAAATACTCCATTTTGTAGGTATACCATAGTTTGTCAATTCAGTCTCCAAACTGAGATATTTGAACTTTTCTAATTTACCATTTTTATTTCTAGATCTAATTTTTTTATTTATTACAGGATAAATTTCCAACTTGCAACTTTATATGTTCCTGATGAGGAAAGCGTGATTGGCCAGATGCCTTTTCAGGTGGTAGTTTAGTTATCCTAATATTTATCCCGTTGTGTTAATTCTGCACCTTGTCTTGCTTGTTGCAGTTGTTATTATTGTTGTTGTCTTTACGCTTGGAATTTTTTCTGGACTCTGCTGACAAGAATGTTCAATTTCTCAGAAATCTTTTTAAATTTAGATTGGACTTTGGGTTTCTTTGTTTGGTTCCTCTTCCTCTCTCCTCTAACTTCTTAGTGTTTTCGAGAAATAATTTAAATTCCCACATTCACTCATGGCTCCAATCCAATACTTATATAGATTTTTAAAAATCTTTCTATCATATCAGTGGGAATTGGATATGGGAGCAAAGAGAAAGCTATTCATTCCATTTGCTCTTTTTAAACAACAAGCTACCTCCTCATTGCATGCTCCTTATTACTTTTTATTGCAATTTCCTATTAACACGTCTTACCTTTCAGTATCCAATGACCTCAGTGAGTATAAAGTCATGTTTATCTTAAAAAAAAAAAAACACTTTAGGGGCACCTGGGTGGCATAGTCAGTTGAGTATGGAATAGGTTTCAGCTCAGGTCATGACCTCAGGGTCCTGGGATCAAGCTCTGCCTTGGGCTCTATGCTCAGTGTGGAGTCTCCTTAAGATTCTCTCTCCCTCTCTATATGCTCCTCCACCCTCTCTCCCTCTCTCAAATAAATAAATCTTTTAAAAATACTTTATTGATGTATGTATTGACATATAAAAAGCTGTACATATTTAATGACTACAATTGATGAGTTTAGAGATAAGCATATACCTTGAAACCATAATATATATATGTATATATTACATTATATTATACTATTATATTATAAATATAATGGATACAATAGAGTATATTATACCAATATAATGTAATTGGAATATTACTCAACCATAAAAAAGAATGAAATCTTGTCATTTGCAATGGTGTTGATGGAGCTAGAGTATATCATGCTAAGCAAAATAAGTCCGTCAAAGAGAAGTACCATATGATCTCACTCATATGTGTAATTTAAGAAACAAAACAGGATGAACAGGGGCACCTGGGTGGCTCAGTGGTTGAGCATCTGTCTTTGGCTCAGGTCGTGATCCTGGAGTCCTGGAATCAAGTCCCACATCAGGCTCCCTGCAGGGAACCTGCTTCTAACCTCTGCCTGTCTCTGGTTCTCTCTCTCTGTGTCTCTCATGAATAAATAAATAAACTCTTAAAAATAAAAAAATAAATAAACACATGAACATAGGAGAAGGGAAAAAACAAGAGGGAAGCAAACCATGAAAGACTCTTAACCATAAAGAACAAACTGAGGGTGGCTTCAGTGAAAATGGGTGGGGTAATGGGCTAAATAAATGATGGATATTAGGAGGGCATTTGTTGTAAAGAGCACTAGATGTTACATGTAAGTGATGAATCATTGAATTCTACTCCTGAAACTAGTATTACACTACAGGTTAACTACCTAGAATTTAATTAAAACTTGAAACAACAACAAAAAGGAGAATAATATAAATGATAGAAGGAAAATGTCAATAGTTTGTTTTTTACGGTATTTACCTTCCTTTAGGAGAAAATAGCATATTTTGGGAGCTTTATGTTTCATGAGAGAATTTAGGAACATTCAGATGGCATTATCTTTATATAAATTGTTGACGTAGAACTTTATGTTGTTATAGTTGTCTCCTTGCTATTTTTACCCCCAAGATGATGTTATAAAGGATTTATCTAAGATAATCATGTGGCAAGACCATTTTGTGTTATGTAAAAGTCTAATTTGTTGATTAATTTTTTTTTATTTACTATGCTCCTTTGCTTTCTTTTTTTATAAGGATTTTGATTGTTTAATAACAATTAAAAAGGGCATCAAATGTGGGTTACAAGAAGTCAAAAAGTTCAA
Organism: Canis aureus; assembly: GCF_053574225.1. Taxonomy (NCBI): domain Eukaryota; kingdom Metazoa; phylum Chordata; class Mammalia; order Carnivora; family Canidae; genus Canis; species Canis aureus. Next base: position 11,811,749 of record NC_135617.1, on the reverse strand, counting down.
AAGAATGACTAAGAGAAGCCCTTGTATACATTTTTGATTATGGAAAGATTAGGATATAGATGTATAGTAGTAAATTTCTTCTTATTATAGGAATTATAGGGTAGGGATTATATATATGTACACTTGGTAGTGTGTAGGGAATATATATATAATATATATGCACACATACTGTATATATATACATATATGTATATGTGTGCATATATATGTGCATATGTATACATGCACACATACTGTACTTAGATGGCCCTTGTGTATTTACACAAATAAATACACAAGTAAAACTTTAATCTTATTTAACAGTAATAGCCTCAATACATATCTATGTAGTTCATTTCTACTAATTTGTAGTAAGAACAGAAATGAGACATTATACTTGTCAGTAAACATGCTAAGGCATATTCCCTAAAATAAGTGATAGTCATGTTAGCAATATAACTGTGTAAATTGTTAGACCAAATTTATAGAATAAACTACTTTAAAGGATATTTGTGGTTTCTAGCAAAATCCTACTCTGGTCTAAGCATGTGAAACCCTCCAAAACTCTCTGACAAGTGATCTTACTATCTCAAATTGAGTGATTATACACATTAGCAGAGTAACTGAAGTCATTGTTGCCATGTGTGATATCATTCTGCCTATTGTTGAACTGAAATCACTTCCGTTTAAATGGTATTCATTGCCCCTTGCCATACTTCAACTCTTTAAAGCCTGTTGTAATGAATTGCAGGGGGAGAATCACAAAATGTCTCCCATAGTGAAAATGATATTACACTTTTCCATCAATAACCATGCCTACACTGATTAATATCTTCTCTTCATATATATTTTTGTTTCAAATATGAAATATAACTATTTTTGGCCTCAGTTTTATATATATATCTACATGGAAATACCTTGTAAAACACATTGTTTGGATTTGATTTCTAAAACATATTTTTGCTGTGTCTGAGTAAACTTGGGAAAGATAAACACAAAATTATTTTTTTGCATGACAAAACTAATTCCCAAAATTAAAATTAAGATAATGTCCAATATATTTGGGCTATAACAATTATGAGACTGTGTGAATTTTACATATTCTTTATTGGATGAACTTGGTTATTGTTTTATTTATATGAACATTGTTTTCTCCATTTTAACATTACTACTTTATTTTCTTCTTATGTAAAAATTACTAAATTGTGTTAAGTAATTAAATCTAGTATATTTATTTATTTATTTTTTTTAATTTTTATTTATTTATGATAGTCACACAGAGAGAGAGAGAGAGGCAGAGACACAGGCAGAGGGAGAAGCAGGCTCCATGCACCGGGTGCCCGACGTGGGATTCGATCCCGAATCTCCAGGATCGTGCCCTGGGCCAAAGGCAGGCGCCAAACCGCTGCGCCACCCAGGGATCCCTAAATCTAGTATATTTAATCTTCACTTGTGATTTGATTGGAGTAGCCAAGGTCTTTAAGATAAAATTTAGGCTCTCTAAATGTAGATTTTTTTCCTTACACATATTGCAAATATACCAAAACTTTCATACATTTTTATAACTAAAAGAAAAAGAAAAATCATTTGATGATACTTGCTCTGTGTCAGGCACTATTCCAAAATCGTGACCTACATTAATGCATTTAATCCTCTCAAGAGATGTATGAGATAGGTGCTATTATTTTCACATTTTATAGATTTGAAATGGCAACAGGGAAGCTAAATAACTTGCCTAAGGTGACATAACTGGTGTAGTTTGGCTAATAGCAGTCTGTTTCACTGTCCAAGCTATAGTCACTTCATTATACTAAAGGTTTTTACATTGAATTCCTATGAAAAACAAACAAGCTTGACATGACCACTGTATGATCTCTTCCCTTCCTTCCTTGTTACTATTTTGAATTTGAAGGTAACATTTAATTAACAAATTAATTTGGTATTTTGTAAGAAATGGACAGTTCTAAATTAATGATTCTGAAAAATAGAAAGCCCCTCTAGATAAACATAGCCTATATATCATGAACTGTTTACTATTTTTTTTTATCTAGTAGAGTTTGTTGCATATAATTGCAAAATAAATACCCTTCATCATCATAGCTCTTCCTGGCAGTTTTGGAGAGGTTAATGTATTTCTGACAATGGAAATTTACAGGAGGAGTAAAAGCACATTTTACTCTGAGTACCAGGCATGAAGTTAAACATTTATAAACTATAGTGGATCGGTATTGCATAGATTAAAATCAGGAAGAGTATTCTAACAATTAGACAGATATTCAAGTCTGATTGAAGATTTTTAGGAAATAAAAATAAAATAATTGGCACTATTAATAATCTTATTAACATTTTTTGGTCTAGATTCTGCTAGATTTTTAATGAAATATGTCTAGTTTTTTAGAATAAAGATAACCATTTGAACTGAAGATTTAATATAGTTAAACATTATCTTGTTATAACCCTTATCCTCTATTACAGGGAAGAATCAAGGTTTATAGCCCTCAATATTTACCAATTCTGTAAATTGACTATTAGAGCTATTACAAATGGTTTTCATGGTAGACAACAAAAACATTTTTTTAATACTCGTCATGTTGTTGAGACGCCTGGGTGGCTCAGTCGGTTAAGTATCCAACTTAACTTTTGCTCAGGTCATGATCTCATGAGTTGTGAGATCAAGCCCCAGACTGAGCCCTGTGTCCAGCTCCATGCAACTGGGAGTCTGCTTGAAGATTGTCTCCCTCTGCCCCTTCCCCTACTCTGTCTCTTTCTCTTTTTAAATAAATAAATGAATCTTAAAAAAATACCCTTAATATTGTCTTTTGATTACAAGTTTTTTCCTTTTTTTAAAGTTTCACTTACCATTTTATTTTATTTCATTATTATTTCTGTGTCTTGAGAAATTTTCCCTATGCACATAGTTGAGAAGATAATCCCCACATATTTTCTTCTAGGAGACTTGTATTTTTAGTTATGTTTTATTTATGGTATTTTAAACTAATTTTTTGTATCATGTGAGATAGGGGTTGAGATTCATTAATTTTAATATGGTCATCTAGTTCTAGCACCAATCACTGAAAAGATTTTCCTCCTTCATTAGGTTATTTATTTATTTATTTTTAAGGATTTTATTTATTTATTCACGAGAGAGAGAGGCAGAGACATAGGCAGAGAGAGAAGCAGACTCCCCTCAGGGAACCCAATGTAGGACTCAATCCCTGAACTCCAGGATCAGGCCCTGAGCTGAAAGCAGAGCTTAACGGCTGAGCCATCCAGACATCCCCTCCATTAGGTTATTTAATGCATATGTGGGAAATCAATGAATTATAAAAGCATGTAAATAATTTTATATTTAAATACCATACTGTTTCAATAATTGTTAGGTTATATTAAGTATTGAAGTCAAGTAGAGTTGGTCTAACTATTGTTCTTCTAGTTTAGGACTCGTTCATGACCCTTAGCTTTTCACATTTTCATATATACTTTAAAAGCACTCAAACTTATTTCTTTTAAAAAGGCCCTCAGAAATTTAGTTTGGAATTGCTAATATTAAACCTGCACATCAATTTACAAATAATTGAGTTTTTAACAATATTCCATCAACTAATCCATGGACATTATAAATCTTAACAATATTTTGTAATTTTCAATGGAGAGATATTTCACATATTTTGTTAAATTAATCTGCATTTTATTTTTGTCACTATTGTAAATAAATTGTTGTTTGTATGCATAAATACAACTACTGTTAATATACTAAGATGCAGGGGATCCCTGGGTGGCTCAGCAGTTTAGCGCTGCCTTTGGCACAGGGCGTGGTCCTGGGGTCCCAGGATTAAATCCCATGTGGGGCTCCCTGCATGGAGCCTGCTTCTCCTTCTGCCTGTGTCTCTGCCTCTCTCTCTCTCTCTGTGTCTTTCATGAATAAATAAAATCTTTAAAAAATTATATACTAAGATGTATGTAGTTTGTATATTGAATTTTACTTGTGACCTGGATAAATTTACTTATTAGTTCTAGTACTCTGATTATAGATTCTTTAGGATTTTCTACATGAACAATTTTGCTTTTTGTGGATAAAATCTGTTTTCTATCTCTGCAATTTTTGTGTCTTTTATTGCTTTTTCATGACTTATGGCATGGACAGGAGCTGTAGGTACGATGGTGAATAGAAGTGATAAGAGTGGACAGTCTTACCTGGTTCTTGATCTTAGAGGGAAAGGGTCTAATATTTCATGATTTATGTTTGATGTTAAATGTAAGTATTTTGTATGTGCCCTTTATTATATTTCAGAATCATTTTACATTTCTAGTTTGCTGATAGTTTTTATCAAGCATGGGTATTAAAAAGTTGTCAAAGGCTTTTTTCTGCCTCTATTGAAGTTGTTTTTTTCTTTTTTTTCTCTTTGGGATATATATTAACTTCCATTGTTTTATTTTCAAATATTTTTCTTTATGTTTATATTAACATAAATTAAGTTTGGTTAATTTTAAAACAATTTCATACTCACAGAATAAACTTAGCTTGGTTATACTGTATTATCCTTTTTATATGTTGTCAGATTTGTTTTGCTAAGATTTGTTTAGTATTTTATCTGTATTTGTAGGATGAAGACCCAGTTAATTATGATGTATTATTATTTTTATTTCTTGATGGATCTGATTAGATAATGTTTAAGTAAAGGATTTATGCATGATGTTATGGGGGATTGTTATATGTACTTTATTCTTATCATGCCTTCATTGACTTTGAACTCAATGTTGCTTGGCTTCAATAAACAAGTAGAAAACTACTCTCTAAACTTTTAAGGTTTGTAGAGTTTGTTTGTTTTAATGATTGTTAGAATTTATAATTAAACACTCCCCTCACATGGAAGACTCCTAACTCTGGGAAACGAACTAGGGGTGGTGGAAGGGGAGGAGGGCGAGGGGTGAGGGTGACTGACTGGGTGGTGGGCACTGAGGGGGGCACTTAACAGGATGAGCACTGAGTGTCATTCTGTATGTTGGCAAATTGAACACCAATAAAAAATAAATTTATTGTTAAAAACAAAAACACTCCCCTCCTGGAGTTTTTTTTGAAAGACATTTTGTTGCAGCTGCTTTTAAAATGCATTATTTTATTTTTTACATTAGGCTATTCTGATTTTTTGGGGGGGATTAATTTTGATAAATTGCTTTCAGTGACTATGTCAATATATTCTAACTTGTCAAATTTATTGATTTAAAGTTATTTATAAAATTTCCTTTGCTTATATTTAAAATCTGAAGGATCCATATTTCTATTTCATTCCCATTATTAGTAATTTGTGTTTCTTTTCTTTTTTTATACTAACTTGTTAGATGGTATACTTTTTAAATTAATTGTTTAAAATAACCAACTTCTTAAAAAATATCTCTACCATTTTGCTATGTCTTAATTTCTTGATTTCTAATGTTAGTGTAAATTTATTTCTATGTGATTACTTTATAAGTTTATATATTATCTTTAACATTTAGTACATTTAGTATAAACAGTTTGCAATTTTTGAAGAATGCATGTATTCCTTTTTGAACAACGGGTTAGTTATAAATGTATTGTTTAGCTAATAACATTTGTGGCTTTTCTAGACATTTTAGTAAGAATCATTTTTATTTTTATTCAGTTTTCTGAAAATATCAAGAATTGCTTTATTGGCCAGCATATAGTCCATCTTTGGGAACAGTCCATGTGAACTTGAAAATATTTATTATGCAATTTTGGGGTGAAATGTCTGTAAGACTCAATGAAACCAAGAATGTTGATAGTGGTATGTAACTTTACCTCATATTTTCCACTTTTTTCAATCAAATAATGAGAGAAGCATGTTAAAATCTTCAGCAATGATTGTGGGTTTTATTTCTCATTCTACTTAAGTGTTTATCTTTGTATTTACTATGAAGCTCTAGTACTAGCCAAACAAAAATATATTATTGATTATTGTCTGCCTGATAAATTGACCTTTCATTATAAAATTTCCCTTTCTATCTATGGTAATACTCCATTATTGAAAGTCTATTTTATCTAACATTGATACAGTGACATAATTTTTTATGTACTTACTATTTGATACAGTGTAATTATTTTTCTCCTTTGTCAATCTTTCTAGGTCTCTATTTCTAATATGTGTCTATATTTAATGTGGATCTTGCTTTTAATTCAATCTGACAATTTTATCTTTCAATTGCAGTCTTCATTCTCTATTTTATGTAAAAGTTGACATAACTGGGCTTAGATCTACAATTTTGTTCTTTTTAATTTTTCTTGATAAATTAATTTTTGCATTTGGGTTTGTTCAGAATTCATCATACAAACTATGCTAGTATTAACACTTCAAGTATTTTCTCATCATCTCAATAACATATGTATGCCTGTGTCAAACCCACTCCTCCTTCCCTTTTTACCCAGACCAGGAAATTACTCCTGGACTTTAAAGTGGCTGCAAGGTTTGATTCCCCTACCAAAGGCTCATCCATCTCTGGAACTTAATTTATCAGCCATATGAGAATATGTTGAGGAAACCTAACTCAAAATTGGAGTCAGGAAGCCATGAAAGGAGAGCTGTCAAGCACATAACATTTGGTGTAGTTTGCATAGCCCAGCAGAAAGAGGGAAGATTTACTCTCAGGGCAATAGCAGGCTATAGATGCACTGCAATAGTCAGCTGCCCTGGCCTGCACCCAATGAGAGGGCACCACCACTTCCAACTGTCATTTTCTTCCAATGAACTTTTATTTAAAAGAACCTGTCTCAACTTCCTCTTTTCATCTATAAAAGGAAGCTCTCCTCTGTTCTCTAGACTTGCCTATAGTTCACCACAGTTTGCTTGTAATTGTAATTAAATTGTAATTCCTCTGTTATTTCCTAATAAACTTTATTTTGCTGGCTAAATTGCTTACCTATTTCTTTTAAAAGGTTGACAGCCATCTATACAGTTTTTAAATAACTTGAAACAAATACATTATTTTCAAGTATATCTTGTCCTTTCTTATTGCTACCAGAGCTATGGTCTTTTGTGACTTTCTAAATTATAATCAGACATGAGTATCTTATAATTAGATATCTCCTCCAGCAATTTTTAAAAGAAAGTTATTGTCTCTTATAGAAAAACAAATAAAATGAAACAGAGTTTATAGTCATACAGCCCTGGGCTTGTCTCTTAGTTTCTTCATTTTCTACCTGTGACATGGAGAAGTTACTTAATTTTCATAGCTTCAATTACTATACCTATAAATCCTATTTATTACAACCAACCATATATTATTATGAATATTAAATAAGATCTTTTTCTTTTTAAATCTTTATTTATTTACCATACTCACAGAGAGAGAGAGAGAGGCAGAGACACAGGCAGAGGGAGAAGCAGGCTCCATGCACCGGGATCCCGATGTGGGATTCGATCCCGGGTCTCCAGGATCGCGCCCTGGGCCAAAGGCAGGCACCAAACAGCTGCGCCACCCAGGGATCCCTAAATAAGATCTTATATGTAAATTACTCAGACTGTTCCTAGACTGTGGTAGAAACTCAACAAATATTGAACTTTTGTGCATACATAAATTTAGATAATTTTGCATAAGTTTATATCATAAAATAAATACAAAAATATTACATTTTCTAAAACTTAAAATTGATCAAAGTCTCATGCCACTCTGTTCCCCATGCCCACAACTATGGTAGGGCATGAGCAATGGCAAGGCCCTGCTCAGCCTTCCTGCCCAGCTCCTCCACAGCCTCTACAGGCACCCGTAGCCACACCCACACCCATAGCAGTCCACATCCACGTGTCTTCTCACACCTTGTCAGTAGGCAGTGCCCAGGCTGAAGAAGCGATTCCACAAAGCCACTCAGAAGTGAGTGAGAAGTTTGGAGGGATAGAAGGAACCAAGTTAGATGATGACTTCAAAGAGATGGAGAGGAAAGTTGGAGTCACCATCAGGGCTGTGATGGAAATAATCATCAAAACAACGGAATACCTTCAAGCAAACCCAGCTTCTAGAGCTAAATGACCAACACCATGTCAAAAATCTGCAGCCAGGAGAAAAAGCCATGGTATATCCAGGCAGAAGTGCTGCTGGCAGAGGCCATGCTCAAGTTTGGAAAAAAGTTTAGAGATGATTGTAACTTTTACCTAGCACTTGGTAAGGTGGAGAAGCCATTCAAAATCTCTTAGGGGTTTAAGACTCTTTGGTCATGGAAGTGAAGTGGAAATTCATTGACCTTCTTCAGAACTTTCTTGGCAGAGAGCTGAGGGAAATTCAGCATCATCTATAGAGGTTGGATGGTTGAAGCCTGGACTTGGATTATGAGAAGAAAAGACAAGGCAAGATTCCAAATGAAGAGCTCCAGGAGGATTGTGAGAAATTTGGTGAGTCTCAAAAAGTTGCTGAGCATGTTCAACAGGTGAGCCAGCTTTCTGCACTCTTCCAAGCCCAACTGGAGTACCATAAGTGGACAGGCCAGATCCTAAGCAACTTACCCTCAGATTGGAAGAAAGAATAAGACAAGCTTCACCTCAGCCTACGGGGAATATATTTTTTGTCCTAAAAATATAAGTATTCATGTTAATTCTCTTTAATTCAAAAAGAAAATCCCTGAAATTATATTTTTGATACTAACATTGAAAAAAAGTATTATCCTCATTGTTAAATATATCTTTACTTCATCTATCTCTCTACTCTTCTCCCAGCCTTTATTGGAAATAGCATATTCTAATTTTCCGATCATAAAATATTTCAACCCCTAAGTCAAACCTATTATGACATATCAAAAATATTTTTCTTGGGATGCCTGGATGGCTTAGCGCTTGAGATCTGCCTTAGGCTCAGGGTATGATCCCGGGATCCTGGATTGAGTCCTGCATTGGACTCCCTGTGGGAAGCCTGTTTTTCCTTCTGCCTCTGCCTCTCTCTGCGATCTTGTAAATTAAAAAAATCTTCAAAAATATTTTTCTTTAATAATTTAAGTAGAGTATTATATTTATTTGTACATAGGAAAATTAATAGTTATGTTTTAAGACAACAAAACAACAATTAACATTTGTAACAAGGAAGTCAGTTAATATACGTAAATATGGTTTAGGATATATTTCCTTAGGAAGGTGGACTTATGTGTACTTAAAATCTGAATTTGCCTTATTAAAGATATTAGTGGAACAAGCAATTGAACATTTGAATTTCACATGTCTTCATTTCAGAATAGATATATGCTTATAATGAAAACTGCTGTCATAGTAACATAACTCCATACTGGTCTTCAAATGGAAATATAAAAACAATTGAAATTAAGAACTACATTTTTTTCTGTGTCTGGCAATTCAACATACATACATGTATTTGTTTTCATGCAGATACAGACAAAAACCACACAGCCACATGCAAAGTATACATTTAAGGGCTTTATGGTATCAGAGTAATAGCAAAACCAAGAACACTTGCTTTGAAGTACATAGTTCAGATATGTCTCTTTAACAATTTAGAAGGTCATTTTAATTTAGAATTATCTAAGGACACATAGTATTAAATAACAATAAGCAAGCATTGCATAATGAAGAATATGTACTAATATTTAATTATGCATATGTATTTGTGTATGAATTTGTATACTTAGTAAAGTACCATAGGTATGTCCTTATAATAGCATGTGTGACTAGGTTAAGAAGTCTCTCTTCCAGCTAATGGGCTTCTGACATCTTTTGTCAAACTCTGGCAACTTTACACTCTGCATATGGGGGCAGCAATGTATTTGGAAGCAAGGGCACAATAATTGACAATAATTGATTTTTCCTAAAACTGATTATAGAGCACACACACGCTTTTTATTAACTTTATTAACTTTATATGTTTACCTCTAGTGACTTTAGCATGCAAAGTGTGATACTCTTCTACTACTCTTTTTTTCCACCACCTAGGGAGCAACACGTTTTGCAGCCATTACAGACAAGTGAAGCCAGAAATTTCCTTCATTCTGATTAAAATTCTCTTTTTTTAGTTCTCATAGTTCTGTTTCTTTCTGGATCCATTTGATTATTTCTAATCTTAGTGATAATGTTTTGATTATTCTCTATTTACAGGTATAACCCCTCAGAGGTTAATTCTTAAAGTGCAGATGTTATGTCTTACTTATAAACTTCAATAATCATGTTTCTAATGATACAGCTATTTTAATTATTCAATTTTTAAGCTTACATATTTTGCAAATTTTTGAAAGAACAGCTTCAAGAGATTTATTTCAAACTCAACAGGCACTCGTCAACCTGATTTTGGTGTAGGGCAGTCTTTTTATGTATAATATTTCATTTATTCTTCATAAACTCTATGACAAAAGCATTGATAATCATGTTTCTCATATTAGATGTGAACCTACCGCCCTGAAATTTTAACTCATCTGAAAATCTGTGAGTACTCACTACTGTGCTGTTGTGTATTTATATGGCTTTATGATTACAAAGGGGATATCCTAAGTAAACCATTGTACAAAAATAGCCACTGCACTACTAAAATGCTTCTTTCTAGATATTTTGCTAAATAGTTCTTGCAACAAATTATTCTACTGCAAATGAATTGTCTATCCTGAGGCTATTTTAATTCCTAATACCAGCACTGTACTGACATACTAAGTATTATGAGTTCTTATTGTCTCCTTCTGTTACTGCTTTGCTAGGTTTCTTATTTCATTATGATAAATCTACCACATATGGAAATGGTTTCCTCTTGCATGTATGCACACACATTCACACACATGATGGGACATGTGTACATGCACACAAATTCACACACACACACACACACACTTCTTATTTTTTTGATCAAAATATTTGGATATAGGTTAGGAGAAATCCAGTCTCCTTTGGGTAAAACCCCGCAGATATTTGATAAATACTACAATAAAACTTAAGTCAACACTTAATTTAAAATGGAACATACTCTATAAAGTTGGAGCTTATGAAGAACAAAGCAAATGTAAACAATATTCCAGATTTCCGGCCAACTAAAATTTCACTGACATCTTGTAGGTGGATAAAAAAATCAATAATCTCTATAAATCTTACTGACTTCATACCAGAGGGACAGCATCATTTATTAAAATGCTGAGAAGTTGATAATGATGATGATGATAAGCAAAATGGATAATAGTGTCTGGGATTTTGGAGGCCTTCCACCTACACTTTCTGCATGTATAAAGAGAAAAGCAAGCATCTGGCATACCAGATGGTTTATATTTGAGATGCCCAAGGAAAAAAGACTATGGAAGACAGAAAGACATGTTCCTACTGATACTAATAGTTTGGTATTCAAATTATGCTATAAGCATTTTTTCTCTATAGGAGATTAATGTTACTATGCATCAAAAAGAAATTTTAAAAATGAACTCTTAAGGCAAGAAGCATAGTGAATATAAATGTATTGTTCTTTGAAAGAACTGAATTCCCTAATTATCTGAGGAGGTTTACTAGTTCTAACAGTATTATTTTTTCCAACTTCTGGCCAACCACAGCTCAGTGTAGAATGGCCCCTGTCAGTCTTTACTCTGCTCATGTTTCTTCCTTATTCAAAACATGACAGATTGATCACCCTTATTTTGTGATGTATTTTAATGTTTGTCTAAAGAAGGATTGTCTCGCAAAATATATAGGCTACTATGTTCTTCAGTAGGTATTTGGCTCAGGGCACTTCTCAGGGCACACAAGTCCTGTATTTTAGCACCCATTGCAGAGTAAGACTCTTCCCTGGGAATTTTCTCAAACAATGGGATGCTTGAACACCAGCCACTTAGGCCATTTAAGAACACAAGGGATCAAGCACAAAAGGGATTTTAGGTTCTTTTAAACATTTGATAAAAAGAAAATGAGAAAATTGACCGAATTTGGTGAATTCAACACTAGACTTGGTGTGGTACGTAAGCCCAAATAATTCAAATTTTGGAGTGCAGGTAAATATTAGACTGTCATATGATATTTGGTTGAGGTAATATGGATAGATCCTCATGAGTGATGGTGACTTTCCTCTAGAAAAATCAGTGTCAACATTCAACCATTCACAGAAGTAAGTGGTCAAGACTAAGGCAAAACATAGGCTAAGACTGACAAGTAGGTTTAGTGTTGGGGCAGTTTGGGCTAACTCTCTGGCATAGACAAGTTTGGGGAAATTTTAAATTAGGGGATGAAACTTTCCTTAGTTACATGGAGCCAAGTCAGATGGAAGTAATGAGCTGGTCTTTGAAGAACAACTAAAGAAATAGTAATTCTCTGTTACTTACTGCATTATCTTTTCCTTCTATTCCTTAAAGTCTTGAAAATACTTTTAACCCAGTGTGTGCTGTGTTGTGGAGAACTAGGAAGTGCCTGTTCTCCATTCAGGACTAAGTGAAATCTTTTCATTCTTCTTCATCGTCTTCTCCCTTAATGCATTTGCTGTGGTTTGTTGGTTAGGGTCTTTTTCTCAAATATTTTCCTCAGCTGAGTTGCTTTGATCAGATATTCTCTGTCATTGTGATGATCTCATTTATCTTCCATCTACCCTGATATAGAAGAATGATATCTTGGCTAGAGACAGGATTCTAGGATTGCAGTCATTTTTTCTCAGTAGAGTATAGATTCTCCTATCTTTTCATCTGCTTTCAGAATTGAAGATGAGAAATGCAATCATTTTTTTCTCATTGTATAAAAAGTTTTCTTCTGCCGTAGGCTTATAATATTTTTTTCTTTAGGAATAAAGAATTTTAACCTATTTTAATCTTAAACTAAGCCTAAGTAAATATTCATTCTTTTTTTTAAAGATTTTATTTATTTATTCATGAGAGACACACACAGAGAGAGAGAGGCAGAGACATAGGCAAAGGGAGAAGCAGATGCCCCACAGGGAGCCTGACGGACTTGATCCCAGGACCCTGGGATTTTGACCTGAGCCGAAGGCAGACCACTGAGACACCCAGATGCCCTATAAATATTCTTTTTTTAAAAAATCAATTATTTTGACTACATAAACTAATTCTTCAGGCACAGGTCTGCCCTCTACTTAGGGATATTTCTTTCCAGTATTTCCTGATTTTCTTCCTAGCCTTTTAACTACTTTTTTTTTCTTTTGAAAAACTTAGTTTGCACAAATGAGAGCCCTTGAATTTATTGAACACATCATTGCTCCCTTTCTCATAATTCCCTTTATTTTTTTTCTCTTCTTTTTGAAATCATTTTAAAATTTCCTATTTTGTATAATTATTTCTAGCTTCAACAGTGTATATGTTTCTTTTTGGTTAAATTACTAATTTCTCATTTGTTTTTAGTTTGAACATATGCTCTTAACTTTTCAGGATATACTTTTTTCTTAATATAAATCTTCATAAATGATACATATCTGTACCTATCTTTTTAATCCAACAATTTTGTTTTGCACTTCAAAGTCCATTTGATCTCTCTGGACATTATTTATCTCTTAGCATAATGGAGTTAACACATCTTGACTGGACATCTTAAGATTGAATTTATTGTAGATGGTGAGAGGAGAAAGTGATTCCTATAAAGGCTTCTCTTGTATAGCAGGAGAAAAGTCAACCAAAACTATTAATTCAACTTTTATTTAAAATGTTATGATATGGAAAAGGTCAAGTCGAGTGTTCTACAGGAAATCAGTGGCCTAAAGTATTAATGGGATAGATTGGAGAAAGTCAAAGTTGAATGTTTTCTGATAATTGTTAAGTGTTCAATTTATTAAAGGTATGAGAAAAATAAGATTGTGTTAATTGTTGTAAGGAAGAATAAACAGTAAGACTTGCTAAGAGTCAATTTGGACTTAGAGGGGAAGGAATACAGGGTTGAGGTTAAGGTCTTTTGTGCATCAGGACAAATTTTCATTTCTTTCTTTTTTTTTTTTAATTTTCATTTCTCCAGCATATTTCATACTTGTTTTCCAGCATAATTGAAGCATTAAGACAGGGAAAACTCAGACTAAACTTTCAGCACTATTGTGGCCTTTTGGACATCAAGGTCCAAAAGGACTACCAAAGTTGTAACTTTTTTTTAAAAAAGATTTTATTTATTTATTCATGAGAGACACACAGAGAGAGAGAGAGAGAGAGAGAGAGAGAGAAATACAGAGACACAGGCAGAGGGAGAAGCAGGCTCCATGTAGGGGAGCCCAAAGTGGGACTCAATCCAGGGACTGTAGGATCAGGCTCCAGGCCGAAGGCAGACGCTAAACTGCTGAGCCACCAGGGCTGCCTCAAAGTTGTAACTTAATCTTCCTCTGTGTGATTAGAGAGCCCTCATTATCAACTCTTCCAAAAACTTCTGTTTTCCTTACTGGATTCAATGGCTTTCTGTAGGGAATATCTTAGGAATATTCATAAGCATGGAAGGGAGCCCCTATCATTTCTCTCTACAGAGATCTATTTCAGTAGAATCTTTATTCATATTAATTTTCCTGCATTAAAACTGGCAAGTGTTTTAAAGATGGGTATATTAGGAAGAAAAGCTCACATTCTGTTCACTTATTTGCAGATTTCACAGTTCTTTTGTTTTTTGTTTCTTACCTGATAATATGTTTGATGATTTCTTGTAAATGTTACCATTTTGTTACTACTCATAATTTAAAAGACCTGGAAATGCATTAGTAAGTTGGCATCTCATATGCCAAAATGTTTGACTACATAAATAAATTGGAAATTAATAGTGATAACACATTAGCTATTTGGAACTGAGAGGAAAATGTGGTTAAGTCATAAATCATATATTTCATTAAATAATCCTGTGAGTTTTCTTGCCTTATGAAAAATATGTATTCATTTTAATAAAGTGCATTACTTAAGAATTAAAGATGGCAATTTTTACCATGGTGTCAAATGTCTCAAAGTAACAATTAAGTTTAAGTCATGGAGTGAGGAAAAATGAAGACAAAGTAAAATAAAACAGAATAAAAATAAATCCATTTATTTATTTGTACTAAATATGGTTAGTATTTCATTTCTGACTTTTTATTTTGTCACATTAATGTAAAGTTTTTAATAAAATGCAGTGCTTCTAACATGGTGGATTTATTCTTTCCATCGATGGATGTCCAAAAGCTTTTAAATTTAAATGAATTTTTTATGAGAACACATACACTATGTTACTTATACAAAAGAAAGAGATAAATATTTACCAGACTATAAGTGGCTACAATGACACTTTAAAGAGTCACAGAATATTATAAGTTTTTGTCCTTGACTTGACAAATAATTGCTAATTTTATGTTGTCAATGAATATATATTGTTATCATGGAATAATGCAAGATTAGAGTGAACACTTAAGACAGTAATTTTTAAAAATAACTGAGCATCAGCCTATTATTTTAGTTAGTTAAGTTTACAGATTTTAGTTAAGGTCATTTAATTAGCATTGCTTAGATAGTTCAAGAATAAAATATTTTATCATCATTCTATACTGAGCCTGGCATATTTCCGAGGACTGCAATTGACCCTTGATCAATACAGGTATGAACTGCATGGATCTGCTTATATGTGGATTTCTTTGGTAAATACTGTACATACTGTAAATATATTTTCTCTTCCTTATGATTTTCTTCACATTTTCTTTTCTCTAGCTTACTTTATTATAAGACTCAGGATATAACATATAACACAAAAATATGTGTTAATTGACTATGTTATCTGTAAGGTTTTAGTCAGTAGTAGGCTATTTGTAGTTATATATTGGAGAGTCATAAGTTTTACATATATTTTCAACTGCATGGAGGCCTCATATTTATATTTTCATGTAACCTTAATTAGCTTGTTTTAGGGTCAGTATCAACATGCAGTCATATGAGGGTTAGGACTTTAACATATGTATTTTGAGGGACACAATTTGATTCAAGTCCCACCTTAAAATACATGCCAGAGATATTAAATACAAGCTCACCATAGTTTTTGCAACATTAGAATAATTTATAAATGGTTGAGGGGTTTATTTTAAAGTAAGTTTTAAATAGTTTTATGCATAGGTACCAGAACAAATATTGAATGAAGTTAAAAATCAGTCATTACAATACATTAAGATGTGCCGTATTACTATGTGAACAGACTCCTGTGTAATAAAGATTGCTATGTAGATTTAAGAGAAAAAAACTGACATGCATTTTTGTTGCATTTTAAGATAATTTTTAAAATTAAAGTGTAAAAATATGATTTGGAGATTTTGCTATTTAATACACGTAGGTTATCTCATTAATTCAGAATTCCCAAAGGGGCACCTGGGTGGTTCAGTTGGTTAAGATGTGACTCTTGATTTCAGCTCAGGTCATGATCTCAGGGTCATGAGACTGAGCCCTGTGTCGGGCTCTGCACTCGGCATGGATCCTGCTTAAGATTCTTTCTCTTTCCCTCTCCCTCTGTCCCTCCTGCTCCCTGCTGTGCACACTCTCACTCTCTCTAAAAAGAAAACAAAAACAAAGACAAAAATTTCAGAATTTCCAGAGATATTTTCATACAAAACCAAATAACTTCTGGAGATGGATGGAGGATGGGTGAAATATATGAAGGGGGTTAAAAGTACACTCATAATGAGCATTGAGTAATGATGCATAGGATTGTTCAATCCCTGTACTGTATGCCTGAAACTAATAGAACACTATAGGTTAATATACTGGAATTAAAATTAAAAACCTCATAAAATTTTAAAAAGCTACAATAATTGCAGTCTTAGTCTCTGATTCTACTTCATTTATACCTACCAGTACCCAGTTTTCAATACTCTCACCTCCCAATTTTTAAATTTTGCTTATCTGCTTCTATTTATTTATAAATTCAGAAAATATATGTAATAGATATAATTTAAAGTTTTTAACAGCCCCTGCTATTAAAGAGTCAGAGCTCAAAGTGTTACACAAAAATGAGAACAAGGGAATCTATGACTGACTGTCATTTGATAAATGCTATGAAAGAGGATAAAGGATGTATGGTAAAAGCCCTTTAATATATTCAAGGATGACATTACTAAAGCAGTATGCTTTGGCTGAATCTTAAGATCTATTGCTTAATAGGTAGAGGAGTATCCACACTCTGGCATGAAGTCTTGAGCAGGACAGCATGATTTGGGAGTACTGGTAGCATTATGAAGGAAGGACTCAAGGATACAATAAAAGTAGGTAGAATGAAATAGGAGGTATCTTTAGTATTCTGGATAGCATATCCTCCTTGATTTTTCTGTTACTCAAAATGACATTTTTCCACCTCAATTTTTTTTATGTGGCCAGATTTTTAAAATTAATTAATCTCTGCTTGGCTGGAAAAATACCTGGATCCTAGATCCTCTAGGCTGTTTGTTCTTTAGCATAACCTGTCTTTAATGTTGAGCCATCCTGCACTGCTGCTCACCATGGGAGTAAGGGCAGATAAGGTCAGAAGTTAAATTATTGTGAAGGAGCATGATGTGCCTGTGAAGAAGGTGGGAATGTCAGTAGCCCAGAGTCACAATCTTGGGAAATGCATTAGTTAAGACATAAATTCCTAGAGAACTTGATTTAAATGAATCAAAAAGGGTAGGAAATAAGTTCTTATCTGCAGAAATGTGATTAGCAAGAATTAGAACTTAGAGATAGAGATGATAGAGATAGATATAGAGATAGAGATAGAGATGATAGAGATAGAGATATAGAATATTATTCAGTCATAAAGAAGAAAAAAGAACCTTGCCATCTGTGACAATACAGATGGGTCTGGAGGACATTATGCTAAATGAAATAAGCCAGATACAGAAAGATAAATTTTGTATGATCTCCTTTATTTGTGGAATCTACAAACAAAAGCAAAACAATGAAAGAAAGAAAAAGTGTAACTGAAAGAATAGCAGTTGTTAGGGAATGAGGCAGAGTGGAGGAAATGGGTAGATGTCGGTCTTAGGCATTCATTTTGACTTAAAAATAAGTCATTTTTAATCTAATGTACAGTATGGTGACTATAGTTCATAATACTGTATAGTACAATTGAAATTTGCAATTTGCCAAGAGAGTAGATCCTGAGCATTTCACTACACACACATACAAAAATGAAACACAAAAAATGTTTGCAAGGTGATTTATGTGTTAACTAACTTTGTTGTGGGAACCGCTTCACCATGTCTACATATATCAAATCATCATGCTGTACAATTTAAATATATATAATTTTATCTACCAATTCTACCTCAATAAAACAGGAGTGGGTTAGAAAGGACACAAATATGACCTCTAAAGCTAAAGACTGACACATTTGACCATCATACACATACATACATTATATTCATATTTATGTATTTAATACATATTGACTATAAAATACACATATATAAATTTACAAGAATAGAATAGCACTGATAAAAATTGTATCTTAGTGACTAACTAGAAATATTTGCCACATATATGACAAAGTATTAATTACTCTAATATATTTTCAAAACTTATAACAATGATTAAGAAAAAGAGACAACAAAAAGTGAAAGACACAAGGACACTTTTGAAGGTGTTTGTTAACTATTGTGGCAATGGTATCATCACAGGTGCATACATATGTCTAACTTCATCTAATTGTATGTATTAAATATGTACAGTTTTTAATATATCAATAATACTTCATAAAGCTGTAAAAATATATTACATGAAGATAGTTTCTTAGTTTGTTTTCCCCTTAAAGCAAAGAACTTTGGTACAGCACTGTATTTGAGAGATAATCTCACTAGACAGGAGTGGGGGGGACATGGATATAGATACAGGAAAGGAAGGGAAGCTGATATAGGTAGAGGTCTTTGATGAAGCTTGATGCTAAGGACAAAGACTCACACTGCTGGAACCTCTGAGAAGCAAACAAAATGTCTACCATTTTTTTCTATGAAAAAGACAGGAAGCTGGAGGAACCTAGACCTAGTAGTGGTTCTTAAATTCCACTGTTATGAAGTTGGCCCTGAGGATTAACTCTAGCACTTCAGGGCAGTGCTTGAGAATTCTGCCCTGGCCTTTAGAAACCCCTGAGGTGGAATACATAAAGTCTATTACTGCAATCTTGAAACTAGCTTGCTGGTTGTGTGAGTTTGCATAGAACTGTCCACTAAACTTGGCAGTGCTGAAATCAGAGATGAGTCATGGGGATGCGACCTATACAAGAGGCATCTTCTATAAATACGAATGAACAATTTTCAGAAGTGTAATCTCAAATGACTAATAAGAATATTAAAATAATACTCAATATTTTTATGATTGGTAAAATAAAAATTTTAAATAAGTAGAAATAATATTCAGTTCTTTAAATATTAGATAAAAATAAGATTTGAAATCATCAGTTAATGGGATTTGTGTAGAAATAGTAACTCTCATGTACAGATGATAGAAATGTAAATTGGTATAAGCACTTCTATAAGAATTGAAATGAAAAGCTAAATAGAAATAATAGCTTCTGATCAAACAATTATCCTTTGTGTATACCTAAAATTAATCTGAACTATGATCTCCAAACAAAATGTTGTTTATATGATAGAAATAAAAAGTAAAATGAAATAACTTGATTTATATATAAAATCATAAATTTCAAAATTACAATGCATTAAAAGAAAGTTTTGTAGCTCAGAAAATATATCAATTATATGGTTTGGAATCCATGTAAAACAGTGATGAAATCCATGTATAACAGTGAAGTGCTCTGAAAGGGCCACAAATTCATGACAGCAGAAAGAAGATTAATAATGGAGAGGTAGGAAAAAAAATAGTGGATTTCAAGGTAGTATGTAAAATTTTATGTCTTTAATAAAATGTCAACCGTATTTTAAAATAAAGTATCATTAAAGAAAAACTAAAACTATAAAACAGAGGTTCTAATAAATAAGAAATGCTTTTAGTTTTAGCTTATTACCTTATCATTATTGTTCTTATTTAATATCTCTAGCTTCAAAATGAAAAGGATGTTATATTAATTTTTTATGGTTCTCCAGAGAAATAGAACCAAAAGGATACCTATCTATCATCTATCTATCTATCTATCTATCTATCTATCTATCTATCGATCTATCTATCATCTATCTATCATCTCTATTTATTTAATGGAATGGCCAGTGCAATTATGCAGGCTGAGAAATACCAAGATTTGTAGTCAGTAAGCTGCATTCAGACAGCTGCTGGCATTGTTCCATTCTGGATCCGAAGGAATAAAAACCACTAGAGTCAATAGCACAATTCCAGTCCTAAAGGGGGCAGGCTCAACCAAAAGAGCTGATATTTCTCTTGGAATCTGAAGGCATGAAAAGAGCTACCTTTAGGCTTCAACATTAGGAGCAACCTTTTAGCCTCTTTTTTTTTTTTTTTTTAATTTCAATCTTCAATTGCTTAGACGAAGCCCATGTACATTAGAGAGAGCAATCCTCTTTACTCAGCCTACAGATCCAAATGCTAATTTTATCCAGAAATGCCCTCAGACTTACCCAAGAATAATATTTGGCCGAATATCTGGGCACCTTGTGGCCCAGCCGAATTGACATATACAATTAACCATGACAGTCCTATTCTCAGTTTTTAAAGATTTGGAAATAATAATAATAAGTATGGTAATATGATAATTAGTTTAATCAGAGTGATAGATCCAGAATCTCTAGCAGAGCGAAAAAGTCAGGATAGGAGGCTCTGCAGCCAGAAGCAATGTAAAATGGTAGGGGCAACTACTCTGAGAAAGACCCCAAGTGCTGTGACCATGGGCACAAACCCAGCAGCTCATCCTGCGAATACTGATGCGTGATCTCAGACACTCTGCTAACTCTGCTAACCCTGAAAGCCAGATGTCTTTGCCAAGAGTTTGACAGAAAATTGCTTTGACAAGGCACAATTTTTTTTTTTCAATTTGTGTTAAAGTCCACATGTAACATGGGGTAATTGGACTAGCAATGCTTATTTCACATAACTATGCCCCAATGGTACATGAGATGAATATTATGGATACCAGGTAAGTACAACAATGCATCAATCTGGAGTTTAGAGAAAGGTTCCAGACTGAAGATGAAAAATCAGGATTCACCCACATGTAAATCGTATGCATGCCATGTGACTGGCCTGGATTGGTAAAGGAGAAAATATAAGGGAGAAGGAAAAATGATACCAAATAAATTCCTGGGAATCCATACTTGGAGTTCAGATAGGAAAGAAATTCTCCAAAGCATCTGACAAAGATTAGTCACTGGGGTTGGATAACGCCCCCCCACCCTGAATGTGTGAGACCACAAAAGTAAAGTTAAAAGAGTATTTAAATCGGAGAACAGAACTGTGCTGAGAGTCTGCAGGGTAAAGCACAGGCCAAAAATATTACCAACGTTTTTAGTAAAAGTCGATGGCTAGTTGGCTGGCTGCAAGCTCCTCACTTCCATGGGCTGATATAAAGAGAACTGGGGAGAGAAGTGAAGACAGCTAACAGCAGATTTATTACCAATAAAGCCTACATTTTAGGGCACTGCTCATGTGCAGGCCACACCTATATTAGCTGTCTTTAGGTGTCTCTGAAGAAGAAAAACTCCATTTATTTTATCTTTTGCATGACTTTTGATACTAATCAAATCACTAACACTACAGAAACAGGTAAAATGTTAAAAGTTATGTTTTCTTCCTTAAGACTTTTCCCAGTGAAGCTTTGAACATAAGGTTTTATGGAGATTGACGTTTGTTTAAATACATCTACTCAAGTAATGTAGCATTACCCTCGTTTCTAACGCCGTGAGATGCACTACCACTGTGTATTTTATGCCTTTTTTTCAATGATAATAACAGTCGGCCCTGAAAGCCTGTTTAATGACCTATAACTCCTTCAGAGAAAAATTGCAAATGTTGCACTCAAAACTGCTAAGCTGTTTTTCATATCACATTTGACATTTTAAAATGCTACTGTGTTTTAGGAATAAATCTATTTAAGTAAATTAACCCCCATATCCTATGTAAAATGTATCTGAGTGTAAAACATATTTAATTGTAGTTCAGAAAACAAATTTAGCACGTTTGTCAGCTCATACCTCTTTTAAAAAAGGTAATTGTGCTGTATAGTCAGTCAGTGTGTCAACATCTGTCTGGGAAAACCTTAAAACTATTCCAGTAGTGTCAGCAACAACTCCAAATACTGTAAAACTAGTCATAGGTTATATAATACACATATAAAATTTAATAAAATTGATAGAGGTTTTAAGCAAGCTCTCTGAGTTCTTGCAGAAATGAATATGTAGGAAAAAGTAGGAGAAAAAAAGAATACAGGTATGAAAAATTCATGTTTTATTCAGTATAATCCAATCACCATTTAACTAGTATGACTGGATGCATAGTGTCATACAAGATGCTTTAGTTTAGTGTACTAAACCCTCTACCTTAAGAAAAACAATAGGAGCAAGAACTTCTCTTTTCCCAATAGCATTTAAAACTAAGTAGAACACATTTTTTTTTTTTTTTTTTAGTACTTCTATCCGTGGACCTTTTCCCCTTTTCAGGCCAAGGATGTAACTAAGTGCAAAGAGAAATCTAAGATTATTGAGTTACTTGGAGAAATCACATTAATGTAAATAAATATATACATACATATATAAATTTCTAGTTTCTTAATTTAGTATTCTTGTTCTTAAAAAAAAGGTATGGAAAGGAAAGACAGAATTTCAAGGAAGAAAACGTGTTTTTTATTTCTAAAGTTGAGACAAGCTTATTGTACATATGAGATCCATTGCATATGGTGTTGGCAAATGCTTTTTAACTAAAGGTACATTATGTTGATCGTTGTTTTATTGTAAAATAAGCTTCTCATTCACAAGGTAACATAATAGCAAAATTTTTGGATACTTTCAATATCTCCTTTGCTTAGAACAGTTCTAAGAATCTTATTAAAACCTAGCTTTAAAAATCTAAAACAATTCCAAAATTGAAAGCTTAAAAGAACTGAAATAAAATATTGTGCTTTTTATATTTGGACATTTTATATTAATGGCCACATGATATTACCTGCACATATCCATATGTCGGAGTAATACACAGTCTAATCCATGATTAGGCTGATTTGTGTGATTCTAATCCATGGCTCCTGACCATGTTTGTGGTTCAAGGGAGAGCCAATACCTTTAATGCTATATTGTAGAGATAATAGGATATTGCACAGAGGAAATGCCATATACATGGTTAGAAGTCTGACAGGGTCTGTTTAAAGCGTCTGATTGGCTAACTTACTTCCTTGAACTCAAGAATGATCTCTTTTGGAGGAGTTTTGCAGATGCTTGGTTCCTTTGTTAGTCCTACCTTTTTTGACAACCTCTATGCTTTCAATGTTAGAGAATTCACACTTTATTTCTAGCAACAATTTTTACCTTATGGACCAAAGCTTTCTTGGTCCTGCTTTTCTGACTAGTTCCAAGTAGCTATGGGCTTCTAAGCATCCTCATTAACATTTATTTCATACTCATCCATTCTGAATAAGGCCACAGCTAGGACCCATTCAAAGTTTCCACACTCAGGCCAAGCAAGGGTACCTCTGAAAGCAATGCTCCACAAATCTAGGAACCAAGCCAGATTCAATCAACTCTGGCTTACATGTAATGCATTAGTTATGCTTTCTCTCTACTGCCATAGTAGTCTGTGGCAGTCCCAGCACCTTTGGCCTGTCCAAAGAGTTGATGGGAATCCAAATTTCAAGTTCTTTTTGTATTACTTTGTGATAAAGAATCTAAGTCTTGAGAACACCAGATACAAAGACATGATGTTTGATGGATCAATATGAACTACTTTTCGATGTAGTTGAAGATGATTCTTTCTTTGGAACATCAATTAAGATACTCTGGCTGGGGATCCCTGGGTGGCGCAGCGGTTTAGCGCCTGCCTTTGGCCCAGGGCCCGATCCTGGAGACCGGGGATCGAATCCCACGTTGGGCTCCCGGTGCATGGAGCCTGCTTCTCCCTCTGCCTGTGTCTCTGCCTCTCTCTCTCTCTCTCTCTCTCTGTGACTATCATAAATAAATAAAAAAATTAAAAAAAATTAAAAAAAAGATACTCTGGCTATTTTAATAAACCTTGCTGAATGCTTTCCTTACTTATATCCTATAACTGGTGAATGCTTGGTGTGCTGTGATTTGCGTACTTCTTCCAGAACACAAGCTGTGATGTTTTACATTGTCACTGGCATATGGATGCAGTTTGACAGTAAATTCCATATCTTTAGTATGTATGTAGCTAGAGTCAAGGCAGTCATCAATTGCTACATCAATTTGTTTCTTAAGCACACGGATAGTCCAGAGAGACTGCAGGCATTTAGTTATTCTGTTCCAACACGATTTTACCTTCTTCATTTGATCCCAGCAGCATTAGTTTTTTTCAAAATGTGTTATCATGGGAAACTTTTAAAAAATCACCTTCTTGTTTCTTTTAAGGGAGTTTTGCCTGTTACTATCCTAATTCATTGTCATATATAGCCCTTTTAAAAATCTAAAGCATCCTATCTGAAATCTCTATTTCCACTTTTTTTTTTAATTTTTGAGAATCTGGATGTTAATATCAATCAGTTTTTCAACTTCCTTTTGCTGGCATATTGCCATTCATTCTTTCAAACTGTTTACTCAGGAATTGGAACATTCTTAACATTCTTAACTCACATTAATTAACAGCTTACTTGTTGAATACTTATACTTATACTTCTTGTGGGGAGAAGGTAGGCTTTTTTTTTTTTTTGTTATTTTTGGTTTTTTTTTTTTTGGTGGGGGGAGAAGGTAGTTTTGATTGAGATGACTAATTTGCTGTTTCTGCTACTGATTTAAGGTATTTATGCCTTTTATTTCAGTCCACTTCAGGTATCACAACAATAAAAACAAGATAAAATTGTCACCCCATCAGAAACAGGTATAGGTCACACAAGTTTCTAAATCTGTACAAAAGTTACTACCTTTAGGATACAGCTGCTTTCCAACTTTCCCAGAATTTTGGCAATCTAATTATTTGATTGTCTCCTTCACTTAGTGATTTCTCATTTTCATCTCCATAATCATCTTTTCTTAGTCATTTTTTTTAAAGACAAGCTATAATGATGTTTCTAAAGGTTTCTAAAGGATATATTTTAAAATCTAAGGCTTGAAGTTTCCAAACCCTACTAAAATTGCTATGTAGTACAACCAAAAGAATTCTTGTGTATGAAGGTGAACTAGGACGTGAGGAAATCCCATCATGCCACAGGCACCAGCTCACAGGAGAACCTACCATGAAGTTCGGGACAGGGTCTGGCCCCCACTAGTATCCAGCTGCCTCAGAGAGGCTCCCAAAAACCTCATCACAGGCTGTAAGATAATGATTCTAAGCCTTCCACTAGTCCTGGATTGAGTGCACTATTGTCATTTCGGTGGCTGTACTCCACTGACTTGCCACCACCAGGACTAGTTCCTCCTTTCCATCTTAACATTTTGCATGTGTCACATAGAGGATATTGGGGAAACCTAACCTCTTAACCCTGAAAATTCCATCAGCATTTTATAACATTGACTAGGGTAAGAAATTTAGTGTTTTGAAGCCTTGTGGTCATAGTTTCCTGTCCTGGCATGCATCTTGAGTATATGGGAAAGCCAGACAATTATTTTTATAGAATCTATTCTCTTTACTAACCTTGCTAATTTAGCAAATGTGTTTCTAGATCAATACCATTATTTTACACACACACACACACACACATATATATATATATATATATATATATATATATATATAAACTAAAACTGGAACCGTTTACACATAAAACTTATATATAAATTATTTAATATATGTGCATATATATATATATACACACACACACTATAACAAGGCATATAGTAGCAGAAATACTAGACAGAAATATTTGACATATTTCTGCCTCTACCCCTAAGCACTGGCTCATTTTATTAATCCCATTAAATTAAAGCAACTTCTGGATCATCTTCCAAAGCAAATTAATAAAAAACTTGATCCTTTTCAGATTTAGGCTATGTCTTATGCATATGTACTATCTAATTTCTTGCTGTGCTTCTATAGAGTATTGGACCAATATTAGAATGACACTGGCTGAAAACTTTAAAATAATCTGCTCACTTTCTCACAGCATGGATGGGTATTCATAACCTTCCTGGTTCCCCTATAAATCTTTATCACTTGAGGCCTCAAACTAGGCTTGAAGTTAGCCCTCAGGCTCTGCTTTAAATCAAATCAAATGCTACATTTTCCCATCCCTTATTGAAATTGATTCCTCTGTAGCTGTGGGAGGAAAAAGTCCTTTTTTGTCTTTGCTTCCTAAGTATGTCTTTAGTGTTGTTAAAAAGGAAACAGAAGAGTATAAAGAAAGTCATGTCTATTTTGCTCTGAATTTTCATTGAGCCTAAAGCAGCCCATGTGGGATAACATTTATAACTTTCAGTTCCTTCCTTCTCATTCTTAACTACTCATCTTGCAGTTTAAGTCTTTTCTCCAACTCAATCACCTTTGTGGTTCATTTATTTAGAAAAAAAAAAAAGAGTAGTTCTGCTTTTTTTATGTATAGAAAGCGACATGAGAACCTTATTCCCAATCAGACAACAGGTAAGAGCTTGATGATCTAAAAATAATCAAACTATCTCTTGAGCCCATCACAACACTCAGGTTATGAAGCAACCATAATTTCTCAAGAATGACAAGCTCCTTCAAAGAGAGACAGGACACACAAACTTTTACTTTGGGTATGGCATGAGAGGAAGTGACAGCCACTATATAAACATGTAATGATAAATAAGCTACATTTTTAATTAATTCTTAAAGAACTGTCTAAGGATAAATATGTCAAATTTGAATAACTGGAGACCCCCACACAAGAAGAATGTGCGCTCAATTTCCAGCTTCTTCCAATAGGTCCCCTTCAAGTAGCCTCCATTCCCGGCAGGGAGCCTAACATGGGACTTGAAATTATGACTCTGAGATCAAGATGTGAGCTGAGATCAAGTGTTGGTCATTTAACTGACCAAATCCACCCAGGTGCCCTCCATCAGATACTTTTAAGAGAAATATTAGGGTCAGGGTAGGATTGAAAAAATCCTATTGGAATCAAGAAGTGGAGTAGGAAACTCTCCTATCCTCAGGATCCAGACAAAGATACAATGCTACTAGAGAAAGGAGTAGAAGCAACGGCCATCAGGTGCTTTTGGAGAGACATGAAATATTCTCGAGCCCAAATTTCTGCCCCAAAAGAAAGGCTAGCTCTGCTACCACTTCAATACAGCAAGAAGATAAAACAATTACAAACATTCATGTATCTAATGGCAAAGGATCAACATATTTGAAGCAAAGTCTGAGAGAATTGCAGGGACAAATAGTTTTAAAATAATAGTTGGATACTTTGGTATCCTTCTCAAAAAATGGACAGAACAATTAGAATTTGAGGGAATAGAGAGCTTAAAGAACACAATAAATTATCTAGCAGACATATATGGAACACTTTACCCCCAAACAATAGCCTACATATTCTTCTCAAGTGCACATGGAATATTTTCCAGGATAGGTCCTATGTGAAGGCTGCAAATTAGTCTCAATAGATTTAAAAAGGTAGACATTATACAAAGTGTACTTTCTACCACAACAGGATGAAGTTAGAAATCAGTGACAGAAGTAAAACTGGAAAATCCACCAATTGCCGGAAATTAAATACACTCTTAACCAATGGATCGAAGAAATCACGTGGGAAATTAGTTTTAAGATTTAGAAAGATTTTTTTGATGTCATTTTTTTTGATAGCCTCTGAAACTTTACTTTTCTACTTAAAATTGTTACTATGTTTTTAAAATCAGAAAATATTTAGAAATGAATGAAAACAGAAACCAGAATATACCAAAAATATATGCAGTGGTGTTAGGGGGACATTTATAGTCACAGATGGTTATATTAAAAAGACAAGAAAGGTTTCAAATACAAAGCAAAGATAAACACTAAAGCTAAAGCCAGCAGAGCAAATTATACAATAAAGATTAGAGCAGAGATAACTGAAATAGAAAAGACATAAGCAATAGAGAAAAATAATTAAACCTAAAGATTCTTTGAAAAGATAAAAAGATTGACAAACATTTAGCTATATCGACTGAGAAAAAGAGAGAAGATTCAAAATACTAAAATCAGAAAATAATACCATACGATCCAGCAATTCCATTTCTGGGTATCAAATAATTGAGAATAGAGTCTTAAGGAGGTTATTTGTACACTTATGTTCATAGCAGCATTATTCATAACAGGTAAAATGTGGAAGCAACTCAAGTGTTCATTAATGGATGAATGGATAAGCAAAATAAGTATATACAAGCAATGGAATAATATTCAACCTTAAAAAGGAAGAAAATTCTGACATATGCTAAAACATGGATGAATCTTGGGGACATTATGCTGAATAAAATGAGCAAGTCACATAAAAGCAAATACTGTGTGGATGCACTTACATGAGGTAGTTACAGTAGTCAAAATAAAAAAGAAAGTAGAGTGGTAGTTCTGGGGGCTAGACTGGGAGGGAATGGGAGTTATGGTAAATGGTTATAAAAGTTTCAGTGTTACAAGATGAAAAGATTTGTAGAGTTGGGTGGTGATGGCTGCATATCGTGAATGCATTTAATCCTACTGAATTGTACACTTAACAATAGTTAATATGGTAAATTTCATGTTACGTGTATTTACCATAATATTTAAAAATTAGAGAGAAAAAAAATCTATGGGGCATTATCAAAGTGTCACACGTGTACTGGGGTCCCAAAAAGGAGAAGAATGAAAGAACAAAGCAGTGCTTTGGAGGAAATTTAAAGTACTCGAATCTTACATATTAAATATATATATATATATTTTTTTGAATCAATTAAGATTCTTACCTTTGAGACTAGAACTGTCTAACTAGCTCATCCTAAATGCATCAGGTTGTAAGAACTGGTTCAGAATGTCTATTGCCTCTTTTCAGCTTCTATGTACTTAGTTTCAGGAACATCCAGGAAATTACTGTTTTCTTTTTCTCCTCGGCCCTTTCCTTTTCTAGAATTCTAGGTGCTGGAGCCAGGAATTATCATTTGTGGAGCCTTCTTCAGAAAGCAGTGGGGAGATTTGGGGTAGACATCTCCTTAAATTTATCATAGAATCAGAGTAGATGTCCTGACTCTTCAGAGTGTAGTGTCCATAGAAAAAATATTTTTAATTGCTTCTGTTATTTTCATATTCTCATTTTTATGTGCTAATTTGAAATGTATTGATTTTTATTTTGTATAAAAAGCACTCATATTATTAATGGGCAAGTTTATATTTTTTCTAGCAACTCTAAGTTACTCAGCATCTCAATCCTCTTTTTGAAGAACAAGAAAATGAGTTGACCATATTATGCCCAATAAATATGTGCTCCATTCTCCCAAAATACTTTGCATATTTTTAGAAGTTTATATTCCAGAATATTTCTAAAGAAAATAATTTTTATTATCAACTTTAAGTTGTACACACCTGTATACATTGCCCCTTCTTTACGTGTCTGATTTTTCCCTGCCCTTGCTAGGTTCACTTCTTTTTTTTTTTAATCCTGAATTTTATGCTTTGGTGGTAGTTTCAGCAAGTAACTAATAATATATTAGTGTGTATTTCTGAAAAATGTATTTAATTTACCCTCACTACTGACTTATAGTGTAGGTAGGTATAGAAATTTAGGGTGACTATTATTCCTACAGGATTTGTGGCTCTTACTCCATTGTATCCTCAGGTCTCTTCTGCTGAGAGTTACTATCAGCGGAATTTATTTCTTCATAGTAAACAATTAATTTTTTTAATCTCCTAGTATTTGTATTTTTTCATCCAATGTTCTCTTTCAGTTGGGTTTTTGGTGAATCCCTGATTGTCTTTGGCCATGTCAACTCTACAGTTTATGCTCCTCAGAGCATCTTTATCCCAATGATTATAAATGTTTTTATTACTTGTAGGTTTTAAATGAGCTCTTTTTCAGTTCACCTGTTATTTTATATCTGATTGCTATTGTTTCATAATTTTCATTCATTATAGAGTTGGCATCCTCTATTTCTTTGAAAATTTCAAGTTACTCTGTTATTATTTTTCTGAAATCATCTTATATATATAATTGTTTATAATATATATTGTTTATGATGTTTGTGTCAGATTTTCTCAAAAACTTTCAAGTATCGGCTAGTTGATTCATTTTTACTGTTTTCTGTTTTTTTTCTTTTATATTTACCTCACCATCACTACTTATTTAACAGTAACATCCGTCTGGACAGCCCAGGTTCCAAAAGGAAAATCAGATCTTCTACTGGTGGGTTAGGGATGAATCATCTTATGTGATTAGATACATTATAGTCACTTGGTTCAGGTCCTTCCTGGAACCCTGTGTTTGATTCCATTTTTTTTTTCCTCAGGATGGAAGCTTCAAATAAGTGTTTCCTCTTGTCTGAGTTCATTTCATGGATAAACAAGCCCCAATAAATTACCTGCACTTGGCTGGCAAGACTGACACATGCCTTCCATGTAAATAACGACATTTGGTCCTCATTTCCCCACAGAATAAGTATACTAGTTGCTCTGCTTGCTTCTAATTTTTTCATTTCTTTCATGTGTCTGGCCTATGGATTTTTAATTTGTCTTTATTTAAGTGGGTATAAATATAATTTTTCTTTCGATGTTTTATCTATGACTGATATGAAAGTGGAACAGCAGAGTCCCTCTTAAAATGTGAATTTAAAACACCTACCTAGATGAAATTCCTTGTTTCCTTAAGAATTTCATTAAGACACAGATATAGCAGCAAAAATACTAGTTGACTAAATAATTCATATATCCACCTACTTTTCCAAAAACTACCCAAATGTGGCTAGGCAATTATTTCATTATTGAACATTTCTAGATAAATCAAAGCTGTTTCCCCCTTATCCTTCTCTACCAATTATCATTGTAGATATCTGCTTATAAAAAATTAACAATTACCAAAAATCATTGGCTACTAAGCAATATATGAAATGTCTGTAATGATTTGCAGAATGTGCAATACTGTTCAATATGGGTCCCTTTGCCCATTTGTTTAGTTCTTCGTATTTTGTTTACATTTCTCTTTTTTTTAACTGGATTTATTATACATAATTATACTTGGAGATTTCTGTAACATCAGATATTGATTATAATGCTACTTGTTATTATTAGTTATTAAATATGTGTGATATGTTATTCTTCCAGAATAAGATATCACACAATTTTCTATGTTTACATAGCCTTCCAACTAATTACATAGTCCTTTTTGTTTTGTTTGTGATTTTCTCTTCAAAATTACGTAATTTTTCATAGCCAAAGGAAATACCTTCAGTTAAGATTGTCTTTCCTGGCATCTTCTGTGCAATATTACTTTCTAGCTCTGCTCCTAAACCAGTCTTGCCTTTTGAACCATTCCTTACTTAGGTCTTTTCTTTTTTTTCTTTATTTTATTTTATTTATTTTTATTATTTATTTATTTAGTTAGTTAGTTAGTTAGTTCGTTAGTTCTTACTTTTTCTATCATATAGCCTGATCTTGAATTCTCTTTTCTGTATTCCTGGTAGGGATCCCCATCCCACCTGACTTTGTTAGCTTATATGAGACTTCACAGATAGGTTTATATATAAATAAATAAACAAACATTAAAAGAGTAGTGAACATACATTTTAAAATGAGCTCACATAATGCCTAAAGAGTATTGATGATAGGAGAGAATTTTGTTTATTTGTTTCTGAGACTTCCTTGTTACATCAGCTACCATTAATTTCCACAACTACTATATAATATTGTTCAATATTCATCTATTATCAGACAAAAAACAGTGATGCATCATTAACTAGACTATTATTATTATCAATTCTTAATGGTTACAGTTATTGTCAAACACTGTAAGAGTGTCTAATTTATTTAAGAAAGCTTTTTTTTTTTTTTTTGGTGAATTAAAGAACAGAAAAATAAGTAAAAGTGCAATCATTGAAATCTTTTCCTTGCCTTCACTCAGAAAAATCACAAAGAACAAAAAATCTAAATTTGAGTACTGGTCTGAGACTAATTACCTTATTAGTCCTCTGATTCAGCATGTAATATGAAAGGTACTTGAATTAGACTTTCTAGTAATCTTTACTGTTTTGCAATTTATACTTTTTAAGCATTTCATTTGGTGGTATGATGGCATTCTTTTAAAATACTGCTTTTTAATATTATTATCAATATAACATTAAATATTTTGAAAGGTACAACTGATATAAATTGTAAAGTTTCTAAAATGTACTAGAAAAGATATAGATGCAATGCAACAGTTTTAATATATATTTATTTAGGAATTTAGCCTCAGTATCACATCTTAGTTGCCAAATATTTCCAAATATACTTTTGTTTCTATCTATTTATATATTTCTCTAAAATACTTACAAATTTAAAGCTGATTAATCACTGTGTATTAATGACAGAGTGTATCATCTATATGCTGTCTTTGCTTACCTGAATTATTCCACTGTAAAAGAGAATTAGTTTAAAAAGTCACTTTGCCTGAAGAAATACAATTTGTAGGGCAGTGGGAGTTCAAGATTGACACTACTAAAAGAGCAGCAAGCAAAACATTAAAGAATACTTCTTATCAAATGTTCCTTGAAAATAAACTCTATAGGATACATGGGAATGTAGTTAAACAAAGAGATGCTAAGGGTAATTTAGCAGATTCTTTGAAGGAATGAGAAGTAGGCACCATACTTGCTTTGTCAATTGTGTGGAAGAACATTTAACTTGAGCCCCTGCTGAAAATAAAACTATTTAATTACATTTGAGATGAAGAGAGAAAAAGTTCTTCCACTGAAGTTTCAGATTTACAATTTTATTCGAAAGACTAAAATTGAGGACTCCAATAGGGTAAATAGGCAAAGCATTTCTAAAATGTATCAAAAATTGAAATATATACATACATAAAATTAGATAATTTATAAAAGTAATCAATAAACAGATAAAAACAGGAAAATACACTATAGAAAAATATTTCTGAACTGAAAATAATAGTATATAGCCAATTCTAACTCATATTCAATATCTGCTAAATTTTGATAGCATTGTAAACTTTTTAAAACATCTTTCTATGTTCCAACTTTATGATAACAATTGATTATAACATAAAACTCACATTTCTTATCTTGGCCTTTAGGATTCTGACAGGTCCAAATTGTAGCGGTTATATTATCTTTTATTCATCATTATATTACAGGACTTTTGTGCTATTGCTATGTTAGTGCAGTTACTAAGACCACATAGAGCCTATATTTTAATACCTATACATTTTGCCTCAAGCTTTTAACTTTCCATGAAAATCTATGCACTTAATGCTTATACATACTTGGCATGAGGCACACTCACTCTGCAATTACTTTTAATTTTTAATTAATTTTAATTAAAAAAATCTAGAATGCTAATCTTTTAGATATCTACATGGTCATTCTCCTCACTTTATTCACATTTTTATTTTAAAGTTCACAATTTCATTGGGGTTTTTCTGACAATCTAAGATCTCCACCCTCCCTTTTAATGTTCCCTTTCTTGGTTTATGTTATTTCCTATCACTTATTATCTTTTACCATGCTAGATATTTTAATTATATATCATTTTCTTTTTCTGCTTTCCCCACTAGGAATAAGTTCCATAATTGTAGGCATTTGTTTTGTCTCCTACTGTACTCCCAGCTCCTAAAACAGTTCCTCCACATTCATTGGATAAATAAATTAGTATTGAAACATGACAAAAGAATGGGGATGGGATAGGCTTGAAACTTCAGAAAACTAAGATACTTTAGATAAGCCCTTCGGAGATGTTTATGGTAACACATGTGGTAACATGGTCCTTGCTATTTCCAGCTGTATCTTCGCATTCTTTTGGGGGATCAGCAGCCTTTCTTTTTCTGACTAAATTGAAGTAAATTTCCAGATGCTTATGATACCAAATCATCTGGATATTTTAGAGTCACATAGCAGAACTAGCCTGCAGTCAAATGTGAGCAAATTCAAAGCCTTCTAAAGGTATCTGGTAGCACATGTTCTCCTGTCATTTATCCTCTCTTATAGTGTCCTATTCGCACACCTGCACAGATCCACATCCCATTATTATATATCACCCAGGATCCTAGACTCTATATCTTGGGAATCTGGGAATGTTTCATATGTAGGACCCAAGGCATCTGATTGAACAAGAATTGAAAGTTTGGCAAAATAGAGAAATTGTTGAACATGAAAAATACATAAAAGGCCAAATCTATAAGATTTGGTGGTTTATTCTATTTTATTTTATATTTAGTCATGAGAAACAGAGAGAGAGAGAGAGAGAGAGAGGAAGAGACACAGGCAGAGGGAGAGGCAGGCCCCATGCAGGAGTCTGATGTGACTTGATCCCGGGACTTCAGGATCATGCCCTGGGCTGAAGGCAGGCGCTAAACTGCTGAGCCACCCAGGGATCCCCAGATTTGGTGATTTAATTGCATTTTAGGAGAGGAAGAAGGTATAATACTGGTTTCTCAGGTCTCTATGTTGAGCAAGTGGAAGGATGTTTAATGAAGGTGCTAGTCAAGAAACATGCCGGATTGTCTAGATGAGTGGAGGTGTATATGTATACATATGTTCTTTCTAAGAAATCTACTACAGCAAGTTTCAGCAAACTTTTTTTTATTAGGGTCAGATAATAATATTTTAGGCTTTGTAGGCCATATAGTATTGCTTGTCCTCTGCCTGGTCATTCTCCTCCTCCAGCACCTCTTCTTCCTCCATTTTTCTTTTTTTTTTTTTTTTTTAAGATTTTATTTATTTATTCATGAGAAACACACACACAGAGAGAGAGAGAGAGAAGCAGAGGGAGAAGCAGGCTCTATGCAAGGAGCCTGATGTGGGACTTGATCCTGGGACTCCAGAATCATGCCCTGGGCCAAAGGCAGGTACTAAATCACTGAGTCACCCAGGAATTCCCTCCATTTTTCTTTTTACTCTTCATGCTCTTCCTCTTCTTTCTTTTTCTTTTTCTGTTTATTTTTACAGTCTTTCAGAAATGTTAAAGATGGGTTTAGCTTGTGAGCTAACAATAACCACAAAGAGGTGTGTAGTTTGCTAAGCTGTCTCCTGGAGAATGGGCTTCATACAACTAAGAGATGACGTAAATCTTGGGGAAAAAGTCAGATGGTGAGAATTTCATTTATTTAATTCCAAAATTAAAACTAAAACAGAGGTAGAGTTATAGGATGAGAAATAAGTTTTGTAAATATTTTCTTTTATGACAAATTAGAAATCTACAATTAAATATATGGGAAAAAGGATAAAAAATTGGAGAAGTAAAATGAAATCACCATTATTACATAGTATAAATAATAGATGGAATTCAATGTTCATTATTTAAAATATGCAGACCAAGTAGTAAAAGATCATGTTTAATGTGGAAGAAGAAAAATAAACAAAAACAGAAACAGAGGAAGTGATAAGGTAAACACTAGAATAATAGTAACAACTAAACTAATACTGCAATTTAATATTTCTTTTTTTTTTTAGATTTTATTTATTATTTCAGAGAGAGAGAAATCATGAGCAGAGGGAAAGAGAGGGTCAGATGGGGAGGGAGAAGCAGACTCCCCACTGAGCAAGGAGCCCACTCCACACTCTGAGGGGCTCCATCCCAGGACCAGCCCGAGCCAAAGGCAGATGTTTAACTGACTGAACCACTCAGCACTCCTAAAATGTAATATTTCTATTAAAAAAACATAAATGACATAATATAAAAATATGTAGAACATTTAATAGGCAATACCATCTTGAAAATAATTAAGATTTAAAATTAGTAACACTTCACAATGATTTTGTATTTTGTTAGTTGAGTGAACTTACTTGATAAAATAGGCAAAACAAACTTTTTTTTTCCTACTATTATCTTTAAACATTTCTTATTATACTCTTAGGATTATTTCCACAGTTCTCTTAATATAAATAACTTTAATTAGGGTGTTTAAATATATTTTGGGCAGTATAGGTAAGGAACCATGGTATATTTGAAATTTTTTGTACAAAGTAGAATATGATTGAACTTGAATTAAAATACAAACTTTTAGAAATGTAACTTCAAAACAGACATGCATATTGGTTCATCTCTATCCAAGCATTGCAGAAGATGTAGCATCTCAGTAAGATCTCCATTTTAGAGATTATTCAAAGATGAATAGATGAGAATAAAGAGAAAAGTACTTATTTCTGATGATATTTAATGAATATTAAAGACACTTTTTGCTGTTAGGAGCTATTAAAGTTTATTAAAACCTCCTCAAAGATATTTCTACTCCTCATTAATTTACACGTTTCCCAAAGGACCCTTGCATTTTAGTAATAAAATGTTTTTCATAAGCTTCACCCAAACAGTCACATACTTAAAAGAAATCCATCATGACCTCTACAAACTTATGAATAGCTATGTAGCTTCCATATCTATATAAACTTTACAAGTTTCCATGTCCCTTGAGTAAGATTCTATTTGATAATATACAAACTATGAGCAGTTGCAGAAAATGTTGACCAGTGTATCATGGTGCAGGAGGAAGTCATCAGGAGGACATGATCCCCAAGTTGACCCTAGAGCTGGAACCCAGCGATGGGCAACTTCTCATCCCTTCCCTGTCCTTGGAATGTAGGCTTGTCCACTCTTCCCACAAATAGAGCCCTTTTCAAAGATACAGCCTTTGAAGAATAATGCGTTGTTGAGGCCATCTGAATGATAGTGACAGCATCCAAGTGAGGCCATTATATAAACTTTTAAGACTCTGGTAGTTGAGTACAGAGATCTACTCATCTCGCAGCCACTAAGACAAGCCTTCTGCATACATTCTCTAATTAAACCTATGACCTACCCATCAGTAGTGGCCTATCTCTTTTTTCAGTCTCTCCTCAGCCTCTGCATGGGGCCTAGTTTCTGATTTCACCAGGGGAGGCTTCCAAGGTTGTAAACCAATGCATAGCTGTAAATAGGCTGCCTAAGAAAATGTAGTCTTTTACTTTATTTTTTTTTGAAAATGAACTCTTTTAGAATACAGACTGTTCAATATAGATACATCATAATGCTAAAATAAGAGCTTCAAAAATACATTAAGCCAAACACTATTGTACAGATTCACTTGAAGAAAAAGTTCAGTCCATACATGTAAGTCAGGATGGTTTACATGTACCTGAGATGGGTACTAAGCGTGGTAGGCATGAAGTCTTTTGGCTGCCTTTGGAATAAATGGCAATATTTTAAGATATGGCATTGGGCAGATTCTTAGGGATTAAGGATTCTTTAGACTAAGCCTCCTTCCCTACCCTCAATAGAAAAATCAATCAGTAGTGAAATAAAACCTGTTCAATGTATAACTAGTATGAGCTAGGGTCACATATATTTATAATATGTTATTTCTGTATAGCAATATGTTTTTTTTTTTTGAAGGACATCATCTCCATATTATTAAATTTGAGACTCCCAACAATTTTATCCCATGTCTAGGGATAATCATTGCTAAGAAACTCATTATAGTCAAAGATTTTATGCCTTAGAGAGGTCTAATAGCTTATATTCCTCTAATAGAGGAGTAAGTCTCCTCACACATATAAATGTGTCAGGACTTTGATCCAGGTTTTCAAGTGCCAAGCTGCACTCTTTAAGAAGCATTCTAGCATTCTGGTGTCTTGAAACAGAAAGCACATTGAGTGTGCTATTAGACAAGTAGAGGTTTGTGTCCAAAAAGGACCATGAGAGAAATAAGGATTATTATCAATCATGACACAGGAGTTATAAGGGATAATCTCTTCCTCAGATTGACACAAATAACTCCATGAATAACTGTGGTAATTAAAGTAAACAATAGCAATTATTTAAAATAGATAGTCCTCTATTAGCTTCCTTTTTCACTACACAGATTGTCTCTCTGTGGTCTCCTGCCTTGTAAGCAGTGGTCTTTTTCATACCAGGTTTTTGCCTAGAGAGTGATAAGTAGGATTTGAGAATCAATACTTACTAAGAAAATGTAATTAAGCATATTGCAAAACAGCAGAGCTTTTTGGAGGTGTCCTGTACTTTTATCATGGAAGAATAGATTTCTAATATAGTAATGGAGACTTTAAACAATTCTTAGTAAGGCTGTTACTTCATCCCATTGATGCATGCACAAGGTAAATTTTATGTGACTAAGAACTCCAGGGTTTAAAGAATCATGCATTCTCTTTGTTTAAATCCTGACGCAGGGCAGCTCGGGTGGCTCAGTGGTTTAGCATCACCTTCAGCCCAGGGTGTGATCTTGGAGACCGGGGATGGAGTCCCACGTCCGGCTCCCTGCATGGAGCCTGGTTCTCTCTCTGCCTTTGTCTCTGCCTCTCTCTCTCTCTCTCTCTGTGTGTGTGTCTCTCATGAATAAATAAATAAAATCTCAAAAAAAAATAATCCTGATGCATGAAGAAGCTAATGCCTTTGTGTGCTAATCACAGAAGATTCTAGCTCCTGACTACAGTGGAAAGAACATCACCTGTTTGATAAAAAAGAACTTTGCCAAATTCCTAATTGTTCCCATGAGGAAGAAACGCTGACATGAAATAAGAAAAGTTCTTAAATGATTGTAAATAGCACGTCTGAGTCCTGGATATTTAACACATGAAAACATTAATGTATGGATATGAAATAACATTAATATAATTAAGATGCAAGTGAAACACATGTAAATAATGTGATATATATAATATGAAACAATATATGATCATATGATATATATATATAATACTAAGGAGGGACAGATTCCTGGAGATGCTCCTGACCATATAGTTTAGAGCAAGTCAGAATGGAGTTGAGCAGATAACATGATTGGATCGTTGGTCAATGAATTGTAACTATGTTGCTGCCAAGATGTTTATAAGAATGGAATTTAAACCCAAGGAGATCTACAGATATACAGATTCATATATTTAAAATGAATTATCCTGAATTATGCATTTTATTTCAAAATGGATTTAGTGTTATGTATTATAATGTGATACACATGTCAAAAAATGAAACCTTCACTTCTCCCCTTTATAATCTTGAATTTTATCTTGTCTGTCTATCTATCCATCCATTTATCTTTACTAATATCCTATATTTTCTATCTAAATAAAAATAAAGATCAAAAGGTTTAAGTCACATTCATAGGACACAGAAATAACAATATAGACTCAGATTTTGTTTAATTTTTAAATCATAGGCTTGGTTTGTGTGCATGCGTGGGAATACACATGCACACATGGCCATTATTGCTAGTTGTTGACTACTAGCCTGCCCATAGACCAGTTAATTATTCCCTCTAGCTCTGTTTCTTCCTCTGTATGATGAAGGCTGTATTGAAATAGATGATCAGTGATTTCTTTCAATCAATTTGAAATTGAAATTTGAATTTCAATAAGCAATGAAAAAAGTGGATGAGCAATTGTTGCTATTTAAGCATAAAATATATATTTAGTTTAGATCCTCTTCTTTTACAGAACGAACAATTCCTCAACCAGTAACATCAACTGACAAATATTTGTATTTTATTAGTACATGTGTATGGAGTGCATAACTTAAAGAACAGATTAAGTATGTGATATTTGTAATAAAGGAATTTCTTAAAGGAAAGATATCTTCCATATTTGTTCATGTGAACCTAAGGATTTCCTCAAGGAAACATTTTAGTGGTGGTCTCAAAGAAGAATTGAGATTGTATATAAGTTCCCAAAATTTTTTTTTTTTTTTTTTTTTTAGTTCCCAAAATTTAATAAAGACTTTTGGATATAGCTTAGCCTCCAAGTAGAATTTGGTTTAAATTATAAATAAGTCATAAAAAGAGTAACTATTAGTTAATCCCTTCAAATCTAGTCGAAAGGTGATCAAAATGGCAACTACTGTTATTCCTAATTACAATTCACCAAGTAATATTTCCCACACTAGACTGCTGATTGCTTTCTCTGTATTCTGTTGGGTGGAGAAGAGAACTGACAACCAAAAGTCACCCCATTTCTGCAAGGAAACCAGAATGGAGTTCAGAACTGCTGACTAGTCTTGCCTCGACATAATTTTTCCTAAGTTTTTCTATATATACTCCCATTGTACTGCCGTTTAACCTCTTTTACCCTTAGATTATTGAAAACTAAATATGAAGTACATGATTTAGGATTCAGTTAAAAATACTTCAGTAAACATTTCCAAAATTAACACGATTAATCTCAAGAAAGAACATCAGTAGCTAACTTTTTTCACAGTATTTAGCATTCATACTTCCATCATATCTAAAATCTTTTTTTTTCTTCAATTTTTATTTATTTATGATAGTCACAGAGAGAGAGAGAGAGAGAGAGAGAGGCAGAGACACAGGCCGAGGGAGAAGCAGGCTCCATGCACCGGGAGCCCGATGTGGGATTCGATCCGGGTCTCCAGGATCGCGCCCTGGGCCAAAGGCAGGCGCCAAACCGCTGCGCCACCCAGGGATCCCACTTCCATCATATCTAAAAGAAAGCATAATTTTAAAAAGCAAAGGAAAAAAACCTCAGAAAAAGAATTTATAAGAATCCCATAGTTTGTCTTTTTTTATTTTTTTAATATGGTATACTTTGGTATGGATGTTATCTAACTAACTATCAGTTTGTTTTTTTTTTTAAGGATTTTATTTATTTATTCATTAGAGATGCAGAGAGAGACAGAGACATAGGCAGAGGGAGAAGTAGGTCCGATAAAGGATTGGATCCCAGGACCCCAGGATCCTGCCCTGAATCAAAGGCAGATGCTCAGCTGTTGAGCCACCTGGTGTCCAGTTTGTTTATTTTTGGCATTTGCTCTGTTCAGTATTCTCTGAATTTCCTGGGTCTGCTGTCTGTCATGAATTTGGAGACATTTTCAGTCGTTGCTTCTACAAATATTTCTTCAGCTCCTACCTCTTTTTTTTCTCCTTCTGAGATTCAAATTACACTTAAGTGAGGTAGTTTGATATTGTCCCACTGCTTTAGGATGGTCTGTTTTATTTACTTATGGTTTCTTCTCTTTGTTTTTTAGTCTAAGTAATTTGTATTGATCTCTTATTTCATGTTCACTGATTCTTTCTCAGCTGTGTCGTTCTATTGATGAGTCCTTGAAAGGATTTGTTCTCTCTCTTACTGAGTTTTTCATTCTATCCTTCTGACTCTTTATTATACTTTCCATAACTCCTAAAATCATCTAACTGATTTTGCATGTGGTCCACCTTTCCTACTAGAAGCTTTAACATATAATTAGTAGCTATTTTAAATTTCCTATCTGATAATTCCAGTATCTGTTTCATATAAGAGTTAGTTTTGATGATTCAGTGGTCTCTTAGGAATGTGTCTTTTCACTGGTCCTTTATGTATTTATTTTATTTTATTT
The DNA here is from genome assembly GCF_053574225.1 of Canis aureus. Taxonomy (NCBI): domain Eukaryota; kingdom Metazoa; phylum Chordata; class Mammalia; order Carnivora; family Canidae; genus Canis; species Canis aureus. The sequence goes on along the minus strand of NC_135617.1, from coordinate 11,770,387 downwards.
TTATTATTTTTTATTTTTAAATATTTTATTAATTTATTCATGAGAGACACAGATTGAGAGAGAGAGAGAGAGAGAGAGGCTAAGACACAGGCAGAGGGAGAAGCAGGCTCCATGCAGGGAGCCAGTTGTAGGACTCGATCCCAGGACTCCAGGATCATGCCCTGAGCTGAAGGCAGGCACTCAACCACTGAGCCACCCAGGGATCCCCCTGTATTTTTTTTTTTAATTGAAAATCAAGCGTCTTATGTAGGACAGTTGAGATCATGGTAAATATATTTTATGCTTTGAAATATGCATGTCTTTCTTTCAGAAAGGATTTAACTACAGGATTTGAGTTAACCTAATTCATGGTTGGATTGGGTTTGAAATTTGATATTGCTATCGTTATCTTCAGTATGTTGCAGCCTTAAATTCTTGTAGTGATTCCTTATATTTAATGTAGAGGCTGATTTAACAAATTTTTTGTTTGTTTTGTTTTGTTTTCGGAGGTCTACCCTCAGTTTTAGGTCTTCCCTTTGTGCTAAAACATGAAGGGATTAGGCTCTAACATTTCACATTACTTGGAGACTTTTAGTATCACTCTAAGGGTAGACTCTCTTAATCTAATCAAATCTGAGTTGGAAGCATGTACCATGTTCTTGGATCTTGACGGTGGCCTTTTCCTCTCCCTCTCTTGGCTGAAATTCTGAACCTTTGACTTTTGTTGCTTTTTCCCTATGAGTAGATGGTTTTGTTTTATTTTTCTGTTTCTCTCCCTAACTGTGATGGTTTTTCAGCATCATCCTAAGGTCAACAGTGTCTGTTGTCATTCTTTCCACAGATTGAGGGTTTTGTTCCAAAGGGGAAGAGATCCCAAGGGAGTTTTGTACTGTTCCTACAGTAGCTGCTCTTTAACTCCCCCTGGCCTGTACTGTGACTGAGATTTCCTCAAAACTCATTGGACTTATCTGCAAGTGGCCAGTGAGGTTTGAGCCTGGATGAAGGTGGACACCCCCTCCCCGCCATATTTGAAAAACCCAGAGGCTTTATCTCCTCTTGTCTGTGAATTCTTGACCTCTACCGATTCACCCACTGTAGCTAAATCCAGCTGTGTTTTGACCAGGAAGGACTAAAAGCAAAACAAATTTAAAGCAAGAATTTAATTCTCCTTGTTGCAAAGAAGGAAAATGATCCCACTCCCTTTTCTTATAAATTTATGAGTTCTGTATATATTGTAATACATGCAAATCTTTTTAAAAGCTAAATAAGCCTCCTGCCACTTTTAAGACCCAGAAATGTCTTTATCAAGGACTTGAGAACAATCTTTTGGTGAATGTTATCATCAAGGAAGACAGCACTCCTGTTTCCCAGTCTCTGTAGGAGTGCTGGATCCTAACCTCAGAGGGTACCTCATCTAAGGTTCAAAACTACTTCCAGCTATAAAGATAAGAGTTTATTTTCCTTTGGGTAGGACAGATGGTCACCCTAACTACCAGATAAATTTAGGATGAACTATGTATGACAAATAGTGCTTCATGTCCTCTTATTTAAGGACAAGTCAGTTATTGTTTATCTTGAGGACATCTATATAATGAATTTTGCGTGTCTGCTTCGCTTTATACCAGTGAGTTTTCTCTCTGTTTTTGCAGATCTTAGTAAATTTCCTGTTATGCACATCACATTCTTATTTAAAACCTATGCAATGATAAAATTGTTTTCTTTCTCTCTACCTTTGTGGAGAAGTTTTCTGGGTTTGGAGAAGATCTTACTTTTAATTATATTTCCCCAACAAACCCAAGACTCATGTCTAGTCATTCCTTAAAGGCAATTGCCTTTCATAGGCTTCTGGCCAGTTGTCCTATGACCTCAATATTCAGAGAGGAATAAGAAATATCATGAAATTACTGTTTGTTTGACTTTTCTTGTAATATTGGGAACATTTTTCTTTATAATCCATACCCCAGGTCCACCCTCAGTAGTAATAGGAAGTACGCTGGTGGCTTTCAGATTCAATTAGTTGAGGAAAGAAGGAAGGAAAGTTGCTTGTTTTTTTGTTTTAAAAAACAGAGTCTCAAAAAAAAAAAAAAAAAAACAGAGTATCATTCAGTTGGCCCTAGTAAAGGATTTTATAATAAAGACCTAGAAATAGAGGGAATAGAGATTTAAAACATCTCTGGGCAGAATTCAGAATATAAAATCAGGCCTCACAGAAAGAATCCATCTTAGAGATATTGGTCTCAGGAGATAGTGAATAATCTCAAGTGACTTTAGGGAGAGGGTTTTCTTTATGGAATCCTAGCAGCAAGGATTTATTGATCATGCAACATTACTTGATTCCACTTTCAACTGTCTGTTTTTACCTCTCCTATAACTACCTGCCCCTAAACTCATATTCTACTGGCTAAAACTTTTTGTTTCTGTTTGGTCCATTCCTTGCTTATATAAATTTGGCCTACCCCTGTCCTTGAATATATGTTGTTCTGCTACTACAGTGAACAAAATAACCATCTTTATAACACATCACCAGTTCAGATTTTCAGGGGAGAAAGAATATATGATTGACACAACTGAGCACATTAGCCTGTTTAGATAGTGTTTTTCTCCATACAATATAAAAATCTACTCCACTGTTACAAATTAGCTGTTCCTAGTAAAGTTGCAGCCAAGGGAAATCTTAAGGAATCAGGGCTTGTCCTTCAACACGTGCAAATGCAGCAATATCTCACAGAACTGAACTGAGTACAGAAAACACTGCTAGCGCCTTCTAATATATACATCAAAAAAATCCATTTTAGAATTTTTTTTGCAAAAAAAGAGTGTAATTTAATCACATACAACTACTACAATCCAATCAAGAATCAGCTCATAAAAAAAAAAAAAAAAGAATCAGCTCATGTCCTTTACCTTCTCTGTACTTGCACTCAGGTTGCAAACCATTATTAGAGAAAATAACATGATCTCATATCTTGACATTCATGTCTCAAAGCAGCCATTCCGTTTTCCGACAGCAGCCCTCTATCTTACACCATGCTATTTCAAACTTCTTCAATCATCTCAGTCCTATTCATACAAATTTCCCTTTGTTTTGAAAAACTGCATTTCTTCCTTACACATAGCATGTAGACACAATCAGATGCATTACTCAACACTCGGATGCTAATACTAAAAATGTTGAATCTGAATTCATTCTCTCCTCATCCCTTCTTGTTACAGTAAGACACCATGATTAATTGATCATCAGATTTCACTTATTTTTGAACTCTGTCCATTTACTGGTTCTGATCATCTATACACATTTGAATTTTTTCCACTAACAAGGAAATTTTCACTTGACCATCTGGCGTCCCCGGCAGTACATTGTCTCCATGACTTCTTTCCTACATGTATAGATAACTTTCTGAAAGATTTAGCTTTCAATCCTTGATGTGCATAATTCCTTCTTACCTCAACCCTCTGTCATTTGGGCACTTCCCAGAGGAATATGTCTCATCAAGATTACCACTATCTTACTTTTGACTAAATCCAATGGGTACATCTATGCTATTTAAACTTTAAACTCTCAAATGGTCTGTTTGATACCATTGGGCACATTTTTATTTTTGAATATAGCTTTTCTCTCAATTTTTGGATATCATTTCCAGTCTCTTTTGAGAATTTCCTTTCTATACATGTTCCTTATAATTATGTATTTTCCAAGAATCTGCCCTAGAATTTAATCATTGATCTAAACACATTTCATGAGAAATCTCATCTATAACTTTACCCTTAATGACATAGTCTGATTTTCAAGATAATATCCATTTTGGTTTTTTTTTTTTTTTCTGGCATTTACAGCTCATGGAACTCCATATTGCATAGCTCTTTTAGGATGTCCTATCAGCTGTTGCTACTGAATATGTCCATACCCAAGCTTTGAATATTTTCCCTCAATATCATTCTTCTCTTTCCAAATGTAATGAATGATACTTCTATTTTTATAGTATGGTTTGACATACAAACATGCAAATACAGCTATGTATATATTTTATATGCTTCATATATTTTATTGCAAAAACACATAATTCCTTTTGTTAAACATTCATATAACAGACTCTATGAATTTAAGATCCTTTCCAAATATGAAACTAAGATGGTGGAGTAATAGGAAAACCCTTTGCGTCATCCCTGGAACACAGCTAGATAACTATAAACTAATTCTGAATACTCAAGAAATCAATTTGAGCACTGACAGATGAAACTGCACAATTAGGGAGAGGAGGCCACTTCGTGGAAATTAGGAGGTGTGGAGACATGGTTTGTAGGAGAAACAGATTGTGGGTGCTGCAAAGGAGAGTAAGTCCTGGACATGGATTAATGAGAGAGAGAGAGAGAGAGAGAGAGAGAGAGAGAAAGAAAGTATACAGGGGGTCATACAAGGAAAAAACTTTCCCAAACCCATCGATTTGGAAAAAATAGAAGGGCTGATTTTTGTGAGTTTTTTTTTTTAAATTTTTATTTATTTATGATAGTCACAGAGAGAGAGAGAGGCAAAGACACAGGCAGAGGGAGAAGCAGGCTCCATGCACCGGGAGCCCGATGTGGGATTCGATCCTAGGTCTCCAGGATCACGCCCTGGGCCAAAGACAGGCGCTAAACCGCTGTGCCACCCAGGGATCCCCTGACTTTTGTGAGTTTTAAACCAGGATGGCTCAAAGATGAGTTTTAGAGGTCCACTGTTTTGCTGTGAAGCCCTGATGGTGCTGTAATGTTTCTGTGGAGAAGGTGGGTATTTAGCCCTAGGGGGCAGATCCCCAGGGGCACACTGGCAGAGATGATTTCCCCTTCTTGGAACACATCTGGGAGAGGTGGCATTGCCTCTCTGGGGAAAAAGGAGCCAACAGGCACCATTTTACTCTCTTGTCCCTTAGCACAGGTGCAGAGACACCTGCTGAGAGTGGCTAGCCTGGGTACTGGCCCTTTGCTATGCTTTACTACAAATCCCATGCTCCTGTACTTTGATGTGATTGCCCTTCTGGATCAAACTTGCACTGGTCTCAGTACAGAGACACCCTCCCCCAGAGGACCAGCATGGGTCCCTGCTATGCCAGGTCTCTAAAGTTTGAAATTTTAAAACTCAGCAGGCCTGGCTGGGAAAGAGCCCAAGATGCACTGTGTTGCTCCAGGTGGGCAGGTGACCTGGGTACAGTATAAAGGCAATGATCTGAAGGATGCCTGGAATGCATGAGGGGAGATTGTTCATTCATCCAGAGGCTTCTCAGACAGCTATGTGTGCAAACTCCCCTCTCTGAGGACTAGGGAGCTGGCTACTGCCATTTCCCTCCCATGTCTCTTAGCACAAACAAACTTCAGTAAACAGCATCTATGGTGCTTACACCAAGCCCCATCCCCCTGTGCTCTGCTGGTACTATTTTTCTCAGATAAATGTGCTTTAGGGCCAGCACAGGGAACCCTTCCCCCAGAAGATCAGCACAAACTCTTTGCATGCACCACACCTACTGACCATAGACTTCTACAAAGCTTCAACTCCAGTGGAAATAACATCAAGTGTCTTTTTACAGACTAGAGCACACCTAGTTAAAACTCACCACACTCTGGCCAACATCCAAACACTTGCCACTGCAAGCAAGGAGAAACTCTGCAGAGGACTGACCTGAGGAATAGAGCAGCTAACACACAGCAACAGAGTGCACAGAGTACACACCAGAGATACTTCTTGAAGGGCTAGGCCTTGGGTGGTATAGGACCTCTTTTTCATAAACCCATTACTTTCAGGAACAGGAAACATAACAGGCTTTCCTAACACAGGGAAGACAGAGACCTATACAAAATGCCAAGATAGAGTGATTCATTCAAAAAGAACAACGAAAAGTCATGGCCAGAGATCCAATTGAAACAGATATAAGGAACATGCCTGATCCAGAATTTAAAGCAACAATCATAAGGGTACTAGGTGGGCTTCAGAAAAGCATGACAAAAAAAAAAAAAGAAAAGAAAAGCATGACAGACATTAGGGAGACCCTTAGTACAGAGATAAAAGAAATAAAAACCAATCAAGCCAAAATGAAAAATATAATATCGAGATTCAACGATGTAATGAGCATAAGGATGGAAAGAGCAGAGAAATGAATATGTGATATAGAAGATAGAATTATGGACAATAGGGGTACCTGGATGTCTCAGTTAGTCAAACATCCAACTCTTCATTTTGGCTCAGGTTATGATGTAGGGTTGTGAGATGGAGCCCCATCTTGGGCTCCACCCTGGGTGTGGAGGCTGCTTAAGATTCTCTCTCTCACATTCTCTCAGCCCCTAATATCCTCCTGCTCACTCTTTCCTTCTCTCTCTCTCTCTCAAAAAAAAAAAAAAAAAAAAAAGTAGAAAATAGTGAAGCTGCACAAAACTCCCAACAAAAAAAAGTCCAGAGCTAGATGGCTTCACAGGGGAATTCCACTAAACATTTAAAGAATTATATCAACTCAAACTATTCCGAAATATAGAAATGGGAGGAAAACTGACAAACTCATTCTATGAGGCCAGCATTACTCTGATTCCAGAACCAGACAAAGACTTTACTTAAAAAGATAGTCGTACCTGCCAGTAGGAAAGACTAAGAAATCCAGTTTATCCGTCATTGTAAAATTTGGTTTGTTATATGTTGGCCTAAAACAGAATAGTTCTTTCACATGAGTCTGTATATTTATTTATTTATAAGTGGACTTATAAATTTTCCCAGCATAATTATATAAAGTAAAAATTGCATGCATTGAAGTACAATGTCTTTTAATATATGTAATACATTGTAAAATGATTACCAAAATCAGGCTGATTAACATATCCATTACCTTACATACAATAATTTTTGAGGTAAGGTCACTTAAGATCAACTGTCTTATCAAATTTGAAGTATACAATAGAATATTATTAATTATAGTCACCCTACTGTATAGATTTCCAGAACTTATTCATCCTGCATTACTGAGTATTTGTGATCTTTGAGTAACATTTCTCCATTTCTTCCACTAACCAGTCTGTGACATTCCTTATTCACCTACTTAAAATATCAATAGTAATCTTCAAGAAAATGATGTTCCTAGGAAAAGAAAACTGTTAGGAACTGAAGGTTCATGTCCCCCCAATTTTTATATATTTTATGTATTGCAACTCCCAAGGTAATGTTACTAGGAGTTGAGGGCTTTGGGACATTTGTAAGATTAGAAGAGGTCTAAGAGATATTTTCATTGAAAAAATCTTTAACTCTTTTGTAGCTATTGCATGTGTAACAACACATTTTTATCTACAGTACTGTGTCATTAAAGCAATCTCAATTTTGTAGTATCTGCAAATCTTAAATTCAAATGAGAGGTACAGGTTAATTCAATTTTTTTTCCAGAGCCATTATGACATGAAACATGATTTTGAAACATATTTATTTTGCATTATATATAGTACATTTGACTGGAGTAAAATTGTACTGAACAGAAATCTGAAGGCAAATTATTTATGTTAATCTGAATAAATTTTGCACTATTAATTCCCTAATTACAATGTCACACCAAAAGCACCAGGTAACACAATTTCCTTGACAATGCTGCTTTTAGGTGGGGTGTTGCTATTCAATGGATATAAAGTTTCAGTTACGCAAAATGAGTAAATTTTAAAGATCTGCTATAAAACATAGTACCTGTTAACTAAACTGCTTTATGCGCTTAAAAACTCATTTAAAGAGTAGATCTCACATTAGTTGTTTTTACCATAACAAACAAACAAAAAAATGGTAACTAAATAAAATGGAAAAAATCATAAAGAGCATTGGACTTTTTGAGAGAAATTATGTAAGAGAGAAAAATTAAAGAAAGAGCTATTAAAGGAGTGCCTGAGTGGCTCAGTTGGTTAACCATCTGCCTTAAGCTCAGGTCATGATTTCAGTGTCCTGGGATCCAGCCCCAAGGCTGGCTCTCTGGTCAGCAAGGAATCTGCTTCTCCCATTCCCTCTGTCTCCACCCCACTAGTGCTCTCCCTTGCACTCTCACGCTCACTCTCACTCTCTCAAATGGATAAATAAAAAAAAAAAAATCTTTTTTAAAAAAGGGCTATTAAAAATGAAAGCAAGCAAGCAAGCAAGCAAGGGCTGCTATTGGTGTTTACTTATCTTATCATTTATCATTTAGTGTCTTCCTATCATTAAAGCCCCTGGGCCTCCAGAGATGCTGTTTAGACAGAAATTCTCTACAGTTAACTGTTATTTGCAAAGTATTGCTCTTTTACATTCACATAGAAGAATTACACATTGGATTGACTTTTTTGGATTCTTATATTAAAATAATAGATAAATAATAGTTAAAATTAAAATAAGAAATGCTATTTAGCTTTGCTAATTGTTTAACTTTTTAACCTATATAGTGGTTATAGTAGTTTTATGTAGTAGTTGCTTACAATGGGGACCTTAATATGCAAAAAAGCGTGAATATTCTAAATATGATTTAATAAAATACTACTACTTAAGGGCAGAGACAAGCATTGTATATTTTTATGGTTATAACACAAATACTATCAGTTTAAGTGATTATAAATATATGTGTATGTAATAGTAACCTCAAATATATTGCTTTTTTAATATTCCAAAATAGAAAAAAAATCACTTGATAAATAATTGTTGGATTAGATGCAATAATATTTTCTACTATTGTATACCTCTGATGTGAAACTGAATAAAATGGGTTTTCTTTTAATGAGTTAAAAAGCATTTTGATTTTCATGCTGTAGCCCATGGCATAGCTGAATTAAATTATTTCCTAGGAGCAACTACCCATCTGAATTTATCTGGAAAAAGCATCACTTTCTTCTGAAGAAATAAGAACTGGATTAATTTCTCCAGAGATTTTCATATTATAATATCATTTACAATGTAAGAATATAATACAGACTCACCTGAAGAAAAGGGTTTAGGCTTATTCAAGTTATTTAATTCTATAAGAATTTAGGGAGTGCTTACTGCTACAAACTACTACTTGTGAACAAGACTGGACTAAGATACTCTCTGAAGAGTATCCTCAGGGGTACCTGGGGGGCTCAGTGTTTGAGCATCTGCTTTTGACTCAGGTCATGATCCTGGGGTCCTGGGATCCAATCCCACTTTGGGGTCCCTGCAGGGAGCCTGTTTCTCCCTCTGCTTGTGTCTCTACTTCTCTCTCTATGTCTTAAATAAATAAACAAACAAATAAATAAATAAATCTTTAAAAAATAGTATACTCAAATCTTCAAAATACTAGTTACGTCAAAGGAACAATTTATTTTCCAATATAAAGGTGTTTCCCTCATTCTGAAGAGACAACAAATCTCCAATATGCAGAAATACTAAACAAATAACTAGAACTTCAAATTCTTTATTATCAAATGCAGATGAAAATGTCAAGAAGCAAGTAATAATAATCAAACTATAGTTATATTCATTAGTGTTGATCAGTTCAAGACAATAAGGGTCATAAAAATATTATAGTCATTTCCAGAAATGAAAGGAGGAAAGGACTGCTTAAATAGATTTCTCTGGAATAATTTTTTACTAGCTCGAATATTCTGTATTCTATACTTTATATATGTTATTCCTAATTATTAGATTTTTTTATGACTTTATTAGTATAACATAAAGACATTTTAGGGCTTCCATTAGGCTTTAGAGACACAGTAAATTTTTAAAATAACAAAAGGAAATCAAGACTAAGAATTTATTACTTAGAATTCTTCAAAGCAATTTCAATATATAGTTCACAAATTTGATATCAAAAGCATAGTTATCTCATAGTAATTTGAACTATTGAAGCCCACTTCAATTTTTGGTGTATTTTTAAAGACTTTTTGTTATAAATGATACGGTCATTTTAAACTCATATATGTAAAAATTAGAAACAAAAACTCAAATTTAAATTTTTGTAAATATCTTCAAAGTATCTAATCTATATATCCTAAATAATCATAAATTTGTTTCTGCTGTATCTCTTTCAGTAATAATATTATGTCTTTAAAAATTCAGAAATATATACTTGTATTTTAAAAAGGAAAGAAATGTAAGACTTAAAGTGAAATTGATTACACTAATTTTCTTTATAATAGGTAAGAATATCTAACATAATTAAGTAATAGAAATAATTTTAAAATAGCGATAAGGTTGATTATGTTAAACGTTAAAGATTTCTTTATCCAAAAACATCATTCAATATCATTAAGATATTGAAAAGGTAAGCCATTGAACAGGAAAGATATCTGCAATACATACAATCATTGCGTCCTAAAAATATAAAGGACCCTCAAAAAAACACTAAAAAATTCATACTACTAGAAAATGATCCAAAGACTAGAACTGGAATATCGCAGCAAAAATATTGAAATACTCAATATACATTGAGAAAGATACTCAAGACTCATTATTCATCAGAAAAGTGCCAATTGAAAGCATAGTAACATATCACTACACATTTCTTATAATGCTCAAAGGTGTAAAGACTGGCAGTACCAAGTATTGGCAAGGATGTGGAGCACCTAGATGCTCATGTTCTTCTGAGGCAATTGGTACAATTACTGTGAGAAGCTTTTTCAACAATAAGAGGGTATGTATATTTGCACTCAGTAATTTCACTGTTGTGTATATACGCAATAGATGTATTCATATAATAAACATTAAAAACATGCAATAAAAAACATACAATAAGATATTTATGGCAACTATAATCATAATAGCTCCAAAGTGGAGAAAATTTTATCTTCAACGGTAGTAACGTTGGCTAATAAACTTTGGTATATTTTAATAAAAGAGTAACATATGGAAATCAAAATGGTCAGGCACTTAAAGAAACCTAACACTATGTAAAAGTAGCCAGACACAGAAGAACATTTACTGTATGTTCCTTTTTTAAAAAGATTTTATTTATTTATTAGAGAAAAAGTATAAGCAGGAGGAAGGGCAGAGAGAGAAGGAGACTACTGAGCAGAGAGCCTGATGTGGGGTTGGATCCCAGGACCCAGGAAAGGATTTATCTTGAGGTTATTATTGATAAAATAGTGATGTTCACTTTGTGCTAATTCATAAATCATTGAATCCATAATTTGCATACATATTTACGTGCATAGCTTTAAAAACCCAATACAATATTTATTAATATAATTATAAATAAAATCATCAGATTACCTTGTTAGTTATAGAAAATAGATATTAACTACTAGTTTAAAATATTGAATATTTCTCCCAATTTAACTCAGTATTACAGATTTAGCAGAAATAGATCTATAAATTAAAATTAATAAAGGCTTCAAAAAATTGAAGAAATGTGTAAGCAATATTGTCAAAATGTTCATAATAAGGGATATTTCTATCTATTTTACATCCTTAAATTTGGCTGTCAAGTATTTGCCCCAAGTTGAACCAGTTATAAAAGATTTCAGGGGGGATCTAGGTGAAGTAAATTTATATCCTTCATACAATGGCTTATTTTTATTGCATTTCTCAATAGAGATTCTAAAAATTATATTCAGGCCAAATACTCTTTCAATAAAGAAATCTTAATAACCAGCAACACATTGCTCTGCTTTCTAAGTAGTCCCTAGCATCCAACATACATTATACTTTCAAATTAATGCAATATTATGACAAGATTACTTTAAAATTACTTGTGGGATCATCAGAGTTAAACATCAGTTTGTCACATGAAGCACTATATTTCTTCTCTGGTAAATGCAATTTGTTCTAAAATTAAGCAACCCTTGACATATCTTCATCAAGTAAAGATCAAATCTTCCTCTTCCTCTTTTTCTTCTTCTCCTCCTCCTTTTTTTACTTTTTTCCTCCTCCTCCTCCTCCTCTCTTCCTCCCTTCCTCCTCTTTCTCTTTCTTCTTTTTAAAATATAAACACCTGTCTTAGATGTATCATTTATCAATAATTAAAATCCTTTAGTTTGAAGCAAAATATGTCTTATATTTTTAAAAACACTGTATTGGGGTATATTGACATATAAAAAGCTGTACATACTTAATTTATAGAACCTAATGAGTTTCGAGATAAATATACACCCATGAAACAAACCATCACCACAATCTATGCCAAAAACAAAACCATCCCCTCCAAAAGTTTCCTTCCATTTTTAAAAAATAATTAATTTTGTGTGTCTTAGGAACACTTAATATTTGATCTGCCCTTTTAGCAAGATTTTGTGTTAACAACACTGTGTTAACAACACAGTATTGATAACTACAAGCTACTACACTGTATAGCAGACCTCTAGGACTAATTCACCTTGTATAAACAAAGCTTTTTACACATTGACTAAAACTTTTACATTTCTCACTCTCCTGCCCCTGGAAATCACCATTCTACTCTCTGCTTCTATGACTTTGACTATTTTAGATTCTTCATGTAAGTGGTATCGTGTAGTATCTGTCATTTTGCATCTGACCTATTTCACTTAGTATAATGTCCTCCAGGTTCATCTATGTTGTTGCAAATGGCAGGATTTCCTTCTTGTTAAAGACTGAATATTCAATTGTATGTATATACCACATTTTCTTAAATATGACGATAAACTGAGAAGGAAAAATACAATTCATAGGTGCTTCAACTGGGTAGAGGGATATTTCTTTACTTACAAATTTTAAAGAAAATCTTGTGACCTCTCTAGGAATAATTTCTTAATTGGTCATAGAAGATGAATTCTACTCTCCTCCACAAAAATATGAATTTTAATTTATAAAGTATTTTGATAGGGAGTATTTCAAAATATTCAAGATATGGGAGCATATTATATTGATTCCCTTTGCAATGACTCAGATACTACTTGAATGGCAATGGAATAAATCAAGGTGTTTTGGAATTCCCCACCCCATCCAGACCTTACTGTCACCTAAATGAAAAAAATCATGTTTTGACTTATATTATTTAATTGTTTTTCTTTAAATGTTGAAACTTTGGCAAATTATAAAATGTACACACACTATACATGTTAAATCATATATTCATAAAACAAAATTTGGAAACACAATTTTCATCCACGCATCTTTAGAAATAATCACATATACTTTTGTATATATGTATATCATGGATATACATAGATGCTATGCAGTAATACTGGAATAATAATCAAAGGAAATCATATAACAATTATTAAAAAATCACATTATTACATGTTTGATAGAAATGCTTTTTCATATTCTTTTTTACAGGGAAAAAATTTTGTTCTGTAAATCAAGCAAATTCTGAAGAACTACTAAAGATTCTTCTTTCTTAAGAGTTTGGTTACCTGGAAATGCAATAAATTCAATTAGCTTGTAGATATAGAAATAACACTCCTCTTTAAGAGCAATGAAAAGAACACCATTTAATTAGAAAGTATCTAAAGTTCTCATATAGAAATATCCTTTTCTATCACTCAGGAAATATGTATTGGGTGACTGGTATGTTCCAGGCACATGACACATGCATGGAATATACTAGAGATGCATTGGTGCTCATACTCTAGTGAGGAGAACTTTACTCTAGTAGAGGAGAACTCTACTCCTAGTAGTAGTGCTCTAATTGTATAATGAAGAGACTGACACAGTGGAATTGCAATACTTAAGATATTGGCAAGAGAGCAGTGAAATTATAAACTATCCGATAAGCCAACTCAAAAAGGATATAAAATGAGAGTGATAATGAATGATTTTTTTTAGAAAAAGATCAAAGCTGTTGAGATTAAACAACAATTAGGGTTATGATCAGTAAATACTTTAAAAGGATATGAAATTGTGGTCACACAGTGAGAAGTAAGTAATTTTCTATATGACAATGGAGTTGAGTGACTAAAGTAAAGTGAAGGCACACATCCATTAAAATGAAAAGAAGAATGATATTTTGAAGTGGTTAGTGAGTAGTCAGCATGCAAATTAACAAAATACAGGATAAATGCACAAATTGGTCAAAAATTCCTGGAGGAATCTAGGTTTCACTCAAGGACTGGAAATATAAGAAATATTCAGTGAAAGGAACGATGATACGACGGAGTTTTCCAGAATAGTGTGTTTTCCAGAACATAGAATTTTCAGAGCTAAACTGGGCACGTCCTAGGCAAGCAGGATACATTGGCTATCTTAAATGAAAGTCAAGGGCTACAAGTATAGGAAATATTGGTGAAGAGATTGATGGAATTTGCATATGATGAATTGGATACTGGAAGGTTGGAGAGAAAGGAGGATAGAGTTTGTTAGGGAAAAGTAGAGATAAGCAGAGGCCAAATCATAAAAGCGACTTTATGGCATGCCAATCAGTTCAAATGGAGGCATTCTTATTCTTGTTAGGAAAGAAAGAAAGAAAGAAAGAAAGAAAGAAAGAAAGAAAGAAAGAAAGAAAGAAAGAAGAAAGAAAGGAAAGAAAGAAAGAAGAAAGAAAGAAAAGAAAGAAAAGAAGAAAGAAAGAGAGAGAGAAAGAAAGAAAGAAAGAAGAAAGAAAGAAAGAAAGAAAGAAAGAAAGAAAGAAAGAAAGAAAGAAAGGACCATTCCGAAATCTTTGAAATAATGAATAAAATAATAAAAGGTTTATGTAAATTTCATATAACAGTGTAGGATATAAACTATATCCTACTGACAAAATTCTGTTCTTACCTCTTGCAACCCTCCCTTACTGGCCAAGATAAAAGTGGTGGAATTTAGGATGTGTACTTTAAATTCCAAAGCTCTCCTGGTGATCCCTAGGGCCAAAAACACACCTGCTGGGAAATTCTGTGTTGAATTCTCCTGAAGCAAGATTCCTCACATAGATTCTAGATCCTAGTGGTTCAATTTAGAAATAAGCAAGGCCATGTGTGAATAAGGACCTGAGGAGCTTGTACCCCTGTATCTCTCTGCCACTCACTACTTGCCTGCACTCTACTTCTCTTGCTTTACTGTATCTTTGTTTTTAAGTAAAAGCCTTACTTGAATATGCTCCGTGGAATCTTGTGAATTCGCTGAAATATTTGAAGTGGTGAAATCTTTATACTCACTATATGAAAAACAAATTATATTTTCACGATATGCTTTATATTTATATGTAACTCCTATACATTTTATGTTGGGTTTCACTCATAAAGCTCCTACTTCCCAGACATGAAGGAGAAAAAACAGAGGGGAAGAAGTGTTAGAGTTATTATTTATTGGTGATATTTCACAATTACATTCCTTATTCTAAATAGTTGATAAATTTTCTAAAAAATTATCCTTAATCCCTATTCTCCCTAAAAATATCTTGAGTTAATTATCATATTATTATATTATCATAAGTCATCAATGCTAGTAACATGGAGTGATCCCAAAATACATATTATACTGAGGACAGAGTTAGTAGAGGGAGTATTTTATTTTTATTTTATTTTATTTTTTTAAATATTTTATTCATTTGTTTGAGAGACAAAGAGAGCGAGGCAGAGACACAGAAAGAGATAGAAGCAGGCTCTATGCAGGGAGCCTGATGTGGGACTTGATTCCAGGACCACAGGATCACGCCCTGGGACGAAGGCAGGCGCTCAACCACTGAGCCACCCAGGCATCCCAAGGGAGTGTTTGAAAGACAAGACTTCTGTGTTTTCTTTTATGAAGGGTAGATACTTTGCTGACAAATTAAATAGCCTATGTAATATGTAATTTCATTATTGGATATTAAAATTTTATTTATTAAATATTAATGACTCAATAAGTATTTCATACCTCTTACAAATAAAGTTTAAATAATTAGGGTTTTATTAATATTAAGGAATTACATGCGTATTGCACTTCAGAATAATGATTATTATTATTTTAAACATAAAACATTGTTATATGAACAGTGGGATACCATTAAAGTAAATTAAGGTATAGAAAGACACAGTGAACCTTGTGTTTTGGAAATATTTCATTGGCTAAAATAAGGAGAATGAATAGAAGGGGCATAGACCTGAAATCAGAGACAATGAATTAGAGTTAATGGGGCAAGAAATCAGGGTGAGACTTAATACGACCTAATGTGGAAGAATTTACAGAAAATAGAGAAATACTATGTTGAGGGAGAAATCTGAAAACATGAGTAAAGTAAAGAAGGACTGCTGGGAACACACGAATGAACTTTATCTCTTTATAATTTTACAAAAGTCTAACTCAACTAATTAAAGTCTAGAGCAGAGTTTGGCAAACTAAAGCCTGCAAGTTGGCCACTTGTTCTTATAAATAAAATTTTATTGGAAAGCAGCCACACCCATTGGTTTATGTGATGTCTAAGGCTACTTTTTACACAAAGGCAGAGTTGAGTAGTTGAGACAAAGACCAAGACATATGTAAAACATAAAATACTTACTGTGTGGCCCTTTACAGAGAATAGTTAGTAAAGGTAAAATACTTTAATTTCTGGAAATATTTTGTGATGTTTCAAAATATTTTGATTTATATATTAGCATCTTCTAAATCCTATACGTATAAAGGTAATGTGAACTAAGGGATTTTTATCTTTATTTTTATTTTTTTATTTATTTATTTTTTAATAAATTTATTTTTATTGGTGTTCAATTTGCCAACATACAGAATAACACCCAGTGCTCATCCCATCAAGTGCCCCCCTCAGTGCCCATCACCCATTCACCCCCACTCCCTGCCCTCCTCCCCTTCCACCAACCCTAGTTCGTTTCCCAGAGTCAGGAGTCTTCATGTTCTGTCTCCCTTTCTGATATTTCCCACCCATTCCTTCTCCCTTCTAAGGGATTTTTAAAAATTGAACAAATGGAGAAGTAATATTTCTAGTCTGAATTATGCAGCACTTTAAGTAACTTTTCTCACAACACTGGCATTATTGCATTGTAAAAAGTAATAAGAATTGTAATTTCTTTTTCAAACTAATTTTACACAGTATTCCCAGTTAAGTCTAAACTTCACCTCATTTACATATGATTAGCTGGAAGTTTAAATGGATATAACTTTGAAAAAATTTATCAAAGAACACATCAAATAATAGTTTTAGTAGTTAACAATGATTTTATAACTATGACACTAATTGAGTTTTATAAAGTTCTTCAGACATTTATAAAATTACAGGAAATGCATTAAAATACATAAATACTAAAAGAATTTGGGCTCAATGGAATAAGAGTTGAACTTTCCAATTAATTGTCTGCCAAGCCCTTTTATCTTCCAATCAAATGAAAGGGTAAAACTAAACCCTATCAAGGAATGCGAAAGAAAAGGAAAAGTCATTTTGATAATGTTATTAACCTAAATGGATAATCTACAGTTTTAATCATTGCCAACTGTTTTTTATTGATTCTGAAAACTAAAGACTATCCTAATTCCCACTCTGGCCTATCCATTAGGTTGTCAAATTGATAAAACCTTAGACGTGTTTGATTAACAGAAATTTTTTCTAAAAATTGTTTTAAAATCATTTTTATTGAGAAATGTAACAAATGCTTAAGTGCTGCATATAATAGAGATATATAGTTTAAAGAGAAATAAAACGAATCCTTGTATTGATGCTTTCTAACTTAAGAGACATTAACAGTGTTACTAGCACCCAAATATTAACTCACCTACTTCTTTCTCCATTGTATGAAATATTCTTTTAGATCCTTTAAAGGATTTGCCAAATAAGTACCAATATTTATTTTTCCATGTTTTAAATATCTTTAAAAAACAATTTTTACATTTCTGAGCTATTTTTTGCTCAATATTTGCTTTGAGCTTCATCCATTTTGATGAGTGTAATTGTAGTTCATTAATTTTCAATGCAAATAAAATTCATTTGTATTATTACAATTAATTTATATTTATCCACTCTACAGTTGTAGAACATTTACATTTACATTTCATTTTTTATAAAGATTTATGAACCAATCTGTGAATAGTCTTACACATGCCTCCTGGTACAAAGCACAAGAATCTCTCTCTAGATTAAGTTCCTAAAAACATAATTTCTGTGTTATAGGGTATATGCATGTTGACTTTTCAAATGACTGGACCACCAGTAGCATATGTGAGTGCCTCTCACTTGGCATCCTCACCTACACATTTGATAATGTTTCTTAAAATTTGTGGCTTAATTTGTGATTGTTGAATATTTATTTATTTTCCACAATTATTCTTTTTATTTTTAATTTAGCTCTTCTTTCTCCAGTTTTCTAAAGTAGGGGCTTAATTTGTTGATTTGAGATCTTTTCCTTTCTACTACATGTATTTATCACAATCAGTTTATCTTGAGGCCTTTTTCTTGAATGATGGGTTATTTTATAACGCATTTCTGAGTGTCAACATATGGGTTTTTTTCAGGTACCTTCAGTTTATTTGTTTCTAGTTCAATCCTGTTGCATTTTGGGATCATAGTTTGTATGATTTCTGAAACTGTAAATTCAAGTAAGGTCTGTTTTATGGTTGAGGATATTATTTATCATCACAAATGTCTGATGTGCCCTTCTAAAGAACTGGAATGTTGCCACTGTTAGATGGAGTATTCTATACATATGAATCAGAAAAGTTGACTGATTGTGATGTTCAGTTCAACTACATTCTTATTGATTTTCTACCAATTTTCTCTCTCAATTACTGACAGAGGGATATTATAGTCTCCAGTTCTAGTAGTGGATTTGCTTATTCTTATTTTCAGGTCTGTCAGGTTTTGCTTGATTTATTTTGTCACTAGTCACATCTTGTTAGATGCGAATTTAAAATTGTTATGGCTTTTGGAAAACTGACTTATGTTTAATTAGGTAATGACCCTCGTTATCACTGATAATTTTCCTTATCTGAAGGTCTGCTGTGCCTGAAATTAATATAGACTCTTGATCTTCCTTTTTATTGATGGAATATCTTTCTCCATTCTTCTACCTTTAACTTATTTGAGTCTTTGTACTTAAAGTCGGTGCTATGAAGACATCATATAATTAGGGGTCTTTTAAATTTAATCTGACATTCTATGTCTTGCAAGTAGTTGGTTTAGATCACTCACATTAAAGTGCTCATTGACATATTGGGTTAAAATCTACTCTTTGTAACTGGTTTCTATGGTGCATTTATTCTTTGATTCTATCCCCATGCCCCTCCCCCCATCTTTATGTCTTCTCTGTTTTTTTTTTTTTTATTTTTTGAAAGGGATAGCATGCACAAGCTGGTGGGGATGGGCAGAGAAAGAGAAGAGAGAGAATCTTAAGCAGGCTCCACACCTTGACTGGAGCCCAAGGTGGGGCTCAATCTCACAACCCTGAGATCATGACCTGGGCAGAAATCAAGTCAGATGCTTAACCAACTGAGCCAGTCATTGAGGAGCCCCTCTTCTCTGCTTTTAATTTAACTTTCAATGATGTCATTTTCCCTTTTTGTAGGTGTTCTAGGATTTACAATATACATTTTAAAATAATCTGAGTCCACTTTGACAACATAGCACTTTATGTGTAGAACACAAACAAGATGGCAGAGTATTCCCGTTTCTTCTCTCTTGTTCCTCTCTTTTAACATTTCTTGTGGAATATGTCTGCTAGCAATGAATTCCCCCAGCTTTCTGTTTTCTGAGAAATTCTTTTTTTCCCCCCTGCTTTTAAGGCTGTCTTGCAGCTTTTGGTGAAAGTTGGACATGTTGTATCTTATAATTAATATTAAACTAAACAGGGCTTTACTGGAAGATAAGTATTAATCTGAAGAGGAGTTGGAATATATTTCATGCTTGTTGCAGTTGTAGGTGCCAGAGGATTCAGATTCCTTTACTGTCCTTGTTTTTGTCTCCTTACTTGGTTTTCAGGCTCCCTTTTGTAGTCTTAGAATCTGTGTCTTACAACTTTTACAGCTTTTAGACCACTTTCATACTGTTATTGCCCCAGTGTTGACATGTCTTATGGGAGGTGCATCCTTCTAAAATCTGATAATTCTCAATCTACTCATGAGACTTTGCTTCAGGCTGTGACCCTCACAATTGTTTATGCTCCTTTTCCAAGGGTTCTCTCCTTCACTGCCCTCTATTCCTTTCCCTTACAATTTTATTTTCAATTTATTTTCTCCAACTCTTGTCTTTTGTTAACTAAGTATTTTTCCTACTTAGGTTGAGACTAGAAGGCAGGTGTGGTATGAAATGGGGAAGAATCATATTTTCTAACTGGGATAATGTGTCAAAATTACTTTCTGGTCTGTTTTTTTTCCCTAGATACTGGGTCTTTGCAATAAGAGTGGGTTCTATGATGCCTACCCCTGCCAAGACTATGAGGAAATCTTTCTCAGATCCTCATCATAATAATTTATTTGGTTACTGGATGGAAAGTGACAGAAGTCCCCTAATACTGAAGCTACCAGCAGTGATCCACTCTTATCATAGTCTAAACTCAGCCTCTAGCCATTCATGAAAATTACCATTCAAATGTACCTACCAATTTATGGTGTTTAGTGGCTTTCATTTTGTTTTGATAGATTTTAGCTGAAACTGGATTTACTTATCTCTCCAGATTTGGAGGTGGTAGTTTGTCCTATGACCATTGTATGATGAGTCCAGAGAAAAGGCCTTTGATTTTTAGTTTAATCATCTTCTTGCTGTAAGGATAAGAGTAGCAAGTTTCTAGACCTTTACATATCTGAGCTTAAATAGAAAGTCTCCAGTTTTTATTTTGAAACTTTGTGAATATCTTTAATTTTTTTCCTTGCTTGATACCTAGGTTTGGTGTCTGTTTTGTTAACCTATTTAAACACTGCATCTTAAATATGATTAAAGCAAATTTATCTTTATTGATATGAAGAGTAATTTGGCCTTAGTTCAGATATTGTTTTATATTTTATTTAAATATACATAATTTTATGTACATTTTGTTCCCTTTCTTTAAAAAAAAAGATTTTATTTATTTATTCATGAGAGACACAGAGAGAGAGGTAGAGACACAGAGGGAGAAACAGGCTCCCTGTGGAGAGCCCAATGTGGGACTCATCCTAGGACCCTGGATCACATCCTGAGCCGGAGGCAGAAGCTCAACTGCTGAGCCACCCAGGCATCCTTTGTTCCCTTTCTTAATCTCTTTGTATAGTGTGTGTGTGTGTGTGTGTGTGTTTGTGTGTGTCAGTGTGTGTCTAGCTTTAGTATTTGCTGTTGATTCTCTACTGTAAATAATAATGTTAATAACCTCTTCTTGTTCTTCCCTTTGCTCCCATCAGCATCCAATTGAAGTAATACATTTTTTTTCACTTTCAGAAAATAGTTATTAAAAAAATCTGGAATCTTATTCTACTTTCATTTGTTCTTCCTTTTTTCTTGAATTTTTAAAATTATTTTTTTCATCATTACTAGGTCAAAGTCTGTAAGCATTACATAATCTATAATCCCCTACATCTACAATTTACAGTTAGTTCTATGGGTACATTTAGGCATATTCACTGTGCACTACTAGTAAATGTGTTCAGACTTTTCTAGTCATTTTGTCCATCTGAAGGCCATACTTTAGTTGTTTCTTCAGGAAGGCCTCAAGGAAACAATATTCTCTGCACTCTTGCAGACAAAACAACTTTTCTTCAGAATTGAATTTGAGGGTCAGTTTCGCTTGATATAAAATCCTGGCCTCACACTGTCTTTTGTTTAGTATTAATTAATTTATTTATTTATTTATTGTATATTTTTTATTGGAGTTCGATTTGCCAACATATAGCATATCACCCAGTGCTCATCCTGTCAAGTCCCCCCCTCAGTGCCTGTCATCCAGTCACCCAACCCCCTGCCCACCTCCCTTCCACTACCCCTTGTTCGTTTCCCAGAGTTAGGAGTCTCTCATGTGCTGTCACCCTCTCTGATATTTCCCACTCATTTTCTCTCCTTACCCCTTTAATCCCTTTCACTCTTTTTTATATTCCCCAAATGAATGAGAATGGTCTCATAATGTTTGTCCTTCTCCGATTGACTTACTTCACTCAGCATAATATCCTCCAGTTCCATCCACATTGAAGCACATCATGGGTATTTGTCGTTTCTAATGGCTGAGTAATATTCCATTGTATACATAGACCACAGCTTCTTTATCCATTCATCTTTGATAGTTTGGCTATTGGGGACATTACTGCTATAAACATTGGGGTGCAGGTGTTTCACTGCATCTGTATCTTTGGGGTAAATCCCTAGCAGTAAATTGCTGGGTCAGAGGGTAGCTCTATTTTTAACTCTTTGAGGAACCTCCACACAGTTTTCCAGAGTGGCTGCACCAGTTCACATTCCCACCAACAGTGCAAGAGGGTTCCCCTTTCTCCACATCCTCTCCAACATTTGTTGTTTCCTGTCTTGTTAATTTTCACCATTCTCACTGGTGTGAGGTGGTATCCATTGTGGTTTTGATTTGTATTTCCCTGATGGCCAGTGATGCAGAGCATTTTCTCATTTGCTTGTTGGCCAAGTCTATGTCGTCTTTGGTGAAATTTCTGTTCATGTCTTTTGCCCATTTCATGATTGGATCATTTGTTTATTTGCTGTTGAGTTTAATAAGTTCTTTATAGATCTTGGATACTAGCCCTTTATCTGATAGGTCATTTACAAATATCTTCTCCCATTCCGTAGGTTTTCTTTTAGTTTTGTTGATTGTTTCTTTTGCTGTGCAGCTTTTTATCTTGATGAAGTCCCATTAATGCATTTTTGCTTTTGTTTCCCTTGCCTTTACAGATGTAACTTGCAAGAAGTTGCTGTGGCCAAGTTCAAAAAAGGGTGTTGCCCGTATTTTCTTCTAGTATTTTGATGGATTCTTGTATCACATTTAGATCTTTCATACATTTTCAGTTTATCTTTGTGTCAGGTATAAGAGAATGGTGCAGTTTCATTCTTCTGCATGTGGATGTCCAATTTTCCCAGCACCATTTATTGAAGAGACTGTCTTTTTTCCAGTGTCTTTCCTGCTTTGTCAAATATTAGTTGACCATAGAGTTGAGGGCCCATTACTGGATTCTCTGTTCTGTTCCACTGATCTATGTGTCTGTTTTTGTGCCAGTACCACATTGTCTTGATGGCCACAGCTTTGTAGTACAGCCTGAAATCTGGCATTGTGATGCCCCCAGCTATGGTTTTCCTTTTCAATATTCCCCTGGCTATTCAGGGTCTTTTTGATTCCACACAAATCTTTTTTTTTTTTTTCTCATTCTGAAAGTCTTTTATTGCCTGTACAGTTCAATACACCTTCTTGAACATTCTGTATCCTTATCTAACACCTGCTTGTTAATCACATTCAATTTTCACTTAGTCTTTAGCAAGTGAAAGCAACCAATTCAAATAATATAAAGGGGATTTTTCCTTCCTTCCTTCCTTCTTTTTTTTAATTTATTTTTATTTTTATTTTTATTTTTATTGGTGTTCAATTTACCAACATACAGAATAACCCCCAGTGCCCATCACTCAATCACTCCCACCCCCCGCCCTTCTCCCCTTCCACCACCCCTAGTTCGTTTCCCAGAGTTAGCAGTCTTTACGTTCTGTCTCCCTTTCTGATATTTCCCACACATTTCTTCCCCCTTCCCTTATATTCCCTTTCACTATTATTTATATTCCCCACATGAATGAGAACATATAATGTTTGTCCTTCTCCGACTGACTTACTTCACTCAGCATAATACCCTCCAGTTCCATCCACGTCGAAGCAAATGGTGGGTATTTGTCATTTCTAATGGCTGAGTAATATTCCATTGTATACATAGACCACATCTTTTTTATCCATTCATCTTTCGATGGACACCGAGGCTCCTTCCACAGTTTGGCTATTGTGGACATTGCTGCTAGAAACATCAGGGCACAAGTGTCCCGGCATCTCATTGCATCTGTATCTTTGGGGTAAATCCCCAGCAGTGCAATTGCTGGGTCGTAGGGCAGGTCTATTTTTAACTCTTTGAGGAACCTCCACACAGTTTTCCAGAGTGGCTGCACCAGTTCACATTCCCACCAACAATGCAAGAGGGTTCCCTTTTCTCCGCATCCTCTCCAACATTTGTGGTTTCCTGCCTGGTTAATTTGCCCCATTCTCACCGGTGTGAGGTGGTATCTCATTGTGGTTTTGATTTGCATTTCCCTGATGGCAAGTGA
Organism: Canis aureus; assembly: GCF_053574225.1. NCBI lineage: Eukaryota > Metazoa > Chordata > Mammalia > Carnivora > Canidae > Canis > Canis aureus. The sequence goes on along the minus strand of NC_135617.1, from coordinate 11,746,385 downwards.
TGCAGAGCATTTTCTCATGTGCGTGTTGGCCATGTCTATGTCTTCCTCTGTGAGATTTCTCTTCATGTCTTTTGCCCATTTCATGATTGGATTGTTTGTTTCTTTGGTGTTGAGTTTAATAAGTTCTTTATAGATTTTGGAAACAAGCCCTTTATCTGATATGTCATTTGCCAATATCTTCTCCCATTCTGTAGGTTGTCTTTGAGTTTTGTTGACTGTATCCTTTGCTGTGCAAAAGCTTCTTATCTTGTTGAAGTCCCAATAGTTCATTTTTGCTTTTGTTTCTTTTGCCTTCGTGGATGTATCTTGCAAGAAGTTACTATGGCCGAGTTCAAAAAGGGTGTTGCCTGTGTTCTTCTCTAGGATTTTGATGGAATCTTGTCTCACATTTAGATCTTTCATCCATTTTGTGTTTATCTTTGTGTATGGTGCAAGAGAGTGGTCTAGTTTCATTCTTCTGCATGTGGATGTCCAATTTTCCCAGCACCATTTATTGAAGAGACTGTCTTTCTTCCAATGGATAGTCTTTCCTCCTTTATCGAATATTAGTTGACCATAAAGTTCAGGGTCCACTTTTGGGTTCTCTATTCTGTTCCATTGATCTATGTGTCTGTTTTTGTGCCAGTACCACACTGTCTTGATGACCACAGCTTTGTAGTACAACCTGAAATCTGGCATTGTGATGCCCCCAGATATGGTTTTCTTTTTTAAAATTCCCCTGGCTATTCGGGGTCTTTTCTGATTCCACACAAATCTTAAAATAATTTGTTCTAACTCTCTGAAGAAAGTCCATGGTATTTTTTTTAATTTTTTTTTTTTTACTTATTTATGATAGTCACACAGAGAGAAAGAGAGAGAGGCAGAGACACAGGCAGAGGGAGAAGCAGGCTCCATGCACCGGGAGCCTGATGTGGGATTCGATCCTGGGTCTCCAGGATCGCGCCCTGGGCCAAAGGCAGGCGCCAAACCGCTGCGCCACCCAGGGATCCCAAGTATTTTGATAGGGATTGCATTAAACGTGTAAATTGCCCTGGGTAGCATTAACATTTTCAAAATATTAATTTTTCTAATCCATGAGCATCGAATATTTTTCCGTCTCTTTGTGTCTTCCTCAATTTCTTTCAGAAGTGTTCTGTAGTTTGTAGGGTATAAATCCTTTACCTCTTTGGTTAGGTTTATTCCTAGGTATCTTAACTTTTGGGTGCAATTGTAAATGGGATTGACTCCTTAATTTCTCTTTCTTTAGTCTCATTGTCAGTGTATAGAAATGCCACTGATTTCTGGGTATTGATTTTTTATCCTGCCACACTGCTGAATTGCTATATGAGTTCTAGCAATCTTGGGGTGGAGTCTTTTGGGTTTTCTAGGTACAGTACCATGTCATCTGCAAAGAGGGAGAGTTTGACTTCTTCTTTGCCAATTTGAATGCCTTTTATTTCTTTTTGTTGCCTGATTGCTGAGGCTAGGACTTCTAGTACTATGTTGAACAGCAGTGGTGAGAGTGGACATCCCTGTCATGTTCCTGATCTTAGGGGAAATGTGCCCAGTGTTTCCCATTGAGGATGATATTTGCTATGGGCTTTTCATAGATGGTTTTTAAGATGCTGAGGAATGTTCCCTCTATCCCTACACTCTGAAGAGTCTTGATCAGGAATGGATGCTGTATTTTGTCAAATGCTTTCTCTGCATCTATTGAAAGGATCATATGATTCTTGTTTTTTTTTTCTTGTTGATATGATCTATCATGTTGATTGCTTTATGAGTGCTGAACCAGCCTTTCATCCCGGGGATAAATCCCACTTTGTCATGATGAATACTCTCCTTAATGTACTGTTGGATCCTATTGGCTAGTAATTTGCTGAGAATTTTTGCATCTGTGTTCATCAGGGATATTGGTCTATAATTCTCCTTTTTGGTGGGGTCTTTGTTTGGTTTTGGAATAAGGTGATGCTGGCCTCATAAAACGAGTTTGGAAGTACTCCATCCCTTTCTATCTTTCAGAACAGCTTTAGTAGAATAGGTATTGTTTCTTCTTTAAACATTTGATAGGATTCCCCTGGGGAGCCATCTGGCCCTGGACTTCTGTGTCTGGGGAGGTTTTTGATGACTGCTTCAATTTCCTCCCTGGTTACGGGGGAAATTGGCCTGTTCAGTTTTTCTATTTCTTCCTGTTCCAGTTTTGGTAGTTTGTGGTTTTCCAGAAATGAGTCCATTTCTTCTAGATTGCCTAATTTATTGGCGTATAACTGCTCACAATATGTTTTTAAAATAGTTTGTATTACCTTGGTATTGGTTGTGATCTCTCCTTTTTCATTTGTGATTTTATTAATTTGAGTCTTTTTTCTTTTTAATAAGGCTGGCTAGTGGTTTATCCATCTTATTAATTCTTTCACAGAACAAACTCCTGGTTCTGTTGATCTGTTCTACAGTTCTTCTGGTCTCTATTTCATGGAGTTCTCCTTGAATCTTTATTAACTCTCTTCTTCTGCTTGGTATAGGTTTTATTTGCTGTTCTTTCTCCAGTTCCTTTAGGTGCAAGGTTAGCTTGTGTATTTTAGTTTTTTCCAATTTTTAGAGGGATGCTTGTATTGCAATGTATTTCCCTCTCAGGACTGCTTTTGATGTATCCCAGAGATTTTGAATGGCTGTATCTTCATTTTCATTAGTTTCCATGAATCTTTTTAATTTTTCTCTAATTTCCTGGTTGACTCTTTCATCTTTTAGCAGGATTCTCTTTAACCTAAGGCGTTTGAATTTCTTCCAAATGTTTTCTTGTGATTGAGGTCAAGTTTCAAAGCATTGTGGTCTGAAAATATGCAGGGGATAATCCCAATCATTTGTTATCAGTTGAGACCTGATTTGTGACCCAGTATATGGTCTATTCTGGAGAAAGTTCCATGTGGACTTGAGAAGAATGTGTATTCAGTTGCATTTGGATGTAAAGTTCCGTTCATATTTGTGAAATCCATCTGGTCCAGTGTATCATTTAAAGCTCTTGTTTCTTTGGAGATGTTGTGCTTAGAATATCTGTCATTTGCAGAAAGTGCTGTGTTGTAGTCTCCCAGTATTAGTGTATTATTACCTAAGTATGTCTTTACTATGGTTATTAATTGATTGATATATTTGGCAGCTACCACATTAGGGCATAAATATTCATGATTGTTAGGTCCTCTTGTTGGATAGATTCTTTAAGGATAATATAGTGTCCCTCTTCATCTCTTACTACAGTCCTTGGGATAAAATTTAATTTATCTGATATGAGGATGGCTACCACTGCTTTCTTCTGAGGACCATTTGAATGGTAATTGGTTCCCCAACCTTTCATTTTCAGGTTGTAGGTGTCCTTAGGTCTAAAATGAGTCTCTTGTAGACAGCGAATAGATGGGTCTTGCTTTTTTTATCCAGTCTGAAACCCTGCGTCTTTTGATGGGATCATTAAGCACATTCACATTCAGAGTTACTATCGAAAGATATGAATTTAGTGTCATCATAATACTTATTCAGTCCCTGTTTTTGTGGATTGTTCCCTTGGACATCTTCTTTCTATTACAGAATCCCCCTTAGTATTTCTTGCAGAGCTGGTATAGTGGTCACATATTCTTTCAGTTTCTGCCTATCTTGGAAGCTCTTTATCTCTCCTTCCATTTTGAATGAGAGCCTTGCTGGATAAAGTATTCTTGGCAGCATGTACTTCTCATTTAGGACCCTGAATATATCCTGCCAGCCTGCCAGGTCTCTGTGGAGAGGTCTGCTCTTAATCTTATATTTCTCCCCATATAAGTTAGGGATCTCTTGTCTTTTGCTGCTTTAAGGATTTTCTCTTTGTCTTTGGAATTTGCAAGTGTCACTATTAAATGTCAAAGTGTTGAACAGTTTTTATTAATTTTAAGGGGAATTTCTCTATCTCCTGGATCTGAATCCTGTTTCTCTCCCCAAATTAGGGAAGTTCTCAGCTATGATTTGTTCAAATATGCTTTTTGGTCTTCTGTCCCTTTCGGCACCCTCTGGACCTTAATTAAAAGAAGATTTTTCCTTCTGAGGCTGTCATTTATTTCCGTTAACCTTTCCTCATGGTCTCTTAATTGTTTTTCTCTTTTTTCCTCAGCTTCCTTCCTTGCCACCAACTTGTTTTCTATGTCACACAGTCTTTCTTCTACCTCATGAACCCTTGTTGTTAGGACCTTCAGTTAGGATTGCATCTCATTTAATTGATTTTTAATTTCGGCCTGATTAGTTCTAAATTCTGCAGTCATGAAGTCTCTTGAATCCTTTATGCTTTTTTTTCCAGAGCCACCAGTAGCTTTATAAATTGTGTTTCTGAATTGGCTTTCTGACATTGAATTATAATCCGAATTCTATAACTCTGTGGCAGAGAGTACTATTTCTGATTCTTTCTTTTGTGGTGAGTTCTTCTTTCTAGTCATTTTGCTCAGTGCAGAGTGGCTAAAAACGAGTTGTACGGGTTAGAAGCGCAAACTCTTCTCTCTGTAGCGTTCCAGCTGTTCTCTCTTTAATCTCACGTCGAATTCGTAAATTTTCAGGATGATTTGAATATTATCTAGGTAAATTGGTGGGGACACATGACTTGGGGACCCTATGCCTCTGCCATCTTGACTCATCCCCTTCTTTTGTTTAGTATTTAAAATATAGTTCTACATTGTTTTCTACATATGGCATTGCTGAGCATCTTATGTCAAACTGATTATCTTTTTAAAAACAAATTATTTACATTTTTTCTTGCATGCCATAGAAATGTTTACCTTTTATAAACTCCAGTAATTTTACTAGATTATGCCTTAATATTAGCCGATCTGTCAAATTTTTCAAGACTCTAGTATGCCACTCAGCATGCAATTTCAAGTTTTCCTTTATATTAATAAATGTTTCTTTTAATAATTTTGCATATTTAACTGTTCTTTAGTTTGGATTTTATTTTTTAGAGACTGCTGTTCCAGTTAGGTTCAATTTTCTATCTTTCTAGTCCAGTTTATCTTTCTTTTCTGTGTATTTTTTTCCAAATTTCCACCTTTCCAGATAGTTTTTTATTAAAGCATTTTCCTTGATTTGAATTATCTAGTATTTTTCTTTTAGTTTTGTCTTGAATTTTATTTTTTCTGTTACTGCTAATTCAGTTCTTTTAGCATTTCATCAAATCTTCTGTTTATTTCATCATCTTAATTTCTGAGTTTGTCTAATTCTGATTTCTTCAATTTGCATCTGTCTGACTCCAGTAGGAGACAGAAACACACTAGTTATTTTAACAAAACAATTTAGCACAAACGTATTAACTAAATATGCAAGAACCAATATTTAAAGAGAGTATGAATTTATAATAGGGATAGCAATTGCAGAAAGAAGTTACAACCCTAGATCTCAGGTAACAAAAAGGAGAGACTGGATTTCCTGAAGATTTAGAGATTGAAGGAGGGTCCCTACTGAGATGAAACTCAGATATCTGAGGGGGCTGCACTAGTTGGCTGGTGTCAGTTTCTCTGAGCTCAGATGAGATTGCTGAGAAATGAGTACCAGTGGGCTGGTACTAAAATCTCTGAGGGCATGCAGTAAACCTTGTTTTGTGAGGGCTGAAAAATCTGTAAACTAGAATCAACAGCTACTACTAGAATGAATTTCAGCATCAAAGTGAAGACATTGGTAGAGTCATACTGACAGAGGCTGGAAGAGAAATTGGGAATAGAGCTAAACATCAAGGCACATATCTTCTCTTTCTCCTCCAGCTTCTCAGAACCCTGGTAGTACAGAACTTTCTATTGGGCAAACATAATAAGGAGATGAATGTCAAAGAAAACAGGCAGACTCCCTGCCCTAGCATCATAATGCAGATTGTAGGAGGATGGATGTGAAGCTAAGAAACCACAGTTCAGTAACCCAGATTGTTCTTTATTTTCCTAAATTCATTTCATTTCATATTGAACTGTGAGGCAAAGATGCTCACCTGCCTTTTAGAGCCTTGTCTTTCTGGCATATTTCACTTTCAAAAATAGTGTTATTTAGTCCAGACAGAAAATGAGGACTCCCTCTTGTACTGTTATCAGGAAGTATTCAAAAATCTGACTTTATATTTTCTGAGACTTATATTTTCTGCAGCTCTCTCGACTTTATATCTGAATGTTATCTTTCCTTGACCCAAATCTTGTCCTGACCAACTTAAATTCTGTTCTCAGTAATTTCTCATTGATGTGAGTCTTTGTCCTGGAAAAGGTGCTCACAGTCAGTCAAATGGCCCAGTTCACCTCTCACTGGGTCAACTTTCACTCACCCTCAAACTTAATGTCACTTTCAGTTGTGAAGTCCTCTCAGAGTTTTGTCTGCTGTTCTTAGATTGAGGAACCAATCTTTCTAAGCAGAGTCAGTATAAATCAATATGAGGCAATTGTGTAGTAGTTATTAAATTTTTGGGTTCTTTGGCTCCCAGGATCTTCAGAAATTCCTCAGCTTTGTGCTGGTTGACTTGGATGAGAATTATAGGCTCTTTTTGCTTTTTATTAAATTAATAAACTTGTAAAATTATGTAGATATGTTATACTGCCATCAAAAAACATTAAAAATTAGTGATAGGGACGCCTGGGTGGCTCAGTAGTTAAGCCTCTGCCTTTGGCTCAGGGCGTGATCCTGGAGTTCCGGAATCGAGTCCCACATCAGGCTTCCTGCAAGGAGCTGGCTTCTCCCTCTGCCTATGTCTCTGCCTCTCGCTCTGTGTGTCTTAAGAAAAAAAAAAAAAAAAGAATAAATAAATAAAATCTTAAAAAAAAGCGATAAACTTTGAGTCAGCACAACTGATAAGATATAGTATTTCTTTGAAAGAAAAAAGGCAGGGAAATTAGGAAAGAGAATAGAGTAGCTATCTTTGAGGTTATAATAAAGTTACAGATTTAAAATTGCAGTATACAGCTTAAAATAGGAGATAGAACTAAAATAGAGAGACATATATTTAGGGTGTATTAGCATTGACATGATAATTGAAATCAGGACGTGGGTGACAAGGAAGAGGTTTTAGAAGTAAAATATAAGGAATATAGTGATAATTCTTTTCAATGGTTCCAAGTGTTTAATTTAAAACATTTCTTTTATGCCTTCCGTTTTCTGACCCATGCATTCCAGGTAATGATGTTATGATTCATAAATATACAAAAATATTATATTTTATACTTAGTATTTAGTTCATGCATACATATATTCACATTATCATAGTATATTTGAACACACGCACATATATGTATATGTGTTTCTGTAGGTGTATACATATACTATCAATTAAACATTAAATAACTTCAGAAATGCTAAGATGAATTGATATAATCCACCTCCATCAAATGCAAAGATTGTTTTAGTTATTGATATAGGTCTGATGGGTAAATGTTTTTTTAAAGGTAGGTGGTTTTGAAGAATTGAAGTTAAGGATTCTTAAAATTCTTAAATTCCAGGTTGTGATGTCAAACTCTTATTAAGAAAATGAAATTTTAAAGAGATTTCCCAAGGTCTGGGAGCTGGTTATTGACCTATAATTTACCATGGGTAAGGTACCTAACTCTAGTCTAATTCAATCCCTACAATTCTGCCTCTTTTAAACTGAACCTAAAGCCAGGGAACAGCCACCAGACTCTTTATTGATTACAGTGTTACCTTTCCTTTCCAGGAGTACTAAATTTTTGTAGCACATATATTCTACATCAGAGTAAAAAGTTTCCAGAATATAAGTTACATTTTTCATGAGTATATGTTTAGCAACTGAGGAAGGCTAAGACAGTAACAGATGGGAAATGGTACTTTCTGTTTATGAACACACATTATTAAATAATAAAACTTGCTACTACTATTAATCTCTTAAAAATATTCTCTTGTTTCAGTTTGCAAAATGCTTCTATTTCTGTTATATTCCAGAAACAGAACAACATCTGATTTGTAAGCAAATGTTACAGTTTCCTTGAACCATGAATGTTATTAATAATATCTGTGTGCACACACCTGCCAAAAAAGAAATAGATATTCAAAATGTTGGTAAAGGATACAATCATAATACAGACAATTGTGTTATGTATTGCTTTTTGAAATGATAAAATATATATTTTGAAGACCTGACTTCTGAAAATATTGACCGTATAAGATGAGTAGTATACAAATATCCCCTATTGTTACATAATTATATAATGCTATCAATATTAATCACAGTTCATATCTTCTGTAAATGAAAAAGAAATAAGATTTGGGTGATATTTACAATTATTTAAAAGTGGTTTGAGGCAGCCCCGGTGGCTCAGCAGTTTAGAGCTGCCTTTGGCCCAGGGTGTGATCCTGGAGACCTGGGATCAAGTCCCACATCGGGCTCCCACATGGAGCCTGCTTCTCCCTCTGCCTGTGTCTCTGCCTCTTTCTCTCTCTCTCTTTGTCTCTCATGAATGAATAAATAAAATCTTTAAAAAAAAGTGGCTTGAAAAAAGTTATTAATAAATAAGATGAAAATAAATGATTAAAATATTTTAAATATCCCTAAAATAGAACTACCTCACTGAAAATGTTTGATAACATTTGTAAGCTTTTTTTAAAAAAAAATGATTCTTAACACTCTGTATCAAAGCAAAAGATAATGTCTTTATCTATGTTACTAACATGGTATTTAAGGAGACACCAACCTCCTACTGTCCACAGCTGCTTTTAATTCACAAGCAATTGGAATAAGTCAAGCATTACTAGTGAGTCTTTTCTGCTTCTTGCTATGTTATTTCATCTGAGAAGCCATTATGCAAACTAAGAGCATCTGAAGATAGGTACCCCACTTAAAAGTGTTCAGCAGGGATTCTGTTTTTTGTCATTTTTGGCAAATTGCATCATTAAGTTGCATATGTTCTATCATTGGTAGCCACGATTGCCTGGGATTAGTCAACGTGCTCATAAACTCCATGACTTGATAAACTTAATTTTCTTTAGTCAAATATGAAATAAATCTTCAAATATTACTAATGAAGTAAACTGATTTCAAACCATTCAATTAATTACATATTATAAAAGATAGAAATGGGCCATGGGTACATGCCAATTGTTATATACATTTCAGATAATGTTATTTACTTATTTATAATTAATTAATTAATTTCTTATTTCTGATAAATATTTTGCTATGTGTGCAAATTCTAGGAGGGGGAAAGTCTACAAAACCTGGTTTTACTAAACACTATCCACACACTAGATTTGTCCTGACCCACTAGATTTTAAGATAGCGTTCTGCAGGAATTCATAGTAAAAATATTTTTTTCAGAAGCACTCATATCACTGAAATAAGCTTATATTTTTTGTACAAACCCTTATTGCTCCTAGAGTTTTCCGTATTACATAGGACTTACCTTTAGAGATATTTTGGCACACAGGACCAAAGTATCCATTTTTTATTTTGTTTTGAAGTTAACATGAAGTAAATGTATAAGTAGATTAATGTGAGATATGACTTTAAACATGTGTAGTACATTTAAAATGTGGGATTATCCTGTTTGTTGATCATTTCCATCATTATTGTCATAATAATAATTGACAGATTTAAATAAGATCTTGATGCCTGGTGCAATATTAATAGGTTTTTATTTTATATTTAACTTTTACATGGCTTTGTGAAGTAAGTAGTCATATTCTCTTCATTCTACCACTGAGAAGATTGAAGTTCATGGACGTGACATAATCAGCATCAGGGCACACAGCTAGTGAAGCTATCCTTCCAGATATAGCAATATTCCTAAAAGGCAAAAATACTTTGTATCTTGCCTTAATATTGCTTACCAATGTTCTTATGCCATAAACAACAAAGCCATGTATTTACTGAGCAACTGATTCTTCGAAAAAGAATATACTTTTCAAAAAAGGATCAATTATCTATTTAACTTAGGAATAAAGACAGACAGGAAGGCAAGTGCCCAACGTGGTGTTCATAATTCACAATTTATCTTTTAAAAAGTATAATAAAACAGATTACATTTTTCCAGAGATAAAATTTCATAACTTGTATCACATTCTGGAAAATTCATCATTAGTAGACCACTTGCACAGTCCGGATAGACCTATCTTACTTCTAGCTGACTTGCAATACCTGGAGGCCTCCTCATAATCTGAGATGGTCATTCTAATTCTATCCTTCATTAAAGTATTCCATACAGTAGGAATGCAGTTAGACCAGAGAAGAGTATGCACCCTGCATTTCTTAGTAGTGCATGAAACTTCTGGTCACATCTCCTACAACTTCTGTACTTGACTACAAGTAGCTGCAAGAGAAGCTAGGAAATTGTGTGTTTTTTTTTTTTTCCTTTGGGACATCCATGTGTTCAGCTAAAATTCTTGTGTTTTATCATTAAAGAGGGGACAATGAATATTAAAATTAATAAACAGACTTTTCAAAGATATGCTTTAGCTAATGGCATGTTTTCACTTCAAAAATGTAATTTTATGTTTTAATGTATTCATATTTCAGCTTGCCATGGGGTAGCAATGAAACGATTTATAGAAAAGTTAGTCTGAAAATCAGTTTCTATACCATTATAAGCAACTCTGCAAAGTTTATGATATTAAGATTAAACTTAATGAAAATATAAAATTGTTATGTGATTATTCAATACTTTGTTTTTTTTTATTGGTTGTCCGTGCAGTGTACCATGGGTATTTGCATATGTTTAATATCAAATTTTACATAAGCTATATCACTAAGGTCACTATTTTTGTTTGTCTCAGAGGAAAGAGTGTTTTAAATAATCTCTGGTACTTGTATCACCTTGGATACCAAAGAGAAAGGCATTTGTAGTTAAAAAGATTTCTCTTGTCTTATAAGAAAGAAAAGCAAAACTGTGTCAGTACTTCTTAACTTTTAGTGAAAAGGCTTACTACAATGACAAGGGGGGGGGAAAGCTTGTCTTGGAGAGATGTGTTTTGTTTCTTTCTTATGTTACTTAGAAAGAAAACAGGCCTTGTCTCTCTGGAGGGTAGATTGAACTAAACTTAAACCATCCATTTGCACCTTCATTGGACTGGACCCTCTCTTCCCCTGATGAAGTCCGTCAGTTGGAAGCAAGGCAAATATCATTAACTTAAGGCTAAAGTTCCGTTCCAGATCATGATATTAAAAGAACCAAGAGACAAAAATATATTTTCATTCAGGAGAAATACAGTATCTAGAGAGTAGAAGTGAATGCAGCTGAGTAAAAATGATTAAGAATGGAGTATGGGCAGAAGGAAAGAAAAGTTGAAAGTCTGGACAAAGCAGAGAGAGCTTAAGAGGTAGTTTGCTTCTGCAGAGCACCTGGTGTCTTCAACCAGATGGTTATAATCTAGTGACGTCTGCTTTACTTGAAACAATGCATTCTCTGAAGACAGTTACAACTTTTCTTCCTCTCACATGGTACTACATGCTTGAGATCTGCACACTCTTCCAGGGAAATAACGTCGAGTATCCTCATCATAGTTATGTTGGTATGGTCTGGTACAGGCTAGTAAGACAGGGTCTTCTGGGAACAGATTGTCTTTATGAGCACTAGAATAATGGGGACTGAAGATATTATGTCCCTCCTCCTTTTCTCCAGGGTTCATCCTTAGAAGACCACCACCAATACCATCGGTGACAAGAGGAGAGGGTAAGGTAAACCCTTTTACTGCAAACTAAAGGAGTTTAGTGAGAAGATTAGGGGCAAAAATAGCCCTGTCAAGCCGGGTGTTATTTTATAGTTATTTTATATTATAACTAATTTTATAGTTTCTAAGTCAGCCTTGTCTACTAATGATTGGTTCCTTAAGGCATTACCCTCTATGGTGGCATAGTCCAGGCAGACCCACTCTGTTCTGTGATAAGTAATGATAATCCTTGCAGGAAGTCTTGAACGTTACTTGGTGTAGCTGTACCAATCTATTGCTAAATTATAGCTTAAATCATAATTATTTCTTCCCAAAATTTTTTTTTTAAGATTTTACTCTTTTAAGTAATCTCTACACTTAATGTGGAGCCCAAACCCACAACCCTGAGATAAAGAGTTGCATGCTCCACAGACTGAGCCAACCAGGAATTCTCAAGAATTTCTAAATAATCTCAAAACTGCATTTGCACTGCTGTTATATGTATGACACATTCTTTGTAATGATAGCAAACTTCCTTTTGCATAATGTGTCTTGAACAAAGATACTTTAAGACTATATATGGTAAAAAAAAAAAAAAAAAAAAAAAAAAAAAAGGCCTTCCGGGGCGGGGGAGGCCTTCCTCAGGGAAAAAAAAAAAGACTATATATGGTGACATTTTATTATTCCTTATTCATATTTTAGAGCTGCACTAGAAACTCTAAGATGTCAAATTTTCCCATTACACTTCAAATGCAATCGTGTGTGTATTTGTGTATGTTAGATACAGGCATATCAAAGTGACAGTTAACCTCTGCCTTGGCAAGACATTTTAAACCCCCCACTAGATATATTATGTAAACCATGCTCCATTACATATATCAAAACTATTTCATTTTCCATTACAAACTGTGAACCAAAATAATTTAATATGTGTTATTATTAAAATCCACATTTTAGAGTCCCCTCCAGGTTCTTTAGTTGTTGGTTTAGTTTTTAGGATGTCTAATCCTTGAGGAAACTGTTTTTTCCCTTTGCTTTCTATGACAAAAGATGATTTCAAAGTTTCTCCTATCTCCTTGTTCCTATGTCCATCAGGATTTCTGGCTTCTTCTACTGCATTGAATAACCTGTAGAGTTTTGTTCTTGACTCTCCTGCCTTAAGTTCAATACTAACTTTTTCCATACCTTATCATAATTATTATTTTACATTAATTCTTTTTTTACATTAATTCTTCAATAGCCATATCCTGCCTTATAAGTTTTGGAACAGTTAAAACATTATCACTGGAAAATCTTGTTGACACTTAAAACTATGAAACAACACTGTCCTGTTGTATTTGCTGTGGAGATAGAAATGGTCTGTGTTTGCGTTATTCAGTGTGGTACCCACTAGCCACATTTGGGCATTGAGCACTTGAATAGTGGTTAGTAACACTGAGTAACAGAAATTTTATTTTTTTACAATTTTGATTTTAGTGGTTACATGTCCCTAGTAGCTACTTTGTTGGATTATGCTGGTCTAAAGCTATGTATAGAATTTTGTCTTCTTTTTCTGGATTTACTATTGCCATGAATATACCCAAATGCTAATTATATGAAGTGAAAACATGCTACTTAAATTCATTCATACATGAATGAATACGCGTATTAATATGTGATCCACAGGCTTCAGATATAGGGATTTCTATTCCATTTTTCCCTTGATCTTTATATCAGCTTCTGGTTTGTCTCTTTGTTTATGATCATTTCCTTTTAGTTCCTTTAGTTCATTTCAGCATCTCTCTAAGTTTCACTTCCTTGAACCAATTTTAGCTTCTTATATCATGTTGAGATATTCTTTGTAGGATAGGACTTGATCTGAGATATTGCCCATCAGCAGGGCCTCCCCTCAACCCACCATGATCTTTAAAATTTCTAACAGAATAAATATGGAGTTCAGAATAAGGGAAAGCATCCTAGCTTCAGAGCTACTTCTTTAAATCATTGAAAATGCAACTCTGTCCCATGCAGTTCTTAGATCCAATTTCTTCTCTTCAGAGAGGGCTTTTTTTGACTATCCAAACCAAAGTTGATCTTGATCACCCAAGATAAGTCTCTGCTTCATTTTCTTCGTAAACTTTATAACTTTCTGAAATTATGCTTATCACTTTATTGCTCAGAGCAGTAGTCACTAAATAAATAAAATAACTTTAACAAAGTAATTTATTTTTACAGATATGTATTTATTCCATAAAAGCAGAGGCTTCTGTCTTGTTCAGCACAGTATCTCCAAAGTCTGTCAAGCATGATGCCAGCACCATAGTACACATTCAATATTAGTTATTGAATGAAGAAATAAATAAATGACTAATTTAGCAGTTGGTGGAGGCCGTCCTTGTCTTGGATTTCAATTTGAAATCTCCTGACATTTCTTCCTGTATGATGTGCATATCTTTCTCTTCCTCATGCCCAGGTAAATTGGAAAGATCTTGAAGACAGGATTTCATCCCTTGCTCTTTTGTCAAAATTAGACTCAGATGAGAGAAACATGAGTATTTGACACTAAAGCTCTCTAACTATTATTAATTATGTTTTATTTTGAATTCTCCATCTCTCTCTTCCTAGACATATTATGATAACGTATAATATCTAGATGTGGCTATGTTTATTGCCTACAGTTTTAAGGATTGAAGACTTTCTTGGACTTGACTCTGTATATCTCTACACTTTGAATACATTATAAATAATCTGTAAACTATAATTTTTTGCATCACAAAAATGAAACCTGTGTTCTACCACAGGTCTTTCATTCTCTTTACAATAATATACTATTTCCACTTTAAGAATAATCACAATATTTATCAATGATGAAATCTTACTATTGACCAAGAATGCTACTTATAGTTTTTTGATACTCCACATTCAGTTTATAAATCAGACTTCATAGATTTATTTACCTCTGAAGAACCTGAGGCTCACAGGATTACGTAACTTACTCAAAGTAATAAACTTGTGGCAGATACAAGGTTTTGGCATATGTTTCTTTGTCAATAAGCCTCAGGTACTTTCTATTTTCTGAAATAAGTTGTCACATCTTAAAGTTGAGTAGGATTCTTAAAAGCAAAATTTGTTGGGTAGAGATTCTCAGGAATTATAATAACCTTTTATGTAAATGACAGTGAGATTCAGAATGGAGATTATTTTGGTGTCCAGTGATCGCTAATCTCTTCTGGCTAGGGAGCAGGAGAGACAAACCTGAATACTATCAATGATTGACATGAGCATTCTTCTGTTTTTTTTTTTTTTAATATTTTATTTATTTATTCATGAGAATACACAGAGAGGAGAGAGAGAGAGGCAGAGACACAGGCAGAGGGAGAAGCAGGCTCCATGCAGGGAGCCTGATGTGGGACTCGATTTAGGGTCTCCAGGATCACATCCTGGGCTGCAGACGGCGCTAGCCGCTGAACCACCGGGGCTGCTCAACATGAGCGTTCTTCTGGAAGGCACTACTAATATTCAACCCCCAATTCAGCCCTTTATTTTTCTATAATAATAATTCATCCTATGCGACTATTTTGGAAATATATGATGAGCATATTGTGAAGCAACCCTTTTTCTCAATAAGAACTGAACAAGGGACTACAAAGTGATGAAATATTGACAGTAGATATGTATTGTCTGTTCCTGTATGTTTGTGTGTCTGTGTATTACTGATTTAAAGAAAATTTAAACAAAGCAAACACTTTAAGGAAAAACATTAAATTATTCATTTAAAAAATCAAGGTAGGGAATACATAAATTAGGAAATCCTACCTGATATTTTCCCAGGAAATTTTAAAATTTCTTTTTTAAATTGAAAAAAGGGTGCCTGGGTGACTCAATCAGTTAAGCATTTGACTCTTGATTTTGGCTTGGGTCATGGCCTGGGTCATGATCTCAAGGTCATGGGATCCAGTTCCAAATCTGGCTCTGCACTCAGTGGGAGGTCTGTTTCTTCCCCTCTCCATCTGCCCCTCCCCATGCTCATGCACTCTGCTCTCTCTCGCTCTCTCTCAAATATTCTTTAAAAAATTTAAAAAAATAAATTTAATTTAATAAATCGAATGCATTGTTAGTTAATATGTTTTAATACATTTTAATTAATTTATATTTACATCTAACTTTTCTAAAAAGATCTCAGAAAAATCAAAAAAGGAACAAGAGGTGATCTGCATGAAAAGATTTCTTAGTAAATTGTAAAATATTTGTGTCTATGTGCATGTGTGTGCACATATGCAAGTGTGCGGATGTGTTTGCTAGAGTACATTTTACGAGGGCATTTACAGACATAATCATGAGCAAATGTAGGTTTTTTTATAGCCAAGGCAAATGAAGCATGCCTTCAATTAGAAACTTCTGAAAATACACTGTGATAACCTACTGAGAATGCAATTGCTTTTCTTCACAGCATCATACCCACCTCTCTTTAGAAGCCCATAGTATAGAGTATGTGTTGTAAGTGCAATATGTTCTTCTTGAATCATTTTAGTTCATTAAATGCATTTTGTACTTCAAATACCGTTCCAAGATTATACATTTGATATCTCAAAAATATGCACATGCTGCTTTTAGAGTTCAGTGTGTAGAATAAGTGAACCTCAAAAGTCTTAGAACTTGTGTGTTATATAAATGAGTATGTGAAACTTCATATTATTAAGGCTTTTCTGAAACACCTGAAACACTTAAATCCCTAATTCCCTAATGTGTGATTATTCTGTTTTCAGCAGTTAAAATTTAATTTTCTACATCCTTAAGCAAAAACTCAGAAAAAGCTCCTCCTTACCTGATGTTAAAAGCAAAATAAACATATTTCCAAAAGCCAGTTCGATCTGACTGTACCTCATCTTAAGAATTGTAAGGAAACAAAATCAATACCAAATCTTTACACCTACAACTTCTTTTTTTAGTGCTATTGTCAATGGTATTTTTAAAAAACTCAATATCAAATTTTTCATTGCTAACGTATAGATATCAAATTGTTTTTTACATATTGATTTTTATACTAAAACTTTACCAATCTCATGATTAATTTTGTGCTTTTCTGTTGGCTAAGGAGCTTACAACATTCCACTCATTTCCTCTTTCCATTTCTTTGTCATACATTTAATATTTACATATATTTAAATACACAATATACACAATATATTGCTACTATCTCTGCTTTAGACAGTTGTTAATTAGTGATACTAAAGATCAGGAAAAAAATGAATTTGACAGTTACCTTCATTTCATTTCTATCACTCTAGGGTTTTTGTGTGTAGAAAGACATAGATTCATGAGTTTTATTTTCATGTTTTTATCTAGCATTATGTTTCTTCTACCTAAAGGCTTTTGTTAACATTTATTGAACTACAGGTACATTATCAATGAATTCTCCCAATATTTGGTTACCTGAAAAGGTTTTTATTTGAAAGACATTTGCATTGGGTTTAGAATACTGTTTTCATAGTTTTGTTTTGTTTATTCTTTAAGCATGTAAAAAATGCCATTCTGTCGTGTTCTGACTTGTATAGTTTCTAATAAGAAATGTTTTAATTCTTCCCTATGTTCCCCTTACAAAATGACTTTATTTGTCCAGGCTGCAATGGAATCTTTCTCTTTGTCTTTCTTTTAAAGTAGTTTTAATATAATATGACTCTGAATGTATGTTTGATATTTATCCCGTTTGTTATTCTTTGAGTTTCTTAAATCCATAAGGATCTGTCATTAATTTGGAGGAAAAGGGATCCCTGGGTGGCGCAGCGGTTTGGCGCCTGCCTTTGGCCCAGGGCGTGATCCTGGAGACCCGGGATCGAATCCCACATCGGGCTCCTGGTGCATGGAGCCTGCTTCTCCCTCTGCCTGTGTCTCTGCCTCTCTCTCTTTCTCTCTGTGTGACTATCATAAATAAATAAAAATTAAAAATAAAAAAAATTTAAAAAAATAATTTGGAGGAAAAATAAGACCATCATTTTATCAAATATTTCTCTACCTTGTTCTCTGTCTCTTCTAGTTTTGGCTTTCCGAATTACACAAGGGTGAAGGGGTGGATTACACAGGTGATGGGGATTAAGGAGTGCACTTGTGACTTCCCACTATTGTATGGAAGTGCTGAGTCCCTGTATTGTATACCTACAACTAATATCACACTGTATACTAACTAACTGGAACCTAAATAAAAACTAAAAAAAACAAAAACAAAAACAAAAAAAAACCTCTTTTTATATTATATCAGTTTTTGAATGTTTTGCTTTACTTGTTTTATTTTTTTCTCCTTCTTTTTTTTTTTTTTTTTTTCTATTGTTTTAATTAAGCCTTACTCCCAGTCATTGTGTCTCTGTGTCTTGGGCATAAGGTCTTCCCAGCCATTCTGCCCTACTCTTGGTTGGAGGTCGATAGGACATATTCCTTCTTCTTTCCTAGAAATAGAGGGAGTTTTCCATTCTTTCTCTCTGGCAATGATGTGTTTTCACAAATGTCCAATGGGGCCAGGATTTGTTGTCTTTCCCTAAGTGATTTAAGTTTTTTTTAATTTTTTTTTTGTTAGATTTTATTTATTTATTCATGAGAGACACACACAGAGAGAAAGAGATGCAGAGACACAGGCAGAGGGAGAAGCAGGTTCCACACAGGAAGCCCAATGTGGGACTCGATCCCGGGTCTCCAGGACCAGGCCCTGGGCTGAAGGCAGCGCTAACCCGCGGAGCCACCCGGGCTGCCCAAGGCTTTTATTCCATAAGAAAGAGAAAGGACTCAATAAGGAGTCCTTGCTTTTTGTGCAGTGGCTGCTGTCCTCTGTTCCCAGAACCGGGTGACTGGGGATGTTTCTCAGGGTTCTCACTTGCCCCCAATTTTTATGTGAGCACACATTAGGTCTGTGGAAAAAAAGCCTCGGAGTGGGTTCTAATACCCTTTGTGTTTGTGTCTCCCAATGAATCCATATTTTCTTATTTGGTCTTTGGCAGTTTGTTAAAATTTTCAGCTGAATTATTTGATCAGTTTTCAGGGTCATCTTCCTTAGATAAATAAATGCATGTTTATCTTTATTAGAGGTATCCTATTTTCCTTAGATTTTGTGTTAACTTACTGTGCTGTGACCTCAACTGTCTGATGGAGTTTAGAATATTTGTTCAGATAATTTGGAGGATTTGTTTTATTGTTTCTGTTGTAAGAGTAAGAGTGATATTCTTTTTTGGCCTTCCAAATCATGAGAAGCCAAAATTCCCATATATTAGGATCTGCTACCTAATCTGTATAGATGTCATTTTTGTGATTATATGACAAAATTTCACATCAATTTGGATTCTTTAAATATATGTCTTCTAAATATTAACGTTTACTTCCTTTTATGTGCTTCTTTTATTTTTTTCTTAATGATTGTTACCTGATACTTTATTTTCAGTCTTAAAGTAAAATAATTATTCGAATCCTTCGTCATTAGTTACCTAAGCTTCAACTCTGAATAAGTTATGCCTGACCTATTCAAAAAAACCTCTAAGTAATATAATAATGTTACCATATGATATTTTCCTCCTTTATAGAGCTCTACTTTTGCCTAGAATTTTATAAAATTTTTTTATAAAACTCAGCTGTAAAGCCAAAATATGCTTTCTTTTCATTTTGGTAATATTGATCATTGTTTCATTCACATGAAGATTTCAAAATCAAGTTGGCATTCTGTATTATAATATAGCTTACATTTTTTTAAAAAACTTCCATCTTGTGATTCTATAGTATCTAATTTTAGCAAAGTACCTTGAGGAATTATTTAATCCTACAGAAACCATTGTGTAGTACACTGGAATTATATATTCACATATGATTCTTGAAAATTTTTCCTCTAGTTATGTTCTTAAAGTTTCTACATTGCTATTGTGATTATTGACAAGGTAATTTACATATATTATCTTGCCATTTAGTTGAGGACAAGGACTCTCTCATACTGTGTTCATGGCCTGTCCTAAACTAATCTTCTAATTCTCAGTACAATAAAATGCTAGAGATTCATTATTCTATAAAATTTCAATATCTTTTTTCATTTTCTATAAACATTTTATTTTTCTAGTATATAACATTTAAGACAAAAGCAATTCTATATAAGTTTTTTAAAAAGGTATCAAGGGTTTCTTCTTAAACACATTCAAATATACCAAGTCAGTTAATGCAATGTTTTTTACGTATTTCCATTTTTTCTGTAGTTTCTTTTTTTAATTTCAATTCAATTTAATTAACATATAGCATATTATTAGTTTCAGAGGTAGAATTTAGTGATTCATCAGTTGCCTATAACACTCAGTACTCATTACATCAAGTACTCCTTAAAGCTGACCACCCAGTTATCCCATGCCGCCACCCATCTCCCCTCCAGCAACCCTCAGTTTGTTCCTTACTGAAAGAGTATTTTGTGGTTTGTCTACCTCTTTGTTTTTATCTTATTTTCCCTTCTCTATGGCCCTCTGTTTTATTTCTTAAAAATCACATATAAGTGAAATCATATGATATTTGTCTTTCTCTGACTGACTTACTTCACTTAGCATAATACCATCTAGTTCCAACCATTTATTCTTTTTGATGGTTGAGTAATATTCTATTATATACATAATGGAATTGATGTCTTTACCAGTGAGAACATAACTTGAGGAAAAATTTTCAAGAATCATATGTGAGTATATAATTCCAGTGTACTAAACAATGGTTTTCTGTAGGCTTAAATAATTCTTTGTTTTTGAGACTTTTATTTTGATATAATTTCACATTTACAATGTTGGAAGAATTCTGCAAAGGACTCTCAGCTATTTACCCATTGTTCACATTTTCCCAATTTGTTTTATCATTTAGCCAGTCTTATTCATGCTTTTTTCTCCTTATACATGCACAGTTTATTTTCTTGTTATCTCTAAATAATTTGAGAGTACTTTGATATCATACTCCCTTTTATTAATAATTCAATTATTAACTAATCCTTGATTCATATTCAAATGTTGTTAATTGTCTCAATAACATTCTCAATAACTTTATTTTGTTAATTTAATTTTTTAAAACCATTTTATTTATTTATTTATGAGAGACACACACACACACACACACAGAGAGGCAGAGACACAGGCAGAGGGAGAGGCAGGCTCCATACATGGAGCCCGACGTGGGACTCGATCCCGGGACTTCAGGATCATGCTCTGGACCAAAGGCAGTGCTAAACCGCTGAGCCACCCAGGCTGCCCTCTCAATAGCTTTAAAATGTCTGGTCCACTATAACATTTCTGCAATTTTCTGGAAAAAATGGTTCATGATTTAATTCAGAATTATACATTAGAATTAATCATTATGAAATTTAAAAAAATCATTATGAAATTAGAGTTTTCTTTATTCTGAAATATTCCCTTAGCCTTGATGTTGCAGTGTATTCTATTACATATTACTGAATTAATATTTCTTCTGGGTTTTAAACATTTTCATAAGTCCTTAATATAAATAAATATTTGGATATCAGGTATTGTGCCTATATGTTAAATGTATTTAAAGCAAAATTACTGAGAAAAATCAACTCTTACTTCATTTATTTGTTGAACAAATCCTACTTAACTTCTCTTGTGGGTTACGTCCTATGCTGGCTGTAAGAATGCAGTCATGAAAAGAATTTGTCCTCCATTCAGAGTAAAGAGTCAAATCAAAGAAAATGAAAAAAAAAATATGATTGAGTATCTAATTTAAATTGAGTTGGAGTCAGAGAAATCTTCGCTCTCATTGTGACATCTGACTTTCAACCTAAAGAATGAATAGAAGTGAACTGGTGAAAGTATTTCAGAAAGTGAAACACATGTACACAAGTCCTGGAAAGGCAAGTGAAAGAAAGAGTAGGAGGAGCACAGTAAGGAAGGATGAAAGTGGTTTAAAGTGAAGGTAAAAGATGTACCTGTCACCAGAAGATGCAAGTCCTCCCAGGTTTATTAAGAATTTGGAAGTTTTGGGATCCCTGGGTGGCGCAGCGGTTTGGCGCCTGCCTTTGGCCCAGGGCGCGATCCTGGAGACCCGGGATCGAATCCCATGTCGGGCTCCCGGTGCATGGAGCCTGCTTCTCCCTCTGCCTGTGTCTCTGCCCTCCCCCCTCTGTGACTATCATAAATAAATTAAAAAAAAAAAAAAGAATTTGGAAGTTTAAAAAACAAAAAAAGAATTTGGAAGTTTGTCCTAAGTGGAGTTTTAACTATAGAAAGTGTTTATCTAGGGGAGTCACATGAATAGATCTATATTTAACTGCATATAGTTATCTTTTCCTTCCCCATTTTTAAAATATAATTGTCTTATGTATTTACTCTACATACATTGAGCATCACATTGAATGATACGATAATTTTTGCTTCAACATCAAATATGGTATAAGAAACACATGAGATCAAGGATAGTCATTTTGTTATTCTTCCTTTTAAAATCCATTTTGTTATTATTTCCTTTTCTGAAGTTCCAAGACTTCTTCTGTTACCATTTTCTCTCTGTTCAGAGAATTCCTTTAGCCATTCTTCAAGAATAGATCTGCTAGAAACAAATTTTTTTCATCTAAACTTGTCTATATTTCTCTTTCATTCTTGATACATTTCGCATTCCTGTCATATTTTATTGGGTATAAAATCTGTGGTTGACCCTTCTTTTCTTTCAATTCTTAAAAATGTACCCATTCCTTCTGACTCAGTTCCTAGCAAAGCACTGATGACAGAAAAGGGAGAAGCTGAGAATGTTAACTAGCTCTACCCCCAAGAGTGTGTTCTGTGTCATAGACATCAGATGGATGTGAGGCTCACTCCCTAACCTCTTCATGCTAGTGATGGAATTGGGTTCTGTGTATGGAACAGAATGGTAACTAGTTATGCTTGACCTGCCTTACTGAGTCTCAGGCTGCCCTGCAGTGATGAAGGCTCAGTTCCTGGATTCCACTGATACTACCTGGGAGTGAAATCAGAGTGTGATCTGCCTCTGTTGACTGAGGGGTGAAAAACTAGCTCCCTCTTGGGTCCATGAGACAACCCTACCTCCTGCTTCCATGGTTGGGAGTGGAGTTTGAAGATCACTAGATCTTGCAGAAGCCACAGCGGTGAAGGATGTGGGGGAGGGGTGCAATTTTTCGATTGGTGTTTGGCTAGAGCTGTGAGAGTATTACCAAAAAAAAAATTCTGTTGTTAAGTCACCCTTTTTTGCTCCTTTGGTTAGGGGGAGCAGGAGCTTTTACTTGGAGCTTCTAGTCTGTATCTGTGGGCATTTCAGGACAGCGTGCTTCTCCAGCACCCTGTTGAGATGTATGGGAAGTAACAAGGAGACCCAGGTAATTCACTACCATTTATTAGTTAGGACAAGGAGGCATTTGAAAAGAGGAAGAGAGCTTTAACAGTGTGGGTGGGGAATGGGGAGTTTGGTTTCTACCATAATAAGTTTTCTGTAGGACAGTGGTAATATGACAGTGTGGGCATGATGATGAGTAAAGTGCAATCAGAAAAAATGAGAAAGTAGTGTGGAGAGAAACATACTAGTCTATTTCTCTCTGGAGTTATATGGAGTAAACACTACTTTTTTTTTGTCAAAAAGTTATTTCCTTTCATTATATATAAATGTTATTCTAAATATGAGTCCATTAGAACACATTTGATGCCTTGGAAGGAATGGAAAAAATAAATATAAAATGAGCTACGAGGCAGCACATTTAAGTGGTTTGTTTTTCACAAAGTGTCCCAAAAAGGAGACAAGGTGTCTGACATCTAGTCTTTTAGTGTCTTCCTCTCCAAAACATATCTGAACATCCGAATGTGGAAGAGAGGAAATTGGGTACCTCAAAATGACTCTTTTAAGAGCTTTTCTCTAGCTCCCAAAGAGATTTGTTTGTTTCTAAGAGATTTATTTTGTTATTATCACATCTGAAATGCACTAGGAAGAAAGAAACAGACTTTTGTTAGCTTGGAACAATAGTAAATCAGCTTTCCTAAGTGCATTTCTGTCCTAAAGATTTATTTTGTTTTGTTATAATTGAGATGACTCAAGGAGACAACAGTATGGAAACACTTTTGATTCTGCATCAGGACAAAGGTCAGTAACTTAAGAGTCAAGTATCCTCGGACTGAAAACACTTTCTAAATATCTGTTGATAGGAAATACTGCTCTAGTGGGGATTAGATCTGTCAGTGCACAACACAACGCAGAATGCAGCACAGCGCTGAGAGCTGGCTGTCCCCAAGACATAAGAAGAAGCAAGCATTTTAGGAAGTATTTATTGTACTCTATTCTTTGGTGATATTGGACAAGCTAAGTAAAGAGTAGAATTGCTGTTTTACCGAAGTCATTTGCTTCATGCACTTTTGAGAGAGTTCAATTTTTATAGCAAAATGACTGCCAACTTTTATGATGCATTAGATGCCATTTTTGTCAGGCACCCATCTACCTTATACAGTTAAAGTATCTGACTTTTAGGTAAATTTGCCAATTGCTCTTCCACTTTTTTACATAGAAAATTAGTTGCAGTAGATAGAAAACCACACTCAGAAAAAGGTTCTAATCCTAGCACTACAGTCTGTGATCTCTGTGTGCCTGAGAAAATCTGTGACTTCTCTTAGTTCCAGTTCTTTCATTCATTTAACAAGGATGATAATGCTTATCCAGCAGGCTAGGTTCACTATAATGCATATCTATGAGTTACAGCATAATATGAGCTCTATGGACAGTAGATATTGTTGTTCCCTCAGTGTCAAGAATGCTTATTACCACAAGTATTTTGAGAATGAGAGATTTGTTATAGAAATTTGGTAACAGAAACCTGGCAGATGCTGAAGAGGTTAAAATCTGGAAGGGATACATTGGAGGATAAGAGAAAAATCACCTATTTTCCACCTGCAGCCATGGCATGGGTGAACAAGTTAGAGTTTACAGGAAAATCTGAGAAGCTGATCTGGCTGGTTAAGGGGACTCATGGAGAGATCAGTAAAAATGACTATTTCATCTATATTTCATCTGCTGCGTTTGTAGGCCCCACCTGAATGCTTGGTGGTAGGCAAGGGGCTGCTGCTGGTAAGCAGGGCCAGTAGTTATGGAGACATGCTGGACACAGAACAGAAGACAAAGAGACAACCTGAGACCCACCTCTGTCCATCACAGGGTCTGACCATGACAACCTTCCAAGAATAAAGGCCTCTGATTTTCTTCCAAATTCCAAATTTCATACAAGTTCCTCTTTTGGCCAAATCTAGTAGGATCCATTTACAAAAGGTGATTTGAGGGAATGCAACTCTCAGCTTTACACATTATCAAAACATTCAGACAAACATCAAATGTATGAGCTAAGAGTTACTGAGTAAAGAGGAAGAGGAGTAAACTATTAAAGTGGAATATAAAAAGTAGTATATTCTTTCTCTTGACTTTGATCTATCCATTTTTTTCAACTACTTTATATCATTTGGTATTTTCTAACTGATATGAAGCTTATATAGGCCCTGATTGCAATGGCTAATTTTATGTATCAACTTGATTGGGCCACAAAAAGGGAGAGTTAGTCATTATTCTGGGTATGCCTGTGAGAGTATTTCTTGATAAAATTAACACCTGAATATGTACACTGAGTTATTGCTTCCTCAATGTAGATGGGCCTCATTTAAGCCACTGAAGGCCTGAAAAGAAGAAAAAGATGGCATAAGGGAGAATTCACCCTCTGGCTATCTTTGGGACTGGATTTCAAATTTCTTTCGCCTTTGGACTCAGACTAGAGCTTACACTATTGGCTTTCCTAGTTATCAGGCCTTTGAACTCAGATTGGAACTATAACATCAAGTCACCTAAGTCTCTGATTTACCAGGTACAGAGTTTTGAGCTTTCATAATTGTGTGAGCCAGTTTCTTATAATAAATGTCTCTCTCTCTTCCTTGCCACCATGTAAAAACGTAGCAAGAAGGAGGCTAGCTATAAGCTAGTAAGACAGTCCTCACTGGGGCTCCTTAAAATTGGCTGGCACCTTGATCATGGACTTCCTGGCCTCCAGAACTATGAGAAATAAATTCCTGTTGTTTATGGCATCCATCATGGTATTTCAATACTAAGATACATGCTATTCTTGATTTATTAAATTATTAATTTCTTGAGGATAGAATATTTATCTGCTACTTTTGAATAACACATAGGATATTTATTAAGTTTAAATTTTATAACTTACCAGGATTTACATTAACTATCAACTCTAATTAAAACCATTACCTTAAAATATAGGACTGAATCAATGAATAAGAATTATTTGTTATCAATATTAATGTTATAGAAATATATGATTCTGGGATTCCTGGGTAGCTCTGCAGTTTGGCATCTGCCTTCCTCCCAGGGCATGATCCTAGATTCCCAGGGTCGAGTCCCACATCGGGAGCCTGCTTATCCTCCCTCTACTTGTGTCTCTGCCTCTCTCTCTCTCTCTCTGTGTCTCTCATGAATAAATAAATACAATCTTAAAAAAGAGAAATACATGATTCTGAACTACTAGATTATACTTTAAAAATTTACTCTTAAGTTGTTTAAGTATCTGAAAAATGGAAAATAAATTACCCAATTAACATTTTTATGAATTTTTAAAGGTGGCAGTTTCTTTGTAAAATATTACCACAAAAGGTAATCTCATCAAAACAGTAAATTAGTGATTCACACATTGTTTTACCATAGAATTTATTTTAAAATACCTGTTGAATAAGATGAACCAACAAATGTAAGGAGTTTCTGCATAATATAACCAATATGCTATTCTAAATCCAGAAAAATAACTACACAATGTGCAACTACTGATAAGAAATCACAGTGGCAAAAACAAAAACAAAAACAAAAACAGAAATCACAGTGGTATATCCTGGAATTCCAGAATTGTTGGAAAGAGTCAACTGTTATTTAAAGACAAAAACAGAAACAAATATACCAAAAACCTGGAGCTTTACAGAAGCAGATATAATGTGAAAGCAACCGTCATAAATGAGGATATATGTTTATACTTAGAAAACTAATGTATTTGAAATAAACATGCAGTAAAATATTTTCAGATTTGGAGAAATGGAAATGATAAGCATCCATATAGATTCAAATTGAGGATATTCAAAAATAATTAGGATGATATATTTATCTTTATCTAACTTTCACTCTAAGGCAACCTTCACTCTAAAATGCTCTTTAAAAAGATAAGAAACTTAAAAACAAATTATAAATATTTTTAAACACAATTTGAAGAGGATTGCTTGAAGGTGTAAAGGAATTTATGCAATAGAGAGCTGGTGTCAGCCACAGATGAAAGTATTTTGCCCTCTTCTTTTTTGTGAATGTTGTGATTTTTGTTTTGCAATTCTTAATCCCCATTCACAAAATGGGGACAAACCATTCATTCACAAAATTAGGACAAACCATTATCTATGTCCTAAAGTTGGGAAAACCAATGTAACAAGGCATATACAGTTTATAGCAGAACATCTAGAAAAAGGAAAGTACTAAAGGATTATAAACTCTCAAAAAAAAAGGAGGAGGGCTTAAACAAGTATATAAGACATGGGTAAATTAAAAATCCATTGAATTTTACATAGAATTTTAAAAATATGTGAATTAGAATTAATCAACAACTGCTGTTACTTCAGTATTTTTAATATAATTAATTCAATATAACCACAATGTTATTAATGCAAATTAACTGTAACATAGTCTTAAAACTCCAAAGTAGTTCATGAATTTTAATGCTTAACAATATCTACAGTTAAACTAATAAGTTCTCAAACTTTTCTAATATTTCAATTTCGTGAAATACTTTGGTAAGTAATAAACAGAAGAAAGCTAAGCATACATGTGTATTAACATTTTTAGGTCACTTTTTAATCATCTGTTCATAAGTATGGCCTTTTTTTACTATGTGGTATCAGAAAGCAAAAGAGTATGTTAAATGTCAAAAAAAAGTAATATGCTATATTTTTTTAATTTGACATTTTGTCAGGATAACACAACAAAACTTCCTATCTTTTTAAGTGTGTTCTCCACTTCCCTGAAATAAATTCTTTAACTTCTGGTGTTATTTCTTGTTAAGGTTGAATATATGTTCCTTAAATTACACAGTCTACTGCCTAAAAGAGAGATGATTTTATAACTATGTGTGTGTGTATGTGTGTGTGCGTATAAAACTAATGCTGAATCCTATTCCATTTTAAAACCAAGGGAATAAAGTCTTTAGGGATAAAGAGTTTAATCACATGAGGGAATTAAATTCTTTAGAGTTCTAAGGGCCTATTGATTTAAGTTGTCTTTTCATCTCTTTCAAAGACAGACACCAGAATGTCCTTAATAAAGATTATTTGACTTAAAAAATATATGTCCAGAGTGGGGGGGAATCTAAACTACCAGGAATCAATCACACATTGTGACATTTTATCCTAGGCTATGCACTGAGACTTATCACATCCTTTTCTTGAAAAAAAAAAAAAAAAGACTCAAAAACAAAAAAACAAAACTGGCATCTATTAAAAATTTAGATGTGCAGTCTAAAACACAGAATCCTTAATACTTTCCTAAACTTGCTCTATGACTCCAAACCAAAGGATCCTCTTGTAAAAATTATGTATGCATGAATGTATGTATGCATGTATGAATCTGTTCATCTACCCATTTATTATCTATATACTATTTATAGACATGCATATAATAAGGGGATATTTTATTTTGGGGATTATTTGATATAAGATTAATAAAATTTTTATATTCCAAACTGTTTCACTTATTGCCTAATAAAAATTATAATTCATACTTGCAAAAACTATTATTATCTCAAAAACTTAGGAGTATTTTGCAATCTTTTTTTCTTCCTCCTATTTATCCTCCAGATTTACTTTATTAAATGTTCAATAAATATTTTTCAAACACCTATTACATTTCAGGCACTCTATTAAGTAGAGGGGTTAGAGATGTTGACCAGGAGGAGACAGCCTCTTTTCCTAATGGAGTTTATACTCTTATAGGAAAGGCAAGCATCAGTCAAATAATCAAAAATGCATATATAATTAAAATTTGTGATTCTGTGTGAAGGAACTGAAAAGTTCTACAAAAAAATTTAAGAAATAATACCTGAAAACTTCTTGAGTTGATTGAAGATCAAAGGTTTGGTTTTGGTTTTGGACATCAATCTGAGCAACCTTTGAGACACCTAAGAGTAGAGAACAAATAGGGGCTTCCAATACTCATGTCTAGAGCCTGAGGCAGAATTCAGCAATGGAATTAAACATTTGATAGTTAACTGCCTCTAGATGGAGATTGAAATTGTGGATGGAGGTGATATTACCAACAGTATAAACACAGTGTAAGGAAATCCAAAAGTGGGCAGAGAGGACTAGTAACTGTATTACTTGTTTAGTCTGATAAAGGAGGATGAAATTGTAGAAGAGTTCAAGGATTAGTGGCCATAGAGGTAGAAAATAAAATGGGGAATAGGGTACCTGGAATTTCACAATCATGGCACTCTCAGAATACAGTTGAATTTGAAGTAGATTCAGATTTTTTTGCCTAGGTAGCATGTCAAATCAATCAAAACCAGAAGTGACAATGAATGAGGGGAATTATGACTGTAAATTAGCAAGAAGAGGTAATGAAGTAGGTGAATGGACTTAAAGGGTTCATTTTGTCAAGACAAAAACATGAGTAGACACAAAACACACATTTGTGGAATCACAAATTTTGGATCAGGGGAAATATTTTGAATAATCATGCTATTATGTGTGTTCATAGACCTTGAGGACATATTCTTAGCCTCCATAAAGATATAGGAGTTCACATTTCAAAAGTAAGATTTGAGAAAAGTACAAATATGCTTATTTTAAAGTGTAATGTGATCACCTCTACAGAACCACATTTTGAAACTCATTGCCTTTAGCCACCTAGCAAACAGCTGAAGCAGGAAATAGAAATTTAATCTCCTGAGATTTCTTTACACATTTTTCCTCTGAAAATGCATGTTCTCTTACATTCACAATTACTTCAGTCTATCATGTACATAAAAGGAAACAATCTGTTTTTAAAGCTGTGGCTTTTTCATTTGTTTTTTTGTTGTTTTGTTTTTGATGGTGGATATGCTGCTGGCAAAAAGAAAAGACAAACAATCATCATGCCTCTGTCAGAAGGCATCCTCTAAAGGGCTATTTTAGATTAATAAATAGATACTAATTGTTTTAACAAAAATTTTCCAAAAGACTTAGTTATAAAGTGATCCCTCATTAATTGAACAAGAGGCATACAACAGATCAGGTATGACTCTTTTTTATTGGTTCAGTGTTTGAATTACAAATGTAAGTATGTCCAATTACCATGATCAAATGTCTATGACAGCTCACTTAGACCACAAAAATATAATTTTGATGTTACTTTTGAAAAATCTCAAGAATATAGGAAAATGAAACAGTCACTAAATAGTATATGCTGTATGAAGAGATCAAATGCATATATATAATCTTAAATTTAGAACTATTCTGAAAATACACAGAACTGTTTTAGACAAAAGTAAAGGAGTAGTGATGGGACTTCATTTATCTATCCATATGTTTATGAGAAATACTTTGGAAAATTAAAGAGGAAATGAGTCTATTTCAAATTATAAGATATTAAATACTAACTAATAATAAAATAAGATGAAAAATTATAAGCACATGAAATGAAAAAAAACAGGTCTCAATTTTTGAAAAGTTTAATGTCATACTGTGAGAGTATCAAAATTTATTTGTAAAGGTGAATTGATTTTAATTACCTTTGTTTATTACTCTTGATTATTTAACAAATTACTCACACATCTTTGCAATAATTTCAGTTTTACTGCACTTTTAGTGGCCAAGAAGTAAGTGCAGAGTCCCCTCAAGTACATTCAGAAATTGGGTTCATGGTGCGCAAGATACTTAGTACAATCAACGTGGGACAAAAGAAATACTTGCTTAAAACATAAGCCCCTAGATCCCTATCATTAAGGGAATTTGCCTGCTGGTGAGAAACATTTTGTCTTCACTAAGCAAGTTTATTTTCTTTATAGTTATAGCATTTGTAATTGTGCTAGAGCAGTCAAAGCCATTTGATTTCTAAAGAAATTTAACAGGACTGTAAATGGCAATGCCTCTGAAGCTACAGTTTATGCTGTTTTACAGTTTAATGCAACAGCATTAGAGTAAGGATATTTCTCTGCCAAAAGCTACCTCACAGTGAACAATCCAAAAGACCAGGCACAGACTATTGGGGAATAAAGGACATGCTTTCTCTTTTGAATCAGAAACCAAGGGTAAATGCTCAAAATGCCCTGGGACAAGGAGACTCAATAGGGATTCTCAGTCAGGACTTTTAATACCCCCCCTGCTGGTTAGACAGGTACATTCTTGCTACATGACTGGACGCAAAGTGCTCTGTGGAGTTCTCACTAAAACTAGGTTCAAATAATAAGTATCAATGTTATCAATAAAGCATGCTGACAAGCTAGTACACAATTCTCTGAAATTTGCCCTGGATCCATACTACTGCCCCCCAATATATATACATAGATATAAAACCCAGCACACTACAAGCCTTGTATAAGTGTCCCTACTACGTCAATTCATCTCTGACATTAACAAACAAGCTCAGGCTAATTTCATATTCTCATAGCATAGAAGTAATTTCTTTTTCTTTTCTTAATTTTTATTTATTTGCTTGATAACCAGATATTTAATAAGGTATTTAATTTGGATATCTTGATTTTATAGAATATTTTGTGTGTATATTACATACTGATAGAGCTTGGGTACTTTATGCCATCATTGTCGCTGGAGGGTGGAGTCTTCAGATTAATTTCATCAAGTTCATATAATTATTCTATTGTCTTACTAAAAACTGTCACTAATCCAAATAAAAACTATCTATGAACAATCCCTTTGTGATGAACCTACTAGAGTAACATGCAGCATTCACAAGGCTGACATCCTTCTATTTGTTCCTGAAGTTGGTCTTACTTTTAATTCATCATATTTGTCTCTTTTATGTCATTTTTCCCTTATAAGTGGAGAATTACACTATTTACATTTACATTTTTACCTCTTTGAAAGAAGATTTATATTATATTTTATACCACATTTCCTAGTGTTCTCTCCCCATTCCTCACTGCTCATAATTATATTTTTGTGCAGGAAAACTAAAGTGACAAGGGTTAGTTTTATTGAAATTGTTTCAAATATTGCTCAGTGTGCTCAAGTTGGTAATATCGATTCTGTGCTTTAATTCTCAATGTTGTTTTTGTTTAGCGTAGGAAATGACATTTAATTCCTTTTGTTATCTTTTTATACCTTAATTCCATAATGCGTATTGAATACTTACTATTTGGAAGAAATGTCTTAGTAGAGGGAATGACATAAGCAAATGTGTCGAGGTATAAAATGACATTGTCAATATCAGTGCAGGAAGCTAGACAGAGTTCAATATTTTAAGTTTAAACTGTAATGTGAAAAATCATGCTTGTGTTTAATTACAGATAGAAACATTAAAGTGTTTTAACCAGAGAGTGAGGAGTACAGATTTTCTGGAAGGTATAAAATGAATACAAGATTTACCGACTCAATGGTGAATATGTGATGGCAAACAGTATTATGTACATAAATTTGAACCTGATGTTTTTAAGAGTGAAAACGGGTGGTTTGTAAGGAAAAAGATAACTCTTTGGGGCTTAATTATCAGCCTTTCTCTCTCTTCTTCCTTCCTTCTTTTCCCCTTTCTTTTTTCGTTTCTTTCTTTCTCCTTCCTTCTCTCCTTCCTTCCTTCCTTCCTTCCTTCCTTCCTTCCTTCCTTCCTTCCTTCCTTCCTTCCTTGTTTCTTCTTCTTTCTAATGATTTTGTTTATAGATTCCTAACTACCTAAGTCAAGAGAATCTCTCCAATCTACCCCACAGACATATATATATATATATATATATATATATATATATATATATAGAGAGAGAGAGAGAGAGAGAGAGGAATATTTAAATGAAAAATTTTATTTTATTGTTATGCAGTAATAACTGATGGATATATATGTTTTAGTCTTCGTTTTCTTCTTTACAAAGCAGTCTTATCAATATTAGAGTAGACGGATGAAGGGACTAGGAGAAAAAGAAGTCAGAGTTAGATAGATTTGCAAATACCTGGTAGTTTTATAAATTATTGTATGTCAAATTGGAAATACCACATGAGAAAAATATATTAAAATATATTCTTTGTGTCCATCTTCCCTTTACATATAAGAATGAATGTGACCTTGTCAAAATTAATGTAATTGAAATAAAAACCTAAAACTTTAAATGACCGGATTTAATGTTATGTGAGATTCTCTCACATTAATTATTTGTCCAGCCACACTGATCTTATTCATCATATTTTTATAAAATATTTTATTTATTTATTTGAGAGAGAGAGAGAAAATGAGAGAGAAAGCGGAGAGCAGGGAAGAGGGATAGAAGGAGAAGGAGGAGCACACTTCCCATTGAGCAGGGAGACTGATTCAGGGCTCAATCCCAGGAGCCTGGGATCATGACCTGAGTTGAAGGCAGAAGGTAGACACTTAATTGACTGAGCCACCCAAGCACCCCAAATCCTTCCAATGTTATAATTTCATCCATCTTGCCACTATTCATTTTTCACTTACCCAGCTTCCCTGAACAACTTTGTTTTTCTGGATATTAGTGTGTTCTTCAACATTTCATATGATTCACTCTGATTATTTATCATTCAGGCCTCAGCTCAAGTGCCATTCATCATAGAGTTCTTACCCACAACAAATAAATGAATCTTTTTCCTCTCAGTCACTATCTTCCACGACTTGGTTTTGTAGTCTTCTTAGCACTTACCATTCTCCAATAATTTTAAGTAATTATTTGATTACTGTTATTTTTCTTGATATTTTAAGTCTGAAAAGCAGAGCTTTTAACTACCATTTTAGGGATCTAAATCTAGAATTTAAACATTTGCCAAAAATAGAACAAGTGCTAAAAAAATGTGTTATACTAAGAGTAAGGAAACTGGAAAGTTTTATTCGATGATGGGTATATTACAATCCCATTTTAGCCGTGTAAATTCATAAGATTCAAAAGGGTAAACAAATTATCCCAGTGTCATCCAAAGAGTGAATGGCAGAGCTGAACTTTTAACCCAAAATGCTTTGACCCCAAGGATCACTATGTTTTCACAAACACTGAATAGTGTTGTGTTAAGCAAGGTCAGATGCCTAAGCTTTTTGTTTCTTAGCAGTAGATAGGGGTTCAAAAAAAGAGCTTTTTTCATTTTATTTGGGTAAATATTCACAAGTGTAATTGCTAAATCATATGGTTGTTTTATTTATTTATTTTTTTAGGGATCCTCTTCTATAGTGGCTGTACCAATTTGCATTCCCACAAAAAGTGAGCAAGGATTCTCTTTTCTTCATATCCTCACCAACATTTGTTTTTGTTCTTTCTGAATGGCCATCCTGACAGATGGGAGGTGGTATCTCATTGTGGTTTTGATTTATATTTCCCTGGAGGGTATTATGCTAAGTGAAATAGGTCAGAAAGAGGAAAACAAATATTACGATTTCACTTATATGAAAAGACTAACGAACAAACAAAACAAAACAGAAATAGTCTCAGATACAGAGAACAAATCGGTAGTTGCCAGAGGAAAGGGGGGTGGAACGGTTGATTAAATAGGTGAAGAGGATTATGAAGTAAACGTTTCCAGTTATAAATTAAATAAGTCATGAGGATGTTATATATAGCATAGGTAATATAACCAATAATACTATAACTTTGTATAGTAACAGATAGTAATTGGACCTATTGAGGTGATCATTTTGTAATAATAGAAAAATATTAAATCACTATGCTATACATCTGAAACTAACAAAATTTAGTATGTCAATTATAAATCAATAAAAATCAATAAATTTATAAAATAA
Organism: Canis aureus; assembly: GCF_053574225.1. Classification (NCBI taxonomy): domain Eukaryota; kingdom Metazoa; phylum Chordata; class Mammalia; order Carnivora; family Canidae; genus Canis; species Canis aureus. The sequence goes on along the minus strand of NC_135617.1, from coordinate 11,711,852 downwards.
CCACTTTCTTCAGTAAAATATATAAATAAACAAACAAAATAGAGAATCTTTTAAATTAAGGGTTTATTTCTAAGGTGACTTATCTACAAGGATAAAAATCTACAAGCACACCAGTATATATAAAAATCCAATTAAGTTTCATGTAACTAAAAAGCTGTTCATTTTGCAGGGCCTGGTTGATTCTGGAGGATAAGCATCTGCCTCTTGATTTCAGCTTAGGCCAATGATCTCAGGATCATGAGATTGAGCCTTGCATAGGGCTCTCTGCTCAGTGTTGAATCTGCTTGGCCCTCTCCCTCCCTCTACTTGCTGTCTCTAAAATAAATAAATCTTTAAAAAATCTGTATATTTTGCATTTGATAAAAATAATAAAAAGATAAAAAAATATTCCAGGGTTTCAAAATATCTAGTTATGCCATTTTCAAGATTCTTGTGATGTATCACTCACTTAGATAAAGTTAAAAAACTTAGTGCAAGAATAAGAGAAAGATTTCAATTTTTCTCATGATCTTTTCTTTCATTTGGAATCTGTCACCAGGTGTCTTATTAAACTGCGCTAAGTACAGCTATTAGAATCAGTCAAGGTAGTCTTTTTCTTTAAGATTAAGAAGGTCAAAGTAGAAAGATCACTTGGAATTATTAATATGGCTTATTAGACTAGCAAATTTTCATCTTTTAATTTCAATGAATAAATCTTAAATTAAAAAAGTTATAATAACACTGAAGGAAAACGTAAATGCATATTGGATATTTTGTATTTTACATAAGCTAACAGATCTTCATCTACTAAAGAATTTCTTATTATTTTCCCTTTTCTTTGAATATTTATTGCATTCATAGTTTAGGAACTCATTATTTTAGTTCAATTCTGTCTTTACTAACCATTCCTAGAGAGCAGTAAAGTTACTAAGATTCAAAATATATCCATTTGTGTCTTTTTCTGCTATTTATTTATTTATTTATATTTATTTTTGAGAGAGAAAGAGGAAAAGGGAAAAGAGAATCTTAAGTAGATTCCACACTGGGCCTTTCAGGACCCTGAGATCATGACCTAAGCTAAAATCAAGAGTTGTAGGCTTAACCAACTGAGCCACCCTGGTTCCCTTTTTCTGCTTTTTACTATCACGTCTGTTTTCCTCAATTTGGCCTGCCATCACTATACCATCAATCTTAGATTTATATTACTCTAAAACATCATTTTTAAAATCAAGTGGATACCTTGGCTTTTCCCAAAATAGCAATATTGTTTTAGCTTCTATATTTTAAGACAAACTGATCAAATCCTATTGTCTCCCACAATATCCTGTGTTCCTACATATTCCAGTTCAAAACTGACTCCTCTCAGAAAGGCAAATCTCTGCCCTCATATTTTCTCTGAAAGTAACCAAAGAAGTTCAGGAAAAAGAAACTGCATTCAATGAAATCAGAGGACACCTATAAATGAACTATAAATGAAATCTGTGTATAAATGAAAATCTGGTAAAAGCAGACAAGAATTGACCAGAGTGAAACAGAAAGCTGGAAGCTATAGATCATAGGCAACATAAGCCAAATCAAAGGCACATCCTGAGAGAAAATATCAACAGTCCCTTGTATAGAACATGGGTTAGCTGGGATGCCTCTTAGAACCTCACTAACAGGGATCCCTGGGCGACTGCCTTTGGCTCAGGGTGTGATCCTGGAGTCCTGGCATTGAGTCCTACATCGGGCTCCCTGCATGGAGCTTGCTTCTCCCTCTGCCTGAGTTTCTGCCTCTCTCTCTCTCTCTGTATCTCTCATGAATAAATAAAATCTTAAAAAAAAGAACCTCACTAACATCACAGGATAAAGATATAGAAAGAGTTAAGTAGGTGATCCGTATTAAGGAGGGCACTTGTTAGATAAGCAATGGGTGCTTTATGTAAGTGATAAATTACTAAATTCTACTCCTGGATATAATATTATACTGTATGCTAAGTAACTAGGATTTAAAAACACCAGGAAAAATAAAAGGAAGGAGGAAAGGAAGGAAGAAAGGGAGAGAGGAAGGAAGGAAGGAAGGAAGGAAGGAAGGAAGGAAGGAAGGAAGGAAGGAAAGAAGGAAGAGGGGATTAAACAAAGAAGGTTGCAGAAGCATTATCTTTGCAAGGAGAAGTTTAGTTTGCAAGGAAGCAGTTACACAGCCTCAAATATCTACCAAGTTAAGCAAAGTAAGAGGAGATACCCATCCCATCACAAACACTCTTTTACAAAAGGAACATAAGAAAAAAACAATCTCTACACTAAAATAAAAATATTAATAAAAAGGGACCTACCCAAGAACTAAAATACTGAAATTAAATGCAGAAGAGTAAAATGTTTGGGACACCTGGGGGGCTCAGCAGTTGAGCATCTGCCTTTGGCTTAGGGCATGATCCTAGGGATCCGGGATCGAGTCCCACATCGGGCTCCCTGCATGGAGCCTGCTTCTCCCTCTGCCTGTGTCTCTGCCTCTCTGTCTCTGTCTCTCATGAATAAATAAATAAAATCTTAAAAAAAAAAGTTTTAGGCAAAAATGGGGGAAATTTGCAATAGAATACATGAAATTTGTGAAAAAATAATACCAATTCCATGGGTCCAAGTAAATAATAAAACTAGGGTTGGAATTAAAAGTAAAAAAAAAGTATAATATTAATTAAAAACATTCAAAATAAAAATGATGAGCTAAAGAAGATAGAGTATGAAAATCTGAGCCTTGGAAATGTGTGTCAAATTAAAATAAGACCACCCATGGAAGGATAATGGATAAACGAAGGATAAATAAACGAAGGATAATTAGAACAAAGGATAATGAAGAGACACTGTTGAGGAATTATATCCAGGAAATAGAAGCTTTCTTCTCCTGAGCAAATTGAGCAAATTAAAAGTTAAAAGTTAAAAGAATTTATGGATGCCTGGGTGGCTCAGTGGTTTAGTGCCTGACTTCGGCCCAGGGCATGATCGTGGTTCCCTGGATCAAGTTCCTCATTGGGCTCCCCTCCCTGCTTGGAGCCTGCTTCTCTCTCTGCTGATGTGTGTCTTTGCCTCTCTCTCTCCCCCTCTCTCTCTGCCTCTGTCTCTCATGAATAAATAAATGAAATCTTTTTTAAAAAAGTTAAAAGAATTTAAATACGACTATCAGTAAATGAGGAGACATAAAACTAAGAGGATACATGGTATACAGATAATGGTGTTACTGAAAAATAATGGAATAGGTGGAATGAAAAATAAAAACAGATTTTAAGAATTTTTTTTCTGAGTAAACAAAAGAAATGTAAAGGTAAAAAAAGCATATTGAATCCCAACAGATTAAAACATTAATTTGGTTAATACTGAGTCATATGCTAGTAAAGTTACTACGAAGTGTATTTACAAATAAAAAATGAAGAGCAAAAAATAAATAAAAATAAAAATGAAGAGCAAAAAATAAATTAAAAAAAAGAAAAAAGAGCATTGATAATGGGAAAACATTGGAATGGTTTGGGCCTTCTTTAAAGCAGCATTCAAATTGAGAAGAAAATGGAACCAAATCTACCAAGTCCTTGGGAGTCTTGGATATGGTCCAATCAGTTTATATTCTGTTAAACTGTTATGCACATATAAAGTAAATGAAAACTATTTTCAAATATTCAAGAATGCTAAGAAAATATCACTAATAAACAGATTGTAGAGACTGGGATTTTAGACAGATGACAGAAAATTGGTGAAGTTGTAATAAAAAGTTGTCAGTAAGTTTGAAGCCATATTACATAATACATAATAGTAGACCAAAATAACCAAAGAGGAATGGTTACCATATTATAGCATAATGGGATAATGTAGAAATAGCAATATAGTACCATTAGTCAGAATATGCATATAAGCCTTTATGTTAGGATATTTATTTTAAGGTGATTGATAAAATATTAGAATTTTGAAGGTACAACTATAATAATTTGAAATATTCTTCCAAATATCAGAATAATGTACACGAGCCTGCACACAAAGGTACATGTATGTACACACACACATACACGTAAACACACATACCAAGAAGAAAGACTACATAGTAAAATTACAGTTTTATTACTGGGAGCACAGAGCAATGTGAATACTAGGTCACTCTGAGTTAAAAAAAAAAAAGAAGAAGAAGTAAATACAGACAAACATATTTGCCAGTGGAAAGATATACAAAAACTTGACATTAATTGTCTCTGGAGAAGGTTACTGGGATGTGAGGTTCAGGGGCTGGAAAGAGATATACAATTCACTGAATACTTTTGGACTGTTTTACATTTCTAGGGCAGTTTTGACAGATTACAAATTGGCTATTGAAAAAAATATTTTCTAAAGTTCTTCTAAAGAGTTATCTTGTGTTTTGATTTGGGGGATTTTCTACCACAATACATTAGCACAGAGTTTGACAGTAACAGATGTTAATGAATCCTGATTATAAAAGAAACAGTAATTTTTTTTGTTTTATTGTTTTTGTCATAGACTTTCTTAAATTAGTTAATGGAAAATATAGGTGGTGTGGTATTTTGAAAACTTTAAAGTGTCTTGTTTACTTCAAGCTATTGTTTCATCTAAAACGGGTAACTTATTCATGATTCATCAACCTCCTAGAATAGGCAGTTTAGAACAGACTCTCGCAGTCCCTATAGCTAATACAGCTATAATTTAAGTGCATGTTGGTTTAAATAGGCAAATTTACTTTTCCATATTTATCAACAATATTCATCATTCATTAAAAGAGTAATAATAGTTCCAGAAATACTGTGCTGTTAAATGCTTTAAGGAAAACTATATCAGAATAGACTCTGGCCTTGAAGGCTTCATCAACCCCAGTATTCCATTAAGAAAACCCAGAATGTGTGTTCATTCTGGATGCACAAGAGAGGCAATTACTGGTTTGTGGATTCAAATTTATGGTCCTGGATCTTTAAAGATATAGACTATGGTCACAGCACACTTTGTAAATAAGTATCATTTATAATGGGATGTGAAGAATATACAAGGATGTTTTCATACACACAAATATGATTTGGGTTCAGCATTACATATTTTTTTAGGGCAAATGAAACTAACCTCCTTGCCTCTGTTTCTTAATAAAAGCAAATGAGATTGGTTGGAATTTATAATTTAAACATTAATTTAGTACTTCATCTGTCTTACCTACTAGAATAACTTTCTAATATTTTCATATGAATCTTGTATGGTCAGAAAATAGGCATCAATGACAGTCTTAAATCTGAGGTTAATGATGCTCTAGTAATTCCCATTATAGATATTGATTTTCAAATACTGAGAAAGATCATTTATCACATGAGAATATCACAATATCTGCCTTCTGATCAAAGTGGAAAGTAAGCTAAATTTAAGAGATCGCTAATATTTTGTAATATACAAAATTTATTTTAGTTTTCACTGTGGAAGGACAAAATTCCCAAGTGCATCTGTAATCTGAGCATGTATTAACATTGGTCCGATATCCATCCACTACATTAAAATACCTTAACCCTGTGTGTTAAATGTGGGCATTACTACCTTGGTAATGTGGATGCCCTCTTCAGATCTTAAACCGGATCTCATAAGATAATTTTCAAAAATACAGTCACTCTACATTCATCATTTATGAGTGGACTCTAGATTCTTCCCTCTGCTATGGCTGCCATGACTTAAAATGCCCTTGCCCAAAGCCAAACTAAGCCTGTCAGATCAGCTTATAAAATTATTACTTGAAAGCCTCTTTTAGGACACATAGACGTTATCTGTATTGAATTAATTACCCACACACAAACACACTTTATCTACATTCAGACCAGACTGTTTCTGGGTTGAAGTAGTGCCCTTCCAACCGGCTTGCATTGATTCACACTAGTTTACTGAAAATAACTGAATCCATTTGCCCTGTTTTTCTATTTTATTACTAAAAAGATTTCTTTCTTGCTTGACAGTATAAATGCCATTTCTTTCAGTCATTATTAATGATTAAGAAAGGCAGTCAGATAAAACATACTTAACTTTGAAAATATGATATTCAAGCATGCTATCTTTCAGGAGCATGCAAATTAACACAGCACAAAAATGATATGCCATTTACCCATCTGATTTTTCACAAACAAGGGTATGGTGAAATAAATATTTCCTTATGTTATTGTTGAGAATGAACATTAACATCATGTTTAGGAGCACAATCAAGATACATCAATCAAAATTTTAATGTGTATAATCACTGAGCCAGCATTTCCAATTTCAGGATCCTATCCCACAAAAATGATCACATGTTAATAGAGAGGAAACTGTTTATAAATGGTTCATTGGAACATTGCTTGTAATAATAAAACAAAATGGAAATAATTTTTATAGAGCTGTTTACAGAAATAATCATTGTCTGTATTTATAATATAAACATGGATATAATAATCCACTCTAAAGAGATGTAAGTAGCCATTAAAAAGAATGAAGTTTATAAATGATACAGACCTCCAACTAAATAAACTATCAAACTATTCTCCCAAAACAGTATGAATTGTGCCTGCATAGCCAATATATTGAGTGTAACTTAGAATTATTTTTAATGAAGAGTGTGTGTGAGGTTATAAGATGAAGGCCTTAAGGCTCCAAGTACAGGTTAATTTCTAACCATTTCTCTTTTCATTTTAAGCTTTGTCACTGGACTAATACATCTGATCCCTCATTCAGTTTTCAATACATTATGAGTTCACAACTGTCTGTAGAATAAATTAATTCATTGTAGTTTTCTTTTCTTTCTTCAAAAGATGCATTATTAATGAACTTTTGGACACTACGGGCTTATTGCATAGTATGTTCCAATTGGTCTGAAAAAAAGTGAACACAAATAGAAAGAAAGGCAGTACATTTTGGAGAAAATAATTAGAATAAAGTAGTATAAATGTTATCAGTTCTGACCTACCTTCTACTTTGTCAGTCATTCTTGGCAAAGTAAAACACATTTGGGTAGCTACAGATTTAAAAAATTAAAAAAAAAATTAAAAAATTCTTACAAGGAATACGAAATTCTCAGAATTTTCTGGAAGATTTCATTTGCAATCTGAGATATTTTCATTTGTATTTGTGGCATTAGCTTACCTGTAGCCCCTCAAATTATTTTCCTAAGTCTATATTTGTAATGTGCCTTTTATCCTCATCAATCTTATCATCTTCTGGACAATCTTATTCACTGTACAAATTATTAATAAAAATACTTACATTTGAGAATATTACAAATCCAATAGTAATTGTTGTCTGTTCTACATGGTTCTCCTTGGGGCACCTGGGTGGCTCAGTTGGTTAAGTCTACATGGTTTTTATTTGGAATTATAGCTAAAACAATTGAGTTATGTAACCAGAAAATGATTTCATTCATTATATCTGCTACTGTATCAAACATTTGGTTTTGTATTAAGCCTCTGAAAAATATATTTCATTATTGTTTGGTGTGATGTTTATATTCTGAATAAATATACTACTATAATGCCATACAATTTTCAATGTTTTCCGTCAAATAAAGAAAATTCTCATTACACTCTCATTAGCTTTCTTATATGACCTTCTAAAAGTTAGCTATCACTATGCCACAAAAAAAAAAAATCATGTATGCTGAGTTCAACAACAGAATGCCATTTTTTCTTATTTCCTCCATTCTTCATATTTAGTAGTAATATATTTTCTTTTATGTTTTTTAAAGATTTTATTTATTTATTCATAGAGACACAGAGACAGAGGCAAGGACATAGGCAGAGGGGAAGCGGGCTCCTCGCAAGGACCTGAGGTCGGACTCGATGTGGGACTTGATCCCTGGACCAGGATCACTACTGGAGTTTAAGGCAGGTGCTCAACCACTGAGCCACCCAGGCATCCCAGGCACAATACATTTTCAAATAAGGTGTCAGTGCTTAGCTGTTAACACTATTGATTGTGTGCATACTTTTACATTCTTAGTTTTTTGTAACTGTATGATAAATGTTGCAAATCCCCTCATATAGGGGACGCCTGGTGGCTCAGCGGTTTAGCGCCTGCCCTCAGGCCAGAGCGTGATCTTGGAGTCCCAAGGATCGAGTCCCACATTGGGCTCCCTGCATGGAGTCTGCTTCTCCCTCTGCCTATGTCTCTGCCTCTCTCTCAATGTGTGTGTGTCTCTCATGAATAAATAAATAAAATCTTAAAAAAAAATCCCCTCATATATTCTAATTCTTTAATTGAAAAGTATACTCCTTGAAAATAATGTATAAGAACATAAGAACTGTGTAATACGTCAATTGGTCACTCATCCACATATTGTTATCTTCAGCCAAATGTCTTTCTCTTCCGTTATCCTATTTCTCTTCCTTCTCCCAAATATTATTCCAATACATGTTGCTATCCTACATCTCTATGAAATGCTCATATTTCTGATGTGTCACTTTCCATGACCATGAGAGGAGACTGTGCTCCAAGCAAGAAAGTCCATGCATGTGACAAAGAGTGAGTCATATGACCAGAAGAGTTGAACCTGAATACAATGTCCAATGCAAGCCTTTCCTCTATTTTAACTCCACCTTATGCTCATTATTGTGCATGCACATAGCAAAAAGAATTGCTCTGTTTAGCCTTTCCTCAAAAGAATTCATGCTTAGATAAAGTATTTTGGGTAAGGTTAGAATGTTGAGTATGGGAAGTATGACTGTTATAGCATATTGGAGAAAGAAATCAAAGTCCATAAATAGTAGCAGAATGAGGATAAACCTTGTATAAAGTAGCAGGACCAGGATAAATCCTCCTGAATATGGGAGCAATATATAATGTTTTTTAACTTTCACTCCAAAATGCCCTCGTTGATATGGGATGAGGGTGAATAGGAATTACTGAGAATTACACACTTTAGTGGAGACCTGCAGTTCAAACATTTGAAAAGGAGTGCACTTCACATCTTAATGTTTTTAGCTGAGCTTCTTTCCTGTTGAAAGTTATCTTGTACATAACCTGTCAATCACACATAGAAATATATACGATGGATATGACTTTTATGGATTTTAAAGTGAATATATCTGGGCATGCAAAAAAATTTAAAGAGTATACAGTTTTATAGAAACAAATAAAATAACAACTAAACACAGACTGATAGTGAGCAAAATAAATGTATCCTAATGAAGCCATATTAAATGTATTCCACAATGCAATTTTCCTTAGCCAGGTCCAAAAAATCCTTCAACTGGCAAAAAATGTGCTATAATGAAATAGAAGTGGATCAATGGATAGTTGTAAAAGTCTTAACACATGGCAATAAAATATATTGCAATTTTTTCAAAATCATACAACCATAGAACGTATTGCCAGTGTCCATCTCAAGACCTTATTGAGTTCCATGTAAATGAGGAGCATGAAGTCTTAAACTTCATTAGGTGCATGGTGATTTTGAATTAATGAGTATATATATTCTTATATATAACATATATTTTCTTTTTTTATGTTTTTTAAAGTTTTTATTTAAACTCTAGTTTTCATATATTTTCTTGAATTCCCTTTTGTTCAAAGTTGCTTATGGATGCATGTGTGACAAAGCTTATCTATAAATTTTGTTTCCTTATCTATAAGAAACTTATTTAGTCAAATTTGTATCTAGACAAAAGAGAAAATGGGATTTACAAAATTATAAAATCAAATAACCTATAGACACACCTTCACTGCCTAAAAAATAAGTAACAATAAAATTCATGGCATGAAAGTGGGAAAAGCTTGTGAAAACTATGGCTGTAACAAAAAATGGCTTTGATAAAGATGTGCTATATTACAAGATAATTGATGTTAATATAAAATGATGCCACCTTTCTAATCTGTCTGTATATAAGAGGTACCAATTGTTTATGCACTTTAATATGCCAATAATATCTCTAATAATTTATCTTAAGTAGTCTGAGATGAATACAAATAATGTGATTCTAACTTACCCACTTGTAGCTAACTGCAAAATACTAAAATTACATCGTAGTAGAATTATTTAATTTATATACATATATCCACATAATAAAAGTTATTGAAATTTATATTTGTAAATAATTTATACCGTAATATTATCCAAAATAAAAGGGTGTATCCAATAGATAAAGTGTACATAAATAAAGAGGCTCAAGCATACACTTGTGATAAGCATTGAGTAATGAATGCAGTTGTTGAGTAATTATATAGTATACCTGAAACTAATATAACATTGGTATTGATTGTAGGTATTATAGATACTCTACTAATATAACACTGTATGTTGATTATATTTTAATTAAAAAAGTATACATGCATACCATTTTATTTTGTCATATATGTAGATTGTGACAGATCAATATTTAAACAAAAAATAGTTTCTAAAAGTTTCCCTAAAATATTAGCAGTAGATAATAAATTTACATGCATTTACATATTTATATAAATGTATAAATGCAGGTTTTATTGTTATACTATCATGACAACTTTCATATTTCATGGAGTTTTCCAAAATGGACTATAAGTAAGTACATTCTTCAGGATATCCTACTTATTTTTTCTTAAAGATTTTATTTATTTATTCATGAGACACAGAGAGAGAGAGAGAGAGAGAGAGAGAGAGAAGCAGAGACACAGGCAGAGGGAGAAGCAGGTTTCATCAGGGAGCCCGATGTGGGACTCGATCCTAGGACTCCAGGATCACGTCCTGGGCCTAAGGCAGGCACTCAACTGCTGAGCCACCCAGGCATCCCAGGATATTTTACTTACTGTCTTGCTATCAGTTATTTGTTAAATGTACAGTTTAATACGATATATCTCAAAACTTTTTCAAAACTTGAATTATTTAAAATGTGATATTTTAACACTCTTCTACTGCTTTATTTTATGTAGTGAACAGTGTGGATTAATAATATTAAGCATTTTGAGCAATTTCAAGTGCACTAAGCATTTGACCTAATTCAGATGCTCTATACATTTCAAATTTGCTTAACAATGCCAATCCTGATATACATACGATAAAGTTGAGGTTCTGAAAGATTAAGTTTTCTATCCAAGATGAAGTAGCTAGTAGGAGCAACATCAGGTTTTAATCTCAGCTCTTTTTATTCCCAATTTATATGCTTCTTCCACAATGTCACACTGCATCACAATTTATTGGTAAGACAGGGAAGGGCTTATCATTAATAGTTATATATGAGAGTTCTTATAGTCAAGGAGCTCATGAGGTGAACTGACACAAAATGTCAATTTTTCTTATAGCTAATTTGATATTATTTGTCGAAATTTATTTGCTTACTTAAATATACAAAACATGTAATTGACAACTTTGGACCACATAATGTTTTAGGTATTATAGATATACTACCAACACATTGCAGGTCATTATCTTTTTACAGATACAGGTAATTTGGTGAGGGACAGAGCACTGATGGAATCTAATATGCATTCTGGTGCTTATATTCAGTCCATTTGCTTTGGAACAACAGTTTAGATATTAATTTTAATGATAAACTTAACCTGTTTTCAGGTTTCAAACCTTCCTAAGAAATGATTCTACATGTCTCCTTTTATAAAATAATTTAAAATTTTACATACTGAAATTATTTCAAATTTATATTGTTATTTCTGTGCATTTGTCCAAACACCTTCAAAGCTTGTCATGTTTACAATGAATAAATGGATAAAAATAAGGTGATTGTTTTTTTTTTTCTGAGACACCTAGTTTAGATTTAGTGAAGCTTAGCTCAGATCAAATTACATGCTAAAATGGAACTCATGTAACAAATTATGTACAGTACCACAATTAACTTAGAATAGATGCTCATTATCCTGCTGTTTTGTTCCATTTTTGTTCTTACATCAAAAAAATCAAGTATAAATGCAATTATTTTCCAAGAGGAAATAAATGTCAGCAATTCAATATTCAAAACAGCAACAATCACAATGCTGGATGACCAAAGCAATAACTTTGTGAAGATAACAGGCAAGCAATTAACCCTGAAGCCAGATTGTCAAATCATTCAAAGAAATCTTAGATCAATGGAGGAGAGTTGCAATATGACTTTACAAAGTAAATAAAAAATATAAAAAACACTCCTCCTTTGATGGTGCTATGATCCTGTTAACCTCTGTTTAGCCTACTCAATTTGGTGGCAAACTAAATAGTGGCAAAGAATCTTCACGAAGTTAAAAATATGTTTAAAATACACTCTCCTAAATCTATGTTCAGAATGTCTGTACTTCCCCATTGGTCATACTAGTTCTTTATCTGTTTACAGGAAAACACCAATTTCTTCTTAGGATATAAACCATTATTGTGTCTTTCAGTAATCAACTGAAGAGAGGGATTAAACTCTATAAAAAAAATATTGTAATGCATGTCAAAACTTTCCTAAATAGCTGAACCCATTTTTTGAAATTGATACTATTTGTAATTATTATATAAATCACAAAATAAGCACACATGTACACACATAAAAGTTCATTATAAAGCTGCTCTAGGCAGTTAACAAAAATAGCCACTGGAAGCAAAACATCAAATTATTTTATGTATATTTATCAGTGGTTTTGTAAAAAGTTATATCAGATCTATGAGAGTTTAGAATGTAAGAGAACTTCAGAATTTCTAGAATTCAACTGTATTATTTCACATATTAAAAAATAAAAGCAACAGGGCAGCCCGGGGGGCTCTGCGGTTTGGCACCTGCCTTCGGCCCAGGGCGTGATCTTGGAGGCCCGGGATTGAGTCCCACGTTGGGCTCCCTGAATGGAGCCTGCTTCTCCCTCTGCCTGTGTCTCTGCCTCTCTCTCTCTCTCTGTCTCCCATGAATAAATAAATAAAATCTTTAAAAAATTAAAAAAATAAAAGCAACACACATACACATAAACACACAAATATACACACAACAGTTGTGAGGCATCCATGGCTTCTGAAGTTGTGTTCTGAAGTTGCCAACTAAAGATAACACAAATGTGGAGTCGAAACTATGGTTTCTTCTATATTTTTCATCGATACCTTTCCTCTTTCTATTTATAGTGAATATATGCTAAATTTCATGTCTTAGGAATCTAATATTTTCTCAAAATATACAGACACACAAATCTCAAAACAGGAAAAAGTAGGTGGAATGTAACTTCTCATTTCAGAAATAATGACAAACCTATGCCCTCTACAAAATAACACTTGCTGGAATATTTTAACTTAATAAATGTGACTTGAATTTTTAATATCAATATACTTTTTAGAATAAATATTCTTTCCTCCAATTTCTCTCTTCCCATTTGCACCTTATAATAGAAACTATAGAAAGTCACTAATGTAGGTGACTACCAATCCAGTGTCATTTCAGGATTCTATTAGCTGGTGCAAAAGGATGATCTTGAGTAAACGGACTAAATGTTGCTAAAATCTCAGCCAAAAATAAAATAAAATAAAATAAAATAAAATAAAATAAAATAAAATAAAATAAAATAAAATAAAATAAAAGTAAAGTAAAGTAAAATAAAATAAAATAAAATAAAATCCCAGCCAGCATCAGAGTAGGAAAAAAGGGGCATAGGAGTTTGAAACAAGTTACAGTGCATGGATTCCACCTTGCAGATAGTCAGTGTGGTACAAATACTACAAATTCCTCTTTATTGTGACTCTTCCCCATTTACCTGAAAGATTGAATTGAGGCATATTTGCAGTTACTTGCCCTTTACTGACGTACAAGAGTTTTATAGAGATTTCAATAGTGTCCGCCAATGTTTAAAGAGTTAAGAAGCTGGCTGAATAAACTGCCATCTTCCTTTAGAATTGCCTGTGCTGTAACTTGTTTTCCCTTCAGATAGGTCATAAAAATATTCTAGATTGAATGAAAGCTAATGGCCAAGGAATTAAACTGACAAATAGTCTTGCCGAAGACTTGACTATACATTCCTAATTAGATTATCCAAAAACTGATGATTATGTTATTCATGATAGAGACTTGTTAGCATTATTATATCTGAGCAGTGGCACCTTTACCCTTCATAATTTTGATTTTGGGTATTTGTGAAACAATAATTTACATTTTGATTAATTTTCTCATATAAACTTATTTTGTTCATGGTTGTGTATTTTTCAACTGTAAAATATTGTTTGAGCACTATACATTTATTAACCTGTATAAAACAAGGGTTGAATGGGTTCACTTTTGAACCCTTACATATTGTAATCTGATTTCACTGTTATACAGACTTGAAATTTCACATTTTTAGATATGTCCAAAAATCCATGGTTCTTTAAATTGCAATATTAAATAAATTAATGGTTAATTGATAAGATCTATGTGCTGGGCATTTCTTTATGTTATGGGAATGATCTCTAGATATTATAAGACTAGGTAAGTCTGTACCAATGACTTCCATTCTGGCTTAAGAATTGTTTCTAAACTTGTGCTTTCACATCCTTACTTACAAATTAAAAGTAATGTTACTAGGCAGCCTGGGTGGCTCAGCGGTTTAGCGCTGCCTTCAGCCCAGGGCCTGATCCTGGAAACCCGGGATCGAGTCCCACGTCGGGCTCCCTGCATGGAGCCTGCTTCTCCCTCTGCCTGTGTCTTTGCCTCTCTTTCTCTCTGGGTCTCTCATGAATAAATAAATAAAATCTTAAAAAAAAGAGTAATGATACTTCTAACGTGATAAGGGTATATGAAATATATACACAAACACAGTATTATTAAAGTGTGATATGTAAACAAGCATACTTTTACTTAGAAATAAAATTTTCTTTAAAAATGTATAACTTGAAATGTTTGTTGAAACTGCGTATCAGTTTCTACTTACCACCCTTCAACAAACTGAAATAAGTAAAATCCATATATACAACATAACATGAAATATTTTTCATAGTGTTAAAACAAATTGAGGTCAGCAGTACTGACCTTTGCGTAGTAGCACTACTACAAAGATCTAGCTATGATCACATTATATGTCATGGTTGATACATTCCAACATGGAAGAGACTTTGGAAGTTATATAATCAAGATGAACAGTGAATAAGGTAATACTACCACTCTCCTGGGCTGTCACAGAAAAGAATATGACACTATTTCAAATAGAATATTCAAATTGAATATATTTAATCTAGATCATTTCAGAATAAATCTCTCAAAAAGTTGAGGTTATTTCTTAATAATGTTACCATGAAGACTTGAACGCTATCAGTTATATTCAGTAGCTTTATCCCTCTTATATCTTATGATGAACTACTGTACTTGTTATACTACAGATTTATGTTTTTATCTGGGAATTCACAGTCACTATACCATGAGATTCCATGAATAAATATCTCAACCTGAACCTTTACCGATTGTTATTAAAAAAGAGGTGATGTTTTGCCATGCATAATGGATATATTCAAGAAGTCTGGTTAAGAAACTATCTTGAAATAGTAATAGAAAGTAGACATATCACCATGATTTCTCAAGTAGTTTGTATTAAAATTGAAACCTTAAGCTAGATTGCACTCTCCCGTACTCTCATTTTCATCCCAATGAAAAAATAATTTAGCTAAGAGACATTACAGTAAATGTAAGTTAAGTGATTGGCCATATTTTTGGTTTTTGATATGGAATATTTATCTTATCATTATGAAATGAAATAAATTTATAATGTATTTTTGTTAATTCTTTTATGGGTGGGTGTACTTCTACAGCTTTCATAAATAATTTCCTAAATAGAGCACATTATATATGTATCTTTTGTATTATTATCAATATAAATAATGGTAAAATCTAGGACATGGAGAAATTCATTGCTGCACTGACATAATCCTACTGGCCACAACCAAATTCAGGAGATGACAGCAAAGTAAGCACTGACATATAAAGATCACCCTTGAGGGTATTTAGAAGAAAATCCATCATCTATAACCCTAAAGTGATAACAGCCTTTAACTACAAGGGACGTGGATGCACTCCTTGTCAATTTTCCAAAAGAGAAAATGCATTTACTGAAAAGATAAACTGTAACTGTCAGGTAAGGAGACAGTCTTATCATTGACAAAATTAATCATAAATAGGTACTAAAAGATTACTGTTTTAGGATGGTTTGTAGGAATACTGGATATTTTTGTCTAAAACAAATTTAGGTGCTATTTACTTTGCTTCAATGGCAAGTAAACATGTCTAGAAAATGAGGCCAAAATATCTCAAAATCAAAATCAATTTTTAATATTCAAAACAAAAATCATATATGTATGTGGACATGCTTGATAAAAACAGATGAATACCCGAAAACTGTTCTTCTGCACACAAATGCTATCTCAGTTTTACAGCTCTGACTGACATTTTAGTCTAGTCACATTTTTCTATTTAACTCCTCTAATTTTCAAGAACTACCTTAGTTGTAAGTTGGTCTATTATTATTTCCTAGTATTTCCACCGATGTGAAGTCATGGTTCATTTCAGCATATCCTTGAAAGAATTTATTCTGCCTGCCAGCCCGGGGCCATTGCACATCCGTTCAGCACCTGCAGCTGCTGGGCTTCTACTGTCATCCCCCCTACACATATCTAGTGAAGCAGAGTTGTGGTGTGACAGGAATCACTTATCATAAGTTGCTTTCTGGGCCTGCATTTTTTGGGTCATCATGTTATGTCATTTAAAGCTAATACGAGAATACCTCATGATTGAGGCTTATGAGACAGCATCGAGAACTAAATATGTCTGTGGAGTGTCAATTATTGTTTTGTTTATTCCTTACTGAAACATAACAGGCCATAAAACTAATTTCTCCCAACTGCCTAATCTATAAAAGGAAAGTAAATGTTGAGTTACCAAAAGTCATTTCTGTAATCCATTTCCATGACTTAGATAATCTAATACCTGCATCCTGCCCTAGCAGTCAACTAAGAAGACCTCTCCAGATTTCCCATTTGTTGTGCAGTCTACCACTAGGCTGTTCCACAATATTTTTGCCAGTCTCATAAAGTATGATAGATTTTAACTAGTAGTGGTATTATGGAAATTTTATATAAATTATAATATGTCTCATGCTTCTAGAGGAGAACTGGGAACAAGGAAGAGGGTTTAATTCCTTTAAGGGCAGTAAGTTTTATATTTAGACATGCCATCAAAGTTATTAAGTGTTGAGTTGAGATTTCAGTGTGTGAGAATAAATTCATTGTGAAATGGTATTTATTAATTTCCCAGAAGATGCATTGGGATTAAATATGGGATATGGGTCAATCTGTCACTTTCTGAAAACACAATATTAATGGTCACACAGTTTTCCCTTCTGCTGTTCTTAATTAAGACTTCAGTAAAATAAAAGTATTCATCATAAACTTCTGGTATGCATTGAGACACAGTTTATGTTGTGCACGCTAGTCTTTACAACTTGATACTTAGAGATGGAAACAGTATATTATTTAACAGGCATAAGTGAGATCCATAATCACTGTATTAACAGACTTGGAGAACTATAAGGAAAACATTAGTTATGTAGGCAAGCCGTGGTCTAAGAACTGTCTATAAACTATAATTTGGAAAGGTTCATTTATACTCAACAATATACATACACACACACATACTCTCTCCTTTATAATCTGGAAAAGATTCACCTTAATCTACCCTATTCCACTTTGGAAGAGTTGAAACACAATATAGATGTTAGAATGTTTTTTTCTCATGGGAATTTCAAATATGGAAATTTGAAAATTTAATTATGGAAATATCAAATTGGAAATTGGGAAATTTGATTATGAAAATATCAAATATGGAAAGTTCCAGAAGCTGAAAAACAGTCCAACTGGACTTGAGAAAAAAAGAGAAAGTGACATAATGGGAGGTGGGGGTAAAGAGAGGGAGGCCAAACAAAGTAGAGGCTTGAAGTTCAAAGCAGAGTATCAACTTTAGCCAAAGTTAAATAGTCAGCTTTTCATTTGTATGCTCTTGTTATGAAGGGGTGACATAATCAGATGTAGATAACAAAAAAATAAATTCTGATAGCAATGTAGAGAATAAATTAGAAGAATGCAAGACTGCATGAGAACACATTGATTAGGTTAGCAGTGTGAGAGTCCAGAGAAGAGATATGGTATACCATAGTGGGATATAAATAAATGGAAAATAAATGAATCTCAGAGATAACTAGGATGCAAATATCATAGGATTTGGTGAAGGACTGCATAACACTATGAAAAAAGTGAATGCTATTATGGACACCTTTGGTGTTTCTACCTTGATCAGTAACAGGAGGATTGTGCACTCAC
Organism: Canis aureus; assembly: GCF_053574225.1. NCBI lineage: Eukaryota > Metazoa > Chordata > Mammalia > Carnivora > Canidae > Canis > Canis aureus. The sequence continues at coordinate 11,693,659 of NC_135617.1, read as the reverse complement.
TTAATAGAAACACTGGAAAAAATAATTTTGGGGGTGGATGGAATATGGTAATAAAGATTTGTTTAAAAGGACCAAAGAATGAAATATTTTTAGATATCCAGAGGGATCTGGGAACTTCATCCTGGATGTTAACTCTGAGTAAATTCTAGGAAAGTAGTCATCAGAAGTTTAGGCAATTGTCACCTCCTTAAAAAAAAAAAAAATGTATGGCATGAGGACAGAAGAGGATCTACGATGAACCCATAATTAACTATAAATTTAAAAGATGGATACAGAATAATAAAGCACCAAAGGTGACACAAAAGGTATGGGCAGAAAGGTAGGCATTACATTAAAAGAGAGTTGTTTCACAGAAGATCTTTTTTTTTAAAATTTTATTTATTTATTCATGAGAGACAGAGAGATAGAGAGGCAGAGACACAGGCAGAGGGAGAAGCAGGTTCCATGTGGAGAGCCTGATGCAGGACTTGATCCTAGGTCTCCAGGACCATGGTGGCACTAAACCGCTAAGCCACCCAAGGTTCCCAAGATCTTTTTTTAAAGACTCTCTAACAGTGATAGTCACTGAAAGTACTGAGTAGTGCTGAAAAATCAAGGGACCAAAATTTATGCAAAATGGAATGTACTGGAAATGAGCATGAACTACTTCTGTGGAGTAAATAAAAATAAAGCCAAAGGGAGACAGAATAAGAAGTGAAAGAAAATTATGAAAATGAGAATTTTGCTGTAATGATCGGAGAAAAATGATAACAACTGGAATAACTGGAATAGTAAAAAATGGAATAATGGAGAAGTGTTAGAGGCCCTGAGAGGGATTATTTTGTTGCACTTTATTTTTTATTTTTTTAAAGATTTTATTTATTTATTCATGAGAGACAGAAAGAGAGAGAGGCAGAGACACAGGCAGAAAGAGAAGCAGGCTCCATGTAGGGAGCCCGACGTGGGACTCGATCCCAGGTCTCCAGGATCACGCCCTGGGCCGAAGGCAGGCGCTAAACCACTGAGCCACCTGGTATGCCCATTTTGTTGCAATTTTAACTAATACTTTGCAGCTAAGGTAAATGATTTCATTGAGAAGAAGAGCTTGGATATAGTTAAAAATAATGAGAGACAGAGAGAGAGAGAGGGAGAGAGAGAGGGAGAACACTAGTCAGAAGATACAATCTTGAATGTCCTCTCTTAATATCAGATATTGGGAAAAAATAAAATGACTAAGATCCTTAACTTTTATTTCTTCTGAGGAGGAGTTCTATAAATGACTATTGAGGGAAAACAGAAAAACATAACTATTGGTGAAAATCCTATATTTACACAATCAATTGCTCAGATGGTAGTAAAAGAATAAACATGACTCGAGTAAAATAGAGCACATCCCCAACTACAAGGAGGAAAACTCCTAAATATCAACAGTTAATGAAAAATACCTATTTTTATAGAAGATAAAAATGAATGGCTTAACAACATGCAAAAACACACTTGACTTAAATTTGTTGTAAGGAGATGTACATTATTAAATGCTAATGAGATGTTATTTTATACTCAGAAAATTCAAAAACAAAAAGTCTTGCAATCCCAAACATTAGTGAGGATATAGAGCATGAGAAATATTTCTGTCACTGGTAGGTCTATAAATTGGAATCACTTATTTGGTATCAACTGAGTAACAATTTGGCAATACTCATTGAGTCTGAATAGGTAAATCACCTCACCAGTCATTTCAATTCTGGGTATATGAGAAAAATAACCATCAAGTCCACCAGGAAAAGCATACCATGACCAAACAAACAAAAACCCTAGAAACAACTTATTATGAAGGAAATGATTGATAAATTGTGACTCATAATGGTTTATTATACTAGAGTGAAAATTGATGAACTATATGTATCAACATGCATGAAGTATGCATTTGAACAAAGCACTGGAGTACAATGCTTTAAAGAAGTCAGAGAATGTACATAGTATAATTCCATTTTCATAAAGTTTAAATATATGTAAAACTATAAAAGAAAAATGAAAATAATAACATTCAGGATGATTATTACCTCTGGATAGGAGTCAGAGAGGATACAAAACAAATACTCATCGGTCTTCATAGGTACTACAAATTCTAGTTTTTAAGCTGTGTATGGTACACTGGTGTAAATTTTATTATTATTCTTTATTGTTATACCTATGTTATATATTTTATACATAACACATATTTAAGAAAACTAAAATAAAAGGAAATGAAATTAAAATATACCCATTCAAAAATATATATTATTTATAATACGTGAAGAAACTTGCTAGATAATTTCATGTAGTTACTCCCATTCATTGCGTTATCAAATTTATTACAATGGCGGGCAGCCCGGTTGGCTCAGAGGTTTAGTGCCACCTTCAGCCCAGGGCATGATCCTGGAGTCCTGGGATCGAGTCCCACGTCGGGCTCCCTACATGGAGCCTGCTTCTCTTTCTGCCTGTGTCTCTGCCTCTCTCTCTCTCTGTCTCTCATGAATAAATAAATAAAATCTTAAAAAAATATTACAATGGCAATTACAGTATCAAATGTTAGTGGAATACTTAACAAAAATAATTATAATTCCACTACTGCTACTATTATGCCTATCTCTCTCTCTCACCCTTTCTCTCCCCTTTCCTCCCTACTTCTCTGTTTCTCTGTCTCTGTCTGTCTTTGTGTGTATGTCATTCTTAAGAACCATAAAATGTAGATTCTATTCTTTGTTCCTTTCAAAGACAGAAAAATACAGACTCGGGACATCTCTAATAAATAATATAAAGTAAGAAGCTGTATCCAGGTAGTTCTAAGGTCACTTTACAAATTTTTAAAAAAGATTATTTATTTATTTATTTATTTATTTATTTATTTATTCATTCATTCATTCATTCATTCATTCATTTATGCGAGACACAGAGAGAGAGAGGCAGACATAGGCAGAGGGAGAAACAGGCTCCATGCAGACATGGGACTCCATCCCAGGACTCCAGAATCATGCCCTGAGCCAAAGGCAGACACTCAACCTTTGAGCCACCCAAGCGTCCCAAAGGTCAATTTACAAATTACATTGATATTCTCACCCAGTACACCTTTAATCACTAAAATAGGATTAACTTTAGTTTAGCTATGTTGCTTTGTGAAGTAATTGTTGTTTGTAAAATAAGTCAATGATTATCACCTATACCTCCATTCCCATACACATGCATAAAGAGAAAATCTAGTTTTTCTGTCATGGGTATCAGAGCTCTTTATTCTTGACCAGTTTTTCATTTTGCCTAGGATTTGAAATATACTGTTTTTCAATAATTGCCATCTTCATAGGCTCAACCTTCATCATGACTTTTTAGGAAAAGTTTGTTTATAAAACAACCATGTTTATAAATCCTTGGAAATAAGTTCAAATAATCCTTTACTTGTTTCAAATTCACCATGTACCACAGATGGAAATACTACTTCAGCAACATCTAAGCTGAAGACAGTGCCTTGAGTGTTCAAGCAATTATCTCATGATGTGGTGAGGTTCTAAACAATTCTTTAAGGGAGGGCACCTGGGTGGCTCAGTGGTTGAGCATCTGCCTTTGGCTCAGGTCGTTTTCCCAGAGTCCTGGGATGCCGTGTGTCCCGGTCAGGCTCCCCACAGGGAGCCTGCTTCTCTCTCTGCCTATGTCTCTGCCTCTCTCTCTTTGTGTGTGTCTCATGAATAAATAGAACATTTTTAAAAAGGTTTCAATTATATTTTTGACCACTAAGAAAGGATGTACTTCTACTTAACAAAAGCTGTTGTGGTATCAATTCATCAAAAACTTACTGCTTCAAAACCAATCCGGAGTAAGGTGTTTGGGGTTTTGTTTGTCTCTTTGTTTTTCCTTCATCTGTATATTTTCGAGTGATGGAAAAGTGGAAGAGCTTTGAAGCTGGAAGAAATTATTTCAGGGGATCTTGATCTCAACACAACAATCATAATGACTGTAGTCATAAGGCTTAAATCGCAAGGGGGGTCAATGACATGCTGTAAGCTTTAGTGTTAGGTAAATTAATATTGTGTGCACAGCTCTGTGGGAGACTTTGAATGAATTCTTCAAGACAGCTATGACACAAGTGCCTTCATTGTGAAAAATAATGGTAGATTTTCAAGGAATAGCAGGATTGCTTTTCTTCTTTTGGAGTAATACCAACTGAAATACTGGACAAATAATACTAGCCAAATTCTCAGAATTGGAGTTAACAAGGGTGAAAAATTAGATTCTGCCAAAAATTAATAAAGTAGTAATTATGCATTTATATATATATTACTTTATTTAATACTCTTTTATATCCATAAACACATACAAATACTTATATCCATATACATCTGCATATAACAAAAAGCCACCTCTCACCATACCTAGCAATAATGTAGGAAAGGAAGTCATGCTATTGTACATAATAGTGTAGGTTGCATAGCGCATTACTACATGAGGACTCTTCACCTGAGAATCCTTGTGAATTCTATACTAAGTGGTAGTTGGTACAATATCTGCACAATTATGTCCTACAGCCCCAAGGGGAGTTAAGAAGAACAACTTGGATCATGAAACAATCATGCTAGAGCATTTTCCCTTAATAAAATCTCAAGGGGTTGACAGATATTATTTAAAAGATCTTTATGATGATGTCAGCAAAACTAGTGTAGACATCTTTATTATTGTATTAGTAAACCATCTTTTCTAAAAATTCAGGGTTCAAGTTATGGATGATATATCACATGTGGCATTTAGGTAAACTTTATTCTCCAAGAGTATATCCAAAATTGTCTATTTCATTAGCACAATCATTCCACTCTACTAGCTAGAGAAATAGTTTACATTTAAGATGTCAAAATATGCACGACCTTTTCACAGTACGTAAATATGTGGAGCTAAATCAAAATGCAATAATGAGCAACACAGATTAGGATATCTGAAGTTCCCGGCAACAAGCAGAAATGCTGACTTCTTAAAATAGTCCATAAAAATACTATAGAAGCTGTAAAATTATCTATTTCAACTTTTTGAGTGAAATATAAAACTTAATTATATTACATTAAAAGTACTTACATAGTTTTAGTGCCAAGTGTTTTTTAAGTCCCTTCACTCCCTACTTCGAAATTTGAGGAAAACACCTGGAGTTTCAAAACCTTTTCATGGCTCTTTCATTGACTCCTTCTGGGCCTTGCTCTGTAATATCTTTTCTCTCATATATCCAAAATGGTGACTTTCATTTTCAATTCTTAATAAAGGAGAAACTTTCAAAAAGTAAAAAAAAAAAAAAAAAAAAGTATGTGTGTGCATGTGCACGTGTGAGCACACACACACACACATACAGGATGAACCAACAACAGGAAAAGTGTAATGACAGTATAGGCATGTGAGGAGAGAAGGCCTTTGGGAATACAATATCATACATGAAAATCTTGAAGAATAAGAAATTTGAGATTGGTTATTTGCTGAAGCAATTTAAACTATATAGCCTTTGGATTCTGATAGGCTATTCAGGCTTTTTTTTTTTTTTTCTGTTCATACACTCAAGACTCTATCTCTTGCTTGCCAAAATCTTGGCAGCAATTCTATTTTTTAGACCTTATTACACATGTAAAAACTACTGAAGAAGTTGGGAGCTTTTGTTCATGTGTGTTATATCTATTGATAGGAACTGATTTAAAAATTAAAACTGAGGCTTTTCAAACTATTATTTTATTAATTTATTTATTTGAATTAATAATAAACCTACTACATGTTAACAAAAATAACATTTTAAACGAAAAATGGTAATATTTTCCAGGAAAAAACTATGAGAAAATTAACATTGTTTTATGTTTTTGAAATTTTCTTTAATGTCTATCTAAAGAGAAGACATTCAGAATCTCTATTTCTTTCTACATTCCATCTATTGTGATTTCAAACATCCCGTAGACTCGGGGAAACTGTACACTCATGAGGAAGTCAAATTATAAGAGTGAAAAAGTGAAAGTGAAAAAGCAAATAAAATTTTAGGATTATTTTTTTTAAAGAATTTTAAACTTGGAAATCTTTCCAAAAAATCCCAGAAAATGTCATAGATCGCCAAACCATGTTTTAAGAATGGCTACCACAGAAAACCAATTTAATGAAATGTCCGACATGCTGTTCACATTCACTTCTTCATTTAGACACTTTTCTCCAGGACATATGAGATTATAGGAGGGCTATTTCCTTTCCAACCCACTTTATCTAAATTGCAATAATCTAAGATTCAAAAGAAAGTGAAATTCAGCCCAAATGACCAAATGGAAGTAAATAATAAATAGTTGAGCTTACCGGTTTATGTAGACAAGACACTAAATTTTACAAAGAAGATAGTCTCTCTCAGCTAAGGACATGTAAGACTATGGCAACTAGGATAGTTTTTGTGTTTTGTTTTGGTTTTTGTTTGTTTTAAGCTACAAACCAAATAAAGAAAGGATAATGCACATTTGCTGGTAGATGACAGCGAGTAATAAAAGCAATAATTCTTCAAACCAAGAACCATTAATTAGTAATATAGAATCATCTGAGAAGATGCTACCAGCGGGTAGGTAATGTTCATTTTCTTTCTATATTAATCAAGACATTGGAACTTGTCCGTAACAACAAATAATCAGTCACTTCTCCTGGGATTCACTAAAGATCTACTGAGAGTAGCATCTGAGATCTGGGGTTTACTGAGGATTTAACCAGTACAGATGGAGAGAATCATCACCATTATTCAATTGATCCTTCAGTTGGAATTTACTGAATGCTTACTTTGATTCAGTTATTCTGCTAAAGAATGGTATAGAAAAATCAAGGAGCTTTTCATTTCATCAAGTGATCCAATTTAGTCCACAGTTGCTAATAGTAAGCTTTGAATTGTAAAGCTAAAAATAGAAGCTCAGAAATAATTCACTAAATAAGCAAAGGACTTAAAAAATATTAGAATACATATTGTTACTGCTTTATTACCTTAGTTCCTGGTGTAGAACAAAAAGAATAAAATTTTCTATGATGACTGCAACTTCCATAGATTGAAATTGTTAGATAAACAGGCAACTCATTAGCCTTTAACAGAGCTTATAAATGGAAACCCAAAATGACTTGGAAAATTTAAATTTCTAATTCCATCGAAAATATGAAGAGCCACACCCCTCAGAAGATAAAAATATCAAGCAGTCATAATTTTGAAAGGACTAGATAAAGTGACTTTTTAGGAAAAATTTACTTTATACAAGTAATTCCTATAAAATATAGACCCTGTTTTATTAACATTCACAACAATGCAATGCATAAAGAAGAATAAGATCTCAAACACATAAATTTGACAGAAAACAACAAAAATCTCTTTTAGTCTACCAGGTATTTGAATTAAACATAAAATGTAGCACATAATTATTCAACAGAAATACTCAAAAGATATGAATATGCAACAAAAAGCAATGAAGCTTTGCTTTTAAAGTAAATAAAGAATAAGAGAAGAAACATTTGATTACAGTATCAATAATTTATGCTACTAGTTAACCTACAATTTTTCTTTTTTATTTTTTTAACTTTTTTTTAAGGTTTTATTTATTTATTTATGAAAGACACACACAGAAAGGGAGAGACAGAGAGAGGCACAGAGACACAGGCAGAGGGAGAAGCAGGCTCCACGCAGGGAACCCCAGATGGGACTCGATTCTGGGACTCCAGGATCACACCCTAGGCCGAAGGCAGACGCCAAACCGCTGAGCCACCCGGGGATTCCCTAACCCACAATTTTTAGATTGAACTTCCCCCACATGATTCACACAACTGGGTTTCAATTAAAGGCTATTTATCTCATGGTTCAATATATAGTTGACCTTGAACAATACAGGTTTGAACTGAGCAGCTCCATTCATACACGGATTTCTTTTCAATAAATATAGCACAGTACTGTAAATGTATTTTCTCTTCTTATGATTTCTTAATAGCATTTTCTTTTCTCTAGCTTCCTGTTAAGAGAACTGTCTATAATATACGTAACATACAAAATATGGGTGAATTGACTATTTCTTTTATTGGTAAGGCTTCTGATCAATAGTAAGCTACTAGTAGTCAAGATTTTAGGAAGTTAAAAGTTATATGCAAATTTTTTATTGTACAGGGTTGACACCTTAACTTCTGTGTTATTCAAGGGTCACCTGCGTGTGTGTGTGTGTAATTTAGTTCTATCTTTACATGCAAAACATAGGAAATATCTTATATTACAGAAAAAAATTAGATTGTAATAAAAAATAAATTTAGAATTAATAAAATGCAATTGAGGAAATGAATTGTTAGACTTACCTTTTATATATATATATTTTTTTAATTGGAGTTCAATTTGCCAACATATAGCATAACACCCAGTGAGTAGACATACCTTTTGAAAGATTCTGAAATATGAATGTGTTTAAGAGTAATGAGTAGGTTTAACCATTCCAACTTGATTTTAATTCTCTAAATCTAGTTCTTTCATAATAAAATTCTTTTGTCTTAGACTGTCATACTTTCTGTTTTTCTGTCTAGCTGTACTTTATGCATTGTTTGAAAACAAGATCAAAGACTATATTTTCAAGGATCATTTCTATAGTGTGTTGAAAACAAGATCATAATCTTTCCTAGAAAATCCTTCTTCACCCTTCTAGCTGACATATGCTACTCTCTGTACCTCAATATCAATATTACATTCTCATAGCATTTATCACACTTCAGTGTGAATGTTGGATTGCATCTCTATTTTTCATGCTACCAATATTTTAAAGATAGAGGTAATTTTATTTATTTATTTATTTATTTATTTATTTATTTATTTATTTTTACATTTAATTTGTAGTGCTTTTCACAGTATTTGGCAATCTAGCATAAAATTAGCAAATTGACATCCTTAACTAAAGAATGAATGGATAAATAAGAATTTCCCACTTATTAGGCTTTAATTACTTGATAAAACTATAAATTAATGGCATGAAAGAATTGATTATTTCTTCCACAACTGGAATGTGAGCTGTTTAAAGATAAGGGCACTGTCTCATATATGCATATATCTCTAGGTCTCAGGATTATAAGTAATAGAAATTCAATCATGCTAATGTCCAAATAAAAAATTGCAAAGTTTACAAGTTTGCAGGAAAAGATGGGTAACAAAGGCTGATTAAAGGCAGTGAGCAGTTTACCTCTGTGGATCCTATCAATCAGAATGTGTGGGCTAAATGTGGACTTATGGAGCTCAAAAGTCAGTTTCCTTCTCCTTTAAACAGTCAGGAAATATTGTGAAGGATGTTAAAGTGGGCAAAAGCTTACAGGTGGCATTGCCAATGGAATATTAGGTATTGTCTAATATACCTTCTGAGTTAACCTAACTATAAATTTATCTTTGTTTTTTATTGTCTTTGAACTATTTCACAATTTTGTAAATTAAATAAAATTGTCAGTAATCCAAATTATTCTTGCTAGTAGAGATGTAAATTAATTTTGTCAAATGGAGGTACAATTGATTTTTGTCCTATTGATATTGGTCAGTTTTGAATCTATTAATTAATGGATTTTAGCATTCCTAATTGCCGGTATCTGTCTCTGCTCTTTGGATTAGCCTTTGAACTGTTGTCAGCTTTTTTCTCACCTTTTAAAAAATTTCACTGGATTCCTGATTAATGAATGAGTTAAAGAAAAATCTTTGATCTCTGGAGGAAAAAAAGAATGTATGAGTTATATTCTAGGCCACACCACTGAATGGTTTTGATCCTTGCTTTACTTCATGTCACCTAATGAAAGTTGAATTCGTCTTAAAAAGAATAAATCTTGGGGGGGGGGTGCAGGGTGAACACAGAGGACAAGCAGTTCCACAAAAATTCATCGATTATAAGAGGGGAATTCAATGATTATAAGAGGGAAGAAGATAGAGGTTTGCAAAGAAATGTGATTGGTATCAGAATACACCTTTTGGCTTCTTGGTTCACAGACCATAATCTATTTTCACTGCTTGAATTCTAAAAATGCCAAACTTGAGCATAATACAACTTTCTAGATATAATAAAAAAAAGCTAACACTTTCCTGAGTAGGACACAAAACAGTCTTCTAGTACGAGTTATCCACATTTCCCTTAGTGATATTATGGCCTCGTATCCATATTCTAATACTTTGAAATGAATAGTGAATTTAGCAATAACTACTAAATATACATACTGGTATGAGGTCAGGAAATAGAAAAAATATTTTTGTTTGTATTTTTGTCAAACGAACATTGATGATAAACCATAGATATCAGGACATGATTTTCATCCTATGGAGAAAGCAGCACATAGCTGAGATTTCGGATTTCCCTCCTTCATCTTTAGTCCATATTCATTTTACTTGGTCTACTAACAGGTCACTGGTGTGTTATGCTCTTGTGAGTTTTCTCTTCTTATGATCTGTAGATATTTGAGGTTTCAGAAGCCCTCCTCTTCTAAAGGAGTTACCTCAGTTAACCTTTACTACTGATGTTTGCTAATTTCCATCTAAGGTTCCCTTGATTTTCATCAGTACTTTTCTGCTCCCCAGTATGTAGTTGAAACTTTGATTGCTCTTGGCATTTAGCTATTTACTACAGAAAACAATGTAATTCCTTTTGGTCATGTCCAGAAAGTCTACATGATATTCCTAGATGATTCATGGGGTACACTCATTCTTTGGCTATCTAAATATTTGAATCAGGTTTGGCAAACCTTTTCTATAAATATCCAGATAGTAAATATGCTAGCTTTGCAGGTTATGTAGTCTCTGTCATAACCACTTAACCGTTATAGTGGGGAAAAAATAGCCAGTATGTAAATGAATGAATGTGGCTGTGTTCCAATAAAATTTATTTACCAAAAAAGGCAGATGTCTGGATTTGGCCCTGGAGATATAGTTTGATGTTTAGTTAGTTATAAACTAAACATCATATAGTTTTATCATTATTTAAATAATCAAAGATAAAACAGAGAAGAAACAAAATAGTTGCAGTTGGTACTAATAATGCTAACACATAAATATTTCTGCAACTATACCCTTAGATTCCCAGGCTCTTATATTCTAGCTGGCAGGGAAAATACAACCATACATCCATCATTGGTTCAACTCCCAACCTGCATCCTACAGAACTGCATCCTAAACTCACAAGGGATCATATCCAAATGGGTAATTTCCATTCTATAAGGCTAACTGCTTTGGATGAGAGTCATTGATGATATCCATGTCTTCTTCATTGATTTAGAGTTTCAATTATTTTTGTTTAACTGGATATTCTCTAAAAAACAATGTTATATAAAATATGAGACCATTACTTAAGCCTTCTGGTAAGCTTGAAATTCTTTCTGAGGAAAAGCAGGTTGAGGATGCAAATCTAAGCAGAAAATAAGTTTCTTTACCATTATGGACAAATCATTGCTTCTTCTATTTCTAATGTTTGTCTGTAATTCCACTTTTGGCTTATTGTTTCTTTTTTTTAGTTTTAGAATTGCCCTTCTCCAATGGCAGTGATTTGTCAGGCTTGCCAATCAGGTGATTCTACATTCACTGTTACAAAGATGGATCCTCTCAGGCTTGCCCATCAAGGAATCACATTTTCCTGGATAGAATTTTACTCACGTATAGAGACATGCCACAAGCAAGAAAATCCAGGCATAAGAAACCACTGCCACAGTAGAAAGACCTTCTCAGTGACCTTCAACTTTATATACTATGTAAGCTGCCACTGACCATTTTTAGTACTATCTAAAGAAGAGATGACTGAGAATGAAATCAGTAAAGAACTATAGATAAAAACACATAAATATCTGATGACTTTGCAGGAGCACCTGAAATCAAGTACCCTTAATATTAGGCTTATCCATGGAATCTTTAGTATCATGAGCTAATTAATCCTATTATGTGTATATGTAATTGTGAGTTGCAACTGAAGAGTTCTGCCTAGAGTCCATTATAAATATTACTCCAACAGATAACTGGTTAGTCTCTTCCTTTGTGAGGTAATATACTGGAACTTTAGGCAAAGATGCTTTCACAGGCAAAGTGAGCCTTCAGTAGTGGTGGCAGCAGGCTAGATTCATAAAGGAATGCCACATTATTAAACTCATGCATGATCTCTATCCTTAACACATTGATAGTTTTGCTTGTGAGCCCCCTAAATAATCATGGGATACTCTTAGTAGATGGATGCTCGACTATATAGCAAATTGATTTACTGTGGCATTCAGGTTATTAAGAAGCCATTCTGCTATGGAAGACTTCTGTGACATTCACAGATTTGAGGTAATTGGAGAGGTTCTCCCACAAAAGCTTTCTCCAGTGTTTTTTTTTCAAGCATCCTCCAATTTTGCTTCTCAATAATCTTTGCCAACTTAGCCAGAGCATTGGAAATGATCAAGAATTAGTAGAGGTCCATTATAACTTCAATCTATTTCTCTTCCTGGGTGAATCTGAAAACTAGATTCATTGCCTACAGGATTAACTTCTGGGGGAGTTTTCTTTCTCTGTGGTCTTTCAGTGTCAATACTTAGTGAGTATTAATGTCACAGTGATCCACTTCCTGCTGGTATTTACAAATTATTTACATATTTTTATATATCAGATTTTAGACTTTTAATTTTTTTGTGTGCTCTGTGTATGCCTAAACTGGTTATAGGGAATAACCATGAAGTAATTATATATATATATATGTACATATATATATATATATATATTATATAAACAAGAATAATTGTGTAACCCACCAAAGGTAATTTCTCATCCTTAGTGGTAAAATGCTGAAAGTAGAGTAATTTTTCCTTCAATTTGTAAGCAATATTTTATCCCTAGAGATTTTGACTCCCAGATCCTATACTGGTGTGACAAACTGTGTTTTGGCAAAAATCTCTTCTGTCATCAGTTATACATGAATCTTTTTTTAAAGGAAGATTGGTTTTATTTATTTATTTATTTATTTATTTATTTATTTATTTATTTATTTATAGAGACAGAGAGAGAGAATATGAGTAGGGGAAGGAGCAGAGAGAGAGAAACAAGCAGACTCTGCACTAAGTGCAGAGCCCAATGTGGGGCTCGATCTCACAACCCTGAGACTATGGCTTCAGCTGAAATTGAGAGTCAGCCATTTGACAAACTGATCCACCCAGGTGCCCCCAGTTACACATAAATCTTAAGAATCAGGGTCCTTCCTACTTTATGCTGTCCAGATTTATTTTCCTAACATAACCAAAATCCTTATATACAAATAAAGCAAAAAAGTTGAAGTTGGACTCCCTTTAAGGAAAAATGGTAGTCGTACTACTCTACTTAGTGAAAGCAACTTGATTTCACGTACCTAATTAGCATGGAGAAAAGTTACTTCATGTAAATAGCTGCACATCAGTGCCAAACTCGTATTAATTTATCCTAGCAAACGTATCACATCTAGAATAGCAACTTCAATTAAGTTCACTATCCAATTAGATATATAATAATCCCATGTCATTTTATAAGACCCTTCAACATCAACTGAGAATTTGATTTCACACACTTGATTGTGGCTCACTCTCTGCTGTTTCCCCAGGGATACAACCTTGTTTTTGATGCACTATTTGGCAGGAAGTATGGGGGTGGGGGGGCAGGGTGAAACAGCTTTCAGTTGGATCTTCTACAATGATAGTTCTTACTTTATACGTTAGAAAAGCATAGTGGGAATTGTTCCAGTTGCTGAGGATAGCAATTCTAATCTTAGACTCAGGAACTAGGGAAATAACTGCATGATGAGTTCTGGGACCCAGTGGACCTACTGTGAAGTCAATTCAGATAAAAATACATAAATCATAAAAAAAATACATTAATCACCTACATGCCTGGGCCTCACTCTGAATACTGGACTATACTTTTGGATCCTCAGAGATTAAACCTTCATTAACAGAGATCTAGTAGTCTCTAAAAAGTTGGAGATTTCTCTTTCCACAGTAAATAAGTGTGGATATCATTAAGGGGGACTAGGGGAATGTATTCTATTAAGTTGGGAGATTATAACAGGTACTCTGCCTTCCTTTCATTCAAGATTCCAACCCTCCATAAACTGATTAGTTCTGGAAATTGAATGAATTCGGGACCACTGAATATGAAACTTTAGATGTTAGAATTAGGATGGAGAATAATGCCAGATTTTGTTCACTGGACCTGATAAGCAGTTGTTTAAGTTTTCATTATATATATTAAACAATGTTTTAGGGGGTTGCCTATCAATATTATTTCTCAGAAACTTATGAGTCATTAACTTCAAACAGAGATCTCCTTGGGTGAAACTGCTGATACTTGAATTTGTAGTCCCAAGTATAAGCAGATGGGTATCACTTGTTAAGAATGCAGGATCTCAGAAATGCATTAGAAATGCAGACCTAGAGACACCTGGGTAGCTCAGTGGTTTAACTCCCAGGGCGTGATCCTGGAGTCCCGGGATCAAGTCCCATATCGGGCTCCCTGCATGGAGCCTGCTTCTCCCTCTGCCTGTGTCTCTGCCTCTCTCTCCCTCTGTGTCTCTCATGAATAAATAAATAAAATCTTTATTTAAAAATGCAGATCTATTCACTCTGAATCTACATTTTTAACATTATACACAGGTGACCCATTTGCCTGCCAAGGAATGAGAAGCTTTGGATTAAACGATTACATTTGAGCCAATTTCTATGATACCTTGACTCTCATTTTGATAAATAGTTCTAGTTTCTGATGGTACTTGATGATTTGGTTGATTGACTTGAGCTTCCCTTATCCTTGTTCATATTAATGATACCATTTCATCTTCAACTCTTCCAACTAGCATTCTACATGCAGCAAAATCATATAGAGGTGATTGTTGTTATAAGATCCTAGTATTTTATAGAGAACAAACCAATGGTTACCAGAGGAAAGGTGAGTGAGGGGATGAGTGTAATAGGTGAAGGGAATTAAAGAGTGCACTTACTGTGATAAGCACTGAGTAATTCATAGAATTGTAGAATCACTATATTATACACCTGAAACTAATATAACACTGCATATTAACTATATTGGACTTAAAATTAAAAACTTAAAAAAAAAAGATCTCAGTATTTCATGTCGTGAATGAAGGCAAATCACTAGGACTCTGTGGAATGGTTTACAAGGGAGTGAGTGAATGGAAGTTCTTACTGAAGTACCATTATTTCTCCTCTGTTTTGTACCAGTGGCTTTCTGGCCTCTCATGAAAGACCAAAATTTGGTCTTTTATATATGTTCAGTTTAAGCAAACTTATATTCAATTCAGATTTATATATGTTCAGTTTAAGCAAACTTATATTCAATTCTTCTTTGGTCAACCATCTTAAAATCAACTCCCACAATTGTTTCCCAAATACCCATTGATTTAATTTGTAAGTCTATGGAATTCTATTTGAGTATAATTCCTCACTTCTTGCATTACTTTCTTATTATACCACCTGGTTAGGTTTGAGTTTCCATTATGCTTAAAAATCTAAAGCAGTAATGTATAAGGTGAGGGAACATGTTTAATTGTCTACTGTAAAAAAAGGAAAACCTTTTTTAGAAAGACACACAGGAAAACTTTTCAAAAATACTAGAAGTGTCAATCTAGTATATTTTCAGTCCCCTCGATCCTTCAGATGTGCTTATACTAATTGTTGGATACACAGTCTTTTCTTATCAATATATTTACTGGCATCTAAGGCAAAGTCATGCATTCAACTACTGTTATAGTGTCGTATCACAAATTAAATTTCTGAGCTTAGTTTTTTGCAGTCAGAGTAAAATTTATCTTGCCCATGTTAAGAAAGATCTTCCATATCATTTGTATTTTGATGAATTTTGAAATGAGAATTTTATTCCCATACTTTAAATGATCAGTGCTGATCATTGATGTAGTCTTCCTAATCTCCAGTGTTTGCATTCTTCATTTCTTATAAATTTGTTTATGACACCAACTACTTACTTCTCAACAGTATTCTACTTGGTGGGCACAGGAATGACCATAGTTGATAATCAATCCTCTGTTTCATTAAAGTATCTGCTGATAATATTCAGATTTGTTCGATTCTTTCATTCAACAGATGATTTGGGGACACAAATCATGTGCTAGGTACTATTGTATGCACAATAGGATTTGTCAGTAGACAGATTCCTTTTGTTAGAGGAACATGGAAAAGAGTCACAAGGAACAAAAACTATATTAAATGAGAGTACAGTAACAAAAACACTATTGGAGTAGCATGGGTACCAAAGAGTAAAGCACACAATAAAGTCACAGGAGGAGCAAGAACTTGGAGAACTGGAAGAAATCTCAGCAATGAGAAGACAGAAATTCCCTGGGTGGTGGGTGCGGGGGTGCTGCTGTTTGATAATTCTGCAATATCTACATTCTCTGTTGTGTGCTTCTGCTCAGGAAAAATAATGCTTACTTAATATATAAAAATGATGGGTTAGCCAGAAACATAGTACAACCTAACGTTAAGAATTTGTGGCTAGGTTTTATTGTTGTTGTTGTTATTGTTTTTAATTCTTTCTAGCCCATCCACATAGTTCAGTGTTTATAACAAAGTACCTTAAGAAAAATAATGAAATCATTTTTTTTTAAATATTTGGTTTCAATCACTCAGTTCTCTTATTTTCTCATCAAAAGACTAAGAGGAAACAATGAAGGACTCATTACCTTTGGCTCAATTCATTATAAATACAGAAATATGCACTATGCATATATATTATTTTGGGGTCACTTTTCTGTTGTGGAGTTGTAAGTTATTTTTGGCTAAAAAAATAGGATCTAACTTTCAAAGGAAGGGAAAAACATCATAAAATTCCAGTAAGAGAAAATTCCCAGACATAAGTAAACAATTATATTGATATTTTAAATCTATTTCTTTATAAAACAAATATAATAAGTTTTTTAAATCTCCAGTCATAAATTCAGAAAGTTTTTTTCTTTTCATTGTAAATTATTTCAAAGAAAATGAAAAATCAAAATATAGAAAAAGATGAAAAATATACTCAACTGAAATCAATTATTTAGATATATTTGCTTTATTTCTTTCAGTATCTTTAATTAAATAACACAATTTTTTTTTTTTTGAGACAGAGAGAGAGAGAGAGAGAGAGAATGTGAATGTGAGGGTAGGGTGGGGGTCAGAGGGAGAGGGAGAGAGATGATCCCAAACAGGTTCCATGCCCAGCATGGAGACAGACGAGGGGCTCAATCTCAGGACCCTGAGATAGTCACGACCCTGAGATAGTGACCTGAGCCAAATCAAGACTCAGAAGCCCAACCAACTGAGACACTTAGACACCCCAAAGAATACAAATATTAATAAAACTATGCCACCCTCTGGTTCTTCTTTTCCCTTACCTTCCTAGGAGGTAATCATTATCTGAAATTGGTGTATATCTATCCTATTAATGCTTATAGTATTAAACATATTTTAATCCATATAAAAATATACCATTTAGTACATCTTTAGACATTGAATAATTTGCATCAAATGTAGCATTATGTTCTGCAATTACTTTTATGAAATTATATTTGTTGCACACCTATAGTATTCACTGTGTTGTACGGTACCTCATTTTAGAAATAAATTGTGGACATATTATGTTATGAAGAATAGTTTTTTTTAAGAAATTTTTTATTTTTATAGTTAGTGTTTCACAAAAAAAGCTTACTTACAACTTTATCAAATGTATAATAGCTCTTCTAGAACAGAACCAACAATGGAATTGTCACGGCAAGTTTTGGCATCAGACTTCTTAAGGAGAATCATCATGTTTTTTTCCAAAATGTAATGAGATTTTTAATTACATCTTTGCAATAATATAACTATATCATCATATGTGAATTAAAAATAAATTATGCATATAATTTATAATTATTTTACTGATAAACATTTTTAGGTTTATTTATGTTATTCAAGTTTTGCAGCTTTCTCCTAGATTTATTGTAACAGAGGTAATATTTGAGACTATTTAAGTGTTTCCCAACTTGCTAAAATGTTCTTTTTTTAGAAATGTAAATAGTTTCTCTGTAGATTATTTTATTTCCAACATATACTATCCTATTATCTGTAAACTATAGCAGCCTTGTTTCTTTATTTCCCATCCTTATAACTTTTTTTGTCTTACTTTACTGTACTAATTAGGAGTACCTGTAGAACATGGTAACAATACTGAATTGTATGTCAGAAGGTTGCTAAGAGAGTAGATCTTAAAAAGACTCATCAAAATATAACAACAACAGATTTGGGATGCCTGGGTAGCTCAGCCCAGGGCCTGATCCTGGAGTCCCAGGATCGAGTCCCACATCGCGCTCCTGCATGGAGCCTGCTTCTCCCTTTGCCTCTTTCTCTCGGTGTCTCACATGAATAAATAAATAAAATCCTTAAAAAAACCCAACAGATTTATGACTGCATGTGGTGATGGATGTTAACTAAAGTTATTGTGGCGATCATTTTGCAAATCATATAGATGCTGAATCATTATGTCATACACCTAAAACTAATACAATGCTTTATGTCAATTATATCTCAATTTTTAAAAATGTTAAATAAGTAAAGTAACTATATGATAACATGAATAAATTCATCACAGATCTTACAGGTCTTTAATAATTCAACATATATTTTATGAAAATAACTCTTAGAAAATGAGGGATGAAAGTACATTTGTAAAAATAAAAATAAATAAGACAGAGAGAAACACACACACACACACACACACACAGCCAACAAATAGGTGTAAAGAATTGAAAAGTTTACCTCCAAGCTTTGGAATAAGTTAAATATATCCCTGATAGCCATTTCACTTTAAATATACAAATATTTATTCATATGATCATATAGTTTCTTCTTTTAACTTAATAATATGCTATCTTGCATTAATGTATTTTTTAATGTGAAATCAACCCTTCATTTTACTGTTAGAACTTTATTAGCCAATGATGCATGGTGTGTGTGTGTGTGTATGTGTGTGTGCATGTGTGTGTATTTAAAACTGATTGGATGAGTTCACTGATATTTATAGAGTTTTAATTTTACCTTAATTAAAATTGCTTTATATTTTCCTTTTTATTATGTTTATTGGAGAATGTTCTTATTTTTATTTAAGATTTTTAATGAGGTATGTATAAGCACTTCCTTGAAAATATCTTAAAATATGCATGAAAAGTTTCACTTTTGTGTATGTGTATTTTAAGCTACAAATTCATTTTCTCGTTATTATGTTTCTATTTGATTTATATTATATTTATATATTTTGAATTTTTTTCTTGAGTTGGATTGTTAAACTTTACTCTTAATATCAGCTTTGTGTTAACTCAAATGGTTAAATTATCAAAGAGGACCTAATAGAAATCTTATATTTTACCCAACATCAATCTTTATGAAAGGCTCAAATGATGACAAACCCCTGAAACAAATGAAATCGTTATTTTCCTAAAGGATCAAGGAGCTGCTGGATGCAATTTCCCCACATTTATATTTTTCCCCTACTGGGATTTTTTTTTTGGTTCCAAATTAATAGGAGAGATTTGAACAATGTATGAGAAAACACTGGTACAAATACGATTATTTAACTTGATTCCATTTGAGATGCCACCATTTTCATAGCTACACAATGGTCCTTCATCATCCAGTTAGCCCTGCCACATTAATCTATAAAGTCCAAGATGTTCTTGTTTTTATTTTTAATAAGCAATCAAGACAGACCATATGAATCATGCTACATATATTTTACAGAAAGAGACTCCTAGAATTTTCTGCTTAACTACCAGTAACATATTAAGACAAAGATCTTGTTATGGTTGTTAACATTTCATTTTTACCTGGCCTCTTCTTCATCATAGTTATCAAATCAGCTGATGACTTCAAATTGGCCCCCTGAAGACTTTTCTAATCCTGAAATCACTGGAATCACTAGCTACATATATTTTATTTTTACTTAATTCTGTTAATAAATCTACACTCTTTGTTACATCATATAGCTCCATCAATTAAAGTAACTTTTTCAATTAAAGTAACTTTTAACATGACATCTATTAATAAAATTATGAGATCAATTTCATCCCTTCCAACAGAAACAATTTTATTTTATTTACCACCCATCCTCAGTGACAGGAGAGGTAAGTAGAGAACATGATTTATTACATTTTGTGCCCTATTTGATTTATGGACTTAATTGTACCCCAGGGATTGTAAGCAGATTTTTAGTGACATCAGCTTCCCAGTATCACTATGTAATATTCTTTACCCCTCATAGGAAGAGCCTGTATTAAAAATATTTGTTTTAAAAAAAATATTTGTTTTATCCCATTTATCCCAAATGTTCCCATTTTATCCATGGTGTGCATGTCAGTAGAGAAAAAGAATGAGGTCATGCTGTCCATTGGCATCCTTTCCATAAATTGACTCTGATAGTTTGGGTTTCTAACCCTTATCTATAGGAACATTTATGTTGTTTTCCAAGTTTGAATACATCAAAGGCTTCACCAGACTCTACGGAGCACATTCATATAAGGCTTTCATGTAAAAGCAAAGGATACAATGCAGTGAGAGAGAGTGCAAACGAACATCACAGATCTGAGAAATATCCCATAACACAGCTCCATGTGCATACAGATTTTGGGCACCTGGACCGCACTGTCTTTGGTGAACTGCCATGGTCTGTGGCAGAAATCTTGACTTGGAGAGAGCAGCCAGAAAAATATCTCAATGGCCCCTCAAGTGGCCAAGACAGGGTTTTGGAACTCACTAAGCCAGTGGTAAATCATCAGAAAAAAACTAATGTTGGGGATCAGTGGGGGGTATCAGACTTTAAACAGCACATCATACATCCCTCTGCTCTTCTCTTGGTCAAGAGTCAAAAATCAAACATCATGCCTCCCCAGAGATAAAGACAGAGCATTCCCACTTCAGCTGTAAATCCACTCTGTAACCACATTAAATTCTAGATTCAATTCAAAATTAAATTCAAAATATCCAATAGCTCCTCCTGGGTGAGCTTGTAGCCCTCTTCAGGAATTTTTGATAGTTGTGGTGCTCTCTCAGGCTGGGGATACATTCAGTCCTCTTGTATTTCATTAATCTCCCATGGTGACTGCCAACTGTGGCCAATATCTTAGAAAAGAGCTAATGAATGCATGGTGATCACCATGGGATACGGGAGAAACATCACAGCTTCTGCTACAATGGCTTTGTTACTCCAATTACTGGCGCAGTGTCAGGCACATAGTAAGCACTGCATAAATATTTATTTCCTTAATATAAAAATCACTTCCACACCAGGGAATGTTCCTATTCAATTAAGCAAATCTCTTTAATTATGATAACTTGCCTTCAAGAATGTAATTTGGGGGGTGCCTGGGTGGCTCAGGTTGTTGAGCCTCTGACTCTTGGTTTCAGCTCAGGTTGTGATCTCATGATCTCATGAGTAGTGAGATGGAGCCCTGTATGGGTATGGGCTCTCAGCAGGTAGTCTGCCTGAAGACTCTCTCCCTCTGCCCCTTACCCTACATACATGTGGGCTGTCTCTCTCTCAAATAAATAGATAAATCTTTTTTTAAAAATGTAATTTTTGTTTGACATACAGTCTGAGACTAGGTCTAAACTTTTGTCACAGTGGGACCCATGTTAATCAATTACATATACTGTTGACACTGTATACCCTGGCTTCAGCACAAGTTGAGTATATCATGTGCACAAAAAAGCTACTATATATCCCATTTAGCTGTCATTTGGGGGATATTCTAGCCTCAAGTACAACTAAGTCTGAGTGTGCCACAAGGCTTCCTACAAGTGGATCCTCAGAAACTTCAAAGTAGAGTCATTACTTTATGTGACCACCATATCACTCTTCAGACCACTCTGCTCAGGGCTATGCAAATTAAAAATGGTATTCCTTGTAGATATAGTAGGATTTGGCAGATAGAGTTACATAACTGTCTCTTCCACTTGGTTAAAGGTATGGCATTCAGTTAGACCCAATATGGTTATATAGATAACAGCCCTTAGTAAAGTTCCTTTAAGAATGAATACACTGTCAAATATTTTGTTATGAATCCCACTTTCTATGTGATAGTTAACTCTACTAAGACATATAATTCCAACTATTGTTCTAGGGAAATTGGATCGGGAAAGGCATGAGAACAGATCTGTAAAATGGAAAATAAATAAAGGAATGTACAGCAATATCCCTCACTACCTCTTTCAACTTTCCCATCCTAGAATTTTTTTCACTGGAGCTTCCAAAATGCTTTACTTCTTCTCTTCCTTGGTGTGAAGATACCATTTTTTTAAAATTTATTTATGATAGTCACACAGAGAGAGAGAGAGAGAGAGAGAGGGGGGGGGGGGCCGAGACATAGGCAGAGGGAGAAGCAGGCTCCATGCACCAGGAGCCCGACGTGGGATTCGATCCCGGGTCTCCAGGATTGCGCCCTGGGCCAAAGGCAAGCGCTAAACTGCTGCGCCACCCAGGGATCCGGAAGATACCATTTTAATCAAGTTACCCATCGCTCAAGAAGTTAAAAATAGAGCTAACCTATGACTCAGCAATTGCACTACTAGGTATTTACTCCAAAGATACAAATGTAATGATTCAAAACCATACATGCTTCCCAATGTTTATAGCACCAATGTCAAGAGCCAAGATGTCCATTGACAGCTGAATGAATAAATAAGATGTGGTACATATATACAATGGAATATTACCCAGCCATCAAAAAAGATGAATACTGTTCATGTCTTTTGCCCATTTCATGACTGGTTATTTGTTTCTTTGGTGTTGAGTTTAATAAGTTCTTTATAGATTTTGGAAACTAGCCCTTTATCTGATATGTCATTTGCAAATATCTTCTCCCATTCTGTAGGTTGCCTTTTAGTTTTGTTGACTGTATCCTTTGCTGTGCAAAAGCTTCTTATCTTGATGAAGTCCCAATAGTTCATTTTTGCTTTTGTTTCTTTTGCCTTCGTGGATGTATCTTGCAAGAAGTTACTGTGGCCGAGTTCAAAAAGGGTGTTGACTGTGTTCTCCTCTAGGATTTTGATGGAATCTTGTCTCACACTTAGATCTTTCATCCATTTTGAGTTTATCTGTGTATAGTGCAAGAGAGTGGTCTAGTTTCATTCTTCTGCATGTGGATGTCCAATTTTCCCAGCACCATTTATTGAAGAGACTGTCTTTCTTCCAATGGATAGTCTTTCCTCCTTTACCGAATATTAGTTGACCATAAAGTTGAGGGTCCACTTCTGGATTCTCTATTCTGTTCCATTGATCTATGTGTTTGTTTTTGTGCCAGTACCACACTGTCTTGATGACCACAGCTTTGTCGTACAACCTGAAATCTGGCATTGTGATGCCCCCAGCTATGGTTTTCCTTTTTTAAAATTCCCCCGGCTATTCGGGGTCTTTTCTGATTCCAGAGGAAGACATAGACATGGCCAACACGCACATGAGAAAATGCTCTGCATCACTTGCCATCAGTAAAATACAAATCAAAACCACAATGAGATACCACCTCACACCAGTGAGAATGGGGAAAATTAACAAGGCAGGAAACCACAAATGTTGGAGAGGATGCAGAGAAAAGGGAACCCTCTTGCACTGTTGGTGGGAATGTGAACTGGTGCAGCCACTCTGGAAAACTGTGTGGAGGTTCCTCAAAGAGTTAAAAATAGACCTGCCCTATGACCCAGCAATTTCACTGCTGGGGATTTACCCCAAAGATGCATATGCAATGAAACTCTGGGACACCTGCACTCCGATGTTTATAGCACCAATGTCCACAATAGCCAAACTGTGGAAGGAGCCTCAGTGTCCATCGAAAGATGAATGGATAAAGAAGATGTGGTTTATGTATACAATGGAATATTCCTCAGCCATTAGAAATGACAAATACCCACCATTTGCTTCATGTGGATGGAACTGGAGGGTACTATGCTGAGTGAAATGAAATCAGAGAAGGACAAACATTTTATGTTCTCATTCATTTGGGGAATATAAATAATAGTGAAAGGGAATAGAAGGGAAGGGAAAAGAAATGGGTAGGAAATATCAGAGAGGGAGACAGAACATAAAGACTCCTAACTCTGGGAAATGAACTAGGGGTGGTGGAAGGGGAGGAGGGCGGGGGGAAGGGTAAATGGGTGATGGGCACTGAGGGGGGCACTTGACGGGATGGGCACTGGGTGTTATTCTGTAGGTTGGCAAATTGAACACCAATAAAAAATAAATTTATTATTTTTAAAAAATTAAAAAAAAGATGAATACTTAACATTTACATCAATGTGGATAGAACTGAAGGATATTATTCTAAGTGAAATAAATCAATCAAAAAAAGACAATTATCATATGGTTTCAATCATATGTAGAATATAAAAAACAGCAAAGACGATAATAAGGGAAGGGAGGGAAAACTGAATGGGAAGTCATCAAAAAGGGAGACAAACTATGAAAGACTATAAGAAACAAACAGGGTTGCTAGAGGCGAAGAGGGTGGAGAGATGGGGTAACTGCGTGATGGGCATTAAAAGGAGGGACCATGATGTGATGAATACTGGGTGTTATATGCAACTGATGAATTATTAAACTCTACATCTGAAACTAATGATGTACTATATGTTGGCTAATTGAATTTAAATTGAAAAAAAATAAATAGAAGCTTTTTTTTAAGTTACCCATCCCTTCAAACTTTCCCACCACTAATTGAGCAGCAGGGATTTTAGTTGCTCATTCTAAATTTATGTATTTATTTATTGATTTATTTACTCACTTATTTACTCATTCTAAATTTAAATGAGACTTCAGTTCTTGGAATGATAAAGAATGTAATATGTCCACGTAGTATGCTCTCATGCCAGTTTTGTGTGTGTGTGTGTGTGTGTGTGTGTGTGTGTATTTGCAGCAGTAAAATGGTAAAGTAGTAAAGTAAAAATATGCAGTGAATTGTTTTATCAGGTGGAATATGACCATGTAGGTCAACATGATAGTAATTTATTGTTTCATAATTTACTATGAATATCAGGCAACAGCCCTTTTCAAAAGTCTACCTTTAGGATTTCAGTGTAATCTAGCTCTCTTTAAATTCCATAACAAGAGTAGCATATGCAAGATTTTAAAACATCACCTAATTATCCTGGGCCCATATGCCTGACAACCCTACCTTTCCATAAGGCTGTTAAAACAGGGTCAAAATTAAATAAATATTTAAACACTGCACTGAGGAATTATACTTAATATCTCCTCCATCCCTAACCAGAGCGCCCACAGCTTTGCCCATTGTGCAAATCTGATGCTTCTTCCTTCTACCAAAATTTATGAACTGCAGAAAATATCAAAGTCAATTTCAAAAAAAGCAAGACAAGCCTCCACCAGAGAACTACCAACAGAGAATCCAGCAACTTGTTTTGTATTGACTAGGAGATGATCACAGGATTCAGAAATAGAGTCATGAGTGGACAGATCCTTAGAGGGCTCTGTCATAACCCTTCAGGTGATCTGTTCATGTATGTGGTGAATTTACCCCAATCTTTTCTATGTTTAATGATCTTGACTCTGATATTTCCATTTTATCAATGAGTCCTACTGATCAGCTCCTTTTGTACTTGAATGTTATTCTTACATTATCCACTAGCCATTTTGTCTCAGGATTATTTTATGTACTTCCGTGATGGGGACATGTTCTACAAATGTTCAATAAAAAGCTAGCAATTATCTTTCAAAGAGCTATGATGAACAGTTGCATCAGGCAGCTTTTGATTGTAAAAATCCCTGTGGTCTCTGCTGAGTAGCATTATTCAATTTCTGCCGAAAGCTCATGTTGTGCTTTCTAGTTGCAGATACTTTTCAAATCATCTGAAAAGTCAGGTCATAAGATCCCAATGGGAATTCTTGGGTCACAAACCTTTATGAAGAATTTAATGCCTACTTCTGCCCAGAGCCCCATTCAAATTCACATCTCTTTCTGGTGACTTTGTGAATAGAGGCCTGCAGTATTTTTTTTTTTTTTATTGGTGTTCAATTTACTAACATACAGAATAACCCCCAGTGCCCATCACCCATTCACTCCCACCCCCCGCCCTCCTCCCCTTCCACCACCCCTAGTTCGATTCCCAGAGTTAGCAGTCTTTACGTTCTGTCTCCCTTTCTGATATTTCCCACATATTTCTTCCCCCTTCCCTTATATTCCCTTTCACTATTATTTATATTCCCAAAATGAATGAGAACATATAATGTTTGTCATTCTCCGACTGGCTTACTTAACTCAACATAATACCCTCCAGTTCCATCCACGTTGAAGCAAATGGTGGGTATTTGTCATTTCTAATAGCTGAGTAATATTCCATTGTATACATAAACCACATCTTTATCCATTCATCTTTCGTTGGACAACGAGGCTCCTTCCACAGTTTGGCTATCGTGGCCATTGCTGCTATAAACATCGGGGTGCAGGTGTCCCGGCGTTCATTGCATTTGTATCTTTGGGGTAAATCCCCAATAGTGCAATTGCTGGGTCGTAGGGCAGGTATATTTTTAACTGTTTGAGGAACCTCCACACAGTTTTCCAGAGTGGCTGCACCAGTTCACATTCCCACCAACAGTGTATGAGGGTTCCCTTTTCTCCACATCCTCTCCAACATTTGTTGTTTCCTGCCTTGTTAATTTTCCCCATTCTCACTGGTGTGAGGTGGTATCTCATTGTGGTTTTGATTTGTATTTCCCTGATGGCCAGTGATGCAGAGCATTTTCTCATGTGCATGTTGGCCATGTCTATGTCTTCCTCTGTGAGATTTCTGTTCATGTCTTTTGCCCATTTCATGATTGGATTGTTTGTTTCTTTGGTGTTGAGTTTAAGAAGTTCTTTATAGATCTTGGAAACTAGCCCTTTATCTGATATGTCATTTGCAAATATCTTCTCCCATTCTGTAGGTTGTCTTTGAGTTTTGTTGACTGTATCCTTTGCTGTGCAAAAGCTTCTTATCTTGATGAAGTCCCAATAGTTCATTTTTGCTTTTGTTTCTTTTGCCTTCGTGGATGTATCTTGCAAGAAGTTACTATGGCCGAGTTCAAAAAGGGTGTTGCCTGTGTTCTTCTCTAGGATTTTGATGGAATCTTGTCTCACATTTAGATCTTTCATCCATTTTGAGTTTATCTTTGTGTATGGTGAAAGAGAGTGGTCTAGTTTCATTCTTCTGCATGTGGATGTCCAATTTTCCCAGCACCATTTATTGAAGAGACTGTCTTTCTTCCAATGGATAGTCTTTCCTCCTTTATCGAATATTAGTTGCCCATAAAGTTCAGGGTCCACTTCTGGATTCTCTATTCTGTTCCACTGATCTATGTGTCTGTTTTTGTGCCAGTACCACACTGTCTTGATGACCACAGCTTTGTAGTACAACCTGAAATCTGGCATTGTGATGCCCCCAGATATGGTTTTCTTTTTTAAAATTCCCCTGGCTATTCGGGGTCTTTTCTGATTCCACACAAATCTTAAAATAATTTGTTCTAACTCTCTGAAGAAAGTCCATGGTATTTTGATAGGGATTGCATTAAACGTGTATATTGCCCTGGGTAACATTGACATTTTCACAATATTAATTCTGCCAATCCATGAGCATGGAATATTTTTCCATCTCTTTGTGTCTTCCTCAATTTCTTTCAGAAGTGTTCTATAGTTTTGGGGTATAGATCCTTTACATCTTTGGTTAGGTTTATTCCTAGGTATCTTATGCTTTTGGGTGCAATTATAAATGGGATTGACTCCTTAATTTCTCTTTCTTCAGTCTCATTGTTAGTGTATAGAAATGCCACTGACTTCTGGGCATTGATTTTGTATCCTGCCACGCTACCGAATTGCTGTATGAGTTCTAGCAATCTTGGGGTGGAGACTTTTGGGTTTTCTATGTAGAGTATCATGTCATCAGCGAAGAGGGAGAGTTTGACTTCTTCTTTGCCAATTTGAATGCCTTTAATGTCTTTTTGTTGTCTGATTGCTGAGGCTAGGACTTCCAGTACTATGTTGAACAGCAGTGGTGAGAGTGGACATCCCTGTCTTGTTCCTGATCTTAGGGGAAAGGCTCCCAGTGCTTCCCCATTGAGAATGATATTTGCTGTGGGCTTTTCGTAGATGGCTTTTAAGATGTCGAGGAATGTTCCCTCTATCCCTACACTCTGAAGAGTTTTGATCAGGAATGGATGCTGTATTTTGTCAAATGCTTTCTCTGCATCCAATGAGAGGATCATATGGTTCTTGGTTTTTCTCTTGCTGATATGATGAATCACATTGATTGTTTTACGGGTGTTGAACCAGCCTTGTGTCCCAGGGATAAATCCTACTTGGTCATGGTGAATAATTTTTTTAATGTACTGTTGGATCCTATTGGCCAGTATCTTGTTGAGAATTTTTGCATCCATGTTCATCAGGGATATTGGTCTGTAATTCTCCTTTTTGGTGGGGTCTTTGTCTGGTTTTGGAATTAAGGTGATGCTGGCCTCATAGAACGAATTTGGAAGTACTCCATCTCTTTCTATCTTTCCAAACAGCTTTAGGAGAATAGGTATGGTTTCTTCTTTAAACGTTTGATAAAATTCCCCTGGGAAGCCATCTGGCCCTGGACTCTTGTGTCTTGGGAGGTTTTTGATGACTGCTTCAATTTCCTCCCTGGTTATTGGCCTGTTCAGGTTTTCTATTTCTTCCTGTTCCAGTTTTAGTAGTTTGTGGCTTTCCAGGAATGCGTCCATTTCTTCTAGATTGCCTAATTTATTGGCGTATAGCTGTTCATAATATGTTTTTAAAATCGTTTGTATTTCCTTGGTGTTGGTAGTGATCTCTCCTTTCTCATTCATGATTTTATTAATTTGAGTCTTCTCTCTCTTCTTTTTAATAAGGCTGGCTAATGGTTTATCTATCTTATTAATTCTTTCAAAGAACCAACTCCTGGTTCTGTTGATCTGTTCCACAGTTCTTCTGGTCTCGATTTCATTGAGTTCTGCTCGAATCTTTATTAACTCTCTTCTTCTCCTGGGTGTAGGATCTATTTGCTGTTTTTTTCTCTAGCTCCTTTATGTGTAAGGTTAGCTTTTGTATTTGAGTCCCTTCCAGTTTTTGAATGGATGCTTGTATTGCGATGTATTTCCCCCTTAGGACTGCTTTTGCTGCATCCCAAAGATTTTGAACGGTTGTATCTTCATTCTCATTAGTTTCCATGAATCTTTTTAATTCTTCCTTAATTTCCTGGTTGACCCTTTTATCTTTTAGCAGGATGGTCCTTAACCTCCACGTGTTTGAGGTCCTTCCAAACTTCTTGTTGTGATTTAGTTCTAATTTCAAGGCATTATGGTCTGAGAATATGCAGGGGACAATCCCAATCTTTTGGTATCGGTTCAGACCCGATTTGTGACCCAATATGTGGTCTATTCTGGAGAAAGTTCCATGTGCGCTTGAGAAGAATGTGTATTCAGTTGACTTTGGATGTAAAGTTCTGTAGATATCTGTGAAATCCATCTGGTCCAGTGTATCATTTAAAGCTCTCGTTTCTTTGGAGATGTCGTGCTTAGAAGACCTATCGAGTATAGAAAGAGCTAGATTGAAGTCACCAAGTATAAGTGTATTATTATCTAAGTATTTCTTCACTTTGGTTAATAATTGATTGATATATTTGGCAGCTCCCACATTCGGGGCATATATATTGAGGATTGTTAAGTCCTCTTGTTGAATAGATCCTTTAAGTATGATATAGTGTCCCTCTTCATCTCTCACTACAGTCTTCGGGGTAAATTTTAGTTTATCTGATATAAGGATGGCTACCCCTGCTTTCTTTTGAGGACCATTCGAATGGTAAATGGTTCTCCAACCTTTTATTTTCAGGCTGTAGGTGTCCTTCTGTCTAAAATGAGTCTCTTGTAGACAGCAAATAGATGGGTCCTGCTTTTTTATCCAGTCTGAAACCCTGCGCCTTTTGATGGGGTCATTAAGCCCGTTCACATTCAGAGTTACTATTGAGAGATATGAGTTTAGTGTCATCATGATATCTATTCAGTCCTTGTTTTTGTGGACTGTTCCACTGAACTTCTTCTTAAAGGGGAATTTGAAGAGTCCCCCTTAAAATTTCTTGCAGAGCTGGTTTGGAGGTCACATATTCTTTTAGTTGCTGCCTGTCTTGGAAGCTCTTTATCTCTCCTTCCATTTTGAATGAGAGCCTTGCTGGATAAAGTATTCTTGGTTGCATGTTCTTCTCATTTAGGACCCTGAATATATCCTGCCAGCCCTTTCTGGCCTGCCAGGTCTCTGTGGAGAGGTCTGCTGTTACCCTAATACTCCTCCCCATAAAAGTCAGGGATTTCTTGTCTCTTGCTGCTTTAAGGATCTTCTCTTTATCTTTGGAATTTGCAAGCTTCACAATTAAATGTCGAGGTGTTGAACGGTTTTTATTGATTTTAGGGGGGGATCTCTCTATTTCCTGGATCTGAATGCCTGTTTCCCTTCCCAGGTTAGGAAAGTTTTCAGCTAGAATTTGTTCAAATACATATTCTGGCCCTCTGTCCCTTTCGGCGCCCTCGGGAACCCCAATTAAACGTAGGTTTTTCTTTCTCAGGCTGTCGTTTATTTCCCTTAATCTATCCTCATGGTCTTTTAATTGTTTGTCTCTTTTTTCCTCAGTTTCCCTCTTTGCTATCAACTTGTCTTCTATGTCACTCACTCGTTCTTCCACCTCGTTAACCCTCGTCGTTAGGACTTCTAGTTTGGATTGCATCTCATTCAATTGATTTTTAATTTCTGCCTGATTAGCTCTAAATTCTGCAGCCATGAAGTCTCTTGAGTCCTTTATACTTTTTTCTAGAGCCACCAGTAGCTGTATAATAGTGCTTCTGAATTGGCTTTCTGACATTGAATTGTAATCCAGATCTTGTAACTCTGTGGGAGAGAGGACTGTTTCTGATTCTTTCTTTTGAGGTGAGGTTTTCCTTCTAGTCATTTTGCTCAGTGCAGAGTGGCCAAAAGCAAGTTGTATTGGGAATAAGAGAAAAAGAGAGGAAAGAAAGAAGAAAAGAAAAGAGAAAGAGAAAAAAAAGGGAAGAAAAAAACGAAAAAAAAAGAGAGAAGAAAAAGAGAAAGAAAAAGAAAGGAGAAAAAAAAAGGGGGTGGGGGAAGGAAACAAATCAAAAAGCAAAACAAAACAAAACAAAAAAAAAGAACCACCGGGGAGTATCTTCTGATTCTGTGTACTTTAAGTCCCTTGGCTTCTCCTGGAAGTTGTCCGTCTAGCTGGTGTTCTGGGGGAGGGTCTGTTGTGCTGATCTTCAGGTGTTAGCAGTTGGGGGAGCTGCTGTGCCCCTGCCTGGTGCAGGGCTCAGTGGGGGTTGTTTACCCCGTGAGGCCGCAGGAGGAACAGCCCCAGTGGCGGGGCAGCTCTGGAAACCTGGATTCAGCTCCGGCAGGAACTCCGTCTGCAGGGCCTGGAGGCTCCGGGGCGGGGCCGCTGATGTGCTCAGCTGGGGCAGGAGCGTCCTCGCTGTCCTGGGCCCTCCCGGCCTCTGCCTGTCCCGGGGGAGGCCGGATCCTGGGCTGTGTCCCGGCGCCCTGTGCTCCGGGGCCTACGCTGGTGGATTCGCGCTCCCGGGCCGCGCAGCCCCCTCCGCGGAGCCGCTCCCGAGCCCCCTCCAAGCTGCTCCCGCCCCGCAGCCCCCTCCGCGGAGCCGCCCCCGAGCCCCCAGAGCTGCTCCGGGTCCCGCCGTGCGCGCTGCAGCCCTTAGGGCCCTCGGCGCACTCCCCCGGGGCGCAGTTGCTCTGTTACTGTCCCCGGGAGCCCGAGGGCATCCCCGCCCTCCTGGGTCCTGCTCCACCTCCCCGCGAGCCCCTTTCCCCCGGGAAGGTCGGTGCAGCTCCTGCTCCTCCGGGTCGGGGCTCTCCTGTCCTGGGGACACTCGCCCCGGCCTCAGCCCGGCTCCTCGCGGGGCCCCTCCCCCTTGGAGGCCTTTTGTTTCTTTATTTCTTTTTCCCCGTCTTCCTACCTTGATAGAAGCGCGAACTCTTCTCACTGTTGCATTCCAGCTGGTCTCTCTTTAATTCTCAGGCCGAATTCATAGATTTTCAGGATGATTGGAAGGTTTTCTAGGTAATTTGGTGGAGACAGGTGATTTGGAGACCCTGCTCTTCCGCCGTCTTGCTCTTCCCCCCAGGCCTGCAGTATTCTTAAGTGAGTAATGTGATTGTGTCCAAATCTAAATAGTCTCACCAATCTCTTCTTGTCAGTGGCACTATCAGTAAGAAGTAATTATTTCATGTAGTAATACACAGGATATTCCAAGTTATGCCTGCCCATGTAGTTGACAAACATTTTACTGGCTTCGACCTTGATATTAGCTAGGTATGTGAGCCACTCTCTAGTTGGGTTATGGGTGACTAAGCTCTTAAGTCCTGTGCTTCTTTCTCTAAGAAATTATGATATCAGCAGTATAGTATATAAATTTACTTTGGAAGGTCATCAAGTGCAAGTCCCACTGCACTAGATTCAGACAGTATGCAGACAAATTTAATATCCCTCTGGAAAAACCTTAAATATTGAACACTCTTCCTTAAAACACAAATTTTATCTAACTTGTTTTGAGGTAGAAATTGAAAATTAAGCAGTAGGCCAGTGCATTAAGTTCTAATCATGGTTGGCTTGTTGCAATTTCTGCGTGGTCTTAACCATATCAGATTTGATTGAGGTGATCTGGGAAACCACCTTGTTTTTTTTTTTTTTTTTTTTTTTTTTTTAATTCCACCTTGTTTAATCTCTGATATTTTCTTTTCTTTTCTTTTCTTTTCTTTTCTTTTCTTTTCTTTTCTTTTCTTTTCTTTTTTTTTTTTTTTTTTTTTTTTTGTCAGTCTCCATGAATAATGTGAGTAGAGCACCAGCATGGCAGGGATATTAAAAAGAGGGTTAATGGAAATCAATGTTTCTGCTTCCACCATTTCCTTAATCAGAGCAGTGATCTTTTGTTGCTATCCTAAAATTTTATATTTCTTAATGTTTACTATAGCTTAAGACCTGGAAAATTCCAAAACACTTTATTTAGCTCATCCATGTAAAACTTGGCAAAAAGCAGACTTAGTTGACATTCAATGGAAAAGGAAGAATCTCCCATTTGTACTACCAGCCTTTCCAATCATACATCTAGGCAATCATGCTACAACCAAGATGATTCTTCACAGTCAATTTTCAAGTCATACAGCACCAATGACTTTTCTCCATCATCCTGTATCTTAGTCCATTCAGGCTGCTGTAACAAAATACTGGGGAATGGGTAGCTTATAAGAAACAGACATGTATTTCTCAGAGTTTCAGAGGCTGAGCTGTCTAAGAACAATGCAATAGCAGAGTTAGTGTCTGGTGAGAGCCTGCTAAAAGGTTTATAGATGTAAGCTTTTTTTGCTATGTCCTCACATGGTGGTAGAGGAAAGGGATTTTTCTTTAGAGGCTTTTATAAGAGCACTAATCCCATCATGACCTGATCACCACTCAAGGGTCTCACTTCCCACTACTGCTACCTTGGGGGTTAAGTTTCAACATATGAATTTTGAATGGATATAAACAGACCTTAGCACCATAACATTTTCAAGTTTCAACTTGTAGCCATTTAGAGTGTCCAAAATATAATCACAAAAATATGGTACACTAATCTGAAGCTATTTGGCCCATATCTATGCAGAAGATTAGAATCTCCCCACTCCAAGTATTGGAAAAATAGATCTTATTCTAGCTTTTAAAAAATCTTTTTAAAGATCCAATAGTTATTTAAACAGTTTTTATTATTCATTACAATACTAATAATTAGATATTAATTAATTCTAGTTGGCCTATAAAGAGCTATGTTGACAGATAACTTTAAAAGGTGTGTTTCTAGGTCTTTGTTATTTGTGACCTTGATGGTTTTGAACAGTAAAAGGTATTTTATAGAAAGTGTCTCAATTTTAATATGTCTAATAGTTATCATTATTAGACTGGAGCTGTATGCTTGGGGAATGAAAACTGCAAAAGTGAAGTGTCCTTATCATCTTATTTCAGGGAGTACATAATGTCTATA
Source organism: Canis aureus (assembly GCF_053574225.1). Taxonomy (NCBI): domain Eukaryota; kingdom Metazoa; phylum Chordata; class Mammalia; order Carnivora; family Canidae; genus Canis; species Canis aureus. The sequence goes on along the minus strand of NC_135617.1, from coordinate 11,659,590 downwards.
TGCCTTATTACTGTTGATGAGAACATTCATTACTTAGTTAGGGTAGTGTTGGACAGGCATCTCCACTACAAAGTTACTTTTTTTTTTTGTTTTTCTCTTCCATGCTGTATTCCAAACGTTGAATAACTGTAGCCCACTGGTCAAATCAGTCCTTCCACCTGTTTTTGTAAATAAAGTTTTATTGGAATATTGTCATACCCATCATTTATGTATCACACATTATGGCTGCTTTCACATATTTTTGCAATAACATTGCAGTTCCTACAGAGATCTATGGCCTGCAAAGCCTAACATATTTACAGTCTGCCCTTTAAAGACAAAGTTTGCCAGGGCCTACCTATTCTTTGAAAGAAAGTCAAAAAGTCCAGCATATACCCAAGGAGAGAAAAATATCCTGTCGGAGTAAATATTCTGAAAGAGTAACCATATACATTTGTTATCTGGAATTTTTCATAAGAGAGCATTTGTCTTTTCTCCTGCATTCATTTTTCCAATCATTTATTTCTATCATTATGGACTCAGATATTTATCATATTCTTTTGGTTAAAATCCAACACTATTCTTGTTCATTTTGCTTCTCAAATTGTGCTGGTTTTTATCCCTGAAAGTTCTATCAGTTTGGCTCTAATGTCAACTTTGAGATGCCCTTATTTTAATTTAATTTTTGTTGTTTAATTATTATTAAACTCCCTTACATTCTGGAGCTATAGGATACTACAGTATTATTTATGTGATCTCTTCCCTAGCACTAAAATCAATCATTTCTCTCTGATTTAGACCCACTTGCATATATCTGTTCTAATCAAGGCATGCATCTCATTGATACCATTATACAGATATGAGTAAGGAAATAATACTTAATGGACAAGCCATACTGCTTATCAATCTCAAAGCAGTTGCCTCACTGAAAATTGGAGTGGGTAACTGAAACACTTGTTATACTTAAAACAGGTGGTAAAACATGGACTAGTTGATTGAATGAATACGTATCAAAAACTGGATATAAGGACTTCCAGTTTAAGCCGTCATATATAAAAAATGTGGATGTCATGATTCCTATTCTTATATCAAGGACAAGCTGAACAAATTGAAATCAATGATTCTTTTGGACCCATCCAGAACTGAGGTCACAAGACAAAACACTCTCTGAAATGTAGAAAGACATATCCAGGAGTCACAGCCAAGATTTACTTATCTGAAGAAAGCCACGACAGCCGTAAACTAGCAGAAACACTTAAATGGTAATTTTGATGAATTATAGTCTCTATGGACTAGCTTGACAGTGAGAAATGAGTGGGAGCTGTTATTATAGGGAGGCTCACACACCTTAGTGGGTTTTACCTCTAGAAACCCCACCAGGTTCTCATGAGAAAGAGTGAAGAAAAATTATCTCATGGTGCTGATAGAGAAAGGGGAAGAATAACCATTGTGAAATATGCTGAGAGTCTTCTCCATAAGTAAAGGCCTACTCTCAAAGAGAAAAGACTTTACCAGAGCCTTATACCACTTGGTAAGGAAACACTTTTTTTTCATTCCAATACCTCTGACCTTGTTATCCCACCGACAGGTGATTAAAAAAGCTAATAAACACATGTGAAGGTCATAACCCAGGCACACAGATGGAGATTTACTTACAAGATTCGAGAATACTTCTCTCCCATACCTTACCACCCAACAAACTGGACTCCAGTAAAATAACTTTGAACTACAGCTGAAAGAACAGTAAGGCCAGACTGTATATAAGGAGAAACTCTTCTTCTTCTTTTTTTTAATTAATTATTTAGTTTATTTTTGAGAGTGAAGGAGCAGGGTAAGGGTGGGGAGGGGAAAGGAAAGGATCTCAAGCAGACTCTGCCCAGCACAGAGTCCAAGGTGGGGCTTAATCTCACAGCCGTGAGATCATGACCTGAGCTGAAATCAAGAACTGGACTCTTAATCAACTGAGACACCTAACCACCCCTCTAAGAAGTCCCAAAAGAAGTCTAAAAACAAGAGTGGAGACAAAATAGGAATACTAAAGGACCCTGAATCCTCTGGCATCCATAATTACAACAAAGGTTCAACCCTGTCCAAATCCTAACCAGGTTAACATAAAACCTCACACTAAAGCCTATTTACTTTACTTTCTGTTCCCTGGTACATCACATCTGGCTTTCACTCCAAAAATTGCAAGACAAATTGCTAAAAATGAAAAGCACAGTCTGAAGAGACATGAGAAACAGAGACAGATTCAGGTTACACTCTCATTGTGGAAATATCAGATGAGGAAATTAAAATAACTGCAATTAATATATTAGCTCTAAAAGATAAATGTAGACATTCTGTAAGAACAGATGACAAATTTAATCACAGATTAAAAACTCTAAAGTAAATAAAATAATAGAAGTCATACAAAACTGTAACAGAAATAATTATTTTGATGGACTTAACAGTGGACAGGACACAACAAAGGTATGAATTAGTGTGCTTAAAAATAGGTCAGTGGAGATGCCTGGGTGCCTCAGAGGTTGAGCATCTGCCTTGGGCCCAGGGCATGATCCTGGGGTCCTGGGATTGAGTCCCACGTCAGCCTCCCTGCATAGAGCCTGCTTCTCCCTCTGCCTGTGTCTCTGCCTCTCTCCCTCTGTGTCTTTCATGAGTAAAAAAATAAAATAAAATCTTAAAAAAAATAGGTCAATGAAACATCCCAAATTTAAATGTAAAGAGAAAAATAGAACTGAGCATTTAAGAGCTGTGAGGCAATTGAAAACATGTAATGTATACATGACTGAAATACCAGAAAGAGGAGAAAAAAAGAATGCAGAACATTAGAAGTAATAATTTGAAGAAATATTACCAAAAATTAATTCTAAAATTAATGGCAGACACCAAACAACAGATCCAGGAAGCTCTATTAAGTCACATAGAATGAATTCAAGAAAAGACATATGTACATATGTGTGTACATGAATACTTGCCTAATTGTATTATATATAAATTGCAGAAAATAAAACACAGAGAGAAATTATTGAGAGAAGTGAACGGGGGAAAATTACCTATTGAGAAATAAGTAAAATAATTACTCAGACTTATTATTACAAACCATAGAGAACGGACTGAAATATTTGAAGTGTTAAAAGAAAAAAACACCAACCTAGAAATCTATATATAATGAAATTATTCTTCAAAAGTGAGGGAGAAATGGAATTTCTCAGACAAACAAAACTGAAAGAATTCATAGTTTGTACACCTGCCATGCAAGAAATGTTAAGATAATATATCAGAAATTTGATCTGCATAAACAAAGGAAGAATATAGGAAAAGGAATAAATAAATGTAAAATGAAATATTTTATTTTTCTCATCCTAATTAGCCTAAAAATGTTTGTTTAAAGGAATAATAGGACAAAATATTGAGTGGTTATAGGCTATGTATAAGTGAAATGAATGACAGCAATGTCCTTAGGGAAAGGAAGGAAGAATTAGAAGCACTCTATTACAGCTTACAATGTTATTTAAAGGTGAAACTAGATTAGTTAAAATATATATTGCAACTCTAGGTCAATGTCCCACTTTTTAAAGTATAATTAATATGCTAAGAGGTCAATAAAGTTAAATCATATAAAATGATCAATTAAAGCCCAACAAAGCCAGAAAAAAAGGAGAAAACAAAAAATAAAAAGAACAAATGCAGTAAATTGCAGTTACAAGCAGGTAGATGTAAAAAATACTATATTAATAAGTCAATCAGAGAAAGACAATTTTCATATGGTTTCACTTATATGTGAAATATAAGAAACAGCACAGAGGATGATAGGGGAAGGGAAGGAAAACTGAATGGGACGTCATCAGAAAGGGAGACAAAGACTCAAGTATAGGAAAGAAACTGAGGATTGAAGGAGGCGAAGTGAGTAGAAGGGATGGGGTAACTGGGTGATGGGCATTAAGGAGAGCAAATGACGTAATGAGAACTGGGTGTGACACACAGCTAATAAATCATTGAACACTACACCTGAAACTAAGTACTCATATTTTATTTTGGAAAATTGAATTTAAATTAAAAAAAATTCTAAATGTGGCCTAAATATATCAAATAAAACAAAGAGATTCCCCTAATGTATGTAAAAACGTCTCAACTATATGTTGTTTTTGTCAAATCAGGCTGATATATAACAAAATACCATAAATAGGTTGGCTTATAAACAACAGAAATATATTTCTTACAATTCTAGGGGCTGGAAGCTGGACATCAGAGTGCCAACATGACCAAGTTCTGGTGAGGCTTTAGTTTGGGACTGCAGATTGCCTACTTTCTGCATCCTCACATGGCAGCAGAGAGAAGAAGAAATCCCTCTTATAAAGGCACTAATCCCATTCACGAGTACTCCACCCTCGTGACCTTACTCAATCCTAATTACCTCTCAAAGGTTGCACCCCACGTGGTACCCTCACATTGGAGAGTCAGGTTTCAACATATAAATCTGGGGAGTGGGAATAAGAGGGGAGACACAAACATTCAACCCATAGCAATTGTCTACAAGAAACCTGAGAGGTTAAAAATAAAGAGATAGAGAAATATACCAAGTTAAAACTAAACAAAACACTAAGCATTTTAACACTAATCAAAACAAATCTTGAGCAGTTACATTAATTTCAAACAAAGTATACTTCAGAACAAGGATAATTATCTTGGATAGAGAAGGGTGCTCCATAATGAGAGAGTCAATTCACCAAAATGACATAATAAGCCTGTCAATTAACTTCATCTAATTAATATGTATGCAATATTCCAACGAGAGCAGAATACACATTCTTCTCAAGCTCACATGCAATATTCATCAAGATAGACTACATTCTTGGCCATTAAACAAACCTTTACAAATTACAAAGAATAGGAATCATAAAAGCTATGCTTACAAGTCACAATGAAATTAGGCCAAAAATGAATAATAAAAAGATAGATAGCAAATACCCAAATATTTGAAGATTAAATAGCAGGAGTCTAAATAAATTACTGGTCAAAGAAGTTCCAAGAGAAAATATTTTGAACTAAATGAAAATTTAAATACAACCTACTGAAATGTCTAGGAGATGAGGGAAACAGCTTACAAGAGACAATATATAGCCTCAGATACATATAAAAGAATAACAATCCAAAATTAAAAACATAAGCTACACCCTTAGTAACTAGATAGAAATTTATTTTTTTAAGATTTTTTTATTTATTCATGAGAGACACAGAGAGAGACAAAGAGGGAGACAGAGAGACAGGCAGAGGGAGAAGCAGCTCCATGCAGGGAGCCCGACATGGGACTGGATCCCAGGTCTCTAGGATCAGGCCCTGGGCTGAAGGTGGCACTAAACCGCTGAGCCACCCAGGCTGCCCTAGATAGTAATTTAAATCCAAAACAAGAAGAAAAAGAATAATAACAAAAATTAGAGCAGGCATAAATAAAATTAAAAATTGAATAATGATAAAGTCAATGGAACCAAAAGCTGGTTCTTTGAGAACATGAATAAAATTGATTAACCTCTAGCCTAGCTAATCAAGAAAAAAAGAAGACAATGGCATCCATTTCACTTGTAAAATCTGAAAAACATTTCAATGTATAAAATGGGGATGATAACAGAGTTCATTTAAGAAAAAGTAAACTGAAAACAACATCAAGTTAGATGAATTTAAATGTGATTTAGTGGCACAGAATTGTAGACAACTCCACTTAGTTGTAAGCAAAGGATATTTATGGGAAATATACAACTTACCCCAAAAAGAGCTGTATTTGGATTTGAATAGTTCAATTGGACATTATGGGGTCCATGATGTTTTTGAATAGAGAATGGTTTCTCAAACACCAGGAGTTTCATTGAAGTTCAGTAACAAATATGTGTTGGCTTAATCAGCACTATCTCAACCATGCCAAATGTCCTTTGGGGCTATTTTAATCTAGATTTATGATATTGTATCAGATGGAAATAACATTTCTAGAGGCCCATCATCATGACCCAAATAATCATCATTATTGTTAACCAGATATGGATATCTGATGAAACCCAGTTCCATGATAGTGGTATAGTTGGAAATATATCAATGATTCGATTAAATGACCCACTGAATAATAATGGTAATGTCACACCATTCCCATCAGTGATACTTTTAGCTAGCTTTTATCCTTTCTCAGGAGACTTCTGGATGTCCAGTCATTATGGAATCTGCTATTAGAGGTCAGTGGCTCCCAGATATTGGGAGCTGTCCTCAATGTTCCAGATCTCTTTCTGCTTTACCTCTGATTCGTGATTGCTTGTATAGTTGCAATTATTATTAAAGCTTCATACTAGTGAGATTCATCTTTGTTTTGACAAGCAAATCCTTTCTTTTTTTTTAAGATTTTATTTATTAATTCATGAGAGACACGCAGATAGAGGCAGAGACACAGGCAGAGGGAGAAGCAAGAGGCAGAGACACAGGCAGAGGGAGAAGCAGTTTCCCAATAGGAAGACTGATTCAGGACTCAATCTCAGGACCCTGGGATTAATGACCTGAGCCAAAGGCAGATGCTCAACCACTGAGCCACCCAGCTGCCCCAACAATCAAATTCTTTCTTATCTCAGTACGGTAACCAGAAAAAAAATTGTTAGAGAATAGGCAGAAATATCAACATTTACTTTTAATATTTTAACATCAAAAGTCTGAACACAGAAAGAACAATAAGCCACAAATGGTAGATGAATATGTATCAATATCAATAAAAACCATAACATTAAGGACAAAAATACTTAAAATATTCACAACAGAAATTCCACAATTTTTCGATCTTTTTTTGTTGTTGTTGTTCAATACTTTTTCTAATGCATATTTTTCCCTCCAAATTTTTATTTAAATTCCAGTTAGTTAACATACAGTGTTATATTAGTTTCGGGTATAGAATTTAGTGATTCAACAATTCCATACAACACCAGGTGCTCTTCTCAACAAATGTGCTCTTTAATTCCCATCATCTATTTTTCCCACCCGCCTCACCTCTGGTAACCATCAGTTTGTTCTCTATAGGTAAGATTTATCAGACAATGAATTTTTATGTATTTATTACTTTATAAAATTTAAAGCATGATACAAAGATGATCCAGGAAAAAGACCAGTTAATAATTCATCCAAATTCTATTCCTTTTTTATAAGCAAAACATACATGACAAGGTCAAAGCTACAAGTTAGAAGGCAGTTTTCCTCCCAGTAGAGATTCAGAAACCTGATCTTTTTGTGGCTTTGTCATCTATTAGGGGTTCATTGTTGTCTGTCCAGCTGGTGCGATGGGAGGAGAATCAAAGACACACCAAGTTTTTAAAAACTTTGATAAAAAATAATGCAGATTATTTTCACTTGTACTGCATTGCTAGAACTAACCAAATGGCCAAATCTGGATGGTTACTTCTCCATAGCATTTAGATACTATAGAAGGGGAGCAAAAATTTTGGTGGATAGTGGCCATTTCAGCAGTAAGGTATGATTTATTGCCTTATTAAAAGTTCAAAGTTGTAACTCCATCCCTGTCACTAATTTGTTATGTAACCCTGTGTACATTTTAAAAGTCTTGGCTTTAGTTTCCTAAAATTTATGAATGAGAAAATAATAAACTAAATAATCTCCAAGTTTTTAATAGTTATACATTTAATAGGTTAATCATTTACTTCCACAGCCACAAATGAGCATTTTACAGCAAATATTCTAATTGGATAAGTGTATATTTTTAATCGCCATGTCATGGCCTTATTGCTCTTAATAAAGAATTAAAAATAAAAAAAATGATTTAAAAATTATATTTAAGTTATGTTTGATGATATTCTAAATATAGATTTTTCTACCCTCAAATCTCAGCCCAACAACAAATATTTGTAGTAGGTATTATCTTCACAATTCAAGGGTAGTATATTTGGAGTGTTTTAGCTAAAATATGTTTTCAAGTAAATATAAGCAAATATACTTTCAATTTCAAGGGAATTTGTGAGTTACTCCTATTTATAGAAGTTTTACAGTTAGAATACTAAAGACTTCTAAAATTGAGACCTTTCAAGGAATCAATAGCAAAGCTCTTTCTGATGAGACAAGAGAACAGTAGAAATAATCTTATTTCATTAGTTGTTTCAGGTTGGAAAGTGTTTTAAGGTATAATTGAATTTTAAAACCTTCATTTATGTAGTAGCTAGTGGGTTAAAAGCTTCATTAGGTAAGAAAGGTACATAACTTAATGTTCAAAAAACATTGCACTTTTAGTACTTTTATAACTGCATTGTGAAGGAATTAAAGAATTTCAATAATTAATTATCTACTTCAGTTCAATTTAGTTTCTGAAAAAAAAATGTTGTTTTTATTGTACTTAATAAAATCTAATCCAGTAGATACTATGATAGAATCTTAACATAATATATACAAAACTCATCCCTCCCTCAGGCTCCAAAACCAATTTACATGTAGATGACACAATTTTATATCTCCTTTAGCATAATTTAGTTTGCATTTTCAGAAAGCACAAAAATGAACACTTTTCCCTCATGGTAAACTATAGAGTTGTGAGTAGGTACTTCTCCCATAGTACAAAACACAATCTGAAGAATAATAATTGTGAAGCTCCTTAGGGATTATAATTGATCTAATGCATGAAGTTGAAGATAATATAATTATATTTTCAAATAATAATTTATACTTAAGTATTTATAGTACACTTTTTCTTCTCTATGTCACGTGTGTAAGTAATCTATATTAGTTAGAAATCTTGTCATTATCTGGAAAACTATTAAAACATGATTGTAAATATATATGAGAAATATTTCTTACTCTACATATATAATCTGTGATATCATTTTAGTTAATAATACTCAATATTATTGAATCAATAATATTCAGAAACTCAAAACATCTCCTAAGATTAATACCATGCATAATTATAGTATTTTCTATATTTGAGAAATGAATCAATATATTCAAAACAGTCCTAAATTAAATGCAAAATATAATACCAAATTCTAAAACTATTAATTCTATAATAAAAGAAATACAGATGCTTGGTATCTTTAAACAAATTATTTTCAATATATACAGGATATGACTCAGAAAATATGCTACAAATATGGAAATGGTTGTAAAACACAATGATAAAAGATATATCATAATTTAAGGTTCATATTTTAAATCTATATGACTGTAGAAAATATCTGTGAGAATAGGCAACTACTATACATTTGACATTTATAATGTATTGAATTCTACGTATATAGAATGTTTACCATAAAACATTTATAAACAGGAAAATTAAGTAACATTAACAGTGCAGTCATATATGCCATTTATTCTTTAGGGCCTTCCTTAGAATTCTTGTTTCATAAATTTTAGTTATTTCTTATGATTTCATAAGAAACATAATTATGAGGTTTTTTATTATCAACTTACAGAATTTCATATTATACTCTTCAATTGGATAAATATGTAGGCAATTTAATCTGTAATGGCCTTTGAGCTAATGATGAATGCATACCATGATAGATTGAAAGACAGTTGTCTCTTTTCAGGACAAGAAATGTTGAATAATGCTAGAAACTTCTATATATGATTGTAAATTCCATTCCTGTCAAGTGTGCATTGCTCTATATCATATTAACACTGAATGACAATTATCTTAAACATTTTTGAATTTTGTCCTTTGGAATTTAGAAGCAAGTTAAAGAAATTAGAAAAATGTCTCCCCCAAAAGAAAATATCCAGAAGTATTTCTAGAAAAAGACCTTAACAAATATTAAGATTTGACTCACCATGCATTTTTCAAATTGACCAAAACCCAGAGGATTATAAAAGTATATTTTAGAATATATACATATTTTAAACAATAGAAAACAAAACAAAATGTCTTATTAGATATTTAATACAGTAACAATAAATGAACATTGCTGAGAATACAAATAAACCTAAAATGAATACTTTTTCTATTAAGATTCTAAACCATTAGAAGACATGATAGATATTTCAACAGAATATGCATTTAGAATGGACTGTTCTTAGTTTGAGTGTATTTCTCATCTCTATTCACAACTTCCATTTGTAACCATATATACAGCTATTAATGGGTTGTGCTATGTTTATAAAGTGCTGTTGGGGGGACTTGGGGTGGATCAGTTGGTTGGGCATCTAACTCTTGATTTCAGCTCAGGTCATGATCTTGGGGTCATAGGGTCCACCCTATGTTGGACTCTGCCCTCAGCAGGGAATCTGCTTGAGTTTCTCTCTCTCTCGCTCTCTTTCTGCCCATCCAACTGATTACTCTCTCTCTAAAATAAAGAAATAAATCTCTAAATTCTTTTTTTTTAAAATAAGGTGTTGTCAAGAGTCATATGGAATTATAATCTCTACCACTTTTGTCATTTATTTATATTACCCTTAACTGTTTTTTTTCTTAATGTTCTATTATGGTACAACCAATACAATTTCACCCAATTTTCAATTAAAAAACTCTCCATATATTTTTATTAGAAAATTTTAATAACATTTCACTAGTATATTTTAAAATGTAGTGGTCACATATGATTTACTTAGTGTCTTTGTGACCTGTGTTACATAACATACTCAAAAACATTAGGATGTTATATTGGTGTATGAAATATTATTGAGTTGCTTTATTGATGCTGACTAGATTAGTGTTTATGTATAGTTCTAGAAATTACACATACTCTTGACATAAGTGTTATAATACTACAGCAGTATAGTATGCAGTCAATATAGTATGCAATATAATGTTTAAAGCAACATGTTATTTCTACCAAAATAATAAAGTTATGTTTAGTCAAAGAAAGTTTCATGCTTCAATTTTTAAGTCTAAGAATATGGCTGATGGCTATATTACTGAATAGTGCTGATCTAAAAACAAATACAAAAACAACTACATTAGAAGTTCCAAAATGTAAATAAATTTAATTAAATGTAAATTAATACAAATGACAAAAAAAGTTAAGTTCAAACATTTAAATATCTAATGTTATCCAATAAGACTCAAAGGCAAAGAGTAAATTATAATAGTGAATATTTGAATTGCAAATCTCAAGTAGTTAAATAAGAATAAATTTTATGCAAATATTTGAAAGTTACTAAAAAATATTTCTATGAAAATATTTATAATTCTAATATTCAGTGTCCTTCTAGTTGCTAATGTAATGAATAAGTACCATGTTTTCCATGTGTTATTCCTAAATTTACCTATATTCAAGTTTTAAAAGTAATATTAATTGTTTAACATAGAAAATTGTTTTACAGCTGCTTTACATGTCTTTGCAATATTGTGTTAATTCTGGAACTCTTCTAAAATCTGAATAGGGAACTCAAGGAGAAGTTGATAAAATTAATGTTTGGCTTTTTAAGAAAATTATACATCTATAGTTTATTATGCAATTATCTGGGGCATTCATGATATCTAAAAGGCAGGATTTGACAAGTCAATTAATTTGTCCTTTTTCAAAATTAAGCACCCTTAACCTTGAAATCCTCCCCATACTTGTAACCAGTATCAGTCTACAATATCAGTAGTAGCATCAATGAAAAGTTGTTTAACATTTGAGTAACATAGCCTTTTGTTTTAAAAATACAGGACTAGAGATATCAAGATGACTTTGTTAGTGAACCCATGAGGGTGAGCGTTTAGGTTTCAGATCATGCTATGGCAGAGGTAAGCATCATATTCCACATAGTAACAGTGCCATTTGTCCATTTATCGATTTATATGAAAAAAACTATGTGGATATTATTTTTTTTTCTGATATCTGGGACCTTTTAAATTAAAAGTACAGAGCAAATTCTCTCTTGCTTATTTCTAAATACGTAATGCAACTGAGTAAGGCTAAGCCAGGTTAGAAGATTCTTGATACTGAATCACATGCATCAAGAAGAGTCAATAATTATTTCACAACACACATTGAAGTGAGAAGTGTCAGGTTATTAATTAAATGATTCCTGGATCACAAAATTCTACACCTGAAACTAATCACTATGTGTTAACTAACTAGAATTTAAATAAAAACTTGAAACTAAAATTAAAAAAAAAACCTATTTATGCCTTTTTATCTACTACTAAAGCTATGAGAAATATTTAGCAAATTTCAAAGTAAACCAAAGAGTGATAAACACATCAAAGGAATCTCCAGAATTAAGGATGGCGTATTTACATCTGTCTTGCAAGTGCTGGTGGCATTGCCTGCTGCCTGCTGAAGGCATTGCCTTCACTTTGAGAAGTTGAAAAAAATCCATAACTATTTCATGACATGCAACAGAAGTCAGTGGTAAAGTCACACTGAGAATATTCTTAGTCTATTTAGGACCTATAGGGAATTTAATTTTCCATGAACAATTTAGAAAGCTGATTTTTATTATATATATTCTGTGCTAATTTTTCCAATGACATCAAGATCAAAATGTAAGATTTTGCAAGCCCTACTTTTCCAATATAAATTCCCCCATCCCCTAAAAATCTAGTAGAGTGTGAGTCTGCTAGTAAACTCAATATTCTACAAATTTATTCATCTAGGAAATTCAGGAAATAAATGATATTTGTATGATATAAAATCTCATCCAGTTATGCCCTTGTAGATGTGGAAGATGTTTCACTATCTAGTCTCTAAAAGACTATTCTGATTGCCTCAGACAAGGCTACCAGGACTTTCCATCGCCTCTATGTAACTCTTAGAGTTCACTATAATTTTTCACATTGAGCAAAGGATAAGTAGCCAAGAGTCTGAGATTCAAGGCCTGATTTTGAAGTACCTCAAATTTTTCTGTGATCTCTTTGAACCTACTTCACTTTTCTGGTCTCTACTTTCTCATGTGGTAAAAGAAATCTCCACTTCCATTTTTAAAAAAAGATTTTATTTATTAATTCATTTGAGAGGGAGTAAGAGAGATAGAAAGAGAAGAGTGCCAGGGGAGGGGCAGAGGGAGAAGGAAAGAATCTCAAGCTTACTCTGCACTAAGCATGGGCTGACACACAGATCATGACCTTGAGATCAGGACCCTGAGTGACTTTTGCCAAAATCAAGAGTCAGGCAATCAACTAACTGAGCCACCCAGGGATCCCAAGAAGTTTCAGCTTCTTAAGAGTACACAGCAGAGTAAAGAAGTAACCAGGAGGATTAATATTTTAATAGATACAGTATGTAATAATCTTTTCCTGCTTTGCAGTCTGGTGTACAAGTGCTTATCATCCCAAAATGTAGCACTTGAACCTTACCATCCAGATTATCACGATGCATTATCTCCCCTAATTTCAGAGTGCTTACTTCCAACGCAATGGTCAGTTCTGCTTTGACCTCACTGTTAGAAACAGAAACCAGGGGTTCCTTGGATGGCTCAGTGGTTAAGCATCTGCCTTTGGCCCAGGGCATGATCCTGGAGTCCTGGGATCCAGTCCCACATCAGGCTCCCTGCATGGAGCCTGCTTCTCCCTCTGCCTGTGTCTCTGCCTCTCTCTGTGTGTGTGTGTGTCTCTCGTGAATAAATGAATAAAATCTTAAAAAAGAAACAGAAACCAAGTTCCTCCCTTTTGAACCACGGTCCCATGTGATACTCAGGAAATCTAAAGAATACTCTGTTCTCCTCATCTTTCACCACTGAAAGCCCATCATGAGCACAAGTGGTAGGTATCTGAAATGATATTAATGGATCATATAGGATCCCTTCTTTCCTTGGTTACAGAAATCATCTTGGAACTTGGGAGGAAGACTAACTGCCTACTCTGCCTTTTCTTGGGTATATCAGTCAAATCTTGTGCACATCAAAAGAATTCTGAGACCTGATTTTATTGTTTAATCCTAAGATCTCAGGGAGGCATACAACAATCCACTCCCTGAAATGGATATTGCAAAGTAAATGTAAGATCAAGGGTAATAGAAATTGTCTGAAAAATAGCATGTAATATACAAGTAAATAGGTGCATCCATTGTTTATAAAACTCAGGCAACATATTCATTAGCTAGACTGCTGATGGAAAGTATTGTTTGATCTTAAAACAGCTATTACATATTTTAAGACAGAAAATAGAAATATAACCAATAATCATGGAAATTATATATATATTTTTTTTACTTTATAGACCTATCTCTAAACATAGTTGCTTCATGTGCAAATTTATTTATTTATTATTATTTTTTTTAGGTATTTATTTATTTATTTATGATAGTCACAGAGAGAGAGAGAGGCAGAGACACAGGCAGAGGGAGAAGCAGGCCCCATGCACCGGGAGCCCGACGTGGGATTCGATCCCGGGTCTCCAGGATCGTGCCCTGGGCCAAAGGCAGGCGCCAAACCGCTGCGCCATCCAGGGATCCCTTCATGTGCAAATTTAATTTAAAGTTCTCACTCTTTTGAATTTAGCTAGAAAGAGCTATGGTATAGCCCAGTGAGGCCCATAGCATCTGTTGGGTATGCAGATTATAGGTTTCAAACTTCAGGGGAACCATTTTGTGGACTAATACAAATTGTATCTACTCTCTTTTCCCAAATTGGGCAATTTGACATTCCTAAGCCTAGTGTATCTGTGTTCCAGTCAATTACTCTACTTCTACATCTGTTGAAAGATGTATATACTGGCACATGAAACTGGAGAGGGAAACGGTGAATAACAGATTTAAAGATAGGTACAAATCCTAGCCCTGAGACAGAGACATGCTTGGAAGCAGTGACTGTCAGTAGAGTATAATTTTTAATCAATTAAAATATATTTTAATAAGCTTCTTCTCATTATTTATAGAAACAATAGAAAGGAAATGGCTCTTCCCTATTGTCACAAGGGAATCTTAGGAAAGCAAAGTATTTTGTGAAATGTCCATTATACTTTAAGACTTTATTAAAGGATAAGAGAGAGGGACAGAGAGAGGATGAAGGGAGAAAGAGAAATTTCAGTAATGTATCCAACATTTTAAACTAATGCCCTTAATCAAATATACCTAATATATGACCAAACCCTTGTTTGTATTTTACCTTATTTAAAAAGAAAGTTTATACTTTATTAAAACTTAAATTGCAAAATGCCCATCATCAATAGAGTAGTCCTTTATCCCTCTTTAGAAACAATTTTAAAAATTACTTTATTAATTATACAAATTTGTTAAAATCTGCTGAATTATCAGGCATAAACTTGTTCTTATTAATCAGCATAGATTACTTTAGTGGAGTGCTTATCCCCTCTTTTAACCTCTCTCCTTGAGTTGTAAAAGTTAATAAGAAAAACATTCAGGGACATTTTCTTTATTAAAATTAGGAATAATAGTTCCTAAGGAATTCTCAGAGTAGAAGAGAACTCATATTCCTTTCATCAAAAACAATTAGAAATTTAATCCAACATTGTGCCCAATACTTAAAAAAATGTAATGTGGTAATAAATAGTAAATTTAATGGCTCCTATATTTTTGTTTATGCAAAAAATGTCTGGTTTTGATGAATTAAAATTACAAGAACACGTACTATCCAAACACCTGTTAAAATACTGCAGAAGTCAGTATTTATGTTACAATAGATGATAATCTAAGAAAAAAAGATATAATATATTCAGTTCCAATTACTAGAATCATTTGAGAGCCATGTGTTATTGGCTTTTTAATTCTGAGAAACACTTGTAAACCGATTTCAATTCAATTCACAGCAATTACCAAACAAGTACTATCTACTAGGCACTGTATTAGATGAAAGGGAAATAAAGATGAATAAGTCATGGTCTCTGTCCTTGAGGCAGTAACAGTCCTGTGCAATGCTGACACATAAACAGCTGGCCATTATAAAAGAGAATGAGCACAAGAACATAGAGATATGTTTAAAGCTTTTGTGAAGATAGACAAGGGAAAATTATTTTTATGAAAATAAGATATGCCATGTAAAATAGTACTTTTAACTTGTATGTTTTAAATACAAGATATTTTTAGGATGTGTTTGGATGTTCCAAAAGGAGAGTTCAAACAATGATAGTTAAAATAAACTGTATAACAACTATGTGCATGTTACTATAAAACAATGACAATTAAATGTGAATTTAGCTGAAAAGCAATAATAGTGAAGTATATCTTTTGAAGAGACCAGAAAGACTAAGGTAGGAAACTATGAAAGAAGTAACAGAACTTGTAATTCAAACTACAAAGGATTTTAAATCATCTTTTTTTTTCAACAAACAAAAGGCAGTTTGATAATGTTGAAGTAATTAGAATAAATGATAAAAGCTATGGTATTGTTTACAGAGAAAACCTGGATAAAGAGATGCTATATAGAAATTTTCAAATACTAAATTAAAAGTCTTCAGGAAGGCAGAGGAAGATAACCAAAAACAAAAACTACTAAAAATTAGTCTAAGAATATAGAAGAAAACATTGCTGAGACAATCTCAAGAAATCATAAATTTAGTAAGAGTACGGACCTGGGAATGAAATCAGTTGATGTTCAGGCACAGATAGACTATTCCCTGGAAGAGTGTCTGCAGGTACATAGAATGAGACTGCATTAAAAATGCAGTTTGGGATGCCTGAGTGGCTCAGCGGTTTAGCATCTGCCTTCAGCTCAGGGCATGCTCCTGGGATCTGGAATTGAGTTCCATATTGAGCTCCCTGCATGGAGCCTGCTTCTCCCTCTGCCCATGTGTCTCCACCTCTCTCTCTTGCTGTCTCTCGTGAATAAATAAATCTTAAAAAAAAGAGCTTGTTCACCACAAACAGATATTTAGCATATTAGCACATTTATTTAGTATATTAGTATACCTAGATTCTAGGCATGATAATTGGTACTGTACTTGAGAGACTGAGTATAAAGGGAAAGCAATAGGACACTATGATGAAGGATTCATGCCTTACATATAATCTTCAATGAATATATTCTTGGAGAAAGAACCATAAAAGGAAACAGCGGTATAATGTAAATTATGCTATAATAAAGCAGGTAAACTCTATATAAACACTTAGCTATCCTGAGTTCAACTTTGACCCACAGGCATGCATAAAAACAAGACAGAGCAAAATGAAAGATTAAAACCAAAGGGAAAACAATTACTCAATTCCACTAAATTAGCATAAAATTGAGAATGATTTTGCATAATCTCTTCTAATCTCTATAAACTCACTTTGTGCAAGATTCCTACCGATTTATGTGAGAATCTAGGGCATCAAAATAATTGAATTCCATCAAGGCCTCAAACTCTTGCTCAATTTACTAATCTGATACTCTGATAAACAATGATGTTTTTTTCTAATCCTAAAAGAAAAGCTGTTATGCAGCCTTAATTGCAAAATGGTTAACTTTATCCATAATTTATTACCATCCTAAATTATTCTTAAGGAAACTTTAAACAAATTTTGCTAACTCTCCTCTATAAAACTTAAGCCATTTCCTCATAGAATGGAAGAATTATAATTTGACAATGTTCTTGGGTCTAGTAGATATTTCATTAAAATAGTATGATTTTAGGCAATTGATATAATCAAAGACAAGAATGTTAATGTAAGCTGTGGAAAGACACATGTGAGAATTCTATTGATGGTTTTCTAGACATCAAATAAAAAAATGAAATGACATGTTTCACTGGTCAAGCAAGTAATTATTGATTTAATTTATGAATAAGGGCTCTCTATGGATTCATATCTTTTTGTTACTATATACATTGAGTATTATTTTAATACTGTTCAGACCTGAGACAGAGGAAGCAACTATAGACAGGAGATTTTAAAAATAGGAGGAAAAAAAGTAAGTAGATTTGGAATTAGTAACTTTTACTTTAAAAGTGATATAGACAAACTTCAGCTCCTTTAGTATACAGGCTTCCTTAAGTTATTGGCAAAATTCAAGAACTAATGCAAAGTTGGAAGTAGAATTGAATACTCTATGTAGAGCCAGGATACCTGCCTTTTCTTCAAAGTTGTCATCTCCCCAAAGAGTAAACCAAGGAAAAAAGCCAAAACAAAACAAAACAAAAACTTATCCAAGGATGGAGAAAGAAGTGATACATGTCCATCTTTAACTTTGTTGGGTTGTGATCAGAATGAAAAGGTTAAATTGTTCATAAAGAATTCCTAAATGCAAACCCACATACATAAACATTTGTGGATGGGATTCAAGCTTAAATCAACAAAACCAAAATACACAACTAAAATTTTTGCAAAGATTTTATTTATATATTTGAGAGAGAGCGAGAGAGAGCAAGCAGGAGTGGGGTGGGAGGGGCAGAGGGAAAGGGGGAAGCAGCTTCCTGCTGAGTTGGGAACCCAATGTGGAGATCGATCTAAGGACCCTAGGATCATGACCTGAGCCCATGGCAGACCCTTAACTGACTGAGCCACCCAACACCCACAGCTGAAATTTTTACATGATCTCTGGTTGTTAATACAAAAAGATAACTGAGACACTACATATTATCTTTAGATAAAGAAACTTTTACTTTAGTTCTCCAAGTATTTTTGTTATCTCATAATCAAAAATTGTTGAACATATGAGAAAATAAGACATTATTTATAAAAAGGGAACAAAAACTTGAAGTGTGGGCATTTTTAAATGGTGAGTATATGAATAAAATAATTTTAAGCTGCAATAGGCATAACACAAATGGAAACTAAAACAAAAATGACATGCCATTATAGACGTACCACCAGGATGATTAAGTGAATGAGTTTGAATATATTCAACAGAAGGAATAATTATAGAATCAAAAATTCCATTAATGTAGATGCCTGGAAGTTATAAAGATGTTTAATGTACTTGAGAAATTAGACTTTTAATACTTTGAAAAAATAAAAGAATTGAAAATCTGAAAAAGGAATGAGAGACCTCAATATTGATATTTCTGAAAAACAAAACTCATAGAGAAAGAAAATATAGTAGAGAATTTTGAAACTAAATAAATGAATTAAATAGCACCACTGTGAACAGACATAATGAATTAGAGAATAGTTGTAAAGGTACCTGTAACACAGCACATAGAGTTAAAGTGATAGTACATTTTAAAATTCAGAGACTATAAAGGTCCAATATAAGCATAATTGAGATTCCAGCTGGATAAAATATTTTTTAAAATTATGATAGAATTAATATATTCAAAGATATAATGATTAGTAATGTTGCTAAAAGATATAAAATCTTAAAAAAAGATATAAAATCTTATATTAATAAAACAAAATGAATCCCCAGGAAAATGCATAAAAGAGAATCCGTACATTAGCAATCATATTGCAACTTGAGAATAGTAGATAAAAAAAGAGAATAACTTAAGGGAAATCAGAGAGAGAAAAGGAGGGTTCTTATAAAGAATAACATTAAATTGGCAAAATTCTTCTCAAAATCAACAATGAAATTGAAAGTTAGTGAAATAATATGTAAAGTGTTAGAAAAAAATGTTATTAACCTAGAATTCTATACTTAACAAACATATTTCTCAAGAATAACAGAAGACATTTCTATGTAAACAAATCATATGTTTTGGGGCACAGAGGTGGCTCAGTTAATTAAGCACTGGACTCTTGGTTTTGGAACAGGTCATGATCTCAGAGTCCTGGGATGGAGCTCCACTTTAGGCTCCATGCTCAGAGCAGAATCTGCTTGTCCCTCTTTCTTCCACTTCTGCTGCTCCCCTGCTCACCTGCACTCTCTCTCTCTCTCTCAAATAAAGAAATAAAATCTTAAAAAAAGAAATCATATGTTTTAATTATTAAGATATCATTAATGAAATATTTAAAAACCTATTTCAAGAAGAAAGAACATGCTGACAGAGAGGCGCTCTGGCTCTTAAAAAATTAAAAAGCATTACACTTGAGAGTAAAAAATTGACTTACTTGAATTACCAGAACACAGATTATTTTTTTGAGTGAGAGAGTGGGCGTGGGGGCAGAGGGAGATGGAGAGAGAGAAAGGAAATCTCAAGCAGACTCCCCGCTGATCTTGGAGCCAATGCAGGACTCAGTCTCATGATCCTGAGATTGTGCTATGAGCTAACAACCATGTAAAAGGTTCAACTGATGGATCCACGCAGGTGCCCTGGATTACAGCTTTTTAAATTAGTTTTTTGGTGTAAAAATTGAAGATAGGATCAAAATATTGGACAGTGATAATATAAAACCTGAACTATGAGTAGAGAAATAAATGTTTTAAATGTTTTAAAATAATACTTTACTTCAAATTCCCAAAGAAGATGGAAAACATTGTTTTTAACTTAGCTATATATGAATGTGAAAATTCATAAATTTCAAATAATTGAAATGGAATGTTAATTTCCAAACAAATTGAGAGAAATAATCAACTTGGGGATATAAATAGCTGCATAAGAGTAGCTAAGAAAGTGGTGCATAAAGTGAGCAAGAAACAAGAATAATATTCAAAGAAAATGGATGAAACTAAAGTTCAAAATGTGGTGTCAGAAATGAATCGGAGTTTCTTCTTCACTACTAAAATAAAAGTGGGCTACAATGTCAGTTGTAGTTGATGAAGACTGTTAACTATAAAAGAAAAAGAATGCAGCCACATGCTTTTAAAATGAAAGACAGCAATAATATAATATACAATATAATATGTTACCTAAATTGAATTTAAATAAAAATAAACTAAAATAAAAATAGCTGAAATATAAGGACTAAACTTCAAAGTGAATATATGAAAAATATATGTTCTAGGCAAGTACTAATCAAAAGATGGTGGTATAACTGTATTTATATTCAACCAAATAAACTTTAAGACAAAACTTTAGGGAGGCCTGGGTGGCTCAAGCCAAAGGCCTTGAGCCTCTGCCTTTGGCTCAGTGCCTGATCCCAGAGTCCTGGGATTGAGTCCCACATTGGGCTCCCTGCATGGAGCCTGTTTCTCCCTGTTTCTCTCATGAATAAATAAATGAAATCTTAAAAAAAAGACAAAACTTTACTAAACATAGCAATACGTGCGTGTGCATATGTGTACACATTGCTAAAAGATTCAATTCAATTCAAGGCTATTACAATTTTTTTTATCTTTTATTGTACTTAAAACATAATAGTTAATACAATTACATAATAAATAATATTAAATAACTCAATAGTAAAACAAAACAAAACAAAACAAAAAACAAGCAATTCAATTAAAAGATGGGCAGAGAATCTGAATAGACATCTTCCCAAAGAAGACATACAGATAGTCAACAAGCACATGAAAATATGCTCAGCATCACTAATTATCTGGGAAATATAAATATAAACCACAACAGTACATACACCTCACACCTATCAGAATAGCTATCAAAAAGACAAAAAATCGGGGATCCCTGAGTGGCTCAGTGGTTTAGCGCCTGCCTTCAGCCCAGGGTGGGATCCTGGAAACCGGGATCGAGTCCCACAACTGGCTCCCTGTGTGGAGCCTGCTTCTCCCTCTGCCTGTGTCTCTGCCTCTCTCTATATATTTGTATCTCTCATGAATAAATAAATAAAATCTTTAAAAAAAGTAAAAAAAAAATGAGTGTTGGAGAAGTAGAGAAAATGGAACCCTTGTGCACTGTCAGTAGGGATATAAACTGGTACAATAATTGTGGAAAATAGTATGCAGTTTCTTTAAAAACAGAACTGCTGTATGATTCAGTGATTGCTCTTCCGTATAGTTATCTGAGGAAAATGAAAACATTAATTTGAAAAGATATATGCACTCATTGCAGCATCATTTACAATAGCCAAGATATTGAAACAATCTAAATATCCATTGATGGATGAATGGATAAAGAAGATTGGTATCTGCTGGTATATAGACATTATGTATTTATGTATACACACACACACACACAATGGGATGTATTAATCCATAAAAAATAGTGAAATCTTACTATTTGAAGTAACACGGATTGGGACACCTGGGTGGCTCAGCGGTTGAGCATCTGCCTTTGGCCCAGGGCGCGATCCCAGGATGCTGGATCGAGTCCCACATCAGGCTCCTTGTGGGAAGCCTGCTTCTCCATCTGCCTATGTTTCTGCCTCTTTCTCTCTGTGTCTCTCATGAATAAATAAATAAATAAAATCTTTTAAAAAAAGAAATAACATGGATCGACCTTGAGGGCATTATGCTAATGAAATAAATCCGACAGAGAAAGACAAATATATGATCTCACTTAAATGTGGAATCAAAAAGAAAAAAAAAGGCTCACAGATGCAGAGAACAGATTGGTGGTTGCCAGAGGTGGATGGGGAGTGGAGGGTGGGCTAATGGGTGCAGGGGGTCAAAGGTACAAACTCCAGTTAAATAAAGAAGTTATACAGATGTTATGCAAAGCATGTCAACTATAATCAATAATACTGCATTGTATATTTGAAAGCTGTTAGGATAGTAGATCTTAAGAGGCATCATCACAACAAAACAACAATGACAATTTGTAACTATGTATGGGGATGAAAATAAACCAGACATACTGTGGTGATCATTTTGCAACAAATCAAAATATCTGAAGCATTAAGTTGTATATCTGAAACTAATAAAATGTTAAATGTCAATTTTACCACGGTAAAAAACACTAAATACCAAAACTTGGTAAACAAAAGGATATTTAATAGCTGTTAGGAGTATTATTTTAAGAAAAGAGAGAATGAAAAATTAGTGAGCTAAGCATCTAAATTAAGGAGACTCAGACAAGCTAGGAAAACATATAAACTGTTAATTAGACAGATGTCATTGGATGCCAATTTCTTAGATGATCTGTTTTCGTAAAGGAGGACATTTCTTGGACGTATCCAGGTAAGGTAACATTCTACTCAATAAGGATATCCTCTTTAAATAATTATCACAGTATGGAACAAAACATTTTTAAGTAAAAAGACAAGAAAGACAAAGGCAACTGACCGAGAGCACAGAATTCACAGAGCAGATGGTACATTGTAGGGGCATCTTGTACACAGAGAGAAGTGCCATTTTATGTGACATAAAAAAGTGGTGAAATTCTGTTTCAGCTCCTTCTGGTGTAAAACAAAGTTTTCTTAAGGTTCAGGTCTACATTTATTGATAGACAAAAGCTAAAGTTTCTCTTAGATGTGGAATGAATCTTGACTCAAAATGCACTAACCAACACAATATGGTGGGAGAAGGACAAAGTTGAAGGACTAACACTACCCAACTTCAAGCCCTACTGTAAAGTAACAATAATCAAGAGAGGATGGTATTGGCAGAAGAATAGATGAATAGATCAATGCAACAGGACAGAGAGCCCAAAAATAGACCCACATGAATATATTCAACTGATCTTTGACAGAGTAGCAAAGGCAATACAATAGAGCAAAGATAATCTTTTCAACAAATTGTGCTGAAAAAAACTAGACATCCTCATGAAAAAAAAATAAAAGGAATCTAGACACAGACATTATACCCTTCACAAAAATTAACTAAAAATAGATTATAGACATAAAACTGCAAAATTCCTACAAGATAACAGGGGAGAAAACCTAAATGACTTTGGGTATGAATATGACCTTTTAGGTACAAAACCAAAGGCACAATCCACAAGCTGAACTTCATTAAAATTAAAAACTTCTACTCTGTTAAAGATAATATCACGAGAATGAGAAGACAAGCCACAGGGAGAAAATATTTGCAAGAGAGACATCTGATAAGAACTGTTATCCAAAATATACAAGGAACAAACAATCTGATTTGAAGATAGGCCAAAAATCTTACCAGACACATCACCAAAGAAGAGTTAATGTTGTTACATAAATATCCGAAAAGGGAAAAGGAGCTCCACATTATATGTCATCAGGGAAATGAAAATTAGCAACAGAATATCACTACACACGTATTAGGATGGCCAAAATCTGAACACTGTCAACGCCAAATGCTGACAAGGATATGAATACAAAATGGTACAATCAAATTGGGAAACAATTTTGTAGTTTTTTACAAAGTCAACATACAGTAGTCCACTGTTATCCATGGAGAATACATCACCAGAGCTCCAATGGATGATAAAATTTAATTTATAAGTTAGGTACAATAAGATATTAACATTATAATTAACAATAAAATAGAACTATTATAATAATATATTGTAATAAAACTTCTGTGAATGTGTTTTCTCTCTTTCTAAAAATATCTTACACTGTAGTGTGCTCACCCTTCTTCTTGTGGTGGTGTTAGATGATAAAATGCCTGTGTGATGAGATGGAGTGAAGTGAATGACGTCAGTGCTGTGATGTGACATTAGGCTATAGTTGACCTTCTAATGATACGTCAGAAGGAGGATCATGTGCTTCTGGACCATGACTGACCACAGTAACTGAAACTGCAGAAAGTGAAACTTCGAATAAGAGGAGCCTACTGTATGACCCAGCAATCTCATTCCGGACTCACAGGAGTTAAAACATGTTCACACAAAAATGGACCCACTATTGTTCAGAGCAGCTTTGTTCATAATTACCAAAATTTGGAAGCAACCAAGATGCCCTTCAGTAGGTGAATGAATAAATTGACTGTGATACAGATATTGGGATGTTATTTGGCATTTAAAAGAAATGAGCTATTTCAGTGGGAGATAAAGGCTTCCAGTTATTAAATGAGTAAGTCACAGGAATAAAAGGCACAGCACAGGGAATAGAGTCAATGGTATTGTAGTACGTTGTATGGTGACAGATGGCAGCTACAACTTGTGATGAGCACAGCATAATCCATAGAGTTGCTGAACCACTATGTTGTATAACTGAAACTAATGTAACATTGTAGGTCAATTCTACTCAAATAAAATTTTAAAAGAAATAAATGAGCTACCAAGTCATAAAAAGACATGGGGGCAATATCCTTTAAATGCATATTACTAAGTGAAAGAAGTCAGTCTGAAAAGTCTCCATATTATATGATTCTGAGTATATGACATTCTGGAAAAGGGAGGGGGGAATGAATAAGCAAAATACAATCATTTTGTACCAAGTTTTTGAAACACGGTGTATATTATTTATATACACATATATATAATATATAAAGCATGCTTTATATATACAATTGAATTAAATCTCAAATCAGGCAATACATTTCATCATTGCCTGATTTTTATTTAGATCTCACAAAATTTATGATTGAAAAATTAGATTTACATATCCAAGTTGTTCCAAACATACTTAAATTTTCCACCAGATATTCTATCAATTATTTCATCAAAAATTTTTATATTGATCACATTTTGAAATGTAATGATCAGTTTAAATTTAAATTTATATTAATTCAATTCATATTAATTTATATTAATTAAAACATAGCATAGACTTAATTAATATTAATATTAATCAGCTACATAAAGTAAATTAATGTTAACTGATTGAACACATTTAGAAATTCAGTACTTCAGTGGCAATAGCCTCTTTTTTTTTTTCTTGAGTATACTTGGCACACAAATTTACATTGGTTTCAGGGGTAAACTTAGTGCTTTGGCAAGTTTATACATTATTCTATATTCACCGCAAGTGTAGCTGCCATCTATCCCATTACATCACAATTTAATATCATTGGCATATTCCCTATGCTGTACCTTTTATTCCCATGACTTACTTATTCTCTACTGGAAGCCTGTAACTCCCACTCCCCTTCACCCTTTTTGCCCAATCCTCCATCTCTTTCCCTTCTGGCAAACATCAGTTTTTTTACTGTATTTATAGATGTGATTCTGTTTTTTGCTTAATTTATTCATTTATTCGTTTTTCTTTAAGATTCTATTTATGAGTGGAATCATTTGGTATTTGTCCTTTTCAGTCTGACTTATTTCACTTAGCGTATTACCCTCTAGATCCTTTCATGTTGGGCTTTTAATAGCCATATGCAAATAGCCTACCATATTGAAGAGTGCAGGTGTACAACATCAACCATAAACAGAATTTCAAATCCTGTAAACACTTTTCGATAAAGCTACTATTATTCCAGTTCTACATGACTGGATATCTGTTCTCTTTCCATTTCTTACCATTACATTACAGTACTCATCACGGTATTCTGTCTTTTTCAGAAAATGTGAAACTTCAGAAACTTAATACACCAAATAGAGATCAAACTATTAAAATGGAAAAGGACTGGCTGATGGAGGAGCAATCATAAGCCCTATATTTTGTTGAAAAAAAAGAAAAAGAAATAAAAGAAATAATCAAGTCAGTTGTCTGCAACATTTATCTTGCAAAGGGATGATGCTTGTTTAATTATTTATGCAATATACAGAATTGTAAAACAGAAGAAATTACATTTATATAATCCTTAAATTCCTTTTTTACCTAAAACTATCTCTTCTTTTTTCCAGTGAATCATGATATTTTTGAATTTTATTTAAATTCAATTAATTAACACATAATGTATTATTGGTTTCAGAAGTAGAGGTCAGATTCTTCAGTCTTATATAGCACCCAGTGCTCATTACATCACGTGCCCTCTTTAATGTCCAACACCCAGTTACCCAGGCCCCCAACCTCCCTCCCCTCCAGCTAAAACTATCTCAATTGGAACTTAAGAATTTGCCTATTAGTGTATCACAAAGCAATGAACCATAAAGCCATTTCTAATTTCTCTTAGTTTTACTGATTATATATATATATATATACATATATATATATATATATACATATATTTATATATTTGTCTTTAGAAGTCTATTTTTCCTTTCCTAAAGCTTCTGGTTTAAAAGAAAATGATAACCAAATGAAACAGCATTATTAAAATTGTTTTACAAAGTTGATTGAGATGTCCTTAACATATTGTACTACGTTAGCTTTATTTGACATGGGTATGAGTGTATCTTATAGTTATATTTAGTTCGCTGATTAATGAAATACAGGTATTTTACTCAACGTGAATTCTGGCTTCTGTTATCTGCATTTTCTTTACTCTTCTGCTTTCTTTCATCTAACTTTCTAATAATCCCTAGGAGTAATGCTGTTCTAAACCTGAGACTCATCTGCAGCTATGAGCTTGAGTCATATTCTACAACAGACAACTTACTGCTGTCTTTGCTGGTTGTACCAATCATATCCTCAGAGAAAAGGTAATTGTAAGATTCTAGAAATAAGGACTTCTTCCAATTTCTCTAATTCTTTGGCCATTAAAAAAAAAAAAGCAATAAAGGGATTAGCCTTTTCCTTCAGTTATTTTTATGCCTTAGTGATTTCGGAATTCAGTATGCAAGATCGAATAAGACTTGGTAAAAACTTTGCCTCTATCCCAACATAATAACTGTGAGAAGGGGTTTAATATACTTTTGGAAGAAAGATGTCATCTTAAACTGAGATCCTTCTGTTGAGTGAATGGCATTTTTATAAGACATATTCTTTTGCACAATTTAATACTTTCTATATATTTCTCCCTGAGAGCTCTCTTTCAGAGTGAAAAATGCAAATGAGGTTTATATTTGTACTTTGCATGGTATGTGCTTGTTACATTTAAATATCCTCACAGCCTGCCCTAAGATCTCAATGTGCTGTCTTAATATAATTATTTTCTTGGAACATATCTACAGGTGGAGTATCTTGCTATAGAAACTGTCTAGCTTCATATTACCTTTGAACACTCATATGTCAGAATATACCCTTAAGGCAAACTTTTGTAGATTTCTTTCTAAACGAGAGTAAAACACCATGGGAATTTAAATTATATCCAATATATTATTTAAAAGTTAATTATGCTTGTGATTTCTAATTGATTTCTTAAGATGGTAAAATGAAATCAAGATGGCTAGGATGTTCAAAGAATTAATATTGACATCCATATTTTTTCTTCTTAGCTTTATTCTCTCCAATATTCTGTTGTTGTTGTTCATCTTAGAACCTAAGAAACATCTGCTGGAAAAGCAGTATCATAGCTAGAAAGGTAAGAGTGCTGGGTTTGAATACCAGCTCAAACATTCAGAGGCTTTGTGGATAAGTTAGCAAACAACTCTTAACTCCCCGTGTCCTATAAGTAAGAATAACAATAACTTTCTGCAAAGGGCTATTTTAAGGTTTAAATGTAAAGCCATCTGAGAAGTTCCTGGAATATAGCAAATATTCAATATGTGTTTCTTATTATTAACAGAGTGGTTGCTATAAACTAAATGTGTATACCTCTCTTCCTAAATTAGCATGTTGAAACCTTATCTCCAATGTGATTAGGGGGATGGGGCCTTTGAGAAGTGATTAGGTCATGGTGACAGAGCTCTCATGAATGGGGTTTGTGCCCTTATATTACAAAAGAGATCTAGAGCTCTCCCTGCCCCATCTGCAGCATAAGAACATAAGGAAGAAGTCTGTCTGCCCCAGGAACAGGTGTGTGACCCTTATCACACTTCTAGCCCCCAGAATTATGAGAAATCAATTTCTGTTGTTTAGAAAGCTACTCAGTCTATAATTTGTCACAGAAGCCCAAAAAGACTGAGTGATTATTTGAAAAAATTAAATGGCTGTCATTTTTAAGTAGCTTATCTATATATATTATTTTAGGAGAACAACTGGCAATTTTAAGGAATACTGTATGGACACAAATCAAAGATGAATAAATTTGTGCTAAATGTCCAAGCCTAAAGGAAAATTATCAGTAACTATTGGGGAGAAATCCTGCTACTGTTAAATCAGTTTGTGTAAGCATGCTTGTGCATCTGTGCTTGCATTTTCTTTTGAAAGGCAAAATGTGAATTAAATGTTGAAATTGCTGAATGCAGGGAATGGGAAACATTTTCTAACTTCCTGTTGGATTTTCTAAGTGAATAAAATTTATAAACAAATCATTTCAATATATTCCAAAATGTATAATGTTACACAAATCTACCTGCTATCTAATTTAACTCATAGGATCTGTGATATTTTAGAGATAAAGAAAGACAATCATACCCCTGAAAATAATGCTGAAGTTTAAAATATATTAGTCTTAGCTATTTTCAGGTTTACATTTATCAAGAAACTGCTACAGATAGGCATGCTTTCTCCAACATCAATTAATGTTGATTAACCACAATATGCCATTTTATTTTGTAATTTAAATGCCAGATGCTTAAAGACCAGGATTTATTAACCTACCTAGTATTTAATAGCCTTCGTTGGAATCTTTAAATAATAGCTAGATAGATCTGGATAAGATTAAACTAGAATTTCACTGTATTAAGCAAAGTAGCCCAAATTCATCCTTTTTACAAAACTAGTTTAAAGAGTTTGTAAAGTATTTTATTTACCTTTCTCTTTGGAAATAAATGCGTTTGCTTTCTGTTGTTTTATATTCAAAACTATAATAGGTATGTTAAATTACTTTTAATTGAATCGCATCGCATTTAATTGTTGGTAATTAAAATAGTAGTTCCTAACATGCTGATATTCAAGTCTGAATTGATGCTGTCATAAAAATCAAATTAAAACATTTGAGGAAAGTTACATTAGTTAAGTGTAATTTTCCTTCTTCAACAAACGATTATGGAGAAATGTCATTTTATGAAAACAATCTAAACTCGAATATGGCTTCAATAAATCACTTATATGTGAAATCTTAAAAAAGCAAAACTTGTAAAAACCAGGAAATGGTGGTTGCTAAAGGCTCGGGGTAGGGGAAGTAGGAGAGATGCTGTTTAATGGTACAGACTTGCAACTAGTAGATAAGTAAGTCCTAGAGATCTAATGCACAGTATAGTGATTATAGGTCACAATATTGTATTTTAAACATCAAACATGTTAAGAGACTAGATCTTAATTATTCTCACCACAAAAAGAAATGATAACTACATAATATAATCGAGGTGCCAGGTAGTGCTAACAATGGCACTCATACTGCAGTATAAAAATATGTCAAATCTATATGTTTTATACCTTAAACTTATATGCTACTATATGTCAGATTTATGTCAATAAAAATAAATTCTCTTCCTGTCATATGAAATCTGTACTTCACATGAAAACAGCATGATGAATACAGAGTTGAAAATAAAAGCAGGTGATCATTTTCTGATATCATTCCATGAACTGATATTTACATGTCTCAAGATATTTTTATACACTTTGTGGTTTTTAAAGTGCTTTTTAAATGACCTCATATTATTTCAAAACAAGCAGACAAAAACCACTGAGAAGTGGGAGAGTAGTAAGAACTATAGCTCAGAGTGCTTAAGTGAATTGCCAGAGGCTAAAAACAAAAACAAAATGAAGAAACTAAAACACCTTCGTCATCCACCTGCCAAGGATTGTAGCATTAATGGAGGACATTTTATACAGGCAAAAGTGATGGTTCTTTCATAGGCCAGAACTTGAGGTTGCATTCTTATTCTATGATGTAAATAGATCTAAGACTGCACAGTCATTTAAAGATTCTAATGTTTAATCTCATCTTTATGACGTATATTTTTCAAAAAAAAAAAAAAAAAACTCAGACTCTTAGAACTTTTAGAGCCCCTGGATATTATAAAATATATAAATGACTCATGCTTTATAGCTCACTAAATATTATTTCCCTTTTCGTATGTGTGTGTATAAAATAGGCTTTTCATAATGTTTCTAAGCAAGACTATAATAAAACTTTATAGAACATGATGATGCCATTGAGAAAAATGTAGCACTAAATGAAAATATTAATTTTAACACTGGGTCTATTTCTGTCATGTGTTATTTTGAAAAGTTATCCCTTTCTTCATCTAAGAAATGGCAATAATAAAACCTATTACATTATTATTATGGACATGTATGTGGGAGTGCATTTGAAAAAAAAGATATACATTGAAATTATTAAATAAATATAAGTCGTAAAAAAATAAAAAAAATAAATAAATATAAGTCGTAAAATATTTTATATGGAACAGATATTAATATTCATGAGCTATCTCTTGAGTCTGTAATTTGCAAGCACATTCACATACATTTTTCTTTGATCCTTATAAAAACTCTACTGGAGTGAAAGCTTTACTTTTATTTCCTATTTAATGATGAGAAACCGAGGTTTCAAAAGGTGAAGGAACATATGCAAAGTATCTCAGATGCTGTCGTGAAGAAACTTGAACCCCAGTGTAGTCTCTTACATTTTAAGACTCTGAGGAACCTACTTGCTCTTGTGGCAATCAGCTCCTTATCCTAAGAATTAAAACTAGCATTATTGAACTATTTGTTCTGTTTTATATCCTTTGCTCTGTGTTACCAGAGTAAATGTTCTGATGCCAAGGGATAATAAGGATCTTTCAGACGCAATTTGCTCATGCTGTAATGCAATAAGCATGCTTTACTTTTCTCTTATCCTTTGCCTTCCTCTGTTACAAAATACTTCGCTAAAGACACAATAGAGTGGTCTTCAAGATGGTCACATAGAAAGGCCCTGAACTTATCTCCTCCCACAAACATGACAAATCCATAGCTACATAGAGAACAATCCCCTCTGAAAAAAGACCTACAAACTAGCTGAACAGCTCTGCCACAAAAAAAAAAAAAAGGATAGAGATGAGTAGGAGAGGCACACATGTGGCAAAAAAAGAAAGAAAAAGAAGAAAAAGAAAAGAAATGAAAAAGAAAATAGAAAGAAAAGTCCCCAGTATAGAAAACCACAGTAGGGAGGGATCTCACAAATACAGAACTTCCTCTTGAGTAGTAGAAGGTTTATGGCCCATATCAGGCCCCCAGCCCTTGTGGACCTGCACTGGAGAAAGAAAATATCTGATTTTGAAAACCAACAGTGATGTATGTCCAGGAAAGCCACAGGACTGTACAGAATGGAGACTCCACACTTAAATGGTTCATGCATAGACTCAGTCACTGCAGAACCCAGTTCAAAAACAGTAGTAGTTTGAAAAGTACCAAACCATAAGTGAAGGAGATTCATTTGCTTTTCTTAAAGCATCTGCTAGACAGACAGAGATTGTTGGGACTTCTGCAGGGATGGAGACCCTGGGGTGCATTCTCTACCCTCCTAACAATGGCACTGCCAGGCATAATTTTGGAAATCTCCTTCTAACCTGACAGCATTGGTGGGTGTACCTGCCCATAAACATCACTCTGCTATAGCTCTGCCTAAGCTGGTCAACACACAAAACCTACACAGTAGAGGTCTCTTGAGCACCTAGCTCTGATTGCCAACGAGGATTGTGTTTCTGAGCTCTAAAGTTCTGAAATAATTGGAGTAATGGTTCTTGGTAAGCTAATGCCTCCAGGACACAGAACAGATAGCAACTGAAACACACACCCAGTATTCCTGTGGGAAAAAAAAAACAAAAGCAAGAAACATCTATCTACTTGACCTAAGCTTTAGCCTGAAAAATATGCTTGAGAATTGCCACAAATCTAGAGACTAAGAAAGTATAAGCAAGCGGATACCATCTGAACTCTCAGTTGGCTTCATCATATTTCAACAGTACCCCTAATTTTGTGACTGTAGCTAAGGAGACACTTGAAGATCACCTGGTCTGAAAGCCAGAGGAGTTTAAAGTTGCAGCTCCACAGGATTTATATAATGCATACCTTAAACACTGGGGTCTAAGAGGCTAGCTTCCAATGAGCCTGAAACCAGATCCCTCTCCGTGGAACACTCACCACTCTTGACACACCAATAACAACTAAGACTTACCAAGAAAACAAACAAACAAACAAACAAACAACAACAACAACACAGGCTACGTACACAATGAGAATAGTCTGAGGGACAACTAAGAGCAAGGGCAAGGTTAAATGATGAGGTTAATCTTTAACACACAGCCAAACTTGCCAGACTATGAGAAATAGCCATTTTACCTAATACATAGACACAAACACAGAGATTCAAGCAAAATGAGGAGACAAAGAAATATGTTACAAACAAAAGAACAAGATAACACCTAAGAGAAAAACTTTAATGAAACAGAGATAGGTAATTCACAAGATATAGAGTGCAAAGTAATTATCAAAAATATGCTCATCAAGCTCAGTAGATGAACACAGTGATAACCTCAAAAAAAATAGAAAATATAAGAAAGTATGAGACAGAAGTCACAGGACCGAAGAGTATAATAACAAAACTGAAAATTACACTAGAGGGGCTCAACAGCAGACTAGATGTAGCAGAAAATAGAATCAGTGAACTAGAGGACAGGACATTGGAACACACCCAAACAGAGCAGCGCTTTACTGAGCCTTCTGTATCCACACTGACAAATAGTAATGTTCTTTGTATTACAGGGGAAAGAGTACTTAATATAGAAAATTATTCTGGTTCTCTAATCTAAACAGGCTCCCTGGACATGAGTGTTAACTTCTCACTCAAATTAACACAAATTAAGTATTCACCAACTATATCAAAAGAGTATTAATTTTTTTAAAAAGCCTATGCAAGTGAATACTATTTCCACTTCTGTAACCATCTCCACTCCAATAAAACAGAGATGATGAGCAGTGCTTACATGAGCAATTTATCTATATTGAAGTTTTGGAAAGTATGCATCAACTATTTTTTCTAAATATATTTTTAAATATTTTATTTATTTATTCATGAGAGACACACAGTGAGAGAGACAGAGACACAGGCAGAGGGAGAAGCAGGCTCCATGCAGGGAGCCGGATGTGGGACTCGATCCTAGGACTCCAGGATCATGCCCTGAGCTGAAGGCAGATACTCAACCACTGAGCCACCCAGGTGTCTCTTTTTTCTAAATATTGAATTGAAATTTTCAAGCTGGTTCACCCTTAAATCCTTAATTTCTACATTCAATGCCATGCAATTACCAAATATAAAGTCCAAAGTTTATTATTTTGTCTTCAAAATTAAGGCAGAAAAAAGCTATAGTGTAAACACATGCATCCAATGATATATAATTCTTAGTAATCAAAAAAAGCAAAAGTGAACTGTGAATTACTTGACTAAATTTTGCCTAAATCCTGAAGCATGGATTGTCTGGCAAAATTGGGAAAACTGATTCTATCACGAGAAGTTGCACTTTAACAATTTCTTGGAGGGGTCATCAGTGGACAAACACTAGAACACAGATGGAAAGAATGTATTGTTCTCTCAGACACAATGGGATTAAAGAAGCTAACACCAAAGCAATGTTTATGCTATTCCTAATTCCACAGTGTTTGTGAAATGATATCGTATTCTGAAACAAATGAGAAAAGTTTCCACATATGTGCCAGTTCCTGGTAAGACTTTTACAATCTTGACATAAAATATGATTAGAGAGTGAACATTAACAATCAAAGTTGTATGGAAATTTTTTATCAAATTAATGTACATAACGTATTTCACAATAGTATAAAGCTTGTTAAGGCCTGTCTAGTTTCTGAAAGAAGTACTGTCACTAGGTTTTGCTTCTTCAAGTTGTTACCTATGCAGCATTATCTGTTATTAAGATGTTATAATAGAAAACACAGGTATTAAAAAAAAAAGAAAACACAGGTATTAAATACTCACATTTATTTCTGCTCATTTCTGAATTCCCACTAAAGTGAAAGCAAAGGAACAAAGAGTCAAAAATCCACCAGTTTCTAGAAAAACTGAGAACAATGAGAGAAGTGAACACAAGATAGAAGATGGAAACTGAATGTAAAACTGAGAGCTGTACTAATGACAAAAGCCAAATCCTGTTTCTAGAAAGAGATTTCAGTAGCAGGCAACCATTTGTATCTTAGAAACCCAGAAAGTTTCACTAAATGGAATAATCTCTGAATGTAAGAGCAGAAATGAGTGTAAAATCAGGAGGGATGATTTAAATCTGAATAAAGAGGCTTAAGCCCTAATACCTCCTTCCTACTAAATCACTCAGTCAGACCCACTATACTAGCTTGAATTGGGGAATTCACTCTTTACAGATAGGAAACCAAACACTAGGGCATGTGTAAAAAGAGCGTAGGTAAAAGATAAGCAACTGGGTATCAGCTGGTGATTGGTGATTTCCCTAGTCACTTTCCCATGCTTAGCTACCAACTAAGCTTCAATTCCCCAGGAAGGGAGTTAAAAGATTCAGCTCTGGAGACACAGATCATACAAAAAAAAAAAAAAAAGTTTCTCATCGTTGCATTTTGGAGAAATCAATTGAAGTGTTTGGCTCACAGCAAACCAGCCTATAGTGAAACCTACCAGTAGACAAGATTTACTCATGTACAAGAGAGCTTCCATGCAGCCTTTTATGACCTTTTAAAAAAAGCAGTCTGTCATGGTTAATTTTATGTGTCAACTTGTTTGGGCTAAAGGATGTCCAGATAGGGTAAAACATTATTCACATTACTTCTGCATTTGTCTATAAGGGTGTCTCCTGAAGAGATTAGCATTTGAATTCGTGGACAGGGTAAAGAAAAAAAATTGCCTTCACTAATGTGGGAGAATATCATCCAATCCACTGAGGTCCCACATGAAACAGAGGTAGAGAGAGGGCAAATTTGCTCTATCTGCTTGAGCTTAGGTACCCATCTTCTCTTGTCTTTGAATATCATCACTCTTGGTTCTTGGGCCTTTGGACGGAGACCAGGATTTTCGCCATTGCACCCCTGCCCTCATTTCTTGATTATTTGGACTCAGACCTACACTATCATCTTTCCTAGTTTTCCAGCTTGCTGATGCAGATCATGGGGTGTTTTAGTCTCCATAATCATACGAGCCAGTCTCTCATTCTATTTATATCTGTGTCTGTATCTATCTATATCTATTCTATCTATATCTAGGTTTATATAGTTATAACCTATTGATCTATTTCTCCAGAGAACCCTAATACATATTCCTAGGACTATTTGCCCTCAAATTTATTCCTCACCATTTCCCACTGTGCTGGGAAATTCTCATATCCCCATATTCTCATCCTCATAGACTGCATTTGCTAGGTCCCCATGCTGGTAATTCAGCTGCATTCCATTTAAGTGGTGTATTGTCCTACAAATGCATCATAAGATATTCTACTATATGTATAACTGATCCCCTGAACTAATTCCATCTGCTTAAAGTTTTTTGATGTTTCTGGTTGGAATCTGACTAAAACTATATAGAATAGGGATCACCAGAAACAGAAAACCCACTAGCAAAAATAAATAAATAAGAAAATTAAAAAAAAAAAAACAGAAAATTCACTAGCATGAAAGCAAAGACAAAAATAAACTTCAGAGGGAAACAGGGACAATGAACAAAAGAAAATTTCATATAAAGTATAATTCATATTCATTAGATAGATAAAAGATACTGCATTTATTAAATAATACTCCAGGGTTCTATACAAAGGAGTTTTCAAAAAAAACCAAGAAATTGTCTTTGTCAATTAAATATATGAATTTAAGAGAAATTAATGTGGAACTTGTAAGATTAAAGTTGAAGAAATCATAGAAAAAAAACAGAAAAAAGACAAAGAAAAAACGAGAGAAAAGAGGGAAATATTATATAATCAAATTAGGGAATGAACCATTTGATTAGTAGGAATTTACAGAAAGAAAAGGAAAACTCAGGTAAAAATCATTTTTAGAAATTAGACAAGAAAGTATTCAAGAATATTAGTGTGGAAGTTCAGTTTAAAAGAATCCAAAAAAATAAAAAATAATAAAAAATAAAAGAATCCACATAGGGACCCCTGGGTGGCTCAGCAGTTGAGCAAATGCCTTTGGCTCAGGGCATGATCTCGAATTCCTGGATCGAGTCCCACATCGGCTCCCTGAAAGGAGCCTGCTCCCCCTTCTGCCTGTGTCTCTGCCTCTCTGTGTCTCTCATGAATAAATTTTTAAAAATCTTAATAAATAAACCAATCAATAAATGAAATAATCCACATATTGCCCAATAAAAAAAGTGAAAAAAAAATCCATACCATTCAAAGGAATTATTCTGAAGATTTAGATAAAAAGTTCTAAAAATTTCCAAAGGGAACAAACAGGTTCTACACATCTAATTAAAGTCGGACTGTCACTTG
Organism: Canis aureus; assembly: GCF_053574225.1. Taxonomy (NCBI): domain Eukaryota; kingdom Metazoa; phylum Chordata; class Mammalia; order Carnivora; family Canidae; genus Canis; species Canis aureus. Next base: position 11,622,827 of record NC_135617.1, on the reverse strand, counting down.
ACTTTGCAATAGCAACTGTGGAAGCTAAAAGGCAAATAATATAGGGAAATCTTCACATTTCAGAGGGAATATGGATTTCAACTATATCTGGCAATTCCAATTCTTTTTTTTTTTTTTTTTAAGGGCATTGACAGCCTGGCTTTTTTTTTTTTTTTTTTTTTTTTTTTTTTCTTTAATGATAGTCATAGAGAGAGAAAGAGAGAGAGGCAGAGACACAGGCAGAGGGAGAAGCAGGCTCCATGCACCGGGAGCCCGACGTGGGACTCGATCCGGGGTCTCCAGGATCGCGCCCTGGGCCGAAGGCAGGCGCCAAACCGCTGCGCCACCCAGGGATCCCTGGCAATTCCAATTCTATATACATCAAAATAATTTATGAAATGTGGAGATGAAAAAAAAAAACTTTGTGAGGTGTACAAGGTCTCAAAATGTTGTTTCCTCTGAACCCACAGAAAACTGCTCTATATTCTTCTCCAAAATAAAGAAGTAAATGTAGAAAGTGGGGAGGGGGGGTCAAGTGAACCAGAACAGAAGAGTAGTGAGGAAAATCTATGAGGGGACATTCCAGGCTGATGCTATGAGGGAGGGAGAGGTGCTGAATGACCTTGAGCCAGGCACAGCAGACAGTCAGTGTCTCAGGCTAATTTACAGCATGAAGACAATGAAGCATATGTTTTATGAAGGTCAGCAAAAGGAAAAAGAAAGCACTACTGGACTACAAACATGTTTAAACTTATTAAGTTGTATTTACAGCTATGTTGAGAGTTCAGGGGAAATATTAAGTAGGGGTGCACAGAAATCTCAAGAAATGCTAAATTCTAAAAAAGAAAAAAGAAGATCAATTCTTTGGGTTTTATAATAATATATAATAAGCTGGACAAGAGACATAGAAAAAAATTACCTAATGACACTATACCTTATATACTGCTCTTTTACTGCCATAGTAATTATTTTACATATATATTTACATGTCTGGTATGCATAGCATACTATACCATATATGTATATAAAATACTGTATATTATTATTATATAATAGGGGATCTCTGGGTGGCTCAGTGGTTTGGTGCCTGCCTTTGGCCCAGGGCATGATCCTGGAGTCCCCAGATCCAGTCCTGCATCAGGCAACCTGCAGGGAGCCTGCTTCTCCCTCTGTGTCTCCTCCTCTCTCTCTCTCGCTCTCTGTGTCTCTCATGAATAAATAAAATCTTAAAAAGAAAATAATACTAATACTTTGGCACAGCAAATATCTTATTTGTTTTTACAACATTGAGATTTGGGGCATATTTTTTCCACTATATATGGTATAGGTGGGATTAAATGCTTCACTCAAACAAATAATTTCTTTTTTTAAAAAAATACTTTAAAGAGAGAGAGAGCACACAGTGGGGAGGGCTAGCAAGAAAGAGAAAGAGAGATACGCAGACTCCGTGCTAAGTGCAGAACCTGATGTGGGGCTTGATCTCACGATCCTGAGATTATGACCTTAGCCAAAACCAAGTGTTGACCACTTAACTGACTGCACCACTGAGGTGTCCCCAAAAAGATAATTTCTAATGCCATTTCCAACTTTTAAAATCTAGGACACCATGAAAAATTCAAAATACAAACATTATAAAATATAACTATTACAGATAAAAAGTTAATTTTAAAATATAACTGTTACAGATAAAAAGTTAATTTTATTTTAAAGCTATTTTGCTCCAACTGTGTTTTGCCCATAACTCAGAATTAGAAAAAATATTCCCAGTCATGCATAAAATTCATTTCATGGGGGAAAATATTTTCAATAATATGCTAAAATGCATAGCTTATGATAACAAACATTTATGCATATTCAGATGCAATAATTAGATTTATGCTTATAGTTTCTAAAAAATGAGTGTAGCAAATTATCATCAACAAGTGAAGTGAATTCAGAAGGCTTCTACTGATGGAATAGTGTCCTTTAGCCATAAACTGTTAATGATAGCTATTTGAGAAATTCCAGTACTTTCATTCTAGGAGAAAAACAAATGTGACCATTTCATTTCTTTACTATATTAGATATGCTCTTATTCTTATTTATATCTTTTTGTTATTATCATTTTTCCTGCGATTATCATCATACACTCATAAGCAAAAATTTAGTGTATATAAAAGGGCTACCCCAAAACTTTAATATGAATATAGATTAATATTTATGTATTTTCAATGCTAACTTCTCTAAGGTAGAAAGCACAACACAGACTCATACTCATAGTCTGGTGTCATCATAGTCTTATGATATTCCTCATAATACAAATGCGACGTTTTTGCATATAATTTGATCACTTTCAAAATACTCTTTATTACACAGAGGAAGACTCAAAATATAGTATTTCCAGAGAATATATACCATATTAAATGACCCTGTAAGTCACTATTCTTAATATCCATTGTAGGAGAACGTTTTATCAAAACTAAGTATGATTACAAGTACTCACACTATAGTTTTATTTTTTTGTTTGTATGAGATAAAGTTTAAGGAACAATACTATTTATAATATTATCTGATTATCTGATTTAAAATAATTTCAACATTAAGTTCAAGAGATGGAATGCTTTTCAAATTTATTGTTATTTGTCAAGACACATTTTTTATTTATGAACAATTTTGCATGTCCAAATATCTACATAATTAATGCCTTTGTTTCTTCTTTACCCAGCTAATATAGAAAAAAATTCATATATTAAGATTATGATACCCAGATCCTTTGGGTTTACTATAGTCGCTGTCAACAAATCTACAGATTAGCAATGGTGAAGATTGTTTAGCATATTTGTTGTTTGGCATGGGGCAAAAAGAATTCAGGTCAAGATCTGTTAATAACATTAAAATTTCAGACATTAGGTCTTCAACAATAAATAAAATACCATATGGTGAGTCAGGTCTCTGCAAATTAACTGGATCTTTGAGAGTGATCAGCTTCATATTAAATAAATATGAATAGTTACAGTATTGTGATGGGAAAGCAATGGATTTGGTGGGAGAGGACTTGAGAATCATGGGGAATTCTCTATGCAAAGCTGTCTGCATCAGGTATAAACTGATACATTTTGTGATTCTTGAGGCATATTGGGGATCACATAATAACATAAAATGTCACTGCCAGATTCTATCAGATGATTCTATTCCCACCTGGCCCTAGAGATCATTAAAGTGAGAGTGATCAATCCTGCTATATATAAAAAAACTGAAATATTTAATATATAAGGCAGTTCCTATATTCATTAAAAAACAGATTGAAGCCCTAAAATAATGTGTTCCAGTAAGGCTCTGTGGCTAACATCATTCAATAAAGATAATCCTATGATACCTGTTTTAATATGACACTTTACAGATAAAATGTAATGGCAATTTCCTATTAGGGAAATGCTCCACTTTCTCTTGTTAACAATGTGAGACAGATATTTGCACTAAAAACAAAAAAATCCAGGGGCACCTGGGTGACTCAGTAGTTGAGCATCTGCCTTTGGATCCTGGGATCAAGTCTTGTATCAGGCTACCTGCTGGGAGCCTGCTTCTCCTTCTGCCTATGTCTCTCCTCTCTTTCTGTATCTCTCATTAATAAATAAAAAAAAATATTTTTCAAAATGCAAAGAAAGCACTAACACTATGTGTAAATCCTTCATGGAGTAGAATGGAAAAAGCTAAAACATATATACATATGGGGCAGCCCCGGAGGCGCAGCGGTTTGGCGCCGCCTGCGGCCTGGGGTGTGATCCTGGAGACCCTGGATCGAGTCCCACATCGGGCTCCCTGCATGGAGCCTGCTTCTCCTTCTGCCTCTGTCTCTGCCCCTCTCTCTCTGTGTCTATGAGTAAATAAATAAAATCTTAAAAAAACATATATACATATGGATATATAACAAATTTACTAACATTATTAACATATATAACAATTTTACTAATATTACTGACATATGGAGCATCAGATGAGATAAAGAATGAGGAACAGTACTGTGGCTGGTTTTTTGGAGAGTTTATTTATCTTCTAAATGGCTATTAATTGAACATGTGGGGATATTTGCATAATGCAAAAGCATAGATTATAGAAGTATTATTTGAAGAAAAAAAAAAAAGGAACAATTGCCGTGAAAATGTTCCAGTTCTTTTATATTTCACATTTAATTAGATAATTTTAATTATTATCATAAAATTTGATCTTAAGCTCAAACAAAAGTATTGTGGGAGGACTAATCACTTACTGTAGCATTCATTTGAATTCTCATGCATTCCATTGGGAAAGATCAGTGATATTGACTGAGGAATTTTGAACTTATTTAAGGTGTAATTTGAATCAAGAGAAAAAGAAAAAGAGGTAGATAAGTGCTATGATACTTTGTCACAGAAAATATACTTTCTTAAACCATTAGGGACACACATATGCATTATCAAGATAAGGGCTTAAATGTATTTACTAAAAGAAAAGCAATAGTCAATATAAATACCAAATATTTAAACATTGGAGGGCACCTGGCTAGCCCAGTCCGTAGAATAAGTGACTCTTGATCTCACGGTAGTGAGTTCAAGCCCCATCTTGGGTGGAGAACCTACTTTAAAACAAAACAAAACAAAACAGAGACGCCTGGGTGGTTCAGTGGTTAAGCACCTGCCTTCAGCCCAGGGCATGATCTTGGAGACCCAGGATCGAGTCCCACATCAGGCTCCCTGCAGGGAGCCTGCTTCTCCCTCTGCCTGTGTCTCTGCGCCCCCCACCCCCTCTGTGTCTCTCATGAATAAATGAATAAAATCTTAAAAAATAAAATAAATAAAAATAAATAAAAATTGTTCACACAGTACTACATAGACATTCTAGAATTGTGAGGTTAAAGTAACCATAATGCCTACACTCAGTAAAAAGTGCATTTTAAGGGGAAGGGCAGGCAGACAACAGAAGGGTCTGATTAAGTTCATGTTCAAAAGCTGTATATTATTTTAGGACATTGCTTACAAATAAAATATTTTTAAAAATTTAAAAAAGGACAGCTCATCTAAGATTCATGGCCAACTAAAAGCTAGCAAAGGAAGTATAAGATTTACAATTTTAGACACTCCTCATCTCTTAGGTGCTCACTGATATAAAAGAGGGAAATAAAAACAATGACATGCCAACCAATAAGGCAGAAGTGTGAGGTCAAATCTGAAAAGAAGGAAATTGGAAAACAGAACTCTAAGGAGCTGAAGCAGCTGAAATGAAAGAGGTGGACCTGAGCAATTTATAGAAGTGTCAGCACTAAAACAAATAAATGATAAATAGATAAATAAATAAAAGATTGATAAGAGCAAAAAGATGAGTATAGTGAGGAAGAGAAAAACAAAATTCAGAACATACAAACCTTAAATATCAAATTAAAAAATATGAGTCCTGATGAAATTAATTGTAAGTTTAGGAGGTAAATTTTTGTGTGTGTGTGTATGTTCATATATACATATATAATCATAAAAGCTTAAAGACAGAGTGGTTATATATATGTATACATCTATATATTTATATGTATGTACTTATATATACATATACACATATGCATACACACATATATACACGTGTTCATAAAAGTTTAGGTGATCGAACAATATGTATATATGAGCATATGTGTATATGTGTATATACACGTACCCTTCAAAATAAAACTGACCTTATATAATTGTTTTCCTTCATTCTGTATCAAAGTTCTCTTACGCAGCTCTATCACTTTTCAGTTCACTGTATAATTTACATATATAGTTTTCTTTTTTAAAAAAAGGTTTTATTTATTTTTATTTATTTATTCATGAAAGACACAGAGAGAGAGAGAGAGAGGCAGAGACACAGGCAGAGGGAAAAGCAGGCTCCATGCAGGGAGCCTGATGTGGGACTCGATCCTGGGTCTCCAGGATCACGCCCTGGGCTGAAGGCAGGCGCTAAACTGCTGAGTCACCCTGGGATCCCCTATATATAGTTTTCTTTTTTGTTGTCCACTAGCCTGGGACTTCCATCCATTTGACTAATTTTTAGTGTTTTAAAATTTGTATATCCCAAGAAGCTTGAATGTATCAGGTACTCAATATTATTTGCTTTTATGAATGAATTACTTAAAAACTGAAAAACAATTGCCAAGGTTATTTAGCAGAAATGAAATGCAAGCCTCCTGTAGGTAGTTAGACTAGATTAATAGTCCAAAATGTCCAGACTGTCAGCTGGGGTTGTAAGATTACCCCCAACGAAGGGGAAATGAAAAAGACACAAGAAATGTATAGAATCCTCCATAACCTTGTGCTTATACAGTTTAAGACCCTATTTTATCATAACATCATAGTCTTTTCAAGCTTTGTAGTAATAAAATGCTTGTTGTTTTGGGAAATGTTAGTTGTCATGAGGAAATAATGCAACAATAAAATGTTTGACAATCGTGTATCTGTCTGCAATTTTAATTTTACAGATTTGAGACAAAGATGTTGCTGGGAAGGTGAGATCTAAAAGTAATCTCCATAGTTTCAATAGGCAATGCTCGCTCAAGGAAAGGGCATAGGATGCCATTTAGCAAAGAGATATCTGAAGAGCTTTGCTGGTGTCTTCAAGGGAGGTTCTTCTTTACTTTCCTGAATCCACACAGACCAATCTACATACAGCTGGGGTCTTGTGGCACAAGGGACCTGAAAACAACTTCTGACCAAACACCGAATTACTCTGACTTAGAGGCGACTTTAAAGAAGCCAGACTTAAAAATCATATTGTCACTTCTGGTTGTCTGGGAGACTGTGCAAGCTTGAACTTATATCCTCTTGGGAGTAATCAAAGACAGAAACTTTAAGGTACTTAAAAAAAAAAAAAGTAGTTTGGGGAAAAAAAAAAAATCAAATTCCCTATGACCGAAAACTACAAGCACACACATATCCAATGTTAAGGTAAAAGTCTAACAGTCTAAAGGGGCTTATGCACAATCTTTGGTCAATAAGTGGATTATGATAATACAGAGATGACCAGAAGATGGCCAGACTAAGAAGTAAACACAAAGGTAAGAGGAATTGAAGGAAGAACACCAGAAACTGCATACTACAGGGGAAATATACTTCATAAGGATTCCTGATCCAAGTCACAAAATAATCAACAAGAATTAGAAAGTTTGAACTAAAAAAAAATGAAAATACCACTTATCAAAATTGGTCAGATGTAGCCAAGCAATGCTCAAAAGGAAATATCTGTCAATGATTGAGTGCATATATTAGAAAAGAAGGAAGACAAATAGTCTTATCTTCCATCTGAGATATAGAAGAAAAAGAGCAAATTAAATCCAAAGTGAACAGAACAAAAGAAATAATAAAAATTAGAACAGATCAGTGAAATTGAAAACAGGAAATCAATAGACAAATTCAACAAAACCAAAAGATTGTCCTTTGAAAAGATGGATAAAATCAATAAGCCGGGTTAATAAGAGAACAAGAGAAAAGACACAAATTACTAATATTAGAAATGAAAGAGGGACTATTACTACAGATTCCATGGATATTAAAAGTATAATAAGAAAATATTGGGAAGAACTCTATGCTCACAAATTTGATAATCTAAACGAAATAGATCAATTCCTTAAAAGACACAATCTACCAAAACTCATATAGAAAGACAGAGTATCTAAATAGCCCTATATATATTTTTTAAGATTTTATTTATTTATTCATGAAAGACACCGAGAGAGAGGCAGGGACACAGGCAGAGGAAGAAGCAGGTTCCATGCAGGGAGCCTGATGTGGGACTCGATTCCGGGTCTCCAGGATCACACCCAGACACTAACCCGCTGAGCCACCTGGTGTCCCTGAATAGCTCTCTATCTATTAAAGAAATTGAATCAATAATGAACTACCCACAAAATAGAAAGCACCTAGTACAAATGGGTTAATCAGGGAATTCTACCAAATACTTAACGAAAGAAATTATACGGGCACCTGGGTGGTGCAGTTAGTTAAGAGTCTGACTCTTGGTTTTAGTTTAGGTAATGAGATCTAAAAGTTCAGGGTAGAGTGTGAGGTTCATCAATCATTAGACTTCCAGATCTCTAACAATAATTCCTCTCCCAGAGTCCAGCTGTACGCTCTCTACTGCAGAGATTCAGATTCACTATGAGAATAAAATAGAGCAGATTTTAATGTAAGCACATAGAAAAGTGGCTAGCACTTGCAGGGTTATTTTTATATCAATTTTAATTAGAAAATCCAAATAGGCATACTTTACCAAGTTTTGTGTTCCTCAATGGAAACTTATTTGCTATGTCTTTCAAAGTTTTATGTGATAAAATTTTGTATTACAAGTCAACCAAGAAAACAGTGATTGTGTACTGTTTCTGTTTTTAATTTTGTATATTTAGTATCCATTCTTTTCAATTCATAAAATTCCTTGATATAAAGTTGTAGGACAAGTTCTTATTCAATATTCACTAAGAATCCGGTTTGTCAGAAAAAGAGAGTAACTTCCATGTGAAGATTGAATACAGTGATTCTCATTATAAAACATTCATAAATTTTGCATTGGTAATTGTAGTGTTGGATAATGTCTTAACTAGATCAGGGACAGCAGTATTTACAGAAAGGAACATATCCAAACTTAACTAAGGCAGTAGGTAGTTATTTGCTTGACAAAAACAGAGTGACAGATTAATACTTAGTATCTGTTTAATATTTTTCTGACTGGATGAAACAGATGTCAAAATAGGGGACAGTGAAATCCACATGTTTCTAAGAAAATTTTGCAAGAATGAAGAAATAAACAGACAAATTCAAATTATAAAAATATATGATATCCCGATTCCAACAGCTTAATGGACCATTTACTCCAACTCTTTTCCTTATTCAATGTTATATGATATCTTGGCCCACGTCATTTTCTAGCCTCTAGTCTTTTTGCAATATTTTATAATATTGCAAGGTAACAGAGTCAAGAGGATAGCTCATTACTTAGTCTTGGAGCCAACTCTAAAACTTGAACTTAAAAACAGAATTTTTAGAAGATGTCCAGCAGCTAAAATCACATATCTGAGATAATTGAAATAAATTTTGGAAGGAACAGAATGGGCTAACTTTCTTAGGAAAAAAGTAGCATGTCTCAGTGGCAGATAGCAGAAAACATTACGAGTGAAGGTAACAGGAAGTTAAAATCAATTGACAAATCCAAAGAAACTTCTTGGTTAAGTGTTAATATTTGAAGTTATTTAATATAATTGAAATTGTTTAGAGCAAGAAGTCTCTTGCAACATCTTTGACCTTAATTTTAAAAATGAGAATGCTGAAATTCTATTATATTGGGTGGCTAAATAGCAGCATATATATATATATATATATATATATATATATATATATATAATACAGACAGAGTTAGCTTTAGAATCAAGGGGCCAATTTCCAGGTATGAGAACTTTCAAGCATCCCCTCATTATGCTTTCTATTAGGGAAGTTTGTTATAGATATTATTTTAAAATATTGGTTAGCTAAAGGAGTATACCTCATTTTCTTAATGTGGAGAGTTCCCAAGTATACTGAGACCTTTCTCATCTAATAATTAGAATATCTTCACATATACAAAAATGTTTTGAAAATCTCTACTATTTTGCATTAAAAATACTCTCAGTTGTATTCTATTCAAATGAGGAGAGGGTTAAAATTACATAAATGTTGATGGAGAGCTTTCAACATACTCAGTACTATGTTATGTGCATCTAGTTATTCATTATCATACCAGGCAATAGAAAATGCTTGAGCATATTGCTTTTCATGTTATATACAAATACATCTCAGTCTTAGGATATCTCTCATATATTAAACTTCAAGTATTAGCAGTTTTTTTTATTGGTTTTGTTTTTAGAGAAGGAGAGAGAAAAAGAGGGGAGGGGTGGAGGGAAAGAGAGAATCTCAAGGGGGCTCCATGGCCCAGGGCTCTATCGCACAACTCTGAGATTATGACCTGAGCCAAAATCAAGTCAGACACTTAATAACCAAGTGAGCCACCCTGGTGCCCTATCAGTTATTTTTTTAGAGGAAAAAATTGAGGCATCTTTTAAGAAGAAGAATGAAGAAGAAGAAGAAAGAAGAAGAAGAAGAAAGAAGAAGAAGAAGAAGAAGAAGAAGAAGAAGAAGAAGAAGAAGAAGAAGAAGAAGAAGAAGAAGGAAGAAGAAGAAGAAGAAGAAGAAGAAGAAGAAGAAGAAGAAGAAGAAGAAGAAAAGAGTAAAGAAGAAAGAAAAAAAGGAAAGAAAGAAAAACACGAAAGAAGAGATAGGAAATTGAAAATTCCCAGTGATTCGTATAAATTATAATAAAAGTGATACATGAACAAATACCTTTGTCAAATGTTGGGCAGTCAGAAAACAAAAAGAAAAATAATGCAAACAAAATGCCAAGAAGCAAGCACATATGAAATATTATACACAGCTACAAAAATCATGTAGGACTTTAGGCTTCTACCTATAGGTAACAGAACACAGTGACAACTACTGATAAACATTTTAGGTTTCAATTTTTTAATTCCAAGATATTTTTATGTACAAATACAATTTTGTTTAACTGTGTAATCAAAATAAATAAAATATACAGGAGTTTAAAAAACAAAACAGTTTACTTGCTCTTCTATAAAAAAAATAAGAAAAAACTCTACCTTGACCATAGTTGTGAAAACTGGACTATTTCAAAAACTGAATAAAATAAGTCAAGAGATAAAAAGTACACCATTGGGAATATATTCAATATTGTGATAATGTTGTATGGTAACAGATGGTGACAACGCTTAATGTGGTGAGCACTGAGTAACATCTAGAACTTTTGAATCACTATATTGTACTCCTGAAACTAATATAACTATATACTAACTGGAAATAAATAAAAGCTTAAAAAAAGAAACAACAGGTCAGATGTATATTAATAATTCAACATGCAATTATTAAACTCTTTTTCTTATGGTAAAAAAATCTGAAAAAAAATATAATTTTTGGAAAATGTGATTTGCAAAATAAAAATAACGTAAGAAAAGGTTTACTATCGGTATCTTATGCTATTTAAATTAAAAATATATTTTATGATAATTTGTGATCATTATATAGTATCAAGAAATATTTCTTTATTGTAACTTCATTAAAATACTCAATTAAAATAATTTTTTAAGAAAAACTATATAATTTAAATGAGGTGAGCAGAGGAATTGTCTTTATATGGTGATATATTTTACACAGTCATCATATAAAAAGTACTAGAAGTAAGTTCGAGTTATGGTATCTCTTCAAAGTAGAATTATAAATCAAGGTTGTTTTCTTTTTTGCACTTTTTATATTTTCAAATTTCTTTAACAAGAATTTTGCTTACAATAAAACACCCAGTAAATGTAATTGTAAAAGAAACAGGAACAATGAAAGCTGAGCTGGAATTAGGCTCTTGAATAGCTTAAATAAAGGATTGAGAACTGTGCATTTTATTTGATATTATGCAGAGAGTAATTCTACGTTTACTTGAAAAGGAGTATTACTTGATGAAAGATGTAATTTCAGAAGAAAAACCTGGGTGCAGCATAAGAAATATAGTTTTGAATCATGGGAAATATTTAAGACAATGTGAACAATCCAGGTAACATGTATTGGAGGCTTGGAGTGTGGCAGTGGTGATAGAAATAAGTTGAAGTAGAAAGAGGATAAAGAAGTAGAATCGTCAGCAATTGGCACTTGATTATATAAAGGTTAGAAGGTGAGTGAGAGGTTAAACCTGACTTGAAGATTTTTATTCCGGTGACAGAAAGGATGGCAATGTTATTAACAAGGATCAGGAATAGGAGAGACAAAGGCATGAAGATGAAAGAAGATATAAAATACTTAAAATGTAACAATATAATCTGTCACTAGGCCTATCTCACTATTGAATAAAACGAAATCTGAAGCCTGTTAATACAGAGTAAATGAATTTTTAAAAAATTGTTTTGACAGTTTTGGGGGAAGTAGAAATAATTAGTAGGTCTGTGACAAGTTCTAGAAATCTGAAATTCTACAAGTATGTTTCATAACCAAGTGAACCATCTATTGTGTTTCCAACTGTCTCATATTAAAAAAAAACAAAAACAAAAAACGAATTCTGCATTTTTTTTTTCTCTCTCAAGGAGCAGACATTAGAACCAACAGTGTGGCCTGTGCTCACAGGTGGACTTGTTATGAAAATGCTGCTTTCACTAGAGAATAAACAGTTTAGGAATTCGTGTCAGCTGTGTTATTACATGTCTTAGTTATAAACTCATCATTTTAAAACTTAAAAAAATCCTTATCATTCATATAAAATACCTCATAATATAAATTATGAAATGGTTACATTTTATGTATATTTAGGCACACAAATACATCATCATTAATCATTCATCACCATCAAAAAGTTTTCAGTAAGTACGCACATCCATTTCATTGCCCCAAGTATTTAGCAAAAAAGTTGACCTGGGCCTCTATGATTTCTACCTGTATAGCCTAACACAAATAATATTTGCAAATCTTACTCTTTTCAAAAAAATATGGTGATTCAAATATATGGGTATTTGGTGAGTGTTAAGGGTAAGTTTGGAATGAAACCTTAAAAACTAACTGAAGAAAAATGGACAGACTCAGTAGGGAAAGATGAATCAGTTAAATTCTATAATAAACCTGGGAATGAGTCTAGCAAGAGGAAGGATTTTTGAGACAGTCATGTTATCTAATGTTTAGCAGCATTGCTAGGAGTTGACCTCCAATTAATATTTAGAATGAGAGTTAACACACAAGCTATTTTTGCTCACTAACTTAAAAGCCCATGCAGAAAGTAAAAGGGTATTGAAATACTGCATTTTAATATGTAGGTGAACTTGAAAATTCAGAAAAATCAATTAAAAATTTTAACAAGAGTTTTATTGGTGATACATCATGAAATTATAGCATAAATAAAAATGTAGTGTCTTACTTTAAGGAGTAAGAAAAGTCCAAATCTCTTCACAGGATTAGAACACATTGGGATGAGCACTGGGTGTTGTATGGCTGTGAGAAATCACTAAATTCTACTCCTGAAACCAGTATTATACTACCTGTTAACTAAGTAAAATGTGAAGAAAAAATTGATACCAAAAGATAGAACACATTCACCTACTCTTTTTCTCTATATATAGCTAAAGTGAAATACAAAGGCAGTTGAAGGTCATAAAAAATAACCAGAGCATCTAAATGAATTGAAGAGATGAGTAATTCATATTCTGTTTAATCTTGTATTTTAGTGCATATCATTTGTTCTGAAACTTTGGAAAAATGATTATTTTAATGTTTCATATGTAAATGCATTATTTGAATTCTGAATTCCTTCAGCATTAGAGGTAGACTGCTGAATAAAAATTTTATTCTTAGTAACCCTCTTCTCTTAACAAAATGTTAAACATATAAAATTTGGCCAATCAGTTAAACTCTCTTTTTTTTACCAGTAAGAGAAGTGAAGTTAGATTTATATATCTAAAGTTGCAATTATTTCCTCACTGTTAAACTATGGTCAATGGGAAAGATTCTATAATGTTTTGTTCTTAAAATTCCAGTAACTAGTACAAAGTCCATAGTGGGCCCTCATAAGGGTTTATACCGAATAAATACATGCTATAAAATATTTCATTTATAGTTTTATATTTATCATCTTGAGAAAATTTACTACACAAAAGTCACCGTATTCACTCCCCTCTCTAGTTTTTTAAAAGGGACACAATTTTTTTAAAAGATTGTATTTATTTATTTATTATTTATTTATTTATTTATTTGAGACACAGAGAGAGGCAGAGACATAGGCAGAGGGAGAAGCAGGGTCTCTAGAGGGAGCCTGATTCAGGACTCGATCCCAGGACCCCAGGATCATGCCCTGAGACGAGGGCAGACGCTCAACCACTGAGCCACCCAGATGCCCCAAAAGGGACACAATTTTAAGCAAGGGTCATTACTTCATTAGTAGCTGTCTTCCAGCATCCCTTCTTTATCCCTACTCTGGGAAGAATAATGCTACCTATTTAAATTAATGCATCCCATGACATTTATTTCAAAATTCTGGTACAGTTCTGCTCACAGTGACACACACACACATTTCACAAACTCATCAATTTTTCCAATGTTTCATAGATGTTGAAAATTGGGTCATCATCATCACTTTCTAAAAAGTCTCTGAAACTAAAATTTTTCATGGAACTGCTTGAGAAGTTGAGGAAGAAAAACAACCTTATGACCAAAACCAAATGAAACAAACAAAAAAATAAATAAGAAGAAACACACACTTAAAGCAAAGAGAAATGGCGCAAACAGCAAGACTGACATGATGGTTTACATGTGAAGAATGTGGGGGGGGGGGCGGTATTTAGCAACTCCACAACAGGAGCACTCACAGGATGTGGGCAGCAGGCCCTCTGTAGGCCTGGCTGGCCTCCCAGCACATCTGGAAAGCTAGGATGCTCAGGTCTCAGACTTCTGCTACAGAGAAGTGAGATGGCACAGAAACTGCAAAACCAAGGTCTAACCTTAAAGCCGCTTGTGGTAACCTGTGTGAACCTGAGAGACCTCCCCTTGCGGTACCCAAGATAGTGACTTCATGATCTAGGAATTGAAATAAAACCCCATCGGCAACTGGGAGCAAAGTTTACACTATTTATACTTATTTTGAGTCAGGTGTAACTTTGTTTTTGGCAATACCGGGTAGCATTGCTTGCGTGTACAAGAATGTGAAGTCACAATTATCCTTGCTGTTTAAGGATTAGAATGGTACTATGGTCAAATGTCCTTCTATGAACAATGAGCATCATGAATAAACTGACATTTTAATTGCAAAGAATCCCTCAAGTCACTTTAGCCAATAATAACCCAACTGACTTTACTAGAATCAGCAGTGCATTTCGAAATTGCCACACACCAGATTGTTCAGTAAACAGTTTTTGTTTTTGTTCCCGTGAGACTTGGGCAGTAAACAAAGCCCAGCCTGTCTCAAGAAGTGAAGGGCTGCATGCATAAACCTGAACGGGCTCTGCAAACCCTGGAGAACCTTTAGTGCCCTCTCTGAGCCAGGACTTGCTAAGCAATGCTGGTCCCCTTAGCAGCTGCAGCTCTTGTTAGTATCTCCTACAATGTGGGGTCTTCATTATTTATAGCGACTCTAGTGGCCTGATGTGTTTGATTGAGAAGAAAAATTAAAAGAGGAGGAGAAAAAAGAAGCAACTCATCACTAACAGCTATACCATGAATTCTTTTACTCCTGCAAAATAATAAAATAAATAGACATTGTGTACATGAAGTCTACTTAAATGCCATTTGATTTCCCTCTTCCATGATAGCATTAAATATGTAGAAAGACTCATTTAGTCTTTGCCCCCACTACCCCCACTCTCCTCTCCACCTGCAGTACAGGGAGGTAAAGGTTCTAAAACAACCCATGGAAGGTAACATTTTGATTTGTGTAGACAGTTCAGATACCTACGCGATAATGATTCCTTATGAAATCAAGAATTCTGGTGAAGAGAGATGCTGTCATTCCCTTTATTTCAGAGCTCAAATTCCAGAGTTTCTTCAGGAACCAGTTTTGAGAAGGGCGCCAAGATTTAGTCTGTGACCTTCCTGGGGGATCCCCAAACCAAAGAGCTTTATTGGTTCATTGATGCCAGAGGAAAGGGAGCCTGCAGTATGTACTGATTCACCTCCAAATCTTTATCCAAAAGGCTAACACTTTTTTAAAAAATTTAGGGAAAAAATGCATATTACTCTGGAAAAGTTGTTTTGTCACTGAAATTTACTTTGCACTGCCCCCAATCTTCAAAAAAAGGGCTCTATTTTCCCAAGAAACATTTACATATTAAGGCAGGTATTTAATTCCATATTCATTTTAAATTTGAATTTTAAATTACTGGTAGGCTAGCAATTATATTTCATCTTTTTAAAAACTTTTGGAGTGCTATAGGTAGGCTTTAATTTTTTATACAGTCATTTCTTCTCAAACACATACTGAGTATTGCTCTGTGTTCTAGGCAATTTTGAGGCAGCAAAGATAAATTGAATGATCCCCAAATTTCACATAGCCTAGTTGAAAGAAAAAGGAGAAATTTGAGACAAAAAATATTTTTAATTACCTAAATACTAATAAGTTAACAAGGCTTGAACTAAGTTTTAATATTTTGCAATTATTAGATTTTATGTTCTATATGAGAGATAAATGTTTAAAATATTAATTTATTATTCACAAACCATGTGAAGAATGTATTATAACAGATTAAAAATGGAGATTCATAGAAATTAACTAAATATTACACATGGTCATAAAAATAGTAAATGGCATAAAAATGTGAATTATATGAGTGAGATTCTCTGAAAGCTGAAGGGAGGGAAAATGTAGGACAGCTGGCTGCTCTGGAAGGTCACTGAAGACCTCAATGTAAACGTATCTTTAGGTCTTGAAAAAGATTTGAGAGATCTGAATCCAATAAACCCTGGCTCAGCCATTTACATACCTGTGTTGCTAGCCCCTGACAATTTACACTCGAAGTTTTTGGTTTCTATAAAGTTGAGATATGAATATTAACTATTTCATAGAGTTTTTTGGTGAAGATCAAACAAAGCAATGTAAAATCCTTAGCATGGGACACCACCTTAGCATAGGACGCTCAGCGGTTGAGCCTCTGCCATGGGCCTAGGGAGTGATCCTGGAGTCCAAGGATCGAATGCCATGCAGGGCTCCCTACATGGAGCCTGCCTCTCTCTCTCTGCCTATGTCTCTACCTCTCTCTCTCTCTGTGTCTCTCATGAATAAATAAAATCTTAAAAAAAATAAAATAAAATCCTTAGCATGGTTCCAGGCCCAATAAATTTAAAAATAATTTCCATAAATGATGAGAAAGAGGCAGTAAGAGAAAGAAGTGAAATGGAAAAGATAGTGATTATCTACAGAAAGATTTTGATTATCTTCAGGGAGTGAGTTGAAAAGGGTAGAAAGAGGAAAAGAATGGGAATAAATAGTAGGGATGAGGAGGTATGACATTTCAGTGAATATATCCTTTATATATCTCTGATCTCAACCCAGAATTAAAAGCTACCAGCATGTGGTGAGAAACTCAAAACAGAGTACAAGAGTAAAAAGTTAACCTAATTGAACTACAAATCAATAACATAATTGTACTGAAGGGAATGGAGAAAACAACATATAACCAAAGAAACTTTTTAAAAGTAAAGAACCTATAAATAAATACTATAATGTATATAATAAAATTATTAACATAGACATCCAGGGAATGAATAAAAAGAGCTGATTACCTAAATGGTTAAGAAAGAAGAAAAGGAGAAAGCTCAATGATGGAATTAGAAGTATCAGTATAAACATAGGGCAAAAGTTTAGATAGATGGTTAATTGACAGATTAAATACAGACACAGATATTAGGGGCACGCAGGTGGCTCAGTCAGTTAAGTGGCCAACTCTTGATTTCAGCTCAGATGATGATCTCAGGGTCCTGGGATTAAGCCTCACACAGGGCTCGGTGTTTGTTGGGGAGTCAGCTTGAGGTTTCTCTGTCCCTTGACCTCTCCCTCTGCCCCTCCTCCTGCTCTCAAATAAATAAATAAATAAATAAATAAATAAATAAATAAATATTTTAAAATAAGTAAATAAATAGGGATCCCTGGGTGGCGCAGCGGTTTGGCGCCTGCCTTTGGCCCAGGGCGCGATCCTGGAGACCCGGGATCGAATCCCACGTCGGGCTCCCGGTGCATGGAGCCTGCTTCTCCCTCTGTCTGTGTCTCTGCCTCTCTCTCTCTCTGTGACTATCATAAATAAATAAAAATTAAAAAAAAATTAAAAAATAAGTAAATAAATATAGATACAGATGTTTAACTTGGTGTATGCATGGATTAGTATTCATATATATTATTTCCTAGCTCTGTCTACTACAAAGACCTGGTATTAGTAACACCCCAGAAGCAATGAGCTCAACTAGTGCTAAAATCATTTTTTTCCTTCTAAATGTCGTTCTTCAATTAAAAGACCAAAAAAAAAAAAAGAAAAAGAAAAAAAAGAAAAGAAAAGAAAAAGAAAAGAAAACCCAAAACCAAAAAACTGAAGCTAAGATTTCATGTTGAAATAAATGGTTGTGTCCAGGGCTGGGGCAAGGGATGCGCAAGATTGGCCTAAAACATCTTCGCGTGCCAAAAAGTAAGAAAACTCTCACAAAAGGATGGAATCCTAACAAAAGGATTCCAGGAATCCACCTAAAGTAGAATCTATTGGAAAAAAAATGATTTGAACAATAAAATAATGATCATGTTGAATTATAATCCATATATTGCAGTATGCATGACTTCATATTGATATAAATAAATAATTAATAAATAAATGGGAAAAAAGGAAGAATATTTTCTCCTAGAAAAATTCCATTTTAAAAATTTAAGAGGTAAGAGGTAAAGAGGAAGCCAAACATTAAGCAAACACCACCACAACAACTGTTGCAGACAAGAGGTGCGAAGTGTTGTTAAAATTAATAAGTGGAAGTTTGAGGAGAAACAGAATATTTACTCTCAAAGTATCTACCCTAAGATTTGTATTAATTACAAAGAGAAATAAATTAATGTTTAAAAAGGATAAACCTGGAAGATATCAAAATAAGCAAGTGATCAAGGTTAACATCACCAGTCTTAAAATATTTTCACATCACGAAGTTTCTGACCTAAGCCACTAAAGAAAAAGCATAATAGAATTTTTGTAGTATTCTTTTCCAAAATGCACAAGCTCATTTTAAAAATGGGAAAAACATCAATAAAAATCAAATTAGGAAAAGTTCTCCAAATAACTGACCAGTGCTTTTCAAAAGTGTCAAGGTCATGAAAGAAAAGTCAAGATGTGGCAACTCTAAAAATACTGAAATTAAATAAAACCAAGGAGAAATAATAACTAAATGCAACATGGGATTTCCTAATAGAAAAAAAAAAAGAACATTAGTGGAAAAGGCAATAAATCCGAATAAAACTTTAGCTTAGTGAGTAGTATTGTGACAATGTTAATCCCTGGTATTGATGACTTTAGTATGGTTATATAAAATGTTAACACTAGGGAAAGTTTGGTGAAAGGACTATGGGAAATCTCTATATTTCTTGAAACTTTTCGGTAAGTCTAAAAATATATAAAAATAACAAATTACATAAAAACCCACTCAGGAGATTTTGTTATGAGCAGTGCTTAGATTTCTTTGCTCTATGTGTCAGAATGTAACAGTGTAAGATTGAAGGAGTAGGCAAGAATCTAATCACGAGAACTCCTATAAGTTATGCCAAGCCATATAAAGTAGATTTCAGGTGAAGGAAATGACAGTATCATTTTTACGTTTGAGAAAGAGTTTTCTCACAAACTCTGTGCAGAGGAGCCTGCCAGATTCCAAGAGTTGAAGAGATGGAGCTGAAAGTTCCAGGAGACGTAAGCCATTAAAGTTCTTAGCACAAGAACTGCAGGGAAGAAAGCTGCCCACAGAGAAAACCCCAGAGAGCTAAGAAAGCCCTTCAAATGGCCAGCAGAATACTGATCAGTGTACACACATGAGAGAATTACCTGGGGATAAGTAAGGAGCTGTGCACAAGGATTAGAGAGAGTCTGGTGCTCGTGAGGGCCAGGAATAGTGTGTGTTCCTACCAGGAATATGGAAAATTCGTAATTCATGAGGCAATACGTGGAAAACTCAAGAAGGTCATATTTCATTGATGGGAAATAATTAGCTGCCTGGGAATGGCCCTGCAACTAACTAACCATCATAAAATCAAGACCTGAAAGGAACAAGCTATGTCTAAGTAATGTAACTGAATTCCAGAACAAAGATCCAGAACATTTATAGAAATATAAAAATATCCAACATATGATGCTGTGGAATTTACAGTGTTTGGCACAAAATTTAAAAAAAAAAAGGCATTCAAATAAATAAGGGAATATGGTCCATAGTAAGGAAAAAAATCAATTTAGTAAAAGCAATCCAGAAATGACACCATGATCAGAATTAAAGGAAAAATACCTTAAAACAGGTATTGTGATTTTCCATCTTATGTTCTAAAAGTAGAGAATAAAAATATGTAAAAAAGTCCTCAAATTAAACTTCCCTAATAAAAATATCAAAATAATACACAAAGATAAATGGCGCGATAATACTGAGTTAACAGGTAAGAAGACTCAGTATATTTAAGATGCCAATCCTTCCCACATTGATCTGTAGATTTAATACAATTCCAGTGAGGATTCTACTATTCTTTTTTGTAGAAATTGACAAGCTGATTCTAAAATTGATATGAAAATTTAAAAAGCTGAGGCTACTCAAAAAAACCTTGAAAATTAGAACAAAGTTGCGGGATTAAGGTTTTAAAAGCATATTCTAAAGCTATTGTAATCAAGACCATGTGGTATTTCCATAAAGATAGACAAACGGATCAATGGGATAGAGTATAGAGTCAAGAAATAGACTGGCACATATAAGGACTACTCATTTGTATTTATTTTTATTAAATTTTTATGTATTTTTTTCAGTTTGTTTGATTTTTATTGATGCTGATGTCAGGCCTTGACGTCATACTCGCTGCTGCTTCTTGGTCTTCAGGTTATCCTCATGCTTGTTAAGCTGGCAGCCCACGGCACATGTCTTCTTGGGCTGCAGACCCAGGGGCCTGTACTCCTTACCTTTCTAGAATTTCCTAATGCTTTCTTTCTGAGTCTGGTTAATGATGGCGAGAACACAGGCATAGATTTGCCAACAACTTGGATCTTGGAAAGCATGGAAGCCCCACTATCTGTTACTTCAGAGACAAGCAGCTAGGACAGCTCCACCCTCATGTCTTCCAACTGGTTGCACAGCAACTCCTTCTTACTAAGAAGGTCTGGACCGTAATCTTGGCCATGTCTGCACAATCCACAGCTGCTGAAGGAAAGAGGTGGAGAGAAAGGGCCAACTCATTTTTCACAAAGGTTTAAAGACATGATATTGGAGAAATAATAGTCTTTTCAACAAATTTTCCTAGAACAATTAGATATCTACATGCCAAAAAAAATTTGATACATGCCTCAGATGGTAGACAAATGTTGACTCAAAAGGATCATAACCCTGTGCAAAACATCTAGGAAAATATAGACTAAAATCTTGTTACCTTGGACTTAGCAACAAAAATTTTTAGATACATGACCAAAGCCATGTTCTATTAAAAAATTTTGATGGGGACATCTGAGTGGCTCAGTGGTTGGTTGAGCAACTGCCTTCGACTCAGGTCATGATCCTGGAATCCCGGAATCAAGTCCCACATTGGGCTCCCCACAGGGAGACAGCTTCTCCCTCTGCCTATGTCTCTGCCTCTCTCTCTGTGTCTCTCATGAATAAATAAAATCTTTAACAAAAATATTTGATGAATTGAATATCTGCAAAATTTTAAAAAATTTCCAGCTCTTGAAAAACCACAGCTTTGAGAAAGAAAAGACAAGTCACTGGCTGGTATATAATATTTGCAAATCTTGTATCAGATAAACTGCATCCAGAATGTCTAAGGGACTCTCAAATTAGATAATAAGAAATGAAACAACTGACATAAAAAACAGGGGAAAAATTTGGATGGAAACCTCATTAGCGAAGATGCGCAGAAGAAAAACCCATGTTAATATGTTCCACATCACTAATAATTAGGGAAGTGAAAATTAAAAACAGAGTATGATTTTTAGTGAGGACATGAAAAAACTGAAGCTCATGCACTGTCGACTGCAACGTGAAGTAGTACAACCACTTTGGAAGGCAGTTTCTTAAGTTTTTACTCAAAACAAATGACATCATGTGCCCATGCAAAGACATGTACATGAATACTCATAAAAGATTTATTTTTAATAGACAAAAGTAGAAACAGCCTGATGTCAATGTCAATCAACAGGTGAATAGATAAACATATGGTTGTATGTCTATACCATGTAATACTACTCAACAAAAAATTTACTATTGAGCTATTCAACAAAATGGATGTATATCAAAATATGCAGAAAGAAGCTAGACATACCCCATATGATTTTATTTATATTAGCATCTATAATATGAAAACGAATATGTCACTATAGACAGATTTTAAACAGAACAGAAAAGAAATTCTATGAGGAATGATATTCTGGCTCTTAGGGATTTAATCCAAAAAGTGGCACATTTCACTTCTGCTCCCATTTCATTACCAAAGTAACTTACATGGCCACATCTAACATTAAGGGACAAGAGAATGTAACCATGTGCTCAGAAGTGAAGAGAAAAAAAAATACTTGTCAATATTTTCAACTTTAACACTCTATTAACTCAGAGGGATATTTTACACTGAACAGCAAAGAAATTTTAACACTTAGGTAAACTAATATGCACAGGATAAGAGACATCGTTGTGGTATAGAAAAAAAGGACGATGCCCTCATGCATATTGTCCTTTAGGAACCTTTCACCAAATTTAGTTTACTGAAACATACTTGATTTTTTTTCAACTTTCTCTCTAATTCCAGGATAGGATAAGAGTGTGTGTTTGTTTTTAACAGTAGGCACACATGAACTTAGATCTGATTTTAACCACGTTATAACATTTATAAGTTGGTGCCAATAGGGAAGTTGAACAAGAAAGTTCATGTTGGGGAATATTGGTTTAAATATCTATTTAGGAGCTGTCTTGAGATAATATTTGGATGGCTATGCAAACTAAGTTAAGAGTTTCAACGGCAGTATCTTAACAGTCAGAGATGACTAAATTTAGTCCTGCCAGGAGCTGCCTTAGCACAAACTTAAGCAACTTCCATCATGTCATTGTCAGTATGCTGAAATCCACATGTGTATATTTTCTGATTTTAGGCAGAAGCGAATATTACATTCAGAGAGAAGACCTTTTTACTGCTTTATTATTGCATAATGTCCTGGATATATTTGATAATGCTTACAGCTCCAATACACCTGTCACTGCGCCTCACTGCTAAGTCAATGACAGCTCACTAGTCACACGTTACCAGCCAATATAATGCAATGTTTTTTTTTTTTTTCCTAGTCATTCTGAGTTAGTCAGTATTAAAAGCCAAACTCAGAGTTTTTCCAGATTAGCTATCTTCAGAGATGCACACCAACTAACAAGTTTGATTTTAAGAAGTTGTAATGAGTATTGCACTGACTGAAGTACTTCTATGTTTGGCTTTTTTTTTTTTTTTTTTTTTTGAGATCATTTAACCTAGGGGTTCTTGAATACTGTCCAGCCTCCAACAAAAGACTTTAATTCTCCCCAGAGGATGTGATTTTATAATGCCCACTCTTGCTTACCTTAGTGCTAAAATTATAAATTAAATTATTAATTATTAGAGCTGGAAATTACCTTAAAAGAAAAAAAACATATAAATTAAGCCTTGTATTTATGCGCTTTTACAATCCAGTTGAGTAGGTCTAATAATCCTCTTTCTACACTTGGAAGAACTGGGTTTAGTAAGAAGCAGAAGTGGGATTAGATTTCGGGGTTTCAGCTTTCTGGGTTTTGTATAACCTCATTTTAGAAAGATATTCTATTATAGAGTAAATGCAATCATGCACTTAAGTCTTCCTGTTAAATATGAGAAAGTCAGGGCAGAGACATTAAGTAATTTTATAAAGCTTGCATAAAATGATAACAACAAAACAAAGCTGTTTCTTTGTATTCCAGGTAAGTATGTCCCAGAATCAAATCAATATCCCAGCTAAGTGTATTCTTTTAAAAGTATTCCTTCAATTAATTCAATATTTGACCCACACCTAACATTAATTAAGCCCCTACCACCTGTGAGGCTCTTATTTTTATTGAAATACTTGACATACAACATTGTGTAAATTCAAGGTGTACAACATGTTAATTTGATACATTTATATGTTGTAATATGATTGCCATTGTAGCAATAATTAGCATGTCTATCATGTCACGTAATTGTCATCTATTTTTAGTGGTTGGAATAATTATGATCTAGTCTCTTAACAGCTTGATGATTAAAATTCAGTATTGTTGTCTATAGTCACCAAACTGTGCATTAGATGTCTAGGACTCATTTACTACTCACTAAAATAAATTTGTTGACATTACATCTTTTAAAAAGACAGTCTCTGTGTACCTTGAGCTTACAATTTAATTGAGGGAAGTAGTGAATGAAAACAAATATCGTTTCAGGTTGTTGTAAGTGGTATGAAGAGAAGCAAATGGAGTAAATGAATTGACATACTATTTTAAATAGAGAAGGACTCTCTGGATGGGGGAACATTTGAATAGACATAAAAACTACAGAAAATAGTAACATTTTGAGGAAACGCAAAGAGAATTTCAGAGATGGAAGAAAAAAAATGCACCCCCAGCCTACAGGCATTATAAAAATCTGTCTTTGGACACAATGTATTTTATAAATAAGTGGCCTTTGAATCAACCCTTCTTCCTTTCTCTTTTACACACACACACACACACGCACACACACATGGTAATACCATGTTTTTATTTGTGAGGCGGTTATATTTGTCTGTTTGCTTTAATATATATAGAAATAGTTTCATTGAAATATTTAAATTACAACTCAAAATTTTATTTTATTTAAAGATTTTATTTATTTATTCCTGAGAGACACACAGAAAGCAGAGACATAGACAGAGGGAGAAGCAGGCTACTTACAGGGATCCCCATGTGGGGCTTGATCCCCAGACCCGGGATCACACCCTGAGCTTAAGGCAGATACTCAACCACTGAGCCACTGAGGCATCCCTCTAAATTTTATTTTTGTAATGGGGTTTAAAGTGGCATGTTTTCTTACTAGAATTCAAAACATCAACAGTGAGATCAAGTCATCAATAATTCACTTAATATTTTAAATTTTGAAATCTGAGATTAATCTTGCAAAATTTCTAGAAGGATTCAATGTTGGATAATTTTAAATTATATTATAGAAAGAAATTATAACATTTCCTGGGTTAAAAAGTTAGGCTTGAATTTGGAAAATAGATAAAATTGTTTGGTGAGGTATTGTTTGCAGAGAAGTAGGAATTGTCGACTAAATTAGGAAGTTATTATCAATCCCATTTTTACCATGAATTTATGAAATGCGTGATTGCACAAAATAGATATAATATCACCAAATATGATATACTCTAGGAAAAATGTCATATTGATATTTGAGATCATTGTATATTAGAAACATTAGCTGTGCTGCAATATTTCATTTCCAGATTTCCTCATATGACTTAAGGGGAAATAACCACATAATTTCCACACTCAAGAAATCCTGTAGAATATAGTAGATACTACAACTTGTATGTGAAAAAAAATTATCTTATAAAATTCTGGTACATTTTGTCCAGATAGGAAATTTTCTATTTGGGAATTTTCATTTCTCAGTAACAAAAAAGCTCTTGGAAGTTCTAATGTTGTACTAAGCTAAAACTAATACATATTAGATTTACATGTTAGCTTCTCTGAATATGAAGACATCCTTTTTTCCTAGCAAATAATGTGTATGATATCTAATATTTATCTTTATATAGCTCCATTATGATATTTTCCAGTTCTATTGTGTTTTAAAATTTTTTGCAATATTTTTTATAATCTAACAAAAGTATCTAATCTCTAGGTAGTCAAAGAGGGCACAGAATGTATTTAACAAATAGGAAAATCAACAATAATTTTAACTATACCTAAATCTGATTATTGTTTTCATTTTTGAGCATTTATAATGTGCTAAGCACTTTTTTAATAACATGTGTAAATGTTTTCTTTCACAATAATGAAAGAGATCTTCCCCACTTATGACAGGATTGTGTCTTGAGAAACCCATCATAAATTGAAAATATAGCAAGTTAAAAATACATTTAATACACTTAATCTGTGGAACATCGATAGCTTAGCCTAGATCACCTTAAACTTGCTCAGAACACTTACACTAATCTACAAATTAGGCAAAATCATCTAACACAAAGCCTATTTTACAGTAAAGTGTTGAATATCTCATGTAATTTATTGACCACTCTACTGACAGTGAAAAACAGAATAGCCACGTGGGTTTTTTCCTTTCCTTTGGGTATTTGCACTACGTGGGAAGCAGGTTTTTCTATGCGGGAGCCACTTTTTGTACAGGGGTAAGTTGGGATTTTCAGGGAGTCCTGTTTGGTGCCTCCTTCCTATTTTCTTTCCTCAATCTATGCAAGCGGCTCTGGCCACCATCATCTCCTCGGATGCCAGAGGGCTGTCACCCTAGCTCTTGAGCCCAGGGTGGTGGAGCCTCCTCGGAGGGGACTCCAGTTCTCTAGCATGGCCTGAGGTACACGGGTGTGTGTGCTCCACATGGTGGAGGGCAGGGGGTGTGAGGGGGGAGGTGGGGAGGACCATTGTTGCCCTTTGGAGCTTGGTAGGAGGGTGGACCCCAGGGCTTGGCAAGTGCCACTTCTGGCAGGTTGGAAATTTACAAATAAATCATTGTTTATTGGTGAAAAAAAAAAAGCCTTTTGTTTTTTGTTTTTGTTTTTGTTTTTGTTTTTTTTAATTTAAAGGGGATAGGGTGGACATGTGGCAAAGCCAGCTAGGAGAAAGATGGGAGTTTGAAGCTGATTCCCTGTGGGAAAATTCTTCCAAATCTATTCACCCATCTAACGGCTGCTGCTTATTTTATTTTTTGTCCAAGGGAAGTGGTGTTGGACCGAGGTAGGGAAGACAGTGGTGTACCAGAAATGACCTAAAGGGATGTCCTTTCTGCAGAAAGCTCTTAGACTCTATCATGCCTTTTGTTTGGATGCTATGGCTGCACCCACACTTTGGGGACTTCTCTTGCTATCCTTATAATTACTAAAACAGACCAATTGCTGGAGGTTAACATTTGGTTATTAAGATGTGTGATCTGACAGTACAGAGAGTTACTTCCCACAAGTCTTTAAAACAAGGTTTGTGAGGAGCTCAATTTGTCAGCATGTCATCTTTAAAAACAAAACAAAACAAAACAAAACAAAACAAAACAAAACAAAACAAAAAAACAGAGTAGAATGTCAGCAATACTCTCCTGGTCATTAAAGACTAGGTTGCACATGTATTAATTTTTTGCCCTCATGATCTCTCCCATTGACCAGCATCATGAAAGAGGATCATACTTCATAATACTAGCCCAGGAAAAGATCAAAATTCCAAATTCCAGCTATAATTTTACAGTTAAAACCACTAAATTAAATTTTCAGAAATCCAAGTACATGACTTTCAGCCTCCTTCCACAAGACAGAATTACCTGCACAGAAAAACCATTTCTCACTTCATCCTCAACACTAAGACTAAGCCCCAATATACCCCCAGGCAGGAGGTCAACAATAAAGCCAAATTATGGTTGATTGGGATGATCGTTTCATTCTTATGTATAGTGTGTGTGTGTGTGTGTATGTGTGTGTGATACATAATAAAAAAAGGCAAAATTATTTTTTGTTTGTTTTGTGAGGCCACATTTATAGCTGCATCACTAAACAGTGTGGACAGGATTCATTCCAATGCTCTGGGAACTGCAAGAGAAGAAAACAAAAAGTTCCAGAGATAGTGTTTATTTTTTTTTATTTATTTAAGACATGTTTATTTTCCCTCTCCAAAAATATACTATTTGGGTTTTTTTTAAGATTTTAATTCTTTATTTGTTCATGAGAGACACACACAGAGAGAGGCAGAGATATAGGAAGAGGGAGAAGCAAGCTCCCTGCAGGGAGCCGGATGCAGAACTCGATCCCAGGACCCTGGGATCACAACCTGAGCCAAAGGCATATGCTCAACCACTGAGCCACCCAGGTGCCCCTAAAGTAAGCCATTTGAATAGAATAGAAAAGCAGTCCACCTGAAGTTAATAGAAGTCTTCTAATATAGTTTATACTCATTAAGCCCTATTAAAGATTTGTGCCTAAGTTTAGAAAACTGCATTTATAATTGACTGTTGAAATGAAGAAGAGCTCAGATTACTAGGAGAGCTATCAAATATAGGGACAGTTTCTTCTTATTTACCCTAAACAGTGAGGAATAAAATAATGACAATATAATGTTCTAAGTTTTCTTTCTTAATTATTAAAATAATTGTGCAAAATGCCTAAATTGTAAGCACAAGATACTACATATCACAAATGGTGACAAATTTCATTATTCCTTTTTTTGTTTGGTCGGTTGTGTTTAACACTGTGTCCTAACTCTCAGCAGCGATGATTTCTTACTATATAGAAGGAAAGATAACTCAAGAATGACAAAACACTGGAGTAAGTTATTAGGATAGGTTTTTCAAATATTCTAGGAGAACAATACCAAAAACCTTAGCTTGCATAATTTACACATCCATCTGTCTTGAGGCAACAGGTTTGAACAGAAGATTTCTCAAAACCCATTTGAGCTATTTGATTCCATTCACCAAGTAATGGTATGAAACAACACCATCTCCTTTCACTTCTGTAATACAATTTAATGGATTTAATGCTCGGTACCATCTTCAAGCCAAGCTTTCCAAATACCTTTCTTGTTTTTTTTTTTTTTTTTTTTAAATCTTTTTTCTGGATACTTTTACCGTGTCTCTAAATGTACGGGTGTTTTTTCTGATTTCACTCTGTTTTTAGCTTATTATGTCTACATTAGACTCCAGGTAAAGTTATCTGCTAACAGGCAAACACTGAACTAAATTTTCTTAATCTTTGGGTTGTTCTCACAATCTGTCCTTCTCTAAATATCTGACTGAATATTAGATCACATATATGCTAACGACTGACATCATTAAATATGGTGGTAATGGGTCTGCTTCTCTTACCTTCTTTCCAATAGAGCACACTGCTTTTTTAAAACTGAAATAGAGAAGTTCTGAGTAATTTTTAACTCATTTCAATCTTTTTCACAACATGTCTAAGTGGCTGCTAAATATTAGAATTTCTGCTTAATTTAAATTCTCTTGCCTTCCCTTCCTCTCAAGAGCTAGCACATGGGCTAGATATAAAAGTCATCTTACGTAGCTAAAATCACATATTCATTGAGCAAAGGATTCTTTGATCCTACTACATGGTATCATTCTGCAATTTAGATGGGTGTGTGTGTATGTGTGTGTGTCTTCTCTTTGCTAAGATCATACTTGTTCTCCTTAACATGGTCTGGTTGGTAATGCAGAATATACTATCCACATTATATCCCAATATCTCAATATCTTACTCTCTTGTCCTAAGTTTTTCTAACAGTGAACAATGTTTTATTTCCATTATTCATCATTCTATTCAGTTCCATAGTCATCATATATAATTTTTCATCTTTTTTTAAACAAAGTTTTAAAAAAGATTTTATTTATTTATTTTAGAGAGAGAGTGCACATGTGTAAGTGAGCAAGGGGGAGGAGCAGAGGGTGAGGGAGGGAGAATCTTAAGCAGACTCGGAACTGAGCGCTAAGTGTAGAGCCTTAAGGCGGGGGGGTGTTCGATCTCACCACCTGGAGGTCATGACCTGAACCAAACCAAGTGTTCGATGCTATCAGACTGAGACACCCTGGAACCCTTGTACTTATTCGTTGTAAGTAATGATAATCAGAGGTAAAAAGTCCTTTCCAAAATTGTCTTAAACTTTTTATACAGTATAATTATATCATTACACAATACTATCTTTGGTTTGTAAAATAACATAAGGCTCAATTAATTTTGCAGAGAAAAAAACCTAATTTGTCTCTCTCGTTTCTTCTTTCCCTCCCTTTTTCCCTCCCTTCCTTTCCCCATTTGAATGTAAAAGAGAATCCTAGAAAGCCCATATTGGAATTCCATGATTTAGGGGAAATCATCATAGAGTTTCCACAAGGATTTGTGTACAATACTGAAAGTTATTTTAATGTGATTGGAGAAATATCACAAGACCCTTGATGAAGCTGATATTTGTGTAGGTCTATGTAGATGTGTGTGTGTGAGTGTGTGTGTGTGCATATAGAACCATTTTGAAGTTATTTTCCTTTACAATCAATAGCTTGGACTTAGGCTACATACATATATGTCATTTTCATAAGAATAATCATTTCCTCTTTTGTGTGAGATTCTTCCTCTATAGTACACAGTACTCTTCCCACCCCATCAATTTACCCTTATCGCTTTCACTTTATTAATTTATTTTACCACTTTAATTATATGCTACTTAAACTTAACAGAAAAGACAAGATGACTAACAATTGAATTTTAAGTCAAAATAGTCTATACTTTCAAATAATTATGTTTTTTGAATATACTTATTTTTTACTTAATTATGTAGACATATTTACCTAATTATGTAGACATAGCCACTTATGTATAGGGCAGACATTTATATAGAAACTGTATCCTATGTATTGAAAAGCCATTGCCAGGCTTTGCTCTATTGAAATTTAACACACTTTAGTAAATCTCATCTTAAAAATGCTCAATAGTTGCTTCCAGATACACAATAAGAAAAAGCATTTTTTTTTAAATTTTCACTTTAAAATGTTCTTAATTATTTATTTCTCCCCTTTAGTCACATCTATTGTCAACAAGTTTAAAAGTAAATAAGTATCATTCAATTGAAATAATATGATAAACACTCATTAGAATACTTATTGATAGACTCCTTATGCAATGCCAGAATTGTATTTTTTTCATCTTTGACAATTCCTCCTATTTATTAAACTAAGAGTTTTTGATACACAAGTTCACAATATTTTACAAAATCCATGTAACTTAAAGTTTGCTGGAAGGCTGGAAATAACAATGGGAACCATGAGTTCACATGAAATAGCTTTATTAAACAACATTTGATGGATCCCTGGATGGCTCAGCGGTTTAGTGCCTGCCTCCAGGGTGTGATCCTGGAGTCTCGGAATTGAGTCCCACATCAGGCTCCCTGCATGGAGCCTGCTTCTCCCTCTGCCTGTGTCTCTGCCTCTCTCTGTCTCTCTGTGTCTCTCATGAATTAATAAATAAAATCTTAAAAAAAAACATTTGATACATGTCAATTCAACATATTTCATATTCAAGAAGATTAAAATGTGTTTTTTGGGGGATCCCTGGGTGGCGCAGCGGTTTGGCGCCTGCCTTTGGCCCAGGGCGCGATCCTGGAGACCCGGGATCGAATCCCACATCGGGCGCCCGGTGCATGGAGCCTGCTTCTCCTTCTGCCTATGTCTCTGCCTCTCTCTCTCTCTGTGTGTGACTATCATAAATAAATAAAAATTAAAAAAAATAATAAAAAAATAAAATAAAATGTGTTTTTTTTTAGGTTGTTGAAACTTCAAATAAATATTAAAAAGCATGGAAACTTAAAAAATTATTTTCTATATTGATTTTCTAGGACAAAGATACAGTTTTCTCATTCTGGTTTAACTATTGCAGTAGACTCCAAACCCCACAATCCAGCTCGAGCCAGCCTTATCAACTTATCTGTTGTCACTATTCCATATTCTACTTTATGTTTCATCCACACTAAACCCAAGGTCATTTAAAATATGCTTTATTTATGTCTCTTTCTTACACCAGATATCCTTAGTTTCTAAAACTTTTATTCTCTTCTTTTCTTTACCACCTGTCTATTTTCTACTTTTATAAGTCCTGGGTCAAGTGTTCTTTCTATATGCACTTTATACATCCTGACAGAGTAATGATTTCATTTGTTACTCTGGTAATTTGTACACACACCCCTACCATACTCCTTCTCACAAATTTAGACTTTGCTGTATGTAAAACTACTACTCCCAAGTAGATTGTAAACTTCATAAGGGCAATGACTATAATTGAAGCATATTTATAACATTATCACCTTGACAAAACGTGAGACAGATCATTTTCTTTCCTTTGCTACCAGTATAATTCAGCCCAGGTGACCCAAAACTATACATTATAAGACCTCTGCAACTCTAAGACTCATTTATTAAGATAGAAGCCTCTAGAACAGATAAAACTTCAGGTGGTTTTCTTTAGGATCTTCATTCTCCCCTCTTAGTGAACATTATTTATAACTGGGAAACTCTGAAAAAAAATGTATTAATGCTTAGGGTTTACCCAGACCAATAAAATACTAAATGTAGAGTCTAGGCCTGGTGAAAATTAGCACCTTGAGCAGGGCTCGTAGACACCAAACTGCTACAGCACATGAAACCGTGCATATGTGGACATGTTTGCCTCTGGAAGCTGATCTACACTAGGTTGGTTATAAAAGAACTGTCAAGGAAGGAAAATTTTTCCCCTATCATCTTAGCTTCAATGTTGGGGGGTTGTGAATTAAAGTTATGAAGGTCAAATTAACAGGAGAAAAAAAAAAGTCTTTGTATGCATATGAAAGCTAACAATAGAAGTAGCTAGCTCACTAAATGGTTAAAATTGGAGACTCTTATAGTAGGAGAAAGGAAAGGACTCCTCTTTTTAGTAGGAGAAAAGGAAAAGATAGAAAGG
The DNA here is from genome assembly GCF_053574225.1 of Canis aureus. NCBI lineage: Eukaryota > Metazoa > Chordata > Mammalia > Carnivora > Canidae > Canis > Canis aureus. The sequence goes on along the minus strand of NC_135617.1, from coordinate 11,590,426 downwards.
CTTCTATGAGAAAAACAAATGGGTCTCTTTAGAAAAGACAAAAGGATTTTCAGAAGAACAAATAGGAGATAAGAGTTTTTGATATCCATTTATGAAAGTAAGAGTGTTTTTTCCTTCTTCATGGCCAAGAAAGTCCCCTGAGAGAGGATATATGGTTGATTTACTCTCAGTCTTCTTCCTGGGAGAAGACTTCTCCAAAGAGACAATTTATGACAGCCTCATTTCCAATAATTTACTGTTTTTAATAAGAAAAGGAAGACCCAAGAAGGTTTCTTTCTTAAGTCTGTTGAATCTCATATGTCTTCAGCTTAGTAATTTTCATATCAACCATGGGATGACAAGCAAATCCCCCAAAAGATGAAATCTCATGCTAAAGTGAAATAAGATGGGACTACACACTGTTTACCACAAATTCCCAGGCCAAAAAAGAGGAGACAGAGATAAAATATTGCAGCAAGTATTGTGTTCAAAGTCTACACGTGCCTAACAAAAATATACATAAGACAAGACTATCAAGGCTTCTGAAATCGTGTTACAGAGATTATATCACCTAATCCAGTATACCTCTCATCTGTTGACTTAATTTTTGTCACAATGCCTACTTTTCCCAAGTCATTTATCCTCAAGAAATTATTCTCCCAAAATGCTCTGCATATCCTGGGACCACAACACAAGTCATTCTGACTCTCAAATCCTTTCAATGCATTGATCCTGAAAGAATTTATTTATGCCTCAATCTGCAATTGGATTGACTTTTGATAGATCTGCAAACTTCATAAGAGCAGATAATTTGTCTGGCATATCTATTATTTTATTTATTTATTTTTATTTTTTAAGTAGGCTCCATGCCATGTGGAGCCCAACTTAAGGCCTGAATTTACGACTCTGACATCAAGACCCAAGATAAGATGAAGAGTTGGATGCTCAAATGATTGAGCCATCCACGTACCCCATTTACTATCTTAAATCAGGTCATGTAAAGGCATTCTTTGCTCTTAGTAAGCAAGTTTTGAATGAATGAAGCCATGTTAAATAAATTGTTTTAAATGTGTAAATGCTCAATAAACGTTGAAAAGGAAAATGACCCTTTTAGCATCTTTGTCAAAGTTTCATTAGCAACTTTCTGCCTTTCATCATGAAATTGTATACACTATACTGAGATAATCTATTTAAGACTCAATATCTCAAAAACAAATAATCTAGTTAAGAAATGGGCAGAAGACATGAATAGACATTTTTCCAAAGAGGACATCCAGATGGCCAACAGACACACAAAAAGATGCTCAATATCACTCATCAGGGAAACACAAATCAAAATCATAATGAGATACCCCCCCACACACATCTGTCAGAATGGTTAAAATGAACAACTCAGGAAATAACAGGTATTAGCAAGGATGCAGAGAAAGGAGAACTCTCTTGCACTGTTGGTGGGAAGGCAAATTGGTACAGCCACTCTGGAAACAGTATGGAGGTTCCTCAAAAAGTTAAAATAGAACTACCCTCAATCCAGCAATTGTACTTCCAGATACTCACCCAAAGGATACACAGATATAGATCTGAAGGGGCACATGCACCCTGATATTTATAACAGCATTATCAACAGTAGTAAACTATGGAAAGAGCCCAAATGTCCTTCAATCAATGAATAGATAAAGATGCGGCTAATATATATTTTTCTATTATATATAGAATATTACTCAGCCATAAAAAGAATGAAATCTTGCAGAGCACCCCAGTGGCTCAGTAGTTAAGCATTGGCCTTTGGCTCAGGTCATGACCCTGGGGTCCTGGGATTGAGTCCTGCATCAGGCTCCCTGCAGGGAGCCTGCTTCTCCCTCTGCCTTTATCTCTGCCTCTCTCTATGTCTCTCATGAATAATAAATAAAATCCTTTTTTTTTTTTTTAAGAAGAATGAAATCTTGCCATTTGCAATGGCACGGAGGGTGCCAGAGTATATTATGCTAAGCCAAATAAGTCGGGCAGAGAAAGACAAAAACCATATGAATTCACTTATACGTGGAATTTAACAAACAAAACAGATGAACATAGGGGGTAATAAGGGAGGCAAACTGTAAAACAGACTCTTTACCTACAGAGAACAAACGAAGGTAGCTGGAGGGAAGGTGGGTAGAGTTATGGGCTAAATGGAAAATGAATATCAAGGAGGGCACTTGTGATGAGCACTGTGTGTTATATTGTAAGGTACGTATATCTAAATTCTACTTCTGAAACTAATATTACACTACATGTTAACAAATGGAATTTAAATAAAACTTTGAAACAATAAAAAGACTTTAAAACTATGATAGTAAAATATTTTCCATACTTAAAATTAAGCTATTATATATACTTTAATTCAAAATTATATGATAATATAATAATTAAAATATCAGGCCAGCCAGGGGGCACCTGGGTGACTCAATTGGTTAGGCACCTGACTCTTGATTTTGGCTCAGGTCATGGTCTTCGGGTCCTCAGGTTAAGCTCCAAATCAGGCACTGTGCTGAGCATGGAGCCTGCTTGAGATTCTCTCTCCCCCTCTCCCTCTGCCCCTCTCGCACTCACTTTCTCTCTTAAAGAAAGAAAGAAAGAAAGAAAGAAAGAAAGAAAGAAAGAGAAAGAAAGAAAGAAAGAAAAGAAAGAAAAAGAAATCAGGCCCAGAAGAAGCTTCTACTTAAGCCTAGGGCACTATTCTGGTTTGAAAGTCTCAGTGAAATTAGTAAATAAATGCTCAGAAATTCTCTGACCCCTTACTTTAATCCATTTCCCAAAATGTAAACAGCAGAAGGAAATGCGATTTAGAAAATCAGAAATAATTTACAAAAAATATAAAAGTCGGGTTCTAGGCTATTTTTCACAAGATTCTGGAATAAAAATATCTATTCATATTATCAGAAAATATGCCAAGCTTTCTGACTTAAAAACCGATAAACACTACTACATAAATAATGGTTTCAGATTTTCCAAAATGTAATCCACTATAGCACATACTCTTAGAGAATACAAAGAATATTCCCTAGCTGGAAAACCATTGGTTTACATGTCCTGAATCAAAATCCTATCCTGCCTCTCCACCCACATTGTCATTTTAGTCTTTGATCCTTGATGATAATAGGTTAGTAGAATACGGAAATAGTTTGTCTTTCTTCAAAAGGACTTTGTAGCTCTTATTGTATGTATATACTGCAGGTGGTAATTTAAAATAAGATGGAGTAATCTATTATTAAGAGTCATTAAGCAAAACAATAATTGCACATAGGATCTTCCAAATTTACACTATAATAAGAAATTGTAGGACTTCCTTGCATTTCATTTACACAATTCTTAACTAAGGAGAGATTAAATTCCTTTCTATAGGCAAACTACTTCCCAAGAACAATTACAGAGCTGAAATTGTCACTGAATTCTGCTTTCCTCAGCAATTCAAAAAAAAAAGGTTCATAAAGCACTTGGTCCCTCTCAACCTATTATTTAGTATGAGATTTAAAGCTGTCACTGATGTTACAGTATTAGGGTAGACGGCTTGATGTCATGTTGACACTAAACTCCATCTAAAAGCTTCCAGAAATGTTCGGGGTGTCTTGTTCTGACATTTACAACCTTTGATATAGTCATCGGAAGTGGTCTTTTAACAAGCAGAAACCAGTGATTTTAGTGCACTCCATAATGTGAGAGAATCGGGGCAGGGACATTTGTATTCTGGCGTTTTGTATCAGAAAATGCACGAGGTAATAGTTGTGAGATGAGTGGGGCATGTGGTAATGCTCTGAGTGAGAGTCTGGACAGAAATTGGAAAAAAAAAAAAAAGGCAGAGAAAGAAAAATAAATAGTTCAAAAGTGGATTGGACCAAGAGATTTTTCTGTGGTTGAGTGAGAAGGAGAAATAGAGGGCAATTGCAAAACTTCTTGTTTGTAGGCTGGGTAAATGGACATGGTTTTAATCTTCATATACTGATGGGCTAGGATTTTTAAAAGAAAAGCCTAGAATTACTGCATCAATTCAAGAAGGTCTAAGGCAGTTGTCTCGATGTGGCTTTACCCTATAGATTATATGCAAATGTGGTTTCTCTCAACCTCAATTTGCTTTGCCTTCTTTTCCACTGGCTCTGGGGCATATATTTGAACCAGCTTTTTCTCTAATCAGAACGGTGAGACCAGAAATTTTATTTACGCATTTAGCTCAAGGGTCTCAAGTCCAGGAAAAAGTGTGATCTGACCTAGCCTACTGTTATACTTCATTGTAGTTTTGACATGCAGGCCTCTATTGTGAAGTAAAACCAAAACAAAACAAAATGAATAAAAACGTCCAATGTCATTATTTGAGAGTCAGTGGAATTGGAGATGAATAAGAACAGTTTCAAATTATTTATGGTGAAGAACCAGATATTTATTTTGAATAAATCTCTAACCGGGTGCAAACTCCTATTTATACAAAAATATAATTAAAATGTGAATTACTAAATAAATGAAAAAAAAGAAGCATATAAAATGCAAACCACCCAATTTTATATCACTATAACTTCTATTTGATATAACATTAATCTGCCAAAGGTTTTTAAATATTTTGACTGCTTCCCCTGTGTTACAACACATGGAGGCAAATAGTTCATAGACATTTTCTGGCCTGCCAGACACAGTTTGGGTAGCACTGGATTGCAGAACCTGAATCCAAAAGAAACATGTAGAAAAGCAGTACTGAGGACAGAAAGAGATATGACTGGGAAAGTACATGAAATGTTGTAATAGCCCCGAATCACAGCTGGGATAAGGAAATAAAACTGTAATGTCATTATTTTTAAAAATTTTTACTAGCTAGTTCTCACAAACTGGGGGCGGGGGGCGGAAAGTTGATACAGCTGGAGTTGAGATTTTGTCTATTTTTGACTATGTGGAGAAAAAAAAAGGTATTTTGGAGAATAGAGATAGGAGAAGTTGAAAGACAGGAGTAGGACTTCTGAATCTAAGATTAGAAGTTTGAATTTCCTGTCATACTTTTAGATCTTCATTACAGAAAATTTTTGGAATGATGCTATTCAGTTTCCTAAAATACCGGCTTGCATTCTTACATAAATGATCACCTGCTCCTCTTTCAGCTTACATTTTCTCTTTCTATTGCTGCTAGAAAGTTGTCCAACAGCACATACATTCCTGGTCCTCCACTCAAAGAGTAGACCCTTTCTCAGATGCAAATATTTACAAAAGTAATTACACAGTGTAGCAGAATATTTGTATTTCTAAATGCACCTCATGGAGGAAAGATGACCTGATATAAGATTATTGACTGACACTCATTAAACTAGTATTAGAAATGTTAGAGCTGAGAAGTTTTTGACGTTTCCACCTCCATTTGGGGAAAACTGTCTTCAGTATTTTTTTTTAAATGACAAGTAAAATTTAATATTGAATTGCAAAGAATTTGAATTCTTGACAGATTTAATAATTTTGACAGCACCTAATTCAAATGGAGTTTCACAGATCTCTAAGGACTACAAAATAAAGAATCTTAAATTATTCAAATGGAAGAAGATCTGAAAATAGAATAGGTGACATTTACCTGACTTGCCAACCTTTGAGGCCTATTTATGATCACTGAAGGACCTCTTCATAGAAGTTTCTCTCTTCAAACCGTCGCGACACAAAGGTGTCCCCTGCAAGAAAGTACCATCTATCAAAGTGACAGATGAAAGGGCAGCACATATCATAGAGATATTTTACATTAATGATTCCAAGAATTTCACAGGGAACTGTAGAGCAATTGATCGATTCAGCTCAGTGTTTAAAAGAAATTGACAACAAATTTAACCTTAAAGTTTTGGTGTGGGCTTATTCTATGTATATGGTTATATATATGGTTCTAGATTTAGATAAAAAATAAAGTACTAGTGCTAAGTGTTTAACTCGAAGAGGGTAATTACTCCAGAAATTTATGTAAGCCAAGCTAAAAACAGTAATAGCACTAATAGTTGCAGTAACAATAACAAATGCTCCTGGCACATTTCCCAAGTGAAAGGCACAGTACTGAAAGCTCTACATGTATTGTAAGGTAGGTATTATTATCCTGTCAAGTGCCCTCCTCAGTGCCCATCACCCCATCCCCCCACCCACCTCCCCTTCCACTACCCTTTGTTCGTTTCCCAGAGTTAGGAGTCTCTCATTTGATACACATAAATTGCCGTATGATTATCACATTCTCATTAGCTAATGCCTCCAACACATTGCATAATTAGCATTTATTTTGGAAGTGAGAATATTTAAGATACAGTCTCTTAGCAACTTATAAAGTATGTAATCCAATATTAACTATAATCCCAATGCTATACATTAGATCACCAGAATTTATTCATCTTCTAACTGGAAGTTTGCACATTTTGACCAAAATCTGCCTTTTTTCCCCACCTCCAGCCTCTCCTGCACTATTGTTGGGAATGCAAACTGTGCAGCCTCAGTGGTACAGCCACTGAGGAAAACAGTATGAAATTTCCTCAACAAGTTAAAAATAAAACTATCATAGGTTCCAGTAATTATGCCACTAAGTATTTACCCCCAAAATTCAAAAAACATTGATTCAAAGGGATTCATGTAAACCAATGTTTATAGAAGCATTATTTATTGTAGCCAAGTCATGGAAACAGCCCAAGTGTCCATTGATAGATGAATGGATAAAGAAGCAGCATATCTACAGTCGAGTATTAGCCAAAAAAAAGAATGAAATCTTGCCATTTGCAAGGACATGGTTGGAGCTACAGAATATAATGTTAAGTGAAATAAGTCAGAGAAAGACAAATACCATATTATTTTACTCATGTGGAATTTAAGAAACAAAACAAATGAGCAACTAGAGAGAGAGAGAAGCCAAGAAACAGATTTTTAATCTTTGAGAACAAACTGATGGTTACCAGAGGGGAGGTGAATGATGGGATAAAGAAAATAGGTGACGAGCATTAAGGAGTGTACTTATTATGATGAGCACTGGGAAACATATGGAACTGTTGAATCTCTATACTGTACACCTGAAACTAATATAACACTGTATGTTAATGACACTAGAATTAAAATAAAAAAAACTCTCAAAAAGGAGCTTTGATAACATTTTCACAAATATCATGTATTCTAAATGGTTTATCTGAATGTGAGAATTATTAAGCCTTTCCTTGAGACCACTGAGAATTTCAATAATTTCATGACTTTCTGAATAATTGGTTCTTAAGACCCCAGTCTGCAAGTCAAGTATGAGTGTTTATGTTTTGTAAGTAAAGAAAATTTAAAATAAATACTATCCATTATGCCATACACACACAAAAAAAAACATTCTAAATTTTTTGGAAAATTTGAGGGTGAAGGGAAAAGAAGGAATGGGTATTATTTTAACAAATATTGTGGGAGATGGGTAAGTATGCATCAGTGGAATTCCATTAAGATGTTGTCCCTAAGTTACATTATATGAGTTGTAGATGATTCCAAGTCAAATGGAGACCACCATAAGCTTGTGAATTATGTATTTTGTTAAGTAAAGGTTCTAAAAAGCAAACACACAATTACACATACACACACTCATATACACATATTTTTCTGTGTCACTAACTGAAGCATATTTTCAAGACCAAGTATACAGAAAGAATATAATTTCAAAGCAAAGCATGTATCACTCAGTATACAAATCTGTTTGACTCCTAAGTTAGGACAGTGACATCAGATTGCTGGAGAGAGGGATTCCTTAAAATAATTCCATAACAATTTATTGATATGACCTCATCTCCAGAGATTGGATAGAGAGTGTCTGAGTAGCGAAGGACATCTGGCATTTGGCTTTATGAAAAAGCTTCTGCAGTGACCTTGTTCTTTTCATTTTGACAAGAGTTAGGTTAAGCATTATTACTATCAGCAAGCAGTTTCTGGTTGCTGAAATAGATTACAAAACAAGTATGGTTTATGAATTGTTGACTTAAATAAGTCAGTAGACCCTAAAAGGCAGATTTATAATAATATAAAATAAAATATAACTTTAGAAATAAAAGGACTATGAATATATCACAATCAATTCATTTTTTTTTTGTAATTTAAGAGTTCTGCTTCCATGTTCAGTTATTTTTAAAATATACTAGATAGTCTTCTTTTAGGCCCATTACAATTATTCCTGCACTGTAAAATACATCAGTCTTGGGAAAATTTTACTTCCTTTAATGATAGGAGGTTTTCCTTCCCTTGAAATATAATTGTTACAAAATGCTGCACAATACCATACAAATAAAGAGCTGTCTTTGTGTGGTCTCTATGTTACCCACAATTTGTCCTGTCACATTAAGGAGAAGACCTTCATAATATTAATAAATCACACTGCAATGGTGATGAATTAATGGAATGAGAATTAAAATTGCATCTAAACAATGTCTGAAATAAAAAGGAGAATCAACATGAGTTAATCCTTTTTCTCAACAATAAGTGTCCACTTCTCAATCTTTCATTTTTCTGTAATGTTAGAAAATAAGAATTTAGGATTTAATCATTTGCTGGATACTATCAATAACATTCCTTGTATAATGTCCTGATGGGAAAATACTTTGAATAAGGAACAACAAATAGAAAGGAAAAGAATTTGTGATGGAAATTTGGAAAGAGGAAACTAAGATATTTACTACACTTTCAAACAGAAGAAAAAAAATAAATGAAAGTTTAATTTTTTATTTGGTATTATTTTAATTTTTACCTTTTTAATTTTCATTTTAACATCTTAAGAAAATGCCAACCATTTATCACAAATTGTTGCACTTCTTTAACTTGCCATCTACATTTCTTCATATATCCTTCAGAAATATTGTGATCAATGTTAGATATCAACACCCACATTATTTGTTTGATTATACCTAGGGCACAATCAAGAGCTGAAAAGGAAAGCCAAGGAACATGAGATAAAGATTCAATCCAGGTGCTTCTTATGTAAGTTTTTTACTAAAGACTGCAATTTAATTCTCAAAGATAATGAATTCTGCACTCTTGAAAATCATATGATTTTATAGGTTAATGTAGATGTCTCATTAAATGAAAAATGTTGCCCTTTACTTTAACTCGTTCCTCCTATACCTCTGATCAGATTCAGTTTCCCCCCTAGAATCCTAATGAAGATACTGCATCCATTCGCTTTCTTAACTCCTTCCTCACAAAACTTTCTTGAGGGCGGATAAAATGGAGAGTTCACCTTTTGACAATATACTAAAATGAGAGCATTGTATGTATGATGGACAGGAAACTTGAATTAATTTACAATATTAGTTAATTAAGTCTTCAGTTTCTCTCGCCTGGCACAACCTAAAATTAATTATTGATACCAAATGTAAGAAACTGTTCCATTTTCCAAATAAGTTTTTATTTCAGAACACTGTGGAACCGTTCATAAAAGTATCAAGTACTCTACCTCATTTTATTTTTTGCTAGTTTCCACAAAAACTCAATGACTTGGTTTGACTCTTTGTTGTTTTTCATAAATATTTATGTATAATATCATTTTCCTTGTAAACAGGATGTTTCCTGCCCAAAGGGAGGAAAAACAATTTGTGTGTTAATTTTATCTCACTGGTTTTGTTCAGCTTCAGTAGTTGTGTATATAAAAGAAGAGATTAGATAAAGGGGAATACAAGCAACCCCTGTTGCTCACGTAAAGAATTTTAATTAGCATGATGATAATTTTGCAGCAATTCAAGTATATTCCACCCCTTTGCTCATAGTACAAACCAGCTGCTAAACGGTTCCTGTCAGTAGTCCTTCAATATTTATTTGGTTTAGATTCTGCTGCCCCCTACAGAATAACCAAAAGCATTCGTGAGTTTGGAGTGTACCTTGAACTTCAGGATGAAAGCCTTTCCCCTCTTCTTGAGATTCTGATATTAAATAAATTTTACATGGTAATTATCACTACCATTGACATATTTTGTCATACTTGAGACAATCTTTAATTTTAAGAAGAACTTAAAATCAAAATAAAAAAATTAAAAAGTATTCCTTTCAATAATTTCTCCTGTATTTCCCACATTTAAAAAAAAGTGAAATCTTTGAAGAGAAAGATGAGTGACATTTGCAATTTATAAATAGTAACTTCAGTATATAATTATGAAGCATTTTGTCTTTGTTTTCCTATTTGATGACAGACGTCTTATTCTCCTTAGTGTCTAAGAGGCACAAATAGGCCATGAGACTTCAAAAATTCTAATCTATATTAAGAAACATTAAAGCTTTACTACTAATAAATATAAATGCTCCTTCCATTGAAAATCATATTACTGATTTATCACTTTTTTTTGGGGGGGGGGTCTTCAAACAAATAAACTGTTTACCCAAAGTAGAAAAATTTAGGTTAACCACTAATTGATAATTCAACATCTTCTATTTCCCCAAATAATTGTTACCTAAAAATAATGTAACATACATGGTAAAAACTAGTTTATTCTATGTATTTTCATTGGCTTCTTCTCCTTGCTGGAATAACACTCAGTTATGAAGACATAAAGGAAATTATCAAAGGTGTTATTAAGTATTCAAAAATGAAATAATCAGCACCACCAAATAGTAACTATTAATGGTGAAACACTAGGCTAACAGTCCTTCACTGCAAGAATATTCTCAGCATCATTATCTCACATCATCTTCAACTAAAACAAGTCCCTCAAGAGCTACAGAAAAAAATCTTTGTTATGTTAAAAAAAAATGGAATGTTTTATTAATGGTAAACATTTAACATTTTCCTTTTTATAAAATTAAGATTTTGAAACAAAACTGCAAAGTGTTCATGAGATATTTAAGATAATTACTATTTACTAAAAATAGAAGATTGCATGTCCTCTATTTAAATGTAAAGCCAGAGTCTAATATGTGAAAGTGTTTTGTTTTGTTTTGTTTTGTTTTACAAAAAAAAAAAAAAAAGTATAGATATAAAAAGGATCTGGAGCCCAATGTGAATAATTTCACTCTACTTTTTTTTCACCTCCCACCTAAGAAATAGATTTGTTTTTTCAAGGATAAACACATTCAATGTTCACCTAAATGGCCTTTTTTATCTCCAATGTACATCAAAGACTTTGCATGTTTACTGCCTTACAAAACATCCTTTTAGCTCCTAATATAGGGTTATCACTGCTAAAAGCCTGTGAAGCAAATTACCACTCTCTGTCTTAATTTTAAATGACATTTCTTTTTTAAAAAGAGAGAAAAAGAACATAGGAACTAAAGACTATACAAACCACATTAAAAAGGAGTAGATGATTTTTAAACCGAAATACTTTCGTTCTTTGTCCTTTGCATTTCTAAGTAAATTTTATTTTATTTTTTTTAAGATTTTTATTTATTTATTCACGAGACAGAGAGACAGAGAGGCAGAGACACAGGCAGAGGGAGAAGCGGGCTCCATGCACCGGGAGCCTGACGTGGGCTTCGATCCCGGGTCTCCAGGATCACGCCCTGGGCCGAAGGCACTGCTAAACCTCTGAGTCACCCGGGCTGCCCTCTGAATAAATTTTATCAACTTCTATAACAAAAACAAAAATATAAGGAAAATGTCTTAGTTGGTAAAATTTTACATGATTATCACTAAATGTTTCTGTACTTCATAAAAGTAGGAGTAGTATTTTCTTTATAAACATATATTTCCTTCCAAGAATAATGTAACAAAACTATAAATCAAATTTTTGAAAAACACTACCCACAAAGGTATCTTTTTAATGGAATTAAAAAGATAAACTTTTAATCTCAGGAGAGAAAATAAAATGAAATTAATTTTAATTCTTTAAAAATCAAATACAAATCCTATATCCACCTGAAAACAGGCATATCTGAAATTATATATATTATTTTAACCACATAATTACAGCCAGGAACAATAAAATTTTAACAGGTAGTTTTTGTTTTGTTTTGTTTTAAAGATTTTTATTTATTCATGCGAAGCACAGAGAGTCAGAAACATAGGCAGAAGGCAAAGCAGGCTCCATGCAGGGAGCCTGATGTAGGACTCGATCCCAGAACCCTGGAATCACACCCCGAGCCTAAGGCAGATGCTCAACCACTGAGCCACCAGACGTCCCAATAGGTAGCTTTTGTCTTGGGAATTCCCATAATTCATAAAATAGTAGGCTTTTATTCAGGACTTTGGTAAACTCTTTCAAAAACAGAAATATTTTCTATAGGCTTTGACACTGCCCATATCTTTATCACTAAGTACCAGTCTGTGTTCCAACTCTTTATTAGCAACCTAAATTTGTTTGTTAAAGGACATATTCTTAGAAAACAAATGCTATAGGGGTGCCTGGGTGGCTCCGTTGATTGATTATGAGACTCTGGGTTTCAGCTTAGGTCATGAACTCAGGTTCATGAGATCCAGCCACATGTCAGGCTCCCCTCTCAGTGGGGAGTTTGCTTGAGATTCCCTCTCTCTCTACACCCCCTGTCCTGCTCATGCTCTCTCTCCCTCTCTATAAAGTAAATAAATCTTAAAAAAAAAAAAAAAAAGAAAGGAAGAAAACAAATGCTATGTGTGGTCTTTTCAGATATATAATTACAAAATAACTAGAAAATACATAATTTCAGGCATAGTTTTTATTTAATCTTCAGTCCAATTTTAAATCACAAGATGACATACTTTCCTAACACCTTTTAAAAGTAACTGAAGTAAAATTTACACACATCGAATGCAGACTTAAAATGCGTAGTTCAAGAAGTTTTTACAAATGTATATATGTACATTTAACACTTCTATCAAAGTATAGTACATTTCCACTTGCCAAACTTTACCCTGTGCCTCTCTTATGGTTATTTTAATCTTTCATGGGTGACAACTCTTCCTTATTTTCTTTCTTTTTTTTTTCTTAGGTTTTATTTATTTATTCATGAAAGACACACAGAGAGAGGCAGAGGGAGAAGCAGGCTCCCCTGGAGGAGCCTGATGAGGGACTTGATCCTAGAACTCTGAGATCATGACTTGAGCCAAAGGCAGATGCTCAACCACTGAGCCACCCGGGAATCCCAACACTTCTCTGTTTTCATCTCTGTGTATTAATTTTGATTATTTCTGAGAGTCATATAAGTAGTATCGTGTATTACATACTCTTTTACGCTGGGTTCTTTTTTCAATATAGTGTTTTTGATATTTAAAAATGTACCTATCTGTTGTTTATTCTCCAATTTTTATAGATGAATCACCATCTGTTCTATGAATATGTCATAATATGTTTATCCATTCTTCTTTTAATGGACATTTCAGGTGTTTCCAGTAATTTTAATCATAAATAACTATAAAAATTAGTAAAACCTTAATAGATATTAGTAAGAGTAATGAATCATTAGCTAGTTTCACTTTTAAATTTTTAAGAAAATTTCAGTTTTCTGAAGTGGCTGTAACATGTTACACCACGAAGAGCAATGCATGAGAATTTTAGTTGCTCCATATTCCCCTAGAAATTTAATCTTTTGAATTCCATCTAAAGCTGTATCTAAAGTGGTATCTTTAATTTGTTTTTCCCCTGAGGAGCACCTTGTATCTTTCACTAGTATTTCTCAATAAACACTTTTCATAAGTTTACTGATGTTTTATGTATCTTGTTTTACTGTCTTGAAACCTTTATTTAAAATATTGTCTTATTATTTAATTGTATATGTTCTTTATGCATTCTTCTCACACATTTTTGTCAGATACCTTTATTATGAATATTTTCTCCCATGTATAGTTTAAATTTTCATTTTCCTAATATTGACTTTTGATGAACAAAGTCTTCTTGATGAAGTGAAGTTGATAAAATTTGGCTTTAAATATTTAAGCTATTTTTGAAAACTTAAATTGTTGTGTCCCCACAAGACTTGAAGATATTCTTCTAGAAGCTCCATAGTCTCAGTTTTTATGTTAGGAATGTGATTGATATCAAATGAATGTTTTGGTATGGTGTGAGATGGGAAATGTTATTTTTTTACGTGTCTATTCAGCTCTCCCAGTATTCTTCGTTGAAAATAACTTTTCTTTTTCCTTTGAGTTGTTACTGTGCTTTTGTTTAATATCAACTGGCAATATATATGTGTGTGTATGTGTGGAGGTCTATATCTTGACATTTTCTTCTTCCACTGAACTTTTGTCAGTCCTCATGCCAATACCACCATGCCCTGATTACTTATAAGTTTGTCAAATAAGATAGTGTGAGTTCGTTATTTACATTCTCTTTTTTAAGATTGTTTGGATAGTCTAGGTCTTTGCATTTTCAAAAAAATTTATGATCAGCTTATCAATTTCTACAACAAAAGCTTATCTGTATCATGAATAGGATGTTTTAAAACATATATCAACATGTAGGGAATTAATTTAAAACAATAAACATGGATTATTTATATTTTAATTTCTTTAAAAAATGCTTTGAATCTTTATAGTTCAATAAACACCTTTTATTTATTTTGTTTAATTTATTATTGATATTTAAAATGTAATTATAAAATTTACTTTCCAATTGTTTACAGTTAGCAAAGATATATCAAATTAATTTTTTGAATAATGACTTTGTAGCCTCTCTGAAATCACTCATTAGTTATCAGGTTTTCTTTACATACTCTTTTAGTTTGTTGGTATATAATAATGTATTTTGTTGACAAAGAGAATTTTATTTCATTTCAAAACCATATGCCTTTTATTTCCTTTGCTTGCTTGGTGGTTGCAGACTTCATGTTGTTGCTAATTATAGAGGAGAAGTGCTTGGTATTTTAACATTAAGTAGGTTTTTAATAGATCTGCTTAATGGACTACAGTTATTTTCTTATTTTGCTGAGAATTTCATCATGAATAGGTGTTGGATTATGTGTCAAGTGTTTTTCTTGTGATTATCACAGATATTCTTTTTAATTTTTATTTTGTAAATGTGGTTATTACTTTGATTTTCAAATGTTAAACTTACCTCCCAGCAATAAAACACACCTTGTCGGGATCCCTGGGTGGCGCAGCGGTTTGGCGCCTGCCTTTGGCCCAGGGCGCGATCCTGGAGACCTGGGATCGAATCCCACGTCGGGCTCCCAGTGCATGGAGCCTGCTTCTCCCTCTGCCTGTGTCTCTGCCTCTCTCTCTCTCTCTCTCTCTGACTATCATGAATAAATAAATAAAAATATTAAAAAAAAAAAAAAAACACACCTTGTCATGATTTTTTTTTTTTTGTCATTACTGGATATTTTGACATTATCTGGTTAGAGTTTTGCATACTATACTTTGTGCGTGTGTGTGTGTGTGTCCTATACTAAGGAATTTGTGGTTCAATTTTTTTACATCTGTCAAATTTTTATATCGTGATTATGCTAAACTCCTAAAACTAGTTAGGAAGTATCCCTTCTTCTACTTCTATTTTCTTAAAAAGTCTGTATTTTATTAGTATTGCACATTTTTTATTTTTTATTTTTTAATCTTTTTATTTAAATTAATTAATTAATGTATTTTTTTGAGAGAGAGAGAGAGAGAAAGTGAGAGCAGGGCTGGAGAGGGGTAGAATGATATGGAGAGAATCTTAAGCAGACTCTGCTAACTACAAAGCCTTACAGGGGCTCAGTCTCACAACCCTGAGCTCAACTTACTGAGCCACATGGACACCTACCTCACCCTTTCTTTAATCATTATTCTTATTTATTCATGAGTAACACAGAGAGGCAGAGACATAGGCAGAGGGAGAAGCAAGCTCCCTGTTGGAAATCCAATGAGGGACTTCAACCCAGGATCCCAGGATTACAACCTGAGCCAAAGGCAGATGCTCAACCATTGAGCCACCGAGGTCCCCTCCTTCCTTTAATTTTTCATAAAATTTTCCATCAAGCCATCTGAGTAACAAGGTTTATTTTGAGTAAGATTATTATTAATTCAAAAATTAATAGAAAAGAACTCTTCACAACTTTATTTCTCCTTGTGTACATTTTATTATATTGTGATTTTCAAAGAATTTTTGCATTCCATGTATGTTGTCAAATATGCTACCATGAAATGTCTTCATAATATTTCCTTAGGGGCACCTGGGTGGCTCAGTTGGTTAAGCATCTGCCTTGGGGTCAAGTTATGATCCCAGAGTCCTGGGATCAAGTCCTATGTTGGGCTCTCTCCTCAGTGGAGAGCCTGCTTCTCCCTCTCTTCTCTACTCATGCTCTATTTTGTTATCTCTGACTCTCTCTCTCAAATAAATAAATAAAATCTTTCTTAAAAATTACCTTATTATTCTTTTAATATATACAGCATTTGTAGTGATTTTGCTTCTTTCATTTTCTGGTAGTGATTATTTGACTTTATTAATTTCTTTATTGTGTCCTTTTTAACTATTACATGAATGTATGTTTTCGTCATTATTATTCTTCCTTTTTTTGAGGGGTTAATTTGTTCTTTATTCTATCTTCTTAAAAAAGGCAGCTCAGGTCATTGATTTTATAATTTTATTCTTTCTAATATACACATTTCAAACTATAAATTTCCCTTTAAGCACCTCATTAGCTATATTCTATAAATTTTATCAAGATACAAATTGTTATACTGAATTTGAAATATTTTCTTTTCATGTCTAATAATTTAAAAAATATATATGTTCAAGACTGTGTGGCAGTTTGCTATTGTCAGACTTAGTTTCGTTATTTGGTAGGGCAGATCCCTTTTGATTTTTAACTTTATCTAGTGTGACCCTCAGTCTAGTAAGGCCACTCTATGGCCTTCTGTGGGCTGCCATGAATGCTCAAGATCTTGAGGTCTTGTCACTTGTTTGGTCTAGCACTCTGACTTCCAGCTTTGCTCTACCTCTGGTATCTCCCTTCAGTTCTTATCTCTGTAGCAGGGGATTTCTGCTGAGCCTCACCAAGTCTCCCCATAGACTTGTATAGCCCAAACTCCACCAAGGACTCTCGGGGAATCCCTAGGCAAGTACCTGGTATGCACTTTTGGCACAGCTCCCTGCTCTCAGTACTCACATCCCAGTTCTGCTACTTAGAGCTCCTCTTGAGTTCAGACAGACTGATGCTCTTCTTGGCCAGCACTTTTCCTCTCTTCTGCAGGAATATGTGGCATGTATAGAAAGCCAAGGCAGAAAGCTGGGGCATGTATAGGCCTCATCTTTTATCTTTTCCTTCTCCCAAGATCATAGCAGTAAGTGGTCTTGTAGTCAATGCATAGAAATACTCACCTCTGGGATCCCTGGGTGGCTCTGTGGTTGAGCACCTGTCTTCAGCCCAGAACATGATCCTGAAGTCCTGGGATCAAGTCCCACATTGGGCTCCCTGCATAGAGCCTGCTTCTCCCTCTGCTTGTGTCTCTGCCTCTCTCTCTCTGTCTCTCATGAATAAATAAATAACATCTTAAAAAAAATAAATACTCACTTCCTATATTTTGTTCCATTATATACTTGTTTATGGCAGCCTGCCAAGTATAGCACCAGTTCCTCTGTCATGACCCAAAGAAGAAATCTTGCCTTTTTATTATAAGCAGCAAAATTATAACATATAATACTTATTACCATGTCAAAAATATTAGTTGGTAAATGTGAATTGGTAATGAAAAATGGATTTATGACAATAGCTTATTCAATAAATCTTTCCTGATCTCTAATGGCTCTGGTTTAGAATCCTGCTTTGCCTCTTATAAACAGAATGGCCTCAGGAATGTTACCTAGCTTCAATTTCCTCATCAGGAGAATGATAATGAGAGAGTGGGCATTTATAACATAGGACTATGATGAGAATTACAATAGTACAAATAAGAATTACAAAATAGGGCCTAAAATTTAACTCTCCATAAAATTTAGTCATATTTATCTCACGAAATACCAATGTCTCTTTTTCTTTGAAGCCTTTTGTTTTCACATCTGTAATGTAAAGTGAATGAATTAAATTTTTTCTAGTTTATTTCTTCTTAAAAATAATTCTGTGATATTCAGAGCCTAGAGTTATCAAACCACATATTTTAACTATGTAGCTCTTGAAAGTTGGAAAATGTCCCCTTGAACACACACGGTTTGTATAAAGCTGCTACTGGTAATATTTTTTTCCAAAGAAAAAAATGATTTTTAATGAGGAGAAAATGAAAAGTAATGAGAAAAAAAAAGTGAAAACTATAGTGATAACAAAAATGCACATGGCACTAGTTCAGTCCAAGTAATGGCTTAAGTTCAGCCCTAAAGAGTGATGTTGAACCAAAATAGACACAAAGATCATTGTTCATTCCATAATGAAGACAAACAAGCTTCAGTTCGGTTACTTTTTAAATTAGATTCCATATACATCTCTTAAAAATCTATTACAGATTATTTGTCATGGGCATTTTCTTCCATCAAGGGCAGCCTAGACTCATAGGCAGAAAGAAATAATTATTCATTTATTTCAGTCTCTCAGTGAACAATTACTGAGTGACTACTATATGTTATACACATATGTTATACACATATACTATATGTTATACACAGCTAAGTAGACAAAAGGAACAAAAAAAATAAACAAAAATCAAACAAACAAACAAAAAAAAAACAGAGAAAGTCCCTGGCTCTCTGAAACCTGCATTGTAGGGAGGATACACAGAAAACAAAAGATAATATACAATATAACACCAGATAGTGATAACTACTCTGAAGTATCATAAGGGCAAATAAGATATCAAATGTTACTTTTTTGTTGATAATTTCCAAATAATATTTACAGTATTGATATTTTCCCCTATTTCCAGACATATATTGGCCACTTGACTTTAAGAGATAAGGGTAAATCCAGCATCTCTAAAACAGAACTTTGACTCCTCCACCTCCAAATCCACTGTGGCTCCCTTCATGTCCATTGCAGTAAATCAGTCTGCCAGCCATCAGGATCTTTTCAGATCTAACAACAAAGTATATTCCAAATTGTTACTTGGCTCCATTTCCTCAGTGGTGTCCCAGCCCAAGAAGATGGCATTTCTGACCTGAGCTTCTGCAGTGGTCTCCTTGCCTCCACACAAAACCCCTCTCAGTTGTTCTCCTTGGAGCAGCACAGTGATTTCCTTAAATCAGATCAGCTCACATCACTTCTTTACTTAAACTCTCCAATTCATTCTCATTGCAGTTAGCATGAAAATTCAAACTATAACTGCAGCCTATAAATTCCTGTACAATCAGGATTCTAACATTCAGAACTCATTTGGCAACACACTATTCCCAGGTCACTAACTTTCATTCGTACTGGCCTCCATTCAGGCCCTTCCATTTATAAAATGTGTTCATGTGTCAAAGCTGTTGTTGCTGTTCTCTTTGCCTATGAAGCTCTGGTCCTACATTATTGGCTCACTGATTTTTTTTTTTTCATTCAGCTTCATTCAGTCATGACCATGCTGTCTTAAGCACAATTCTTACCCCACACTCTGTCACATTTCCCTCCTTATTTTTAAGTGAAGATATCATATTTATGTTTTATTTACTTGTTTATCTTTTGCACCCTCTCTATTGCCCACTAGAATATAAGTTATTTGAAAGAAGAACCCCAGTTTATCTTACTCTCCAATGTTCTAAATAATGGGTGCTAAATAAATGCTTGTTTACTAACATAAACTGGACCATATATGTCACCATAAGTTGTAGAGAATTAGCATGCCTTTTAAACTGGGGGATTCTATGAAAAAATCAGTTTTTAGAGAGACAAATATGGCATAATATTAAAAATCCACCCTAGAGATGTAAAACAGATTATAAGGCTTCTATAATAGTATATCTTAAAAGTAATGAACATTTGAACTACATCGGTAGTGTTGGGAATAGAGAGGGAAGATGTGTCAAGAATTATTTCCTAAAATGAAAAATGAAAGGAGCCTCATGAGGGATATATTTTAAAATACCATAGAGTCAGAGATAGAACAACAGAAAGAGTGCATTAATTGCACAGCAAATCTCAGCTGCTTCCTTTCTTTCCCCCTCCACATTTCCTCAATACCTTTATTGAAACCACATAGTAATGTTTGGGTGAAACGTCATGATAAAATTGTTGAGATTGTCTACAATAAAAGGAAAAGGAAATCCAGTACAAATTTCTTGATATGACAGGAATACTGGCCAGATTAACCACTAGGACATACTCAGTTGAGAGATTACTTCAGGAATTCAGATCAGATTGCAAAGTATGCAAGTGAAGCAGGTTGTGGAATCCACTTCCTCAATTAGTATTTTCAAGAGTTATTTGGCCTAGTCCCATTCTATTGGATCCTGCCATGGTGACTTTCCTAACTGTTAGGAGATATCCTTGTTAAAATATTTTAGTAACACTTTCCACTTCAAGCTGTTAAGGAGATCAGGAGGGGAGCAAAACAGGTATGAGGTCTTCTGTGTCAGGGTTATTATCTATGAAGGCAGGAGTGAAACATGCCTACAGAGCAATAAAACAGTCCTTCTTCAAGGGGCTTCTGTAATAATAAGGCAGGTGAGAAGTATGAGAACTGGAACTAAAAAAATAGAGTAGTCATATAGAGGAAAGAAAAAGAATGAGAAATGGTTCCAAGGCAGAAGAAAAACAGAACTGGGACATATTTTATCAGAGAGAGTGGGTAGTATAAAAGGAACAAATCTACATTACAAACACAAATTTGTACAAAATGAAAAACAGACACTCATTCCAAAACTCATGTTTATAACATTTTACAATACACATTACAGACTGACTCCCAACCCAATGAAAACCTCAGAGTAGAACTATGGCATTAAAATAAATACTCTAGGGGCACGTGGATAGCTCACTCAGTTAGGCATCTGACTTTTGATATCAGCTTAGGTCTTGATCTCAGGGTCTTGAGTTTAAGACCTGTGGTAGGTTCCACATTGGGCATGGAGACTACTTAAAACAAAAACAAACAACAACAACAAAAAACCCCACAAAACTCTAAAATATGATACCCATATACCTTCAGTTATCCCTGGCAACTACACTCCCCCTACACACAATACTCAGATAAATGCATTTGCCAGTGTGTTATGTCTCTTATCATGGACATACAACAATTACAGAGAGCTACACTATAGGTGAAGATATATAATTGACATATTATTGACATATAATTCCTATTACACCTTTAGCTTCCAGTAAAACAACTACAATATCAATAATAAAATAAATATACCTTCCTGACATTTTGAGGAAAATCTTAGGAGTAACCAAAAATGATCCTATAATTTGAGAAGTGATACTATAGCTTTTTCTGACATCGATCTTGAATGTTCGATCCTGTCACTGTTCATCTTCTGAGAATTTTCCCAAATATAAATCATTAAAATTGTTATTTTTTACATAGAATTTTAGAGTAATAACTTAATTAAAATGAAACAAAAAATATAAGTAGAAAGCTAAATTGTATTGGTAAATGAGATACAACAAATGGTAACATAAATAAGTTGCTTAGTGATATAAGGCTGAGTAGGATGAGAATGAGAAGCATTGAATAGCCAGGAGATTTAGAAGAACAGATGAGAGATGAAAAGGGAATGATAATTGAGATTTATATATCCAGATTTTTTTAAAAGATTAGATGGAGAAGTATGACCTTAAAGTGATTGTTGTCATGAAAAAAAAAATACAGTTGAGTAATAGGTTTATTTCTCTATTATTATAGCATTAATCTTGGTGCTTAATTTCAACATTTAAAAATACATTATGTATTTAAAAGGGTAAATGAACTATCATGCAGAATAGACTTAATTTGTCCATTTGTTCTATAGCTCAATGCCATTCTGAAACATTTTTAATTAAGAACATGAAATGAGTCATTAACATTCTGCTCTAAAAATAAGTGACTAATTACAGTATGTTGACAAAAGCAAGTACTTTATGCATTGCCACCAAATCCCTTCAAAAGAAGCAAAAAAAAAGAAATGGATTCAAGAAATTTTGCTTCAAAAACTTGAGGCAATAGAATGTTCATATTTTTAAAAGCTGGAACTCAAAACGATGTCATACCCAGGGGTTTCACCTACACACAAGTGTTAGAAGTACATATTGCTCCCATTCCAAGAGTACACATTGGTTAATAGTTATAAAGAGCCTACTTTTCAATTCTGGGGTAGAAAGTCTAGTTTTTATGTAGGCAATATTTGTAAACTTTCCAATCACCTTTATTTATTCATATAAGAAATCATGAGTCAAGTTATTCTGTTCTAATTTTACAATCAAAATTACTGTTATAAAAAAGCTAATAGGCTCTCTCAAAATTACAAAGGAAGTTGACAATAGGTCTAGAAATATAATCGAAAATGCTATGTATTCATTTATGGCTTATCTGCATAAAAATTAAATTTATGGCTTCTAGAAAACTTTTGGTGTCTTAGAATCAACAGAAAATTGTACTACATTTGCAAAACAATTTGTGAACATTTTCATTGCCTCTGTTTCATTATTTCCCTCTTCAAATAGCGTACCTCTATCTAAATTCCCCTTCAAACCCTCACTATAAATTCATCTACTAGACTTTGTGAAACATCCAGTATCCCGGAAAACTCATGACAACCAATGAAAAACTTAAAATAAGAGGATATGAGACAAAAACATGCAAGACACTACCATAAAAAAGTCCCTCTAAGTATGGATGTACATAAAGGCAACAAAATCTAAGTTATTTGGTCAGGCTGATTTTCTATAACTCATAAAGATAGTCTTGCAGGGATGGTACTCTTGGTTTCACATCATTCTTGGAAGCAGAGAACACTTTTTGATTCACCAAGTCTTTCTAAAAATATTCTTAGAAACTCAATATGGACATGACTAACAAATTTCTCTATTAACCAATTAAGCAAGATTAGTCTATACGTGTGTGTGTTTGTGTGCATGTGCATGTGTCTATTACTTACATTATCAGTTAAAAAGAAATAAAAAAAACAATAATTGGTCACATTAATGATCTATCATATAGGCAAACTTTAGAAATATTACTCCAATCTGTCTGTATGGTTCAAGATGATCACTTTCATTCCCTTCTGGTGGAAATATTGCTATAGCATTTGGCAATAAATTAAGCAACTATATAAACCTATATGAAGATAATTATATCAAATGATATCCTTCTAGAAAACTATTCTAAACATGAAGTAGTGTAGACTGGACTTCCACAGTGGCAGAGTGAGGATCACCATAAATCTACTTTTCCAGAAAAATAATGAGAACACTGGCAAAAATTGTCAAAATCAATATTTTTAGGATTCTAAAAAATTAAACAAAGGCTTTCAACAATCAGAGCACTTCAGAAAAGTGCTGCACTTGGAGCAGCAGGGTTTGTGGCACTGCAATTAGGCCTACTCCTATCTCCATATGTGTACTTCTCGGCACCCTGTAAAACCAGCAGCCTTACATTGCATGCCTTGGAAGGGGTGACTGGTATTGAAATCCTTCAAGAAATCCAACCCGAGAGAATTAACACTAACAGTCTGTCTCATCCCTCTGGAAAAGCCCATTCTCCAGATGTTTTCATTATTTGATTTGTCTGAAATTTCACTGGAAAATCCTTATATTCAGAGTATTTGTCAAAAATAATCAGTGGCCGGTGCCTGGCTGTCTCATTTTCATTGCCTGTCTCAGTCGGTGGAGCATGCAACTCTTGATCTCAGGGTTATGAGTTTGAGCCCCACATTGGGTGTAGACATTACTTAAATATAAAATCTTAAAACAAAATCAGTGGCAAGGGTTTTCCATCATGAAGCTGTGATACCAGTTGGTTAAAACAAGATCCTGGGCAAAAATATCTGGAGAATTAAATGTGTATAGGGGATTTTGAAAATCTTCAACAAAGGAGAATGTAGAAGGCTGAACAAGTGGAACATATATGCAGAGCTGTGCATGTGGTCAAGAGAGACCTGAGAGTGTACCAAGGTCCCACTCTTGGCTGACCTGAAGTCCTGCAAAAGCAGGATGTGAAGGCTTTAAGGCAAATTTGTGAAGTCCCCAAGCACTGCAAGAATGCCCCAACACACACACACACACACACACACACACACACAGTGCACTCAGCGATGGGCGGGAGACAGTTAGTTTCAGGCAGTTAAGGAAAATTGTGACCAGTCATCTGACCAGTAAGCTAACTGAACACAGACTTCGGCAGCCGTCCACTTGAAGAAATGCAGTAACTCTAAGAAAGTTAATAAACAACAAAAAACAAAAAAGCAGTAGCAGCAGCACTACCACCAAACTCTAAGTAGGGGAAAGATCCTTACCAGAGCTGCCACATTATGTTATCTAAGATGCACAGTTTGGACACAAAGTTATGAGGCATACAAAGAGCAATACACATATATGCAGAGAAAAACAAAATTAATAGAAAAAACTATCCCTGAGGGGGTGCAGATGTTGGACTTGCTAGACAAAGACGTTAATACAATGATTTTAAATATGCTCAAAGAAATAAAAAAAAAAAAAACTGTGCCGCAATAACTAAAGGGATGCATGACATTGACGTCTCACCAGATACGGAATCTCAAAAGAAGAGAAATTATGGGAAAAGCATAATCAAATAGAGTGAAGCAGTGTTATGCTCAAAAATTAAATAGAAAAATGTGTGTGACAACACTGCTCATAATTAAGGGAAAATAATGGAGATGACATTAAAAAAAACCAAGCAGTTTACTTTCCTTGCCTGGGTGATAAGAATGGAGTCAGATATTTTGAAGAAGTGTAATTATTCAGTGAATTTATGTTTGACATTCTGAGCTGAGATAAGAGCTGTGTGCACACATCTCTGTGCAGAGTTAAACAATGTGGATGTGAATTTTAAAAGCATATAATCTGTTGATCAAGGGTTTAGGGCCATTCACACACATTACCTGAATTTCATTAGTCACCTCTACATAGCTTTCTTTGTTAAGGATAAGAAAACAATAACTACAGTTATTACAAAATTATTTAAATACCCTCAAGTCAGAGGAAAGATAAAAGGACATGTGAAATGTTATGTCCTCTCTACTCTGAAAACTCCTCATTTCCTTCTTAATCTCCTCTCTCCTCACATTCTTAATCAGAGGGAACTAAAAGAAACTATTTGCCACTTTCCACAATCTTCCTGGAAATCTAATTAGACAGGTCCAGAAATTTATTAAAATCCTGATGTCCATATTATTCTAGAGGATAATATCATTAATATACCTCCAGTACATAACTTGGTCCTCTTTTCTCCAGCCTCACATAGCAATTTCATCACTGCTTTCCTGCCTTCACCAACAGTCTCCTCTTGTGCCCTCTGTTGCTAAATGCTTGATCCTAAAGTCAAGGCCCCTTGTTTGTTGCAATGGCAGCCCATTTTTGTTAGCAATTTCTATTTCATTAATGATTCCTCTGTAACAAACTAGCATCAAAATTACTGGCTGAATGGAACAACGACCTTACTTCTCAGAAATCATTAATCTATGTGAGGCTCAGTAGGTGGTTCTTTTGCATGTCTTGCTGGTGGTTATGAGAGCAGCTATGTTTAGCTGGCAAGTCTTCTGCAACCATCCTTCATCTGGGACAGTGAGACAGCTGGATTTCCCCCTTATCCCAAGTAGTTTTGCAGCATCTCTTTCTCAATATGGTCTCTCCACACGGTATTTCTATTTGGAAGCTCCAGCAGAATAGCTAACTTTGTACTAGAGGATCAAAGAAGCTGCTTAGCCTTCATAAGGCTTCAGCCAGAACTGCCACATTGTACAATCTAGCACATTCAGTTGGCTAAAGCAAGTCCCTGGCCCATCGCAGATTCTAGGGAAAAGGCTGTATAGGGGTATGAACGCAGAATATCTGTGGTTCATTGATAACACACCTATAATCAGTATAGCCAAAGGTGTATCATAAGCCTAGAAAAAAATTGCTACAACACTCAAAAAATACTCAAGAATATTTCCTGTGTTTTTAAATTTGGTTATGATAGGATTTGGGAGACAATTAGGACAAGAATGGGATGAAAAATTATCACAATTAATTTCCCATTGAAATGTTATTGCTTTATAATACAAAAATCTTTATAATACTAAATAACAGACATTTTCAATAATAGGAATAATAATAAGTAATAGAAATATCTAAATTAGTCTCTATACATCACATTTAACTGGCTGTTAACTCCCATAACACAGTACTTTTAGTTAATGATAATTTAAATGATTGTTGTTTCTTTTGTTTTACTGGTCTGATGGGAACAGTTGTTAACTAAAATAAAGAGAAGAAAATGAATTAAATTGTTATTTGGCAAGTAGGAATGAAACGTTTACTGTATAAGTCAGCAATGGATTAATCAAGTCATGTATTTGACCTCTAAAATGTCACTTGAAACAAATGGAATCAAAACAAACTGTGACTCCTATAAATAAATACATTAATGGCTTGCTTCTGAGTCAACAGGAATATTAAAGATGAATGGCAACACCTGATTATGCATTTTTGAAATAGAAAGAGCCATCTTATGTCCTGTTGGGTAAAACAGTGCATTACTCCAATTTTCACAAATGTTTTCTTTTGAGGATTCATACTGTGTTTACAATGATTTCATAATTTTCTAGCTCAATTGCATGCTGCGACTTAAATATAAGTGTGGGCTAATGGAAAAAAAAAACTGAGGAGAAAAAAAAAATCCCACCACATTAAACTAAGATTCAGAAATATATAGATGAAAAATTCTACACTAACTTCCCAGTTATTATTTTTGTTTTATGTAACAAAATATTTATTCTGAGTCTAAATGGATGGTTAGAGCTACATATATTGAAGACACCTACTTAACACTGTTTCAGAAAATAATAATTCCCAAGAATATGGCCATATAATGAAAACAAGTTTATTATGTAACTATGAAATATGTCCTGGAATGTATTTTATCTACAGGAATATTCCATAAAGCAATTAATTAATATTCATTTCAGTGTAACAGGTGGGTTTGTCTGAGAACACAATCAAAACACTAAATACTGAAGTCTAAATGTTTTGTGAAAGGAAAAAAGAAATACATTTTATAAATCTATGTATTTGTATAGTAAAGGAAAGATTTCACAATACACACCACCTTTAAGAGAAAATACCAAGAGCACTAAGTAATAAAATACACGTGTCTTTCCTTGGGGAGGGATCAGGAAGTTCCAATTGATAAAAATGTAAGGTTGCTTACAATGATGAATGTTAATAACATAATATGGAAAAGATTGAAGTAAAAAAGAAGTGTTGGCTTAAAGAGCTTCACTATTGGTGATAGTATAACCTGGCATCTTACAGGTCTTCTGAATAGTGGCCATGAAATTTATAAGCTTTCTTCTAAAATACAATCAAACATATTTAATCTTTCCTGGTGGCAGACACTACATTCCCAGTGTGATTCCTATTGTTCTGACTTGATACATGTATAAGTTATAGCTCAGACCACACCAATACCACAATCCCAATAATTGGAAGGACTTAATGTTTAAGATAAAAGATCTTCTCTCATAGCTTATTCTCCAATTTTCTAGTTAGACAGTGTTGAGAATGAATGGCTTTAGATACCATTAGTAGTGATCTAATAGTAGACACCTATTCCATACAACCATTCTTCTTCATGTTGTCCTCTGGGAAATAAATGTTCAGAATATGAAGTGATGTAAATTAACACATCTTTTGTTCTGACTTTGGCCTTAGAATTTTATACATTCACCTGGGACAAACTAAGTTCCAGAATAATTAAATTTACCAGCTATGCTCAGAATAAGATTCAAACCAAAGAGAAAGTATCTATCTGTGACTTAAAGAAGTCTCTTCCTTATCAATCAGCCTATGACTTTCTAGGGATTGCTTTGGGTGAGAAGAAGTCTGAGGGATGAAGGAAAGAAAGAGAATAATGGAGAAACGGGCACTGGGGGTTATTCTGTATGTTAGTAAATTGAACACCAATAAAAAATAAATAAAAAAAAAAGGAAACACAGGAAGTAGTCATAGCTCAATCATAATCAACTCAATTTTCAATGTAATCAAGCCAGTTCAGAGATAACGTTTAGTAAGAAATCCACTCATTAGCACAGTGGGCCAATATAATATCCAGGGAGGATCCCTGAAACTGAGATATGCTTAGAGGACATGTCAGCCCACCACATACAAACATCCTTAACTAAAATAATTTAATTTCATTAAATACCTCTTCTGAGTATCCACATAGTTAAATGAGGAAATTCATTCATTTGAAAAAATATTTATCAATATTCTGATTTTCAAAGTAATATTGACCATTTACTTTATGCAAATTATTAGGATAAATCCTCTGATCTACAAGATAGGGTCTTTTTTAAAACAGGACCATTAAGATTTGACTGATATAAAATAAATTGCACATAATTAAAGTGCACACTAAATATAAGTTCTGATGTATATAGACACCCAGGTAACCATAACAAGTTTGATAATGAACATATCCATCACCTCCAGAAATTTCTTCTTTCCCCTCCCTGCCAGCCTTCTGCCCTCATCCTCCAGCAACCACTGCTCTGCTTTCTGTCACTATCAATTAGTTTCCATCTTGTAAAATTGTATATAAATAGAATCATATAATATTACTCTTTTATTACATAATATTTTGTGGACATATCTGTAGCACCTACAATCTTTATTATATATGTTACAATTATAATACTAATGATAATATTACCTAATTTGTTGTGTGATTACTATGTCCATGCATTAAGCTACCTAATTTTATATGTTTTATTTCATTTAATCTTCACAGCAACTCTAAGATATTAGTGCCATTATTATTTTTTAAAGATTTTATTTATTTATTCATGAGAGACACAGAGAGAAAGGCAGAGACATAGGCAGAGAGAGAAGCAGGCTCCCAGAAGGGAGCCTGTTGCAGGACTTGATCCTAGGACCCCGAGATCATGACCTAAGCCAAAGAAACTCAACCACTGAGCCACCCAGTGACATTATTTTTAAAATTTTTCCAGAGAGGCAACTGAGGTTTATAGGTAAGTAATATATACAAATCACATAAGTGATTAAAACTGAATCTCTGTGGTAACAGATATCCAGATCATATCTATTACATAAGCTAATTCCCTATGCTTCAGGGGGAAAAAGTAAGTTTAAAAAAAATTCTCTTGAATAATCTAACTCAAACAAATAAAAATATTTCAGGGACTATCAACATTTATTTATGATAGGTAAAGTGCACATTTCTGTATTTAGTGGCCAGCAAGAGGGCAGGAGGACTTAAGTGACCCATCCTAGGTCACAGTCATGTCCACTAAAGAATGAGAGCAGAAAGGAGAGCTGAGAGTAAATGCACAGGCAATCTGGGCCATATGTGGGAACCAGGCAGCAAGTGTCTGCTATTGGTGAAGACACAGGACAGTTGAACGAGAAGCCTTGTTAGTTAGACTCAGATGCAGTGGCAGCTAAGGAGGATTACTAAAGGGAAACTCAAAGGTACTAAGATCTTGCAGCAAGTATCTGGCATCAAACCTTTCTACCACTGCAGAAGTAAAGGATACCTGAGAGTGACATCTTTGAGGTCTGTTGATGGCTAATGGTGGGAAAGAAATGCTTCAAATTTTCTGATCACTCGGATCTCACTCGCTGCTAAAGAAAAAGTGTTACCCAGCCTCAAATAATTTGAATATTGTTGCAAACTACATGTAAATGAAGCACAATAATATCGAGAACCAGTCCACTACAGACTTGTTTTTTTTTTTTTTAAGATTTATTTATTTATTCATGATAGACAGAGAGAGAGAGAGAGAGAGAGAGGCAGAGACACAGGCAGAGGGAGAAGCAGACTCCATGCAGGGAGCCTGACATGGGACTCGATCCCAGGACTCTAGGATCGCACCCTGGGCCAAAGGCAGGCGCCAAACTGCTGAGCCACCCAGGGATCCCCTACAGACTTGTTTGACTCAAATATCCCAACTGAACACCTGGCAAAAGAAGCATCCCCTTTACCATACTTAAATATTACTTACAGTAGAATTTTGTACATAGTGGCTAATATTCAATAAAAATTTACTAGACAAGTTAAAGAGACAAGAATGTATGATTTATTATCAAGAGAGGAAATAATCAATAGAATTGGACAGAGAGTACTCTAATGCTATACTTTTCAGAAAGGGATTATAAAATGGGATAAATCTGTCATTTATTTTTAGTTAAAATAAACATGTTAAAGGACTAAGAGTAAAAAGTGAACAGGAATATGGACAATCTGGGAATTTATGCAAAGGTATGAAGCCAAATATAAATTCTAAAAATGAAATGTATGATATTGGAGACAAAGAATTCAACTTAACAACAGACCATATACAGCACGGGAAAATTCATTTACCTTGAAACTAGACCAAGAAAAACTATAAGAACAGAAACCAAAAAGGATAGTGTGAAGAAAAAAATGGAACAGAGCATTCTGAAGTTGGTAGGATAATATCAAATGGTGTAACATATGTGAGATGGGAGTTTGAGAAGGAGAAGACAGATGTAACAGTGCAGAAATAACATTTGAAGAGAGAATGGCCAAGTTTTTCCATATGAATGAAAAACATAAACCCACAAATCCAAGCAACTCAGCATATTCCAAAAAGAGTAAATACAAAGAAAAATTTAGGGATATCAAAGTAAAACTACCAAACAACAAAAAATAAAAACATCTTGAGAGCATTCAGATAAAGATGTATAATATTCAGATAACAATAATGCAATAGATGGTTGACTTCCCATAAGAAACAATGAAGACCAGAAGGCAAAGAAGTGACACTTTTAATGCACTGAAAGAAGAAAATTATCAACTTAGAAATCTACTCAAGAAAAAAAAAAACCTTTCAAAAATGAAAGTGTAATAAAGAGTGTTTTACAAAGATAAATAGTGTAAAAATTTAGTCCCAGGAGTTCACGATCAAAAATGTTATTTATTTATTTATTTATTTATTTATTTATTTATTTATTTTTAAGATTTTTTATTTATTTATTCATAGAGACACAGAGAGAGAGAGAGGCAGAGACACAGGCAGAGGGAGAGCAGGCTCCATGCAGAGAGCCTGACGTGGGACTCGATCCAGGGTCTCCAGGATCACGCCCTAGGTTGCAAGCGGCACTAAACCACTGCACCACCAGGGCTGCCCAAAAATGTTATTTAGTTTTCAGGAAAACTGATGCCAGGCAGAAGATGGGTTTGCTGAAAGGAATAGAAAACTCCCGTAAAAGTGGACACTATCTATAAATCAATTTTCTGACTATTTATAATTAAAACCAGTTCAAGACTATACATTGCTTAAACCCAAAATGATAAAAATGAAATACTGGTTACAGTTTATGTAGGAGTCTATATATCTGACAAATATCTGATAAAAATAGTACCAAGGTGGAAGTGTTGAAACTTGAATTGGAAATGCAGCTCTGTAAGGCTCCTATTGGTGTAACAATTACATTGTTCATGAAGCTGTACACACACATACACACATACACATTATGAGACATATAAAAGATTCTCAAAAGTGAACAAAAGAAGAAAAATAAAACATTGCAAGTAAATAGATGACAAATAAAAAAAAATACTAAAGAGAAAAGAAGCAATTTAGGCAAAAAATAAAGGCATGAAAGGATCAAGAATCACAATGAGAAGCCAAACATAAAAATGGAAATCTTAAATCTAAACATATAAATAATTGCATTAATCCTAAAATTAAATACAAATGGAGAAACATGTCACTAAATGTGAGATTGTCAGACTGAATTAAAAATATAAACAATTAACTGTGTTTAAAATGACCCCAATTTAAGAATAAAGATACAGGCTTCTATTTCTGACCCATATGAAGTAATAGGGACTAGATGTCCCTTGCCAAAGGCAACAGCACTAACAACAAAACAGGCAAAAATACAAAACAATGGCTACCAAGATACTGAATATCAGTCAACAAAGGACAGTGCTTCCTGAAAAAAAGGAAACATATGTGATGAACCCTACATGCCTGAAGCTATTGCCTTGAAATAGTTCCCAGGCAAAAAGAAGGGGACCCAGGGAAGCCTGGCATACTTTCTGCATTGATGAGATGGAGATTTGAGTTCAGGCAGACCAAGTTAGCTACAGCATGTAGGCCAGAGTAACAGAGGAGAGAAAGTGCACAAGAATAGAATTCTGGAGGTCTGCAGAGGATCCTTATCTACTACTCAGCAGCAGCAATTGGTACATGTATGACAGGAAATTATCCACAACTAGAGGAAATAATTATCCAAATAAATCGAGACAAAAATGTTCAGCACTCAGAGACTCTAATCACCTCATAATTCAGGGGGCATTAGAAGGAGTATTCAAGAAGGTCTTACCTTTAAAGTTGAGGATATTTAAACCTAGACAAAAATGGTTCTGGCCATTTTTAACAATCTCAAAAGAAAAACCTAAAAGGACCAAACTGACTCCACCTAATTTAGCATCATCCCAGAGAAGTTAGGGAAAAGTTCAAGAATATTTATAGGAATACAAAAAATATAGATCCTTCAACAGGGGACAATTCATAGTGTATGGCTTCCAATGAAAAGAAGTAGAATATAACCGACCACGAGAAAAATCACTTGTATTGACACAGAACTAAAAACATGCTAGGATTATCAGACACATTAAAATAGCTATTGGCCTGGATTCCAGGTGTTTGAAAAGTTCAGTAGAGTCATAGATATTATTAAAATATTAAGATTAAACTTTTAGAAATGGAAACTAAAATGTCTGAGGTGAAAATTCAGTGGATAAGACTGATGGCAGATCAAACATTATAGAAGAAAAAATGAGTGAATTTGAAGATGTGGCAATAGAATTTATTCAAAACAGGGACACCTGGGGGGCTCAGTGGTTGAGCATCTGCCTCTGGCTCAGGGCATGATCCCGGGGTCCTGGACTGAGTTCCACATTGGGCTTCCCACGGGGACCCTGCTTTTCCCTCTGTCTGTGTCTCTGCCTCTCTCTGTGTGTTTCTCATGAATGAATAAATAAAATCTTTTAAAAAATGGTAGGTACATGAGTAAACACAGGAGATGTTATCATTAGAGTAAAGATAACTGAATTTTTTAATTCATTTATTTTTAAAAAGATTTAATTTATTTGAGATTGAGTGAGAGAGGAAAGCATGAGCAGGGGACAGAGGGTGAGAAAGAGGGAGAAACAGGCTTCCCGCTGAGCAGGGAGTCTGATGTGGGGCTGGATCCCAGGACCCTGGGATCATGACCTGAGCCAAAGGCAGATGCTTGACTGACTGAGCCACCCAGGCACCCTGAGATAATTGAATTTTTAAATAAAACTATGTGATATGGAGTTTATAAAAAATTTATAAGTAAAATAGAAGTACCCAAAAAGACCAGGTGGAAAAAAAATGACAGTACACACTACATTAGATTCTAATGCTATACGTGAAGTGGTATAAAATCAAGTGATGATAGACACCGGTGTATTACAGTTATATAATAGGAAACCTAACGCAGCACTAAAATAATTAAACAATATTAGTGAATCAGTCAACAAAAGATATAAACTTAAATGACAAAAATAGATATAAAAAAGGAAGAAAAAAATAGGGAACAATGAATTAAATGGAACAAATTGGAAACATTAAATGTAAATGAACTAAACACCCAGATTAAAATGCAGATATTGTAAGGTAAGATAGAAAATAACAATAAATATATGCTTGCTCACACAAAATGCACTTGAAATTTTAGAACAGAATTTATGATCACAAAGTAGTCTCACTTATCCAATATACACTACTGTGCACTAGGGCTTCATCCAGGTAAGACCTTGGTCTGCTGTCCAAATTACTACAGGTAACAATTTAGCTTAATTCTTTGCTGCACTATTACAAAGACTGCATTAAAAGGCCATGATCTTTCCAAATTCTAACGACTATTGTTTCATTGGCTATTACCTCACTACTAAGGCCATGACAAATATTTAAAGTTTTCATTTAAAAAATACTCCACTTTTTTTTTTTAATTTTTATTTGTTTATCATAGTCACAGAGAGAGAGAGAGAGAGAGAGAGAGAGAGAGAGGCAGAGACATAGGCAGAGGGAGAAGCAGGCTCCATGCACCGGGAGCCCGACGTGGGATTCGATCCCGGGTCTCCAGGATCGCGCCCTGGGCCAAAGGCAGGCGCCAAACCGCTGCGCCACCCAGGGATCCCTACTCCACTTTTTTTTGTTGCAGGTAGCATTATGCTTTATTTTTTAAAAGATTTTATTTATTTATTCATTCAAAGACACAGAGAGAGAGAGAGAGAGAGACAGAGACATAGGCAGAGGGAGAAGCAGGCTCCATGCAGGGAGCCATGTGTGGGACTCGATTCTGGGACTCCAAGATCACACCCTGAGCCGAAAGCAGATGCTCAACTGCTGAGCCACCCAGGCGTCCCAAAGGTAGGATTATGCTTTTACAAATAAATTCTGATTCCGTGGACATTTTTAGTCTATGCAATTGGAAGGGTGAATTTTGATGAATAGTTAGCCTTTTCTGCACAAAGCCTCAGATAATTTCAGTGGAAACTTCTTAAGATGAAAATCAGAAATTTCATTAAATTAAAAATTTGGTATATTTTTCACTACCTGGTGGAATCATCACCTGTAATTACTGTAATAAACCACATAATTTGTATAGTCAAGACAGAATGTTATGACTAACCTTCATAATGGGAAATGGATCAGCTCACATTGAATAACTTCTTATGTGTAATAGCCATTGTGCTATGTTTGCTATCTACCCTACTTTATTTATCCCAATGATCTTATAAAGTAAGTACTATTTTGTATCTATCCCCTACTTAATTTATTTATTCCAATGATCTTATAAAGTAAGTACTGTTTTGTATCTATCCTAGAAGAAAAATTATTAAAATTTAGTTAATCCTAGTGTTCCTCTGACAATACTTATTTTCACCACTGTAGTGTTACATTATAACTCTTTATACTTCAGAAATAGTAGCCAACTGACCTCTGCATTTGAATTTCATTTCTTAGAAGAAAATGGAAGATTATTACAAAAAAGTGGAAGATAATACTAAGGAAATTTACTCATTGAAGAATCGTTTGGGAGAACATGATAGGAACAATAAAGAGCAAAAGCATTTCAAATAGTTTGTAAAAGGTGTGTGTGTGTGTGTGTGTGTGTGTATAACAGAAAGGGAAGAGAGAGGGATAGAGAACCTCATATGTGTTAGTTGAAGGAGTTTCGGTGGAGCTCTTGAGAAACTGGTGGTTATAATCTCCTTGGATATATTCACATACAATAAACAGTGGTTCTTGCATAGTGGAAACTCTTAAGAGAAGAGACTCATTGGCACCTGACTCCTAATTTTCTTCTCACTTCAAATTCTTGAAATACCTAACAATAAACTCCATGTTGTTCCACGCTATGTTGTAATTCCATTTCATTAATATCAATTAAAATTTACCGATTTCCTACCATAACAGTACAAGTCCAATAAAAACCTGGGGCACCTGGGTGGTTCAGTAGGTTAAGCATCTGCTTTCTGCTCAGGTCCTGAATTCCAGGTCCTAGGATCAAGCTCTGCATCAGCTCAGTGGAGAGCCTGCTTCTCCCTCTTCTTTTGCCCCCACCCCATGTTCCTGCACTTTCAATCTTTCTCTCTCAAATAAACAAAATCTTTATTAAAATGTCGGAAACTACCTCAGTTTATTTTAGCAGAGGGAATTTAATACACAGAATTACTGACTAAAAAAGGCAAAAAGAGAACACTAAGGTATGGCAATGGCAGCACCTGAAAGAAGCAGATTTCTATTGTAGGTATAGGGGAACAAAAGGCTGAGGGGTCCCCTGGGACAGAAACTCATAATTCTGCAAAACTGCTAGTGTCTCAGATGTTTGTGATGCTTTTTTCCTGAGCAGGAAAAAGGAGTCCCACAGACGAGAACCAAGGCAAGTGAAGAACTAGTGATGGCTGTTCTAGTGTTGATTTTTTTTGAGGGGTACAATAAGGCTCGTTCCGAAAGGACCAGAAAAATGCAAACAAGTCAGCTGTTGTTACTATAGAACTAACTGCTGCTGCTAGAGTGAAGCAGCATTGCTGGCAAGATTATGACAAAAATAGGGGCACCTGGGTGGCTCAGTGGTTGAGCATGTGCCTTTGGCTCAAGGTGTGGTCCCGGGGTCCTGGGATCGAATCTGGCATCAGGCTCCCCACAGGGAGACTGCTTCTCCCTCTGCCTATGTCTCTGCCTCTCTCTGTGTGTGTCTCTCATGAATAAATAAATAAAAACTTAAAAAAAAGATTATGACAAGAATAGTTTCTTATTTTCCATTGTCAATGTAACGCATAATTACAAAGTTCCTGGCTTTGAACATCACAAGTCAATTACCTTGCGGTTCTAGAAGTCAGAAATCTAAAATGGGTCTTACTGTTGAAAATCAAGGTGTTAGCACAGTTGCACTCCTTCTGGAAGATCTATGTGAAAATCCACTTCCTTTCCATGACCGGTTTCTATAGGCCACCTGCATTCCTTGGACTGTCTCTCCTTTCTCCATCACCAAAGCCTATCAACCTCTCCTGCCGTCGCATCTCCACTCTCCCTTGGCTTCCATTGTGGCATCTTCTCCGATTCTGACTCTTTCTCTAATTTGAGGATGCTTGTGATGGTATTTGAGCTCATCAGGATAAACCAGGAAATTTTCCCACCTCAAAACCCTAAATGTAAACACATGTGCAAAATCTCTCTTGCCACATAAGGAAACATGTTCACAGAATTCAGTAATTAGAATATGGGCTTCCTTTGGGAGAGCAGGTCTGTCCACCACACATACAAAACGGACAAAACAACTAGCTAATAAACAAGAACAGGAATCCCAACAACAGGAAACAAACAAAACCCAGGAAGTCATTTCCTTCTCCAGCCTGACAACCCTGCTGCACAACCCCTACTGTTAGCAGCTGAAACAGGAACTACTTGACAAAAAAGTGTTGTTTATAGATTCCCAGGCCTAGAATCATTGTTAAGCCGACAAAATAAGGGTGGATTTAAAGCTGAGAAACAACAGCTTAGTAAGTACTGTCACTTGGCATTGCTAGACAAAAGGGTATCAAACGCAGAAACGCACACACATACACGTGCATACACAATGCCTTCAAGAGACTTCAATTGTATCAAAGAAGTTAGGAAAGTACAAAAACAAATGCAGAAAAAACAGAAATTAGATAAATGATTCAATAGAGCATGTGAAAAAAAATGTAAGGAGAGCAGAGAGAAGAGAAAAACTGATACAAAACAGTGGAAAAAATGTGTACTATAGAACAGGCAATATTGTCTTTTCTCTGGTCTTTGACCAAGAATAGGTATGCTATGTGAAATAAGTCAGGAGAATAGGAATATTTTGTAATTATTATTGTTTTTTAAATCGTTGTTAAATGCAAGTTAAGTATTTATCCCAATATTTTATGTTTTGATTTCTATTGACAATACTAGATACATGCTTTCCAAATACTTTTCGGAACATTTGGAAATGTACAATAAGTTGGATGCTTAATATAAATTTATGTGATGAATTTGAATCTTTAAACCTGGCATTATTTTTTTTAATTTTTAAAAAAGATTTTATTTATTTATTTGAGAGACAACATGAGCAGGAAGGTAGGCAGAGGTAGAGGGAGAGGGAGAAAGAGACTCCCCGCTGAGCAGGGAGCCTAATGTGGAACTCCATCCCAGGACCCTGAGGTCATGACCCAAGCCACTTAACCAACCAAGTCACCCAGGTGGCTGGTATTAGTATTTTAAAGACAAAATTTGGGAAGTAGATTCCTAAGGGCACATAAATGTGACAGATATTTTTTTTAGACTAGATGGGGTAACTGGGTGAGGGACATGAAGGAGGGCACCTGATGTTATGAGCACTGGGTGTTATATATACAACAAATGAATCCCTAAACTCTGCCTCTGAAACTAATAATACCTTATATGTTAATTGATTTTAAATAAAAAGAAAAAATAAAAATAAACTGCTACATTATCATTAAAAACAAGCATAAGAAATATCAGTAGTTGATGAAAAGAATGACAGGAAATTCCATGTTCAAAAGCTTACAGACATTATTTTCACTTTCATATGGCTTATGTGTTTACTATACATGCATTTCCAAAATTTCTACATCTCACTAATGCACAATTGTAAGTAAAAGAAAGTAAAATATTCTTTTTTAAGATTTTATTTATTTATTCATGAGAGACACAGAGAGAGAGGGTGGCAGAGACACAGGCAAAGGGAGAAGCAGGCTCCATGCAGGAGCCTGACATGGGACTCGATCCCGGGTCTCCAGCATCAGGCCCTGGGCCAAAGGTGGCACTAAACCGCTGGGCCACTCAGGCTGCCCAAAATAAAGTGAAATTTTCTAAGATAAATTTTTTTTACAAATCTACATAACTTGAGGATAAAAATAATAGTTCTTTACCTTGAGCCTATTTTTATATGTATCACATAAATGATATATTCATACATGTTTATTATACATTTGTCAACTAATATAAACAACATATTTCAAAGTAGTGTTTATCTTTATTTGTTTAAAACTAAATACCTGCAAATAACACTCAAAATAATTATTTGGCATATTAAATTATAATCATTTATGTTTGATTATATATTTAATTTTTTAAAATTAGAAACATAACATAGAAACACAAAAACAGGGGCAGCCCAGCGGCTTAGGACCTGCCTTCGGCCTGGGGCCTGATCCTGGAGACCCGGGATCGAGTCCCACGTCGGGCTCCCTGCATGGAGCCTGCTTCTCCCTCTGCCTGTGTCTCTGCCTCTCTCTCTCTCTTAGTCTCACTCTCTCTGTGTCTCTCATGAATAAATAAATAAAATCTTAAAAAAAAAAAAAAAGAAACACAAAAACAGACATGTAAATCTCCATTTTCCCATGAATTTCCATTCTCCCATACCTTTCAATTGTAAATTCCCTTCCACAGTGCCAAAATTAACATTGATTTTTTTTTTTTTTTTTTTTTTTTTTGGATATTAGTTTGATGCAAATTTTTGTTGTGCAAGCACGGATTCCCTCACCTTGGGTTTAGTTTTACCTGTGTGTTTTTTTTTGTTTGTTTTTTTGTTTTTTTAATGTTAGATTTATACAAAGAGAATCCTACATAGTATATACTTTCTAAGGCTAGGTTCTTTCACTGAGCAGTTTTTTCTAAGAGTTATCCTTGTTGTGTGTGGCCAGAGTCCACTAATTTCCCTTGATGGAATGTGTTTTGTTACATGATTAAAAATGAAATATTTTATAAACATGCAATTTTCTGCATGAAGAAAAGTACTCTTATAACAAAAAATCTTTCAAATGCCATGGCCCATATATACATACAAGTATTTTTTTTTTCTAGGTTCATATATGATATGACTCTTCAAATGTATTAGATAATGCCAATTTTATTCAAGGTCTCAGTACAAAGTTCCACTCCTACAAGCATGGATAAGAGTTTTCCTTGTTTCACCTTATCAGTATTCTAACTTAGAAGAAAAAGAATATTTGAGTGCTGTGGCATATCACTATTGTTTTCTTTTATGTACCACTTGTCACTAATAAAGTTGACTGCTGGTTCATATTTTTAATGTGTTGCTGTGTAGGGTTTTGTGACATTTTATTTTATCCATACTCTGTTGCTCTGTTGCTGGTCTGTTTAGTCTTTTTTTTTTTTTTTTTTTTAAGATTTTTTACTCATTTACTCATGAGAGACCCACAGAGAGGCGGAGACACAGGCAGAGGGAGAAGCAGGCTCCATGCAGGGAGCCGGATGGGGGACTCGATCCCGGACTCCAGGACCACGCCCTGGGCAGAAGGCAGGTGCTAACCTGTTGAGTCACCCAGGGGTTCCCTGTTTAGTCTTTGAATGTTGTCTTTTTAAAAGTAGAATTTCTAAGGTAATTATCTGGATAATTCAGTTGGTTAAATGTCTGACTCTTGTTTCAACTCAAGTTATGATTTCAGGGTCATGATGTATAGACAATCTGTTATATGAAAAAAAATATAATTATACAAAAGAGACTCTTCAAAATACCTTAATTATTGGCTTTTTTCTTAGTTTTCATACATTTACTTCATAAACTTGATATAAAATAAATGGGTTAAAATAAAATAAAAATAGGGTTCAGGCTCATAAAATCGGACTGTGTCCAATGATTCTATCAAGTTACTCAAGGGAAAAATAAAATCTGATAAAAATTGGTATCCAATAATTTAATGTAGCATTCTAAACACTTTATTGGGACTTGATATTGTTAGTGTGCAAGCTGTTGTGCTGACATTTGATTATATTTTTATATGACTGTGAAACTAAACATGACAGGATTTACTTTCCAGTTTGTTTTTCACATCCAAGGTCATTTAAGCCTTCGTGGTATACCAGAAAGAATGTTCTGTGTCATGTATTACTAAATAAAATCTTATAGCATAACTAATTATTTATCTCATTACGTGTCCTGTCACTTATTTTGTTTTGATATTGTATTAGATAATAAAAATAGACTAATGCTAGCCTGTGTATTTTAAGATTAATATATCCAAATATAAAACATTTGTAGCTTGATATTTAAAGATATTGGAAATATATATGCATACATATGTACAGATATGAGATTATAAATATTTCTCTATGCACACATATATATATGTATTCATTTTAAATGGTAACTCTATCTCATAATATTTAACTTTACAAATAGGACAGCATTATATTTTCCTAAATATATAAAGCAACTATTAATGCAAATTCTAAACTTGTACTTTTTATTTCTATTATTAACATTTTGCTTTGCATTCAAATGGCTGCGTATTTTCAATAATCTAAACCAAGGAATAACATTTCCCCACAAAAAATTGTGATAACAGGGATTCCTGGGTGGCGCAGCAGTTTGGCGCCTGCCTTTGGCCCAGGGCGCGATCCTGGAGACCCGGGACCGAATCTCTCGTCGGGCTCCCGGTGCATGGAGCCTGCTTTCCCTCTGTCTATGTCTATGACTCTCTCTCTCTCTCTCTCTCTGTGACTATCATAAATAAATAAAAATTTAAAAAAAAAGTGTGATAACAGAAAAGGCTAAATCAAATTCTTAAAAATATTAGTCGTAAACAATATATGTACCTTACTTGAGATAAATGTTAGTTTACCCTAAAATTTCCAATCATAAAACTATCCAGATAGTTTGATATATGAAATTTTATTTTTAATTTTTGGCACTTACATTTACTAGAAGGACTTACATTGTTATTGTTATTTATTTTTTTTAAGGTTTATTTATTCTAGAGAAAGAGGGATAGAGAGAATGCACCAGTTGGGTGAGAGACAGAAAGAGAGAATCTGGAGCAGACTCCCTGTGAAGCATGAAGCCTGGATGATGTAGGACTCGATCTCATGACCCATGAGATCATGACCTGAGCAAAATCATGAGTGGGACACTTAACCAACTGAGCCACCCAGGCATCTCTGCTATTATTTTTCATATTCTATCATCATAATGTGGTATTCTAAATTAAAATTATACATTTGGGAGGAAAATTAAGTATCTGTGTCTGACTTTCCAATCTTCAAGATCTATTTCTGCGTTTGATTGTTTTGGTTTATGTAATAAACTATCAAGCACATCAACTGACCCAGAGAAGCTTGGAAAACCTCTGTCAGCAGAGCAAAGTGGGCTTGCAAAAATTACTGCAGCAAGGGAGATCGCAATCTTGGCAATCTTAGTAGTTTCTCAAATGAAGTAAGTTAAGAAAGGCTGTTTATTGGAGTTTGAGCTCTGAGCAAGACTGGTTTTAAGAAAAAGTTTTAAGAAAAACCTTTCCAGGAGAGGTTTAAGATTAGAGAAAGTTCATATTATTACTGGGAATGATAAGATGAGGGTTTCATTGTGAACCTTGAGTAATCTGTTATGATAAGAGAACTGTTTGTTCAGATGTGAAAAAATTTGCCAGGATTAACCACTTTGCACAAATTTGTAGAAGTAAATAGTGAAGTTCTTTATTGGTTTGGTGTCTCATGTTCTGAGCAAGAATTTCCTGGAGCCAACAGTTAAATTATGTTGATCCAAGTGGTCTCATTTTCAGTTCCAATAATTGATTTGAAGCAGGCATTCTCAGTTGCCTGCCTCTCCAACTTGAGGGAGCACAGATTTGCCTGGTGACCTCACACCTCTTGTAGATCTAAGAAGAGTTGATTTTTTGGTTTGTACGTGTTCAACTCTTACTTGATGATTAGCATGGAGAACCAACTTCCAAGTTTCTTACATGAGAGACTGGAAACCAGAAATTTAGATAAGGTTTATGTCAAAATCTGGGGTGTTGGAATTTTCTAACTAACATGACACACCCACACTTATTTCCTAATTGAAATGATGTCAGATCTTACTTAAGTGAAGTTATACATGCTCTTACACCAAATTCTGGGAAAGGATGGCTTAGGTAATTTGCTATCTCACAGATCTTCCAAGCTTTGTATAGATGAATAATAGTGAATCTACTCCAAACGGAATAGTAGTTATGAAACCAGCCTAATGGACAAAGAAGAAAACTGAAAAAGTTCATTATTTTGCATTTCTTTTTTTTTTAAGATTTTATTTTTTTCATGACAGACACAGAGAGAGAGGCAAAGACATAGGCAGAGGGAGAAGCAGGCTCCATGCAGGAAGCCTGATGCAGTAGTTAGTCCCAGGATCCCAGGATCATGACTGAGACAAAGGCGGATGCTCAACCACTGAGCCACCCAGGTGTTCCTTCTTTATTTTTTTAAGAGAGAGAAAGAGAGTGCATGCATGAGCGAGGTGGGGAAAGGAGCAGACGGCGAGGTAGAGAATCTTAAGCAGGCTCCACAAACCAGAAGGAGCCTGATGCAGGGCTCCATTCCAGGATGCTGAGATCATGACCCCAGCCAAAATCAAGAGTTCGACACTTAACAGACAGAGCCAACCAGTCACCTCTGTCTTGCATTTCTTAATTAACCTGTATGTAAGTAAGAAAGGAGGGAAAATATGTTCAAAAAATAAGATTCAAGCAAATCTTATGATTGAGCTGGCATCCAAATCACTTGAATAATTTATTTGTATTTATTTTGAACTTTATGGGATTTCCCTTCAAGTTTATGCTCTTAACATGAGCTTTTATTTTTATTTTATTTATTTTTTATAATGAAGAACATTTGGTAACATTTGAATAAGTTGCTTTTTGTCTTAGTCCATTCAGGCTGCTATAACAAAATGCCATAAAATGGGTGACTTATAAACAGCAGAAATTAATTTCTCATAGTTCAGAAGTCTGGGAGTCCCAGTCTGGAAGTCTGAGTCTATATGATCAGGTGAGAACCCTTTTCTAGGTTTCAAATTTCCAGTTATATCTTCACATGGGGAAAGGGCTGGGGAGCTCTTCAGATTCTTTTTTATAAGAGCACTAATCCCCTCATGAGAACTCCATCCTCATGACCCCATTAACTCCCAGAGACCTTACCTATTCACACTACTTTTTTTTAAAGATTTTATTTATTTATTCATGAGAGACACTCAGAGAGAGAGAGAGAGAGAGGCAGAGACACAGGCAGAGGGAGAAGCAGGTTCCATGCAGGGAGCCTGATGTGGGACTCGATCCTGGGACTCCAGGATCATGTCCTGGGCCAAAGAC
Organism: Canis aureus; assembly: GCF_053574225.1. NCBI lineage: Eukaryota > Metazoa > Chordata > Mammalia > Carnivora > Canidae > Canis > Canis aureus. The sequence goes on along the minus strand of NC_135617.1, from coordinate 11,546,847 downwards.
AGGCGCTAAACCACTGAGCCACCTGGGCTGCCCACACTACTAACTTCTGAGAGTTAGTTTCGACATATGAATTTTTGGGGAGATACAGTCATTTAAGTCATAGCACCTCACCTCCTTTGCTCTACTTCTGCTGTCGATATTCGGCTATAATCCTCTGGCTTGCTTAAATTTCTTAATACATCATTTTTATTAACAGATTTATTTCCCATACCACATTTATTTCCTAATCACGTCTAAAAAAGGTGATTGTTAGAACTTAAAATATGCTGAAGATACTCCACAGCAACTGATGAAAATACTTATGTAAAGCTTAGCCGCCCCTTCCTTTCCTGTTCTGAATGACATCAATAGTTAGGTAGGGTAAAGCAGGCTTCCTGGTAAGTTTGGTTTTGTCACACTCTGACCATAGACCACCAGGAACCACAATCACAAGGCTGTACACGCTACTGTGAGTTTCTAAACTCAAGTACCCTCAGGCACCATGCTTCTGCAAGGAAGAGAGTTTACCTAGATTTTGTCACAACATCACTTCATTGTTCTGTCCTCTCTCATGACCTCACTGCTATAAATTAGGCTGTAAATATAATTGAAGATGCTGAAGATGCCCAGTTTTTTTTTTTTTTTTTTTATTCTCTGAGCTCATTCCCTGAACTGCAGACCTGAAATATATATCCCAAGCTCTTTACTTGGTAGCTAATAGGATTTTCTAGGTTAAAACATCCTGAACCTATGTTTTACACACAATTTTTGATGAAATCGGTTTCTCTCAGTTTTCCCTACCAGTTAAATATTTTTTACCAGTTTTCACTAAGATGTATGGCCCTTATAGTCTGAGAACAGTAAATAAATGACAATGGATTATAATTATTCATATCATAATCATATTTCCTGTTAGTTTTTTAAGTCTTTAGATGTAAACATATTTACAACACTAGGAAATTCTTACTATATCATGTAAACAATAGTCTTCCATTAATGGGATTTCATAAAGAAAATAATGGGAATTCAAATCTTAAGGGCTTGTCTTAGAGGTCAGTGTTAAACTGCAAATACAGCTAATTTAACTATTTGATTAAATTATCTGACCAATCCACTAATGACACCAATTAGGTTGTTGGATGATAATCTTTCATGAAAAAGATGCAATTATGACATGTGAAAAAATATTACAGTTTTTGGAAACTTCGTGCCTGAAACGTTATCTATCTTCTATCTTGGAAGAACAGGTGAAATATAATTATTTTTTTAATCTAAAATAAAGCTAGAGGTGCCAACACGCATAAGAAATGTAGATTAAGGCAAATGCTACTTGAGAGAACTTTCAAATACCCTAACAGTTCATGCGCACACATTATACAACTTTATTCACACAAGAGATCTTTAAGCAAAAAAGTATGTGGAACATCCCCGAATTAGATATAAGGAGAATAAGATCAGAACAGTTGTTCAACTAGCTTTCTTCATTGAGTAATTGGTTTAGCATGTAATTTAGCCTAGGCCTCTGACTCTCAAAGTACTGCTCCTCCTTCTCTACTGCAACTGTTAAGCCAGTCTTCCACAAGAGAAATATCCCTGTTGATACATACAACTTGGATGGATTTCAGAGACGTTGTGCTGAATCAAAGAAGCCAGTGTCAAGAATACGATTCCATTTATCTGACACTCTCAAAACACCAACACTCTAGGGACAGAGAAGAGATCAGTGGTTACCAGGGTTTGGGAATAAGGGCAGCAGAGGGGGACTGTTTCTGGCAATGGAACCATTCTGGATCGTGATTGTGGCAGTGGTAAATGCAATTTTCATGCCAGAATCCAAGAAACTATACACAGAAAGTCCATTTTAGTCTATGCTAATTAAAAAAGATTTTCTTAGGCAAGGAAATAAAGGAACAGGCAACTGAGGAGGATTACATGTCTGACCCCTTGTAGGAACGTGGCCATGGTCTTGTCGTCACCTGCATATTTGCCACTCTGCAGGACTTGCTCTTCTTGGCTGAATCTCAGAGGCAGCCTCCTCTTACCTCTGTACTCAGCGCACCGGTTTCTCCACCCCAACAACTATAACGGATTGTCCAGTTTATATCTGAGCAAATGTGTATGCCTTCTATGGAACTTCTTCCCTGCAGCTTCCAAAATTAGAGGAATCTGATTTTGCTCTCTGATAATAAAATAAAGCCACCACCCCCCCAAAAAGGAAATGTCCCAGTGAGGTCTTTTCTAAAGAAAGCACTTAAGGAATTTCACTGTATTAAATCTACTGAGAAAGACATGAGCTCAGAACAAAAATCTCTAGAAGCCAAAATAATAATAATAATAAGTATAAACTACTTCAAAGGAGATGTTTAACCTCACACTGTGAAAATATAAAGCAGCTATTCAGAAAGGAAAATACTCAAAGGAAAATGCAGAAACTTACCAAAAATTAGGAGTCACTATAGAACGTATTAGCATTTAAAGAAGTGTGGAATCTATTGTAACAGATGGAATTATATAATATGAAGCAATTCTGTGTGGCTCTGATACATCGAAAGAATGCAAATCTGGAAAATCTGACTGTAAAACATATACAAATATAAGTATAAATCAAGTACTAAATGACTACTGTGTGTAATATGCTATTAGATTCAAATTTATTTTTAAACTTTTGCCAGTTTTACTTACTGTATTTGAACTTACATATATGTCAGACTAAACTATTCAAGAATGACGCTATCCAATAGGACTTTCTGCAATGACAAAAATATTCCTTTTCCAAATGATAGCCACTTGCCACGTATGACTATCGAGCACTTGAAATGTCACTATTGTTACTGAGATCAGAATTTAAATTATTTAATTTAAATTAGTTTAAATTTAAATAGTCACATGTAGTTAGTGGCCATCATATTGAAAGGGAGGTTCTTGTACAACATGAAACAAAAATTGAGGGCTCCACATTAAGCTATTAGTTTATATTTTTTCTCCTTATTTTAACAAAATCACAAGTAAATTACTTTTTAGAAAATGGAAAAATTGATTGATTTAGTCCATTTAGAAAGCCACATGTTTTTGGTTTAAGCCAGGCTATATTTGCTAACAAACAAATATGTATACAATGGGAATAGTTTTGTTTTTGTGCTTTTTAATCATTGAAAAGAACTGGTGAACTTCACTGGCATGTAACATTTCCAAATGTATTTCCATACATTCATTTCCACCTGTATATGAATTGTAATTTTAAGAACTGGTTGTTAATTATGTTTTTTTTATTTACTTGGTTAGGTTTACTTGGCTATTTTTATTTAAAAAAGACAATTAAACGGAAAAGTTAATGCAATAGCAACTACGTATATAGAGGCTAGTTCAACTAAGATAAAAAGTTTTTAATTCTTCACAAACCATATTTTTAATTCCCCACAGCATCCTGAAAAGAGGTTATGCCCTACATAAATTCCAATAACATGTTAAATGCCTAGCAGAAACCAGCACATTTTTGATGCTCAATATATGTTTCCCTACCCTCTATTCCTTTTTTCTCAATATCAAGAAAAATTCAAAACAGTAGTTGATAGATGTTGTAAGATTATAAAGAAAATACTGACTTCAATAACATGAAATGAATTAAAGAATATAACAAATGTCTAAGCAGGAATGGGACCAAAATAGAAATTTGTCTTTGTTTTTCTTTTTGTAAAAGTGAATCCAGAATAAGCCTGTTAGTTAGCCTAATAATATAAATTTTATGATTATTATGAAAATATAGGGTCTGTTTTATTGTAACCATAATCTTTACTGTGGTAGGATTTCATCCCAGAAATATTGGGGGAATACAAGAACATCCCACTGCTAAATATTCCTAATAAAATTTGAGTAATAATAAATACAAGCTCCAGAGAGGTTTTCTTTTCTATTAACAGTGATTAGATAAAGCAGATTATCTAAAGAATTTTAATGAATAAATTGGAATCAAATCAAAAAAGAAAAGAATATACATATGCTTTTTAATATTTTCATTAGTTTTGCCTTTTCTTTTAAAATAAAGTTTTTAAATGTAAGACAACTTAAAGTCAAATTTTTTAGAGCTTGTGACTCTTTAATGATGACTAATTTAGGTAGTTATCGAAACTCACTTAAGACAGCCCTAGTTTTAGATATGAGGGCGACTTGAAATGGCAATTTTCTTTTTCATCTATCAATGCCATATATTGTAAGCATTCTTAAATGACATTTAAACCTGGCTCAGTCATCTAAACAATAAAAGCCATGCATGCTCTGCTTGGTTAATAACTCTTACTTTTATAGAAATAATATCAAAAGGCAACTCCATAGTGTATTAAGGTTTTAAAAATAACCAGTATTTACTCATCGGTATTTATCTTCTTAATGGAATGGCATTTCATTCGCATCATCCCAAAAGTCTCATGTTTAAAGGTATTTATGGAGAATGCAAGGAAGATTATTGTCTGATGCTAACACCAATTTTCAGATATTAGATTTTTTTAATTATGAAAGAGAAAATAATTTTACCTCCTCCCTTAGATGTATTTTTGTACTAAAACCAAGCAGTAGAAAATTGGTTGATGAGAATTAATGTGTTTTTTAAGGCAAACTAATTTTAGGTTTTATAAATGATTGATGAGTAATTTTTCAAATAACTGGCAGTTGAAGTTCACCCATTAGTAAACCTTTCGGGATAATGTAAGGAGACTGACTTCCAGAGCACTGTGTGGAGGACCACCTTTTCTCCTGCACAGCTCTGAGTAATAGAGGGAGAAAGATGGAAATCTCATCTCTCTTTCTAGGTATTAGAGTTTCAAATTTTCTTTCTTTCTTTTTTTTTTTTTAAGATTTTACTTATTTATTCATGTGAGACACACAGAGAGAGGCAGAGACTTAGGAAGAGGGAGAAGCAGGCTCCCCGGGGGAGCCCAAAGTAGGACTCAATCCCAGGATCCCAGGGATCATGACCTGAGCCAAAGGCAGCCGCTCAACCACTGAGCCACCCAGGTGCCCCCAGCTTCAAACTTCCACTTTTTAAATCTTTTCACATATCTATTTAAGAGAGAAAGTTTAACCTTCAGTGGCTTTTATTTTAATTGTGTTTCTTTTCATTTCACGCATGCATAAGAGTGTTTTGGCGACACAAATAAGAGCTAAATTTCAATATTTAGTCTATGTAAACAGAATAAATTATCTAATAATTAAAATACACAAAACGAGTGAAAAATATATCATTATATATGCTCTTTTGTCCTAAAGTTAAATATATATTTTATATTAAATAACCTGAGACTAATAATAGATATAAAATACTACATTTCAGGTGATTAATGAAGATGCTCAAAGATTAAGATAAGGATGCATCTACTATTCCTCCACTACACACACGTAATTTATTGTTATTTACTATAGACAGTGAAATATTGAGTGGGCAGACTGAAGGTAATGAAGTCCTAGGTATTTTACTTTTTCAGATGGAAAATGGCAGAAATTGGAGGCACATTGTTTTAGGTAAGGAAAGAAAGAACTGCTATCCAGAAACCTTTTATATACCAAGATTGGTTCCAATAATTGAACATAAGTGAACAGAGAAAAATGTGAAATATTTTCACTGTCTCACAATGGTTAAGCATTAGCATAATATGAAGTTTTATTATTATTTTAATTATGAGAGTAATCAATAAATAGTTTAAAGATTCCACTAAAGAAAATTCTATAAAACACAAAACAACTTGTCCTCTCACCACAGAATATCTGTGTGTCCATGAATAGATAGAGTTTAGATATATCAATATAAGCTTAGATATGTCAATATATATCAATATATCAATATCAATATAGACATATCAATACAAAATACAATTGGTGTATGCACAGTATAAGATGTATATTGATATATATAGATATATAAAACTTTAAATATTGTGAGATAGATAATTATGGAACTTCATGGCACATAATTTACATTCAATCTATTTCATAGGAAAAGGGAACAAAATAGTTCCTAGTGTTTCAAATTCTGATGATCTTCCTTTCATTACTATAACTTAAAGATATTTCATATAATCACACAGAATTCTACTTCATAATTTGTAATGCTTTTGAAGTAATGGAAAGAATCCTTTCATTAAATGAGACTCACGAGAATCGTATTTTATACAATATAAAGCTTATAAACAATTTCAAGGATAAAATTCATGTCACAGTGCAGGTGAAGCAGGGAATTCATTCAGGATTGCTAACACCACCACACCAGGTGCTCTCTCACTGCAGTAGGATTCACTCTGGCCCAAATTTAACATATGATTTCATGAAGTGATACCTGCAATTATATCACTCATACAGATGAGAGCTGTTTTAATGCTGAAAAAGTTCTATTACAGTAAATTTTCCAGGAAACTATGCCCCACAAATCCATAAATATTTTTTAGATTTCAATTATTATTATTATTATTATTATTATTATCATTAGTAATCCTTTTTTTTATTATCATTAGTAATCCTAAACAAATCAAGTACATCTGGTGAAAATTATTCCGTGGTTAAGGATTCTCTTACCAGAAATACCATCAATATGTTTGTCAGAAAGCCTGTCATTAGCATGTACATAAAGATATCTGAACAAGTCATCTTTCTTATTAATTGTTCAGGGTTGTACAGATTAGAGAAACAAAAAAAGTTCAAAATATTCAGGATATAAGTAACTAATATTTATCTAATTTTCTTGTATGGCATAGGACAAAAGAGGATGGGATTTTAGAAATTTCCATAGACAAATATACACAAAGCAATTGGAAGTTGGTTCTAGGAGTGCCACTAAAAGGCCAAAATTTGAATAAACAGAGCCAGGCATCATATACATTACTCAGATAATGCTAAGGTGATTTTTCAGTAACATCAATAAAGAAGAATCATACTCCTTCCCTCTACTCATACTCCCCAACCCCCTTATTTGTTGAATCCAATGGGGAGTCAGCTGGCAAGTAGAAATGCAAAATATAGTTTGCAGAGTCTCAGCCACCTTATCTCTGAGCACGATATAGAATAATACATTTGAGAATGCATCTCACATGTGTACAAAACACTCAAAGAAGCTATGATGAAGGCAAAAAGTCCAAACTGTTACTGGAACTGCTGCCCCCCAGAAAGAGTTTGCTGTTAAATTACAGTTAGGATAACTGCCTATAAAACAGAAGCAACACTTCTCAGAAGAAAACAAGAATAGAGCCTAAAATCTCCACAATTCAACATTCATAATATCTAGGGAATAATCCCAAATTAACCAACACACAAAGAACCAAGAAAACAAAACACATTCTCAAGAGAAATAAAAACTCAACCAAGTGTGATTCTGCTATGAACCTACCGTTGAATTCAAGGGGACAGTATTTTAAAGAGGTTCTTATGTTTACTTTCAATTATGTAAAGCGAAGTATGAAAATAGTGAAAATATATTATACATATATAAGCATATATTTTATACATATGTGTGTGTATATTCTCAAGAAAAAATAAAATTCACATAAAAACAGAAATTCAAGAAATCTAAATGAAAATAATTGAAACAAGATAACCACCGGATAAACTTAATAGCTGAATCAAGATGAAATAGTATGTGAATTTAAAGATAGATTAATAAAAATAATTCAATCTTAAGAATAGAGAGGGAAAAAAAAGAGTGTAAAAGATAAGTAGACCCCAGAGATCTATTAAATAATACAAACTATTGAAAGCCAAAGATAAAGCAAAAAATCTTAATAGTTGGATTAGAAAAAAACAACCATTGCATACAAGAGTGCAATGATGAGACTAATAATTGGAGTCTCATGAGAAACCATGAAAGTCACAACAAAGTTGAATAACATTTTTAAAGTGCTTGAAGGAAAAAAAAAAAAAACAGAATAAACCAACAAAAAGTCCCCCAAAATCCTGGTCATACCAGCCAAAGGACAAAGGAAAGGGGCAGCCATGAAGACAGAAAATTTTCACATAATCACTTTTTAATGTCAATTGAATACCACAGTTTTTTCTGTGATGTTTCCCACTGGAAATCATGCATCATACTAAAACCAGAAACCTCTCAAACTAAATAGAAACAGATAATAGATAATAAATATAATAATTGCAGTGAAGTTGAATAAATGAAGAAACTAAATTAAGGCTTTTCGGAAAAGGAGTGTTACATCCTGACTAGAAATTCCAATGGCAGAACAGAAGCAGCTCCATTTCACTCAAAGAATTTACCATGAACAAGACTGAACAAACATGAATGAGAAAGAGTATGAAAGACTAATGAGGCTTGTTTTGTTTATTTTTCTTTTTTTTTTTAACCTAGCTAGAGGACATTTTTAGAGATGAGGTATATGTGATGAAAAGTAAGTTGGTAAAATGGACTGGAACCAACTGAGATATATGGAAGGTCATCCTTAGGAAAACCATAGGGAAGCAGTGAACCATCTAACTGTTGGAAGCAGGAAAGGAGTTCATTATTCAAATGGGTGTTTTAGAAAGATGACTCTGGCAAGAATGGAGAATATAGATTGGACGGCAACATGCTAAGTTCAACAAAGGGGGTTATCCTCTGCTAATATAGTGAGAACTGATAAAGGGAAAAGCCATGGTAATGTGTGTTAGGGATGGAAAAGAGGGAACATTCTCACCCATATTTTATTTAAGCTGTTGGTGCCTAGTGCCTACAATCTTGATGAAGCAGAGTCTTTTGGGGAAATAAGTGTTTTGACACAGACATGATATACTTCCAAATAAGATGTGTTTTCTCCATGGACTTTTCAGTAGTTATCAGGACATTGTTCCATTCCTGGCTGTCTCTTCAAAAACTCACCCCTGGGCACCTGAGTGGCATAGTTGGTTAAGCATTCGACTCCTGATTGTGGCTCAGGTCAGGATTTCAGGGTCATGGGTTCGAGCCCCAAGTTGGCCTCTGCCCTCAGCACAGGGTTGGCTTGGGATTCTCTCTCCTTCTTCCTCTACCCCTCCCACCTGTGCTCTGTCTGTCATAAATAAAATAAAATAAAATAAAATAAAATAAAATAAAATTAAATTAAATTAAATTAAATTAAATTAAATTAAATTAAATTAAATAATTAAATTAAAAAAAAAGACTCACCCCTTGGTTTGGGGTTGTAGGCTCCACTGTGAAAAGATGATTCCTAGGGAAGGCTAGGTGGCTTAGCAGTTGGGCATTTGCCTTCAGCTCAGGGTGTAATCCTGGGATCTGGGATCGAGTTCTGTATCGGGCTCCTTGTGAGGAGCCTACTTCTCCCTCTGCCTATGTTTCTGTCTATCTCTCTCTCTCTCTCTGTGTCTCTCATGATTAAATAAATAAATCTTAAAAAAAAAAAAAAAGTTCCTAGATCTAGGGAATCAGTTGCCTTTCACCAGACAAAAAAGCAAGTGAAATCTCCATCTCATTTCAGGCAGTTTGACCTGGACTGAGTCTTCTTGACACCTTTTGCCTCCCATGAAAATTCTTTTGATTTACTGGAAATATGCTTTACGTTATCTTCTTACCACTACTCCACTTCTCATATGTTCTCAAGTGTTTGAAAACAAATGGCGAAGAGTGCCCTACCTGTAAGGCTTCACCACTGGGAAAACCTTTGCTTGAGAAACCAGGGGCAGCAGCTTTTGAAGTTCACAGCTCAGGACTTAACATAAAGTGGACTTGGCAGGATTTTGCATGGGAGTGGAAGAATCAAACTTACTGGCCCATGTGAAATTTGATTAACTGAAATCTCATCAGTCCTCTTGCTGACCACATCCCCAGAAACAGGCAGCTGGGCTCCTGGGCAGCTAGGTGACCAAGCAGAACTGAGCCAGCTGTCAGCTTGTTTGTGAAGGGGAACCTCCAGAGTGGAGCAGAGATAGCTCTCTAAACAAATGCAGCCGTGCCTCAGACTGCACATCCAGCCTTAACCATTCCATGAACTGGTATCTCTTTGACCTCCTATTCAATATTTTAACATCTAATAGGTGCATTTTGATCTGGAAAAGGAGATTGACATTGTTAACTTAATTTTCAGAGAATTTGGAATGATAACTTCTACAGCATTTAGAAATGGAACACATATAACACAGAGAGCTTTAATAATAACCTCTTGTCCCATTCAGAATGGCCTCAGAAAGATCATTCTGAGCCTACACTTCATTTTGACAGCCAAATCACAGGTGCAAATAATTAGAATGGGGATGTGGATACGTGGCACCTAGCAATATTTATCAAAGGGCTTTAAAAGGATGACTGTTTCAAACCAGAGCCTGTTTGAATAGTTAGTCAACAATGAAAGGATCATTTTAAAGATGGTTAAACTTAACCCCTAAAGTCACATTTTCAATTACCGTGGCTTATTTGGAGGAAAAGAAATTATTCAGTGTGAGTCATTATCTTTATTTCAATAAGACTTCTTTCTTCCCCTGAATCTAATCAAGTCTCTTAAAAATTACAGCATAAAACACATAAAATTAGAAGAGGATTAAACTTCATGGAGTTTTCAGTACTGGTTTTTATGATAAGTAGTTTCCATATTATATTTAAATTGGTTTGCATTTCTTTAAGGGATCATTAACATGCTGAGAGCCAAATCATGGGGTCATAAACAGTCACTGCGACTTTTACTAGTTGCTAATGATGCAACCATTATAACATTTTTCTAATCAACACTTGGAGGAAAAGTCATTATCATAAACTCAAAGCCAACTGACTTAGTAGCTATTTTCACATGAAATACAGCAAAAATATAATTTCATATAGCACACTTTATATTGTGGCATAGTATATGGCCTCTTATTCAAAGATAATTGAAACAAAATGGGCTTGATCTATTCACTTCAGGATTCACAAATATAATTTATAAAAACCAGGAAGCAAGAGTATAGCTAAAAGATAAGGTTCCAAATCCAATATTAAAAATTCTGTTACATTATTTTTACTAATTTTGCAATGGATTGGTTGTCTCATATAGATTTGCAAATGTGAGATAGTAAGAAGAGTTGGTTTTGTTTGGCTTCTTATTTAGGGCAAATTTAAATGATCATTTCACATATTCAAAATATTCCTATTTTGGGATATCAACTGTATATGTTTTATACAACAATTCGGCGGGAACTTATATGCTGCCAAATTACATGGTTTCCTAATTGTTTCATATGTCATTTAACCAACAACATTAAGAGCTAACACCTATTTAATACTTCTCGTATCAAGCACTATTCAACATTTTGAGTGTGTGCAATTGTGTGTGTGTATGTATGTATGTTTATGTGTGTGTTTTAATCACATTTAATCCACACAAAAACCTAATGAGGTAGGTCATGATCTTGCTATTATTCTAATTTTATAGAATTAAAAACTGAAATACAGAAATGTTGGTAACTTGCCAGCCACTTCTCAGATAGTAAATGGTAGAGCAAAACTCCAAACCAGTCAGTCTGACTATAGCCAAAGAATCTTCTTATTCAGCTAATTAAGAGTGGAAATTCTCTTCCTCCTTACTAGCAATTTGTTGATCAGTGAATATATACGGGAGAGTCTAATTTTGGCTCAGATCAGCAGTCCTTGTCTTTTGCTCTTGCTCTCTTGGGAGCAAACTTCTTAGCATTACTTTGAACTTCCAGGAATAGACATTTTCTAGATATTTAAACAATATTAAAGTTTTCAATAAAATTTTAGAAACCATCTCTATTATTTGTAAAATGAATGCATTAAAAATAGTAAATAATAAATAAGAAGGGACTTTCAAAGAAGAAAATAAAGTAATATGGAAGACCTAACTATTTTACAATGGTTAGAAGTGGACCACAAACTTGGCTAAAAAGACAGAATCAAATATAAACAGATATAAGATTCTCACTCAGGGTGATGGACAAGAACAAGGAGTGCTGGACATCAATACAATAATGGTAGAATAGTTCAATAACCCAGTTCAACAACGAAAAGAAAATCCATAGGAAAAAAAATCTATAAAGAGACAGCAGACTAGAACAACACTATAGATCAAATGGAACTGACAGACACATACATACACACAGATATAGACACACATAAACATACATATATAATTCTAGAAAATACAAAGTAATCTATGGTGACAGAAAGTAGAACTTTGGATGACTGAATGCCTGAGATAAAGAAAATGTTAGATTACTAGGAGACCTGAGGAAATATTTTTGAGTGAAGTAATTTTGTTATTTTAATTCTGGTGCTGATCCAAAGTTGTACACTGTGTCAAAACTGAGCCAATTTAGTATTTAATTTGCTATTTATTGTGGTTAAATTGTTAACTCAACAAAATGAAAAAATAAGAAAATGTGTAATTGCCCACAAAATATGTTTTATTTGCAGGTGATAGTAACTATACAGGAAGTCCATGAAAATAAAAACATGGGAATATATGAAAAGTAATTATTGTAGGTTTATAGACTATTTATATTTTTATTGTAATCATTTGTCAGTATACTTGTGTTACCTCTGTAATTGTCTGACATACTAAAAATATGTAGCATAAAATTACTCCAACTAGAGAAAGGGAAGGTAAAAAGAAGTTGGTTAAAATAATTTTTAGCATCTTGTAATTCCATGCTTTTAATTAAAAAAGAGGAAATAATAACTTTAAGTGGCAAAAGAAAATAAGGCTGTTAGGGGTATAAAATTTAGCTAATTTTATGTGAAGATGTGATAGGACCAAGAATCAAATTTTTAGTAACACATTCCTCTAAGACACATTATGTAAAAGTAGTAATACAGAATTACAAATTTCATAAATTGGACTAACAGTTTAAGCTTCCCAGGGGTGATGTAGTTGTAAGGAATAGAAGTAATTCTAAAGAATATAGAGAGAGCTCACAAAAGAGAAAGTGTAATCATATTCCTAATTGGCCAACAGTATTTTTGTCTGGCAGGAAGTAGCAACTGGAATTAGGGATATTCAAAAAGAGAACACTTAGAATCCAGGTAAAGAAGTGGTTATCGAATGTAATGGGTGGTAGCAGAAATGAAAAAAGAATACATCTTTATCCAAAAAACATCATGAAAAATAAAATATGTTTGGTCAACACATGGACAAATATCTCCTAGAGTATTTAAAATATGACTTCATCCAGAACACCTTAAAAATATACAGGCCAAGAATAAGACTATAACCATCTTTAAAGTTTATTTCTTTGCAGGCTTAAAGAATTTCTCAGAAATTTTATTTTCTTATCAGGGTAATAGGGAGAATAAAGAGAAGAAAAATGAGTTCTTATAACACAATCCTAAAACATTTGCTAATTTGTAACGAAACTTTTCAAGTCCTCAAAAAAAATATAAAGATTGTCGCAGATTTTTTTTAAATCAAGGGAAAGTATTAATGTTGAAATTTATGAAAACTGATAGAACCTGAAATACTAGGGGCCTCTGGTACTCTTGTGTGATACAAATTTAAAATAAACTTCAATCAACTTATGCTGGCTATATAATGCTTATTTTTAACCAGTGTCATTATAGTATATCAGAATTTTGATTCTTTCAAATTAATTATTATTTTATATTAATATTTACATAGTTTAGATGCAGTGTTTTCATTTTATTTTATTTTCTAGGAAGGGACTTGATTATATAAATGTCTTTTAATCTAGATTAATAAGGTCATTTGTGTTTGATTTGAAAAGTAATTATATGTTACACTAAATCTAAATAAAATGTCATTTATAGCCTCCCTTGTCATACACCCCACATAAAAATACCTGATTTTGTAGGTAATGGTCAAAATAATCATAAAAGTTTGCTCCTGCTATAGGTAATATTTCCAGAAAAATGCACGTTCTATATAATATTCAGTTTTAGCTGAAAATTTCCATTCAGTTAAACAGTCCTTAATACAGCAGTAACTGAACTTCCAAAAATAATCCCAGCTAGAGCAACGACAAGAAAAAGACTTGAAAAACCATCTTTTTATTTTTAGATTTATTATCGTTGTCATCTTTATACCGAGTTGACTTCAAAGGTATCTCTGCATATTCACATGTCACCTTGTTCATGATGTCTATTGTTATTACTGGCTCATGGCCCTATCTAATTACTTTTGAAACAAACTGTACTATAAGGTAGTAAATGAAAGGCAAAAATAGCCAAATCCCTAGATGACCCCATAAAGCAATCTACTTTGTAAATACAGTATTGATTCAGCTCTCTACTTGTTTCTTCAGGAGGAAGTAACCAGTTTTGAGAAGGGTGTTTCAAATGTTCAGAGAAGCATGAGAATTAGACAAGGAAAGAAGTAAATAGAACTGCCACTATGAAAGGAAGCTCTAGTGAATTACAGATATGTACGTATGTTTTTAAATGGCTTGCTCAATTATATTTTTGTTTTAATAATATTTTTCTCTTCTCTATATGTCTAGCATGTAGGCCTAAAGCAGGGCTTATTTTGAAGGCTCTTGGAGAACAAAGGCCAGAATTTATATCATTATTTTTCTATTCTAGTGCAATATTTAAGGCAACCAAAGCTCTTAATAGCTGTTTTATAATCATGATTACTTCTTAAAAAATTCAGAGAAACTTTTAGCTGTAAAGTTCCAGTTACTTTAAGATATATCAGCATAATTTTCTAGCAATTTCACTTAAGAAGCAATGGCAGTCTGCATTCTTAGAATTTAAATTATGTTTCATCTAGAACAAGACTCTAAATCTGAGTCTCTTCAATTAGTACTAATGTGATATAATGACAAGATTAGTCCAGAGGATGTTCAAAATTTTAGAAATGATCATGCCACAAGGAGTTTCACACTTAAGAATACCAATTGATCATTTGCATCTACGTTTGAAGTAAATACAAGCAAAATCACTGAGTAAAATCATGCTCTCAGTAACTGAATACTTTCTCAGGTCAACGATTGTTTCATAACATGAAAAAAAGTTAGTAATGTGGCTAGTGAGATTATTTTTCTTCATGTTTAATCAGCCAATTCCAAAATGTTAATAATCAAGTGGAGCATATGGTGAAAAGACTTCCCTTAAAAAAATAACTGTGATAATTACATGCAATCGAAATTGAGGGAAACAGAAAAAAAAAGTTAGCTAAAACTTTGGTCATTAGGAATAATTAATTCAATTTAATGATATGCACCTTCCCCTCATGAGTTACCCAACAGGTATTCAATAAGTGTATATTATGTGCTCTTTCATTTTCTTACTCAATACATTTTATGTAAAACTTCACCAAATTTCTAGTCTCCAAATCACAATCTGTTCATATTTATTATTTCTATTTTGACCTAATTTTCTTCATTACTGAGCCATAATTACATGAGAAATAATTTACTTACTTTCTTTCCCATACCTGAGGTGTCTTTCTTATTTTTTTTTTTAGCACACATGCTCTGCAATACCACCACAACCACAAATAATCTAACCTCTATAGTTTTGCACATTTCATAGTTGGAAATAAAATCTTAAATTTTCATTTAAATTCCCACTAGTTAAGTTAGAGTATAACATTAGTCTTAGGTATACAATATAGTGACAACACTTCCATATATCACCCAGTGCTCATCACTACAAGTACAGTCCTTAATCCCCATCACCTATGTCACCCATCTTCCCATCCACTTCTCCTCTGGTAACCATCAATGTGTTCTCTATTAAGAGTTTGCTTCTTGGTTTGGCTCTCTCTAACGGTATGGAGATTCCTCCAGATTTTAAAAATAGAACTAGGGGCAGCCCCGGTGGCTCAGCGGTTTAGCGCCGCCTGCAGCCCAGGGCGTGATCCTGGAGACCTGGGATCAAGTCCCACGTCAGGCTCCCTGCATGGAGTCTGCTTCTCCCTCTGCCTGTGTCTCTGCCTCTCTCTCTCTCCCTCTCTCTGTGTCTCTCATGAATAAATAAATAAAAATCTTTAAAAAAATAAAAAAATAAAAATAGAACTACTCTATGATCTATCAATTGCATTACTAGGTATTTACCCAAATACAAAAATACTAATCCAAAGGGATACACCTTTGTATAATACCAAAGGGATACCTGATGTTTACAGCAGCATTGTCTACAATAGGCAGAACAGCCCAAATATCCATCAACTGATGAATGGTAAGGAAGAGGTGGAATGTATAGACAATGGAATATTACTCACCCATAAAAAAGAATGAAATCTTGCTATTTGTAATAATGGAAATAACTTTATTACGTTTGTAGGTTACTTCAATTTATGGGAACATGAGTGGCTAGGTTATTTGAATCCATCCTTCCACAAAGAAAAAAGTGAAAACACTGAGGAAAATATTTTATTTTTATTATCTTTTAAAGATTTTATTTATTTATTCATGAGAGACAGAGAGAGACAGAGACAGAGAGAGACAAAGAGAGAGAGAGAAGCAGAGACAGGCAGAGGGAGAAGCAGGCTCCATACAGGGAGCCTGATGTGGGACTTGATCCCGGGTCTCTAGGATCACACCTTGGGCTGAAGGCGGTGCTAAACCACTGAACCACCCGGGCTGCCCTATTTTTATTTTTAAATCTGCAAGTGTATCAAATAACTAGAAAAATAAGAGACTCTATGAAGTCATAGTAAGAAAAATCAGGAGCCTGAAGTAGTAAGGCAAAAAATTATTGCAGCTTCTTTTCTCCTGAAAACCTTTATTGATACAGGTAAATTTGAGTTTTAGTTTGCATCAGGTAAAATAGTCTGCAGTGAAGGTCCAATATCCTGTGTATGGATCAAGTAGCAATCCTCCCTACAAAGATGGAGATGCAAAGGAATGTCCTCAGAATAATGATAAACAAGAATTGCACTATCCCCATCCCTCTCAACTGCCAAAAGAATGCAAATGAATTTGCCTCAACTCTGAGCCAAATGAGAGAAAAAACTTTCTGAGAAGTTTGAAACCACACGCAACTCTCTTAAGTTATAGTGCTTTTTGTCTTCATCAAAAACTTTAACCTACAAATTTGATTATTTTTTATAATGTAATTCTCACAAAATTACACTTTATCACTTACATAAACACTATTTATATATTAAATTAGTTATTCTAAAATCCATTTGTTTTTGCATCTTATTGTTTTTATATTTCACCAGCATTCTGTGGCAATCTAGCGTTGGAGATAAGAAGTTAGATGCCACTGACTTCTCTGGTGATGATTTTTATTTTACCTTTTCTTTATGAAATAATGTGACTTTTGTTCTAACCTGTGGTTTCCCAAAACATCATTACATTGTGTCTATGTATAGATCTTTCTTCACATTCATTTTTGGACACTTGTAGGCCCAGTTACATATGAAGATGGGATTTTCTGATGTAATTCTCATCTGTTATTTCTTTGTTTATGTAGTTCTCAATTTCCACTTGTTTTGTTTTGCTTTCTAGAATTGTTATTTAATACAAAGGAATTCCTAGAATGTATTGTGAAAATTACCTTTTCAACATGTTTTCAACTGAATGATATTTGCTTTAGTTTTTATTGATATTTGCTTTCGATGCTACCAATTTGAGAAACTATATTTTTCATATTATTATTAACTAAAAGTCCATCTTTTTTCAGATTTCATTTTTTTAACCCAATGCCATTTTTCTTTTCCAGTATCACATCCAGGACACAACACTATTTTTTACTCATCATATTTCCTGAGGCTCCTCTTGGCTGTCAGTTCCTCAGATTTTCCTTGCTCATGAAGATCTTGGTAGTTTTGTGGAATACTTGTCTTTTTTTGCAGAATTTTGCAGAATATTCTTCTATTAGGATTTATATCTGTTTTCCTCATGCTAAACTGGGATTGTGTGTTTTGGGTATGAAGGCTACTAAGATAAAGTGCCTTTCATTACTTCATATCAAGGGTAAAAACTATCATCATGACTTATCAGTGTTGTTAACCTTGGTCATCTGGTGGAAGTAGTGTTTGTGAGGTTTCTCTACTGTATAATTATTTGATAGCCCCCATACTGCACCATCTGAAGGGAAAACACTTTTAACAGTCCACTCCTAAGGAGTGGGTAATTATGTCTCCTAGAAGATGGAATATATACCAAATTATTTGGGATTCTTCTGCATGGAAGATCTGCATCTTCTAATTCATTTATTTAGTCTATTGGGATCACTCTATAGCCATACAGTGTTGCTTCCATCTTTTAGTAATTTCAAAAAAAAAGCTGCTTGCTATCATAATATGTGTGCAGGTTGTTGCATGGATATAAATTTTCTTCTCATTTCAATAAATACCTAGAAAACTGAGGTAATGATGGGATGTCTAAGGAAAAATGTCACTTACTAGTCAGATATTTGGCACAGATTTCAAAAGTTGAATTATGTCTAAAAACATATTTTTCCTAGAGGCAGTACTCAAAAAATTTAAAGAACTTAACCAATCAGAAGGCTAATCGTTAGGCTAAATCAACTCAAAATGAAAAACTGAAAAAAATGGTGATGGGACCAGGAGAGAGACAAGAGTAGACGTGAGGAAATGCAATCTCATATAAAGTAAGGGATAGGAAAAAAAAATGCATTTGTGTTCTACTCTTAGTAGTTAGTTCATTAGTTCATTCTCTTAGGAAAAAAATTAGAGGTTTGTTTTGACTTCCTCTTTATGCCAATAATTAAACTGAATTTCAGGGTTATTAAGGAATATGCTGCTCCTCCTACAACAAATGAGTGGGAAAAATAGATGTCATACTCCAAAGCCTTTGTTCTTTCCAGTAAAACTCACTCCCTTTCTGGTATATATAAAAGAGTTTCAAGGAGAATATATCAATGGTTCACTTTTAAAATGTCTTTATTTTTCTTCTAATTTTTCTTATATGCCAGCCATAAAACATATTAAAAACATTTTAAAGATCTACCAAAAACATACTAAGGACAAATAAATGTAGTGATTATTAGTAACACCAATTTTATGCTTAATTGATAAAGACTCTAGATTATACTGCTAGTTTTTATTTTATGACCAAAATTTTAAATATCAATAAAATTGAATATATGCCATTTTATAAGTTTCCAGTTTAAATACTTCCCCAGAAATCATAAACTGAGTAATAAGCAAAACTTTTATATGTTCCCAGCAGTGTTTAAGTATCTATCAATCATCTAACATGGAAATGCTGTTATGGAAACATTTCGCTGATAAGCAAGCCACATGATTGTCAGGGAGCGCTGTCTGTAATTGCATAGTTTATTGTTTAGTAAAAGGTCTGTTAGCATTTCCATTTCAATTGTCATTGTTTAATAATTTAATTTATACTAGCCTGAAACTTGCTGTTCAAATTCTTCAGGCAAATATTTTCATACTTAACTTAGATTCAGATCGACCACATTCTAGACAAAGAATAGAAGGAAGTCATATAGTATACAATATCTTATTCATCATAAGTTATTTCAATGTCTAGCTCACAACATGAAGACAGTAAATCATTTAAAATAACTCAACTAGTTCCTTCACACAATATAGGAAAAAAGGCAGAATTATGTGGATGTTATGAGAGATGAAAAGGAATAAGATAATCAGAAAGAAAAAAGAAATAAGATAAAGCCTTAAAAAAAGTGGCAAAAAGAAAGATCATTGCCTATGTAACCTTTAATAACAGTATGGGGTAAAATTGAGAATGATAGCTTTCTCATTTCCCTCCAGTATAATCTCCCTATTTAAAGTTCACTCTGCTTCATGTGAATAATGTATGTGGGCTGACATTCCAGGATAGGAAGAAATAACATGAGCCATAGTATAATAAGCTGTAAGTGAATAATACCATTTCTTAATATACTAGGGGATGGGAAGTAGACTTCATCAAACCAAGTCATAGTAATTA
Organism: Canis aureus; assembly: GCF_053574225.1. NCBI lineage: Eukaryota > Metazoa > Chordata > Mammalia > Carnivora > Canidae > Canis > Canis aureus. The sequence continues at coordinate 11,527,077 of NC_135617.1, read as the reverse complement.
TTTAGCTTTTTAAAGCAACAGCACTTAGATTACGTTGAGCCAATATTTTGCTATTTTATTTAAGTCTGAGAAAAGACAAAATAAAATCCTTAAGTATTTTTCCTGTTTTACTTTCCAAGTGCTGTTTTGTCTAGGTTTAGCACGTACAAGAAAAACTAGCTCGCTTACAGAAACTGTGCCCTAGGTAAAACTGACGTTTAGTTATTAAGCACAGAAAAAAAAATTACAGGACTGTTTCTAATATTAAAGACAATTAGGAAAGTAGCGCTGTAACATGTCATGTACCTAGCATTACAAAGCAGTAGGAATATTTAACAGAGATGAATTTTCAAAATAATTAAAGCTTTAAACTTAAATTACACTTTCAACACATATTCTTTTATGTCTTAAGAGTTCTGTTTTATATTAAGTTCTATTATGTTAGATTCTCGCACTATGTATTTTTTCTTCAAATTATTAGCTAGACTTGACAATTGAATTTTCATGTATATTTCATAGTCAGCTTTCTATTTCCATCAAAATCCTGCTGTTAATTTTATTGTGATAACATTTAGTCTATACATATGTTTGGAGGAAATTGACATTTTTACAGTATTGAGTCTTTCAATATATGAATGCATTTAAATGCATTTCTTTATTTATACAATTCATAACATATATATTTCCTTGTTCTCTGTATAAATGTCTTTCATTTGACATACAATAAAAAATCTGCTTTGTTTATCACCTTCCAAAACTTATCATTTAAAAAGGCTTTGTGGTGAGATCCCATGAAGCGTTCAAATATAGGTATTTCTCTATCCCAACAGAGGTACAAACTAAATATGGAAAATTAGAATTTATCAGAGTATCATCTCTCTCTTTTTATGATGCCAAAAAAGGCTATTCTAGTAGTAACATATCCAAGAATCATATGGGCTAGGGCCATCTTGACAAAGCCCAGATATTTAAAATAACTTATTTCGAGTTTTTGATTATTTCTTGCTGCTTTTACATATGATATCACTTAAAATTTCATTTCTGGGGCTCATTGAGTTAAGTCTCTGCCTTCAGCTCAGGTTATGATCCAGGGTCCTGGGATCCCACCCCAAGTCAGGTTTCATGCTCTTTGGGGAGCCTGCTACTCCCTCTCCCTCTGCCTCCCACTCCTCCTGCTTGTGTTCTCTCTCTCCCTCTCTGGTAAATAAATAAATAAAAACCGTTAAAATAAATAAATAAAAGAAAAAATTTCATATCTTCCATTTCATAACCTTTACTATTTTATGTTAAAACCCTGTATGTTGGGATGCCTGGGTGGCTCAGCGGTTGAACGTCTGCTTTTGGCTCAGGGCATGATCCTGGGGGTCCAGGATCGAGTCCCATATTGGGCTCCTGCAGGGAGCCTGCTTCTCTCTCTGCCTGTGTCTCTGCCTCTCTGTGTCTCTCATGAATAAACAAAATCTCTTTTTAAAAAAAAAAAAAAAAAAACCTTGTATATTAAAACAAATGATATTTGTATGAGCCCCGGTACTTATGAAAGTTAAGAATCCATCTTACATTCTTTCATATTTCTATATTTTATGAATAAAAATTTCTGACCCTTTGTGAGCACCATGCATTGTTACCTCCAAACCTCACAGTGATTCTATCCATGTTCTACACTAGTTTCTTTACCTACGTTGGCTGATCCATGTTAAGCAGACTACTCAAGGCGGACTCTGCAGACTGCCACAGTTCTACTGTTCAGCTTTCTCCCTGCTGGTGCTCTGTCCTGTGAACTCCAACCACTTTGCTTTCCTTGGGCTCTAATCCTTGTCTCCTAGGCTCAGGGCTCATCTGGTTCTGCTTGATTTCCCACGCCCTGTGGCATGGCCTGGAAGCTTTGTCATAGCAGTAATTTTGGGCAAGTTTAGGGCTTGTACTATTTGTTTTCCACTTTTCAGAGTCAGCTGTCATTCATTTCGTGATGTCCAGTGCCTTGAAAACTATTGTTTTATGCACTTTGCCTATTTTGGTTTGTTTATTTCAAGTAGGAGAGTGATTTATTTATTCCTGTTTATTTCATCTTTTTTTTGAATCTGAACAATTAAGCTTTTTTTTTTTTTAATTAACTGAATAATACCTTCCTAAGGAGAAGTAGTAGAATAAAATGTCATCCATTAGAAGAAACTTACATTTTTTGAAAATTTTTGCAACAGAGATTTTATTAGAATACTGTCTTATGGGGCAGCCCGGGTAGATCAGTGGTTTAGCGCCGCCTTCGGCCCAAGTCCCACTTCAGCCTCCCTGCATGTAACCTGCTTCTCTTTCTGCCTGTGTCTCTGCATTTCTCTCTTTCACTCTGTGTCTCTCACGAATAAATACATAAAATCTTAAAAAAAAAAAAGAATACTGTATTATGATGGAAAACTTCAGCAAGTGAGACATAAATCATAATTCCATTGAGTCAATAAGGTCCTAATTAGAATATAAAAATGTCAAAATAATAAATCTGTTTATAATATAAATGGTACCCTTATTCTTTACTGCTTATAAATAACATATGATGACACCCTAGAATAGCAGAAAAACAAATATATTTTAGACAAATAAAGTGAATAACACATTATATAGTTTTATCCTAATATTACTCTTTTACAAAAATATTTTAGTCTCTTACTTTGTCCTCTGACTGACCAAAACTGAAGTGACATATCTTCATTACATTTGATTGGCTTCACTAAATTGTGATTCAAAATATTTTTTTGGTATTGAATGTTCAGTAAATGTAAAGCTTATACCTTTAAACATTCACTTACCACATAAAAAAACAATTAATAAATATCAATAGATTAATGTATTTGTTATATTTGTATTGATTTTTCTCCAAATGAGTGTCAATACCTTAGATTCTAAGGTTCTCATATCATATAAAAATATTGTGTTTGATTTAATCTGTAACATTCCATGTAAGGCTTTCATTATGCTTTTGGGTGTATTATTATAAAGTAGATCATTTTGTCATGGAAGCAATCTGTAAAGTTTATTATAAGAATCACAGTTTTAACAGAATGGAATCCTATAAGTCTCTTGGAATAACAGAATTTGATTTCCATGATTAAATATTTAAATCAAATTATATATTTATTATATATGTGATTTTGTGTGCTATAGATGGCAGACAAGGCGAGTTACTATGATCTTTCAGAAAAAAATATTCCACTGGGTTTATCTAATTTATAATTTCAATCATATGTATTAACCTAAAGCTTTCTCCTTTGACATCACAGGTTAATCTGAGATAAGAAGTAAATATGAGTTAATCAATGAACACAACATGAAAATTATGACATTTTATTTCAAAAGAGCAAAAGAAAAATTCCAGTGACAATAATTCAAGTTTTTCAATTCACTGATAATTTTTTTCCTTAACCTATTACCTCATAAATATGTTTAATATTTGTAATTATTTTAGTGAGGATGGTGAGGGAATCAAAGCAAATTTGTTTATATTCTAAAACATATTTTAAAATACATACTAATAGCATGGAATAATATGATATTGTAAGATATATGTTAATAATTTTATAAACATTATATGACTCATTACTCACAAAAATAATATAGTGGTGGTCTTACTAAAATCTTTAAAAATAAAATATAGGGATAATTCAGAGAAAGGATGGCATTGATTGATAGTGCTGATCTATAAGCCAATACTATAATTGTGTAAAGATAGAGCTTTAATGAGCTTATGATGTCACACAATAGATAGAGAAAAATAGCAATAATACTAAAGTCTGAATATTGTACTAGCTGTAGTGTTTAGTACTCAAAGGAAGTGATCAGAACACTTGTAATATATACTGTGAGTCTGTGCTGTGAATTAAACAAAGGACCTATTTCTGTCTTTTGAAATTCTTTAATCCTTTTTTAATTTAAACCCTGTTTTTAAGTAATTACAGATATTGGCCATAAACTTATTTGATCACAAGTTACTTAAACTTTCTCATATTCCTTTAAATTTAGTATCAGAAGAGTTTCATTCTTATGTTATCCCCAAACCATCACTGCTCTGGAAATACTGGAAGATTAATGAATTTGAAAATGTTGATAGGATCTGATTACTGTTCAAGGCACACAACAGAGAAGAAGAGACAAAGAACATAAAAAGAACAGAATAGAGCTGGAAGAAAGGAAGTGAAAACTGGGCTGATGTTATCTATACAAAGAGAGAAAACATGTAGAATGAGGCAGAGGGTGGCAAGGGAGAATGACAGGTGGTGAGCAGGTAAGCCGTGGAAATGCGGAAATAACCAACAATGAACAGAGTGACTAAGGATATTAAGCAAATATAGGGGGAAAAAAAGTTGAGAAGTGAATATTCTAGCCAATATTAGGAAGTCAAAATGGAAAATGTTAAGTGATAAGTGTTAGGACAAAGTCGAAGGAAATGGGAACGATTTTAAAAAGCACTAAGAGCTAGACATTTTACAGGAACCTTCTCTCCCCTAGTTAAGTCCAACGAGAGTAAGATACCTATTGCACAGAAAAATCATTTAAACAACAACAGCTAAACTTCCTACCTTACAGAAATTTAAAGGGGAGTGGGCCATGCCTAAAATCTTTGTATTTACATTTATGGTAATTAAAGGCAAATGTGAATGAAATTTTTCAGTACACACATTTTGACTTCATTTTTCAGTTCCTTCATTTTACTCTAAATAAGTAAACATATTTAACACCCCCCTTTGGTTCACTAAACTGTGCATTAACTTGTAAAACTTGAGAGGAATTTAATGACCAACATAAACACTCTCTTATTTAAACATTGAATATATCAATCATAACACAGTATATACTTCCTTATGAAGATTAAATGGTACTAGAAATTCCTAATTAAGCCAACAAATTAATATTCTCACTCATTATGCAGTTACCAATGCAGTGTTCCTGTGCTTTTTTAACTGCTTTATCTTGTGACCCCCACAGTAATTATTTACCTTTATAAAATTGTACCGCTTATGCGCAGTTAGCTTGATTGACAAAGAGATACTGTTTACTTCAAAATAAATTTAATAAAAAATAATTGGAAAATTGGAAAAAATATCAAAATAAAGTGAACCTTATAATATTCTTCACAACATAAAAGCAAAGATAATGAGATGTATCAGTATATTTACAGTGTAATTTTAAATTTGGTGACCTAAATAATCTCTTTGAATTTCCCAATGATTTTGTACTCTGTAGGAAAAAGTCCTAGCTTTTGTGTGACTTATAATTCAAAAATGATTTATATTGCCATTATATGAAACTATAATATCTATAACAACACCCTTTCCTATCTATCTCTAGATTGTGATCCATAGGCTATCTGTAGGGAGTCTCCATATTCAAAACAAAGCTGTGATTCCAGTTAATTAAATGTGCCATTTATGATATCAATTTAGCTAATGTTTATTGATAATTTAAACGAAGGTGATTCAAAAATATATTACTTATATATTTTATATATTTTTTCAATTATACCAATAAGAAAAAACTAAGACCCACATAGATTTGAGATGTATTGCTAGAAATAGTTCAATTATAAAACACAAACTAATGAAATTTATTCTGGGGATCTAATGTGCAATGGGATGATTGTAGTTAACAATACTATATTGTACATTTAAAATTTGCTAAGGCAGTACATTGCTAACGTTTTCATATCACCACCCCAAAAAAGATCCCGTGTGAGGTGATAGATGCATTAAATAACCTTATTGTGGTAATCATTTCACAACACGTGCATATATCAAGTCATCATATTACACCTTACCCTGTCACAATTTATTTCTCGTTATATCTCAAAAAACCTCGGGAAAAAAATAAATTGAAGTTTTCTGGTGAGGGGAGGAAAGGGCCAGGAGAATTTTATAGGTTTCTTTGCTCCAGTGACCTATTATTTCTAACATGATGAGCTAATACTTTAAAACCTCTTTTGCTTCTCAAACATGGTCAGTTCAAGAGTGTTTCTAAGGCCAGCACTGAGCTTCTAAAGAAGCAAAAGAGTTTCACTTTAACCTGGTATCACAGCATAGGGCTCCTGCTTCCTTGCTGCTTCCTCCATTGTAGCAGATACAGTTTTTGGGAGGTTTGTCACTTTTGTGACACCCTACTACTTCACATATTCTTTTTGCTTTGTCTATCCGATTTCCTAATGAAGCAGGCAACATGGATCCTAGTCCCATTTGTAGCTTTTCCCACTCAAGAGTGGGTTCTTTCCTTCTTGGAGTGGGTATGTCCAGCAGATTTCTGTCATTACTAGACCTGCTCCACTTTCTCGGTCATTCTCTGTGGCTATAACTCGGAGGCTTCCCGGGCACATTCTCATATTGTCAATTGCTTTAGTCCATTTGTACTCTCTATTTTGTTGAGTTTTTTGTTGTGATGTTCTTCTCCTGGCTAATATTTATTATTTCAAACTTGAAAAGTGAGAAGATGTGGACCCGGGCTTCAAGAATGTTTTTTTTTAGCATATTGTGATTTTCAAATGAATCATTTAATAACATTATAGGAACAGTGGAAAGTAAGAAGTGAACATGAATGATGAAGATTCAAGGGCAATAAATGTGTTGAATAGATGATTGATTATAAGCTTAAATGAAGTAAAATTAATATCACATAATTCAAGATAATTAGCACCATTTTATTTTATATCTGTTGATATGTTTAGTTTTCAGTTTTTTTCAATGCAAGGGACAGAGGTTTATATACTATGAAGTCAAATTTTTTTTTTAAGATTTTATTTATTTATTCATGAGAGACAGACAGAGAGAGAGAGAGAGAGAGGCAGAGACATAGACAGATGGAGAAGCAGGCTCCACACAGGGAGCCCAATGTGGGACTCAATCCCAGGACTCCAGGGTCACGTCCTGGGCCTAAGGCAGAGGCTCAACCACTGAACCACCCAGGTGTACCATGAAGTCAAATTATTATTGTGAGATTGTCTAATGTTGGTTGCCTTCATTAGAAAGTGGGTTCAAAAAAACAGATGCTTTCTTCTGTCCTCCCTTCCTTTTTTCTTTTTTTCTTCTTTCTTTTATTTTTATTAAATAACATTTCCCCAGTGGTAATGGGCGTTGCTTTAATGAATGAATACATAAATGAATGAAATTGTAAAATGCATTGTAACATTTAAAATTTGCAGGGTCCCAATCCATAGTCCTTGGATTATGTCTAATTATTCTTCACTTCAGTGTCTTGGAATGTGTGATTCCTTCAGCCTGGAAAGTTTTCCCTAACCCTGTACACAACAGACAGTAGTTTTTGAGTCTTCAGGTCTTAACTTCAATGATGCCTCTCCATGCAGCAATTTTCTGACTCTCCTTTTCAAATTCAAGTCTCGGGCTCCTGTCAGTCCATTCACCATGTTACCTCCAGAGCCGACATTCATACATTACCAATATGGTTAGCAATAATTCCCATTATTGTTGTTGGAAAACAAAGACTCAAAGTCACCAGGAGTGTAAAAGTGGGACAATAAAATTATGGATATATGGTATGGATTTATAGTTATTATTGAGTGGCATGTTGTTAATGATAATATATTGTCACTTTTGAAGTTTTTTATGTAAATTTAGTTAGTATCATTGACTGCTTTAATGTAAGTATTGTTTCTACTTTACCTTTTTGAATTCCTTTACTCTAGAAAGTACTTCATAATATACCTTCTGAGTTAAATTTTAGCAAAATGTAAATCACATGTAAGATTTATATATTTCATAAATTTAGTCTTTAATGTATTTTACATGTGATTTACTAAAGAAGCGCATGAGTCATGCCAGTAGTGTCATTAAATATGCAATATTTAATCAATGAAACATTTAAAATAAAAGATAAATGCAAATCTGATGTTACACTCCACAATTTATTTAGTAATTCATTCAGAATATGTAATTTTTATGGGAAATAACCCATAGAAAAGATATAAAAAGAAGCTGATTCAATGAGAAATATTTTCTTTATGCAATACTTCTTAAATTTTTCATTATTATTTGAAGTGACTTTAATATCAATTTAAAGAAAATACAACTTGGAAAATATATTGAAAGCTGTAATAATTGAAATAATAATTTATGGTACTGACAGATGAAATCCAATGTACTGTTATGGACCAAAACAGAAATATTACCAAATAGGTAATTTATCATTAAAATATATGCATTCAAACATCAAAGCAACCAAACTAGACTAATATTCAGAACAAATTTGTTTTAGTTTTTGTTCTTGTTTGGTTCTTTGATTTCTTTTCCTAAAGAACTACATTATTGAACATGTGGGGACAAAATCCGAATAATAAAAGAATGAATCCAAAGATTAAAATCCATACGCATTAGTTCAAATGAAAAGCAATTTGTTTACATGTCCACAAAACTTTAAATTCCATGACAAACTAAACAATGCGCTTTGGGAAAAGAGAAAATAAGAAAACCCTCAGGGTGTAAGCATCCAGACATCTGGTCATCTATGCACATACCTTACTATCACCACAATCACCTGGAAGGTGCTGGTCACAATTCTAAATTTCCCAAAAGAAAATCTTATTGGTCCAGATAACTGAAGTGTTCGAGAAGCAAATTCTCTAAAACAAAGATTATTTTTTGACATTTAGATCATTCCATTATTTCTTCTAGGATTTGTTTTATGTCAACGGTATGAAATGACTTGGCTTTATGTTTTTCTCTATTAAAAAATTATAATATTTTTGAATAGTTCACCTTTCACTCAGCAATTTACAGTGGGTAAACATTCTGTTTCTGGGGTGTATTTCATTGGTCTGTTTATATATACCTATGCCAATGTCATATTTTCTTACTTAAATGTAGATTATAATAAGGCTATTATTTATCTGACAGGGTAATCTTCTTTACAGTTATTTTTTCTCCTGAAAATTGTCTTTGTCATTACTAGAGCTTTTGCTTTTCCAAATAACTTTTTGAATAAAGTTGCAAAAATCCTTGAAAAATTAAGTCAGGATTTTTAGAGTATATTTGGTGAATTTGGAGAAATTTATAAAATGGCAACTTGTTAAATATCACCATATGTATTTCTATATGTATTTATTCATTTTCATTATACTTTAAAATCATTTTATAATTTTCTCCACAAATGTCCTATACGTCTTTCATTACTTATCCTTGATATACTATAGTATATTTTTCTTGTTGTTTTAAATGGTAATTTTTAAAATACATTTTTTATTATTTATTGCTAGTATATGAAGTGCAATTGATTTTCTTTTTTTTAAATGTTATTATCTATCAAATCTAAAGAACCTGCTAATTTATTTTGTGTCCCTTCATTTTTTATGTTTATATTAACATCTATTATGTTTATATTAACATCAACTGTGAATCCTGTTTTTTTTTTTCTTTTTTTAATTTTTCTCCCCTACTTGTTTCTTTTTCACTACTGAATACCTTGACTAGGATAATAATGGTGGGACCAACCTGCCATGTTGTTAGCTCAAATGTACAAGAAGCTTATTTTTTTCTTTTTAAAGATTCTATTATTTATTTATTCATTTATTTAGTCATTTATTTATTTGTTTATTTATTTATTTATTTATTTATTTATTTATTTATTTATTTATTTAAGAGGGTGAGTGTGACAGAGACCAAGAGGCATGGGAGAGGCAGAGAGAGGAAGAATGGACTCCTTGCTGAGCAGGGAGCCAGATGCAGCTTGATCCTGGGGTTCTGGGATCATGACCTGAGCCGAAGGCAAATGCTTAGCTGACTAAGCCACCCAGAGGCCCCAAGAAGCTTGTTTAAATAAGTGTTTCCCCCATACTATTTGGTTGTCTACACACACAAGACATAGCTTTTACTCTTACACTTCAGAACGTGTTTGATCTCTCTCAAGGGGAAACTCGAGTTTACTGATCTTCAGAAGCCTAGAGGAGACCTTGCTTTTCTGAATGTTCTGCCAAAAATAATCAGATTGACTATTTTCCAGGGACTTTTCTTATGCATTGTATCAGCTGCTGATTCTGATCTTGGAACAGACAACTATACAGATGTCTAATATTTTGAACTCTGAATTTTTTTTTTCTGGTTTACTTCTCTAGAGATTCTGCTCAATTCCAACTACATCTTATTTATTTTTATAATTTCTTAGAATCTCTGCTCTATTAATGATACTTTTTCTTGTTTATAGTAGTTACTATTCACTTTACTATCATTTTAGAGCATCTCATGTGGGAGAAGATATAGTTTATAGCTTGTATTCTTCCATAGTGAGTCAGTTTTTTCAAAATGTGTTCTCAAAATCACAAAAGTATACTAATCAACCCATAAGATAAAACAGACTATGCTGACAGAGGGATAATTTCGAAGAAACCTGCAGTCTGAAATCCTCTAAGGATGGGGAATAAAAGTTGTCACCAGAAAAATATTTTAACAAATATGGACTTTGAGACTGAAAGATATTTTTTTTTGAGACTGAAAGATATTTTTATGTTTATTTTTGGCTACCTAGTGGGTATCATAAACTATGAATTATTAATGATAATACCTTTATTGAGAAATTAGTAGATGCTTATTAGCACTTTCCTAAGCATACGGAATGTATTATTTTATTTAGTTCTCACAAAAACATTAAGAGGCAGATACTATGATTGTTCCTGTTTTTCAGAGGACAAAAGTGAAGCAAAAGATGTGACATACATAATTTTCCCAGAGCACACCATTTAGCTTAGTGTTCTCACTTTCCTCAGTCAGTAGCGATATACCAGAAGAGCTAGTATTGTATCCATGGTCATGCTGGCAAAAAAGCTCTTCTGACTTCACAGTAGGCTTTACACAGCATCACCAAGCCCTAAGACCCTACAATATAGTCGATGTCAAAATAAACCCCAGTTTCCCCATCCTTCTTCCTTTGTTGTGCTGAATCTCAATCTTGGCTTTCTCCATGAAACAAATAACACTGTATGTAGATAATGGTGGTATATTCACCATCCTTTCACAAATAGGAATTCTTTATGTATCATATCAATTTAAAGCATGAATAGCACATGCAGTAAGTAATATCACTGCCTAGCATTCTTTCTTTCCCATGAAATGAAGCAGACAGTTGGATTGTGACAAAGGGTTTCAAGTATTACAAAATAGAATCTTTTTGTTTTGAATTTCTTTGATAAGGGGAGTTTCACCTAGGATTTTCTGAGGTTTAGCTTTTGTTTCTCCTACTTAAGGTAAGCCTTCCTGTTACCTGCATGTGATGCCTCTGACACCCAGCAATAACTTCTCATTATCACCACCGTCACAAAACTGAATTATATCCATTTTTTATGCTTCCCTTTCCCAGTGAATTTATATTTTGAAAAAATATATTAAAACTCTGTTGAGGCACCTGGCTAGCTCAGTGGTTGAGCACCTGACTTTGGCTCAGGTGGTGATCCCAAAGTCCCTGGATCCAGTCCTGCATCAGCCTCCCTGCAGAAGCCTGCTTCTCCCTCTATGTCTCTGCCTCTCTCTCTCTCATGAATAAATAAATAAAATAAATAAATGAAATGAAATGAAATGAAAAACATTTTTAAAAACTCTGTAGCCTGGGACAACATTTAATATTTGGTAAATGTACAACTTGGTTGATAAATTAAGTGTACAAATTTATCTATTTTGGTAGATTCTTCATTTATTCAGTTGCTTATTTAACATTTACTAAGTAGGGGATCCCTGGGTGGCACAGCGGTTTAGCGCCTGCCTTTGGCCCAGGGCGCGATCCTGGAGACCCGGGATCGAATCCCACGTCGGGCTCCCGGTGCATGAAGCCTGCTTCTCCCTCTGCCTGTGTCTCTGCCCCTCTCTCTCTCTCTCTCTCTATGTCTATAATAAATAAATAAATCTTAAAAAAAAATTAAAAAAAAAAAACATTTACTAAGTAGCTAGTACCTTAGAAAGCAAACTGTGTGCTTGGAAATAAAGATGAATAGCTGGTTTAGGAAAGATGAATAAAACAGAAGAACTGTCCTCAACAAACAAACTATGGAAACTAACCAAATGCAGAGCACATAGTTATAAAAGTAATCGTTTAAATACATTTTTACATAAAACCTTCCATTTTTAAGGTGGCATTACATTTGTAGATATTTTAGGAAGTGGATGAATGTTTAAATACACTTGCCTTTACATAAAAAATTAAGTTCTCTGCATTCTTAGTTTTTCATAACAAATAAACTGCGTTTATATTTATATGAGCAAAGCATAAATAGCTTGGGGAATTGATTTTATACTTAAATTGTACTATATATTGATTTATAAGGGTAAGTGGTCTTCACTGGTCCATTAAGATTGATGACACTCATCAGTGTGTTGCTGGAATGAATATAAATTTATATTTTTCTTAATAATGAAAAATTACTTAATTTCCAATAGACATAACAAAATATTATGAATTAGGACATGCATACATATACAGACACATAATTTTTATAACCTTCGTTGTTTATTCTTTTTCATGTCTCCGTGTATAAGTACTAACTTCATTCTTTCAGTAACACGATGGAATCTGGAATGTATAAAATTAAGGAAATCATATGTAAAGCCCAAATATTTTATAAAATAGACTTAATAAACCCAATATTATATTGTTAATTTAACTTAAGGTAATATCTATTTAATTCCTCCAATTTACTTATCTCAGTGATAGATCTGAGAAATATTTTTTTCTGTCAGAGGAAATGTTTTCTACTCTCTTCTCTCTAGTTGAATGACCTTGACAAATCACTCAAATTCTGAATTTTTTAGTTCCCTAAAATCAAAAGGAAATCGCAATTACTTTTTTATTTCCTCACCAATATACTTAAGATAAAGCAAGTACATTCAAATGTATTATGGACATTTCCCAATATATTAATTTTTATGTTAACTGTATTACTGTTGTGGATTATCATGCAATGCAAAGATTGAGGCCTATTGAAAAGAGAATTTAGAAGAGAGTTTGACTTAAGTTTTTTGTTTTTTTTTTGTTTTTTTTTTTTTTTTTACTGAAGTTTGATCAAGGAAAGTGTCGTTGGTGTCAGAGGGTGTTCTACTTTGGGGAAAGAAACATTTTTTACAGAGGCTTAGCAGTAGAAGTCCAGCTGCTGTCATGAATTGTTGGACAAAAACAGTTCTCAGAAAAAGAGGGAATCTTTCTTGGTGTTTAGGAGCCATTGGTTGGGCTATCTGTGTTTAGCAAGAGGGCTGGAAAGGAACAGTTGGAGGTGCTAAGTTCATAGAAGGATCATAGTGGAAAATGTAGTTCAGAGCGTATCATGTAGAACTTCCGTTAATACAATAAATAATCAGATATTTTTCGTAAACTCTATTTATCAATTAAAATGATGATTAGTAAAAGATTAATTAATACATATGATAAATTCAAGAGGTTGATTCTTGAATATGGATGGAGGAATGAGTTCTAAGGGGACAGTGTTAAGTAAGAGAGAAACCATGAACAGCATTATGTATAGGGAAGATATGTACACACACACACAAGGGAATTCAGGATGAGTTATCCTTGTGGATGGACAAGTAGAAAAGTTGAGTAAAGTTGGATATTTGAAGAAAGAAAGGAGAGTCTGAGCATTCAAAATAAATATCATTTCATTTTTATAAATGTTAGTTTCAAAGTACATAATGCTATGCATTTACATTGTTCATGAAAGAGTTTTAAATATTTTAAAGTTTTAAATAGTTTTTTTATTATTTCAATTTGCCTATATTTATATACACTAACTTTTAAACTGTGCAACATTGTACAATTAGATATATATTAAAAATGAACCTGGTTTTAAAAATATTCAGTCTTCCCTCTGTGTGTCATAGGGGTACTTAGGTATACAGTACAGCAATTTTTGACAGATAGGAAAAAATCATCAAATTATATTTTTTCACTCATAAAGGTAAATGATTTAGATATCTGCCATTTAAAATCAATGTTCAGTACTCTAAAAAACAAAGGCTAAACTACTTTGCATTTAAATGGCAAGCCATAACTCTCTTACAGGACAATGATGCAGTGGTAAAGGTCATTTTAAATAGATCTGATATTAAAAGTAAATAAACTCAAATATAGTACTTGACTAGAAAATAGATCTTTAAAATTAAAAGTGCCATAAAAATAGTCCAGCATGTATTATCCAACTAGAGTTTATAAAGCATCCAAAATTGTGCTCGCTTCGGCAGTACATGTACTATAAAGTGTCCAAAATTCAGGATACCAAACTTTTCAGGGGGAGAGGCAAGAGTTATATTTTGATAGTGTTTTATTTCAAAATTATCTAATATTTACAATCAACAATGGCTCAGAGAAGTGATTCCAAAAAATTATTTAAATATATTCTAAGTAGGAGATTCGGCTCCTCAATCAGAGCTCAGGGCAATCTGACTGCACGTAAAGTTTTCTATCAACTATAACAATTTACTATGTCCTTTAATTTTTATTTTAGTCTTTTAAATATTTATATGCGAGCCTCCTATTGAGAAATGGTTAAATTAATTAAAGCCAATGAGAAATGATTGCAAGCATACAATTTGAATACACCATTATTTACCTTTTTGAAAGCTGTTTCATTTAAATAATAATGAACAAAGAAAAATATATTTATATGGCTAACTAAAGTACAAACTTAGTAGTTAACACAAGTGAATGTAAAAAGCATACTTGTTTGTTTCTCATGATTTAAGATTTTGAAATAAGGAACAAAAGGCAAATCGGTGTTACAGAAAACCACAGAGACAAGATGAAAAGACCGAAGTTGGATATGTTCCAGCACGACTGCCAATCCATGTCCACATATCCCTTTAGTTGGGTATCAACTGAATGAACTAGTGTATTTATGGTTCTTAACACTGCTCTTCTCATATTAGACTCTCAATAAATCTCCCTATAGACATGTTTTTCCCTTTGGCAGGATATAAAACAAAAGGTTATGCACACTTAAATAAATTAAATGTAATATGCGGTGGCAAATAAATGGGCTTGAAAAATAGCTTAAATAATTTATATTAATATACATACCCGCTATTTTCTAAGATGCATTTTTATACAGTAACTTTAGGTACTGCAGATAGAAGAGTAGAACATAGTTACAAGCACCTATTTAATAATTTCTGTTCCATCCCAGGCTACTCTAAAATAAATAGGGTTGAGGAAATAGGGAAATTCTGATAAAAAGTCCGTTAAAAAGGAAGCATACATTTTCAGTGCTTGAAAATCAAATTCCTTAAAATCAAGGCTAGCATAGTTTTTAAATGATATCATGCATATATCCTTGTCAAAAGTTCTTCCAAAATATAAGATGTGTTCTATTACCTTCTTCACTTGCAAAATTTATCTCGTAAATGAGTCTTCTTAGATCCATAGGCAAAGGATATTCATTTAAATGTGGCATTATATTGTATATTTTTCCAAAGATTTTATTATTTATCTGAGAGAGAGAGAGAAAGAGAGAGAGAGCAGGGGAAGGAGCAGGAGAAGGAAATATCCAGACTCCCGCTGAGAGCAGAACCCAGACGTGTATTTCAGTCCCTGGGCCCTGAGATCCCGCCCTGAATGGAAACCAATAATCAGACGCTTAACGTACTGAGCTACCCAGGTGCATCTATTGTATATTTAACTTTAATATTAATTTTCTATATCTAAAAAAAAAACACTTGGATGGTTTATTTTCAGATTAAACAAAAATATATAACAATAGTACTAAAATGTATAATTAATTAAATGTTTAGTGAATGTATGCCAGCCACCCCAAGTTATTTATTTTTTATTACTTAATTTCATGCATACCATACCAATCAGAAATATCATCATTAACATTTCACTAATGGGAAAACTAACATATATGCAAGTGCTCTAGGCCACACAGTGAGAGCTATCCAAATTAAAATTCAAGCAGGACTTTTTGAACTCATTGTTCTTACACTATCCACAGATGTTTTTCAGCTAACATGTCAGATATTAAATCACATATGCCAGGCATAAATTTTATATTTAGGCAAATTCACTAACCTGGGCTTCCAGGCATCATCTGGGACTCAGAGTTGTAATCCTCTTGATACATCATGCCAGTTCTCTATTGGGGAATGTCAGATGATAAAATGACAGGACACCTTTTACACTCTGGCCAGCCTGTCATTTATTCTTTTCACACATACCACACTAGGTTTTGTTTACTTTAAAGATTTCTTTATTGAAAACTTGGGATAATTTCAGAGGGGAAAGATAATTTTTTCACTGACTTGTACTTTTCCATGTGTCCCAGGGGGAGTAGGTACTTAAACACCTGACACTCAAGATATTTGTTTTGTTTCATTTTTTTATATGATTTCTATATTCTCAAAGTTTAAAAAACAAGTTTCTGAATGACTATATGTAACTATTTAATAATCCATTTCAGGCATGGTTATGAGAACTGGGCTTTCTACACCTAGAATTGTGAGTAAAAACAGGTATACTCTAAAATCTCCCATCAAGTGTCCTAGGGTAAGTACAAATAAGAGAATGATGGGAACTTCTCAAAACTAGATGGTTTTTGTGACCCATTTCTGGAGAAATTTGAATACTGTACTTCAGCAGTAGAGAGTGGATTTGCTTTTTTTGAAAGTTTTTCAGCAGCAGAGCACCCAGGACTCGAGTCATATAAGACTTTGAATAATGTAAACAGTTTTAATTAAAATGTGTTTAAATATATAAAACCACAGAATATGAATATATATCTTTATATGTTTATATAATGAAACATATTTATTAATGTAAAACAAGGAAAACCATAAAGTCAATGACATTGAAATTTGCAATATTGTCTTAAGGTAACAATTACCTTACTCATTTCCTTCCAAATGTCTGTTGGTACCCTCTATCACGTGTGATTAAATTCTTCCAACTTTTCTCTTTTTTGAATTACTATGAACTATTATGTTCCTCAGTGGCCATCAGTTAGCAAAGGTTTTCTTTTTGAGTCTACTTCTGTACTTTCTCATCAGTCTACACCCATTTACATATTTACATTGTGTTACTATAATGCTCTAAAAAATATGTAAATTTGGGCACTGAGGTAGCATGTATACACATACAAGGTTTTCTTTTAGATAATCCCGAATGTATTTATGTATGTTTAAGTTAGAAAAATGAAAGCCTAAAATGAAATTATTATCATAGAAAACTGGTAAAATCCCAGTTTGGAGAAATGATAGAGAACACAGTCCCCCTGTTGTAATTCTTCAGCACAATACAGAATATAGCTTCTTAACTTTTTTAAACTTTGAACTGTAGAAAACAATATATATTTTCCGTAAATTTGATAATGCAAATAGTACTGTGGCAAACAAAACATTTTCAAACATCAGCTATTAATTAATCTTTCAGTAGAAAATAATTATTAATTTCAAAAACAATTCTCATATATATATCCTCCAAATATTTAGTGTTGACTCTATCATAATGCCTTTTACGCTTTGTTACTATCATATCTTGGCTTAGTCATATCTCTAACACCAAAATGTGTATTCTTCAAGGGCAAACACCATCAATGTGAAATAGTACCTAGCTTAATATCTGACACAGAGTTGACCTTAATTAAATATTTGTTGAAGAGTTAGTAGATAAACTTTTTGAAACAATACACATCAAAGCCTTGTAGAAGGGCTTACTATAAATTTTCTCTTTTTATTTTTATTTTTTTAAGATTTTATTTATTTATTCATGATAGATCCAGAGAGAGAGAGGCAGAGACAAAGGCAGAGGGAGAAGCAGGCTCCAAGCAGGGAGCGGGACATTGGACTTGAGCCCAGGAACCCAGGGTCAGGCCCTGGGCTGAAGGTGGCCCTAAACTGCTGAGCCACTTGGGCTGCCCTATTTTCTCTGCTTTTTAAATAAACATCTGATTTTTAATCTGTCTGTATTATAATCTCCTTTGCTCTGTAGTTGGTAAATTCCAACATAATAAATCCTTAGTTACCTATTTCATCTCTTAGTAGGTTAAAGAAATTAATACATAATGGTGGAAGGTTACTATTGCCATATATTTCCTTTTGAGCATTCTAGGCACTTCTTATTTTCTCCATTAGCACCATACTGGGAAAGGCACCAATATGTATTGAGCACAACTATTTAAACCTATTTGAACAGAGCACAAGTAGGACCCTTCCAAATGCTGGCTTTTTGAAATATATATTATTTATTTATTTATTTAAAGGGCAAGCGGGGGGAGGGACAGAGAGAGAGAGAGAGAGAGAGAGAGAGAGAATCTTAAGAAGACTTCACGCTAAGCACAAGATGGACACAGGGCTTGATTTCATGACCCTGAGAACATGACCTGAGCCAAAATCAAGAATTCGACACTTAACTGACTGAGCCACCCAGGCACCACCCCCCCCATGTTATTTTTAATGTCAATGTATTTTCTGCCTTCAGACATTTTACCTTTGAGTATTCCCTATAATGCTTATGAGGTATAAAATATTAACCTAATTATTTTTCTTAAATATTAAACTTGAGAAAGCATTGAAAACATCTAAATCTTGTTAGGTCCCTATACTGTCTTCTTAAGTACTCTTTAGATGAGCTATGTTATGTTAACTAACTTTTAAAAATGTCTCTGGGGTTTCCAGAGTTCTCAAATAGTTAACCCATTCTTCTTAATATAATTTAAAGGAGAGATTAGACAAGGGAGAGATGCTCTACATTAACATGGACTGCTTTAATATTACTTAATAAAGGCTTGCAGCTATCTTTATGTAGTTAAATATATATGCACATACACATATGTACACACACAAACCTTGCTATGAAACATAGCTTTAAAAAAAAAACATAGCTTTAAATTATGTTTAAATTATGTTCAGGCCCATATTGGGTTCCATGCTGGGTATGGAGCCTACTTAAAAAAAAAATAGATATGTATCCAGAATATATAAAATGCTCTCAAAACTCAATGAAAAAAACAACCCAACAACACCATGAAAATTGGCAAAAGATTTACATAGACATTTTACCAAAGAAATACAAAATGATTTTCCAATAATGTTCATGGTATAATAGTTGAAAATTAGAAAAAAATAAAATGTCCATAAACAAATAGCTTATCTACACAGTGAATTACTATGCATCAATAAACATGAATGAACTATGGATACCCACAACAACATGGAAAAATATCAAAAATGTTTAGAGAAAGAAATCATGTAAAAATGATTATAAATGTATGATTCCACCTACATAAAGCTCTAGAAAATGCAGACTTATCTAAAGTGAAGTGAAGTACATAAACACTACTTTGAACTAGGCAGAGATAGCAGTGAGAAATTACAAAGAGGTGTAAGGAAACTGTTGGGGGATGAATATTCTCATTTTGATTCCAGTAATGATTTTACAAATTATAAATATATCAAAATTTATGAAAATTTACACTCTGAATATGTGGGACATTTTATATGCTATTCATGCTTCAATAAGTTGTATAAAAAAGAACAATATACCACAATAAATCTGTTTTAAAAAATTAAAGTGAAGTAGTAAGGTAAAGGTGGAGAAGCTCTTTACAAAAATTTAATAACAGAAAATGTCTCTGTGGATACAGAACACTTAGAACATTTATACATTTATAATTTTAAATGGTAGGATTAGGGATAAGTATTTGACATTTCTTTGAAAATTATTCATTCTCCTACTGTATGATACAATATTTAAACTTTCAGGTATTTACTGAATAGAAGGAAAATTTGTATCCCTACAAATGGGTTGAAAAATAGTTTACAACAGCCTTATTCATAGTAGCCAACACTAAAATAATCCCAATAACTAACTGCATAGAATGGAAATTGTGGTATAATATATAAATAATAGAATACTACTCAACAATTAAAAAAAAAGAAAATGCAGATAAATACAAAGACATAATAAATTTCAAAAACCATTATATACAGTAAAAGAGGCCAGGACATTATATAAAATTCAGTAAAAGCAAAACTAATCCATGGGTTGGAATAGGGTATGCATTTTACCAGGATTTATGCAATTTTGAAAATTCAATGAATGAACCATTTAAGGTCAAGATATTTTACTTTATGTAAATTATACCTCTATATAAAATAAATATAACCATATATACTATGTAAGTTAACCATATAAATATAACTATATATATATAACTATATGTTAATTTCTCTTAATTTGTATATGATCAGTTAGAAGATTTTTATCAGGAAATTGGGCATATATTTTTTTCTGGCCACAAATCAACAAATATATTTACCTATACCCACCTCTCTGGAACATGGATCATGAAGCTATTTCCTGTTTCCTCTTCGTATGAGTCAACTCTTCCCCCCAAAACATACAGACACAAATATATCTATGTTCTCTTTCATGATGGCTATCTTAGTCCATTTTGGTTTCTGTAAAAAATGCCATGGACTAGATGGATTACACACAGTGGATTTTTTTTTTTTTTCCCTTTCTCACAGTTCTAGAGGTTAGGTCCAAGTCAAAGTAGACCTGGCAAATTCAGTGTCTGGTGAGAGCTCACTCCATGGTCCAAAATGGTTCAGAGCTTTCAGTCCTTTTGCCCTGTCTTCACAAGACGGAAAGGGCAAGGGATCTTTCTGGACTGTCTTTCTTAAGAGCACTAATCCCTTCCATGAGGGGTTCACCCTCATGACCTAATGACCTTCCAAAAGTGCCACCTCCAAATATTACCATATTAGGCGTAAGGTTTTTAATATATGAATTTTGAAGGAACACAAACCTTCAGTCTTTAGTCATGGCTTTCCCTCATCCATAAAGGTATTACAATTTCTTATTGCTGTGACAGGAAGTTGGAGATTACTTCTTACTCATTATATTTTGCCTGAGACTTTTCAGTCTGTTAAAAGCACTTTGCATTCTAAGATTACAGATTGAATATCAAAATGTCAGCAAGGGACTCTGATTTAACTGTCTAATCCCTCCATAGAACTGAGCACTGAGGGACATCTAGGTGGTTCAGTGGTTGAGGATCTGCCTTTAGCTCAGGACGTGATCCCAGGATCTGGGATGGAGTCCCAAACCAGGCTCTCTGCTTCTCCCTCTGCCTGTCTCTCTCTCGCTCTCTTTGTGTCTCTCATGAATAAATAAATAAATCTTAAAAAAAAAACTGAGCACTGAGTTCAAATGAGAAAAATGTTACAGGAAGAAATGCAAAATCTTATTTTTCTCCCATAGTCATATATTATTGTTTAGCCCAATCATTCCTGCAATCCAGAACTCATTCCTAAGACCCTACTCACTGCTAACCACATCTTCACATGAATTTCAATGTATTTTTGACTGATTATGATTTATTTCAAATTACTATGTCCAAAACTACCTTCATTCAAGCTCATAGAAAATCAGTAACCAATCATGCTTGGCATCTATCCATTTCTTCTTATCCTCACTGTCACCATTTGGGTTATATTTTTATTGATTTCACACCTACCAGACCTCTCTTGTTACTATCATCAAAGCATCATTCTCATATCACCACGGCTTGTAATCTGCCCTCTTCATATCCACAACTTTGTGGTTATGTAAAGATACCAATATTCTTCATCTCTTTTGGTATTTTACACATTGTATTCTCTCTACCTAGAATGCTCTTTCCTTTTCTCATTGGTTAACCCCTACTTATTGAGTCTCAGATGTGAATTTCACTGTGCAGTTTTTCTGATACTCAAGAAGAAATGTACCTTTTCTGTGGTCTGTCTTATCTTTTTGAACTAATAACCACTATAACTCTTATCATATTGCACTTTAATTGAATATTTATTTACCTGTCTTTCCTACTAGGAACTTGAGGGTAGGTATTCCCATTTATTGCAGTATTTCTGATATATAAAAATAAACATAGTGTTTTATGAGTTTCAAGTGTTTCCTTTGTTGCAGGAATTAATGAGAAAAAAACTATTATAGAAATGAGGATAGAAATCAGAATTCCAAAAAAAAAGAAAGAAAGAAATCAGAATTCTAGATTATTTATATCATATAGACTTCAATAAATATAATACCAAATATTAAGGTAAAGCATAACAGTATACTTTTCCTGATTATAGTGCAAGGTAAATTAAGTATTTGCTTAATATATGTGCACTTTTAACTTTAATCATGTAGTTGTTATTGTAGAGATTTTTGATAATTTAAGAAACAAAATTCCATATTTCAAGTTATAGATTATTCTCTACTAAGGACTGACTGTTATAAAAACAATTTTTGAGGTGTTCTCTGTGATAACAAGAGACCAGATGGACCACTTGTGATGGACCGATTTACGTTACCATTGTCCAGGATGTAGCGTGCAGCCCCTACCATAACTAAAAGAAGCATACAATCTAGGAACTCCATCATTATAAATTATCCATAAAGCTGACCATTTTTATTTATAGATTTATTGGCTGAATGTTTTAATGTCAACTAAATTACTATCAAATGTAAAACAGGATTTGATATAGTTGTTTAAGATTCATCATTCAGGTTTTAGTCAGATTACTTTATAAAGATAACAAGGTAATTTCAGTACAAATTTAGCCAAAAGGCTAAAGCATGGTTTGCTTGTTTGTTTGTTTCTTAACTGTTATGACGAAATTCTGCCTTTGGTTTTGTCACCTAAGGCAAACCTTTCATTTCACATATTCACCATAAGGTTGATGGATGAACAGATGGATTGAGTACACTACTGGGTGTCCTGTCAGCTGTTTGTGATTCTCTGAATGGTGATGGATGATAAAGTAATAGGAGCAAACATGTTTCATAAAAACAGAGATGTTGGAGCTGTGTGCATCATTGTCAAACAATGCCTTATTCTATATCTTTAGGAGTTTACTTTATGAAGTCCTATTGCAAATTCTTAGACTTTAGTATATTTGTAACTATATCAGTTGCTCTCTTTTTTTTCTAATCAGGTATAGAGCAAAGCATCTCAGAATAACCTAAATGTCATATGGGTGTATGCCAGCTATTTATTTAAATAGTTTTAAATGTCTGCATAGAACGTTGACATTGAATGACTTAATTATCTTAATTATTGATTTCAATCTTTAAAATATCACAGCAATCAGCAATAAGAAACTGAGACTACTTATTGCTCTTAATCTATTCACCTGTTATTAAGATGTTGATTAGGCAAAATGAATCATCAAAGAACTTTTAACTTTTGTTATACCCAAAATTAATAGTCCCATATCTCCCTCCATCATTATTATTATATATAATTAATGCCAAGGAATGTCTTTGCTTTTAGACATAAAATGGCTGATAAGCAAACTTACAAAACCATTTCCTGGGACAATAAATACATTCATAGTGTATAATACACAAAATAATACTATTATGTGTTATATAATTAGAGGTCTTAGTTCCAATATTAGGTATTTCTATACTTTCTTCCAATGTATATCAGTTTTTCTTATATATCATTCCGTCATTCATGTTGAATGCATAATACTTAGGACAAGTATACTGTAAATACAACATTAGGAAAAGAAGATTGGTTTTTGACTATCAAACTATAAAATCAGTATATGTTCTGTCAATAAACAGAAAAATTATCAAAAAGGAACAGAATTTGACTCTATTTAATTGAAGGGGTTAGCTCAATCAAAAAAAGAATGATATGGGGCACCTGAGTGCCACAGTGCATTGCATATCAGACTCTTGATTTTGGCTCAGGTCATGATTTCAAGGTCCTGGGAATGAACCCCTCAGCTGGGCTCCCCATTCAATGGGAAGTCTGTTGAGGATTCTCTTCCTCTGCCCCTCCCCCTGGTCACATTCTTTCTTTCTCTCTCTCTCTCTTCCTCTGTCTCTCTTTCTAAAACAAGTAAATAAATCTTTAAAAAAAGAAGAATGAGGCAAAGAGGGGATAGACAAATGAATCTCAGAAGGCAGGAACAACAGGGTCTATTACAGGAGTTTTCATGCAGAGGCTAAAATCTTCCTGGCCATGATTTTTGGATCTATTGACTAAAAATATCAGGAGTCTAGGTAGATATGAAAAATTCCCTTAAATATTTGGTCTGCCTCCAAGTTCATGCTTACCCAGAATTTGCTTCATGGTTGTAATCTGGCTTCCTTCCCACTCCATTGTCTTCATAGAATAAATGAACATGTTTTCCACACAGATACTGAGAAATATTCTTACTATTTTTATGAGTTTTATTTTTTTACTGTTAACTCAATATATTGTTGAAAACATACTTGCATTGTAGGAAATGGTAATTTTGACTGACTATATGCATATGGATATGATATAGATATAAATAGAGATAGAGAGATGCCAATATAATTTCTGTGGACTTGTATTCTACTACTCACTTGCTTTAATTTGGGATCAATGTGTTTGTAGCTCTGATTTTCCCAGGTGCATTATATAAATTTGCCTGCAACTCATAGGAGACCTACCTGTCCTAACAATACTCCCCATGCATATGTTGGACCAGAAGATTTAAGCACTCTCAATGTCAGACTGTTAAAAAAATAATAAAATAATTGCTCAAACAAGTAAATAACTCTTGTTCTTTTCTATATATTTCCCATCACCAGCACCAAAGGTAGATACATTCATTTCTTGATCTTCCTAATTGGTTAATTTTGCAACGGCGATATGGTTAGTCTATTGCATACTAAGAAATAACCTGCTGTGTTCTGTCTCAATAGTCCTCTGAGGAACATTTCATCAACAAAGTTCCTTCCTCCAAAACAAAGGGACTTGATTATTTGCATGATCCATGGAGCAGTCTTACATGCATATAGTTCTCTGCTTTTGTAATCTAGAAACAATTTTGTTGACGTGAAAAGAAGTTTACTTCCCTTATCATCATGGAAGGATACTGCCTTTGCTCTCTCCATTTTCTAATTTATTCTGGGAAGATCTCTTTGGTTAATCTCTGTTTTTGAAAGGCAGGACAACAGGTGATTGGGAGATGGGTAGGGTGGCAGCACCAGAAACACATATGAGCATCCAGAGGTCTCAACTCTGTGTGTGTGTGTGTGTGTGTGTGTGTGTGTGAGAGAGAGAGAGAGAGAGAGAGAGAGAGAGAGAGAGAAAGATTCTGAAAAAATCTGAACAAATCAATTAGAAAGTATCTCTGGCAAATGTGAAGGTGAGCTTGTACCAGTAAGCAGGCTAAGAATGATAGACCAAAGAGTTTGATTTTTATCATAAAATCAGAGAAAAGTCAGAGAAGCACTATAAGCAGTATAGCCCTGATAAGATTCACATCTTATGTTAACTGATATCAGCAAGGACAATTGATTGGAAAGGAGGATGGGGGGTGTGCAGGCTATGGGGTGATATTAAATAAAAAGTTTTTAGAGTAATACTTAGGTGACAGTAAGAACAATGAAAAAATGAAACTAAGCTATTTTTTCTCATTTCAAAATTTGATCTCATTCATTTTCAAATGAGAGGAAGGAGCGATATATATTGAACCCACTGAATATTCCCCAAGATGCAGCTTTCCTGTGTCTCAGTGTTTTTATCTCTGGGATATGCACTATTTGATAATTCCTTATGCTGCCTCTACACTGAATTAAACTATGCTTGCCCTTACTCTATACTTTATACTCTACTTTGCAAAAAAAAAAAAAAAATCCTTTATGGAATAGTTAGAATCTGTTTTTGGTTTTCAATTTTAGATGGATAAAGCTAACCTCTTGGTCATGTATTCTGACTGTGTCCCAAAAGGCTTACCCCAGCATCTTCATTTTGAGGCCATCTGTAATTAATTGTAGTTGGTGCCGGACTATAGTGACTTTTGCACACTCAGATTAACAATACTTAATTGTTACTCAGCAACAGCCCACACATTTCCTAATGATTCCTACTTCTTACAGACCCCTCCCAACACCATTTATTCTAAATTCCATCTCTTTCTCTATCTGATCATACCTTCCTCAGCTGAGCAGTTTGCTATACTCCATGACTCTATTGAGTGTATGTGTGCGTGTGTGTTTGTGTGTAACCGCTAGACACTGATGTGTAGATAACTGCTCACAAAGTTCAGAAGCTAAAGAAATATTTTTATAACAATAGAAAGATATTATTTTCTATATTCATTATTTCACGAGTATACAGTGGAGTCTTCCACAGACAATATGGCAATTACTTGTGTGAGGCCAGATTTTCTCTTCGAATTTCAAACAAAACATAGCAGCAAAGACAAAAATGAAAATTCATCTTTCTTCTCTCAAGCCAGACACTAAAGACAGTTCCCAAACTGTAAAGCAATGTAATTTTTCTCTTAAACTTTTTGAAAATATTGTTATTTCTCATAAAATATTTATGATAACTAATAGTGGGTTTTTGCAGTAATTTTAAATCACTTAGTATTTAAACTATTAACAAGCTTTACTATGTCAATAATTTCACAATATATACAAATATCTAATCATTATGCTATACACCTGAAACTAGCATTATATTAAATGTCAATTATGCCTAAATAAAAAATAAAGTCAACTAATTAGAAAAATATGTAATTTATAATATAGTAAACATTAATAGATATAATATTATGTAGATATAATATGCATAATCAAACTCTGTCTAGGTTCCTCAATAATTTTAAGAGGATCAAAGGGCTCTGCATCCAAAAAATTTGAGAACATTGGTCTGAAGATTAGTTAGAACCCTAAGAAAAAATTAATATCCTTGTCACAGACACTGGTATCTACATAATGGGATGTCCTAGGAATGAACTATTGTAAAATAAGACAAAGTTCAAACTTTCTCCATCAAATGTTATTGTATTAACCATGAAACATATCTTCTCTGCAGGATCTCAATACATTAATTATCTCAGAAAGCATCATAAGAATTGTTAGACAGAAAAGTGGGCCAATATGTGATTCTCATCATTCACATGGCATCTTCTAGATAAAAATTTTAACTGAGAAATCCTTAAATGCTGCCTTGTAACACCAGTCAATGGCTACTAGGAATTTTATATTGAGTTGGTATAAACCCCAATTTTAACAGATATATTTGTTAAGAACATATAGCAAAGAAGCTCTCAAGATAAAGATATCAAGAAAATATAAAGGTCATAAATCAGAAGTAAATGTTCTTTGCATGAGAACAAATATCCAAACCAGGTACATTAAAAAAATCTCTATCATGTACACTTACCACAATGAGCACTGGGAAATGTGTAAAATTGCTGAATCACTTCATTATGTGTCTAAAACTAATACAGCACTGTATGTTAATTATATTGGAATTTTTTAAAAATAATAAAAGTATGAAGCCTAACAGCAGACATAGTTTATCTAATATAGTCAAATTCATATAACTAAAAAAGTCCCTAACCACAGGACCCCCCTTTTTTATACCTTGACTCCCATAATTACCTTTGATTCAAAATCTAATTTCAAAATCTGCATTAAAATATCAGTACAACACTCAGTGTTCCCTCAGTTCCTTGACCATCCCAGCATCAGACATCTTGTCATAGCACTTAAGAAAGTATCCTCATTGGCATGCCCTAGGTTCATGTTATTATCTTTTCCACATTACTTCCAAAACATAATTTCAACTGTCCTAATAAGTGAATGAATTTTACATTAGGAGACTAATTACAAGAGTAGCTGACTGATTATCCTAAGTCCCCTTGATATTTTCCACACCCTCTCAAACATATCAACATAATGTCTCCTAATGACATGTTCAGTCTATCAGCCTTGTTTCTGTAGCAAATAATTTTTTCAAAAAGTTTTATCATCTGTTCATATTTTTGGTCCCTGAATCTTGTCTTGGGCTACTACTCAGCTAAATGTCACCCATTCTCAGTATTACTTTCTCTAAGAAATGTATCAATGATAGAGAACAAACTGATGGTTACCAGACAGGAGGTCAATGACGAGATGGTTAAAATAAGTGATGGGGATTAAACAGTAGTACACTTATCATGATGAGCGCTGTTGCTCAAGAATTGTTGAATCCCTATTTTATACACCCATCTCAACTTCTGAGCTCATCAACAGGTGCTGGAAGGTTTTTTACTCATCTTGGCGTATTTTTAAGCTCCCTTATTCACCATTTCCTTTTAGATTTCATTGGGCCATTTATCTCCTATTTCAGAGAGAAAGGGGGGTAAGTAACAGTAATTGCAACTTTGTTTTACTGCATTTTAAAACATTTCCTACAACTGCTTTCCTTCCTCTCTTTTCTTTCTTTCCCAGAGTATGAGGAGTCCTTTCTCGTTTATCCTCGTGATTTATTATATGTATATTTTTTCTTTAAACCATCAAAACATGTTTATTTTTACAAGTTTGTAAAAACTAAGACACACGCCAATAAAATGAATAGGCATGGCTACCAACCTAGAAACAACTGTATTTATATTTTTATCTATTTCTTTTCAGGGCTTACTAAAATACATGTTTTAACATTAAATTTAATTATGTTGGGATCCCTGGGTGGCGCAGCGGTTTGGCGCCTGCCTTTGGCCCAGGGCGCGATCCTGGAGACCCGGGATCGAATCCCACATCAGGCTCCCGGTGCATGGAGCCTGCTTCTCCCTCTGCCTATGTCTCTGCCTCTCTCTCTTTCTCTCTCTGTGACTATCATAAATAAATAAAAATTTAAAAAAAATTTTAATTATGTTATATATTTATAATGTTTTTAAAATTTAATTTTAAGTTTATTAAGTTTTTGCATCCTGTTATTATCATTTAAGATAACAATTTTAGATAACATTGCTCATTTATTATCATTTAAGATAACAATGCTCTAGAGACCATTCATTCTGGCTAGACTTGCTCCAATCATATATTCATTTATTTATTATGTTATTTAATCTTCACAAGAATGTTGTAGGGTAACTATTACAGTTGAGTGTCTTGTGGTTGAGAGAGGAAAGAGACTCAGAATTACTAAGTAGCTGAGCTAGTATTCAGATTTTTGTTCTCACTAATAATTTAGGGCTCTTCCACTGTACCATATATAACAAAAAACAAGGAGGGAAGTAAAAAACAAAACAAAACAAAATTAATGAGAGGACCATAAGCCAGGAGATCATGTGGAAGTAAAGATTAGAGCTGAGCTCAAGAAGCAATGTAGGACATCCATGATATGGAGTATGATATTGGAAAGAAAATGGAATATCAACAATTTAATATACCAAAGCTAATCCAGTGAAATAAATGTTATTTTTGTAGTACCTTATAGAATTGTGTGGTGTGTGTGTGTGTGTGTGTGTGTGTGCGTGTTCTATCATGTGGCAACAGCCAACCACCATTCTGAGTCAATAACCAGACATACTTGATGCTATATCAAGTGACTATATATGAACAAGTAGCTAATAATTCTGACATAGAAAACAACTTCATTCATCAATCTCTTTATACAAATGTTCTTAGTAATCTCTCTCTCCTTCTCTCCTTCCGAATCCTTGTCCTGGAATATAACACTTTCTTTGCTCTCTTTTTTTGCGGGTTTGCATGTTTTTGATATATTTATAACATTAACTGTATATGCATATACATACATATTCCCATTTATCATAAAACTTAATAAGTTAAGCATAAGCTTCAAGGTTTTAAAACTAGCTTTTGCAAAATTTAGTTTTGCTAAATACAAAGCATTCAGGCGGAAATTACAGCTTTTATTTTCTAAATCAAGAGTCCATGGTTTCAGGTACAAGATATTCACAGAACTTGAGCAGATGGTAGTTTGTAATTAATATGAATTTTAAAAGCTGAATGTTGATGTATAATAGCATTTGCTTTGCCTATTATTAGATATTGAATTTTACTCATGTACTGCTTTAAAAAAATTACTCTACACTCTGCCACTTTGACCTTACAGGAGATTAGGAAATGAGAAGTTATTGAGTGAGGAGATCCAACAAAATTACAGTTACAGAAATCTCTGAATGCTGTATGTAATTGAATTTATCCACAAGCCAAAAATCAATGCAGTCATCCAGAAACACACCAAATGTGACATTTGCCTTTTTCTGCCTTATCAAGCCTAATTGATGTTGGAGGAAATAAATGAGAGAAATAGTTAGTCTTATAGTAGTAGTCTCTACGGATATATCAAATAGCCATTCATAAGAGCTAAGGGTAATTCATATTTCTGAATGTCCATTCATGGCAGCAGTTGAGACCAACTCCTTTTGTATCTTAGCCTCCAGCTCCTACAATTTCTCCCTGCCTTTTAAAAAGGAGACATCTATTTAGTGGTTAGATATTGACATATAATGGTTTTTGAGATGTCTGCTTTGGGATTAAAAACCAAAATGTGGTAGTTAATGAAATAAAATAAGAGTTTTT
The DNA here is from genome assembly GCF_053574225.1 of Canis aureus. Taxonomy (NCBI): domain Eukaryota; kingdom Metazoa; phylum Chordata; class Mammalia; order Carnivora; family Canidae; genus Canis; species Canis aureus. Next base: position 11,496,798 of record NC_135617.1, on the reverse strand, counting down.
ATATAATTTTAAACATTGACATCTGTGTTATAGTAAAATAATACTATTTTTTGGAAGTCTGAGAATAATATCAGAGCTCACAACATCTCATTTCTTTGTTTTCTTGAAATAATATTTTTGCTCTTTTTGTCCACCCAAATAAAGTATCACTATTTACACATATATCCACACATGTATACATATTCATGCATTTCCACATTGGTCAATACTAAAAGGTCCAGTTCCTTCACTGTACCAGATGGATGGGGATGTCTCCTATCCACTACTTTAGCAATTATTTATTCACAGGACTTAGTTTTTAACCGCATAACCAGGAATGGTGCTACTCAAGGTGTGTTCTGTAGCCTGGTGGTGGTCTGCAACCTGTTATCAGAGGGCAAAAAATTAAGTGAGAAATTGAAAGTAAATATTTAGAAAATTATGTGACACTTTGACCGATATTTTATGTCTGTGAACTACATAAAAAATTGGGACAGGCATTTTTCATGCACTTTTTAATCTTTAATTTTCTATTAATTTTTAAATGCATTAAAATTGTTCTACATAAAAATTATTCTATATAGATTTTTTTCAAAAAGGACCATCATAATGATGTCTTAAAACACTTGTGTAGAAGGTTAGAGGTCAATAATCTTACTTGTTTTTATTGTCTGATAGTCAAAAATTTTAGAGAGATCTCCTATTTTCAATAATAATTTTCTAAAAATCTTAGAATCAAGTTAGGGTAGTCTTCCTGCTTTCATTACATTCTGTAAGTATCCATTATTACAATATGTTACAGTATATGTGTAAAATGTATGTATTAAATTTTATGTTTTAAAAAATTTAGAGGATAAAAATACCGAGAATCCTATCAAGAAAGGCAGATTCTTGGGCAGCCTGGGTGGCTCAGTGGGGGCAGCCCGGGTGGCTCAGCAGTGTAACGCTGCCTTCTGCCCAGGGCCTGATCTTGGAGACCCTGGATAGAGTATCACATTCGGCTCCCTAGGGAGCCTGCTTCTCCCTCTGCCTGTGTCTCTGCCTCTCTCTCTGTGTATCTCTCATGAATAAATAAATAACATCTTTTTAAAAAAAGGCAGATTCTCAATGCCTAAACTTGAAAATTTTGTTTTCCTCTTAAAAAAAAAAAAAACTCTAAATGATTCTAATTCAGAGTATAATCTGACCTATATTGCTTCTTTATACTTATATGCTTGCCACCTTAGATTCCTCACATGGATATAAATTACTGAAACAAAATCAATTGTATCTCTTTTATTGTTGTATTATTATATCCTGAATAAAAATTTACTTAAATAGTTACTCATCAACCAAAAAAATATGGAAAAATTTCATTTTCATCACTGATTATTTAGGTCCAGAAGTAATGGCTCAACACCTGAAAGGTGAACTATTTTCTATTTCTATTATATAAAATTTGATGTATCTGTGATTTGAACTATAATAGAGTGAATGAAATTATCTTTATTGAGACTCTGTAATGGTATATTTAATACTTTGCAATGTAAATAATTAAGAATGATGGGATCCCTGGGTGGCGCAGCGGTTTGGCGCCTGCCTTTGGCCCAGGGCGCGATCCTGGAGACCCCGGATCGAATCCCACGTCGGGCTCCCGGTGCATGGAGCCTGCTTCTCCCTCTGCCTATGTCTCTGACTCTCTCTCTCTCTCTGTCTGTGTGACTATCATAAATAAATAAAAGTTAAAAAAATTAAGAAATAATTAAGAATGCAAAATAATAAATATATAATTACAAGCTTAATATGTTTCCTTATTATTATAGGTACACGGGTACACGTTTTTGTAAACTGAACCTAGAAACTATACAAAACTTTAATTTAAAGTTGGCAGGCTACTTTTTAACATGGAAACTGAGTTTATTATCGATGTAGATAATTTCTTTTGGTTACAAAGTAATTTGAGTGAATAATTTATTCACACAAATTTAAAGCAAGTACCAACATATTATTCTTTTTTTTTTTAGATTTTTTTAAATTTTTTATTTATTTATGATAGTCACAGAGAGAGAGAGAGAGAGAGAGAGGCAGAGACACAGGCAGAGGGAGAAGCAGGCTCCATGCACCAGGAGCCCGATGTGGGATTCGATCCCGGGTCTCCAGGATCGCTCCCTGGGCCAAAGGCAGGCGCCAAACCGCTGCGCCACCCAGGGATCCCCCAACATATTATTCTTGAAGAAAACTGTGAAGTCACTTAAGTCTGAAGAAAGATATTCAAAAAGATTATGCTTTTTGGTTTGGTAGGATAAATGGTGTGGCCATTTGAGTTGTAGACATCCCTCTAAAAGCTCTGGTGTTTCTCTGGTAGAAAAGTTCCACAAAAAAATCTCTGTGTTGCTATAATAATTCATCTATATATGATGACTTCCACATCATTATCTCTAGCTCAGACAAATACTATCAATTCCAAACTCTTCTATCCTGCTTCCTAGTTGGTACCACCTATTGATTGTTTAATTTTAGGGCAAACCTAAAAATGGATGAAGTGGAACTAACTGGTTTTATTACAAACCTGTTCTATTCTGTCTTCCACATTTCTGTAAATAGAACTATAAGTCACCTAGATATAAGGACCAAAAACCTAAGGCAGATCTTTGATTTTCTTTTTTCTTTTTCTTTACTAACCTATATTAAATACTTTGCAAGACAATTCAATCTCCAAAACATAGCTATCTGAAATCCACCCAATTCATATCCATTACCACCACTCCAGACCAAAGCAGAATTACTTCTAACCTGAATTACAGCCATTGCCTTCCGGATTTCCTTCTTTCACTTTTGCTTCCTGGCAACCCATCCTCTACTAAACACAAAAACATTTTTTTCCCAAAATACAAACAGATATTCTAGGAGATTTAATTAAAATATATCAGTGGATACCACTTAAAAACAGCATTCATGTCTGAACTATTTTCCATAATCTATAAGTCATTGCACCTCTGAGTCTTGAATGTTCGCTGACTACTTTCTTTCATGTTTCCTACTTATTTACTATAGTTCAGCTATCGTCTCAGTATCATCCCTGCAAATCACTTTATCTCAATTGATGAAAACCAATTCTTGGATTATTAACATTAACATCATGGGTACCCTCATCATGGCTCCCAGATATCTCCATTTCCTGGTATTCCAACCCTTGTTTAATCCAATCCTTGAATGTGGGCTAGACCTAATGGCTCATTTCCATGAACAGAATATAGCAAAAGTGACATGATAGCCCTTTCACTCAGATTACAAAGATACTATGGCTTCTAATTTACACACTCTCCCCTACTCTTTCAATTGCTCCTCTGAAGGAAACCGGCTGTCATGTTGCACACTTCTATGGACATACCCACAACTATCTTTTCCAGGAAATAACCAGCAATGAACTGGTGTCTCTCCATATAGCTACATCTCATGATTACAGAAATCCCTCTTTACTCGTGCCTTAAGGGCTAGTAGTAGTGATGATTCTTGTTACTGGTGGGTCCCAGGGACCCTTCTCTATTTCTTTTTAGGTCTTCTACCCGGTCATACCTTCACAAGTTCTTTTTTTTTTTTTACTTATGCATGAGAGACACAGAGAGAGAGAGGGAGGCAGAGACACAGCAGAGGGAGAAGCAGGTTCCATGCAGGGAGCCCGATGTGGGACTCGATCCCGGGCTTCCAGGATCAGGCCCTGGGCTGAAGGCGGCGCTAAACCGTTGAGCCACCAGGCTGCCCCCCTTCACAAGTTCTATGTTGAATGTTCTCAAATCATCCAGTATGAGTGTACTATGTGTTTTCTCTTGGGACTCAGATGCTCATAGGGAGGGATAAAAGCAGACCCCAACAATAAGTGATTGGCAATTTTGGTATATGGCCAATGCACACAGAGAAATATGACCAAAATAGAAAGACATGACACATCACAACTGATAATATAAAATTCAGTGATCAGTGTTCTTGATCACATATTTTAATTTCCACCTGAGGTGTATGCACAAACACACACACACACACAGGCACAGAGTATCATGTAAGTTGGGAATGATTCCAGCTGCAATTAAAATATCTGTCAAATGGTAGCTTAAACCAAGAACATTTATCAAATTTACAAGTAAAGTGCAGAGGTAGGTAACCTTTGTTCATTTGTGTTTGTTTTTTAGCAACTCAATGATTTCAGTAAAACCCCAGGATGTTTCCAGCTTTATGAGCCACTATTCTTCAAATAGGGGTTTGTGTGTGTGTGTGTGTGTGTGTGTGTGTGTGTATTGATTGATTGATTGATTTATAATTTATTTTTGTTTTTTTATTATACCTGTTACTTAATAGTTATAAGTTATTTGCAGAAGTTCTGGGCATTACAAATATATTCAAAAACAAGAAGCAAGATAGGGCATTGAGGAATCAATGACAACAGGGGCCCTTAGAATTTGTATACTTCGCTCATATTTTATAAATACATATTTTTCAGGAAAATTAAGTCAAATGTTTCTCTTTCCCTTGCTAGAATCTTTCATAAGATCACCTTGAGTCACAAGGGAGAATATGAAGGCAAATAACCTGACAAAAAGAGAGTGATATAACATACTTATGATTCATCACTAGAACTAAGGAAAAGGTCCATCTGGGGTTCTCTGATCAAAGAACTTTCCCTACAATAACAACAAGTTCTAGAGGTTTTAAACAGGTAATAAAAAGAAAGAAGGCTATTGTTGGCCAACTAACATTTTCTGCAACAAGCGCTTGTCATAACATAGTATGATTACTTATTCATATTTCCTTAATTTTATTTGATAAATTATGTATTTCTAGTTCCAATGCTAGCAGTTTGCACATGGTTACTAAACAAACATTTATTGAGTTAAAGAACAAATAAACCCTGGCAGGCATGGTGACAAATGGAATTTATCTGAAATTTCTTGCTAATATCTAATTAGTAGGCCCGTTAATTGACTTTTAGGTGCTTAGAATCAAGAAGGACTGTAAGAAATCTAGTTCAACGTTCCATGCATTTAATCCAGAGAAGTGGTAATTCAGCTTCTATTTAAAAATTCATAATGGGAAGGATAATGCCCAATTCCATTTTGAAATAGTATTAATTATTAGAAAATTCCTATTGAACATTTGCTGGAACCAGCATTTGCTGGAACCGCAATGAATTCATATTTCTTCTTCCATCCCTGTTCAAAACTCAGTCTTGTCTTGAAATCATCTACATTTTTTCATTATATTGTTATTTCAGTTGCATTTCATCATCTAAAAGACTTCTTAAATTCTGGTGTTAAAAATTTTGAACAAGGGATCCCTGGGTGGCGCAGCGGTTTGGCGCCTGCCTTTGGCCCAGGGCGCAATCCTGGAGACCCAGGATCGAATCCCACATCGGGCTCCCGGTGCATGGAGCCTGCTTCTCCCTCTGCCTGTGTCTCTGCCTCTCTCTCTCTCTGTAACTATCATAAATAAATAAAAATTAAAAAAAAATTTTTGAACAATATTTTAGATACAGGTGTTTCACCATTGACTATCATATTTTTCTTTTTGTCTGATAAAAAAGACTATCCTTATGCTATTTTTTGCAATTGAACTTTTACTTCATATCTATGCTATAATGCCTAAGGTATAACCATTTATTTATGGTGTTACAAGTACATGTTTGTTTTCCAATTGATATTACAAGATGTTTAAAGCCAGGAACCACTTCCTAATTTGTTTTATCTCCATGGCATCTCAAAGTTCTCTATGAAATAAAGAAGTGAAACATCTTAGTAGAAGGACAAGATTTGTTACCCCAAAATCAGTACATTCTTTGGCAAAATTTTCTCAATTTGTTTTAATTTTCCTTATCTTTAAAATGGAACTATTGAGGTGCCTAGGTGGCTCAGTTGGTTAAGTGTCCATCTCTTGATTTTGGCTCAGGTCATGATCCCAAGGTCATGAGATCCAGTCCCATGCTGGGCTCCATGCTCAGTGGAGTCTGCTGAAGATTGTCTCTTTCTGTCTCTGCCCTTCCCCCAACCCCTCACTCATTCTCTCTCTCTAAAAAATGGAACAATTAAGAATCTGATCTCAAAAGTTGTGTCAAAATAAGTTTTGATACCTTTTATACTTTTAAATTGATAATTATGCTTATCATAAAAATTAATAATATTGTATGCTATGGATGTTTGTAAAATATTTAATGATTTCACATTAAGTTTCACATTATACATTAATATAGATATTTTTAACCTACACTACATATAGCTAAGTATTTGGGTTTAATTTTCAAAACTCCATGAACGTATTAAATTTACTGATACTAACCAAATTGGGAGGCAACTTGATCTTGTTGAAATTCATTCTTTCAATATCTTTTTTACTTTAGCTCTAACTCAACCAGCAGTTATTTTATTCTCATTTTGGTAATGCCTGATACAGCACAGGTACCAACAACATAACATGTTAATTCTTTTCAAAATTTTGAAATATATAATTTTGTGTCATAAAAGGTAAAGATCAAAATAAACATGCTGTAATCAGATTCTACATGTATCAAATAATTATATTGAAAAAAATATATAGGGATCCCTGGGTGGCGCAGCGGTTTGGCGCCTGCCTTTGGCCCAGGGCGCGATCCTGGAGACCCGGGATCGAATCCCACATCGGGCTCCCGGTGCATGGAGCCTGCTTCTCCCTCTGCCTGTGTCTCTGCCTCTCTCTCTCTGTGACTATCATAAAAAAAAAAATATATATATATATATATATATATATATATAAAGGCAACAGTAAGTTTGCTGAGGCAAAAATTATAGTGGGAAACTTTGTCTCATATACCTGTTTTTCATAAATACAGTTTGCTCCAAAGTAATTTTGTTTCTTACTTATTATATAAAATAATTTTTACTTGCTTTTATAATTTTATGAGTTAGAATATGCTAGAAGCTACAAGTTTCAAGCTCTCCTTGTATTTTATGTCAGAGAAATGGTTATTCAGATCCAGTTTTAAGCGAGAGTAGGGCACAGAACCTCCAGTTAATATTTAAAAATTAATTTATTGTACGTAACCTGACTTTTAAATATTACTGGTTCTAATTCTGCCCTATAGAAATACTCTAAAATTATGCTCCTCTTTCTTCATAGAGTGTACACAAACACGTGTGTACATAAGCATACACATAAATATACTCATTTTTGTAATCCATCTCTGATAGACTTGTACATAAAAAGTGGGTTTCTTTTTCTCTCCTTATCTTCCACCTAGTAAGCATGAAGAATAACTTGCTCTGTGAGAAGTTCTACAGATGTCTAGCTTCTTTTCCTGAAACTAATTTATCACGGATACAAAGCAGTAGGAAGTCTATCTAGTCTCCGACGTAAGCTATATTTCATACCTTTAATTTTCCAGGAAATAAAGCAATTCAACCAGAAATATACATTAAAGATATAAGCTTATATTGTTTTCTTGTATTTACTTCTTATATCTTTATTCACTTTGTTCTTCATTAGCACATACTATTATTTCAAATCAATATGAACAGAAAATCTGCCAAATAAAATATCAGTGCCTAGCTTGAAAGAAAAACACAGTATTATGCATCATATGCATGCACGTGAGTGCACAAACACACACACACAGTTTATTCTAAACTCATATTTTCTGTGCTTTTATTCCCCTGCTTTTAATTTTATCTTTTTTTGGAAGGGGTCAAGAACATTCTAAGAGAAAGCAGTATATCCTATAAAAAAATAAGAAAACTAGAGAAATAAAAGGAGAATGAAAAATCCCATTGAGGGTCATTATTTCAAGAAATAATGAAAACTAATTACCAAGAAATTAGTAAGGGGGGAAAAAAGGCATCCAAAAGGCAACTGAGGGAAACACAATAAAAGTGGAAATTTCGAAGAGAAAAGATTTTCATGTGAAAGATTTTTAAATAGACAAAAAGGCTTTATAAAAGGAAACAACAAAACATGATGCTTGAAATAAGTGCTAGCAACTAGTAAATGATAATGACATTTCAAAATCCATCAGTGTGCAATTCATTTGAAGTGTGACACAATATAATAATATGTGAAGGGATTTTAGGGATTACTTTTATAGTCCATATTAAAGGAACAATTCCACTTAAAAAAGATATCAGTTTAATTTTCATATGAGGTGTTCTGGAGAACATTTTTCTTAGTCTCTAAGATCATATGTAAAAGATATAATCAGGTCTCCTTGCAAATGCTGCATTTTATATCAATTTTATCTGTTATTTCAAAAACTCCCAGAAATTTTAATAAAATGTAAGATCAGCCTTCTAGAAAGCATTCAACGGAAGTAGACTGAAAGACTTCTTGAGGCAAAAATCTGCCATATTACTATTTATAAATTTCATAATGCATTTGAACGAAATAACTGGAAAATTACTAACTTTAGAGATAAAATCCTATTCATACTGATTATATCTATTGCTGTCAAAACCCCAAATATTCTTACTTGAGAGAAATAATATGCTCATAAGTTCCTTATCTAAAATTTTGGAATATAAAGTTGTAATGTTGAGAAGTATAGTTTTAAGGAATCTGTAGCCGAAACTAGACAGGAAGATGGTGAACAAACTCAAATGATAACTTTCTAGAACCTGTGGGATTTCAAGTGGTTCCTAAAATCCACTCTTTCAGCTTTCTAAGATTAATAAGGCTGTAGGAGTATGAATCATCCTACACAGTTTTAGAATTTAGATACACCATTTTGGAAGATACAATTCAATCTACTACAACATGTAAATGGCATTTTGTAATGGTAAATTCTCATTACAAAGTAATGGATAACACTGGGCATGCCATTTACATGAACTCCATGTTTATTTAAAAGGAAAAGTTACATTGAACATTCAAATTACATTGAATAAGGTAAAGATTATCTTTATAAATATATGCGCTAAATTTGTGCTTATTTGTGAGTAAATGGTTTCATTGTTAAGATATGCTGGTTAAAAAAAATAAAGTACCCAGGGAATAATTCCATATTTGTTTATACCTTGAATTGTTTTTAAATAGACTTCACTTTTTAGAGCAGTTTTAGATTCACAGCAAATTGAGCAGAAAGTACAAAGAATTCCTGTATACCTACTTGCCCCTTGGTTCTCCATTTTGCTTCCCTAATTAATTTGTCTATTCTTTTACCAATATCAGAATATCTTACTTCAGTTTTAAAGCAAGTCTTAAAGTCAAGTAGTCTCAGTCCTCCAATTTGCATCTCCATCAATATTGTATTAGCTATTCTGGGTCTTTTGTCTCTCCATATACCTAGTATCAGTTTCTCATTTTTGCAAAATAACTGTTGGAATTTTTACTGAGATTGCATTGATTCTATAGATCATGTTGAAACAAATTAATATCTTGAGAATGTAGAGTCTTTCTTTGTACCACCATGGAATATTTGCTTATTTAGTTCTTTGATTTCATTCATCACAGTGTTATAGCTTTCTGCATATTGATCTTGTGCATTTATTTTATTAGGTTTATATCTAAGTATTTCATTTATTTGGGTGCTAATCTAAATAACATTGTGGCTTTCATTTCAAATTCCATTTATTCATTGTGGCACATAGGAAATTTGTAAGTGAATTTTATGTATTAACCTTGTATCCAACAGGTATATTCAAAACATCTGTCCAAAATGGGCAAAATAACAATTGCACTACTAGGTATTTACTCAAAGGATACAAAAATACAGATTTTGAGGGGTAAATGCACTCCAATGTTTATAGCAGCATTATTAACAATACCCAAACTATGGAAAGGGCCCAATACTGAAATCAATATTACACTATATGTTAACTAACTAGAATCTAAATTAAAAAAAAAATTAAAAACCCAGTAGAATACATGTTCTTTTCAAGTGCACATGGAACATTTTCCAAAATATATCTCATGTTAGACCACAAAACAAGCCTTAATAAATTCAAAAAAGCAGAAGGTATACTATGCATCTTTTCCAATCTAAGCTTTGAAACTAGAAATCAATCATAAGAAAAGATGTGGAAAGAATACAAATACATGGAAGTTAAATAACAGACTACAAAACAATGACTGTGTCAACTAATTAAAGAGGAAATATAACACATAGACACAAATGAAAAGGAAGACACAATAATTGAACATCTTTGGGATGTAGTAACAATTGTTCTAAGAGGAAAGTGTATAGCAATACAGACCTACCTCAAGAAGAATAATCACAAATAAACAAATATACTATATACCGAAAGGAGCTAGAAAAGAAAAGAAAAAAAAAAAACACAAAACCCTAAACTGGTAAAATGAAGGAAATAATAAAGATTAGAGCAAACATAAGTGAAATAGATATTAAAATAAGCAGTAACAACAAAAACAACAAAACAATAGAACATATCAATGAAATCAGGAAATGGTTCTTTGAAAACGTCAACAAAATTGATAAACCTTTAGCCAGACTCATCACAACAACAACAAAAGAGATAGGACTCAAATAAACAACATCATAAATGATTCAGAAATAACAACTGACACCACACTAATGCAAAGAATGATAAAAGAATATTATAAAACATTATATGCCAATATATTGGACAACCTAGAAGAAATGGTTAAATCCCTAAAGCATATAACCTCTTAGAACTGTATCAGGAGGAAATGGAAAATTTAAACACACTGATTACCAGCAATGAAATTGAAGCAGAAAACAAAACAAAACAAAACAAAACAAAAAAACACAAACCTCTCTACGAACAAAAGCCCAGGACTAGATGACTTCACAGATGAATTCTAGCAAATAATTAAAGAGTTATACCTATTCTCAAACTATTCAAAAAATAGAAGAGGGGAAACTTCCAATGCATTCCTATGAGGCCTGAATCGCCCTAATATCAAACACAGAAAAAGACACAACAACAGAGAACTCTCTGATGAACATAGATGCAAAAAACCTAATAACAAAATATTAGCAAACTGAATCTAACAAAGTATTTAAAAAAATCATTCACCATGATCAAGTGGGATTTACTCCTAGGATACAAGGGTGGTTCAATATTTGCAAATCAATCAATGTGATGCATCATATCAACAAGAAGAAAAAAATATGATCATTTCAATAGATGCAGAAGAAGCATTCAGCAAAGTACAACAACCATTCATGATATAAAGCCCTCTGCAAAGTAGGTCTAGAGGGAACATACCTCAACATAATAAAGATCTTATATGAAAAACCCATAGCCAGCATCATACTCAGTGGTAAAAAAATTGAGAGCTTTCCCCTAAGGTCAGGAACAAGATAAGGATGTTCAGTCTCACCACTTATATCAACAGAGTACTGTAAGTCCTAGTCAAAGCAATCAGACAATCAAAAGAAATAAAAGCATCCAAATTGTTAAAGAAGAAGTTATACTTTCATTATTTGCAGATGACATCATAACATACTGGGAAAATCCTAAAGTTTCCACCAAAACACACTCAACCGCTAAATGAAATCAGTAAGGTCACAGAAAACAAAATCATTGTACAGCAATATGTTGCATTTACATTCAATAGTTATGAAGTAGCAGAAAGAGAAATTAATAAAACAGTCCCATTTATAACTGCACCAAAAATAGGGACAACTGGGTGGCTCAGCAGTTGAGTGCCTGCCTTCAGCTCAGGGAGTGATCCAGGGCTCCCAGGATCTCATCCTACACTGGGCTCCCCATGGAGGCCTGCTTCTACTTCTGCTTATCTCTCTCACTCTCCCTAATGATAAATAAATTCTTAAAAAAAAATTTGCACCAAAAATAATAAACCAAGGAATAAATTTAATCAGGAAGATAGATGAAAGACCTACACTCTGAAATTATAAAACAATGATAAAAGAAATTAAAGATGACAAAACCAATTGAAAAGATATTCCAGGGGATCCCTGGGTGGTGCAGCGGTTTGGCACCTGCCTTTGGCCCAGGGCGCGATCCTGGAGACCCGGGATCAAATCCCACGTCGGGCACCCGGTGCATGGAGTCTGCTTCTCCCTCTGCCTGTGTCTCTGCCTCTCTCTCTCTCTGTGTGACTATCATAAAAAAAAAAAAAATATTCCATGTTCATACATTAGGAAAATGTTCATAGATGAGGAAAACAAATATTGTTAAAATGTCCATACTACCCAAAGCAATCTACAGATTTAATGCAGTACCTATCAAAATACCATAAGCATTTCTCACACAACTATAAATATAATCCTAAAATCTGTATGGAATCACAAAACACTGTGAATAGTCAAAACAATCTTGAAGAAGAAAAACAAAACAAGAGCTATCACAATCCCAGACTTCAAGATATATGACAAAGCTATAGTAGTAATCAAAAGAGTATGGCACAGGCACAAAAAAAGACACATAGATCAACGAACAGAACAGAAAGTCCAGAAATAAACCCACAATTATATAGTCAGTTAATCTTCCACAAAGCAGGCAAGGATATCTAATGGAAAAAAGACACTCTCTTCAACAAATGGGGTTAGGAAAACTGGACAGCTCCATGGAAAGAAGAAAGAAAGAAAAAAAGAAGAAGAAAGAAAGAAAGAAAGAAAGAAAGAAAGAAAGAAAGAAAGAAAGAAAGAAAGAAAGAAAGAAAGAAAGAAAGAAAGGAAAAGAAAGAAAGAAAAAGAAAGAAAGAAAAAGAAAGAAAGAGAGAAAGAAAGAAAGAAAGAAGAAAGAAAGAAAGAAAGAAAGAAAGAAAGAAAGAAAGAAAGAAAGAGAAAGGAAGGAAGAAAGGAAGGAAGGAAGGAAGGAAGGAAGGAAGGAAGAAAGAAAGAAAGAAAGAAAGAAAGAAAGAAAGAAAGAAAGAAAGAAAGAAAAAGGAAGGAAGGAAGAAGAAGAAGAAGAAGAAGAAGAAGAAGAAGAAGAAGAAGAAGAAAAAGAAGAAGAAAGGGAGGGAGAAGGAAGGAAGGAAGGAAGGAAGGAAGGAAGGAAGGAAGGAAGGAAGAGAAAGAAAGAGAGAGAGAAAGAAAGAAAGAAAGAAAGAAAGAAAGAAAGAAAGAAGAAAGAAGAAAAGAAAAAGAAAGAAAGAAAGAAAGAAAGAGAAAGAAAGAAAGAAAGAAAGAAAGAAAGAAAGAAAGAAAGAAAGAAAGAGAGAGAGAGAGAGAGAAACTGTACTACTTTCTTAAACTATACCCAAAAATAAACTCAAAATGGATTAAGGACCTAAATGTGAAACCTAAAACCCAAAAATCCTAGAAGAGAGTACAGGCTATAACTTCTCTGACCTCGGCTATAGCAACATGTTTCTAGATATGTCTTCTGAGGTGAGGGAAACAAAAAGAAAAAATAACTATTGGAACTTCATCAAAATAAAAATCTTCTGCACAACAAAGGAAACAATCAATAAAATTAAAAGATTACACACTGAATGGGAGAAGATAAATGCAAATGACATATCCAATAAAGGGTTGTCAAAATATATTGTACAAAATATATAGACCTTAAGCCACTCAAAACCAAAAAACCCAAACAATACAATTAAAAAATGAGCAGAAGACATGAACAGACATTTTTACAGAGAAGATATACAGATGGCCAAAACACATATGATAAGATGCTCAACATCACTCATTATAAGGAAATGCAAATTAAAACCACAGTGAGATATCATCTTACACATGCCAGAATGGCTAAAATCAAAAACACAAGAAACGAGTGTTGGCAAAGATGTGGGGAAAAGAAACCTCTTGCACTGTTGGTGGGAAAGCAAACTGATACAGCCACTTTGGAAAACTGTATGGAGATTCCTCAAAAAAATAAAAAATAGAATTTACATATGATCCAATAATTCCACTACTGGGTATTTAGTCAAAGAATACAAAAACACTAATTCAAAAAGATACATGCACCCCTAGGCTTATTGCACCATCATTTATAATAGCCAAATCATGATGGCTTCCTTCCTTATCTGACTCAGGATCCTCCTGGGTCCGCAGCTCACTCACTCACTCCACACATTTGGTAGTGACCTGGTACATGTATGTTCCCAAACTCTGCCAGACCAAAGAAAGCTGTCTCCTCATCAAGGAATATTTGGTGCCATGCTAAGCCCTGTGGAGTGTATTAGAGGTATAAGGGCTCACAATCATTTGCATCTTCCTTGTCCTCCTCTCCAACTTCAGACAATGAGTCCTAACCTGTACAAAGTAGACTCCCAGGGAGTATACAGCAATAAGCAAGCCCCCTCCTGGGCTATCCTCAAAGATCTTGCAGTCCATTGAGGGACAAAGAGCAAGGTGATGCAACCATTTAGCAAAAGCAACTTATATGGGGTGGCCTTAACTGGGTTGATTAACCTCTGACTGGTCTTCACGGACAGAAGGACAATGAATAGTGCATACAGAACAGTGGTAATCAGTCTAGATGGAGGGATAACTCATGTGTGGGCTAAGAGGCAAAGAGAGAGACCGGGAGAGCGAGAGAAAGAGATAGAGAATGAACGTACAAAGTAATGTAGGGTGAGCAGGGCAACTAGGACCTTTCCAAAAATGTCTAACTTGTCCAGAACACCAGTTCTCTGAAGGTCAAGTATGATTATTAACATGAAATATTTTTTTTTTATTTATAAAGATAAGTTGGACATCCCAAAAGAAATAAAGAGTATAAGACATTCAAGTACTGGCAATGTCAGGAAGTAGGCGAGGAGCATGGAAATCATTCTAGTGGGGCCATGTGAAAGCAGAGAAGTGTCCGTCAGCCTGCATCTGAGGTATGAGGAACCCAGCTCCTGCAAGGAAAGCAGGAAGAAATACACTGATTTCTTTGTCTCCCTATTCTTTAATCTCTGTGTGCTGCCTCCCATGGCTAAACTCAACCAGCATCCTCTTCACAACAAGTTGGCTCAGGTGATTCATTCCAAAGCGGCAAAAAGCAGGGGAGGGAAAGGCTCGTGATGGATCTAGGGTGGGGGTAGGGGATAATTGGCACAATTATTCTACTGCTGGAGATTTTCAATTTACAAAAGTGGATGAGTGTCTGAAAAGTGATCCATGAACTGAAAATGCACTTAGGTATTAAATAGGAACACAAAACATAATTCAGAAAGATGTCATAGCATTTCAAAATGAAAAGGAAAAAAAAGAAAAAAGAAAAAGAAAACATCCAATCCTAGGCAGTGCTGACACACACAGTAGCAATAGCCATAAAAGCTTTCATTTTATTTTCCAAAAATAATACTGATTTCTCAGGTAACCAGTAAAGTTCTTAATACAACCACCTCAAGGTAATGTTTTAAACTATGAAACAGAGAAATTTTGTAAATCAAGATATAGAAGGGAACAAAAATATAAATGCTTTTTTCCAACATTAATGGAGTCCTCACAATAAAAACAGGAAGAAATCACAATATTGTATAAAATTATAAAATCACTATGAATTTAGTGGCAATCATTATGCTCTAAGATAAGAGATGTATATTATCCACACTTCTATCTGGAAAGACCATTCCACATTGTATATCAATGGTCCATAAAATATTAGAGCCATTATGATCACATAGATTGACATCCCTTGCTGTTCATTTCAAGAAAAGTGTTTAATGTACCACACTGAGTCAATGCTCATTGCATATACTATACACATTTATGTGGGAGAACAGCAAGGCAATTTCTTATCTTGAAATAATAATTCATATAACAGAAAAATCGATGTTTTGTTTAGTTAATGATTATGCTGTGGGTCATAAATTAACTAGGAAATGTACTATCAGTCCCAATGATATTTCAACTTGTGTGTGCAACAAGGGAAGTCATTTGAATATGATAAAATAAAATTTTATGTGAATTCCAATAATACCTAGTCTTATTCTGAGAGGAAAAAAAATGGCCATCACTAATATGCATCCTCTTTTCTCATCAGTCTTGGGAAAAAAAAAAGTAAACAATGAATGCTTAAAATGAATTCTTGGATACTGATGATACACATTTTTCAGCATTCTGAGCAAAAATGTGGTCTGCCTGTATACTGTTCTGCTGCTAACTACTTTTTTCCACCAGATTTTCTTAGAAGCTTAATGAGATTTGAAATGAGGAACGAGATAGAAAGATCTCTTCACGACATGAGTAATGTTACTAAAACCTATTTCTATGAGTTTCAGAGTTGCTTCAGTGGCATATCTCAATGATATTTTCATATATCCTTATTTGCCTAAGCCCTCACTGAAATATCAAATTTTCTTAATGTTGATAAGACAGCAAGGTAATCTTTTCAAAAGATTGAACTGAGTTCTGAATAGGTTGATAGCCAACCATTTTATTCTTTTTCAACATACCTTCTCTTATTGGTGAAAGAAACTGATAAATTACTAAGTATATTTTAAAATCATTCCAAATGCTGCAGCAGATTATGAAGAAATACTTTGTACAAGTTTGGGTCAAAGGAGTGGATTGGAAACAATAATTCTGTCAAGTAAAAATTCAAAATACCACCTTTTAGATAAAATTGATCACTTTTGTGTCTGTTGGAGACAAATAATAGTCTTCAAAAAGAAAACACAATATAATTTTTGGTCTTAAGTGTTACTTAAAGTGGTATTAAATATTGGACACATTCATTCCAATTCTGGATGCCATTTTCAATGACCTATAGTCATGGTGACATTTAGCAGAGAGACATTTTGGAGAAGAAACTGACAGTGGAATCTGACCACACTTCATGGTGTTTAGAAATCAACCTGAATTCATAACTTTGTTAAAATTTCTAAAATATGTATTTACTTATAAATTTATTATACATTAAAATATTAACAGAATTAGAAAAGATTGGTGATAACATATTTTTAAAAAACTTGGTGATGTGTAAAAGTGGTTAAAAGATAGACATATTTGAGAAATGCTGCTACAAAAAACATAACCTAGAATTTTAAATGCCATCACAAAGTATAGGTAGAAATTGGAGGAAACTTCTATCACATGGATTATTAGTTTGATTACTTGACCTATAAAGCATGTAAGTGTATAGAATCTAGATTAGCATATTTTAAAATGTGTTCCAGAGAACTTTATATTGCTTATCCCATAGGTTTGGGAAATTTTGCATCACTTAAGTCTCAGGTGAAGAGTTAAGGTGCAAAGAACAAGACATGATAAATCTTTCAGTAAATAAACACCATAATTTCACTCGATCAAGAATTTTCCAAATACATACGATTTTTGCATTATATGCAATATTTCCTTTTATCAGAATTAGTGTTCATTGAAATTACCTTAGGAAAAAATGGTCTAGATTACTGATCTTCTTCTAATGAAATATAAAAGTGTATGATTTAGGGACATCTGGGTAGCTCAGTTGGTCAGGCATCTGACTCTTGGATTCAGCTCAGGTCATGATCTCATGGGTCGTGATATCAGGCCCCTTGTCGAGCTCCATGCTCAGGGAGGAGTCTGCTCAAGAATTATCTCCCTTTGTCCCTTCCCCGCCCCTCAAATAAATAAATAAATATTTTTAAAAGTGTATGATTTGAAACAAAATAGACTACATAAGTCATTCTTGTAGACAATATGGCAATAGCTGTTCGTTCATTAAATACTACCATTTGTTTGTCAATCTATGCATCTTCTTAATTCAACTCAGTAAAGAAGTTGGCATAATAAAACTAAACTATTAATTAGTGCATAACTACTCAGCATGTTTATTTTATAAAAAAATATTTGAAATATAATCTTTACCTTCCTTGTCATTGCTTCCTAAAGTACAATCACATTCCATCCTCTAGACTGTTAGAAATGCTTTCATAAGGGCAGAAAACATATTATTAAGAATATTATGCAAGTTGAAAAGAAAAATTTATTTCACCTTAATTATTTCCCCTCCCTATAATTAGCAGCTAATCTTATCCACACATAGCTAGAGGCTCAGAACCAGTAAATGCGTGACTGTTGGAATGATTGGGGAACTTTACTTTCCGATAATTACAAGATATAATTACTTTGAAGCTTTCAAAGACCTTTCAGTGATTAGGGAAGCTTTTCTAATTCAGTCATAACATTTGTATTACTAATAAACTAAGAAGTCCTACACTTTAATAGCTGACAAATTTGAAAGAAACACCAATTCTAAAAATGGTATTGCAGGCTTCAGGGGAAATCATTTAGGTATTGAAAAGCATTACATTTTTCAGAACTCAACTTCATAATTTTTCTTTTAAAACATATAATCAATTCAGATGTTGTAAGTCAATGTTACGAGCATCTTCTGGGGACACTAGAGCTAGGAACTAAAGAATAAGTATTAGGAAAACGTAAAATTTTAGAATAAAATGTTTTCTTTCTCAGCAGCGCTCAGGATCCCAAACAAACCAAAAGAGAGGAGTGTTAGGGAACTGACTGCTAGGGTAATTCACACAAGAGGCTGTCACTAAAGATTTGAATGCCTGAAGACGGTAGGAGCAATTTTAATTTTCTGTGTGACAGTGAATATGACAGGGAAATTGTTGCTGAATTGTAATCTAAATATAGGAAAAACTAGAAGTGAGAAACTCATGCTTGAGAGTTGAGGAAAAGTTAAGTAATTTGCTGAAATTTTAATTCTAGTCTGCTTTTCCCTATGACAAAGGGAAGCTTTTGTTTGTTTCTTTAACTTTTCACTCTACTGGAATGCCTGGGCGGCTCCCCAGTTTAGTGCCTGCCTTCAGCCCAGGGCGAGATCCTGGAGTCCCGGGATAGAGTCCCACATTGGGCTCCCTGCATGAAGCCTGCTTCTCTCTCTGCCTGTGTCTCTGTCTCTCTGTGTCTCTGTCTGTCTCTCTCTCTCATGAATAAATAAATAAAATCTTAAAAAAAAAGTTTTCACTGTACTATGACTAACATGTAGCATATCAGTAACTGTGAGATGGGATATGCCATAGGAAAGGGAGACCTGTGGAAGAACAATTCAATTTAAGAAGCCAAAATACATGTTACTGTTCTTTCCCATTGAAGCATGAGATAAAAATTGTCATGTGTGTTTACATGTATAGTATGCTCACTTGTACAAGAACCTCAGCTAAATTGTATTGAAGAATTCTCCCGGAGAGATACTGGGACACTTAAAAGAAGGACTTATACAAAGATGTTAAAGGACTTCTCATGATAGCCTCAGATAAGAAGTTCTTTAATTATATTACTGAATATTGTATGCTCCATAATATCTCTGATTAGTACTATATTTTGATTAATTCAAACATATTTGTCTAAATCTGCATCAATGGCTATTGTAAGAGGAGAAATTAGTTTGAGGATTAGATATCTTCAAAAATCCTTAATAGAAAGATCTCTGGCCTTGAATTCTAAATCCTTGAGTTTCTGCCCTCCTTTAACTCACTTAGGAGTCATAAAACTTATTATCAAAACATACCACCTGTACATCAAGCACTTTTCTAAGAAAGACATATGTTATCTCTATCCTTCATAAGAATTGCCATTCTAGATACTATTCTCATTTCCTAGACAGTGACGTTGAGGTTCAAGAAGTTTAAGTAACTTTCCCAGGATCACAAAGTTAGTAAATGGCAGAAATAGGACTCAACCATATATTTAATTCTAAATGTTGCTTCTTTAAAATGAATCAATCCTTGACCTTCAGATGCCTTAATTAAATTGTTTAAATTAGGTTGATTAATTTCTTAGCTAATTGTTTTAATACCTCTGATTTCTAAGATTAAATTTCTTAATCCCTCTGAATTTTAATATCTTTATACAAAATTAAAAAGGAGGTAAGCCATGTCCTATATTCCTTATCCAGTTGTTGAATTAATTAAAAAAATAAAAGGTGAATATATTTTATAAGTCAAGTTGTTGAGCAAATATCTAATTTGTTTCCTTCTAATCTCACCTAGTTTAAATAGAAATAATACTTGAATTTCATCAGTTCTCCAAAAAAATAAAACTGGGAATATGTAATAGTTTTATTTCCTAAAAGAAATCATATGAATTATTGTATCATAAATTTGAAATGAAATAAGTGATATTTACTATTCAATTAAAAAATACAAGATGATGTTCTTAAAGATAACTAATTTAGAATTTAATTATATTCAAAAATATTCCTAAAATTTAGAATAAAATGTTTTCTTTTTTAGCAGTGCTCAGTATCCCAAACAAACAAAAAGAGAGGAGTTTTAGGGAACTGACTGCTAGTATAATTCGTGCAAGAGGCTGACTTATTCATGAAGTAAACCATTACTTGACTTAAACCAATACTATCCTGAAATGTTGATTTTTAATAAAAGTCATTTCAATGAAAATCCATTACTGTATTCATAGGTAATGGTAAAATTCCATATTCTCACATCACTAGACATAGTCAAGCCTGTGCCCTCAGTACAAATAAGTGAAGCAATAACATAAAATAGCATCCAATTCTTTCTTCCACTTCATTATTGTAAAATTGACATTTATATTCTTGTTTTAATAATTCTATAAACTTTAAACTATAAAAACTTCTAAAATTTTACCCAATGGAAATATAGAAGCTATGGAGACTATTACCAAAATTTCTGTTTGAAGCAAAAATTAAAATAAGAGCAGTGGTTAGCAGAAGTTCAGTACAATGAGCCACTCTTTACACTTCTGAAATATGAGCTGTAATGTCCAATTACTTACATACAGAGCAAGGGCATGAGGTTGGCAATCACAGATATGATTTTAATCCTGTCTTTGTCATTTATTAGCTGGAAAATCTGGATTCTGAATAAATTTGGTACTTAACTCCTAGGTTTGCTGTGAGGAAAATGAGTATTCATAAGGAGCCTTGAGCACAGTTTCAGAAAGATATTAAGTACTAATAATGTATAAAATTTTTCAGGTCACTTAGAAAATATCCTAAATACAACTTATATTAATGGGAATTTTTTCTAAATTGCAAATTGTGATGTATAATCACAATTGTTTTATATTTTTATGAGATACTGGAAAATACATACATTGTATCTTATTGATATGTTAATAAGTATTGATAGAACATGTCCTCTTAATTTTTACATCAAATGAACAAATATAGCATTAAAAGTGTTAAGCTTCTGGACTTTTTTTTAAAGATTTATTTATTTATTCATGAGAGACACAGATATAGAGAGAAAGGCAGAGACATAGGCAGCAGGAGAAGCAGGCTTCCCACAGGGAGCCCAATGTGGGACTCGATTCTGGGTCCTGGGAGCCAAAGGCAGATGCTCAACTGCAGAGCCACCCAGGCATCCTTGGACTTTGATTTAATATAGCTTTGACATGTTACCCCACAGGCTAACCCTAAAAAGAATTGGGGTTGATGGACTCACCTACCCAAGATTATTTTTCTCATCAAACACCAACTGTCTCATTCACTTTCAAGAAATTTCCTGAATCTCCTGTTCAATGTACATAGGTCTTTCAGAAAATATGTAAATCGGGTCAATATAATCAAATAAGGAATAATACTTTGATTTTGGATTTCATTCTAAGTAGACTGGGAAGCTATTGAAAGGCTTTAGGGAAAAGCACTGCACTATGTCATTTATGGTATAACAGTTTTAATCTGGCTGCCAAGTGGCTGGATTTTAGAGAGGCAACAGTAGAAGCAAGAGGAATAGTTCAAGGGCAAGTGTGGTAACAGGCAATAAATTAAAATGGTGGTACAGACTATTTGTAATACTATAGGTATTTACCTATACCTACCTTACCTACCTACCTATAGGTATAGGTATAGGTATAGGTATAGGTATAGGTATAGGTAGTTTACTTTATGAGTATAGGTAGTCATGGGTAGGTAGATTTATATATAGTGAAGAATGAATAACCAGAAAGTGTAGCCTGAACATTCCTTGCAGGAAGCAAATATTGCCCTCACACATTAACTCAGAACATAAGAGGAAGAAAATGCAAGATTCAAATGCTGTCACTGCACTGATTAAAAACTTTCAGTGACTGACAATAACTCCCTAGGATAGCTGCAGAGACCCCGTGGCACTCCACCTAGATCTTCCTCCAGGAATGAAGGATTTATTTAGTCAGCTGCTCAGAGGGCTGCCAGAGACAGCTCTTAGCTGTCAGTTCTCTGCTAATGACAATGATCACATTCAAGGTCACGTCTTCCAGGGTAGCCTGAAGCTAAAGGCTGACCAATATGGGGGCTACAAAGGCATTGTCCCTCTCTCTAACTCATAATCATTTTGAAGGGCTATCTGACCTCTGCAATTGTTCCTGTGAGGTTGGTGGAGGCATTTATTGAGAGTACACTACAG
Source organism: Canis aureus (assembly GCF_053574225.1). Lineage (NCBI taxonomy): Eukaryota > Metazoa > Chordata > Mammalia > Carnivora > Canidae > Canis > Canis aureus. Next base: position 11,474,622 of record NC_135617.1, on the reverse strand, counting down.
CTCAACCACCAAATCTTGCTTCTTTCTCTTCCCTTCCATAAATCCTAATCCCAAGAGCACTTGTTAAGAAATGTTCTGCTCATTCAATGGCTTCAGTTTAGCTTCACAGCCTTACCTCCCACTTGCTTCATCCTCATCCTGCCAGGCTCACCTTGCTTCTTTCAGTGCTTCTATGGCTTTCTCTCCTGTTGAGGACTTTAAGGACTCTGATGCTTCCATTTAGATCACCTCTATCCAGTGCTTGTTTCTTCACATTTTAGCTCTCTTAGCTCAATTCTGGGTCACTTCTAGATTTTCCCCAAACCCTTCATGCTGAATTAAAGGCTTTGCTCTGATCTCTCCTAGTACTATTTAGAGATTAACTCTGTTACTACATATCTCCCTGAAAGAATATTTTTTTTCTTATTTATCATTCAACGGAGAATAAAACCTTTGAGGGAAGGGAATATCAATTTTCTTCTGGTTTCTCCAATGTGTTGCACACTGCTGCTCAAAATTGGTTTTTAATAAATACCTGCCAATTGAATAAGGTAAGGAAGAAGCTTATGACAGCATGAAATAATAAAGTTGAGAAAAGTGATTCAAAGACACTGGAGCTATCTTTCAGGTATTTTTCTGTCATTTTTGTGAAGTTTGTCAAACATTAATTCTAATAACAATAATAATGACAATAATAATAAATTGAGCCAAAAGGAATATTATTACTATCTAACACTAATAAAGCCCTGTCAGGATTTAAATGGGTTATAAGTCATTTAAATGGATTATAGCATTTTCTTCCAATACTGTTGCTGTGTTATCACTATCATCCTCAACCTTATTTTATAGATAAGAAAGACAAAGAAGTTAAGCAGTTTGTCCTGGGTTTCAAAGGAAAAGAAAGAGAAGTTAAATGTATCCACCTTTAAATTATGACCAGCTAAAGGAAGACATTTCCAAAATGCTGTTCATCTAATTTACTATATTTATAAAAGTAAGAAAATAAATTAGGGAAAAAAAATCAGGGACTAAGAAGCAGATTTTGTAGTAACTAGCTATTTTTTTTAAAAGACTCTCAGATTCTCATTTCCATATCTACAAAAATTCAAAACCACTAATAGAAATTGGCACAATTAAATGAGATTGACACTCATTTCTCTCTTTTACTCTCCTCTTTCTTTCCATGACATTTATCCTTTTCCTAAGGTTAATCTGGAAAAATATTTTGGTTTTGACACTAAAACAATAGACAAATAACTAGTTGTATCCTTCAGTATAAATCATGTTCTTATTCTGATAATTGTCCATTAAAATTAAAAATAAGTTTAAATTCCATCTAAATTCATCTTGCAAAATACATGATTTTAAAATCTTTTTGTAAGCAATTAAAAAGCCATTATATCATTACAAAAACTCAAGTCTAAATAGAAGAATTAATATTTTTAAAAAAGAGAGAAAGAGAGAGTAAAAGAAATTAGAGTTGAGACAGCACAAATTCTTCTGTGTAATGAGCCTAAAAGATCAAAGAATCCTCTTTTTTCTTTTTTTTTCCCCTTACTGTCCAAAATAAAGAAAATTCACAGGAAAAGTTCAGTTGAAATGGCTCAGGTCATGGGGTACAATTAACTTGTGAGAAAAGTTTCATATTGACCTATTAGGGAAGAAACATCAAGGAGGCCATAAAAAACATCTAAAAATTGCTCTGGGACATATCTTCAAGCGGTTCATTATCACATTACCTAAAAATGTCACCACTGATAAATAACTTTTGAGATTGCTAGAACTTCTTAGCTAATATCCTCACCAGAACTGGTTCCAAAATTCACTTTTAAAGGAATGTTAGGCAGATGGTTATTCTCTTAGCCAACAATATTTTAGGAACACTGCTCTAGGATCTTTACCACTCTTGGTATCACAATTCTGATACTCAGTAAACCTCGTCTTACAAGGAGTGAGCAGTGATTGTCAGGATACATTCTAATTTAAAATTCTGTGTTATATCACTGGTCTATTAGGAAAGTAAGAAAAAAAACACTAAGATCACTTCAGTAAAAATAAGAATATATAGATTTAGAAAATAAAGGAAAATAATATAACTCCACAACCGTAATCTTGGACTAAGTACAGTTATGATTATTATAACTAAGCTTTTTGAAGAAAGATCTTATTTCTAAAGACTGTGATAATATGGTGAACAGGACATTCAGTTAAGACAAGTGCAAAACATTGACTCTATATTAGGAAATAACATTTTGCAAAAGCTTTCATAATTTTGCTTTTTAATTTCATTATTGATAGTATTGAATTTTCAGTTTTCAATGTTTGAGAAAATAGTTTTTTAAGACTTTAAAATTGTTATTTCATTCAGGTATGTAGGTAACAATTTTGTTTCTATTTAACTTAAAATTTTAAATAACCAGAAGGTTATATTGACAGGCATTAATATAAGATGATAACTAATTGTAATTTCAGTTTTAATTCCCTTGATGACTGGTTGAACATTTTTTCCTATATCTGTTGGTCACTTGTTTAGATTACTTCTCTCAAGAAATGTTTATTCATGTCCTTTGTCCATTTTTAACTTGGATTGCTTTTTTTTGTTATTGTTGCTGTTAAGCTGTATGGATCCCTTATATATTTTGGATATTAACCCCCTACCTGATATATGGCTTACAAATATTTCATCTAGTCTATTAGTCTGGACAAAAATAGTCCTATTTGTCTATTTTTGTTTATATCAAATTCACTTTCGAATTCATATCCAAGAAATCACTGCCACGATCAATGTAATGAGCTTTTATTCTGTTTTCTTTCAGAAGTTTTACAGTTTTAGCCTATGTTTAAATCATTGCTCCATTTTGAGTTGTTTTTTTCTGTATGGTATAAGATGAGGTTGCAATTTTGTTCTTTTGCTATCAGATATCTAGTTTTCCCAACACTATTTGCTGAAGAAAAGACTATCCTTTCGCTGTGTTATGTTCTTGGCATTTTGTCAGAGATCAGTTGATCATACATGTATACGTTTACTTTTAGGCTTTCTATTCTGTTTCATTAGCCTATATGTGCATTTTTATGCTGGTATTATACTGTTTTAATTACTATCACTTTGTAAGATATTTCGAAGTCAGGACAAGGGATGCCTTCGACTTTGTTCTTGCTTAAGATTTCTTTGGTTATTTGGGACATTGTTGGATTCCTTATAAATATTAGGATTATTTTTCTACATTTGTAAAGAATATCTTGGGATTTTGATAGAGATTACATTGAATATGTAGAACACTGTGGGTAGAATGAACAGTTTAATAGTATTGAGTCTTCAAATCAATGAATAGATATCTTTTCCATTTGTGTCTTTATTTCTTTCATCAATGTTCTGAGATTTCAGTGTACAAGTCTTTCATTATCCTTGGTTATGCTAGTTCCTAATTATTTTATTCTTTTTTGATGGTATTGTATATGCAGTTGTTCTCTTCCTTTTCCTTTTCATTTCCTTTATGCTAGTGTATAGAAACACAATTGATTTTTGTATGTTGATTTTGTATTCCATAACTTTATTGAATTTACCAGTTCTACTAGTTTTCTTTGAGATGTCTTTAGAATCTCCTACATATTAAACCATGCTGTCTGCAAACAGATATAGCTTTACTTCTTCTTTTCTGATTTGGATGCTTGTTTGTTTGTTTTGTTTTGTTTTGTTTTGTTTTTTGTTGTTGTTGTTTTGCCTAATCTCTAGGTCTCTATGGCCAGGACTTCCAATAGTATTGGCAGGAGGAGACATCCTTGTCTTAGACTGATCTCAGAGGAAAAACTTTTAGTTTTTCTCTCTTAGGTATAATGTCATGAATGGCCTTTATTATGATGAGGTTTGTTCCTTCTATACTCATTATGTTGAGAGGTTTTATCATGAAAAGATGTTGTATTTTGTCAAATACTTTTTCAGTGTCTATTGAGATGATCATGTGATTCTTATCTTGTGTTCTGCTAACATGATGTATTAATTTGTGTATGTTGAAACTTTCTTGCATCCCTGGGATAAGTCCCACTTGGCCATGGTGCATAATCCCTTTAATGTGCTGTTGAATTCATTTTGCTGAGAATTTTTGTATCTCTGTTTAACAGCAATATTGGCCTGCAATTTCCTTATATGTAGGGTCTTTATCTTTGGTATCAGGGTAATGATGGCTTCATAAAATAACTTTGGAATTATTCCCTCTTCTTCAATATTTTGGAAAAATTCAAGGATTGTGTTTAATTCCTCTTTAAATATTTGGTAGAACTGACCAGTGAAGATATTTGCTTCTTGTCTTTTCTTTGATGAGAGGTTTTTTATTATTGATTCAATCTCCTTATACATTATTGGTCTGTTTAGACTATTTATTCATGTCATTCTTGGTAGGTTTTATGCTTCTAGGAACTTATCCATTTCATCCAGGTTATCCAGTTTATTTGTATATAAGTGTTTATATTGTCTCCTATGATCCTTTTAATTTCCATAATATTGGTTGTAATGAATCCTCTATCATTCCTCATTATTTTTTGCATTCTTTTTTTTTCTTAGTCTAGCTAAGAATTTGTCAGTTTTATCTTTTCAAGAAACCAACTCTTAATTTCAATGATGTTTTCTAATATCTATCATTAATATCTTTTTTCTCTATTATTTCCTCATTACACTTTGTACTTAGTTCTTCTTTTTCTAGTTCTTTGGGATACAAAGTCATTTATAAAAGAAAGGTAATATACTACAGATAAGAAAAATAAAAATGCAGAAGACAAAAGAGGGACTACCTTCAAAAAATATATAACCACCATGTTGAATATGATGATGCTAATTGTGAATATTTGCATAAGACATTTGTTGTGAAATGAGTATAGATAAATAAAATAAGTATTTATTATCTTGTCTCTGATTCTTTGCTTCATCTCAGTAACAAGAAACAGATCAGTTACAGTATTCTTTATCCATTTTTCCTCCTTTTTAGAATTGCTCTTCTTGGCAAACATTTCAGTAAGTTTTATGTATGAGAAAACCAAGTGAGTTTGAAATTTATAAAGGTTGTGAAGAGCTATATATCAACTAAACAGAATTTCTGTAAATATATTTTAAGGCAAATCTTATCAACCAAATGTCAGAATTATTCCACTGATATTCATACTACTGCCACATGCTCACTCTAGAAATGAGCAAGCTGTTCACCAGAGATTCAAACTATAAGCAGAAGTAGAAGAAATTTATTTGTTCTGTGTATTTTCTGATAAACAAAGCAATTGTCAGGTATTCTCTTGTTTCAACAAAGTGGATGGTACACATTTGATAATAGTACTGTTAGAGAAAGACAAATACCATATGATTTCACTCATATGTACAATTTAAGAAACAAAACCGATGAATATAGGGGAAAGAAAAAAAAAGAGAGGCAAACCAAGTAAACATTAATGCACAGAGAACAAATTGAGAGGTTGCTGGAGGGGAAGTGGGCTGGGGGGATGGGTTACATAGATAATGAGGACTAAGGAGGGCAATTGTGATGAGCACTAGGTGCTGTATGTAAGCGATGCATCACTAAATTCTATGCTTGAAACTAATATTACGCTATATGTTAACTAACTGAAATTTAAATAAAAAAACTTGAAAAAACAGTATTGTTAAAATAGCAAGAAGAAATTCCTGCAATAGAGTCACTTTTAAAGAAAGAAACATATTCACTGGAAATTTTCTTCTCTAACTCCTTTAGAATGCTGCTTTTCATCTTTTGCAAAACAGATTTGTACTGTAATATCACAAAGACATTCACAAGAGTAAGAGAGGGTAAAGTATTTAGAAGTCTAAAGACATCAAAAATCAAAATAATAGGACCCTAAAACAGACCTACTGAGGAATAGAACAAAACAGTTGCTTGATATTTCCAGGGTGAGTTTTGTTTTAGTATACATCTTAATATATGTTGATGAATTGGAGCTAAGTAACTAGATATGAAAGAATTTCATATCAAAGAAGGAAATGGCAAAATTTATTATTATTTTATTTTAAGTTGTATAAGTAATCATACAAGAAGCATCTAATGAGTAATTAGGATTTTAGGCTTTGCCATTTTTATGTCTGGTAATTAAAGGGGTTTTGATGAAATTCTGAAATGTAATCCAAACCAGAACATTAATGTTCTGAAGAAAATTTATTCCTAGGAATAAACTTTAAACTACTCTAAGTGAATATAATAATTTTGAATATTTTTTAAGTCTAATGGAATAAGAGTATTTGTGCTAATTTAGAGTAACCCATCCAGGTAGATGGATAATTACAAAATAAATTGTTTTTAATTTTATTAGGTGCATTAGGCTATTCACATTTATTGATATGATGGTATATTTGGTCACAATTCTATCATAATGTATTTTTAAATTTTTATTTATTTATTTGACAGCGAGAGAGAGAAAGAGAGAAAGGAAGAGAGCATGGGCAGGGGGAGGGACAGAGGGAGAAGAAAAAAGAGAATCTCAAGTAGTCTTCCTGCTGAGCTCAGAGCCCTATGAGGGCTTGATCCCATGGCCCTGAGATCATGACCCAAGCCAAAATCAAGACTCAGACTCTGAACCAACTGAGCCTCTCAGGTGTACTTCTTTCATAATATTTTGTGGTTTTTTGTTATACATGCTATATTTCTTTCTCTACAGCTTAGGTTTGTAGTTATATACTAGATAAGCTTTCCCTAATGAATTATTATCTGTGATACAGCAGGTAAAACTCTAATATCATCTTATTTAACATAAAATTTCTATATTTATCTTCAAAACACTGACATAACCACTCATTAATGCAAAAATAGTTCTTACAACAACTGAAATTATGTATACACAATCTTTAACATCATCTATGTATACAACAAGGTACCTAGACATTGAGACTAAAATATTACTTTTTTAAAGATTTTATTTATTTATTCATGAGAGATATATAGAGAGAGAGAAAGAGAGAGAGACAGGTAGAGGAAGAAGCCTTCCCTGCAAGAAGCCCCATGTGGCACTCGATCACACCCTAAGCTGAAGACAGATGCTCAACCGCTGAGCCACCCAGGCATCCCTATATTTTTATTAGAAATTTATTCATATTCTATTTTTACTATTTACTTTCTGGTGACAGATCTTAAGGTGTGCATTTTACATATTTATTCTCAGTTATTTTAATTTTCTAAACTCAAGTAAACATTAATGCAAAGAGCTGTTTGTTTTATTTATTTACTTTTTAAGATTTATGTATTTATTCATAGAGACAGAGAGAGAGAGAGAGAGAGAGAGAAAGAGAGGCAGAGACACAGGCCGAGGAAGAAGCCGACTCCATGCAGGGAGCCTGACGTGGGACTCGATACTGAGTCTCCAGGATCCGGGTCTCCAGGATCACACCCCGGGCTGCAGGCAGAGCTAAACCGCTGCGCCACCAGGGCTGCCCGAGCTGTTTGTTTTAAATTAAAATTGAGGATACCATGATTTCTTCTAAAAGATTGTTTGGGTGCCTGAGTGGCTCAGTTGGTTAGGTGACCAACTCTTAGTTTTGGCTTAGGTCATAGTCTCAGGGTTGTGCTCATTGTGGAGCCTATTAGAAATTGTCTCCTTCTCCCTCTCTTCTGTCCCTCCCACTTGTGTTCTCTCTCTAATAAATAAATAAAATATTTTAAAAATAAATAAGTAAAAAATAAAAGATAGTTCCTTTAGTTTATATTAGCTATATTTTAAACTTCTGATTTAAAAAAATATACATACACGCCAAGGGATATTATCAGTCTATAAGTAATATTGGAATAGAGTAAGTAAATATTTTATCCTAATATATGATTATGAGCAACTTGGATCAGGGCTAAAAAAACTGCATGACGTCACTAGTAGTTCTTTATTGATATCCTCATATTTTGAACTCTTTAAAAGGTAACTGAAATTGCTCTAAATTACTAAACTTGTTTATTAGACTGGAAAAAAATATCTATTTTACCCCCAACTTTTATCCCAAAGCAAATGACAAAGTAATTTAATACTTTCATATGATCTTCCATAAAATTAAAGAACATTGGCAGCTAAGCCAAATCTTTCATATTAAGTTTAATTAGTTATTAAAATGAAATGATCAGCTTTGCCATAACTTCTTTAAATATAATATAGATCACAAAACTTATTAGCTAACTGAAATATAAAATAACTCTAAATTGCATACGGCATATGTTCCATGTATTAAATCCTAAATTTACCAACTACTTTAATGATATATGTGAGAAATCCTAAAATAATAAGTTTTTATCCAATTCATATTATAGAAAAAATTATGAACAATTTACCATAAATTATTTATATTTTTCAATGTAACATTGTATTTGTTATTTCATGAGATGCATTAATGAATTAGAACCAGACAGTATCATATTATCATTTAGTTAATTACTATCCAGCATCACCCCCCCAAATAGGGTTATCATTTTGAAATTAACTTCTAGAATTTTATTTTGAATTTTTATCAGTGTACAAGGCTATATTTTATAGACTCCTAAATATGCTCACTTATTAAGAGTTTCTACTTCTATCCTTGCTGAAACTAGTTATATATTCCCCATTATGTAGACAGAACACTTTATTCATCATATTATGAAATTCTGAATTGTAAAATAAATAAATAAAAGTATGTATCTTAAGTACTTATTTGAAAAATCACTCAAAACAAGAAAACAAGCCTAGAACCAAAAACCAATTTAGAATTATGCACACTTTTATGTTAACTTGGCTCTGAATGCTCTTTTCCAACTTCTATTCTAATTCAAATGCAGTAAGAAAAAAAAATGTCACTAATTCAAGGAAAAAAGTAGAAAACAGGATTATAAGAAATATTTCTGAGAGTATCTAAAGTAAATGATATAACTAAAGTTTTTTTTAAGAGCCTCCTTGAAAACCAATGAATCCAACACTCTAATCTTACTAATGAGGCAGCTGAGGTCCCAAAAGACTAAGTCAAAAATCAGAACCAGAACTAAAACTTGGATACTTACTCAAGTAATCTTTCAAATACTATGAACCATGTTTAATAATTGATTCAAACTTTTACTTCAACAGTAGCTACATAAGCCCCTTTTGTATATAAAGTACTCTACCAGCTGCTAGTCCTGTACAAGTAAAAAACTGAAATATTCCTATAAACATGAAACTTACTTTTATAAAATAATTAATACATTGTTCTCGTTTAAACAGTGAGTTTTAGTAAAAAGAAATAATGATTTGCATATTTAAGCTTACTATAAAAAATATCCCAGTATTAACTCCTCAACAGTACTCTCAGCTTTTCATAGATTTTAAGTGCTGAAGTTGATAAAGGTTTGGGGGGGTATAACTATCATAAAGATAAAACAAGGACATGAATTCATTATGAAGCCTGATAAATGATACTTCACACTTATATTGTTTAGGTGCTAATTGTGATGACCCAACAGAAGACCCAGATGCACTTAATTTACCAAAATTCTGAGTTTGTGAAAAATGATAAATGCCTATAATGACATTCTATTTCTGCCCAAACGAATATGGAAGCAATGAATCCCACTTCTTCTCTGACAGTACTTCATAGCATTGGGTAAAATATTTCAAAGACTAATAGCTTGTCAGGGAAAGCTCAAACTGATAAGAATTATCTGTAAAATTATATATCCCTATGTTTGAAATTATTTCATGCAAAAGTGTGAAGAACTGCAGAGGATGCATATAATATTTTAAATGAATATAGAAAGTGTCAATATTTCATTTAAAGCTTTCATGAAGAATGACGGTGGAAAGTTAAAATAGAACTCAAACTGAAGTAATGTTTTAAAGATTGCAAGCCCAGTGTAGCAGTTTGGAATCACCAACTGACAAACTGGCATGAAGAATCAAAGGAGATCTTACAGAAAGTATGACAACCTCGCAGATAGGTTAAATTAAAATCTATCAACATGTAAAAATGAAGGAAAGAGAAAGATTTTTCTTGACTCTAATGGACAGAGCCTGCTGGTGAATTTAGGAAAAATTAAAAATGTTGATATAAGCAGAAAAGTCTCAGAAACTGCTAGAGAACATTGACCCAGATTGCTTGGAATTTGAGAAATTTACTCAGACACTAGAATATTTCATAAGAATATAAAACATAATAATGTTAACTTTATCCACTCAACTTTACAGAAGCAGAAACAGACTTTCTGATTATTGTTCTTGTTTCATTCTTATACTCTCTTATTAGAAGTAAGAAATCCATGCATCTGGAGATTATGGAAATATAAGCATAAATGCTGGGTTAAGAAATGAGCTCAACAATCCCTAAATTCACAAGTTGTAAATGAAGTCTCTGAGATAATCCAAAGCAAAAGAGAACAATCATCCTACTTAATTATCCTCCAAAATGGCCTTATCAATGTTTTCTCCCCATTCACTTTTTCAACACTATGATTACTGCAAGCCCAAAGTTGATAGAGCAAATTATAATCCAAAATGCAATATCATTTGTCTTAGTTTGGTCTGTTGTAACAAAAGTAATATAAGCTATGTGACTTATACAATAGAAATTTGTTTTTAATAGTTTTGGAGACCAGGAAGTCCAAGGTCAAGGTGTCAACAGATCCAGCATCTGGTGAGGTCACTTTCCATGGTTTCCAAAGGATCATCTTCCTGTTATATTCTCACATGATGGAGACAGGGATAGACAAAGAGAGAGAGACAGGCAAAGACAGAGAGAAAGGGAGAGGAAGCTCTTTCCTATCTCTTCTTATAAGGGCATTAATCCTATGATAAAGGTTCCACCTGCATGACCTAATTATCTCCCAAAGGCCCCATCTCCAAACAGCATCACATTGGAGATTAAAATCTCAATATACGAATTTAGGGGCAGAGGAATGACACAGGCAATCAGTCCATAGCACTGATAAATGTACACAAGGTGCACGCTCAGTTTTGTGCTTTCTATGAAACTATCTTCTAAGAAAACATGCTTACCTGACTCACAGAACAAAAGCTTAAGAATTATTGAAGTTGGATTCATAACTAAAGCCATATTATAATATTCACACATTGAACCATTTGTTGCATGAATAATAAAGCCAGCATTTGGGAGCAGCAATTAGAGCTTATTTCCAAAACAAAATAAGGATAGATGATACATAGATAGATAGACAGATAGATAGATAGATAGATGATAGATAGATACAGAGAAACAGAATCAGAAATAACATATATGAAGAGGCAAATACCTTCATGTTGCCTCAAATCTTTTATTAGGAATCACAGAATAAACCTGCAAATGAGACAATAGTGAAGAAATGTTTTATAATTAATGAAATCATCTGAAAACTGAAGAAACAAATTAGTGTGAATGTTGGAAGAATCTACAACAAATCAAATAAGTGAGGGGAAAAAATGGCTTGATTTCCTGTTCTGGCTATTAAGGAGCAATTTATAATAACCCACTTGCCAAAAGTATGCCTTAAAAGGCAGATGGATTTTTAAAAGGATGATTGGATTTCACTTAGAGATAAAAAGATCAGAAAGATTCTCACAATTTTACAAAAACAAAAAGCCAGGAAAACAGTAAGTTCACAACTTTATTCAAAACTATCCAGAAGTTGAGGTGGCAACACTACCAATCAATCATTGATCTATGGAAAGGCAGGCACCTGATGAGATACAGGATGTGAACATTCCTTACTTATAACAGATAGACCTAGGCTCAGCTATGAAGACTTCAGATAGATAACTGGTGGAGGCTTGGAGTAGATCTTCCTTTTGTGTTGTCCTTTGATTAAGGATGCCTACAGAGACAACGGAGCACTCCTAGAGGTACCCATAATTCGTTTTTACCCAATATTGCTACCTGATGGTGGGGACAAGGGACATCTGTCTAATTAAACTGGTCTTATGCAGGCAGGCATTGTGTCTCTTAGTCTCAGAAGATTGGCTGATCCGGCCCTGTTCCTTCCAGTCCCCATATCTAGTTCTAGGCTCAGCACTTAACTCCTACCCTTTGTGGTAGTAGATGACTTTTTGTTCTTAATTTATCAGCTTTAATGGCTTTTCACCAGTGTCCTCGGCATTTTTGTTAGAAAATATGGGGCCTTAAGATGTTAAACATAGATGGAGAGTTTGCAAACAAAAAGCCCCACAAAACAAAAGCCTTTATCTTTGAGAAAAGGGCAACAAAAACTTGGATTCTGATATCTCAAGTGTAAGTTCAGTGCTGCTGTAGAAAGAGAACAAAGAAATATCCTCTACTAAATGGGAAGCAGTAGGACTAAGTGCTAGGTCTAGTACTAAAGATGAGGAAGGAAAAAAATGCCATGGAAGTCTAAAACTCTGAAAATCAGGGACACAGTGCCTGCATAAGACTGTGGCTTAATCAGATTCATTTTAAACATTCAGGTAGCAAGTATAAGGTAAAAAGTTAACAGTATTTACTTCTGAGAGTGCTCCTTTTTCTTTATAGATAATCTCCAAAGAATATAATGTCAAAGAAAGACCTAAAGCTTATAGTGGAATAGATATTGAGAAAAAGCCTATGCCAAGCCAGCCCCCACCTTAATCATAAATTATGCCTTGAGGACCATGCAGGCTGAGATATACTGAGGTTAATCATAGTGCACACCACCACCACTACCACCACACACAACCCAGAAATACTTCTGTGGAGACTAATTGAAAGTACGACACTAAAGATTGAGAAAAAGAAAAGATAGATACATTTTCAGGTATAAAAAATGTATTTATCTGAGCAGCCCAGGTGGCTCAGCAGTTTAGTGCCACCTTCAGCCCAGGGCCTGATCCTGGAGACCCAGGATCGGGTCCCATGTCAGGCTCCCTGCATGGAACCTGCTTCACCTTTGCCTGTGTCTCTGTCTCTTTCTCACTCTTTCTGTGTCTCTCATGAACAAATAAATAAAATATTAAAAAAAAAATTTATCTGTCTCTGTTTTTCCAAAAAGATACCCACTTTCATAAAAATACTATAAAACATATGGAAAAATGAAATAACAAAACTTAGCCAAGAGACATAATAAATAAATAAATAAATAAATAAATAAATAAATAAATAAATAAATAACAGATTTTTATTTAGATATGACACTTTCAGTTCAGCTCAGACATGTGAAGAATTTGGAAGTTGTCTCTTCCACTCTTATTGCAGGAGTATTGTGACAACTCTGAGTTAAAAATTCCAGAGGACTGAGTCTAGAGGGGCCCTAACAATATTTTGAGATTTACCTTGAGAAGCTCAACCAGGTTCCCATACTAAATATCAGAGAAAAAATCCCCTTGGGTTTCCTACAGGAGGATGAAGAAGGAACCATTTAAAATATGCCAGAGAACTCTGTTCTTAACAAGACCTGCTTACAGATGAAACCAGGTAACCAGAGCCTAATGTACTGGAGAATTATCAAAGTCAGATTTACATGGGGAAGATGAAAACCCAACTTCAACTGGCTTTAGCCTTCCACATAGGGAAGGAAAATACCCACCCACTCTAGCCAAAATGTCCCATGCCTAAGAAGGGAAGAAAAAAAAATGAGAAACACTTATGAAATTCACTCCAAAGGTATAGATTTATTAAAAGACTGAGACCTGATCAAAGGACTATTTCAGATTTCTTACCCTGTCCCCACACCTCAACACATTACTAAAGCTGTTCCTTTTACCTGATACATTATCTGGCTATCATGAAAACATTGCAAGGCATAAAAAAGCAAAAATCACTATTTTCAAATACAAAACAAGTATCATAACCAGATATGGCAGGCACATTGAAATTATCAAACAAGGAATTTAAAACAACTATGATTAATATCCTAAGGAGGACTGTAATGGGCTGTCATGGATAAAGTGATAGCACGTAAGAATAGATAGGCATGATAAACAGAAATCCTAAGGAAGATTTCCCCCCTAAAAAAAATGTTATAGATAAAGAAACACTATAATGGAAATGTAGAATGCTTTTGATGGACTTAATAGTAGATTGGACATGGATAAGGAAAGAATCTCTGAGCTATAGGACATATCAACAGAATCCTCAAAACTGAAAGTCAAAGAAAACAAAGACAGAAATAACTCAAACCCACCAGAATATTCAAGGACTGTGGGACAACATACATGTAATAGGAATACCAAAAGAAGAAAGAAAAGTACAGAAGAAATATTTGAAATGATCATGACTGAGAATTTTCCAAAGTTAATGTTGGACACAAAAACATAGATCCAGAAATCTCAGAGGATATCAAACAGAATAAAAGCTAAAACAAACCAACAACTATAGGTTGGCATATAATTTGCTAATTATAGAAAATAAAAGGCAAAAAAAAAAATTCCTGAAAGAAACAGGAGAAAAAATTTAACATATAGAAGAACAAAGGTAAGCATCACAACTAACTTCTCAATTATGCAAGCAAGAAGCAAGCAGAATTAAATATTTAAAGTTTTGAGAAAAAAATCCACCAACCTAGATTCTGTACCCTGCAAAATCATCCATCAAAAGTAAAAGAGAAATAAAGACGTTCTCAAACAAAAATTGAGGCATTTGTTCACAGCAGATTTGCTACAAGAAATTTAAAATTCTCTAGAAAGAAGGAAAATTATATAGGAGAAACTTGGATCTACATAAACAAAAAGCATCAGTGAAGAGCATTTAAGAGAAGGTAAAATAGAAACTATACTTTTTTATTATTAACTGAACAATTGTTCAAATAAAAATATCAAAAATGTCCTCTATGTATGCTTCTGTACATATCTTATTTATAAGTAAGACAATAAATTAAAAGTATTAAGGTAGAAGCAATTCTGTTTGATGAATTATAATGAAATTGTAAATTATCCAAAGCCTTAAAAAGTTTCTAATAAAAGTTCATAAATTACATCTACATAAATATTTTCACAACATAAAAAATTATAATAAAGTGCCCTCACAATAAATGCACTCTACTTTGAAAATAAATAGAATCATATTTATATACAAAAAATCCATTTTAAGGTGATAGGATCTATTCTATTTATATTATATCTAAACAGTGATTTTGAGTGTTCACTGACTCTACAAATATTCATATTACCTTTTTAAAACATCTCCCTAAATTTTTCTTCATACCCACAGACTGCTGAAAAAATAATGTAATTCAACTCAACTTAAAAATATGCTTTCCAGAATATCTTAGATTTTATTATTGTATCAAAAAAATGAAATAATTTCCTAATTAGAAGTTAATAGTCATTTCATTCAGTGGGTGGGAAGAGTAACAGCAAATCTCATCTACTTCTACAGATAGGATAACATAAATATTTATTAAAAATATATTTGGAATCAATTTCTAGACTCATATATCTAATTGTAGATATCAGATGTAAGAGTGATGTTTTCTTCATGTGGCTATGTTTACCTATGATGTACTGTCCTCTTTTTTTTTTTTTTTTTTTGGTCATAGAGAACTTACATAGTATTCTTTCCTGTTAAAGGCACGTTATCTAAAAGAGCCACAGAATGGAAGACAAGGTATGCAATGTTGCTGCAGATTGGGGAATCAGCTTATATTTCCCAGTAGAAAGAATTTAATGCCTATCAAAATATCTCTTTCTCTAGAAATCCTATCCTAAAAATATTAGCAAATAAACTCCATGTACTGTCTTGTTTTTTGTTTTGTTTTATATTCCCATATACACTTTTAAAAATTATCTTATCTAGGATTGCCTGTCTCCTAAAGCATTATGTTTTGTGCTTTGCAAATGTCTTTTACTTAAGAATAGAACTTTGTAGAGCAGTGGCCAACAGATGGGTAGAAACTAGGGAGCATCTGCCTTTGGCTCAGGGTGTGATCCAGGAATCCCAGGATCGAGTCCCACATGGGGCTCCCTGCATAGAGCCTGCTTCTCCCTCTGCCTATGTCTCTGCCTCTCTCTGTGTCTCTCATGAATAAATAAATAACATCTTAAAAAAAAAAAAAGAAATGTAAATGAATGAGAAGTGACATGATCCCTGTCCACAAAAACTTCAGTGCAGTGAAGATATTAATACAACTTAAAAGAGCCAAATATGATATAATATAATCACTGTTGTAAAGGACCAGTATACAAGGTACTGCACTGGAGGGGAGCTTCCAAACCTGTTAGTAATCAGGGTGGGCTTCACAGGGGAGGTGATATCCTGTTAGGACCTAAAGGAGAAAGAACACATTACCAAGACAGTCTAGAGTGGGTGGTAAGGGCATCACTGTGAGGAAAAGAGTGTACTAAGACACTCTTTTCATCACGTACTAAGACATGAAACACCCTACAATGTTGAAGAATTGCAAGAGAATTTAACATGTGCAGAGTTTAAGGTTAGAATAGGTGTGGCCACTGCTGGTGGGAGTGTGAACTGGTGCAGCCATTCTGGAAAACCGTGTGGAGGTTCCTCAAAGAGTTAAAAATAGACCTGCCCTACGACCCAGCAATTGCACTTTTGGGGATTTACCCCAAAGATTCAGATGCAATGAAATGCCGGGACACCTGCACCCCGATGTTTCTAGCAGCAATGGCCACGATAGCCAAACTGTGGAAGGAGCCTCGGTGTCCAACGAAAGATGAATGGATAAAGAAGATGTGGTTTATGTATACAATGGAATATTACTCAGCTATTAGAAATGACAAATACCCACCACTTGCTTCGACGTGGATGGAACTGGAGGGTATTATGCTGAGTGAAGTAAGTCAATCGGAGAAGGACAAACAGTGTATGTTCTCATTCATTTGGGGAATATAAATAATAGTGAAAGGGAATATAAGGGAAGGGAGAAGAAATATGTGGGAAATATCAGAAAGGGAGACAGAACATAAAGACTCCTAACTCTGAGAAACGAACTAGGGGTGGTGGAAGGGGAGGAGGGCGGGGGGTGGGGGTGAGTGGGTGATGGGCACTGAGGGGGACACGACGGGATGAGCACTGGGTGTTATTCTGTATCTTGGTAAATTGAACACCAGTAAAAAATTATTTAAAAAAAAAAAGAAAAAAAAAGAAACTCCACCTCTGTCGTAGACAGTGTTGGAAGGGATATCCAGAAAAATTCACTTTTCTTTATTATGTTTTTAAGATTATTGAATTAAGACACTAATTAGAGAATATTTGGAAATTAAAGAAAATCTTAAAATTCTAGCATAATCTTACTGCACAGCAATTGTCATGGTGAATTTTTAATTGTATATATATTTTTTAGATAATTTTGTCTGCATTTATATATAACATGAAATTAAAAAGTCATTTTTTTCCAAAAAAAAAAAAGAAAGAAAGAATAGGTGTGGCCAGAGAAGAGAGTGGAGGAGGGGGCAGTCACCAGGCCATGGAGGACCTCATGAGTCACCCAAAGGAGTTTGCTTTTCATCTTGTAGATGTCAGAGTCATGGAACATTTCCAAGCAGGAAAAAGAACAAAACAAAACAAAACAAAAAAACAAAAATAAATCCCTTTCACAATTACTATTACTTTGGATTCTAATATTTACCATATGAAAGGATTTGTTACAGTTTGGGTCAATTACTTGATCTCTTCAAAAGGATACAACACCAAAATGGGACTTGAAAGAGAGAGAGAGAGAGAGAGAATAACTCTATGAAGTAAATACATACATTGTTTTAGGGTATTAGGGTTTTCAAGATAATCAATGGGAATAAACCCTTCAAATGTCTCACCTACCAAGAAAAAAGAGACAGAAAAATATAGGATAAAACTTTTCCAATACTCTAGGGTAAAGACTAGAAGATTCCATTACTGTTCAGGTGGTACTTCTACTAACTGCACTGCTGATGGAAAATAGATAAAGGAGCACATCCTTTTAATGTTCTAGTATCTGAGGATGTATAGAATTGAATGATTCCAATCTGGTACATTGCTGGAAAGAACTGCTATCCTGATTATTTTTTCTGTACTAAACCCATAAATTATGTCAGCTGGTCCTAAATTAATATATCATCAACCCCAAATCAAACCTAACTCTAATGATAAAAAGCAGAAAATACCAAAACAATGAGAAAGGAGATTAATTACTATACATGTTGCCCACTTCTCTTTCTGAAGCCTGGCATTCCCAAGGATAAATGAACAGAAGAGATTCTGCATAACCTAACTCAAAGCTGGAAAGACACAGACATCAATTAAGATGCAATCAGGGATCCCTGGGTGGCGCAGTGGTTTGGCGCCTGCCTTTGGCCCAGGGCGCGATCCTGGAGACCCGGGATCGAATCCCACGTCGGGCTCCCGGTGCATGGAGCCTGCTTCTCCCTTTGCCTATGTCTCTGCCTCTCTCTCTCTCTCTCTGTGACTATCCTAAATAAAAAAAATAAAAAAAAAAAATGCAATAATATAATAGCTGAAGTTTCTCTCACATCCAGATAGCAAGATTAGTCTTTATAAAATCTTAAGAAAGCACTGAAAAATAAATCCTGAAACACAGGAAACCTCAGTTTTCTCCTTATTTTTGGTGACTGGCCCTAGCCAGATATAGGGGAGTTAATATAAAACAAAACTAAAAAATATTTTTTTTAATTTTCTTTATTTATTCATGAGAGACACAGAGAGAGAGAGAGAGAGAGAGAGAGAGAGGCAGAAAGAGAAGCAGGCTCCATGCAGGGAGCCCGATGTGGGACTCGATCCTGAGATTCCAGGATCATACCCTGAGCCAAAGGCAGATGCTCAACCGCTGAGTCACCCAGGAGTCCCCCAAAATAAAAATCTTAATAGTAGGGAGCCCAGGTGGCTCAGCGGTTTAGCACTTCCTTCAGTTCAGGGCATGATCCTGGGGACCCGGAATCAGGTGTCACATCAGTTTCCCTGAATGGAGCCTGCTTCTCCCTCTGCCTGTGTCTCTGTCTCTCATGAATAAATAAATAAAATCTTTAAAAAAAGTCTTAGTAAATATCTCCATTTCCATGTTGCCAACTCCTAACTGAACAAATAACAATAGCAGAAAATATCTAGAAAAAGCTTCACAGATAAAACAGGTAGAGGCTCCTACACACCAGAGAGAATCTCTTGAAAATGACATTTGTAGACACAGTGTGTTAAAAAAATGTGTGTGTATATGTATAGATGTGTGTATATATATATATGTATATATCTGTTCTGTAAGACCTGTAGCTAATGAAAACAAATCAAGTAGATGGTCAATAAAAGTGCTGTCGATCGAAAACAAGCACCAACACTCAAACTCTGAAGGGGAAATTTCCCCTATATAAAAAGGTTTGAACTTTTGGATAAATACGTTCTACAATATCCACTTTAAACTCTCACTTTTAAACTGATCTCATGGAGTCAAGGTACCTCTCAGGTGGAATTAATAATCCATTCTCCAGTTTGAACTTACAAGGACCAGAGAAAGGATTGAAAATTGAGATCAGCTAAGTATGCTTTAAATGTTAAGGACTAAGACCATTTACATCAACTTGACAATTAATTATTTCAGGATTTCAGTTTAGTTTAGTTTTGGCAGGAAGTGAAGCCTATGGAGCAAAATGGACTACCACCACAACAAAAACTTCATTGTATCCTTAGAAATGTTATCAAACCAATGCAAACAGTTTTTGTCTCAAAATACGAGATTGCTTACTTAAGCAAAAGCTCATTTTTCCAAGTTAAATTCTGTTTTTCAACATTCACTTTAAATTATTTTGCCAAACAATGTCCACAAAACCTAAATTATTTCACAAACTGGAGCCTGCTCCATGTCTGCATTTGCTCTTTTTTTGAATAATATATTTTAGTTGGAGATTTTCAAAATCATCTTAAGGGCCTGTTAAAACAAAAATTGTTGTTCTCAATCCTCAAATATCTGAGTTACTGTGTCTATGGTGGGACTAGAAAATTTGCATCCCTACAAGTTCCTTAGTGATGCTGCTATTCTGTGCTGGGGGCCACATTTTGGGAACTACTGCTTTATTATAAAGCCAATTTGGCTCAATGTTTTTCTATTCTTGCAGCCAAAAATCTCCTAAATGATCAGATTTAGAATTTCCATTGTTGTAGAAGAAAGATTTTATTGAAGCAGAATTATAGTTTCTGAGGCAGTATAAATCCTAGTTGAGATTGATGTTTCCATAATGGTTATAGATAATATGTAATGCAATAAATAGAAAGTTTCATTTCAATTCACTCTCCCAAACCGATATATCCTACAAATTTAAACAGGTACTTGTGATTTGCAGCTTCCTCAGAGACAGAAATGGCTGTATCAAAGGCACAGATAAAATGAATAGTTTAAATATATACTAAAATATCTAAAAAAGAATGCAATTAACCATTTAGTCTAAAGCCATAGCATTAAGAAGCTAGTTACCCAAATATTCCAAAGTTCCATTTGGAAAACAGATCACTCTAAAATGTTTCCAAGAGTAATAAAAAAGAGTTAAGGTAGAGAAAATATAATGGTTATCAGAAAAATATTTACATGACAAGAATATGTTTTATTGAACATGTGATCATTTGATAACCTAAAGCAATGAAGAACGAGATGCATGCTGTGTCCATTCCATTACTGACAGAGAACTATGAATTTATGTTTCTTAAATCCATGCCATCAATATCTGCCCCAAGGCATACAAATATTTGACTCTTCTGACTATTCATTCTTCTTTGATAAAATAAGCAATGGGAAACAATGCCGCTCATATTCTGCTATGGTTTAGTTTTTGAATATGAAAATCAGAGGAGAGTGAATAGTGAATTGTCCAACTTCCTCACAGTAGGAATTTAAGCTAATAAGGGTTCCACAATTCTGAATAAAGTTTGAAGGGAATTATTGACCTCTTTAGAACAAATCTATGGGAGAATTTTAAATACACTTAATAGTTTTATAACTGCTGCTCTTCATATTTTATCTTTGATTTCCTCTTAAAATTAACCACTGAACTGCTTTCTTAACTATAGTTTCGTGTTTTCTAGAATTGCCTACAAAGGAACTCATACCAGGTAGCTTTTAGTATCTGATTTTTTTCATTTAACATATTGCTTATGAGATTCAGGTTACATTGTTGGGATTTATTATTCCTGTGTATTGCTGAATAGTATTCTCTCTAACGTATATACCACAGATTCGTTATACAATAATATTTGCAAATTTGCAGCTATTTGAGTAAAACTGTACAGGTCTCTATGCAAATATACGTTCTCTTAGATAAAAAAAAACTATGAGTTGGACTGCTGGCTCATATGGTTAATTGTCTTATTGACTTCACCGAAAATGAAAAATTGATCTCTAAAACTACTATACTATCTTTAACTTCTGCCAGCAATAGGTAAAATTCTCATATCATCATCAATGCTTAATATAGTCAATCTTAATTTTAGCCATACTAATGAGTGTATGCTAGATTCTGAGATTTGGTTTTAATGAGCATTTTTTAAAAATATTTTATTTATTTATTCATGAGAAACAGAGAGAGAAAGAGGCAGAGACACAGGCAGAGGGAGAAGCAGGCTCCATGCAGGAGCCCGATGTGGGACTCGATTCTGGACTCCGGGATCACACCCACAGTCAAAGGCAGTCACTCAAACACCGAGCCACCCAGGCATCCCTTTTATGAGCATTTTTATGATAACTCATGATTTTGAACATCTTTTCATTAGCCTGTTTGCTATGTGTATTAATTCTTTGTTAAAATGTCCAAATTTTCTTCCCATTGGTTTTACAAATTGCTTTTTTTTTTTTTAATTTCAATTCTAGTTGGTTAACATACAGTGCAATATCAGTTTCGGGAAGAGAATTCAGTGACTCATCACTTATGTACAACACCCAGTGCTCATCATTAGTGACCTCCCTAATACCCACCAACTCATCTATCTAGTCCATCTCCCACCCACCTCTCTCCATCAATACTCAGTTTTTCCGAATTGCTTATTTTCTTAATATTGTTTGAATAAGTCTATAAATATATTATGAATATAAGTCCTACATACTACCAGTCTAAGATTTGCCTTTCCATTTTCAAAGAAATATCTAAGTAAATAATCACGTAAGTTCCATTAAAAAAATAAGTATCTACTGAATGCCAGTGATAAAGGTTGACAATGTAAGGACAAATGAGATAAGTATTAGCTACTGTCAGTATTTATAGTCTGGAGAGTGGGCACAGTATAATCTACGGGGATATTTTAATGTATAGCAAACAAGTGTTCTTTTAGAGATATGCTCCTTCAGTACCGAGGAGGGGAGTATAATCCAAGGTGTGCTGACTCAAAACAAGCAAAAAGGTTCCAGAAAGCTTAGTACAAGCAAGAACAGAAAGGGCATGCTACGGAAAACTGAGAGTATGAATAAGGCATATAGAATTTCAGAGGTAAGAGAGGCTTTAGTTAGATCTACGTAATCATGGGACTTGAATGTCATCCACTTGAACAGGACCATGTACAGACCACTGTACATAGACATTGACTGGATTTAAACATGTGAGTTCTGTGGCCAGAGTTTTCTTGAGATAGCTCATATTGCAAGCATGAGCAAAATATAAATTAGGAACAAGATTGAAATCAGAGAAAACTCATGAAATTAGAGAAAGTATAGAGATGTTCACTGGCTGATAAGTACATAGGTCAGTATGGTTAGAAAGAAATACCTGAATCAAAACATATATGGGGATTCACATCGATATGACTTTCTGATTGACCAAGTGATAATACTGATACAGAGAAAGAGGCAAATAAAGAGGGAATTCTAGGAATTTTTGGGCTCTAATTTATGTTTTGGATGATTGTGATATTTCTCTTACTATATAGTAAGAGCAGCTTATGAGATCCAATCTCAATCTTTATTTGTGTTTCAGGAGGTATCTCTTACTTTTTTCTCCTTTCTGGGTACTTTTTTAAAAAAAATTTAAAAACCCTAGTTGGAATCTATACCCTAGACAATGATATATTCTCTCTGCTCATAACCTCATGTTTTTAACCATTCATTTGATTGCCAATCATATTTTCACTACCTTCAATATTGTTTTCTTTTATACTACTACTCTACAGTTCTCTGTGGGTCAGCTCACATTATTCTCCTTTCTAGCCGAATGACCCAAACTCCAAAACTCCAAAGCCTGAATTAGTTGAGAAGACATATACAAGAAATAAAAATGATTTGGTTTCTATCAATAGATATATGGATAGAGAAGTTGTGATGTGTGTATATTATACATACACACACACACACACATATATATAGGAATATTACTTGGACATAAAAAAGAGTAAGAATTTGTCATTCATGACAACATGAATGGACCTAGAGAGAATTATATTAAGTAAAGTAACTCAGACAAAGACAAATACCATATCAAATACCATATTATGAATCTTAAAATCTTAAAAAAAATCTTAAAAAGAATCTTAAAAAAAAAAACCACACACACAAAATAAACAAAACAAAAAGAGAAATTTATAATACAGAGAACAAAATGGTAGTTGTCAGAAGGGAGGTTGATGGGGGATAGGCAAAGGAAGTCAAGAGGATTAAGAGGTAAAGTTCCAGTCATAAGAATGTTATAAGCATCCTTATATTCACAAAGATGAAAAGTACAGCAGAGGGAATATGGTCGGATGTAACTATATTTACTTTGGTGAACATACCGTAATTTATGCAGTTGTTGAATTGCTGTTGTACACTTGAAACTAATATAATATTGTATGTCAACTATACTTCAATTAAAAAAAAAAAAAAGAATGGGAATGCCTAGGTGGCTCAGTGGTTGAGTGCCTGCCTTCAGCCCAGGGCGTGATCCTGGAGTCCTGGGATCGAGTCCCATATCGGGTTCCTTGCATGGAGCATGCTTCTCCCTCTGCCTGTGTCTCTCCCTCTCTCTCTCTGTGACTCTCATGAACAAATAAATGAAATCATTAAAAAAAAATGTATCAGTAAGAGTATTATCATCTTACCCCAATCCTTTACTACTTTTAACTTATGCTATACAATTTTACCAAATAATCCTATCAAAATAAAAATTAATATGGTCACACCATTTTCATTTTAGACATGTTTATTGACTTTTCTATGATAGTCTAAAAATCTGAGCTCCACTGACAAGGCTTGAAAAACCCCCCTATGGTCATTCTATTGTCACTCCTTTACTCTACTGCAATTGGATCATTATGAGTCAATTCCTTGCACTATTCTTTCTACTTAGAATTTTGTCACTCTTACTTATCTTGAAAAACCTTTTTTCAACAACAACATACTCCTTAAAACTTTGCCGTATATGCCTACTGAATCAAGGCTAATTATAATCTTCTCTCATCTATTTGTTAAACAAGATTAAAAATACATAATAATTATATATACATATGTATGTATTCAAACTTTGCAATATTATATTGTTGTTTTCTACTTTGTTTAATTTACTGGGCTCCAAATAGCTGCAAAGCTTTTATTTTCTTGTCTACCACTACACTCGGCTCATAGAGTGCAAAATAACTATATGCCCACTTAACAAAACTGAAACATCCATTTTTATATGAGTAAGGATAAATATAACAATTAAAGACAAAAAGTATTTTTATTTGATCAAGAAATATTCTAGGTTTTCTAAATATTTTATTTATTTATTTATTTACTTATAAGAGACACAGAAAGAGAGAGAGAGAGAGAGGCAGACACAGGCAGAGAGAGAAACAGGCTCCATGCAGGGAGCCCGATGTGAGACTCGGTCCCAGGACTCCAAGATCACAACCTGAGTCAAAGGCAGACTCTCAACTGCTGAGCCATCCAGGCATCCCAAGAAATATTCTGTTAAAATAAAACTCATCATTATAGGAATTGACTGTAACCCAGAAATATACTCAGTATTAAAACATGCTACATTACTAATATGATTTTAAATATATATCATATTCAGTTAATCAGTCTTATTAGAATCTGCTTTCAAAAATTCTGTTTTGCTACTAATAAAAATATATATCAATTATACTATCACAAAATTAGCCGTTAAGTGGGATGAATGATGGCCCAAAAGCTATGTCCATATCCTAATCTCCAAAATGTATAAACATTACCTTATTTAATAAAAGAGGATTGACAGATTTAATTCATTTAAGGATCTTGAGAGGGGAGATCATCCTGGATTATCTGGAGGGCCCTAAATTCAATAGTAAGTGTCTTTTAAGAAATGTTACATGTCCTATAAAGGACACAAAGAGAAGAGAAGGAAGCAATGTGACCAGAGTCAGAGATCGGAGTGATGCAGCTACAAGCCCAGGAATGCTGATAGTCCCCAGAAGCTGGAAAAGGCAATGAATAAAATCAATATCTCCCAGTGGGATTGCAGACTTTTAACATCTTCAGATTTTTGGCCTCCAGAACTGAGAGGATGAATGTGTGTGTGCGCATGTGTGTCTGTGCTTTTTTCTCCAGCCATACAATTTGAAGTAATATGTTACAGCAGCCATCATAAAAAACTAATATAATAGTAATTAGATTTATAAAACTGATTTACAGACAATATGAATGATAAAACTCTATAAGAACTTAAGAGTTCTCCTTTTAAATACACAGATTATAATAGTTTTCTTTAACAAATCAGAAATAATTGCATGTGTTCTATGCTGCTAAAAAGTTGAAGTAAGGTAGTAGTCGAATCAATGTTATTTTGTAATGAGTAAATACTAGATAAATCATTAAAATAAAATAAAATAAGCCTCCTTTAATATTGAAGATTTTACTTTTCATGAAAAATGCTGTTTCTCAAAGAAATATTTAAGCAAGTAATAGTGAGAATTGCATTTGGAATTTATAGAATAAGAGAAATCAATATGAGCAGTCATATAATGAGATCCTTATTTGATATTGATGTGTTTTCATTTCCTCTTACATGTTGCAAGTGTTAATCCAGGCATCCTTTCCTGCTTTCAATGCCACTACTACATCAACTTGTCACCTAAATAACTGTAATTAAGCATTCTCTCTAGTTGCTGATTACAGTATGCTGATGAACATTCCCACTGGATTTAACAGCCTCTTTCCCAACATCTACAGTAATCATCACATATTATAATGTCTTTTTTTGCTGAAGACTTCTTAAATAATCTAAAATTTAAATTGAACAAGTCTTTGATTATTGCAATCTAAAGTTCAACAGGCGCTTAATCAGAAAGGTGTAAGTATCATATCATTGACATCTACTAAGCAATAGGATAATATATATCCAGGGAAATAAGCACTTAAACTCTTTGGTCATTGATCCATGTAGTTTTAAAAATTAACATCAGCATATAACCCGGAAAAATTTTTTCCTAAAAAGCAGCAGGCTAACAAGAGGTGATATTTTTGAACTTAGCATTTATAACATCCAAATGATTCATTTCTAGGGACTTTAACATGCATATAGTTAATGTGCAGAACACTAAAATTTGAATCAAGTAAAAATTCAATCATCACATATTAAAGTTATTATTCGTTAAGTCATTATTTATAGGTATGAAAATGACATAATTATTCAAACCCAAATCTCTAAGATATGTGTAGATTTTATCATGACTGTCCTCAGACCTAGGCAAGAGGACCTACCCCATGAGCCCTATCCATGATTGATAAGGTTAGTATAATCACACACTCACACACACTCACACATGCACACGTTCTCTATAAGACGGATATGTACCTCTGTCACTTGGGATCCAGAGTAGAGACAGCTAGCATGACTCCAGCTTCAAACATCAGTTCTTATGACTCACACACCCATCTTCATAGAAATGCCCTTCCACATCTCTTGCCCTGTGGACCTGAAACAAAAGGGAGCTGAGTCCTAATGCTATAATGATTTGGGATTTTCTTCTGCCAAAAGAAAGCATGAACATTTATCTATCAGGTGAAAGCAAGAATTTAAGTTAAATAAATGTACAGTAATACGTGAATTATGCATGTCATCGTCATCATTTTATTTACTTAATCCATATTTCTGGCTCATTATTTCTTTGAGCTGCTCCACAAGAACATGGTTCAATACACATAACAAACTATATCAAGCAAACTTTAGAGTAACTGATTGGATCAATTTAAAATTACTGCAAATATAAAATCTCTATATATTTTTTGAATATTAAGTGAAATTCACTACTGTTTATTACAAAATAATTGTATTTTAGCATATATATAATGGGCCACTATTTGATTGAGAACCATACGGATTAGATAACCGCCTTTACTTAATTAACAAAATACAATATGCCCTGCTTTCATATTCCTGGCAACTTATTTTTTGAAATATTCATATGTATATTGGTAGGTGTTTGGGAAAGGTAGAGGAGAATAAAAGAAATAAATAAAACAAATAAATGTTTAAATATTCAGCAAGAAAGAACAATTAGTCAATCTATGACACAATTCTAATGTGAATAGCATTTATTTATTACCTTGAGCAAATCCATATGGCTTGACCTTAATAGGAGTTAGCAAGATGCATTAGCATTTTGGTCCATGAAGCAAAATAATACCTCATTGTAAATAATCCAGCACATTTCCATTTTCACTTGTATTCTTTGAATCTAATTATTACATTTAAAGCCACCATTCTAAAAATGATCATCTAAAAATATTTTTTGCTGTAGGTTTATATCTAATTCAAAAACTATGCATACTTTTTATTATTCATTATTCTGATTATTATCTTACAAAAATATGAACTATGACCTGAGCCTAAGGCAGATGCTTAAACAACTGAGCCACCCAAATACGCCTGAAATATGATTTTTTAAATGAAACTTTATGTACTATACAATACCTGCTTCTAACACAGTATATTCTTTTCTTAAAACCAACATAAAACTCCATCAGCCCAATTCAATTTTCAGAAGCTTTACATTGTGTGTTAACTATTTCACCTCTCATTCAAACATTTAGCAACCCCTTTGTCTGAAAATAATTCTATAATTTGAATTTATTTGAAACACTTAGTTTTATAAGAATAGTTATCTATCTATTTAGAAAAATGTAACATGGAAAAATTATTTCTAATAAAATATAAATTCTTCTGTACCATGTCACAGTTTCTCTTTGCAAAGGTAATCACTATCCAGACCCTTCTAAAATTATGCATATATCTCAAATATCTCATACTGTGTATCTATTATTCATACAAGTAGTAAGCAAATTCAATACATTATTCCACATCTTGCTCTTATCGATAATAAGTATTATATAGTTTGGAAATTTTTCCTTCATGCCTCTTACAATGATTTTATTTTTACTATCAGCATATCATTTCTTTATATTGATATAACAAAATTTATCTAACCAGTACCATGAACATGTAATTAAATATTTTTTCTGGTATTCAAACTACATTGCAATGAACATCTTAAGATGTATGACAGCATACTTTGCAAGTACATACAAACTGCATATTTCTAGCAATTAAATTGTGTATTAAAGAACATATATTCTTAAGTTTGATTGAGATATATTACTAAATTTACCTTCATGAAGCACTGCAACAACTTAGATTTTCATAAAAAAAAATAACTGAATTTAAATGAACCTTGAGGTAATATGAATCCATTATTCTCTATCCTATCCATGTTAACTTCTCTGTGCATTGATTAAATACACTACTCATTTTGTATTGAATTTTCTCATCATTTAAAAATATTTTATCCAAATCTTACAAATAATGGAATAGAGGGAATGCATCCAGGATTATTCTGAGGCCAGCATTACCCTGATACCAAAGCAGGATGAAAACAATGCAAGAACACAAAGTCTACTTTGTCCAGTGTAAGTATTGCTACTCTGGCTTTCTTCTAACATCCGTTTGCATGATAAATGTTTCCCCATTCCCTCACTTTGAATCTAAAGGTATCTTTAGGTCTATATTGAATATCTTGTAGGCAACATATAGATGGATATTGTTTTTTTTTTAATCCATTCTGACACCTTTTGATTGGAGCATTTACTTAATCCATTTACATTCAAAGTAATTATTGATATGTATGTGTTTATAACTATTTTTTTTTTACTGATTTTGTTATTGTTTCTGGAGATATTCACTGGTCCTTTTTCGTCTTTGCATTTTCTTTGTCTCCCCTTTGCACTCAAAGAGTCTCCTTTATTCTGTATGTTGGCAAATTGAACAACAATAAAAAATAAATTTATTATTAAAAAAATAAATAAAAACTTTAAAAGTCAAAAAAATATTTCTTGCATTGCTGGTTTGGTGGTCATGAACTCCTTTCGTTTTTGGTTTGCCTGGGAAATTCTTTATTTATCCTTCTATTTTGAATTATATCCTTGCTGGATAGAGTATTTTTGGATTCAGATTTTTCCCATTCAATACTTTGAATAGGACATGCTACTCCCTTCTGGTTTGCCAAATTTCTGTTGAGAAACCTCCAGCTAGCTTTATGGGTTTTCCAAAAAGTCATGCACTTCTTATGTCTTGCTGCTTTTAAGGTTTTTTTATTTTGCTAATTTGCCAAGATATTTTGCTAATTTAATTACAATATGTCTTGGTGTTGGACTGCTTTTGATGGGGGTTGATATTGATGGAAGTTCTCTGTGCCTCCCAGATCTGGATATCTGTTTCTCTCCCAGATTAGGGAAGTTTTCTGATAGTATTTCTTAAAATAAATTGTCCCTTTTCTCTCTCTTGTTTTGGGACTCCTACAATATGAATCTTATTACATTTGATGGAGCCACTGAGTTCTCTAAGTCTATTCTCATGTTGCTTAATTCTTCTCTTTTGTTCAGCTTCATTATTTTCCATTATTTTGTCTTCTAGGTTACTAATTTGTTCCTCTGTTTATTCCAGCCTCCTGTTCATTGCATTAAACCTGTTTCCAATCTCTTTTATTGCATTCTTCATCTCTGATTCATTCTTTTTAACTCTTTTATCTCTGGTGGTAAAAGTCTCACTGATGTCTTCTATTCGTTTCTCTGATGGTAAGAGTCTCACTGATGTCTTCTTTTCTCAAGCCCAATGAATATTGTTTTGATTGTTGTTTTGATGTAGTTTTAAATTCTCCATCAGGCATGCTACTTATATCTGTTTTTCTTAGATCTCTGGCTAGGGCCTTATCTTGTTTCATTTGGGATAAATTCCTCTGTCTTGGCATTTTGTTGTTATTATTATTATTTTTTTAATGTTTGTTAGAATTCACCAATGAAATCACATAGACTTGGCCTTTTCTGTGTTGGGAAATTTTTGATTCCTAATTCAAATTTCATTCTTGTTACTGTTCTAAGAAGATTTTCTATATTTTGGATTCCAGATTCATGATCCAATCATGGTATCTTTATGTTTTTATGAATTACTTGTTTCTGTTCCCTAAGGTTATCTGATTTGTTATTCTTAGTACATAACTGTTTATAGTAATGTTACTAGATTATGTATTTCTGTGGTATATATTGTATTGTTTTTTCTTCCATTTCTCATTTTAGTTTTTGAGCCTTCCCTCTCTCTCTCTCTCTCTCTCTCTCTCTCTTTTTTTTTTTTTTTAGTTAATATAGTTAAAGCATTGCCAATTCTGTGGGTTTTTTTTTTTTTTTTTTGAAAAACTGGTCCTTACTTTCAAAGTTATGCTATTAATTATTCTGGTCTCTATTCTATTTATTTCCGATTTTTCCTTGTTATTCCCATCCTCTACTAAATTTCAGCTAAGTTTCTTCTTTTTCTAGTTTTTTGTGGTGTAGTAACTAATTTGAACTGCTGTTTCTTAATATAAACATTTATAGCATAAATTTCACTCTATCATCTGCTTTTGCTGCATCCCATATGTTTTGGAATATTGTGTTTTATTTTTCTTTTGTTTTAAGACATTTTGACTTACTGTTTGATTTCTTATTTGGCCCATTGCTTGTACAGTAGTGTGTTGTGTAATATTTACATATTAAATATTTAATGTTTATATTGTAGATTTCCTAGCTTTTATTTATTGTTGATCTTTAGTTTTGTACCACTGTGGTTGGAGATTATGCTTGGTATGATTTCAGTCTTCTTAAATTTTTAGTATTCATTATGCTTCTTTCAATGCATTTCAAACAGGGACTTCTGTGTGTGCTGGAGGAAAATGTATATTCTACTTTTCTTGGAGGGAATGTTTTATATGTATCTTTTAGATCATGTATTGTGAAATATGCTTCAAGTAAAAAATGTTCTTGTTGATTTCTCAGCTGAATAATGAAATTTGTTGAAAATTTAAAAAATAAGATAAAGTTAAAAGAATTTTAAATACAAATATTTTACTATGCAATAGACTCTTATGCAGCCATCAAAAAGGATGAGATCTAGCCACTTGCAAATCATGGATGAACCTAGAGAGTATTATGCTAAGTAAAGTAAGTCACAGTAAGACAAATACTTTATGATTTTACTCATATGTGGAATCTAAATGACAAAACAAATGAATACACAAACGAAAAAAGCAGAATAAGACCTTTAAATACAGAGAACAAATTGATGGTTGTTTGAAGGAAAGGTGGTAGGCAGATGAGCAAAATGGGTGAAGGGGAGTGGTAGATACAGGCAACCAATTATGGAATGAGTAAGTCACAAGAATAAAAAGTCCATCATAGGGAATATAGTTATGGTAGCTGCATTTCTGGTGAGCATAGCATAATGTATAGACATGTTGAATCACTATGTTGTACAGCTGAAACTAATGTAATGTTATGTGTCATATATGCAAATTAAAATAAAATAAGTATGTTTGAATCCTCTTCAAGCCCCTTTAAAATTTTCATAATCTACAAAAATGATGGCTGGAACTTGATATTAATTTTGGATGCATCTTATCTAGGGAGAGCCTTGGAGTAGG
Source organism: Canis aureus (assembly GCF_053574225.1). NCBI lineage: Eukaryota > Metazoa > Chordata > Mammalia > Carnivora > Canidae > Canis > Canis aureus. The sequence continues at coordinate 11,442,875 of NC_135617.1, read as the reverse complement.
CTCATATCTCACAAGAGAGAAAATCCACTTTGATTATGTGCTCATTTTTATAAAGCATGTATGAAACATCTGTCTTCCTCACAGACTTTAAAATTTTGATAATTCCGGGATCCCTGGGTGGCGCAGCGGTTTGGCGCCTGCCTTTGGCCCAGGGCGCGATCCTGGAGATCCGGGATCGAATCCCACGTCAGGCTCCCGGTACACGGAGCCTGCTTCTCCCTCTGCCTGTGTCTCTGCCTCTCTCTCTCTCTCTCTCTCTCTGTGACTATCATAAATAAATAAAAATGTAAAAAAAAATTAAAATTTTGATAATTCCTTCAATGTAAACTGATGTTCTATTCCTAAACTTTCTATTAGGACCCAGAGAGCACATAGGTTTTACCTTTCATAGGTCTGCCCACATGGGTGACTGTGGGGTTGGAAGGGACTCAACTCATTTCAGCCCTTTAATTTCCCATAACACAACAGAAAAGAGCAAGCAGTAGCAGAAGAAATCAATCCTAACTTATCCCCTGTCGAATATCAGCAAACACGATGTCACAAAACCAATGTGAAGAAATGAAGTATAGATTTTCTACTGACATTTGTAAAGTGTTTGTGTCAAAGTATTTTTCTAATATAGAAAAGGTTAGAGTTTAACAAATTAAAGCACATATTCCTTTTAAACAGTTATGTTGGTCATTTGGATTAATTTTAGCTTTTTTCTTATGAAAATGTTTAACTCAATGGGATCAGATGCAATATTTTAATTACTCACCATTAACACACGCATTACTCTATAATAAGCATGTGGAAAATTTGTAAGAACATATTTGTCAGATTATAAATTTATCTACTATAATTAAAAATAGAATCATGTCTCAAATTTTTAGTTTCTGTCAACTATGTATTGCTAGTTTCCCTTGCTTATTAAAAATGATATACTTCATTCTATCCTCACAGCTGTTATAGATGTTTCCACATTTAATATGCAATTTAAATAATTGTAAATGATATAATTAACATAAGAGATTATATTATTTGAAAATATAAATGATAATATATTTATAATATTAACATTTTAATCAACAATTACACCAAAATAATTGCTTTTCAACACTTTTAATTCTACTAGTATTTATTGAGGACGTAATATCAATGACCGTCTCAGTAGAAAAGAGTACATATAATTCTTAGTTACAGGAACTAGAGATTCTTGGAAATAAGTGGCTGATTGCAGAGCTAGGGCACATATAGTATAAAAAGTGACCCTGGAATATCTTGTGCAGAAACTAGGAAAATGCTCTAAGAATTATGGGGCAGGTCAAAAAGTGATAGGAACTGACTTAATCTGGAAAATTTTGAGTACTAAAGAAATAATATTGCTTGAAGGATTGTACATCATTAAATAGCAAGAATTAAGGAGTTCATACAAAAAAAATGCAGAAACAACGAGACAAAGATTCTACATGTCAGTAGAATGTCAACTAGTAAAATGGAGAAATGACTGAATAAGAAAAGCATTCGATGCTTCATGCAAGAATAGAAATAATTTTTTTGATGTAAAATTATCCCTCAACTTATTTGGCACATATTTTGTGGGGAACAGGACATTGTCACCACACACACACACACACACACACACACACACACACACATTTATAATTAACTTTAAAGCATGGATTCCTTGCAGACAACACATTTAACCAAATAATTAAAACTAGTATCATGAGCAACATGGGACATAGTCATTGAGTACCTCTTGATACACATTGTATGACAGAGAAGCAGACTGCATCACTTCTGTGGTATTGCTGCCCAAATCTGTATCTAATCTAACCATGGAACATAATATGAGGAATATAAAAATAAAGTAACTATCGTGTACTCTTTCAAAATATCCAAGACAAGAAAAGGGAAGATTGAGGAACATTTCCATATTTAAGAAGTTAACTAAAGAGGTATGACACTTACATGCAACCAGTGATCTTGGATTTAATCTAGCACAGGAAGTGAATGAGATCTCTTTGGATGTTAGTACTTTATCAGTGTTAATTTTCTGATTTTGATAGGTATTATTTAGGGAGTATGGTTTTCAGGAACTAAACAGGAAGTATTTTAAGGGTTATCATAGATTATGTCTGATTTCTTACATCTTTCAGAAAAATATAAAGAAGTATGGAGAGAAAATAAGACAGAGATCAAAAGACACAGAAACCAGTAGAATACTGAAAATTAGGAAGTCTGTTTGTAGGGCATACAGGAATTTTTTTAAACTGCCTCACAAATTTTCTGTAAGTATAACATAATTTCCAAAGTCAAAGTGTGATAAGGAGCAATAAAGTCACATGGAGGATTTTCATATCTCACTGCAGAACTCCTGAATCAGAATGTGCATTTTTAGTAAGGTCTTCAGGTGATTTTTATACACATTAGTATTTGGGAAACACTTCCTTAAACATTACTTGGCTGGGGAAATAGGGCATAAAAATCAATTTTATTTGTGAGTTTTTAGATTTAATAATGATATTATGGAGACATTTAAAAAGAGGCTTTTCTTTAGGAGATTTTACCAAAATATTTACTGATAAAATGCCAAAGTGTTTGAAATTTGCTTTGAAATATTATGTGGTAAGGATGAAGTTGATAAGGGCATAGTTTAAATTCAGCCTGTGGTGATAATTGTTACACCGGGATGAGAGTACATTGATTTCACTAGGCTAGTGTTTTTTTGTTTTTTGTTTGTTTTTGGATATGGTTGGACTCTTACAAAATAAAAAGTATAAACAAACAAACAAAACATATCTTGATAATAAAGAACATTAGTGAAAAATAAGAGGAAATGATTAATTTCCTTAATAGGGCATCTAAAAACAATGTCCAGAGAAGACAAATTCATTATTATTTAACATTTTTTATATGATTTCCTTCTGTATATTTCATATTTTCTTTTTCCAATTAAAGACATTACCATCATAATAAAATTAGGTTCTTGCAATAAGCAAGACTATACAGTGGACTAAACAAAAACAAATTAATATTGCTTCATTTTAAACTAGTAAATTGTTCTATAACAAATGTTCCAATCTATGTTTCATTAGTAAAATGACAACAAGTACTATCATGGGAAAAGAGAAAAATGTTAGAGGCAAATGTATAGTTTAAAAAGTAATTTCACTAGGTTAGGTGACAGATAATGATGGCTTGAAAGTCGGTCACTTCCCCCCAATTTTAACCATACTGGATTTTTCTTTTATTTTTAATTGAAGGTTTTATTTATTTTAATTTGGGGGATAGGGGGAGATGGAGCTCTTTTTTATTATTTACATTGTATTTTTTTATAGATTTATTTTTTATTGGTGTTCAATTTGTCAACATACAGAATAGCACCCAGTGCTCATCCCATCAACTTCTTTTTGGTAATTATATTTACAAAAATGTATATAAATATGGTATCCAACTACTGTTAAGCTGGGTAAAGTCTCTCTCCCACCTAGATCCTGTTTCCTCAAGTGGGAAAGGTCAATAATAACAGTAATGTACATATTTATTTGAGGTTAAAGTAAATAACTGACACGAGAAAAGTAAATTTGAAAATTTTAAAATGATATGTAAATAAATTACCTCATTATTTAGTCATTATATTTCATACCGGATTCATGTATTTTGCAGCATTTTAAAATGATTTATTCAATAACTGCACTCTCTGTACATTGTTCTCTGAGAGTTGTAAGTAAAAAGGAAAACATATAGCAGGTACTTATTATCCACACTTACTTGATATCTAGAACTACATTAATTAATACAAATGTTGCCTGTCACTAAAAAATGACCAAATTATAGGGACGCCTGGGTGGTTCAGTGGTTGAGCGTCTGCCTTTGGCTCAGGTCTGGATCCTGGAGTCCCTGGATTGAGTCTCACATTGGGCTCCCTGCATGGAGCCTGCTTCTCCCTCTGCCTGTCTCTGCCTCTCTCTGTGTGTCTCCCATGAATAAATATAAAAAATAATAAAAATAAAAAGTGACCAAATAACCAATGGCTTAAGGAAACTAGAATTTTATTCCTGTATCACATAACACAACAAACAGAAGACCAAATGTGATATAGTGATTATATGGTTGGAGGCCCAGAGTTCTCTTTTCTTTTGGTAAGCTACTCTTTAACTATAGGTTCCATCATCATCTAACATGAACAACTTCTGTTCTCACTTCAATATCCCACCCAATAGGAAAATAGGAAGTACTAAAAAAAAAAAAAAATAGGAAAGCACAATTATTCTCCTTAAAAGCAATACTAAAAATCATATATATATATATATATATATATATATATATATATATATATATCAGGTTTTTTTATTTTAATATTGCTGATCAGAAAGTAGTCATATGATCCTATCTAGCTACAAGAAAAGCTGGAAAATATAATTTTTCTTCTGGATAGTCATAGCTAAAATTCGAGCACTTGGTTACCAAATGCAGACATAAAAAAATAATTATTTTAATTGAATATTTCTGTGGGCATTTTAGAATTTCTATGCTAAATATTTTAATTTTAAAAAAGAACCCAATTGTTTATGGGTTCAGCTATATAAAGGTTGAAACACAAAACTTAAAATATATAGGGGAAGTTACTGAATATGTAACCACATTGTTTTCATTTTATGGATAAAGAATAGTTGGAAAACACAGAGATTACTCTGTGTCTCTTCCCCAGAGGAACAGGATAGGTCATTAAAAGCTAATAATAAAAGGAAGTTCTTTTTTAGTTTCTAGTTTAATTTGCTTTCTAAAAAGCCAATTTTTATATATTAGAAGAATCACAGTTGTGATTTTTGTCATATGTTTCTATCTAATAAAGTTTTAAGACAAACATTGCTAAAATACATTTGAGGAATTTCAGGCATAAGTACAAACCTCATTTGAGTTATATTCTTTATTTCATTGGAAAAACTTTGGTTGGATTGAGTCCTACATAGGGATCTGTGCTCAGTGGGAGTATGCTTGAGGATTCTCTCCTTCTCCCTTTGACTCTCCCCCACTTGCACCCTCTCTCTCAAATTAATTGATTAATTAACTTAAAAAAAAAACAAGAAATAACTATTTCATTTACCATTATTTCTTCCTCATGTACTATCCTAAGTACATGGAATTAAAATTATATAGGTATCTCCCAGGGGAATTACATGTAGAAGCAAGTGTTCTAAGAAATTGGGATAACACATAGAATGCAGTATTTTTCAGATTTCTCATGGGAAAATGGTAGATACTATTTGATTTGCTCCAATTAGGAGGCAGCCATACTGTATTTGTTATGACCAGAATCAAAGTTCTATTAGCAATGTATAAAGCATGGTATTGTCATGAACAGGGAAAGTTAAGGAAAATCTGTTTCCCAGGAAAACAATTAAAAGAGGCTGGATAAAAGTAAAATAAAAATAAAAACGCTCTCTGTGCTTGTGTTGCTTAGTTGGCTAACGAGAAAATCAGGGTAAAATGAAAAAGCAGAACCAGCTTTACTTGGGAGTAAAGCAAGAATTGAGTGGATAATATCTGGGAAAATTCTATAACCCCTACTCATTATTTTTGGACTTACATTGGGCAGAAGAGAAAAGAGGTAAGATCAAGGATCTATCCGGTTTGCAAAGCACTTATGGGTGGATCTCCAAATACCATCATATTCCCTATGAGTATGCATGAGAAATATCTGTGCTGTATGGAAAGACTCAACAACAACAAAAAAATCCATCTGGTCTTGACATCAAGTACTAGGGAGAAAATAACAGCAAGAATGATGTCCTCTGAAGTTTGTAAGCACAAACTAATTGACAGTTTCCAGACTGATTCATTTTCCCCCATGGTCTCAAAAATTCTAGCAGATAATATATTTTGAAGTGATCCTGTATTTGAAATGCTCCAGTTACCCAAAAGAGCATAATTTCAACCCCAATCTCTCAACTATGGAATTGATCCCCAGTGTTTATCTCACTAAGTATTTAAGCAGGTTAGCTAGCTTCTGTGTGCCTTAGTTTCCTCATCTATAAAATGAAAATAATAAGTTCCTGTCTTATACAGATTTTATGGAGATTGAACAATTTATATCCTTTTTTTAAAAAAAAGAAGATTTTTAAAAGATTTTTTTAAAAAAAGATTTAAAAAAAGAATGAGTGTGTGCTCACAAAAGGGGGAGGAGCAGAAGGAGAAAGAGAATCTCCCGGAGACTTCCTGTTAAAATTGAGTCAGATGTTCAACTGATTGAACCACACAGGCATCCCTGAAGAATTTATATCTTTTTTTTTTTTACGATTTTATTTATTTATTCATGAGAGACATAGAGAGAGAGAGGCAGAAACACAGTCAGAGGGATAAGCAGGCTCCATGCAGGGAGACCTACGTTGGACCCGATCTGGGTCTTCAGGATCAGGCCCTGGAATGAAGGTGGCACTAAACTGCTGAGCCATTCGGGCTGCCCAAATTTATATCTTAAAAAAAAAAAAAAATGTGAAAGAGGTCAGAAATAGAGACGCCACTCAATAAATATTACTTACTATAATTATTATTATCATTATTAATATTGAAGTCGATATTTTAAAAATATAGATACACACAAACTTGCTGGGTCAAAATCTGGTTTGTGGCATGACTATTTCCACTCCTTAAAAATTTCATAGGTAGTTCTAATGTTCATCATATTTGAAAAAATATTTTAATCTTCAATGGCTCAAATCATATTTAAGTATTTCTGTCATACTAAAATTGATGTTTTTTTTTTTACATCCTAATAATCTTCTTCATGGTAAGGAAGCTTCATTTCATTCCATTATTAACATGACTTTTACACAAAGGAGATACGTTTAAGATGTTAAAACTATATGATTTTTCTCCTTCAGATAAATGGATGCATTAATAATTTTCTTAAGTTTGGGGGTGCCTGAGTGGCTCAGTCAGTTAAGTATCTGCCTTCAGCTAAGGTCAGGATCCCAGGATCCTGGGATTGAGCCTCAGGCTCTCTGCTCAGTGGGAGGCCTGCTTCTTCCTCTCCCTCTGCCACTCTCCCAGCTTGTGCTCTCTCAGTTTCACTCACTCTCTCACACTCTCTCTCAAATAAATAAATACAATTTTTAAAAAAATAAAAATAATTTTCTGAAGTTTTGACTGTCTTCCTGACCTAAAATAATTTTAACCTGATTTTACTGTGTTCAAATGTTAATGCACAATTTGTGTTAGTAAATTTATCATTTCTATTGATCTCAAGTCTATAAAGTTGTTTGCAAACATTTTTTTGAAGAATACTAGTTCAAAAAAAAATGTCAATAGCTGTTCTCCAAAAAATTGATTATATGATTAAATATATTTTGAAAAATGTAGCTGAAATGAATTTAAATAACTCTCCTTATTACTGACATTTACAGTTAATTCGTTAATCTGGATTGGAAATACTCAAAGAACAGTTATATTAGAGAATGCTTCTAAGATTTCTTTTATGGAGGACAGTGTAATATCTTCACTTTCCAGAGTTCTTACACTTTTTAGAAGTTTAGTTATTTCTAGGGTCATTTAATTTTGTTTTGACAGGGAAAAAAGGCAAAACTAGGGCTGAAATCATCAACTAAGTATTGAATCATAGTTTGAAAATGAACTAAAACCCTGGCAAATATATAGAAAACAAACACCTCAGTATTTACAGACGTGTGATCACTTTTTCCAAAAATGTTATTTGATATATTTTAGATTTATTGGTGTTCCTGAATTAAAACTATCTATAAAATATAGGAGGCCAAATTTTAACAACCATTAATAATTAGTCTTTTCATTGTTGCTCGAGATGTTTTCATGAATATATGTGATATATATATACATATATATGCTTTTGAACAATTAACTATATTTCATAATCCTAAATATAAAAGTTCACATTCCATTTGTCAGTAAGCTAAGAACAGTGCATTTCATTTTATATCTTCCCATAAGGTTTGGCAATGTTCTCATAGGATAACAAAACACCTAAATATTTTAGAACTTGCCTGATTAATGCTGAATATATATATTATAGATATAGTATATATATGTACATATATATACACATGCATAGTATATATATATAGTTAGTATATATATATACTAATTAAAAGTTATATAAAAAGTTATATATATATATACAATAAAAAAGGTTAGTGTATATATAACTTTTTGTTAGTGTGTATATATATAGTATATATATATAGTTAGTGTTTTATATATATACACTAAAAAAAGAGTATATATATATAGTTAGTAAATATATATACTACTTTTAGTATATATATAGATGTGTGTATGTATATAATATAATATATATATACACTAACTTTTCAAAGTCAGTGACTAAAGTAATGAAATAATCTAGATTTAATTTTCACTTAATATAGAAAAGGATTGGATATCAGCCCGTATTCAGATTTATTAAGATTCAAAAATGCTGTCACAGCTCATGTGTACATGGAACATTAGTCATTCATTTTGTTAATCTAACATAATATGGAGTATAATTTATCAGGACATCAAAATAATAGCTGTTACTCCATTTTCTCACTTCCATAAGGACATGCACAATAGACTCCGCAGCTATACATGCACTCTATTAGGGCTAATTGAAAATAGATGGTACAATTAACCTGCTTCTTAGTAAAAAGCATTAACACTTAATGTAAAAGTCTAATCACAATAAAAAGAGGCTCACAGTGGAAGGAAATGTGGTGAATAATTCAAAATCATCTGATTTTCTCTTACAAAGTAAATTAAAGAAAGAAAAAGTTAATATAACAACACCCAAAGCAACAATTAAATCATTTGCATTTCTAATCTTTGCTTTCTTTCTCAGATATATTCCTTTTCAGAAGACTCTATAGAGGATTTCACACAATGATTCCAGGTATTTAGATGCAACCTAGTAGAACTGAGCAGGTGGTCATGGAACAAGTTGGCTGTAGAGGTGATCTAGTGGCGATCTCGTACAACACAAGGTATGAAAATTAACAGGCAAACTCTCCTGTAGAAGGAAAAGCTGTCTTGATTACTTTGTCTTTACAAATTCCATGAAACATACAATTTCTTGATGATATGCTAGGACTATAGCTCAATAAGCTCTTTAAATATATCAAAAATATTTTTTTTTCACTTTAAAAAAGTCATCCATAAATGGTGATCATTTCAAATTCTATCACTTTTAATTGTCTTACAAGGAATTTCCTTTTGTTTGTTTTTTTGGTTTTTTGCTTCTCCCCTTGCCCATGTCTCTGCTGTCTTATAAGGTTCTTAAATGCATTTGAACTTCTTTTAATATATCTCATAATGTAAAATAAAGTTTTTAAATGCAAGTTTAAAGTATATACTGAGAGTATTAACTATCTCTCTTGTGTTCTATACTTAGGACAAACTTCATTAGTCAGTCTTTAACGGGGAACCTGGGTGGCTCAGTCAGTTGAGTGTTTGACTTGAATTCAGCTCATGGTCCTGAGAGATCAAGCTGTTCCCTCTCTCAGAGGGGAGTCGGCTTCTCTCCCTGTCTCACTCTCTATGTCCCCCTCACTTTCTCCCAAGTAAATAAATAAAATTTTTAAAAATCAGTCTTTATTTCATGGTAAGTCTAGTTTCAGTTTTTGAATATTTTATTATAACATTCTTGAGGCCACCACTATCAATTCCTAAGAATTGCTATTTAAAAAGATAATCATTTGACAAACCCAAAAGAGAGTTTAGAGTTTTCTTTGCTTAGGGCTGAAATAAATTAATAAATATTAATATTTAATGAAATTATATCAAATTAATTATACAAAAATTAATTTTAAAAGAGGATGCATGTAAATTATTGTAGGAGAATTATTTTGTGATAGAAAAACAATGCCACTTATTTCAATATTTCAGGGAATTTTTTCTAAGAGAAGAGAAATTCCAAATGTTATTTGAATTGAAGATGGGTGGATATAAATGTTATATTAAATGATAGTAGGGCCACTTTCTATTTTTGGAAAGAATATCCTAAATTATGATGACATGAATAAGTTTTCCTCAGAAGACAGGATGAAATAGAAGTGAAGGCTAAGTTTGGATAGAGAACTAAAAGTCATCAAGGGTCATGAGAATATTGGCATAATCTATAGTATGTAATGAACATACACCGAAGTCTAAAACAATCGGCTCTAATAGATTAAGTTATAAGAGAATCAGAAAAAAAAGCTCTTCAGAGGTAGAATGTTAACTTATTTCCATTATTTCCTCTCCTCAGTGGCAGGTGAAACTGTTCTGACCTCAACTAGAAATCCATGTAAATATACTGGTAGGATATTCTAAGTTGTAGCTATGAACTGATTTCTAAGGAACACGTTTAACAGGATATGCCTATGCTGGTTTTATTTTTATTTGTTTGTTTTTGTAAATAGACTGTTATTGTAGATTTATAAACCTCAGATATGCTGAAGAATGCAGGCATAGACTCCAGACACTGTGCAAGTAGATTGGCCTGCATCCTGAACCCAAAACATGTCCTGGTGGAAAAAAAGCAGGGAATTTAGGGAGCTGCATGCGATACATATGGGGCATCCAAGATGTGGAGGTGACATTGAATATATGGTTACTGCTTCTCTCTTGGAGTCTTGGTTGATCACCAATAAAAACTCATGCCAGGTAAGATTTCTACTATGTGTATATCCATATTACTATTCAGGTCTTTGAATTTGCCCAGGATCACATTAAACATTTGGGGTGTTAGCTTTTATAAAAGGCAGAATCTCAGTAGCAATTGACTTAGCAATTATAACAGACAGTCAAACTTAAATTTTATTCTGAATAACTATAAAAAGCTATATGCTTGAACACCCTGGAGATTTACAATGGATATTGTTAGAATCTCAAAGAAGCACTGTGTGGATATCAGAGGGAGGGAGTTTATAATTCCTCTTAAAACAGTGAATCTCAAACTTACCTGACTGAAGAAAATTCATTGGTACAAATATGGAAAGAATTTTAAAATAAAGAAGAAAAATCATGATGGTCACAATAAATTGAGAAAAAGTGATAAAACTCTCTCTCTCTCTCTCTCTCTGTATATATATATATATATATATATGACAAAAATCTTAGTCAATTATGGAAATCACTTAATATAATAAAATGTATTGAGAAAATACAACAAAAATCATACCTAATAGTGAAATCTTAAAATATTTCCTCCTAAAATAATAAAAAGCAACACAAATGTCCACTATCATGAATTTTACTAGAAGTCCTAGATAGAACACGAATATAATAAGAGTAATCGAACCTATAAGTACTAGAGAAAAATGAAAAAGCACTATTATCCACAAATTACATGATTACATATGTAGAAAATTCTTTTTAAGTTGCACTAAAATATTAAAAATAATCAGTGCAAATTAGTTATTTTGTTGGGTACAAGGCCAATATAGAAAGTCAATTACTAACAGTAAACAGAAAAATAAGTTTTTACACAAATTCCACTTAAAACAGCAAATAATGTGACATCAAGTTAAAAAAGCTTAAGAAAATTGCTTTCCATAGAAAACAATGAAAATGGATTAAGAAAAAATAAAGACAACTTTTAATAATCAAAGGGATTTATGGCAATCAATAAGTAGAAAATGAAACATTGTAATGATGCTATATTTCCCCAAGTGTTTCTATGCATTCAGTGCAGCCCCCAATAAAAATCTCAATGGGAATTTTGTGCAAATTTATGAATTAATTCTGAACTATGTCTGTAGGGGTGCCTGGATTGCTCAGTTAAGAATCCAACTCTTGGACTTGACTCAGGTCAAGATCTGGGGGTTGTGAGAGATGCAGGTAGGGATCTGAGCTCAACACAAAGTCTACTTGTCCCTCTCCCTCTGCTCCTCCCTGCCTCCTGTTTGCACGCTTGCCTGCACATGTGCTCTCTCTCTCAAATAAATACGTACACAAAATCTTTAAAATATGTCTGTAAATGCAAGGAACCAAGACTATCTAAGACAATTGAAAAGAAAACCATATAGATTTATTCTATTAGATAGTAAATCTAATATTAGCGCTAGGATATTCATAGACTGATGGAACAGAGGAGACTTCAGAACCAGATGTATGCACTGAGGATCATAGTAACAAACAGGTTAGTAGGAAAATGTCCTTTTTAATAACAATGCTGGTCCAACTGGCTATCCCTACAGAAGAAAGAAATACCAAGTATCAGCAAGGATGTATGCAAGTAAGAATTTTTATTTAATGCTTTTGGAATTGTAACCTTGCAGAGTCACTTTGAAAAATAGTTGGCAATACCTACCAAGTTTAGCATACACATACATAATGCTCCAGTAATTCCATTCTGAGGTATATGCCCATCAGAAATGCATTTTGTATGTGCATGTAAAAGCATGCACAAGAATGTCCTTGTCAGCACTATTCATAATAACCCCAACTGGAAACAACCCCAAACGTCTGTCTACATAAATGGATAAATTCTTTTTGGTATTGCCATACAATTAAATATCATAAAGTAATTTAAATAAACAAACTATAGCCAAACACAAACAACACAAATTTTCCAATCATAGGGTCAAGTGAACAAATCCAGACAGAAAGGAAGAAATCAGATCATATGATTTCATTTAAAACAACACAGCAGCTACAAGCATTACAAGTTGGGATAACATTTACTTTTGAAGACAAGGAAAGGTGTTGACTGGAAGAGTACGTGGGGTGGAGCTCTGAGCTGTTATTAAGGCCTTACTGTTTTGAGTGATGATTATATGATTGGGTTTTCTTTGTTAGAAACCACCAAATTATGTGTTTATGCCTTATGTACTTTTCTACATGTAATATTTCAATTTTAAAATCTATATTTGACAATTCTGTCCCAAAACATCATGCCCACAAACTGTCTCTCTCCTCAATTCTTCCGTTAAAAAAATATCTCAAGCAGTGTAAACTCTATATCAAAGTTTAAAAACACTTTTAAGAGTTCTCATACAGTGACATCACACTTCATGGTATAATTTTATAATCAGAAATATGCTATCAAATGTGCTACAGCCAATTACAGAGCTTTCTGTCCCATTTTCCTTTCAGAAATAATATGCAAATGATAAGGGAAATGAGTTTTTGAAAAATACAGACTTAAAGTAAAAACATGACAGAAATATTGCATCTTTTACAATACTTCAAGATGGACACCAGATGGAGGAGGTGTTAACTGCCTTGGCAAAGCAGCAGCAGTACAAACATAACTGGCTACAGATGGAGGTACCTATGAAAGACAATCCATTTCATTCTCCAGAAAGTTGTCTCTGTTCAAGTATCGGCAGGCTAGGTACTCTAAACAGCAGACTAAGACATAATTCTATAATAGGAAAGCTTTTAGAATCATAGAACCCCTTTTTCACGCTTGTAGAAGTGATGGATTTATTCTCTGGGATAGGTGACACCAGACTCAGCTGAGAATAGGATAAGGTTCTGGTCTGAGAAAAGCAGGATTCATTGGAAAAGCTCATTCAGAATTACACCTTCCTGCACCACTGAACACCACCAGTCACTATGATAGGCAGAATTAAGTTGATCCTCAGTGCCACACGCCCATATGTAATCTCCTTCCCTCCAGTAGGAACAGACCTGTGAATATAAACTCCCATGATTACATTATAAAGGTGAAAGGAATTTTGCAGATGTAAATAGGGGTCCTAATCAGCTGATATGGAATTAATCAAAGGAAGTTATCCAGCATAGGCTTGAGTTTATTAGATGGATTTTTTAAAAGGGGGCTTAGTCTTTCCCTGCAGTTCTGTGATATTCTCCTACTGGCTTGGAAGCCTAACAACTCTGGTTTGAGTAGCCCATGGAAAAGGGCAGCCCCTAGGAGATGAGGTCTCAGATCTCTCACTGCAAGGAAATGGATTCCAGCAGCCAACATAATGAACCTGGAAAAGAATTTCAAGCTCCATATGAGAACTCAACCTGACCAATATCTAGAATGCAGCCCTGAATATTATGAATAGAGGATCCAGCATAGCTATCCCCAGACTTCTGAGCCACAGGAACTGAGATGGTGGTATGTTTTGTTTAAGCCACTAAAGTTGTGCTAAATTTTTATGCAGAAATAGAAAAAAAAAATCTCTTAGGCAGGGAACTGAATAAATCATTCTCTAGATGAAGAAAAGTGCCCCAGAAAAATCAAGGCAATACTAAACTTTGAAAATCCACAATGAAACAGCTACCTCACTGAACAACTGACCCACGGTGATGTCCGATTGTGGGCATCCCATCTATGTGCACAAAGCATCCTATTTTCTAAAGCTCCATTCCATAATATACATGGACAGACATTAAAAATAATCAAGCTATACCTTATCTGGAGGACCGAGTCTCACGAGCTAAGTTTTAAAGAAAAAAGAAATGCCCTTTAAATTGTAAAAACTGAACTGAAAAAAATAAGACTGTTTGGGAAGATTAACAATAACTTAAAAAAAGTAATAACAATTAAGCACATTTGAAAGCAAATTCCAGAGGAAGATAAAACAACTGGTATACTAGTTAGCTAAACAAATTGGCTGAACATATAACAGGGTGAGAGAATTGTAATTTTGCTATATTAATTGACTCTGTTTTGAACCCTCTCTATAAAAGTATAATAATAGAATACCAAGTATTGATTAATAAAAATAGAACAGCAAGTATTGATGTAATAAAAATTTAAAAGAATATATTCAGAGGACCAGACACTCATTTACTCTAGCAAAATTTCTTATATTATATCAAAACTCAATAAATCAAGAGCTCTCAGAAGAAGTATACTATTTGGAATAGCAAAATATAGAACCAAGAAATGTTAAAGTTTGTAAAGGGCTGTGCTGAGGACCCATTGTAGAGTTGGGAAGGGAAAGAGTAAAGCATTGTTGTTATTAATATCTTTTTATTTAGCACTATTGGTTTTTGAAAATATCACTTTGATGAAAATAAAAATTAGATTTAAGATATCTAATGGTGTGGGTACAACGTCTTTGTCTAAGGTAAATTATGTGCTTTCCTCAATGTTACTACTCATTATAGCATACTAAGTGATCCCTGAAGGACTGAAAGAGTTAATGTACCCTTCTAAGGGTCTGAAGACAAGTAAAGACTGTCACTAGGGAGCCACTGGCCCATTAGGCAAAAGGAGAGATTAACAAGTAAATTGTCCAAAAATCAAAAGGAGAAAAAGAGGAAGAGTTTATGTGTTCTTAGTGAGACTAATAAAATTATTTGATGAGCTGAACAGGTAACTAACTATACTTGTTAGATATGAAAAATCTTATTTGGAAATTCTGATTTCTACCACAAAGATAGAGAGATGCAAGATGTCTAACCTAAACAGTATTGGGATTTTCCTGAGCTATTAAATAGCCTTTTATTATCTCTGTTGAAACTTGTAAAAAGTTATAAGGTAAAGACCTTTTGGGCCAAATTAGATTGAAAAACCAAGAAAACCATAGATAGGAGAAGATATATTCAATTAGTGCTTATTTCATATGATAATCAACATTAAGTGTTAAATTTAAAGTTTATAGGCAATCTCATTATGTTAATTTAATTAAAGATACCGGGAACTATGTTTAAAATCAATGACATTTCAAAAAGAAAAGATATATATATACTTTTTTTATTATTTGAAAGTAACATATAGAACAGAAAACAAAAAATTATGTTCTGTGTTTCCTTGAAATATCAGAAGACTAATTTTCAATACTCCATTTTCTGAAAATAAGATATGTCTTACACAGACTAGGTTTTTATTTTTCTCCTTACCTAATTTGCTTTAAGACTTTAAAGTCATATAATCTTCTTTCTCATTTAAAATATTCATCCATTAGGCAAATAGGAGAGAGAAAAACTAACTAGTTTTGACAATGGGATCTTAGCACTCAAAGTCTTCTTAGATGGGGTGGGTAGGGATGGAGGAGGTGACAGCACTGCTCAAACAAGGTGTGTTGGCACCTCCCAACCCTACTCAACCTTGAAACCAAAGTTTACTAGATAAAAATGTACATACTAGACAAGCCTAATGGATTAGATTTTTAGATAACACAGCTGATTTCTTGCTAAAATGTTCAAGATAATATATCAAGTCCTGTCAAGCTCTAACCAATTTCTCTTCTCTGTAAAATTTAAATTTAAAGAACTTAAACTAAGAGTTATCTTTTCTTTTTTATAATGTGCTATTTTATTTCCTTGTATAAAAAGAAGCTGACATCTACAAGCCAGGAAAGGGGCTCTCACCAGACATGGATCAACTAGTACCTTATTCTTGGACTTCTCAGCCTCCAGAACAGTGACAAATAATTTCTGTTATTCAAGCCACTGGGTCTATCACATTTTGTTATAGCATCTGAAGCTAAGATAGCACCCTACATGATTATTTAATTTAATGTCCAAGTCTGGCTTGAACTTCCTAGCAAATAGCATAGTGGTTCAGTTTCATAAACTGTGTTTTCTGTTGTCAAAGAAAAATTGCACCAATTGCAGTTAAACAGGCAAGGGAAACTTTATTCAGAATCATTGCATTAGGGAGAGAAATTGAACTTAAACTGTTGAAACAAATGCAGGAGGATTTTTATGTGTTGGGTTGAGACAGTAGAGACAGTAGACAAGTACTGGAGTATGTCAATGAGGAGGTCTGTCAATGTGTTTAGATCATTATATTTGTTAACTGGCACTGAATAAAATTAGTTCTATTAACTAACTAATAAATTAGTTCCCTACCCTCCTCAGAGACTGAGAGACAAGGGCACTATATTTCTTAATGATTTCAAACATCTGGCATTTCAAAGAGATGTCTCCCAAATTTTTTGAGAAAGACATTCTTGGATTGTAAAACTGAAAGAAGAAGCCCCCTACATATCAAAGAGCAGAGAAACAATTTGTGACTACAAGTTTTCGAAAGTAAATGCTTTAAGAAATGGGAGGTCAGGAGCCTACAGTGAAAAAATCTTGTCTAAAGTTTAGTCAAGTTGAGGGGAGTCAAGTCTTGGTCATTGTGAACAATATTAACACAATGATTCTTAATAAAAAAGAAAATTTATAGCAATATAACTTATGTTGAATTTAAATTTATAGCAATCTTTCTTTCTTTCTTTCTTCTTTCTTTTTCTTTCTTTCTTTCTCTTTCTTTCTTTCTTTCTTTCTTTCTTTCTTTCTTTCTTTCTTTTCTTTCTTTCTTTCTTTCTTTCTTTCTTTCCTTTCCTTCTTTCAAAAGGGAGAGAGAAGTTGGGGGGGGGGGCAGAGGGAAAGAAAGAATCTTAAGCAGGCTCCACGCCCAGTACAGAGCCCCAAGTGGGGCTTCATCTCACAACCCTGAGATCATGACCTGACCCTAAATCAAGAGTCTCAACCACCAACTAAGCCACCCAGGAGCCCCAGAAATATCCACTCAAAGACAAAACAAAACAAAACAAAACAAAACAAACAAAACAAAACAAAACAAAACAAAACAAAAAAACTCGCATAGATTTCAATAAGAATCAATGTCAACCACAAAAAGGATATATTTATATTTATGTCAGAATTTTATGTGAATAAGAAAATCATTAATTAATATAACCTTTATCCTACAATATTAAACATTTGCAGTCTTTAGTGAGAGAATTATGAATTTCCAAAAAAAAAGATTTAAAACTACTAAAGTTAGTAAGAAAGAAATGTAATACTCTTTTGATTTGGTGAATCATTCATTGAAACAGGATAACAGAATGATGCTACCGCATCATTTCATTGTTGCTCAGTCTCCATCTCTAAGCCATGTTAATATAAGGAAAGAGCTATCCAGCTCCAAAGCCTCTGGTTTCCTATTTATCATCCATAAATTAGAGTCAATTATAATGTATCTAGAAATATCTTAAAACTGTTGATATGTGGTACTTTCTTACTATTTAAAAATAAATATTCTGATCTGGCACCGTTACTTTAAATTAGCAGAGCGTGGATAATATCCTAAGCAATTTTGTGTACAGAATTACTTTTCTGATCTTCATAGTAACATTTAAGATGAACAGGGCATGTATCACTGTATCCACTTCACTGTCACACATGTGGGATTCAGAGGAATAAAAGATTACTTTTAGTGATGTACTAACCTTGAAGAGGCAGGATAAGAAAAAAATAAAACTACAGTACCTAAAACAAAAGCTACCCAGATAGACGGAAAAAAGATGATGGATATAAAAGTCTCTTGTCTGTTTGGTCAGTAAAACTCAATAAATAGGATTTTATATCATTCTTTTTATTACTTGTTTTTAAAGAATACTTAAATCATCCAAAAACTTAGGGCAGACAAGAGATGACTGAATTAGGCAATGTTTGTAAATATTCTCATTTGTACCAGAAATGTTCTGCAACCAAGAGACTGACTAACTTGTCCTAGTCCACCACTGAATAGGTTTAATATTTATATATATCAACTAATGTATAAATAAAACAGTAGATATAAAATAAGCACAGAACACTCAAAGACCTGTGGTTATAAATAAAAATGAGAATTTCTAATTGTAAGTGATTGGGAAATTATTAATAAAGGTATTAGCAAAGGATTCAGACCATTTAGTCTAAGTTAGATCTCACTAGGCAGACATGAATTAATGGCATTTCATGTACCATAAGTATAGATATAGACACGGGAAAAGTAAAGGTTTATTGGAGAAGATGAAAATAAGACAAGGATATCATGTATTCTTGAATATATATATGGATAAATAAATTTAAGTAGGGGAAAAACACGATATATATGTGTATATATATGTGTGTGTGTATATATATATACATGATATATATGTGTGTGTGTATATATATATATATATATATATATATATATATATATCACAATCTAGAAGATGCCATAATAATTATATAGTTGATTGGATTTATAGACTAGGGAGGAAAGGAAAATAAGAACACCTAATATAGAGAAGGTGTTTTGAGGAAAATGCAAAAAATATAGTAAAAGAAAGAAAATCTGATTTCCAAGATAAAGTACTCAAGATTAAGTAAAGCATGGATTTTTGGTCAAATACAAATGTCTTTGTTCCAGAACCCAAACAAGTTCTTAATAAATTACCTTATTCACATTTATTTTCATTTTTTTAATTTTTTTTTTTTTATTTATGATAGTCACAGAGAGAGAGAGAGAGAGGAAGAGAGACATAGGCAGAGGGAGAAGCAGGCTCCATGCACCGGGAGCCCAATGTGGGATTCGATCCCGGGTCTCCAGGATCACGCCCTGGGCCAAAGGCAGGCGCCAAACCGCTGCGCCACCCAGGCATCCCTCATTATATATATTTTAAAATTGTTACATTTATGTCACATATCTTGTGAGCCATACAAATTTATCTTAAATTCCTTGTTGAAACTAATTATAATATGCAAGGGAGGAAAAAGAAATCCACACCAAAATTCACTGACTTCTGAAATTCACTGAAATAAAAAAGGCATATAGTAAAGATATTCTACAAATTTAACATATAATTAAAAGAGGCAGTAACTAAAAATGTGAAATAGTCTTCCTTCTAAAACTGACTATTGCATAGCTATTTGGCTTGGAACAATTCATTTGCTTTTTGTTAATTTTGAAGAGTTTAAAAGAGCACAGAGAATTTCAGTATACTTTTGCCCATCTTTTGCTAATGTTAACATCTAAAATTATGATAAAAATTATCAAACCAAAAAAAAATGGCACAATACCACTAAATTACAGAATTTATTCCAATTTCAGGTGTTGTTTTGTTTACTAAGATCCTGTATTCTGCTTAGAGAATTATAATGTGAATGGGATTTTTAATTGTTTTCATTTTACTTTTCAGTACTTTAAAGATTTCTCAGTCATATTATGGCTTGCATAATTTCTGTCTTTGTTCCTCTGTTTGTAATGTGTCTTTCTGTCCTCAAGACTTTTCTTTGCCTTTTGTTCTCAGAAATTTCTATTTGATATACCTAGGTTTTGTTTATTTGTTTCATTATGTATTTATTCTGGTTGATGCTTTCTATTTTAATTTGATATGCTTTAGGATTTGTCATTAGATTTAGAAAATTCTCAGCCATTATTTCTGCAAATACTTCATCTGTCTTGTTTCTTCTTTTTCTGGATTCTAATTGTACATTTCTTGACAAATGACAGTCGTGGGTGCACTGTTTTTTTTAACTTTTTTCTAAGTTTGCTGATTTCTTCTGGCCTATCTTTAAGTTCACTAATTCATTCCTCAGTTGTATTTAATCTATTGATGAGCAAGCCAACCCGAAGTATTTTTTTTTCTCTATGCCTGATTATTCACTTGTTGTCTTCCCATTTCATTCTTTTCTATAATTTCCAACTCACTGCTGAAATTATTCACATGATCTTTCATACTGTTCATCATTTTCTTTAAAATCTTTAATATTTTAAATTTAAATTCTCCTTCTACTAGTTCCAATAGATGTGTCATATCAGACTTTGGTTCCGATAACTCATTTGTCTGTTGAAAATGTGTTATTTTTGTCTTACTTTTTGTGTGCCTTATAATTTTGCTGTTGTTGAAGACTAGATATATTGAGTGGAACAGTCAGTGCTTTGGTATCTAGTGTTTAGCCTGGAAATGTGAACATCTTTCCTTCCACTATGTCTTTATTTATTTATTTAAAGATTTTATTAATTTATTCATGAGAGACACAGAGAGAGAGAGGTAGAGACTTAGACAGAGGGAGAAGTAGGCTCCCCTCAGGGAGTCTGATGTGGGATTCAATCCATAACCTGGGGATCATACCCTTAAGCCCAAGGCAGAGACTCAACCATTGAGCCACTCAGGTGACCCCCATCCTCACTATGTCTTTAGTACAAGGATTTGAGTTAATCTAGTTAGGAGTTAAACTGGGTTTCAGGATTTTTTTAATATTCAGTGCACCACAGTTTTCTCATGCTTCTAGCAATACATTGTGTAACATTAGGGGCCTGATATTGTGTAGGTTTTCATTTGTTTTTATTGTTGTTTTCATCCTTTTTATGTTCCAACCTTGGCTTTAGGTCTTTTTATTTCCTCAAGAGTTTTCTTTACATCTCTTATTCCTTCCCTGCAATTCTCTTAATATTATTTTCCTCTTATTTGTTACTCAAACTAGTTAGTCTAAGGGAGAAGGGGAAAGCATTACAGATATTTTCTCTGCTTTTACTATTTATTACTTTCCTGAGGAGACTCAATCTTTGGAAGGTGCCCTGTTCCCATGTCTCCCTGTGTGGCTTCCTCAGCATTCCTGTCCCTCTCCCTGCTATAGCTCTAGGTCTAGCACATGTTCCTGCCCCTACCTTAGGTACAGGGTTATTTTCTGTTTTCTTCTACATGTTCCAATAGGCTTTCACCAGTAAGTGTGACAGTGTCATTTTGACATTCCCTGATAGATCAAAATTTGTTCCACAAGTAAGACTGGAGAGAGAAGTATCCCTGCGGAGTTTCATGCCCCTCCCCTGGTGGCTGCATTCCTACTCCCATAAATCCACACTACACATAAACATTTGCTTAAAAATTTTACTAACATTCCCCAGAGAGCACAGACTCCAATATTTGCAGCATTCTGGGCTTTATAATCTCCTGCAGTGCACAACTGACCTACAGTAACTCATTAACCATTCTTTCTCAATTCTCTACTGGCCTCTGATTGCGTCTATTCTAGGGTTCCCAGGTAAGGTTATGCTTGCTTCTCTTCTTTGTGGGACTAAGTTTCTCTTTAGGTTTTAGGCCAGTTGGTTACCCTGTCACTTCTGCTTTTGAGTCTAGAAATTTCTTGAATTCATAATTTATCTAGTGCTTCTTATTCCTTGTTAGTGGAAGAGAAACAGAATTCACTAGTTCAGAGGACTGAGGATAGTAAAGCATAATCAAGGCAGAGCTCTAGTCCCAAAATATTGTACTAATAGTAAGGAATTAATTTTAACATATTTACAAAATACATATGATAAAGTTAAAACCTTTGGTTGTTATTAAACAATGTTTAAATGAATATCTCCAAGAAATTAATTAATCAATATAATAGTTATAATTTTTTAATTTATTTATTTATTTATGATAGAGAGAGAGAGAGAGGGAGGCAGAGACACAGGCAGAGGGAGAAGCAGGCTCCATGCACCGGGAGCCCGATGTGGGATTCGATCCCGGGTCTCCGGGATCACGCCCTGGGCCAAAGGCAGGCGCCAAACCGCTGCGCCACCCAGGGATCCCTAATAGTTATAATTAATGAACTGCTGTGTCTTTTAGTCAGAGTAAAAGATAATTTTATTTATGCATCTCATTCTTTGTGTTTAGGGATTTTTGACATATGCTTTATGGTACATTTAATCACATCTTTATTTGAAATATAACTATATCACCACAATTAAGAGTTCTGGAAATATGTGAGAAATTAAAATTAAGACTAGTTAAATAAAAAGGAAATATTCTAGGTCCAACAGAGAGGAATTTATTCCTCTGCTCATTTTAACTGTACTTAATAATTCATTAATAAAAATAATTTGTCAAAGAAGATACAGAATATTTAAATCTACTTTACCTTTAAGCATTACACATGAATATCTATAGTGGTTATGGTTCCCTACATTTTCTCTTTAAACTTCGATTGAAAAGTATTTTATAAAGAAAAAGAAAGCTCAAAATTCTAACCCCACCACAGTGATATAAGCTCTAATGATTAGCAATATTTTCCTTCAATCTATGATCTTATAAATACCAGTTGTAGAGAAATTCAAATGTCATTATTTGCAACAAAGTCTCTAAGATTATGCACTTTCTAATGCACATTAAGATGAAATAACTTTTATGTAAATATAACAGGTTTTTCATTTCTGATGATTACCTATAAAACAGGATTTTAATTGAATTGTCTAGCTACAAATCAATTGTTTTATTGATGAGGTAATAAAATTAAAGAATAAAAATATAATTAAATAAAACATAACATGTGTCATTAAAAGATGTATAAATCACCTTTCTTGATTTTATATTAGATAAATTAAGAACATATTTTGTATGGCTTCCATTTAATTTTATAACATTTTTGGGTTTATTTTTATTTATTTATTTTTTTAATTTTTTTATTTATGATAGTCACACGGAGAGAGAGAGAGAGGCAGAGACATAGGCAGAGGGAGAAGCAGGTTCCATGCACCAGGAGCCTGATGTGGGATTCGATCCCGGGTCTCCAGTATCGCGCCCTGGGCCAAAGGCAGGCGCCAAACCGCTGTGCCACCCAGGGATCCCCATATTTGGGTTTAGACTTAAATTCCTTTTTTTTTTAATTTTTTAGACTTAAATTCATAGGATTCACAAATTCTAACATCCTGTTATCATTTAAACATGACACAAATACATCATAAAAAGAACATAAATTAACATTTATTATTAACTGCATTTCAAAATACACATGATTTCAACAATTTACATTTAAATAACTCTGAAATTAATTCTACTTGTTTTAAAACTTTTTTCTCAGAAGCATACTCTATACAAAATAAAATATTGCTATTACATAATCTTTTCTATAGACATTTTAGATTCCATGTTATAAAGACAAGGACATTTTTTTAATGATTAGAATATTAGAAGTATTTATCACTAGATATAAATTTTTAATAAAACATTGTCCAGCATATACTGGAATGGTCCTTTAATCTATTAAGATATGATAATGTAAACCATTCTCAATTTCTTAGGCTTATCCTAGGCAGGATTTTTTTTTTCCTGTGATACATCAGAGTACATTATATATTCCTTTTAGTAGTGACATTTTAGCATTTTAGGAGCTTCAAATAATACTAAAAGAGGTGGACAATGCTTCATTTACTCAGGAAATTTGAATTAAAAATATATTTTTCAAGTTGATTAAAAAACAGTTGGTGCTAATTAAAGAAATGCTTTCACTTGGATCTTTTTAAGTCCATGCAACAGAATAAATTAAAGAAATAATCTATGATTCTGTGAAATACTAATTATTGCAAAAAACAAAGCAAATAAAAGAAGCTGATACAAAAACACACACAGCTATGTTCCTGATGAAAATAACCATGTTGTTCAGAAAGGTTAATATGTACTTTGTTTTCAAATATAAATATTTATTGATAATATTATTTGAAATTATTTCCAAATAATGAATAAATAATATTACTTGAAAATAATAATTAATATTACAAAAGTCCTTCAAGAGGGCATTCATATTCTAGTCTGAATTGAAACATTATAAAATTCCAACTATTTTCTGTTAATAAATGCATATTTAACAAATACAGTTTCAATAACACATAGTATGACAAACTTTTAAACAGAACTGAAGTCTATCACAGGTTGTACTCTAAAATAATTACAGTTTGAATTTTTACTTAGCTTACATCAAGTTTTTTTTTTAAGTTTTTGTTTAAATTCCAGTCAGTTAACATCCGTGTAACATTAATTTCAAGTGTGCAATATACTGATTCAACACTTTCATGCATCACCTTGTGCTCATCACAGAAGTGCCCTCCTTATTCCTCATCACCTATTTTACAGATTTCCCCACCCACCTCCCTTCTGGTAACTATCAGTTTATTATCTATACTTAAGAGTCTCTTTCTTGGTTCATTTCTCCTCTTTTTTTCCCCTTTTATCCCTTGTTGTGTTTCTTAAATTCTACATGAGTGAAATCATATGGTATTTGTCTTTCTCTGACTGATCTATTTCACTTAGCATAATCCTCTCCAGCTCCATCCACCTCTTTGCAAATGGCAAGATTTTATTCTTTTTTATGGCTGAGTAATATTCCATTGTGTGTGTGTACTGCATCTTCTTTATCCAGTCATCAGTTAATGGACATTTGGGCTCTTTCCATAATTTGGCTATTGTTGATAATGCTTCTATAAACATTGGAGTGCATGTATCCCTTCAAATCAGTATTTTTGTATGCTTTGTGTAAATAACTACATAGTGCAATTACTGGATTGTAGAGTAGTTGTATTTTTAACTTTCTGATGAACCTCTGTGTTTTCCAGAGTGGCTGCACTGGTTTGAATTTCTACCAATCATGTGACAAGGTTCCTCTTTCTCTGCATCCTCACCAACATCTGTTGTTTCCTACGTTGATTTTAGCCATTCTGACAACTGTGAGGTGATATCTCATTGTAGTTCTGATTTGTATTTCCCTGATGATCCGTGATGCTGAACATCTCTTCATGTGTCTGTTTAATCATCTAATGTCTTTGGAAAAATGTCTATTCATATCTTCTGCCCATTTTTTAACTGGATTATTTGGTTTGTGGATTTTGAGTTTTATAAGTTCTTTATATGTTTTAGATACTAACCCCTTATCAGATACGTCATTTGCCAATACCCTCTCCCATTCCAAAGGTTGCCTTTTAGTTTTGTTGATTGTTTCCTTCTCTGTGCAGAAGCTTTTTATTTTGATGAAGTCCCAGTAATTCATTTTTGCTTTTGTTTCCCCTGCCTCGAGAGACATATCTAGTAGGAAGTTGTTATGGTCAATGTCAAAGAGGTTACTGCCTGTGTTCTCCTCTAGGATTATGATGGTTCCCTGTCTCACATTTAGGTCATACAACCATTTTGAATTTCTTCTTGTATATTGTGTAAGAAAGTGGTCCAGTTTCATTCTTGTGCATGTCACTGTCCAGTTTTCCCAACACCATTTGTTGAAGGGACTCTCTTTTTCCCATTGCATATTTCCTGCTTCGTAGAAGATTAATTAACCATATAGTTGTGGGTTCATTTCTGGATTTTCTATTCCTACATTCATATATTATTAATAATAACAGTGTTGCATTATGCTGCTTTGGCTTTTAGCTATATACCACATTTTATTATTTTAAGTAATAATAAACCCATTACTTGGGTTAATTTGATGCTTATATGTATTCAAATAACCTGATTTTGTACAAATAAAAGCCATAGGAACCCAAAAAATTAGATAGCTATAAATAATGTTTTGAGTTTCCTTTATTGTTCTGCTTTAAAATGCTAGGTTCCTCAGGGGCTGGCCCTAGGAACTCTTCTCTCCTACCATATACTCTTACTAAGCAATATCATCACTTCTCAGACTTAAATATTATCTTTATGTAGATGCTTTCCAAATTCATATCCTCAAATAAAACCTTTCCCCTGAACTCAAAACTTGAATATCCAAATGACTACTTGCTATCTCCAATCAGATGTGTCTCATAGTTCAGATCACAAGTATAACATATATAAAACAGAAATCATTTTTTTAGCAACCTGTTTCCCACTTCATGTCTCCCCAGAAAGTTAAATAATATTCAAACAAGAAATCTATTTTTTAAAAGATTTTATTTATCTACTCACAAGAGACACAGAGAGAGAGAGAGAGATTGAGAGAGAGGCAGAGACACAGGCAGAGGGAGAAGCAGGCTCCATGCAGGGAGCCTAATGTGGGACTCGATCCCGGGTCTCCAGGATCATGCCCTGGGCTGAAGGCGCTAAACCGCTGAGTCACCTGGGCTCCCCAAGAAATCCAAATCCAACTGTTATCCACAAGTCCTCATATTATCTAATCATATATTCATCAGAATAAACAGTAATGTTTTGCTCATGGAATTTAAATAAATGTATCGCAGTTTTATGTCAGATAGTGGAGGGAGGGGAGAGATGAAGTCTTACTTTATATGTCTTCAGAGAAAAGAATCAATGGTTGGAAATTATGGTGGCTTGGGTTTTGGCTCATTGGAAAGAAAATCTACATAAGTCAGCAATGTTAAATATAGTGTTTTTGTCCTGATTCTATTTTAAAGTATAATTTAAGTTCTACCTCCTTTTTCTCTTCATTACTGCTTGCCCACTTCATGCAGGACTTTAAGCATGGATCATTACACAAAATAACCTCTCTCCCAACCTCCACATTTGCTCCCCTCTGGTCCAGTATTAGACAGTAATAAAATGAACTTTCTCCAATCTCAATCAAGTCACATCACTCTCTACTAATTAAACATTTTCAGTGGCTTCTCATTGCACTTATACTTAAAATCAAATCACACTTCTTAATATGGCTCATTATAGGATCTTATCACTGCATATTTTCACAAACCTCATTTTGCCCACTCTCAACCACTCTTATCAGAAATCACGTTGAACGTCATTAAATATTTTGGGCACAGGAAGAAATATGTCAGGGATATGTTCTGTACTCTTTTTTTTTATATGACTAGTTCCAACTATTTCTTCAGCTGCAGCTTAAATGTCATTTTCTTAAGATCTCCCATGATCAACTAATGAAAATCTATTTTCTCAGTCTCTTTTTCTCATCATGGGAGTGGTTATAACTTGCAGGTTTTTTTCAGTCATATGATGCCTGTTCTACATTCTTACTTCCACCCCTGGAAGGTAAGGTTTTTAGTAGAGAACTAGTGATATCAGTTCACCTTCGTATCCCTAGCACCTAGAGTGGGCCCTGCCTATTAGGTCCATGGTAAATATTTGTGGTTGAATATATCCAGGCAGAAGTTTTAAATATGCAGCCAAATATATGAGGAACTTTAGGAGAGTTTTCCTGTTAGTGAAATAGTTTTACACAGATACACACACACACACACACACACACACACACAGTACTAGAAGGAGGAAAACATCATATCAGCTAATATATCACATCTGTAATCAGGATGATTCATTAGTGTTATGTAAATGGATCCCAGAAAAGGTCATATAAAAGGTTTTATATTAGGTCTGCTAAATTAATTTTCGTATTGTTTCTTTGAGACATCTAACAGATTCAATTTTGATTTTCTAGAAATCCCTAGTAAGGGAACTGTCTTAAGCATAGTCAGGATAGCTGTTACATAGAGAAGATTAATCTACCTTTTGCCCCAGGTACCTCAGGTCATCAACAATTTCTCTATGCTACCTCCATCAGATTTCAATTTTTCACTATTCCCATATGCTGACTTTCCTTCTTATGGAGGAAAATACTTTGGTTTCTAGAGACTGGACTCTACGAGTGAAGTGCAGTCCCTTTAACAATAGTACATTTAATATTAGTTCTGTTTTCTAAACAGCCCTTTCTCTTGCAAGTACAAAGGTAATTTGAGGTGAAAGTAGGAAAACCATTTGGAAAGGATGGATATATAAATGATTAATTCATTACACAGACCTAGTGACACCTAAAAATTCCTTATTTATTTATAGTAAAGTTGTTTTTTTTTTTTCCTTCTTATCACCTTATCACCTCCTTTTGTCCCACCTTACAATACAGCTTCCATGAAAGGACATATCCCTAGAAAGGTAACCAGAGTTGCCCATTTGAAAGGTAGCACTTGTAGGATGATTGAAAAGTGAGAAATTACACAAAAGCAAAGATATTCTGATATATGTGTGTACAGTTAGGTTGACGGACATCTATGTGTGTAGAATTATTTTCACTTCTCATGCATACAAAAAACTTGAACCAAACTTATAATTAAAACACAAGTGGGACAGTAAATGATAAAACACAGAACACATAACATTAAAAAAGAAAGAGAAGGAAAGGAAAAAAGTACTTCCTAAAATATTGGATGATAAACAATAATACATATAACCGCTTATGGAAAGGGAAATACAGTTGAACTTGACCAAAAATATTCATCAGAATAAAACATATATTCTCTATGCCATGATCATTTAAAAAGGAAGTTAGTCTTAATTTATGTGTCTCCAAAGAACAGGATCAATGACTGGAAGTTATAGGGAGGCAGAGTTTAGTTCATTTGGATGAAGCCCTACATAAATCATTGAACAGAAACAGATGAGTGGATACACAAAGTACAGGGTTTACCATAACTAGAAGAATTTGGGCCTGAAAAGGATATTGTCTTCTTGACATGAAGAAGGAATTTCTACATTGGGAGAAATATTAGAATAAGTGATGTTTTCAGTGTTTAATTTCTCTGATTCTTAGCTTACTATTCAGTTTTCTTAGTAAATACTTTTCTTTCCCAAAAGAATATATATTCTATATCAATAAATTCCTACACTTAGGCTAAGCTGTTTTTCTTTAACTTTTATGTAGAATAATAAAGCACAACATACTGTATACCATTAACCTAGGAACATTAGAGATATCTTTGGTGAATAGTAAAACAGTCTTGATTATCATTTTCAGCGCAGATTGTATGATTTCACCGTCAAGGAATCAAATACTAAATTAACTTAAAACAAAGCAATAAGCAAAAGAAAACCTCATGCAAAGGAAAGATTTTAAGTGTTTGTAACAGGAAGTAATTTGCCTACAAGGTATTGTCTCCTAACTCAGTTAAGACAGAAAATACCTTATTTTTAAAAATACATCTCTCCTTTCATTATATTTTTAGGTAGATTGAGTTTTCCCAATAATACTTTATAACCTTTCACCAAGATAGTTTTCACCCAGTATTTATATACCATTCATGAGTACTTTTAGTTTGTATGCTTCAGGAGGAAAAAAATATCAAGCACATGCCTAACCATGTATAAGAATCAAAATCCAGGGTTGTTTTTAAAAAGCAAAGATATGTGTTTTTATTAAGTTACAAAAACAATCTTAAATAACTGAATGCAATTAAAGAAATCAGAGGATATCTAAAGCAGACAGTGTTCAGTCTAGCTTTTTTTCCCTAAGAGGAACTAAAGCACATTTATTAATTATAATTCTCTAATCTATTGTGAAACATTATTAGGGGAAATATTTAAATTATCACATTTGGTTAGCCTGAATCTTCAGTACTTATAACACTGTTCTTCTAATATATGTTGATGGTCAACTTGGAGGTGAGTGCTCAATCTTCGAGACTGCAAAGGAATTTCTAGCGGAATTCAGGATCCCCACGCAATCACATCACTGCGAAGATCTCCTGGGTCAAAATCCTTTCATGGAAAGAAGTTTAGTATGTCCCCCTTGTCATTTCTGCCTATGCTCCAGGGAAACTGGACATTTTTCAGGCCACAGAAATGCCAAATTCCAAGTTATTGATGTCTCGGAATTTTGAGGCAAACATCACACTGTGACCAAAAATAGCTACCAGCATTCACAGGGAACACAGCTATTTATCTACCTATCAAGATCCAAGGCAAGTCACTTTTTTGATAAAACTTATCCTGACATCTGGCTCAATAGAATTTCCCTTCTCTGTTAGCAGCAAGTTTTTTAAGAGGCTAAAGTTGAGTGATTGATGCAAAACACCAAGAGACACATGCACACCAGAGACTCATGCAAAGTTTCTTTAATGAGGGTAAAGGTTTTTACTCATTTACCCACAGGCGCCCACACAGAGAGGGAAGCATCGTTGTTTATCTGATTAGGATGCAATCTTCCTTTGCCTACAAATCTCTACGGAGAGGTTAAAATAGAAATTGTCTCACTTCAGGCAAGAATCACTACGGGGCCTTCAGAATCTCCCTGTGCCACTCTCAGAGGCATGTTTATCTTCCTGATTTATTTGAAATGTTTAGAAAACTCTTGGCCACGTGCCTACCTTCTCAACTGGCTGCACGCTGTTATAACCCCAAATATTTAGTGAGACCTGTTGAGCTGATGGGCAATTTCCCAGGAATAACATGCCTTTAACAAACTCAGGTCTCAGTCTCTCCTGAATTCTATCGCTGGAGTATCTTCCTGTTCTGTCTCACCTAGGGAGTTTATTGGATTTGTTTATTCATGTATCTGTCTCTCCCACTAATGTCCATTAATGTCCATCTCTCAGAGGCAAGATAGGATCTTTTATGTCTTTTAACATCGGTATCTATAAAAATGACCAGCACATAAATATTATTATGTTGGTTGCACTAAGCCACAAAAACATATCATTTACTTCTCCTTGCATTATTATCAGACTCCTATGTGTTTGAAGAAATACATAATGTATTTCTACCTTGTAACAGTCTGAAAAAAATAAATAAAAGTGTTCTTTACATATTATTTGACCCTGGTGATCACTCATCTTTACTTACAACTCTTTATTCTCTTATTTTTAAAAGAATTTGTGAATTCCCTTGTTTTCCAATTTCCTTTTTTTTTATTTTTTTTAAATGTTTTTTTTTAATTTTTTATTTATTTATGATAGTCATACAGAGAGAAAGAGAGAGAGGCAGAGACACAGGCAGAGGGAGAAGCAGGCTCCATGCACCGGGAGCCTGACGTGGGATTCGTTCCCGGGTCTCCAGGATCGCGCCCTGGGCCAAAGGCAGGCGCCAAACCGCTGCGCCACCCAAGGATCCCCGTTTTCCAATTTTCTATAGCTTGCCCTTCTCTTATCATTCTATAAATATACTTTCCTCTCTTCTCTTTCCATTCATTTTCCCTCAGCAAAAACTCAAGAAGCCACTCTATGGCTTCTTTAATTACTCTGACAGATGATTCACTAATTTTCAGATTTAGTCTCTATTTCTTTTTCATACTTTTGTCCTAAACTTAAGAACTATCAAGCATTAACCTCTACATCTCCTTACATCATCTGAAATTCAATGATCTAGAATCATATTCTCCTACAACAATTTTTCTATTTCTATTAATAAAATTATAATTGTCTCAGTCACCCACATATCCACACTTAAAACCATATTACTTTTTTTCATTATAACTACATACCAGCAGTTTTGTCTTGTCTTTGTTTTTTCATATTGTACAAAAATCTCTCTTCCTACTACTGGTATTTTAAGCTACTAACTTTTGTGGTAGATTGTTTTATGGTCACTCAAACTATGGAATGGTATCCTAGGTAAAAGAACACCTTGTATCTGTGGTCTGGGGCCAAGATAATTGCACTGGTTTTGTTTTTGTTTTGTTTTTTTTTTTTGCTTGTTTGTTTGTTTGCTTGTTTGTTTTTGTTTTTGTTTGTTTGTTTGCATGACAGCTTGGGTTCCAAAAACAAAAAAAAGTGTGCCTACAAACAAGGTGAAAACTACATCACCTTTACAACCTAGCCTCAAAAAACAGCAATATTTATTCTACATTCTCTTGGTTACAAATAAGTAACAAGGCTATTCAGATTTAAGAAGACAGGACATAAATCTACATGTTGATAGGAAAACTACAAAGGTCACATTGTAAAAAAAAGCATGTGTCATCAGAGAATCTGTTTTTATTATCAATGAAAAACACATATTGCCATAGCCTACTTGTTGGCCACAATTCATATCATTTCTATATTCAAAATACACTCCTTCTTTCCTCTAAAACCATCAAAATCTCAACTCTTCACAATGTGAACTCTAAAAGTATGTGCCCAAAGTGCAGATACTTCATGACCTCTACCACGTCAAAAAATGGAAGAGACTCATCAATGGTAGTTCCTCCAGTAAAGTAAAAAGACAAGATATGTACTAGCCTTACAGCCAACATGCAATGGTATGACAAGCATAGAATAACCATAGATATTCCGTATTAGATGGCCTGGGCTGCCATAACAGAATGCCATAGATTGGGATGACTAAAGCAACAAAAGTTTATTTTCTCACATTATAGGAGGCTGGAAATCCAAGATCAAGGTGCCAGAAGGGTTGGTTTTGGTGAGGCCTCCCTTCCTGGAGTATAAGATGGCCACCTTCTCTCCATGTCCTCACATGGCCCTTTTTATGTGCATACACACCTTTGGTGCCTCTTCTTCATCTCACAAGGACATCAGTTCTACAGGATTAAGGTCTCATCTTTAAGACCCTTATTTGACCTTAATTACCTCCTTAAGACCCTATCTCCAAGTATAGGGTCAGATAAAGGATTAGGGTTTCAAGATAGGAGTTTTATGGGGACAGAATTCAGTCCATAATACACTTGTATTTGTAATTCACTAGTCACTAATCCATAGCAGTTCCAAAAATCCAACAAGAATAATGTTCCTACTTCCCTGTTTAAGGCTTATCTGTGCTTTAGCAGAGTTCTCCATGTCTCCTGATTCTGTCTTTTGGGATCTTTCTTCCATAGTCTGTGTAAACCCCCCCTTTTTTTTTTCTTTTTTAAAGATTTTATTTATTTATTCATGAGAGACAGAGAGAGAGAGAGAGACACAGGCAGAGGGAGAAGCAGGCTCTGTGCAGGGAGCCCGATGTGGGACTAGATCTCGGGTCTCCAGGATGGGGCCCTGGGCAGATGGCCGCGCTAAACCACTGAGCCACCAGGGCTGCCCAAGAAGACGATCTTCTATCTTAGATTTATTAAGGTATAAGCAGAGCCTCTTAATTTTAAGATTTTATTAAAATAACCAAAAACTTAAAATTCATAAATATAATTGCTATAAAGTATTCCAAAATGAATTGTTTCAATAGAAAGTTAATTCAGATATTTTCAAGTTGTAATCTAAAATACCAGATGTATTCAGTTGAAACCCCAAAGCAGATAGTACTAATTTTGCCATTCTCCTTTTTTTAAAAAAATTTATCTATTAATTTGAGAGAGAGAGAGAGAGAGAGAGAGAGCATGGGCGGAGGTGGGAGGGTAATGGAGGGGCAGAAGAACAAGCAGACTCCCCACCAAGTGCAGAGCCTGATGCAAGGCTCCATCCCAGGACCCTGGGATCATGACCTGAGCCTAGGTCAGAGGCTTAACCAACTGAGCCACCCAGGCACCCCATAATTTTGTTATTCTTATTTGAATAATCAGATAATGATATAAAGTCCTTTTTTTTTTTTTTTTTTTTTTTTTTTCACGTAACAAGAATCAGCTAACCAATACTATGGATAAGGATGTTAACACTCATCTAATTGGAAAACCAAGTAATCATTTCTCCAGGGTAACTTAACCAACAGACCTTAATAATTAAGGTTTTAAGAGATTAAAGAAACTTAAGAAACTAAAACTAATTATATTCACACTTAAAACTAGGTGACAATAGTCACAATTACATGAAATTTGCTACTTTTCTAAGTCTGAATATTTCCTTTCAACCAAAAATGTCACACATGCAACACATCATCCAGATAGCATGAAAGTAAACAAAACAATGATTTCTGAGAAAAAAAAATAAATCTTGTGTCCCAAAACTGAAATAACACATTTTCAGAGCTCTTAAATTCATATCCTTGGGCAGCCCAGGTGGCTCAGAGGTTTAGCGCAGCCTAGAGCCCAGGGTGTGATCCTGGAGACCAGGGATCCAGTCCCACATCAGGCTCCCTGCATGGAGCCTGCTTTTCCCTCTGCCTGTGTCTCCAATCTCTCTCTCTCTCTCTCTCTCTCTCTCTCTCTCTCATAAATAAAAAAAATAAAAATCTTTAAAAAAATTCATATCCTTAAAGTAAGTCAGTAAAACCTAAATCCATAGATGTACAGAAGATCTCTGCTTTCAAAATTATCATAATTTCTTAATCTACCAACTCAATCAATTTTGCTGACACGGAAGTAGATTTTTAATTAGCCCTTCATTACTGACTATCAGCAATAAAGAAATTGAGTCATTATAGTATTCTTTTGTTTTTCTTTTTCTTTCCTTTTCTTCTAGCCTAAATGGGATATAATTGACATATTAACATTGTTTAAGCTTAAAGTATACAACTTTTATTTGTTACATATTGCACAATGATTTTGACCACAGCTTTAACTAACACCTCCACCACATCACACACTTACTATTACTTTTTTGTGGTGAGAAGATTTAAACCCTTTTACTCCCTCTTCTGGCTTGGTGATCCTCACTGTCTCTCAATGTCCCTAGGTAACTATCTTTTTATCCTATACCATAACACAGGAAAGCCACCTGATTCTTATGGGTATGACTATTCCCAGCTGTCTGTATATCATATTAAATCCTGTCTAATTTAAATAAGACCCAGGTGTAATATATGCCACAATAATATATGCTGATGTATATCATCATTATTCTAGCCATATAAGAAATAATCTGGATTTTTAAAACATTTTGTTTAAACTTTATTGAGGAGACATCCTTGAAGTAAAATTTTGAATTGAACTTCTAAAAATGAGTAATATGAAATAATATGAATATAAAAATGAGATTAGCATGTAGATAATCAATTTATGAAAATGTCTCATTGAGACAGATCCTTGCTTTTTGTTTATTATATATTTATATGAAGCATAGCAATGTATCAGAAGCTTTACTTAATAAAATTGAATATATGCTTCTCAGATTATATTTATATTATAATGGAAATTGAGGACATTTTGTTCTGAGTATGGCTTAAGATAATTTTTTATACACAGAAGTACATACTCGGCCAAAAAGAGAAAGGTACTGTACCTTCAGATAACATAGGTAAATTGATGCATTATACAAACTCTGCACATCATTTATACATGTCCAAATGTAATAGCATAAAATGCATCATCATAAATCATTTCCTTTCATTATTTAAAGTATAGTAAGGTCACCTCCAAGTTAAGACAATATTAGCCATTTTATTCATTATGGGATGAAAAATAAAACAAGTTATCTTTTTTAGGACTGCAAGTACATTTGCCTTTTGAATTTTGTTTCTTCTCCCTCTCTTTTATGATATTTGATGTTGGTTTTACCAGGGAAACAAAGCCCATGATAATGTGAAACATAAATTTCCTGAGCTAAATGGAGTCCATTAAGTGAAACACTGAATGCAAAGCTGTTAGATAAGGAATGGCAGGTTACCATAAATTAAGCAATAGCCGTTCAGGAGAGTGTGACAGTAGAATTTTAAAAATCTCAGTGACTCATTTATCAACTACTAAGAATATATCCTGTTTACAAAGATAAAATGTTAAATAAAGAATGTGAAAAAAAAAACTCTTCATAAAATCATTCTTCCTATTTTTGACAATCCATAAGAATACACTATAATGAGATGGCTGTTAAGTCCATACTGCCTGCTGACAGTATGACTGTACAAGGCCCAGGGAGTATGAATTTTTTAAATTTATTTTACATGATTTTAATCTATTTATTAATCATTTTGAAGGCCTTGGGACTTTGTGAGAAGCCAAGGAGATTTTTTTGTGTGCTAATATTGAAAAAGAGAGTCTAATTCTCACTTATTGGTGACAAAAAAGGGATATATGGAGATGATAAATAGGCAGAAAGATAGATAACCACTTCATACTTTCTTTTATACCAAACATGGCATTTGTACCCTGAAAAGTATGTGCAATGAGAATATGAAGGGAGTGACAACATACATTTAAAGATACTCATGAGTGACAATGGAAGGGAAATTCCTACACCACTAATGACGTTGATATTAGTGATTAACTTCCCCACGAGATGTGTTTGCTTCTCCAAACAAAATTAACCCCCAAAAAGGAAAGGAATTATAGGAATTATAAGATTGGACAAGGGGCTAAATAAAGGCTACTCTAAAGACTACTCATAAATGCTCTTTTCAAAATTCCTATTACAACTGATAACTAGCCCCTTTTCCTATGTGAAGGATTGTAAACTCCTAATAGCTAGAGCTGTTGTTTCCATTATTTGACAATTATGGTCAAAAGCACTTCACCAGTACCCTAATCTATTTTGCTCACTAGTTTTGGCACTTGACATCTATTTAATGAGCATAAGCTCATTGGCAAAATTAATATTTTAGGTAACTTTATAAAGAAAGAGATTTATCATAGTTTTTATCTCACACAAATAGAACATGACATGACTGTAAGTTAGTAGCTATAATCATTTCATATCATTAGCTGATAAACTCGCCAATGGATCTCTAGTTAGGTAACAAATAACTTAAACTATACTTCAATTTCATATCCATCAGAACTTTTTCTTACTGTATGTAGACTTCTACCAAATTAGAAAGTATTAACAGCTGTAACTCACTGGATTTGATATTTCATAATTTTATCAGAGAATTTCAAAAAGAATGGACTCAGATAAGTGAAAGAGAATTCTCACGGAAATATCCATTGCTTGGAAAAGTGCATATCACACCAAAATCCAGAAAGTCAACTGTTTTAACCCAGGACAAAATGTCATGGGACTGTAACATATATTTTTAAATAATTATTACTGTTCTGTATTATCTTAACTGATTCCCCCAGACAGAAGACCCTGAGAGAAGGATTAAGCACATGTCATGACTATGGGGTGCAGAGAAACAATGAAAAAGGTAAGATAGTCAGTGATAAAAAAAAGTACAGGCCAACAAGGGGAGCATTAAAACCGCTATTGCAGTGAGTGACTAAAGCTTAAAGTCTCAGAGAAAAATCTTGGAAATGGTATAAAATGCATGCTTCAAAATTATATAGGGGCAAGGGAACTGGAGTAAGTACAACTTTAGATTTATCAGCCAATAATAATTTTTTTCAGTTTTAAAATGTTTTATTTCACAGGTTGCAAAAATATGTTTATATGTACAAGACACAAAGTAAATAGAAAGGCAGCTCTCAATCACAAATGGATGAGGCAGTAGTCATTCAAACTCTACTGTGGAAGCCTATTTAAGGCACACACCTCATAAATAATTTTAACTATGCAGTCCAAGTTCTGGGGTTTAT
Source organism: Canis aureus (assembly GCF_053574225.1). Lineage (NCBI taxonomy): Eukaryota > Metazoa > Chordata > Mammalia > Carnivora > Canidae > Canis > Canis aureus. Next base: position 11,405,471 of record NC_135617.1, on the reverse strand, counting down.
ATCAGATCTGCAAAATAGGACACTGTGGTCAAATTTTAAGATTGGTAAAGTCAATTTGAAGCTACTCATATACAGAGTACAGGTTTCACTATTACAAAGAGAAGATGTTAACTAACAAAATAATAGACCTCAAAGATCTCTTTGTCCCCATGCTCATACATTTGTAATATAATTTTCTGTTTTGTAGCTACTCCTCAAATTCTAGTCATTACGCATTGAGTTTCCTATGCATCTCACCTATATCCTTTATCTTAGCCTTCTCATACTTTGCCATTCTGTTCTTTCTGGAAATAACCAGCACAACAACTCCAGCAATAACTGCTAGTGTCACAACCACAATGACAGTGATAACACCAACTTATAGACCCTGCATTGAAAATTCAGGTGGTTTTTCATCAACATAGTAAATTGCAGTTCGACCAGGATCCAGATCCAATTGTTCCCCGTCTACTCTCAGGTCCATTTTACTGGAATGGAACAAGGATTCGTCTTTAACAGCTTTTTCAAAATAATAAGCCACGTCAGCTATGTCAACACAGAGTTGCCTCCAAAGAAACGTTAAATTCTAGCCAATTCTAACCAGGTGTGCTGATGGACAAAGCATATTCTGGTAACCCAGGGTGACATTCTGACCCTGATGTAAATGTTGACCACCAGAAGTCAAGCTGACAGACACCGAAATGTAAGCAAATCTTATAGTGCATTGGAGGAACACTGAGAGTGTTTACTGTATTTCTCCTTACCTGAAGAATTCACATTACACATCAACATGATAATGTGTTTACTATAAGCATCTATAAAGTTCTTCTTACCTACAGATTTTTTGTAACCATTTTCAAATTAGTTTTATATTTCAATCATTAACTTGGAAAACACTGATCAACCTCTGTAATTTAGAGATAAATTACACAAAGCAATGTTACACACAAATGGAGTCCAAGGAAATGACCTGAAAATACATTAACAAAACATATTTCATTGTATTAACTGATTTTTATTTTCCATTTTAGTATGTTTACTGAGCATCTAATTTCTTTTTTTTTAAGATTTTATTTATTTATTCATGAGAGATACACAGAGAGAGAGGCAGAGACACAGCCAGAGAGAGAAGCAGGCTCCATGCAGGAAGCCCGATGCGGGACTTGATCCGGGGACTCCAGGATCATGACCTAAACCTAAGGCAGACGCTTAACCACAGAGCCACCCGGGCATCCTCTGAGCATCTAATTTCTTGTGCCACTGATGAAAAGTATACAAGAGTTCTATATTATTTTTGGCCACTTCTTTGGAAGTTTAAATTTAAATAGTTAATTTTTTTAATGTTTAAGGAGATTGTTTTGAGATGTGGAATGGCAAAAGTAATAAATATATAGAGTTAATGCTACATAATTGATTATCATAATCATATTTCATATATGTCACATGGATATGCCATTACTAACTCTCTTTTAAGTTGATAAATGTTTGACACGGACAGACTTTTCAGGAAACACAACTATTTGTGTAAGCTTCAATGTGAAAAACACTACTCTATCAAATACAGTACACAAAGCAGGCTGTGAGGCATCTTTAAGGTGAAATTGTAGCAGAAGAAATGAGATACTCTGTATTTGCTACTTTTCCAGAACTTAAAACAAACAAAAATCTTGACAAACCAAAGAGTAGATATGAACTATTTATAACAGCTGTTATTAATTACTTTCTTCCCTAATGACTGAAAAAGCAGAGGTGATAATTAAATGGCAGAAATGTCATAATTCATGCAGATGGAATTATGTCCTCACAGAACTACTTGTTAGTAAGTAGAAATTAATCTATCATTAAGAGGACGGTACAAAATCTTATTTGTATAGAACCTTTAGGTTGGAAGAACCTCTTTTGGCTGGGGCTGGTGTACTGTTGTCCCTAAATCTCATTCACTGTTGATTCCAGGATGCCATGGCCCAACTTCTCTCTCACCATTGGACTCTCATGGAGCATTCAAGGGAACAAACCAAAACATTCTGGGTTTTTACCTACAAGGCTTACAAATGTCTCAGCTAAAAATCTCTCTCTTGTCATGCATTCCTGCATATATAAGAATGGCTAAAGCTTTTAATATGAAACACCAAAAAATTAAAAAAGAAAGAAAGAAAGAAAGAAAGAAAGAAAGAAAGAAGAAAGAAAGAAAAACTAAAATAACACTGTTAACTTCAAAATATAACAAAGCTCCTTCATGACATTAAAGTGATCTCTAAAACATTTTCCCTTGTGAATCACCATAGGATGAAAGAGACATCATATAGATATGTGTGAGAATGAAATGTCATGGTAGGTGCCCTATAATTTATATATTGCTTGAAAACTTAAGGACACCTGATTAAATCTATTTATATAATTTACAATATAATAAATAAAATGAGATTACCTAACTTTTCCTTATTTAATATAGACATGTCAATGTGTTTATATGCTGAATTATATGATCAAGCTCTTGCAAGCTATGTCTTTGACTAGTGCTCTTATTTTTATTCTGTCATAATACATTTTCTAAATAAGGCATTATGTTTATAGTAGTTGAATATATGAGTCAATAAATAGCTCTTGAAGGAGACAGAATGCCAAAACAAAGCAGATATGTTTGATAACCACCAAACCATCTGTTTGTAGTACATATCAATATGATGGACATTATTACCACCAGCCTAAATTTTCACACAACAAAGGAATCCACAGTTCAATGTAGTCTCTGCAGAAGTTCTACTCTTTTTAATCAGTTTGATATTTTGTCAATGAACAAGTAAAGCATATTACCGAAAAGCTCAATATAAAACTATTTCCTATTGCAAATCGGGACTAGGGAATCAATTATGTAATATCTAATGTTAGAAAACTTTCCTTATTTTAATAAGTGTATCTGTTACATTAGGTAGCTTTCCTTTTGATTTCTTTTGTCATATTTCAAAATTTCACTTGTGAACATTTGAGTGACAATTTATGCCTTAAAAACAGGTTAGTATTTTTATTGTCATTAGTCACCAAATGTACAGAAGCCACTACACAGTATATACTGAGAAGCCAAATTGTTTGTTAGCCTACTGAGGGATCTCAATAGTAAACATGAATTATGTAAGAAAGAAACTATCTGAAGCATATATAGCCACAGACAATAAAGGGCAGTTTCATCTATTAGAGTCTTAAACTTTCACAGAAAATCAGTGTTCAATCTCAATTTTTTCTTTTTTTTCTTTTAAAGATTTTATTTATTTATTCATGACACAGAGAGACACAGAGAGAGAGAGGCAGAGACACAGGCAGAGGGAGAAGCAGGCTACATGCAGGGAGCCTGACGTGGGACTTGATCCCGGGTCTCCAGGATCACACCCCGGGCCGAAGGCAGGCTCCCAACTGCTAAGCCACCCAGGGATCCCCCTCAACTTTTTCTTTTAAAGAACTAACATTCCAGTTTAGAGACAGAAATATACTCTATATGTTTCATTCCTTCTTTTATGGAACTATTTTTAAAGAAAATGTTTTTAAAAGCTAAAGGAAAATGAAAAGATGGAGTAGGACTTTCTCAGGTTAATACTATTACTAAGTGGTATTAAATAAGAATGTTTTGAACTATTTTATAATATTGCTCTTCTGTGTCCTGAGTGGAATATAAAATTTGTCTTTCATAAATAACTTCAATATAGAGAAAATGCAAATACACAAATAATGGTGCCACTTACTAATCATGTTCAAGTTACTCCTTTTAATCATATGAATTTCTGTATGTTTACCTGAAAAACAGAGATGTCAGTATTGACTTTGTCTCCATTACAGATGTATTTTAAACTTCAAGCAAAAGCACAACTATCAAAAATCTCTGAAGTTTAACCCAGCTTAAAAATGTAAGGAAGAAACTTAATTACAAATGTATTATGTGACAGAAATTCTGTTAAGATCCTTCTTATTACTTACTATTGGCTTGGCACTTTCTGTGTTATGTAAAGTACCATCTTGTTTCAGAGTATGGACTTTTGAATCAGATCAGAATCTCTTCAGTCTATTCATGACCAGCTGAGTCATCTTCAGCATTTATATATTATCTTAAAGCCATGGTTTCTTTATTTATACAATGAAGATAATGTTATCCATCTCATCGGTTTATAAGTAAAAGTAATCATTGTTATCATTTGTATGTATTAGGCCTTTGTCTTACAGCCTTGACATTTGGAATCACAGCCCTGTCTTATGGATAAATATAGGACAAAAACTAATTTGGAGGAGGCTGCTAGAAAGTAGGAGACCTAAAGCTAAATCCCAGGTGTGTCTGATGCCAAAGTTTCTGTGCAATTCATTAGATTTGGCCATGGAAACATTCTTTGAACAAAGTTTAAAGAGAAGCTAAATGTATTCCATTTTATGATGGAACAGCTCTGGTTGAAGGTGATGCTTCTGGGGTTTATAGAAAAGATACTCACACAGCTTCACTCTCTCTACCTCTGGCCCTTCCCTGCCACAGTGGCAGTTAGCAGGGCTCTGCAGAGCCCATGAGCCCAGTGGACCAGCCTGACAGACATTCTATTTTATCACAGTGTTTTATAATGATGTGCAATGAATAGACCAAAGGGACCATACTATAGAAAGTTCCCTTAATGTATACAATTTTGAAAATTATTCCTATAATCTGAAAAAAAAAAAAACTGCTACTAAAGCAGCATCAGAAACCCCACGAACCACAGTTGATCGAAACAAGAACATTATACCATTTGTGGGTACCCTCGAGCTTCTGTGCAGTGAAAAAGAGGCTGGAGAATTGAGCCATCTGTACATTAGCTCTATCCACTGTCTTTTTTGTCTCCTAAAATGAATTTGAGTCACTTCTGGAGAGAATGATAGATGTAGACGTTGTAGATGCAGATACATAGCTCGCATGATGCTTATCGCAGGTTAGTGATCATTATAAATACTGCTTCAGTAAGCTCATTTAGCAAAGTAGATTTAGCGGATGGACAGTAGAAACCAAAATGATAAGAAAATGAAATTCAGGACAAGCCTGTGAAAATGAGGACAATGAGCACAGACTTTTCTGGCTGAGAGTCTGGCTCTAGCAGTAAGGAGAAGCCTCTGAAGGAGAAATAGTTACATGGTTTTTCTTTCCTTTTCCTCTTAATGTAACACATTGGGGTCTGGGTTTTTGAGACTAAGAATCAAACATGAGTGATAAAGTAGCTCCCTAGAAGACACAGGAACAGCTAAGATAAAATAAAGTCAGGTGGATGGCTTAGATTTCACTAGTGGAGGGGCAAATACTCCTCCATCTTAGGGAAAGCAGGAAATATCCATGAGATGAGTGTAGATAAATTTATAATGAGAGATGTTAGGAAATGCAGGAAGCTCACATCTATTTGTTTTTATATTAAATTTTGAAGTAAGAAACAAGATCATTGGGCACCTGGGTGGCTCTGTGGTTGAGCATCTGCCTTTGGCTCAGGTCGTGATGCCAGGGTCCTGGGATCGAGTCCAGCATCAGGCTCCCCGTGTGGAGCCTGCTTCTCCCTCTGCCTAAGTCTCTGCCTCTCTCTCTGTGTGTGTCTCTCATCAATAAATAAATAAGATAAAAAAGAAAGAAAAACAAACAAACAAACAAACAAACAAGATCTGCCATGGATAATGGGGGAGAGGGGTGTTTAAAGGTAAAGGGGACCTTAGGAGCTCAGTGAAACTTTTTAATAGCCACCAAAGGGAATATTGAAGGTGCTGACTATTGACCTATAATAGAATTGCCAAAAAAGTATTGAACTGGCAGCTGATAATGGGAACCATGAATTTCTAATGGCTCTTAGCAATTTTTGGTTGTGATTTTTCTTCAGTAGCACTCAGGAGTGTGGGTACAGAAACAGAGAACATCAGATGGTAACTAGACTTAACTGTGGTGATTATTTCACAATACATACAAACATTGAATCAATATGTTGTACACCTGAAACTGGTGTTATATGTCAATTATACCTCAAATATAAAATAAATTCAGAGAAAGTGTACAAACTTATTCTTCCAGTGATCTTTTTCTAAAATGCCCCCCCCCAAAAAAAACAGGTGGAACAGATTTTTTAAAAAAGATTTGTGAAATAAAGATGATTCTAGGAAGTTTTTGCACCCTGGGTTTAGCACAGTGTTTTCTCAGTGAACAGAAGAAATATCCATTTCATAGTGCGTGTAGTAAACTATTTAAAAGACGTATAATGAAGATATTTGTAACAGGCCACTGGCAAACTGCATTCAGCACAGTTGTCTTCCGGTGAATGGAAGACATTCCATAATTCACATAGTGAAGTATTTAACAAGACTTGTAATAAAGATATTTTTACAGGCTTAAAAAAACAAACAGAGAATGTGATTATGAGATTAATTTATTACTAGCCTTGGGCTACATGGCTCCAGGGAAAGGCAAAGTGAACAGAGCAGTTGAACCTACAAGGAAGAAAGGATGTAAACACTGAAGAATCTTAGTTAAAGAAGGCTTAAAAATGAGGAAAGAACTAATTTCAAGAATTGATGAAGAATAATAGAATAATAATGATGATATGAATAGTATAATTAATGTGAATAGCTAAGAATTAATTTGTAATCTTTGTGTGCCAGAAACTGTTCTTATTGTTCTTATTTAATCATAAAGCTGGTGTCATTATTAACTCATTTTACAAATGAAATAACTCAAACACAAAGAATTAAGTAAGCAGCCCAAGAACACTCAAATAACAAGTGGTTAAAACAAGCTAAAAAGACTGAATGTCAAAATGCCTTTGGAAATATGGTGAACTAGGAATCCATGAGTAAGAGGATGAAAAAATATGATGCCAATTACCAGGTATAACGTTAGAGTTTAAGATTTCAAAATTAGAGCATTTCAAAGAACAAGATACATGTATGACCAAGTGATTGTGTTGGTAAAATAGAAAATGTTAATACATTAGAGGCTTAATAATTACTATCTGGAATCCTAAAATTACAAAATAATTTGCAGTAACTGCTAAGAAAATGATTGTTTTTAAAAATCTCTCTCTTAAAAAATTTTAAAAAAATAATAATAATTAAAAAAAATAAAAATCTCTCTCTTTTCCCTCATCTCTCAGTTCAAGCCAGATATTTGGGAATTTTTTCCCTTTCATTTGTTTGGCTTTCTAATAGAGCTCTTTATAAAAAACGTTATGAGAAGAACATTATATGCATTTATCTTCACTGTAAGGAATGTGTGTGGAGCATTCCTACTTAGGTCTTATAAGAACAAAGTTCACAGTGGGAATGTCAAGAAATTGTGAGGGATAGGTGGAAGAAGGTATGTTCATATGAGCTAAAGCTTGGAATTTATATGCAAAAAGATGATAAGTCACATATTAAAGTCTTCAAAATGTAGGTCAATGACCAGGAGGTAGACGTCAGTAGTCAAGTAGTACAATGAATGGTAAATAAGACAAAGGGTTGGAAGCAACGATAAGGTAGTCTGAGAACGCTATCTACATCCAAGAATTTACTACCCAGTGCCCACACACTGAGCAGCCCCAGGGAAGCAGTACCCACACAGAAACACCAGAATTTGGTCAAGGCAAGGAAGTAGAAAATATTTGGAAGAAAATATTCTTCCAAAAACTGAGGATATGAGGTAGTATGGTTTAATGACTGGATATGATGTCTTCTGAGTACTCAGTGAAAGTGAAGATGGCATGTGAATAATGTGAAATAGAGCAGACTAAAAAGACATAATTGGAGAATCTCATCCAAATATAGATATAATGATCTGTGTATTTATATTATTTTTTCCCCAAGAGTGTTTCTTTCCCAGTGGGAGTAAGAAAGAAGGCAGACGGGGGAAAAAAAAAAAAAAGGTTTCACTTTTTGGAGGTGACCAAGCTTGACAGGAATGAAATATATAAAATTAACCATTCCAATGTTTGTATTTTTAATGATAAAATGTTCTTTTGATTAGAATCACTGAAGCCTCTGAGTATCGAATGGGTCACATCTAATTATTCCAAACACCCTCATGCTGTAGGAATGCCTGAAATGAAGTCAGGGCATCAGTTCTTAGGAGGTACTAACTACTGCCCTAGTGCAGTAACTAGAGATTTGAAAGATACCAAACATTGTACTGAAATCTGTGCGCTGGAACATTTTCCATGTATTCTTAAAAATGCCACATATACTGTGATTAATCATGACAGTAATGATCAAATCTGTACTACAGAATTGTTAGAATGAATTTAGTGATTTAGCTAGACTCAGTGAATGATGGAAAATTTTAGCCTGTCATATGTATAAGTGACAAAGTACAAATCATTTTGTTAAACAAAAATCAACAACAGTGTCATTACTATTATGTGCTTAACACCTGAGTTGCCCAGGCACAGGTTTCTTTTCATTAAATGTTTCCTTTCATTAAACAAGATTTATTATGTCATTGATATTTTCAAGGGCCACAATTAAGAATCAGATTTGGTTATACAACAAATGAATCCTTGGCCACCTATGTCTCATCCTGGCTATAAAGGGTTGGCATAATTATAGAGCACAGAGGCACTCCTGGCTTTTAATATTTATATGACTTGTCAGCTATGTGATGATCATAGGCTCCAAAACTTCCCTAAATTACACAAATAATATTAATATCTATTTCATAGTAGGTATTATAATAAAATGATAAATGTAAAATGTCTAACACAGCATCTGGTACATTGTGAGCTCACCAAAAAAGTGCTATTTGATATCATTATTAATGCTATTATTCTAGTTTACTACAGGTCTGGCTACAAAAGCACCAGAAGACATGCGACAGGACTCCCTGTGAACTCAATTTGATTTTAGATATTGTTAGATGGATATGAATGCCCTGGTTGAAAAAAGTAATAAGGCCAGTATTTCAGAATACACTGAAAGAAAATTCTAGGAGCTGTTTGAATATGATATTATATTCTATCAGAATAATTTTTTTCTCTGCTAAAAATGCTGTGTAGGGCTCTTTGACTATGTAATTTTAAAAAGTGGAAAGGCTTTATCATTATTACTAAAAAATATAACGAAAATTGATCTTTTGTTTCTTCATACAGTATTCTACAATACAATAATGAAGGGTTAGAGTAAATTCCAATAAAGGCAAAATTAGGCCTAGAGAAAAGATTTTTCATGGTTGGTAATAGAATCATCATTATTAGAGGTTATAGAGTCAAATAATATGATACGGATTCAAAAGCAGCTGCTTAATTAATTACTCTACACAAGCCATGTAATTGCAACCTAAAGCAATTTCATAAAGGGTGAAATCGTTAAAACTGAATATTAATTATACTATAAAATATTAGTTTATCAGGAATTCTAGATAAATTGCATAAGTTGCATAATGATGAGAGAAATGTGAAAATATTTATGTAAAGTATTATATCTATTTTTTCTTACTTGATGCTTAGAGGATGACAGAAATACTCCCTCTAGAGAAAGAATTATTCAGTTTCTTCTATTATCATCTCCTAGAATCCCACTTCCCATTAATACATTTAGCAGAAAAAAATGACTTTTTAAAAAAATACTTATTATTTGAGAGAGAGAGTGCATGCAAGAGCAGGAGATCATGAGTGGGCGGGGGAGCAGAGAAAGATGGAGAGAGAATCCTCAAGCAGACTCCCCGCTGAGCATGGAGCCCCATACGGAGCCCCATCCCAGGACCCTGAGATCATGACCTGATCCAAAACCAACAGTCAGATGCTTAACCAACTAAGCCACCCAGTTGTCCCAAAACAGAATGACTCTTGAAGGTATTACCAAATAAATGTGTAAAAAAGAGTAATAGCGATTTGAAAGAGAGATTGACAGAGAAAGTAAAATGGGAGAATGCAAGCTCTCTAGATCCAGAACATCAATTTTAGGTAATCCCCTTTCATGGAGTCCTTCAAAAATATATATATTTTAAATTCTATTCCTATGTTCCAATATTTTTCTAGTTATGAGTTATAGAATAATAAATGAAACAGAGTTCTTGATTTCGTGAAGCTTCCTTTCTAGTGTGAAAGACTAAAAATAAATCAACGCATAAAAATATATCAAAAGATGATTTTAGTATCTGATAATCCCCAGTATCAAATAGAAAGCTAGAGACAGGGCTACATAGACACGTAAAAATAACTTTCATTTGAGGATGAAACATCCTTCAAATATGACACTTATGGTTCAGAAAATAATGCAACACATATCAGATGACAGACACTTTAGATTTATGTCATTTGCCTCATTTATGATGAGGCATTCAATTTGTATAGAAACCTCCTGTAAATTAAGAGTAGTTTCTCAAAAGAAAAAAAAAAGTTATTTACTAATATATAAATGTGTGTCCTAAATCCTACAGGTTCCTTCAAAAAAAATGTGCTATGGGACCCATATAGCTTCCCGACCTGATTGGATATTCTTGCTTAAGAGTCAAAGACAGGAATTTTTTTTTAAGATTTTGTCTATTAATTCCTGAGAGACAAAGAGAGAGGCAGAGACATAGGGCAGAGGGAGAAGCAGGCTCCCTGCAGGAAGCCCTATGTGGGACTCGATTCCAGAACCCCGGGATCATGACCTGAGCCAAAGGCAGATGCTCAACCACTGAGCCACCCAAAGACCAGAATTGCAAATGCAACCTGAACAGCATGTAAAGCCTTCTTGAAAGGGCCTAACTGCAAACAGGCAGACTTTGAGGTCAGTTAGTAAAAATGTCCCAGAAATACACACAAACATGTTATATTTTGCATCCAAACTCCACAGGGAACCTACCAAAATCCACCAAAAAGGCATACTTCTCTGATTGCTAGTAGATATCAAGAAAATTGACTTGTTTTTCACATGATATTTATTACTGCATTTAAAGAGCCTCAGATTTGCTCTTCAGAGCTTGACAACATATCCCCAAAGTCTCCCAGATTTTAATCTCTTATCCTATCAATATATCTGAGGGGCATGATACTTCGAGTAGGACAAAACAATCATCTTACCTGCACACTAAACGGAAGCATGAAATCAGAGAGCTTGATAAACCTCCTAAATGAGAGAGAGAGAAAGCATATTCCTGTGCTGCCCAGAGCAGGCAAGTACCTATTTTTGATATTCTGTATTTTTAAATAAACAAACAAACATCTTCCAGGCAAATTTTCTTTTCCTTCCCCCTTTGTTTGGAAGGGAAAAGTTGTTTCTGCTTGTGGGGAAAATTCTTTTTCTTCCAATTCTGAATGATAACATTGCTGAGTAAAATGTTTTTGGCCAGAAGTTTTTTGCTTGTTTCTCGTCTATTTTTCTTTCAGCACTTTGAATGTACTCTGCTATGTGTTCTGCTACTCCCTTTCAGAGAACAAAGTTTCTACTAAAAAATCTGCTGATAGTCTTATGGGAGAGTTCTCATCTAACAAGCTGGTTGCTTGTTTTTCTTTTTTAAAGATTTTATTTATTTATTCATGAGAGACACAGAGAGAGGCAGAGACACAGGCAGAGGGAGAAGGAGGCTCCCTGTTGGGAGCCTGATGTGGGACTGGATCCCAGGACTCGGGATCATGCCCTGATCCAAAGGTAGATGCTCAACTGCTGAGTCACCCCAGTGTCCCCAGGCAATTTTTTCTTGCTGCTTTTAAGATTCTCTCCTTGTCTTTAACTTTTGACATTTTAATTATAACGTGTCTTGGTGTGAGGTTCATTAGGTTCATCATATTTGGAACTCTCTGGGCTTCCTGGATCTGGATATATGTTTCCTTCCCTAGGTTAGCAGGTTTTAGCCATTGTTTCTTCAAATAATATTTCTCCCCTTTTCTCTCTCTCTTGTCTGGGAGGCCTGTCATGTGAATGTTAGTCCATCTGATGTTTTCCCTAAAGTCCCTTAAGCTATCTTCATTTTTTTTAATTCTTTTTTTCTTTCTGCTGCTTTGATTGGGTGAGTTCCACAGCTTCACCATCAACTTCACTGATCCTTTCTCCTTCACCTAATCTGATAATGAATTATTGTCATGAATTTTTCAGTTCAATTATTCCATTCTTCACTCCATGATTTATATTTGGTACTTTATGTTTTCTATCTCTTCTTTCTAGTTCTCACTGTGTTAATCCATTCTTCTCTCCAGTTCAGTAAGCATATTTTTGACCTTTACTTTGAACTCTCCATTAACTAAGCTTTTATTCCTGGATTTTTATCTTGCTCTTTTTTTGGAACATATTCCTGGATTTCTTCATTTGTTTGACTGTCTCTGCTGTTTTTTTTTTTTTTTAAGATTTATTTAATTATTTTATATAGAGAGAGAGCATGTGAGCAAGCATGAGGAGGTGGGAGGGGCAGAGGCTGAGGCAGACACAGAACCCAGAAACTTAAGCAGACTCTGTGCTGAACGTGGAGCCTGACTTGGGGCTCGATCTCATGACCCTGAGATCATGACCTGAGCTGACATCAAGAGTCAGATGTTTAATTGACTGTGCCCCTAAGTTTTTTTTATAAGAGATGAAAAAAACACCTCTCTCAGTCTTGAGGGAGTGGCTTCTTTTAGAAAATAAGCATTTTTTTAAGACTCTGTCCCAGTTCTTTATTATCTCTCAAAACTCTATTCATGTCCCAGCAGCCTATTATTTTTTTCATATTTTCATATTTTTCATAGCTCTCAATAGTTGAGGATGTGCCAAGACCTATCAGGGTCTCTATGGGGAGGATCCCAATACTTAGGATCAAGCTGATTGGAAGCCAGACCCTTAGGCAGAAGCTTTCCAAAGTATGCAAAATATAGAATCCTGTGGGACCTGAAGCATAAACTCTGCTGGCCACCAGAACCAGATGATCTGGTGATGTCCCCTGTTGGGCAGTTGCAAAAATTGGGGCCCCAGACAACTGTATAAGCTCTTCTCTGAGAGATACTGGTGAGCTGGAGTAAAGCAGAGAGATCACCAAGATGTCATCTACAGCCTATGTTCCTTGAGGAGCCTATGTTCCTTGACACACGCCACTAGATGTGTGTCAAATCTGAAGCCAACCCCCCTCAAGCCGAAGCACTAGGAAAAGCAAAGAATCTTTTACTCATGAGGAGATGGGCCTCAGTCTGTTGTCTCTTCAGTGCCATTGGGGTACAAGCCCATCAACAATTGTCTCCAACTACCACAGTCCTGGGGAACCCAGGAATTGAGGCCCTTTATGTCACCAGAGCCAGAAGATCAAAGGGCATCCCCTGAGGAGCAGCTGCAAAAATCAGAGCACCAGATGAAAAATCCAGGACACCAGACACATATAGAGTTCCCCTCTAGGAAAGACTAGTGCTCTGTAATGCAGCAGAGGAGAGGTGAAGATACTATCTGCCCTTGAAGTCTCAGGAAAGGATTACAGTCAGCCCCTCAAAGTGTATTTAATTAGCAATTTGTACTTCAGGCTGCAACCATGATGATTATCTGATAGGTTCCCTTCACAGAAAGGTCCTGGGTCAGTTGGCTTTTGCTGTGCCCTAGGGTAATATCTGTTTAATAAATCTTTCTTTTGTGGGACACAAAGGTATAAGCTCCTCTGGCCAACAAAGGCAATGTAGAGGTGTCCTTGGCAGCAGCCACAAAAGTTGGGGTGCCAGATAGGGGTATGAGCTCCTTTCTGAGTGATACCAATTATTACAGTCTGATGGCACCATGAACACAAGCTCGTCTAGCCTCCAACACCAACCAGTCAAAAGGTGTCCCCTGGACAGCAGAACCTTCTAGGGCACAAGATGAGCTCACTTCTAAGAGATACTAGTGCTCTGAAGCACACAAAAGCAGGGCACAAATAAGCCAACCATCAGAAAGAGAAATCAAGTAAACAATCCCATTTATAATTGCATCAAAAATAATAAAATACTTAGGAATTAATTTAACCAAGGAGATAAAAGACTTGGACTCTAAAAGCTGTAAGGTACTGATTAAAGTAATTGAAAATGATACAAATAAATGGAAACATATTCTGTGCTTAAAAGAATCGATATTATTAAAATGTCATATTGCCCAAAGCAATGTACAGATTCACTGCAATCCCTATCAAAAATGGGCATTTTTTACATAAATTACAAATTACAAAATTTGTGTGGAACCACAAAAGACCCCAAATAGCCAAAGCAATCATGAGGAAAAAAAGAACAAAGCTAGAGGCATCATGCTCCCTGATTTCAAACTACACTACAAAGACATAGTAATTAAAACAGTATGATATTGGCTTTGAAAAAAAGACATAGATCAACAGAACAAAGTAAATAGCCCAGAAATAAACCTGCAATTAATGGTCAATTAATTTGTGACAAAAAAGCCAACAATATACAATGGGAAAAATCATCTCTTTAATAAATGGTGTTGGCAAAACTGGATATCTACATGCAAAAGAATGAAACTCAATCATGATCTCTATACCATACACAAAAGTTAACTCAGGATGGATTAAAAACAAATATAAGACCTGAAACCATAAAACTCCTAAAAGAAACATACATTATATGCTCTCATTCATTTGGGGAATATAAAAAATAGTGAAAGGGAATAAAGGGGAAAGGAGAAAAAATGAGTGGGAAATATCAGAAAGGGAGACCGAACATGAAAGACTCCTAACTCTGGGAAACAAACCGGGGGTGGTGGAAGGGGAGGTGGGCGGGGGCTGGGGGAGACTGGGTGACGGGCACTGAGGGGTGCATTTGACGGGATGAGCACTGGGTGTTATTCTATATGTTGACAAATTGAACACCAATAAAAAATAGATTTATTAAAAATTAATAAATAAAACTGTCATAATTGTTTAAAAAATAAATAAATAAATAAAAGAAACATAGGTGGTAAGCTCCTTGACACAGGTCTTGGTGCTTATTTTTTAAATCTGACACCAAAGCAAAAAGCAACAAATGTGAAAATAAACAAATGGGACTACATCAAACTAAAAAGCTTCTGCACAACAAAGGAAACCATCAACAAATTGAAAGGCAATCTACTGAATGGAAGAAAGTATCTGCAAATCATATCTAATAAGAGGCTAATATCCAAAACATAGAAAGAACTCAAGTACAACATCCAAGTCAATAGTAAAAAATAACCCCAAATAATCCCATTAAATAATTTGCAGATCTGAACAGACATTTTTCCAAAGACAATATACAGATGGCCAACAGGTGCATGAAAAGATGCTCAACATCAATAATCATCAGAGAATGCAAATCAAAGCCACAATGAGATATCATCTCACACTTATTAGAATAGCTGTTATCAAAAAGACAAGAAACGAGTGTTGGCAAGGATATGGAGAAAAGAGAACCACTGTGCACTGCCGGTGGCAACGTAAATTGGTGCAGCCACTATGGAAAACAGTATGGAGGCTCCTCAAACTATTAAAAATAGAATTAGCGTATGACCCAGCAATTTCACTTCTGAGCATTTATTAAAGAAGAAAAAAACACGAGCTCAACAAGATATATGTTCCTCCATGTTCACTCTAGCATTATCGTAGCCAAGATATGGAAACAGCCTAAGTGTCTACCAATGGATAAATGGATAAAGAAACTATGGTGTACACATATTCAAGGGATACCATTCAGGTGTAAAGAAGGAAGCTTCATCATTTGAGGGCATCAGACTAAATGAAATAAATCAGACAGAGAAAGACAAACACCATATAATCTCTCTTTTATACGTGGAACCTAAGAAAATTGAAACTGAAACTAACAAGCTCATAGATACAGAGAACAGATTGATGGTTGTTAGGGGTGAGGGGTGGGAAAGGTGGTAGTAAGAAAAAAGTTAATAAATAAATAGCTATATAGCTGGTGCCATGTGCTGTTGATTAATTATAAAGAAAACTCATCTCAAACAGCAGCTGTAATCACTAACTAAACAACATGAAGCCTATATTGGGAATAAGACAAGCTTCCCTTAGACCTTTTATCTCCAATATCAGGTTAAGCACAAGGATTAAGATACCCCTTTCACAGACACTGCTGCCTCCGTTATCATATATCCAGAGAGAGTAATAGTAATTGTAATCATCTATGTACAATACCTCCAGCTTCGCCACCGGGATCTGCTCTGAATCTACTGAGACTAATTTAAATAACCCCTTTAATCTGTTCATGTTAATATCAGAGAAATGCCCAGAATTCTAAGTCATTTCTCATCTTCTGCTCACTAATGTCCATAGGCCCTGTAAATTCCTACTGAGCCTCTTATCTACAATTCCTGAAATCCTTGCACCCCCTCTTCAATTTCTTAAACACTTAAAGTAGACTTCTCTTGAGCCCCATCATTTTGCCTTTACCCTTTAACTTCTAGAGCACTGAAAATTAAAGCTACATCATCATCATCATCATCATCATCACCATCATCACCAAACTCTTTTCTAAATATTCCCTGTACTTTCTTGCTATAAAGGGAACCTAATTCTTCCCTGAGGACTCTGATTGCTCTGCAGGAGTAACTGTATTTCTCTCACTACTCTCAGGCCTCCACATGTCAGCAGGAATTGTAGGTGTCCTCCTTAATTCTCACTGCTGTTTCCATAGAATTCTCCCTCCTTTATCCCTAAATACCCCAGTTTTAAATCTCATGCCACCACACTAGAACATCAGATTACTGCTTCATATATACACCTTCATTACTGCTGTCATATATGTACCTCCAACACGTTAATCCTGATTCCTCAATGACTTTATTTCCTGCTCACCAACCCTATATTCTATGTGATTCCTGTTTAAATTCTTCATTATTTCAAAACACACCTACATGGTCTTCCCAATGACCTTGACCTCTCAGGCTCTTGAACCTCTTCCCCAAACTGATCTGGTCTTTCTCTCTATGTCAGCTGCTTATTTCCACAGAGGTATCTGAGACTGTGCCATTGTGAAGAACTGTAAACACTCCATAATCTTATTTTCCAAGCATCTAAACTCCAAGTTTGGCATTAAGATGACTCCCATTTCATAATCCTATTATTTTGCCACTGTCTCTTTTCCATTTCATGGTCTTTCTTCCCTTTCTACTAATCTTAAATTACATGGTACTGTGGGCTGAACTGTGTTCCCCTCAAAATCCATATTCTGAAGCCCAAACCCCCAGCATCCCCAAATGTGGCTTTGGAGACAGGGCCTATTAAAGGGGTAATTAAGGTTAAATGAGACCATATGTGTGGGCTCTAATCCAATTTATCTGTTGTCCTTCTACGATGAGGATATCTGGACACACATAGAGACACCAGTGGTGTTGGTGGGGGGAGTGTGCAGAGGAACAATCATATGGGGACATAGCAAAAAGTTGGCCATCTACAAGCCAAGGAGAGAGGCCTCAGGAAAAATCAAAGTTGCCAACCCCTTGATCTTGGACTTCTAGCCTCCAGAGCTACAAGGAAATAAATCTGTATTGTTTAAGGCACCTGGTCTGTGGTATTCATTAATGGCAGCCCTAGCAAACTATGATTTTGGCACTGAGAAATAGAGTGCTGTTGTAACCAATGCCTGAAAATACGGAAGCAGCTTTGGAATGGGTACAAGCTAGATAAATTTGAGTTGCATGTTAGAAAAAGCCCAGGAGCCTCTAAGGTGGCTCTGCTGGCTAAACATCCAACTCTTGATTTTGGCTCCAGTCACGATCTCACAGTCGTTGAATCAAGCCCCAAATTGGCTCAATGTTCAGTGGGAAGTCTGCATGAGATTCTCTCTCTCCCTCTCCCTCTGTTTCCCCTCTCACTCACATGCATGTACTCTCTCTGTCTCAAAATAAATAAATAAAATCTTTAAAAAGAGAGAAAGAGAGACAGAGAGCGAGAGAGAGAGCATGAGCAGAGTGAGGGGCAGAGGGAGAAGCAGACTCCTCCCAGCTGAGCAGGGAGTCTGATGTAGGTCCCCAGTCCCAGGACTCCAGGATCATGACCTGAGCCAAAGGCAGCTGCTTAATCAATTGAGCCACCCAGGCTTGTCTAAATAAATAAAATATTTTTAAAAAGAAAAGAAAAGGAAAGGAGAAAAGAAAAGAAAGAAAAGGAAAGAAAAGAAAAGAAAAGAAAGAAAAGAAAAGAAAAGACAAGAAGAAAAGAAAGAAAAGAGAAAATAAAAGAAAGAAAAGAAAGAAAAGAAATGAAAAGAAAAGAAAAGAAAGAAAAAAGAAAAGAAAGAAGAAAAGAAAAGACAAGAAAGAAAGAAAAGAAAGAAAAAAGAAAAAAGAAAAGAAAGAAAAGAAAAAAGAAAAGAAAAAAGAAAAGAAAAGAAAAGAAAAGAAAAGAAAAGAAAGAAAATAAAAGAAAAGAAAAGAAAGAAAAGAAAAGAAAAGAAAGAAAAGAAAGAAAAGAAAAGAAAAGAAAAAAAGAAAAGAAAAGAAGAAAAGAAAAGAAAGAAAAGAAAAGAAAAGAAAAGAAAAAAGAAAAGAAAAGAAAAGAAAAGAAAGAAAAATCCCAGATGGCCTTGAAGAGACTGTGGCAGACACACGGACATTAGAGGTGATTCTACCAAAACTGAAATGGAAATATCGAAGGTGTTACTGAAAATTAGAGGAAGGTGATCCTTGCTACAAAGTGACAAAACTTAAAGAACTTGTCTAAATTGTGAGAGAGGCCTCAGAAGAACCCAAACCTGAAAAGACCTTGGTCTTGGACTTCTGGCCTCTAAAACTGTGTGTGGGGGAAAAAATTCCTATTGTTTAAGCCCCCAGTCTGTGGTATTTTGTTATGGCAGCCGTAGGAGACTAATACATATGGTAATGCATTAAAAATACTCTCATGCATTTTCTTCTCCATCCCTCACATTTTACCATATTTGCTTTGCAAAACCAGAATTCTAGTTACATCCAATGTCTGTCTATCCTACATATGTAACATAGAATTGAGTAAGTCTGGAGAGAGGGAAAAAAAAAAACATATTATGGTTCATATTATGAACCACTGGTTCATATATGAACCACATATATGAACCAATATACTACTATTATGTAGTTCATATTAGAACTACATTGACCAATCTTGTTTTAAAATTAAAACCAAAGATGTCAATTGGGCCCTGAATTGCATAGCAACTATCCTATGCTTTCCTAATACATTGATTTTTCTATTCACATGAGATTATTTCACATATTCTCTTCTTATCTCAAAGTTCTAATACTTAAATACCTTCACTCCAAGATTAAAACTTTTCTTATTTTACTAAGAATTTGAAACAATTGAACATAATTTCCACCACCTACCAGCATCTACACCTTAATATGCTATTTTCTTACCTGCTATGAAACATCTCTGCTTGGATCAGAAGATAATCCATGCATTTATTTTTAATATTTTTATAATTCTGTTGATTTTTGCATCTTGGAATAGTAGTTTATACAGCAATTTTAAGTTTCCAGAAAAATATGCAGAAATTACAGAAGTTTTTATAGACACTATCTCCCCACATATTCTCCTATTACTAACATTTTTTCATTAGTACCCACTAATAATGCATTTGTTACTACTGATGAAACTCTGTCAATACACAATTATTAACTAAAGTCCACAGTTGACATTAGCATTCACTCTTTTGTTGTGTACAGTTTTTGACAAATGCATAATGTCCTATATGCAGTATTCTACATACATCTTGTTTCCTTCTGAGTTTTTGCAAATATTAATAAAGTTGCTGTAAACATTCTTTGCAGGTTTTGTGTGTATATAAATTTGCACTTCATTGGGTAAAAATCTAGGAGTGAGATTGCTGATCGTATAATAAACTTATGCTTAGCTTTGTAGAAACTGCCAGAGCATCTTCCAAAGTGGGTATATCACTTGGTATTCCCACCAGCAAAGACTGGGAGTTCTTATTATTCAATATTCTCACAATTATTCGGTTTGTCAGTGTTTTAGATTTTTGCTATTCTAGCAGGTGTGCAGTAATATCTCTTCGCTGATTTAATTTGCAATTCCCTGTGACATATGACGTTGAACATCTTTTCACCCACTTATTTGTCAACTGCATATCTTCTTTGGTGAGTTGTCTGCTCTAATTTTTATCCCCTCATTTTTAAATTAGATCGTATTTGGTCTCAGCAACTCATCAACATTATTCCAATATCTCCTACAATTCCTTTCTTTCTTTTTTTTTTCTCTCTACATAAATATTTCCATCAGCAAAAAAAAAAAATATTTTTTCCATCTTAAAAAGACAGCTTATCTTGATCCACAAATCCCTCATCTTGTCCAAACTTACAACAATCAAGGTTTTAACCTATCATTTCATAGAGCTACCATTTAGGTTCCATGTACTGGAATGCCTGGGTGGCTGTTAGTTAAGTGTCTGATGCTTGATTTCAGCTCAGGTCATGATCTCAGGATGGTGAGATGAAGCCCCACATTGGGCTCTGCACTCAGCGCAGGGTCTGCTTGTCCCTCTCCCTCTGCTCCTCCCCCTATCCCAATAAATAAATAAATAAATAAATAAATAAATAAATAAATAAATAAATTTCTTAGAGAGAGAGAGAACTTCATGTACTATATCAACTAGTTGATTTGCCTCCTTGATCTATCAATATATATCATTTTACATAACTGATATGCTATGTAAAAAAAAGAAAGAAAAAGGAAACTCCTTGTTGATAAATTTTTTTCACTTGCTTCCAAAATGATAAATGCAGGCCTACCTCATCAATTGCTCCTTTTATCTCTCCTTTGTAATTTTACCAATCTTTTTTTTTATGTTAGAATGCATCATGGCTCAGTTCTTGGTTGCCATTTTTTTTCTCTCCATCTGTATCACATTCTTCAGTGAATGCATTATCCTCATGCTATAGAATACCATCTATTTCCTGATGACTACCACATTTCCATATCTGGTCAGATTCCCTTCTGAAATTCCACACTCATAAATGTAACTGTCATTTTAATATCACCTCATGGATTTAATACATATTTCAAAACTAGCATGCCCATCATTGATGACCCGATTTTTCCTTTCCAACTGCCCACCACAAAACAAAACAAAACAAAACAAAAAACTGCCCACCAGCAGCTCGGGTGGTTCAGTGGTTTAGTGCTGCCTTCAGCCCAGGGCGTGATCCTGGAGACCTGGGATTGAGTCCCACGTCAGGCTCCCTGCATGGAGCCTGCTTCTCCCTCTGCCTGTGTCTCTTATGAGTAATTAAATAAAATCTTAAAAAAAAAAATGCCCACCACAATCTTCATCCTGTAAGTAGAAGATAAATTCGTCTTCTCATTGTTCAAGGTAAAGACAAACAGATGTTCTGGGATTAAAACATATACTAAAAGTAATTAAATTATATACTTAAAAATATTTTTAACCAAAATTATTTATATTGGTGAACCTTTACAATCATTATATTATAAATGTATTTTTAAGAATAATTATTTTTATTTTTTTAAGATTTTATTTTTCAAGAGACACAGAGACATAGGCAGAGGGAGAAGCAGGTGCCTCAGAGGAAGCCCGATGTGGGACTCGATCCCTGGACCCAGGATCACGTCCTGAGCCAAAGGCAGACGTTCAACTGCTGAGCCACCCAGGTGTCCCTAAAATAATTTCTTAAATAAAAATGATATGAATCTAAAAATATGACTGAGTATATCATAATGGAAAAATACCACAGCTAATATAATTGCTCTTCCACTTTGTTCCAGTTTGTTCCAACATATAATGCATAAATATGCTCCTCCAGCTTACATCTATAATGCCATGTCTTCCTGGTTCTGTACCATCATTGTGTGTGTGAGAAGACATCTTGTTTTTTTCAGTTGACACACTGCTAAACATGATAAGAAATACATCTGATGTTTGTCTCTATCAGTACCTTGTCTTCTCTGTCAGAAAACCTGGGCTTCACCTGCATGCCAGGTGTCAGGATAGGACTCTGCATCCTCTCCCATTATATGGAAATGAGTGTGTTTAAGTGTGAAAGAAGAATCCATTGTACATTTGGAAACCAAAAGAATTATTAATAATTTGCTAGCCTATGTCCTCCTTTTTCTCTGTAGCTGAACTACAGTTTCCAGTCTCCTTGCAGTTAGATATGACCACATAACGGAGATCTGAGCAATGTAATGCATATGGAAATAACGTGTACTACCTGCAGGCCTGGCTTATAACACCCCTCCCCAGATATATTCCAGAGGACCATGGTGTTTTGAGGTCATGTATTAAAAATGGTAAATCTATAACCTAGAAAGATCCTGAATCTATGACTTACAGATAGAGTCAACAACTAGCCATAAATATCCATTTGGGACTACAATTCAGTGTGAATTTTTAAATTTATACAGAAAATACTTGATGTTACAAGTCAGGATAGTGCTTTTATAGGGGAGTTAATGATTGGGAAAGACTCAGGTGGGGCTTTTGTGGTGCTAGCAGTGGTTTGCTTCTTGATATATATGCTAGCTATCTTCAATTGTTTAAATTCACTAAGCTATGGTTTTTTTATGATTTGTACATTTCTATGTATATTTCAACAGTATTTAAAATATTAGAAGTATTAGTGTGAGTTTATAGTGTATTTATTTATTTTATTTTATTTTATTTATTTTAGAGAGAGAGAGAAAGAGCTTGACCAGGAGGAGCAGAAGGAGAGAGGGAGAGAGAGAGAGAGAGAATCCAAAGCAGGTTCTACCCCCAGCACAGAGCTAGAGGCTGGGGTTGGATCTCATGACATGGAGATCATGATCTGACTCAAAACCAAGAGTCAGACACTTTTTTTTTTTTTTTTTTTTTTTTATTTATGATAGTCATACAGAGAGAGAGAGAGAGGCAGAGACACAGGCAGAGGGAGAAGCAGGCTCCATGCACCGGGAGCCCGACGTGGGATTCGATCCCGGGTCTCCAGGATTGCGCCCTGGGCCAAAGGCAGGCGCCAAACCGCTGCGCCACCCAGGGATCCCAAGAGTCAGACACTTAACTGACTGAGCCACCCAGGCACTCCTGCATTTTATGTTTTAAAAATATTTCAAAAAAATATGTATCTACCTCTGTCCACTGATAAGTTTTTTTTTTTTTTAATTTATCAACAAAGAAGCAATGATAACCCTTAGATTCCACTAAATAGAATGAGAGTTCCTTGGAAGAATGGTGATTTCAGATCTGAGCATTATATGTACCAGTGAAAGTTGGGGAAGTGTTTTCATAGAGGATGGCAAGTAAGGCAAAACACACACACACACACACACAAAAAAAAAACTACTACTACAGTTACATCAAAAGACCAAGAAATCAAATCAAAGGGGTTCCCACTGACTGCAGACAGTAATATTTGAGTATCAAAAAGAATAATACCTAGTATACTGAAACACATTAATTAGATTTAACATTTTTAGTTCACAATTCTAAAAACAAAGTAACCAACTGGACACTGTTGGAGGATCTAAGGAAAATAGCTAATTGTTTTTAAAATTAAGAAATAAAATAATCAAGTATTTATCAATCTCTTCTTTTAAAAACTGTACAAATGGGGATCCTCGGATGGCTCAGTGGTTTAGCTCCTGCCTTCGACCCACGGCGTGATTCCTGGGAGTGAGTCCCACATCAGGCTCCCTGTGAGGAGCCCGCTTCTCTCTCTGCCTGTGTCTCTACCATTCTCTCTGTGTCTCTCATGAATAAACAAACAAAATCTTTAAAAATAAAAAAATAAAAACTGTACAACTGCCTAGCCAAATAGGAGATGGGATAAATTTCTCATTATAGCAATACTTCAGCTAATAAATAAAAAAAAAAGAAAGGACCAAATTAGAATAATAAAAATATATAGGGCCTAATAAGATAATACACATAGACAACAACTGTTATTAATGTCAACAACTGTGAATAAGACAAAGCTAGAAACAGCAAACCACATATGGCTCTTGACGGAAGAGCACAAAACCTCCTATGAAATCCTCTTGCCCCTCAAAATTGAACCAGTCCAATGAATCTTTTAAAATCGAATATCAATTCAATGAAAATAGAGGGTTAGAATAATACACTAAACTCCATAATGATGATTCAATCAGAAAAACCTGTGAAAGATTCATCCAACAAATACAACTACTTCTTACAGATTAATAGTGGAGATTTCTTTAATAAAGTATTAAAAAAAACAGTAAAAGCTACAGTGGGGCCCATTAGATTTTTAAATGACTTAACAGAATATCAACCAATTGCTATGTATTTATACCTTATTCTAATACTGAAATTTTAAATCATTTGTGTAAAATGTTATGACATTTGTGATATAAACATCAATCTACACTTAATTTTTGAAATAATAGGGAATTACTAGATGTAGTAATACTACCAGATTTATGTTTTTAAGAAAATAAAGAGAATCCTGTCTTACAAAGTCACATCTGAAATATTAATAAAATGGTATACTGTCTGACATACACTATAAAATTAAATGGTTAGAAGAGACAATAATGAATGGATGACAATAAAATAATGTTTCTATTAGGCCTCTGTAATACTATCTGATCTGTGGATGTTCAAAATTCTCCAAAATTAAGTGATGAGAAAACTGTCGCGATAATAGACATAATCTGACGCCATCTTATGTTCTAAAAAATATAAGCCATATAGATATATGCTTGAATATGAACAGAAGAATTCTGAAAGCATATATAAGATGCTGACAACAACAGTCCCTTCTGGAGAGGAGGACCGTTGGGGAAATTGCAGGAGACTTTAAACAAGATGTTTGGTTATTACATTATGATAACTTGTTTTGTTTTATAAGTAAAGAAATATTCCATGGCAAAAAATAATTTTCTAAACTGTTGAAAGTCAATATATATATATATATATATATATATATATATATATATATATATATATTGCAGAGGGTTTGTAAAAAGTAGGCTATGCATCATATCTTCTAATACAAAACAAACAAAAATTAAGAGAATAAAAGAAAAAAACAGGAAGTTTGTCTTTGGATATCAAAATTTGTGGTAATTTTATTTTTATTTTTCCTTTTTCTATACATTCTAAATTATCTACAAAGGTTTTATATAAATCTTGTATTATGAAAAATACTTTTGAAACATCACTATGTAATACACCTACTCTTTAAAAAAAAAAAATTGCAAACCAATCTTTCCCTCAACTCCCCACAGTTGACTCTCCTAATCCTTATTATCCCATCTCCTCATTTTTCCATACCACTTATTACTTTCTTATACACAAATTCCTTATATTTATATGATGGCTTCTTATCTTTCTTCACCGTTTTGTTTTATACATCTCTGAAAACTGTAATTTGTACATATATGCCAAATTTATGTTGTTGAATTAATAAAAATATGTTGTCACTTTCCAGAATCTGTTTGTCTTCTGAATTAAAAAAAAAAAAAATTAGGGATGCCTGGGTAGCTTATGTATGCCTTCAGCTCAGGTCATGATCCCAGGGTCAGTCTTCCTGCTCAGTGTGGACTCTGCTTGTCCCTCTCCCTCTGCCTCTCCTCCCACTTGTGCTCACTCTCCCTCTTTCTCTCTCTCAAATAAATAAAATCTTTGTTATTAAGATTAATTTATTTATTCATGAGAGACGCAGAGAAAGAGAGAGGCAGAGACACATATAGAGGGAGAAGCAGGCCACTCACAGGGAACCTGATATGGGATTCAATCCCCGGACCAGGATTACGCCCTGAGCCCAAGGCATATGCTCTACTGCTGAGCCACCCAGGCATCCCAAATAAATAAAATCTTTAAAAAACTTAATTTTTAAAAAAATTTAAAAATTGAAATAAAAAAGATAACAGACTGAAAGTATGATTAGATCATACTGCTGCATCTTCAAGTCTTTGATGATGTGCGTGCTTTCTGTTTTTTTCTCGGACACATATTATTGCATTGAGTTTACCAAGTTGGAAGCCCCGGGAAGCTCTAGGGTTTTCAATCCATCCTACCTTAATATCCTTTATTATAGAGGTAAGGGAGCCCAGGAACATGAGAAAGAGCTAATACGGTCTTGCTTTATTCTCTATTTTATTTTTTTAAAAGATTTTTTACTTGTTTATTTGAGAGAGAGAGAGAGAGAGAGAGAGAGAGAGATTAAGCTGGGGAGAGGGGCAAAAGGAGAGGGAGAAGCAGATTCCATGCTGAGCAAGGAGCCTGATGCAAGGCACCATCCTAGGATCCTGAGATCTGGAAATCATGACCAGAGATTATGTCCTGAGCGCGTAAGACCAACCTACTGAGCCACCCAGGCGCCCCTATTTTATTTTGTTTTTAATTACTATTTCTGTTCTCTTTGATTGCTCCGCTGTGGATTTTAGTTACCTTCTTTGGGCCCTGATACCATGCTAACTTTAAAAGTCAATTCCCAAAAAAATAAAAAATAAAATAAAAGTCACTTCCCCTAGCAGTCTCAAGTGCATTCCTTGAACTCGACGATTCTGGACGAGCTACTTTCCTAAAACCAGCCTACACACAATGCCTCACTTTTTAAATTACCAGATAACTCATGAAACAGGTAATGTCAGATCTCTTGAGCTTCTCCTACATCAGTATCTGCAGAATATCCCTTTTGGGCTTTTTCACTAGGTTTTTCCCTCCAGCACCATCAAACAGTCTAGTCGATTTCCTCATCCTCCATTCCATACTGAACCTTCTCTTCCTTCCCTCCCTAAAAATCAGTGTTTTCTGAGACATGCTTTACACTGAAAACAAAACTCTACTCTTACTTTACACCCATTGTCACACACACAAAAAACCCATCCCGAAATAAAAAAAACAAAGCAAAACAAAACAAAACAAAAAAAACACTGTAACCAACTACAATTCATGTTTGTTTACACTTGGAAATAATCTTTTCAATTGATGGGGGTTGGAGATAGGACATTTTTTTTCCGGATGGCTATGACTCTCTTCCCTGATTGTAATATAAAATTATTGTTATATTCTTTCTGACTCTTGAATGAGGTATTTAGTGGGATGGGATAAATGAACATGACCTATAGTTAGTCTTCAGCATGACTAAGTTACTTAGAGTTACAGGATCTTCTATATCCAAGAAGTTCCTTTTTTCATACCATTGACTCAAGTTGCAGAGTTCATAAAAAGGGCTGAACATAAAGAGAATTACTGATGAAATATTTTGTACAAGTCCCAAGAGAAGTCATTATTTTTAGGAAAAACTTTTCAATATATGTACTATAACTTATCAATAGACTTGATTTTGCAGACAAGTTAACGCATACTGTGTATATTATATACATAGTAAATAGAATAAATATATTGTAAGATTTGTTTTTCACCTGTCCTATTAAGTTCCAAAAATACTAAAGAATAGATAGTTATAGATAAGCCTCTATAGTCTCCAGATATTGCAGATAGAAATCTAATTTTTTACATATTTAAACATTAAAATCTGACTTAAAAACCATTTGGAATCATAAGATGTTACAGGTACAAAACTTTAATGATATTAACATGTGTGGTTTAAGATTATTAGTGTTCACATAGTTCAGACATATTCGTAAAGTTAGGTTTGCCTCAGAAAAGGATGATTTTTCTTTTGTTGACAGTACTGCTGTCTCATTTAGAAATATTTTCACCCAGTATAGGATGCATATAGTCACTGGTCATATTAATACTAAGACAGAGTATGGACTCCAGTGGCATGACTTTTCAATATCATGTTCCCCGTAATGGTCATAGTTTTATTTATCAGATTAGCTTCAGACTTTGTAATTTCTGAAGAGGTATTAATATAATTTTTACCAACATAATTCAATAACTAATAAAATATTTTAATAGACACAATTTAAAATGTAAATAAGAGTCAGTCCTATGTATTGATACCTCTGAGGACAAGAATTAGCATGCAGCCGCTGTGCTCCATTATATACATCAGTGGGAAAGACAAAACATATACACTTAGAGCAGCATAAAAGATACAACTTATTATCATGTAAATTGAGTAGAAACTATGGTCAGAGAAAGTTGGGGCAAAAGATTTAAGCACTCTGTGCACCTGTTACACTGGCTTTATCCTACAAATCTATTTTGATCAGCAAAGGAAAATCTCTAATAGCAGAACCACTGATGCACACATATTTGGTAGTTATCCTTGTTGGTTCCTAAACTGGCCCAGTACAAAAAGGCCAAAGGGATACAGAAGAAAGAGGCAGACCACTCCAGATTGGCAGGTGGCAGGTTTAATAAGAGAATTTACTTACAAGGCCTATCTTGCACAGCCACAAGGTGAGTAGATCTTGAAACCTACCCACCAGAATCTTCAAAGTTTAAACAGAGGTCTTAACTGGATTCAGCAACGTATTAGGTGCACATGGTCTCAACAACACATTGATTGCTCTGTCAAGGTTGTGTCCTTGAAAATGGCTCCCACTGTGGGAACAGTAGGCAGGACATACATTCCAAGGACAGGGATAGGGTAAGAAGTCTCCTATTGCCAAGGTCCAAACTGTGTATCAACCAGTGGTCATGGCCAGACAATGACTTCCTCCAAAAACCCATATAAGATTTGTATAACACCATAAGTAAAAGAAAATAGCTAATATAGAAAAAAATATATGGGTTAATGATTTATCTTTCTGGTGACTGAAGGGTTGGAGAAAGGATTTGAAATGCTTATACATGCAGATATATACAGAGTTTCCATATTTTAACACATATTTAGGCAAAATGAGAAGGAACAATATGTAACATGACTTGTGCTTACACATCCACCCACAGCTAAAAGCAAATACAAGAAGAAGAAGAAATGAAATTTAGGCATTAAAGGTAAGATAGACTTGAACCAGTACAGATCTTATGTAAGATCCGAGAAGAAAATAAAGTATATTTGCTAAACTTTATTCTAAAACTCATTCACTATTGTTCACATTTTTCTTTTCCAATACAAATTCCAGATGAGCTTCAAGAGTCAAGCTCTACAGCGTGACTCTGACTGCGCTAGTCCTTCCTTTCTGCGGTTTTGCTGGCCATAGTTTCAGTTACTCGCAGTCAACTGCGATTCAGAGACAAATAATTGATCTTATGAGATGATCCTCCTTCTGACACACCAGAAGGTCAAAGGTAGTCTGACACTACATCACAATGCCTGAGTCATTCCATTCTATCTCAACCCACAACCATTTTATCATGGTTCATCACAAGAAGGGGAAGTACAGTACAACAAGATAATCTAACAGGAACCATATTCACATTACAATATATTGCTGTGACTGTTCTATTTTATTATTTTCATCAATTGCTTACTGTGCTTCATCTATAGATTAAACTTTATCACAGGTGTGCATATATAAAGAAAAAAAAAACAGTATACACAGGGTTCAATACCATCCAGTAGAGATCTTGGAACATACCACCTCTGGTTAAGTGGTGACTCATATAGTCTTTTAAACAAAACAAACAATTAATTGTTCAGCTTAGCAAAGTAAGCCATGCATTTTAGCACACCAGGAATGTTGCCATTTTAAAAAGGTAGGAAACAAGTGGATTTATTATCAATGCTTTCAGCTTCTACTTCAGAAGACTAAAGTGTGCTATAAAAGTTTCTGATCTGATTTTAGAAAATATTTCAAATCCACTGAGATTCTCCATTCTCCACATCTCTGGAACATGATTATTTGAGAACATCTGTACTTTCACAAGACTGCCTGCTTCTGTGTTGAGACATAAAAACAGAAGAAAATTGAGCAAGCCAGTTCATGTGGTTCACATCGAGAAAACAAACAAGGGAAAAAAATAATTTTAGAGCACTAGTTACTCAGTTGAAAGATACAAATTGTCAAAGAAGTTAAAATTTTGCTGAGAACTTATATTTAGGAGTCTCAACTAGATTTCTCATTACATATCACACAATTGTGGTTTTAAATACAATCTAAAGTATCTTAGGGATTATACTCTTAATACAACATGTATTAATATTAGGTATAAAATATACATATCCTTATCATAAGCATTTTCTATAATAGAAGATTTAAGGAAGAAGAGAAAAATACTCTTAGTCATCTCAATTATATTTTGATGCATTAAGCAACAATTTATAGCCTAAAAACCTCTATATAAAAAGATGCTATAAAATATCATATTGTTTCTTCAGAACAATTTAATTGAAATATGAGCTATAATTCTCCATTATCTGAAATATTCCCTTCCCTTTTGTTTTTCTTCTTCCTCATGCTTTATATAAATTCTGTAAGAAATAATTACTTTGATTTTAAAAGAGATATTTCATTTAATGCATGCTATTTTTAAAGCACAGATATTAATTTATGATTTTTATTGGTTTTGGTTTAAATAGAACCTAGAGGGCAAATAGCAACCTCAACCAACCAAGATCTAAAAACTTCATAATGAAGAGAAGGGAAGCAAACTTAAAATGTCTGACACAATTAAAAAAAAAAAAATGCTTCAACAATCCTTTTGCACTTCAGTTACCATGACAAGATCTGGGCTGGTTCTGAGTTGTTACTAAATTTGTCCCAAGTCCAAGATGGGGTCATCTGTTCTCTATTTTTAACTTTCTAAAGTTTAGTTTTGCTTAACATTTAAAAAGTGGGGAGGAAACCCACTATGACCTAGATCTATTGATCATATAGTCCTCTTCTCACTGATTTCCTTCTTGCCCTCTTTTTCCAACTAAAATCCCAGGTTTAACTGTTTTTAGCTTTTTACTGAATTGTAACATGCACACTGGAATATACATGCCATATCTATGCAGCTTGATGAATTATTGCCAAGTGAATGTTCTCATGTAACACCCATGTACCCATGCGACCATGTAACATGATTTATCACTTGATCCTTCACTGGCCTTCTCTTCCTTCATTGTGTTACTTTGGCATAAACACTGTCCTGCTTAAATCCAATTTTCCCTCTACTCTGCGTGTGCTTCTGTAAAGGTAAATGAGTCTCGAAAAAAATCTGCAACCATGTGGACCATTATCACATCGAATTCAAGAAGGGCCTTGATGTTGATTACTTTGAGCTACTCTCTAACTTTCTAGACCAGGGTCTTCCATGTAGACCACATACTGCCTCTTTGATTCTTTGTGAACCATATGGTCTTTGTCATGACTGCTCAAATAAGTCAGAGGCATGGCTGTGTGCCAATATAATTTCATTTACAAAAACAGGCAACAGTCTGAATCTGGCCCATGGCCTGCACTTTGCCAACTCCTGTTCTAGACTATTATGTAAAATCTTCTCTTCTTTCCTCTAACAGGCCATTCTGATTCTTAAATGATGACCTTGATTCTTAATCCAATTAGAAAACTGAAGCAACCTTTAAAAAGTGTATTATCTCCCTCCATTAAGTCTAGACTTTCCCAGCATCTAGACACATGTTTTCTCTATCCTCACTATAGGTAAATTTTCCATACTCCTACCTAAAGCCAACATTTTCAATTATGCAATAGATCCTATGTCTTATCATCTGCTGAAAACAGCTGAAGCAATCTTTCTCCCAACTCATCTATTTTTCTCTTTATACTGGGTCATATCTGTTAACTGCAAAAAACAAAACCAAAAACAAACAAAAAATCACACTTAACATCCACATCCTCTTCCCTTTTACATACTTTGACCAGGTTTTCTATACTGCCTGAATCCAGTACCTCCTCTCTGCTTGCTCTTTAACAAACACTCTAAGCAGGCTTTTGCTCTCACCAGTCTTCCGAAACTGCCCTTTTAAGGGCCACTGATACTACTCTCATTGCAAAATTCAATGATCAATTCTCAGTACTGATTTTTCAGAAGCATGTGGCATAATTGACCTCTTCATCGCCCCACACTGTTTCTTCACTTGACTTTCAGGACACTTCATCATCCTGGTTTGTTTGTTTTTTTTTCTCCTATTATTGCTCATTCTTGATCTCCTTTATTGGTTAATTTTAGTGTGAAAACATTCATAATATGGGAGGGCTTAGTGCTCGGTCCCTGAATTTTTCTCTCTATTGGGCCTCACTCCCATGGTTTGTGGTTTTTACATACTATCCATATGATAATACTGCAAATTATGTTGATTTAATATTTTTTTAATTTATTTATTCATGATAGTCACACACAGAGAGAGAGAAAGAGGCAGAGACACAGGCAGAGGGAGAAGCAGGCTCCATGCACCGGGAGCCCGATGTGGGATTCGATCCCGGGTCTCCAGGATCGCGCCCTGGGCCAAAGGCAGGCGCCAAACCACTGCGCCACCCAGGGATCCCCAATTATGTTGATTTATAGCCAGGGCCTATTTCAACTTCAGAACCATATGTTGAACTACCTCCATAATAAGGTCAGTTTACATTTAAGTGGTATCAAAATATCGTGCTATTATCCAACTTAACATGACTAAACCTAAATCTCAGTGCTTGCTCTCTCTGCTCTACCTCCTGTTAATGTAACTCTATTTGTCTAATTGCTCAGACCAAAGCGTATTGTCATCCTTGCCTTCTTTTTTTCACGTCCCACATAAAATCCACCTGAAAATTTTACTGATCTTCAAAATACATACAGAACCCAAGTACTTCTCCTGAACTACACTGCTAATACTTTGCTTCAATCCAACAGAAGATCTCTTCCAGATTTTTGCAAAAACTTTTTTTTTTTTTTTTGCTAACATTTATTTTGATAGTCTGACTTGGATGCATCTGTGAAGTAAGAGCCCTGTGAACTGGTGACTGTCTTAAGTATATCCCATGTGTTATACAAGCCAGTGCATGTACCTTCCGCGTTGTTCCTGTTTTCAATGGCTTCGAAATTAAGATGACCCAAAATCTTTTGTCCCTGAAGTAGGCCATCTAAATCATGACAGGAATAAAACCCCAGTAAGCAGCAGACCGTCCTGGAGCTGCTGAAGCCTCTGAATGGCCTCATGCTCAACTACCCGAGGGCTGGCCCAAGCGGCAGGCAGTGTAGTGAGGACTGACCGTAGCACCAACCAAGCGCTGAAATTCAAAAAGGAAAGGAAATGAGCACGCTCCATATGTGGACTTTCCAGTAGGAGTCCTCAGCGCTATTCCAAAATCCCTTTAATTGATCTGTGCTTCCACCTTTAGACCCACATACTCTACTCTCAGTCTATCTAACAAAGTAACTATTTTAACATCTATGTAGATCATACTATTCTTTTGTGCAAAAAACTTAGCAAAGTCTCAAAGAGAACATATTTACAATGACCTGAGAACATCAACAGTCCCAGTTTCCTTACTAAAGCCACCTTCTACTACTCTCCTTCCACAGTACACGTTACACATGACCTTCTTGAGTTCCCTTAACATACATTCATGTTCCAGCCTCAAGGATTTTGCACTGGCTTCTTGCTCTGTTTAGAAATATCTTCCTTCAGGTGTGTGTATATCTTGCTCTCTTACCTCTTCCTTTTACCTCTCTTACCTTTGCTCATCTGACATCTTTCTTTTGGAGGTCTCTCTCCTGACTGCCGTAGTTAACATTGCAAAGCAGTACTCTTACCCATCCCATGCTCTTTAATTTGTTTTTTATTGTGAGAATTATGTTAGCCATTGTCTCCTTTTAACTTACTATATAAGTCAAAAATTTATTATATTCAGTGGCTGTCTAAACTCAATAGAATGCAGGAATTTTTAAAATGTTAATTTCTATAACTAAAATACTAGGTAGCACATAAACGCGTACAAAAATATATGTTTTTTGTTGGAAACTGGATAAGAAAAATAAATATTTGGGTGAGTAAAAAGAAAAATAGGAAGACTATCAATATATGAGTTTAATTTCTGAAATCTTTCACTGAAAAGTTAACAAAAGTGCTTTGGGAGAAATAAGAAGTCAAATTACGTTTAACGTGATCGCAGCTTTAATAATTTCATCAAAATATTTTGTTACCCCTTAAACAGGTTTATTTTAGTGGAATAAGTAGAGCTTCCTGGAAGCTTAATTTTTTTTAGTTTCATCACCATACGCCACGGTATCAACTCAATTAATTCCTTAGTAATCAGGAGACTCTAGAAGGATTTCACATAAATATAATTATTCTGGTGGCTTAATCTGTAGGTAAAATTATGTATCTATTCAGAAATTTAATAGAGCGTCATTTTCATAGTCTTGTCCAATAGCCATTCCTCTTACTTCTATGTTTTTCCTTCTCCTACCTCTATTTTCACTCCTAGAAACACATTAAAATTCAAAACCACAATTGTGCTTTATTCACATATACTACATATACATGTATAGATTAAATTGAAAATCAAAGAGGCAGAAAACCTCCACTGCATTTAATTTCAAAAATTTGATGAATGATGATATACAAAGTAAAGCAGTTAATTTATCTTTATGGTGGTAATTTCTTCAAGAAAGCATATATATATATATATATATATGGCCTGCACTTTGCCAACTCCTGTTCTAGACTATTATGTAAAATAATATATGTATAAGATAAATATAAGATATATATATCTCAAGGTTTTTTTTTTTTAAGATTTTATTTATTCATGAAAGACACACACACACACACACACACACAGAGAGACACAGGCAGAGGGAGAGGGAGAAACAGGCTCCATGCAGGGAGCCCCACGTGGGACTCGATCCCAGGTCTCCAGGATCACGCCCAGGGCCGAAGGCAGGCGCTAAACCGCTGAGCCACCCAAGGATTCCCATATCTTAAGTTTTTTAAAAGAAATATACCCTAGCTTCAAAGATGGATCAAAATTAAGATGTTAGGAAATCTACATGTTTGCAGATATTCACATATTTGAGCTAGAGTGGAATAAACACAAATATTACCAGGATGTTTGATCAGATGCTTCACTTTGCATGTACACAGTTTAATGTTGATATTTCCAATTCTGAATGAGTATTGCTTCTGGCCCCAGTTACAATGTCCATATGGACATGCAAAAAGTATGAATCAGTCATTAATTTCTATTTTTAAGACCCAATATGGATTTAGCTAATAATATGAGTGGAATGTTTGACCTCCTGAACATATACTTTGAACTTGACTATTCAGCTTGAAAGTTTAAAGTCAGATTTTTCTGTAACTATCAGAGATTCTGACAAATAGAAACTTAGGCTTGATATTCAAATATGTAAATATTAACTATGAATGACCATTCTTCCTTAATAAATGCTAAATATATTTTCTCTTCATTGGTGTTTTCATTATGAAAATAATACAAAGAAATATTCTCATTGAAAAGTTTAATCATTCAGAAATATGTAAAGTAAAACATGAAAATCCTTTTCAGATAAAGCCCATGTACTTCTTTTCCTCAGAGGCAATAGTTTCTCAATAGTTTGGTGTATCTAGTTCTTTTCCTCTACATTGGCATATATATGTATGTATATATTTTTTTACTCAACATACATATATATATATACATATATATGTATAATTAAATTGAGCTCATATTGAAGGTATTATTCTGCAATTAAGAGGGGTTTTCTTTCCTTCATCTACTAACATTTCAGATTTTTGTTCAAGACATTCTTAGGAATCTAGAATGTTCCATAAACAAGAGTATATTTTGAAGCTGGGCCTTATTACCTGATAAATAGTTTTACTCCTTTGAATTTCTTGTTGTTTTTTTTTTCTTTCTTTCTTTTTTCTTTTCTTTTCTTTTCTTTTCTTTTCTTTTCTTTTCTTTTCTTTTTTTTTTTATAAAGAGAGAGAGATTGCATGTGTGCAGATATATAGGAGAAGGGCAAAGGGAGAGAGAATTGTTTTTTTTTTTTTTTTAAGGTTTTATTCATTTATTTGAGAGAGAAAGAGAAAGCCAGCACAAGTAGAGGGAGGACCAGAGGGAGAGGGAAAAACAGGTTCCCCACTAAGCAAGGAACCCAACTCTCAGGGCTAGATCCCAGGACCCCAGTATCATGACCTGAGCTGAAGGCAGACACTTAACCAGATGAACCATCCAGGCACCCTGAGAGAGAGAATCTTAAGCAGTCTGATGTTAGGCTTTAGTCTCATAACCCTGAGATCATGACCTGAGCCAAAATCAAGAGTCAGATGCTTAATTGACTAAGCCACCTCACTCCTTTGAATTTCTGAAACAAATATCATACAAAGCTTTTAGAAAAGTTTAAGGTACAAATGGAATATAATTTCCTTTCAGATGAGACTTTGAACATTACTCATTTCTTTTCTCTTTTATTTTTTTATTATTTTAAGTAAATTGTTAACCACGTGAATAATCTATATTTTATTACATTTCCTAATGAGCAAATTTAAAATATACATGAACAACTAAAGAGAACTCTTTAAAGAGTTCTTTTCATATTACAAAATATTTTTCTATAATTTACCTCAGTAAGTTAAACATGATAATTATGAATTTGCTATTATTACTATGTTACAGGTAAGAAAATTTAGTCTCAAGAGGTTCAGTGAGTTTTTCAAAATTACATAAGTAAAAGGTGTGATGCCTTGGTGGCTCAGCATTTGAGCATCTGCCTTTGGCTCAGGACGTGATCCCGGAGTCCTGGAATCAAGTCCCACATCTGGCTCCCTGCATGGACCCTGCTTCTCTCTCTGCCTAGGACTCTGTCTCTGTCTCTGTCCCTCTGTCTCTCTTGAATAAATAAATAAAGTCTTAAAAAAAAAAAAGTAAAAGGTGAAATCTAAAATTCAAGATACACATCTTGAGACTCCGAGAGAGAATGAAAATTTGACCTTTTCTTCTTCAAATTTGTTCTGGATTTTTCACATTTGTTTTTTAAATAATAAATATTGAGTGATTTTTTTAATACTCTAGCATTAAGTATAATACTTCTACTTCCAAAAACATTAGAAGTTGAATTTATCAAGCATTTTAAATGAAATATATTGATGTTGATGATATAAGAATATTTTCTATAAATGCATTTATTTATCATTTAAAATGAGAAGATTTAAGTTTTGGCTATATATAATTTTAAAAAGCATTTGAAAAGAGTTGAAAATGTGAGTCTTTGTTTTATTTCAGTTGAAAAAATATTAGGTGATACATACTGAACACTCGCTCTACACAGACATTATATTAATATTTCTACAATTACAGTATTTATACTAACAGCAGTCCTGTGATGATGACGTATATTCTTTTTTGTACAAGAAAGGTATAGACTTAAGTTTAAAAAGTCTATGCAAGGTAATATAATTAGTAAATAGTAAATCCACAATTCAAACCTCTGCTGTCTATTTTTAATGTGTTCTTAACCTCAAAATTACTATACTCTGAATTATCCCAAAGTTTAAATAGAAAAAAAAATTGTGTATTTTCAAGTCCCTTTGAAGAGATCTCAATAAAATCCAACCTCATTAAGTTTATTCCCTATAGAGATATTCTTCAGAATGCTGAAAGAAATGTTGCTTTTACCTTTATTTTTTTAACTATATGGATTTTGGCATTCAGGTCCATGTTAAGGGGTTAGAATATAAATTTTATGCCTGTAAAATTTTCCATTTTGTTAATGTCTTTTATGTGGCAAATTCCTCTTGTTCTTTATTATGGTCTATGAGTATAATGAGTGGCTAATGATATCCAATATTCTGAATCATTTTATGTATATACACCATATGCATGCAAATTTGATTTGCCTAATACTCAGATCTTTAATTTGCATTTTCATAGAACTAGTTGAGTATTATGAGGTAAAATTATATTGACTGGTTTCAATATCTTAGAATGTTAAATTATCATTATATGGGAAATGTTCAAAGGCATTAATTATAAATGAATCATGAAAAATATTCTCAAGGCACACATCTTGAGTTATAATGTGATAATAGCTACATGTCCTAAAGATTTATTTTAGAGTTATGGTACATACCCAATGCTTTGATTAAAAAAATTAAACCGAGTGATTTCAAAAGGAACATATTCATTTTTTCTTACTTGAGATACCAATGTGAATATGTTTCTGTATATCTAAACTGGTACAGTTTAGATACAAATGGCATAGGTATATAATGGCATAACATTCCAGAGACACCAAGTGCATACCAATAAAAATACATTAGATTTTGGGGGCATCTGGGTGACTCAGTCAGTTAAGCTGCCTTCTGCTCGGGTCATGATCTCAGAGTCCTGGGATGTGGCCCTGCATTGGGCTCCCTGTCCAGTGGGGAGTCTGTTTGTGCCCTCTCAAATAAATAATATATTTTAAAAAATTAAATGTTTATTCAACAAAAATATATTGTAATGTTTACTGCCATAAACTTTGTAAAAATACTAATATAGGCCCTGATCAGAATCATTAGAAACCATGCATGTTCTAGCATGAGACTTGCCCATTATCTTCTGGTTAAAAACTGACAGTATTTTCAAATGAAAAGGCTGAATCAGGTAATGGAGCTGAAACTAGCTAGAAGTATGGAAGCATTCTAGTACTAAACCAAAGTCTAGCTTACTGTGCCTAGGTTTCTGATTTGAGGAATCCAGGCAAAAGAAATATATTGAACAAATATCCTGACACATTAAAAAGCATGGTGAGGGTGGAAGTATAGGTGCAATTTGTTTTATTTTTTCAGTCTTTCTCAATCCTACTTGAAATTTAAAGAATTTAACATAGAATTACCATGTGACCTAGAGATTCCACTTAAAGCTATATACTCAAAAGAACGGAAAATAGGTGTTCAAAGAAATTACTTGTACATCAATGTTCACAGCAGCACTATTCACAACAGCAGAAGGTAGGAAGCAACTCGAGCATCCACAAACAGATGAATGAACAAAATGTGATATGTACATACAATGATATATTATTGAGACTTAAACAAGATGAAAATTCTGCACATGCTCCATGAAGGAACTTTGAAGACATTATGCTTAGTGAAGTAAGCCAGTCACAAAGGACAAATACTGTCTTATACCCAGTATAATACCCATATAATTATGAGGTACCCAGAGTAGTGAAATTCATAGAAAAACCATGTAAAATGGTGATTACCAGGGGCTGAGGGAAGGGGAGAATCATGAATTAGTGTTTAAGGGATATGGAGTTTCAGTTTCAGAAGATAAGTTCTGGAGATTAATGGTGATTATTGTTGTACAACAGGCCATTGAACTGTGTACTTAAAAATTGTTAAAATGGTAAATTTTATTTATGTATATTTTACAATTTGTAAAAATAGAAAAATGAATACTTTTTTGCCATAAAGTAATAGGGTGACATTAAATACCACTAAGACTTTCAATTAGATTGAACACTCAATATTTAGAGGGACTGAGTTATAAATTAGTTCTTTTCAGAATAAGTCTGAGAAGTTGGATCATTTAAAGAGGCCCAAAAGTTTCAGCCCTGCATTCAGCAACAGCAAATGATCTTGGCTTCCAGAAATAGCTGCTTCTGTTACATAAAGTTCTGTCCCTGATCTTACTCTATGGTTGGAGCCTGGAGAAGATATTATCACCTGTAATTTTTAGTAATCTTTGCCATTTTCCTCAGGTGCATGTTCTATTTTTTGTTTATTTTCTCTTACTGAATCTACGTCAGATACTTAAATTTAATGACTAAAGATTGTAGTATCACTGTAAGTTTGTGATGAGTATTTAACAAGCATGTTGTAGAAGTATGAATGGTACTTAAAAAATGCTCAATATATTCTTTTTAATGAATTGCTAACTCACCATTTCTAGAAGGGGGCTAAAATCCATATTGTCCAAAGGTCAATGTGT
Source organism: Canis aureus (assembly GCF_053574225.1). Classification (NCBI taxonomy): domain Eukaryota; kingdom Metazoa; phylum Chordata; class Mammalia; order Carnivora; family Canidae; genus Canis; species Canis aureus. The sequence goes on along the minus strand of NC_135617.1, from coordinate 11,365,930 downwards.
ATATCTTGTGTTGGAGTATCTTTGGGGGATAGGAAAGGGAGTGTTGTTGCTTATCCAATTTCTACTTCTATGGTAAAAAGTTATTTATTAAAATCATCTATAAATTATTATTTAGAAGTTATGACATCTTAATACACGTATAACAATAATTTATTGCTCACTAGAAATGAACCACTGCACACTGAGAGTGTAGTGTCATGTCACACTCCCTTCATGCAAAATATTTCCAAAAGAAAAGATCACACATTCTCCTCCTGCTCATTAGGCTCCAATCTCACTGTTCTTAAAGGCTTTCACATGGCATTTCCTCCCCCTAGTGCCCTCTATGCACAAATTCTCACATAGCTACTTTCTTACTCTTTAGGTAGGCTTAAATGGCAGTGCATTAGGTATGTTTCCTCTAAATGCCCAATCTGGATATTAGCATCCTTTTCACTGACTTTAGAAAACTTACAACAACCTGGAATTTATCTTATTAATTCATTTATCTATATCACCCTTTGGGCTGTAAAGTTTTTAGGAGTAATGGCCCCTGTGCAATAGTATATCCTTAGTACTTAGTACACTATCTTCCACGGAGAAGGCATGTGACAAATATTACAAACTAATTATTTAATTAAATGCCAGTAAACACTCAAAATTAATTAGGGGAAGATAAAGTGTGCTCATTTTGAGGTTTTATTACCCCAGTATACACTGCATGTTGTAAGGGTATATATTTGAATTTTAGTTTGAGAAGGAGAAAAATAGTAGAGTGGCCTGCATAATTTCCAAGTTCCCTTTGAATACTGTATATTTTGTTTTGTTAGTTTTTTTTTAAAGAAAAGTCTTATATTTTAAATAAATAGTAGAAAGACTACATTTAACTTACATAAATGTTACAAAATCTAGGCTTAGTAGTTTGTGAAGGATGCTTATAAATTATTGGCCTACTTTTGTCATTCTAGTACCAAAATTGAATTATTTTCCAACTTTTGAAATCTATATTAAAACTGTATTTTCCTTCTCTACTAAAAAGGCTCATAATGAGCACATTCCATTTGCACTGCAGATGCAGTCAATGATATTTGCTCTTTTTTTCTTTTTAAAAGCTGTATTAATTCTCTTGGAATAAAGTCTATAGTACGACTTAATATTAGAAAACCCAAATAAGACAAAGTTCCTGTTCCATTTCTTATTGTTAAAGTCAGGGAAGAAAATTATTTAAAATATGAATTCATCATTTAAGAATGGCAGGTGGAAACGGAGGTCAGTACCTACATATTTTTTACTCATGTCTGACAACCCTTAACAACTAAAAAATATAAGATATTTCCTTTTGGAAGAATAACAGTCAAGATAATTTTTTTAAAGATTGTGAAAAGAGAATTTAAAATAGCTTTGGAAGTAATTTTAAGTATAATATATAAGTATTAAGTGTAATGTTAAAGTATAATGTTTTCTTGACATGGAACTGAATTTCTCAACTTTTACAAGCAAATTCTTTCTTGAATCCTCAACATTAAGAAGCGTGATAATTGAGCTACTAAACAGGACAAAACATGCAGCATTACTTTACGTATTTCTTTGCCAAAAGCAGTATTTTATAAAAGAATATTTAAGTATTATAATTAAATTTTACAAACAAGTTGTCATTCAGAATTTAACATCTAGTCTATTCTGTCTCCAAAACTATACTTTTCAAATAGAATATTTTATTTTCCTCTATTTGTCCCAATACATAAAATTAAATGCTAAGTATTTGATCTGTGCATTTCAGTCTAGTTGTACTAGTAAACAGAGATAAAGTAACCAGTATAAGAGTCCAGTAGGTATACAGCCCAGTGTCCTTAACCCTTTGATTGATATTTGCAAATATTTCTTTTCATATTACAAATTGTCAATGTTTCAAACAGTGAAACAGAGTTTTTCTTTCTTTCTTTTTGTATACTTGGTTTTCATTATATAATATGTGCTTCTGATTTAAAGAACAGATTGAAACATAAAAGAATTTATAAAATATAAACAGTATATAAAAGTGTATATAAAACAGAAAATATATGATCAATTATTTCCTTCATTGTCCCCCTACCAAACAACCTTGAATTTAGGGCATACTAATTCAGACATTATATTAAGCCCAACTTTAGCTAAAAAGAACTAAATTGCTTATATATTTATCAGCTACTTTCATGAATACTTTTGAACCTTTTATTGTAATATAAATAACCTATAAACACAAAGAAAGGACTTCTAAAAATAGTTCAAAGTTATTCATTAAAATACACAGGCAATTTGGGAATGCTTGCTACATCTCTATGGAGGGTTACTTGTTCTGATAGTAGAAGGGAGCAAAGGGCCTCATAATAAGTACAAAGTTGCTGAAGTAGCCTAGGTTCAATGAATATTCAAAACTGACCTACCCAATCTCTCTTCCTAGGTTCAATGAATATTCAAAACTGACCTACCCAATCTCTCTTCTAAACAAGGTCCACTACACTAAGGAGAAAGTACTAGAAGGAACTAGAGTGGGGAAGAGGGAGAAAAAGGAGAACTCAGAAAGCAAGATGCCGTATTTTAAAATACTACACAAAAACAATAGAAAAGTGGGTTTCTGTGATGTAGTAAAAATTATCTGAACCAAACATCTTTTAAAAATGAGTGAGAAAAAGAAGTATTAGTGCCAAATCTCATGCAATGTTTCCATGGGAAAAAAGAGATTACAAAGCATAATGATCACAGCGAGATATGTCTTCTCAAGCACATCAAAACTCTAATATTTCCAAACAAATTTCAAAATAAATTGAAAGACATCAAGAAAATGATACCAGGTATGAATTAACAAAACATATCATATCAGAAGGAGGAAGACATTCAGAGATGATGTGACATACTCATACAATAATTTGAAATAAAAGAGAAAATCATTTCACACATGAAGACTAAATGAGAAGAACCAAAAAAAGCAACTCAACAAAGAATGTTTTAAGAGAAAAAGATAGGAAAGAAAAATATTTTTACATTAATATTTACAAAAGAGATTTGTAAATACATTTTGAATGAATATAGTTTAATTTTGAGAATATTTACCCAGAACAAGCAACAAAATACAACCAAACAACAACAACAAAAGCAAACGGAAAACTGAAACCCAAAAAAACTTTGAGCATCTGACACAAGGGTATGTGACTTACTAAGGAAACAAAATTACATCATTAGATAACATGTTGCTACCACAGGGCACCTGGGTAGCACAGTTGGTTAAGCATCCAGCTCAGGTCAGAGGTGTGAGATTGAGCCTTGCATAGAGGCTCTGCACTCAGCTAGGGACTCCGCCTAAGATTCTCTTTCCTTTTCCTTGTACTCTCATGTGTTCTCTCTCTCTCTCTCTCTCAAATAAATAAGTAAATCTTTAAAAAAAAGTGATATAAAGTTTTAAAAAAGTAGGCATGTACTTTTGGGTGATACAATCATAATGAAAAGCAGAGTGCCTGGATGGCTCAGTCAGTTGAGTGTCTGCCTTCAGCCCAGGTCATGATCCCAGGGTCCTGGAATCAAGCCCCACATAGAGCCCTGCTCAGTGGGGAGCCTGCTTCTCCCTCTTCTTCTGCCTCTAACCCTGCTCATGCTAGCTCTCTTTCTCTCACTCTCTCTCTCAAATAAATAAATATTTTTAAAAAAAATCACAATGAAAAGCAAAAGAGTGATTATAAAAGTCAGAATAGTAGGTGCTTTGAGGGGAGAAGAGCCACGGTTAATACAGAAAAATGGAACTTTATTGACTTGGGTCGTGGTTTTAAGATTATTTGATTTATAATGGTTTATTAATCTCTGTATATCTGCCAAGGAATTGGTCCTTTTCATGATTATCAAATTTGTGGGCATAGAGTTGTTTATGGTACATATTTATTGTTCTTCTAAGGTCCATGAGATCTGTAGCGCTGTCCTCTCATTTCTGTTATTAGTAATTTGTGTTTTCCTTCTTTTTTTTCTTACTTAGCCTTCCTGTTTAAAAAATCATATTCCAGGGGAGCCTGGGTGTCTCAGCTAGTTAAGCGTCTGACTCTTGGTTTCAGGCTGGGTCATGATTTCATGGTCATGGGATAGAGCCCAGCATTGGGCTCCACATCCAATGTGGAGTCTGCTTATCCTGCTCCCTCTGTTCCTTTCCCTGCTCGTGCTTGTACTTTCTCTCTCTCTCTCTTTCTCTCTCTCTTACTCTCTCTCTAAAATAAATAATATATTTTTGCTCTCTCTAAAATAAATAGGTGCATCTTGGTGTCTCAGTTGGTTAAGCATTGCCTTTGGATCAGGTCATGATTCCAGGTTCCTTGGATCCAGCTGTGTATCAGGCTCTCTGCTCAGTGGGGAGTCTGCTTCACTCTCTCCCTCCACTACTCCCCCTGCTTGTGCTCTTTCAAATAAATAAATAAAATCTTTCAAACTAAAATAAAATAAATAAAATATTTTTTTAAAATATAATTAAAAAATCCACAATGCAACATCCTTGTTGATGGTATTTTGTCACCCACTTCCTTCTCATTCACAAAAAAGGAGGAATAGGAAAGTGCTTTCCTTTCCTTATTAAGGGACTTGCGCATAAAAAAAAAAGGGGGACTTGCCCAAAAATATGGTCTACAATTACAAAGCACATGCTTTGAATCTATTTTTTTCATGCCAAATCATGATGTCATTTACTACCATATAACTTCCTTCCATGATTTGGGATGTTAGGTAATTTTATCTGAGAGATTTAAATGGTTTTCTAGGAACACATGAACTTAGTCAATGGCTCATTCATTCATTCATTCACTTTGTCATAAATAATAATTGAGCAATCTGAACAATGCACTATGCTTTCTGTAATACAGTAATTAATACATCATTCCCAAGCAACCTATATAACAGTAAATGAATAGAAAATTAAATATACTTTATTACTTCACTACAGGCAACTTCACTATCATAAAACAAAACAAAACAATACGAAACAAAAAACAGTTTCTGTCCACTTTGTTGATGGAGGCATCAGGGTTAAAAAATACGTGAAAAATGGTATCAATCTCATGATTTTTCCTAAGTAAGGAGTTGGTTTTGTTCAGTTAATCAAATTTGACATTATTAATCCTCTAATTCAGAAGCTGGGTCTAGTCATTTAAGGTATAACTTTGCTTAAAATGCAGGTTAAACAAATTCTAACTGATGGGATAATGCATCCTTTGACCAGATTTTGCTGTCTTGTCTCATATTCCCTCTCCTTCACTGCTGCTCTCCAGAGTTGGTACTAATTTTGTTCTTCAACTTATACCACCTAATTTCCACTTGAGGGCCTGTGCTCTTTCTCTTCTCTCTGTCAGGAACTCTATTTTCCATATTGACCATTTGGTTTCAAGTCAAAAACTGTACTCTCTAAAAATTCTCCTTGTAAACCTTACCTAAAGCACTCTCTGTTCTTGTCCCTAAGCCACTCTCTATCCCAATGTTAAACAATTATTCCTATGTCAAATTTCTATTTATTTAATATTTTTACCTATTTAACAAGTATTCTAAACATCATGACAGCTCCATGAAGGCAGGTGCCAAATCTCTTATCACTGTAACTGGCACTAGAGCAGTTTCCAGCTCACAGACAAAATTCAATATGTATTTCTTGCATGACTATACTGCAGTGAGAAAAAAAAAAAGCACACTGTGTAAAGCAAATAATTTTGATATATTCTCTTATTAATTTACATGTAATATCTGATTAAGAGGGTTTCATCTCTCTTTTCTTTATGTGCCTATTTCTCTAACTGGGGTTTTATTTTATTTTTATTCTATTAGTCTTTCTAGCCTTATTCTCATAGCCATCACCTCAAAGTTTTATATAATTTATTTGCACTCTAAACACATTTATATTCATGTAATCTTTTATGTTCAAGCTGTTACTCAAAAGCTGGTAATTCCTGAAAGTATGTTTTACACTTGATTTTAGCCAAAAGGCCGAGAAGCAATCTGAAAGTATATTTTAATGAGCCACTCATATTAGTACCTCTATAATCTTTGCCATTGTGATGATGGCAAACCACTGATATTTGCATATACTATAAGTGGGAAATAATCTGTATAGATACATCTTGTTTTTCCAGAATTGAGAAGACATTTTATGTAATCAACATGGTTAATTATCTCCCTTAGAAGTTCACAATATTGGGTCAAGGACTGGGTACAGTTTGCCAATAGCTACTACCCCCAGGCCTTGTCTGCATCTCTACTCCCATAGAATATTGATTCTCTAGGTAATTATTTTTAAATGAATTCATATCAACTTAGAACTTCTTGGGGACTTAAATACTTAGAAACTAATATATATATATATATATATATATATATATATATATATATATATATATATAATGTATATGTATTCACCAAAATTCAGTTTAAGAGACCTCTTCCTACCCATCACAGCATCAGAGTGGTGTTCTCAAAGACTAATGAAATTATATTAGTTAATCACCTATTTTAACCTCCCATGTCTTCCCATTTAATTGACAATAAAATCTAAACTCCAAAAACCTAGTCTCTGCACACTGAACCAAGAGAAAGAGCTAGAAACACAAGTCCATCCTTTTCTTAGGCCCCCAAAGCCTTTCTAAACTAGTACTGAGAATCTCTGAAACCTAAAAAAAAGAGGGGAGTGGGAAACAAGACAAAAAACAAAATTTGGGAATTTATTTCAAACCTTGGCTAGGAATGTTTTGAAAATACTGGTATAATGAAATGAACAGTGGGATGTGAGTCAATACATTTCAATTCTAGTCTTGTAGAGGGCCTAATTTATTATCTGTATGGCATTAGGCAAGTTACTTTATTTTTCCGGGGCCAAATTTGTTCATGTGTAAAATGAAAGTTTGTCTCTGGAGCTCTTTCTAGCATTGCAATAGCTAAAAATGTATTATCGTGGAAAATTATCTTTTAGAACTAAAGTATTCACAGTAGGAAAGCCTTAGGGTGTCTATGGGCTAGGATGCTGTAGCAGCTGAAAAGAGTTTAGTAACAGCATTAAATGTGAGAACTGTCCATAAACTGCAAACAATATTAGGGAAAGAATAACACCATGTGAAAAAATTTCAACAATGTCTTCCCTTTATTAGCCAATGAAATTAGTTGCCTTGAACAAAAAACAGATTCTTTCACCTTCCATAAGAAGGTGGACTGATGATATTACCTATATGGAGTCAATGGTTGAGCATCTGCCTTTGGCTTAGGTCGTGATCCCAGGATCCGGATCCAGTTAGGCATAGGGCTTCCTGCAAGGAGCCTGCTTCTCCCTCTGCCTATGTCTCTACCTTTCTCTTAGTCTGTGTCTCTCATGAATAAATAAATAAATCTTAAAAAAAAAAACCCTAATCTTTCTACAGATAAAATTTTTCCTGAGTTTTGATAAATGCATAGATGAACTACTATGCTAATGTTCTTTATATCTATCATATGCTTTGGTGGACTTCAAAGATATAGAAAAACTGGAAATATCATAAGGAATGGTAAAACTACAAAAGTACAATATACTTAGAGGTTGAATAAAATGAAGTGGTCTCTGTGATCATGTAACCTTATCTTGCCATCCTAAAAATAAATGATTCAGATTAATTAAGAAAAATTGAGTTTGTGAGAGAGATGTTTTTTCATCACCCACTGAGAATTACTGCACTAAGCTGCCATTTACCAGAGGGATCATAATTCTCAGGAGTAGAACATTTTAAATAGTATTATTAGGCTATAGAAGAAATTTCCTTTTATGGAAGGAATTAGAAGTCACCTTCTAATGCTAAATGATTATTATATTATTTTGGGAAAAAAAAGTTTGGCTATCTGATAAAACAATTTCACAAGCTAAAAAGTAGGTTGAAGGAAAGTCATGCATATATAAGAATATTTTTGAATAATAAGGAATAGGAATAGATGGTAAAAAAAAAAAAGCTGTAGGAGATGGCTCATAATGGAATAAACACAATTATCCTTTCCAAGTAAATATGTTGCTCAGAATATGACAAAGAAACAATCTGAAATTGGTTTGCAAAATAAAGATGTACCCTAAGCATGAAGCTCATATCATGTTAATTATGCTTTAGCCATTTAAACATAAAATAAAGCTAGTAGGAGGTAAAAATATTACAAAATTATCTGCTTTCCATTTGCCCCCCACCCCAACATGCCTTGTTGGAAGTGTGGATTAGAACACAAAAGATAACTTGTAGTTGTTTACTACTTTCTTCCGTTCTGTTGAAATTTCCCAAGGTCAACATCACCTTGCCTGCTTATGATCAATGATGGTAATTGTGAAACTATGCACGTAGACAATGCCCAATAAATTAGCTGATGATGATAATTTTTACTCTCTTGTAACCTAGATTTATTTTCCTTCTCTAAGATAAAAATGAGTTCAATATCTCAAGCTGCTTAGATACCACATTATATTTCAACTATTCTTCCTACATTCTAATATTTTACCATATAGCTTATTTGTAAAATAGATTGCTCTTCTACACTATTTTATGAACCTGATTCACTTTTCAGTTATCCTGTCTCTTCTATTGTCCAGCTTAAAAATAAATGATTCTAAGTTTTTTATTTTTCATTAGTCTTTAAATTTTACTTGCTTGTGTATGAAGAACACAGTGATGGGATTAATATTCCAATTATTTGGTGTGAAGGGGATTTATTGTGCATGTGTGCATGTATGTGTGCAAATTTGTTTTGCATACTCTAAAATAGATACATCTCCTTCTTCTATATAATTTGAAATAATTATCAAAAGAAAATCAACTGCAAGATCACTGCCTAAGTGGTTCAGAAAGTCAAAGGAAAAAATGATTAGGGTACTTTTACAGAGGTTGTTTATTGTTAGCAAATAGCAATCTTGATTTGCTCTTGTCAGCAATAGCAAAAAGAAAGAAAATACAGGGCCCAATGTCAATTATTACAGAAGGAATTTTCAGTTGAAGAACCACCTAGTGGAAACAAGAATAATTTAATGTGAAGTCCACAGAGTAAAAATGTTTCTCATAAACCAGTTATGAAAGACACGACATGCAGATTGTGTAAAACTGTACTTTAGAGAGGTTCCACATAGAGAAACTTATTTTCAATTATCCAATATCTTTACAGAAGTTTGCCACTGTTTAGTAGACTGCCACTCTTAAATTTTCATATGTAGATTCTTTGCTGAATACCTTGACAGTTCTGTAACTTACTACCTTTAATGCCTTGATAAGAACAATATAATACTGGGGATGAACCATGGCCTTTGCATAAAAGGGTGGCATCCTTTTATCATATGATCTTATACCCAACTGACTTAAAACATGTCAAAGTAAAAGGGATTTGGCAGTTGTTAAAGTTCTGTTAATATATTCATAAAAAAATGAGTGAATTATTATTCCATTTACTCCCCAAATGATTATTTAATTCCCACAGGTACTGGGGGTTATTTTAATATTGTAAGTATATACTTGTTAGATTTCAGGAAATTAACTATAGTATGGTAGCACTTTATTGAACAATGCAAAATTTCTTTTATAAAAAGTAATCTTGATCATTTTATATATTAGTATATATTAGTTTCTATTTGGAATTTTAAGAATTCCTTTAGTTATTCCATTGTATATGTCAGAAATAAATGGTTTAAATTCATTGTTGATTTGTGTGTGCGCATTTGTGTATCTTTTGTCACCTTGGTTTCTATTGTTGAGTTTCTATGGATATTTATATTAAAATTAGCATGATCTTTTCTTTTTTTCTTTTTTCCCCCCATTTTAGTGTCACATCAACGCAGCCCTAGTCAATCAAGATGAAATAGCTGATAGAATAAACTCACTCGGTTGATACAGGCAAGCAACTGAATATGGTTTCTACTCCATAGTTTGATATATTACATACTTAAAATGACAGCTTAAAGGCCTATTAAAAAAGAATTTATTCTTGGGGGATGGCTGGGTGGCCAGGAGTTGAGTGTCCTCCTTCGGCCCAGGATGTGATCCTGGAGTCCCAGGATCGAGTCCCACATTGGGCTCCCTGCATGGAACCTGCTTCTCCCTCTGCCTGTGTCTCTGTCTCTCTTTCACGAATAAATAAATAAATAAATCTTAAAAAAAAAAAAAAGAATTTATTCTTGGGATATGTATACTTAAAGGGCATTTTGTGAAATTCAGATAATTTTTGAATACTTTTATTATAAGACAGTGTTTCTTACAGAGAAATCAAAGAGAGGTAAGCAAAAGAAAAAGAAGTAACAAACAAAAGTCTGAATTTTTACCGCACATCACCAAAAATCATAGGTGTATTGAAATTTTGTGTGTGAATTATAACATAGCATGTGTTTATAATTTTCTTTTTTAAAATATACTTGAGAACACCTTTAGGCCAACAAATAAATTTCTACAACAGAACTTCTAATAGTTTTATAGCCTTTCATTGTTTAACATCTCAGATACTCTAGTAAATTCTTATTTTGATAGAATTTTGTACTCAGAAAAACTACAAGAATAGCGTAAGGAATTCCCTTATACTCTTTACCCATATTAGCAATTATTCAATTTTTCAAATTTTTCTTTATTTTTCTTTCTCTGCTCCCTTACTCTTCCTGTCCATTTCTTTCCCTCTTCCCCACTATACATTAGCACATTTATATGTGCATATATATATACAAATTATTACATTTTGCTGAACTACTAGAGAATAAGTTAAAGAACCTTTGTCCCTAAAAGTATCTAGTATATTCATTTCCTAAGAATAAACATATTATCTTTCATAAACTAATGCAGTTTTGAAAATCAGACATATTTCAATAATACAAAATTACTGTCTAAATCATAGTCCATATTTAATGGCATCAACTGTTCGAATAATTTCTTTTAAGGCTATCTTTCCCTGAACCAGGATCAAATTCAGGACCAACACTCAATTTAGCTGTCATAGCTTTTTAGTTTCCTTTTTTCTGGAGCATATTCTCACCATTCTCTTGTTTCTTTTCATTGACACTTTTTGAGAATTAAGAAAAGTTAATTTATAGAATGTCCTTCAACTTCAATTTGCCTGCGCTTGTGATTAAATTTAGACTTTTATTATTGACAGGAATAATGCAGAAATGATGTGTATATTTATGTGCATTTTAAAGATGGTACTTGATGTCATTTGTTCCAATATTGGTGAAGATAGAGTTGATGCCTTTTTTTCAGTGGTATCCTCCAGGTTTATCCACAATAAAGTTATATTTTACATTTTTAATTAATAAGTAATTTAGGAAGAGATCTTGTAAATATTGAGCTGTTTAGAAAACCTTCATCCATGTGTTTTAGCATCCATATTTTACATGTTTATTAGTTGATAAACTACTGTAAGAAAAAGCTTTTCATAAACTTCAGTTTTATAATAATAAACATACTTCCCATGATAGATTTTCTGGAAATAAACCTAGTGGTTGTTATTTCATAAATATTTTCTCTTAAATTCACAACATTCAAATTGAAATATAGTTGAAAATTGTAATAGAGAAACATATATATACCTCAAAATAAAATGTATCATGAATCTAAAAATGATATTAGGCATAGCCTAAGTAAAAGTCTCAATAAATTTAGCAATGACATTCCTTTAATTCTTCTTCTAAATGGTTCTTTGGGAAGCTGGAATGGCTCAGTCGTTTAAATGTCTGACTATGGATTTCAATTCAGGTCATGATCTCAGTGTTGTGAGATGAAGCCCCGGGTCAGGCTTCATACTGAGCTAGGAACTTGCTCAAGATTCTCTCTCTCCCACTGTCTCTCTGCTGCCAACTTTCCTCTAAATAAATAAATAAATAAATAAATAAATAAATAAATAAATAAGTTATTTGATTGTTAGGTAACAAAATCTCTATAGTACCTTCACAGGTCTAAAAAAATTGAAAAAAAAAAAAAAAAAAAGAAAACCCACAGCCTGTGGTATAAGAAGTATTTCTGTTTCATAGAAATTCTTAGATACACAGTGAATGTTTAATAAGTACTCTAATTAAAAAAAAACTTGTCCATTTCCCTGTTTATTTGCATCAAGATGGCTTACAGCCATATTTTTATATTTTATATTATTTTAATTCCAGTGTAGTCAACATACAGTGCTAGATTGATTTGTAAGAGATCTTCATGTATTTAAAACATCACACGTTAAATTCCTATTTGTTTTTCATCTGTTTCAGACTTTTCTATTGTGTTTCACCAATTTGTCAATTCCTATGCCAGTAAGTATCTACTTTAATTCCTAAACTTGTATATTTTAATATTTGGATTAAAAGTCTTTTATTCAAAGTTGAAGCAAATAATAACCAAGGGGCATAAACAAAATTATGCTACACTTTTAAGAGCTTCTGAGACTCAAACATATGCAAATTAAAAACCTTCACTCTTTTCATGCTTCACTTAAAGCTAAATCTTTCCACCAAAACCATCAGTTATATTTCAGCACGATAACTGAAAAGATAATCCAACTGCTTATTGAATATGCTATATAGGTATAACATCTAATACTGAAACATTAGAAATTTTAGAGATGACATAGTGCTATATAAAGTTTTCTTCCCCCAGGTCAGTGTTGGCTCTAGAATCCATCGAAGTTTGAGAACACATTTTGTTTGCAAGTAAAGGCCATATGGACAGACTATAATGCACAGAAGCTGAGAGTCATCATCGGTAGATTTCATCTAAATCATAAAAAACACAAACAAAATGCATTCTGAATGATAATCTCTATTATTATTATTCACTGTCATTTACTCTAAGAGTTCATCTTTGGCAGGAACTATAACACCTATCTACAAGCAAATTGCATCCCACTACCTGACCATAAGTCCTATGTCAAGCATCTAGTTACAGATGGATGAAGCTGTAACAATCAACCGTGAAGGTATTATCCATTGACAACAGCAGAATGTGTATAAGCCTCACAATTAGAACATCTGTTATTCTATTTTCCAAATATTCTTGGTGTTTTCTTAGATTTATTCATTTATTTTAGAGAGAGTACAAGAGCCCACAAGCAGAGGGAGGGGCAAAAGGAGAAGGAGAGAAGCAGACTCCCCTTTGAGTGCATAGCCCAACGTGGAGCTTGATCCTGGACTCTGAGATCATGATCTCAGCTAAAACCAAGAGTCAAATACCTCATTGACTGAGCCACCTGGGTGCCAAATATTCTTGAATTGAAGTAAAGAAAATGGTAACTCTTCTCTGGCCATTGTAACTGCAAATTATCTAGCTTGGATGTACCAACACAGAGTATCTTAGAAATAAGTCTCCTAATCTTCCCATTTGCTTATCCTAGTGTTTATTTATTCTTGTTGTTCAACAGATGTTAGTTATGTTAGCAAAGGTTATTGTTGAATCTTAGCGTTTTTAACTTGTTTTTCTTTTGACATTCTGTTCATGCAGAAAAATCAACATGGAGTTCAAACTTCACTTTGGCACTTACTTTGGCAAGAGATTTATTTTCTCTGAGCCTCAAATTTGTTATAAGAAAAATACAAATATACAAAGTTGTTGTGAAGATTAACTGAAGTAACACATGACAGGTGCCTGGAATAGTGGTTGGCATATGCCGAGTGCACCAAAATGTTGGCATCTGATGCAGTTCTCATTTTATATGTATTATTTTGTTTTGAGATAGGACAAAGCCAATTTTTTTTCCAAAAAAAAAAAAAAAGTCATTGACCCATTCCAAACCCATTCCCTGATGCTAAACAGAGCTCAAATAGCTGAGAATTCCTAAGCAGGTGTCCTGAGCTCTTTAGGGTATAGTAGGTTGCCTAAAGTTTTTATTCTCTTGGCTTACAGTGATCTTAAAAAAAAAAAAAAAATTAAAGTGGCAGAAAATACTAGGTCAACATTATTTATTTAGTTCTATTGATATTTTAAAAGACTAATTGTTTATTTTGTCACATTTCATTATGTAAATTTATCACATTTCACTAAAAGTAACAAGAACCATAAGAATGGAGTAGAACCAGGAGCTGCTAGATAGTATATTCAGGAAAATAGGTAGAGACCCATTTCTACCCAAATCTCACTTTCTTTAAAACATAGCTTGAACAAGAAACTAAGGATAGAAAAAGAGACAGGAATAGAAACATCTACCTACCTATCTTGCTGGCAACCAAAGACACATCACTTATTTAATTTATTTGCCTTAGAATGTATATGCTTTATAAATTTATATGCTTTAGAAACTTTCAGCTTCCCACTAGAATGAGCCTAGGGCTCAACATGCAAGGTAGCTCAGTCTTATTCCCTCCAGCGTCTTATGTCAGCTATTATTGGAGTCACTCAGGTGTGGACAAGGATTACTGAACTGTTGATAGAGCTCTGCCATCTAATTATTGTTTGCCCTCCACTTGTCTTTTTTGGGAGCTGATTGTTAGACCAAGCAGTTGCTATCCATGGTCCATTAGAGCTCAAAATGCCCTAATTGTTGATTTAGCTAAGTCATGGGTTATGGGAAATAGATAGGCTCTGGCTGAGGATCTACTTATTGATTGCTTTTGTGGGACTTTAAATTTTCATTTTTATTTAGACAGTTAAAGGAGGTAAAAGAGATCGGATTAATATTTTTGAGTAAGACTGCATACCTGTCTAGTTGATGAGGTTATAATCGAATGCAAAAACAGGTACGGTCCTGACTGAGGAGTTTACAGTTCTGTTGAGGAGAAACACGAGAAAAAAATCATTGGAAAAAGAAACTACAACCCAGATATGTCCTTCAAGAAAGCGGCACTTGGTGTTATGAAACTTTATAATGAAAATATTCCCTTGTAGCAGACTAAATTTCCACGAGGAGGACTTATTTGAGCTGGAATCTGAAGGATGAACACAAGTTCAGGAGGTGAGGAGGGGACATGGGGGTGGGGGGGGATGTGTCACATGGAGAGAGAACAAACAACAGGTGAAAGGCCCTGATATGGAAAGGAGCTTAACACCTTACCATGTACTAAGAGGAAGCCCACTAAGAGGAAGCCCATTGGAGTAGGGTAGGTTAAGATGTGAGAAGAGAGGTCATCGGGCCAGGCTGTCATTCACAGTCACCCATGCATCTTCTCATTCATCCAATGAGTCTATATAGTGCACTAAGTAGGTGCACTATAAACACTGGGACTAGAGCAGTGGACATGACCGGAAATGTCTCAGAGCAAGACAGCGTCAGGTGATACAAACTACTTTTCAGAGAGTAAAATCAGGCTGAAATGATGTATCCATCCCCTGAATGTTCGAGGGGAAAAAAAAAAAAAAAAAAAGCTTTCCTGAAGAAGTGATATTTCATGGGGGGGAAAAGTAAGAAAGAGCTATTCTTCGTGAGAACAAGGGGAAGAGCATTTCACGCAGAGAAACAGCTTGCGACTGACCTTAGGAAAGTAACAAGCTTCAGTTACAAAGAACAGAGGAAATACCAATGTGACTAAAGCATAATGAGCAAGAGAGAAAGTGAACTGATGTGACACTGGAGAAAGAGGCAGGAGCTAGATCACACAGGGATTTATAGACTGGGGTAAAGAACTTAGTTATTTTCTCAAAGCGAGAGAAAGTCTTTGAAGAGTGTGCGCTGATGGTAGGAGTGGCAGTAGGAAGAGGGCATAGGTAGGTAGATCACCTACTTTTATTTTTAGAACATCAGCCTGACTTCTGGATATAAAATGAATCCTGTAGAGGCAAGATCAGAAGATTAGTTATCAGGATGTTAAATCATTCGAGCCAGGGAATGAAGATTGTTTAGATTATAGTTTAGACGAACACAAGGAGATTGATCTCAGGTTGATAGGTATTCAAGAGGATGTACTGACACATCTGGCTAAAATGAAGGAAGAAAGAAGGATGATCCCAATTTTTTGTCTTGAAATGTAGCATGGATGTTAGGGCTTTTGATTGAGATGTGGAAAATAAAAGAGAAACTTTGAAGAAAACATCTGAAGTTCAAGAGTTCTGTTTCAGACAGTTAAGTTTGAAATGCCCCCTAGACATTCAAGTACAGATGTCAGATATGTAGTTTGAGGAAACACACCTAAATTTCTAGGGAAAGGTCAGGGCTGAACATATAATCTTGATGGTCGAAAGCATAAATGGTATAAGATGAGAGGCCCTGATGTGAAATGGAGATATTTAAGGTGAGAGGACTCAGAATCAGGCCCAGGGTCAGACCTAGGTCAAATTTAAGCTTCAGATGTTGGAAATAAGATCACACCTCCCTTAAGCCTTTCACTTGGATTATTTAAGGTTAAGCAGAGTATCCACGTGCAGTTTTCCTCAGTTTACTTGTTTTCATTACTGGGTGTGAACACAGAGTGTAGACATCTACAATTCCCACCCCTCAAACGTCAGTCTGAATACACTTTTCAGCCTTGAATCAGCCAGGAAAAAAAATATGATTATGGCTTTTTTGGTCCTATTATACATTCACCATTAAAGGCTCCCGATATCCAGATAATCTGCTTCTCCCATACACACTAATCTACATGAAGCTCTGAACATCTCCTGTTCTACATCCTTATTACATTCTTCACATTCAGAAATTCTACAAATAACTGGGTGATGAACATTAAGGAGGGCATGTGATGCAATGAGCACTGGGTTTGATATAAGACTGATGTATCATTGGCCTCTACCTTTGAAACCAATAATATATATTAATTAATTGAAGTTAAATTTGAAAATTTATAAAGGTTTTATTTATTTATTTATGAGAGACACAGGGAGAGAGGCAGAGACATAGAGGGAGAAGCAGGCTCTCTGCAGAGAGCCCGATATGGGACTTGATTTGGGGGCTCTGGGATCACACCCTGAGCCAAAGGCAGATGCTCAATCACTGCACCACTGAGGCATCCTTAAATTAAAAAAAAAAAAAAAAAATTAAATCCTATGCCCTACGGAATTCAAAGACCATCAGCAGCAAAATATTCTATTTTTTCAATATCTTGTTTAAGCATTTCTATTATTTTACTGTACCAGAAAAAAAAAAAAAAAACAGTTGGCTTCTCCCTGTGGACACTATCTCCCTTGCAGTCCTCTAGAGTGTTAGAAAGTATTGTCATTGTCAGGCTGGGAAGTGTGGTAGTGGTCCTTTTGTCCTTCTTTGCTTTCTTTATAGAATCTATAATCTCTCTAAAATACTCCATTTGAATAACACATCCATAGATTATGTCACCTGCTGCTCTTCATAGGACATTGTCATTTTCAGGTCCCAGTTACCCAACCTGTGTGTAGCAAAGAGGTCTGTTCTTGGCTCACTGTCCATTCTTTCCATGCTATTCAAGTCATAATTCTAGGTGATTCCAGTATACATGTACTTGAACCCCCAGGCTCCTTGTTTCCGTAATTGACATTACAATGATCGTGCCCTCAACTTGGCCTTAGCCACACACTCACATCTTATCCTGGGACTTACCATTATCAATGAAGGCAACCTACATAATAACAATTATGTGCATTTCACTCTTTGGTCATCACTTTTTTTTTTTTTCTGAGTGCAGTTGACATGCAATGTTACATTAGTTTCTGGTATACAACCCAGTTATTTGACAAGTCTATGCATTATGTGATTGTCACCATAAATGTAGCTACCATCTTTCCAGTTACATCACATCATATCATTGACTGTATTCCATATGCTGTGCCTTTCATTTCTATGACTTATTCATTCCATTACTAGAAGCCTGTGTCTCCCTTTCCCCTTCTCATATTTTGCCCAAACCTCTCCCACTCTCTCCCTTCTGACAATCATCACTTTTTTCTCTGTGTTTATAGTTCTGATTCTGCTTTCTGTCCATTTATTATTACTTTTTTTAGATTCCACTTATGTGCAGAATCTTATGGTATTTATCTTTCTCAGTCTGGTGTATTTCACTTAGCTTAATACCTTCTAGGTCTATCTATGTTGTCATGAATGGCATAATCTCCTTTTTATGGCTATGTAATATTCCTGTGTATGTATGTGCGTGTGTACATCTTCCTCATCCATTTGCCTATTGAAGGACACTTAGTTTTCTTCCATATCTTGGTTATTGTAAATAATGTTGCAATAAACATACAGGTGCATATATGTTCTTGAATTAGTGGTTCTATTTTCTTTGGATCATATTTGGTATTTTTATTTTTTTAGGAACCTTCATGCTGTTTTCCACAATGACTATAACAATTTGTATTCCCACTTGATCTGTTCAACTACATTCTCTATTACTCCACATCTTCAATCTATTTATCCTACTAATTTTCTCCTGTCACTCGGATCTTTGCCATTTTCTCCCTGCTCCTAAACTAGCTCATATGCCATTGTTAATTATAATCCCTTTTGCACACATATTCGACTTCTTGGCTTATCTCTAATTTTATTGTATTCACCTAGTAAAATCGTAAATCTGTTTAACCCAACTTTCTTAATCCAATCTAATCTAACTTTCAGCCTTTTCTATACCCCCAATTGGTGCCATGAATAAGAAAGAAGAATATTCTATTACACGGATTGCTTCACTATATATTTATAATGATAACTATAAAATAGTCACCAATGTTTCCTGGTAATCCTATCATACTTCCCTATATGCATTTGTTCTCCTGCCACCCAAGACACAATTTCAGAGTTTCTAATCTCTCCTCAAGTTTCAGTACCATGTGTTCTACCTACATTATTAACACATGGCCTTGATTTCTACTTTCCCCAAAAAAGCAGAAACAACCTGAAAAGAACCTCCACACATTCATAACCACACATCTACCCAGCTATCACCATCCACATTCAGTCTGCTTTCCATACTGATATGTAAACACAATGTTTGCTCATGTTTACTGACTGTATATGTGTTCTTAGCTGATCTGTGCCACTTCAGCAATTATCCTTTTTCCTACATTGTAATTTTTACCTTTCTACTAAATTGTTCTCATTAAATATAATGTTATTCATTTAAAAAACTGTTGATTTTACTGCCCTAACCAAATACCATGTCATTTCTTTTTTCTCCTTTGCAACAAAACTCTTCTCTCTACAAATTCCTTTTCTCCTATCCTAAACAAATTCACACGACTCAGGCTGCCCTCCACAATATCCCACCTCTACTGCTCCTATTGATGTCATCAATAATGGCTACATAACTAAGCATGAATTTAAGTTTTTGGTCAGAGTTGATCATGGTTGATTTGTGCATATTAATTCATGTATATACACATCATAAATATTTCTAGCTGTAGTTATCTGTATTTATGTTAAACTAATCCTAAGTTCATAATAATATTCCCAACTCTAATCCATTACTAAATGGATCATTCTAGGTTCCTTCCCGTGCTTATTTATGAATTCCCATTTCAACAGTGGAAAACCTGGCTTCCACCATACATTAACTCAATTTTTCAATTGCAGTATATATTTCTAGCAATATTCATAGTGTTAAGACATACCCTCACGTGAAACAACTTTATCAACTGGAGTACAGTAATGTACAACTTCCTTATTCTTATAGATTCTGCTCAGTCCCAAAGTTTCTTAAGTCAGCATCATTCTCTCCTCCATTCTCAGTGAGGTAATATCATATATTTTTAGTATAGTTAGATCGCTTTATCATACTTCATAGGTTCATTCCATCCTAGGATCTCTTGACCTCCAAATTGATCCATTAAAATTTCCATACATTAAATCTTTCTTTTTTTAAAAGATTTATTTATTTATTTATTTATTTATTTATTTATTTATTTATTTATTTATTATAGATGGAGAGAGAGAGAGAGGCAGAGACACAGGAGGAGGGAGAAGCAGGCTCCATGCAGAGAGCCCGATGTGGGACTCGATCCCGGGATTCCAGGATCGCACCCTGGGCCAAAGGCAGGTGCTAAACTGCTGAGCCACCCAGGGATCCCAAGGTTAAATCTTTCTTATATGAAGTTCTGTGGATTTTCACAATGAATCTTGTCATATATGCACCATGACATCATCATACAAAATATTTCAACACCCAAAACTATTCACTATGCTTCATATGTCCAACTATCACCTCTTCTTAAAACCCTGACAGCCACTGATGTTTTTACTATATCTATAATTTGCCTTTCCCATATTTCATATTATTAGAATTATGCAATTTGCAGCCCTTTCACATTGACTTATTTTATTTAGCAATACGCATTTATGTTTCATCTATGTATTTGCGTATCTTGATAGTCATTTCTTTTAATCACTGAATAATATTCCCATGTATGGAGGTACCAGATATATGTACCCATCTTGGATGCTTCTAGTTTTTGATGATGATAAATCAAGGTGCTACAAACTTTCATGTGTAGGTTTTAGTGTGGACAAAATTTTTCAAATCAATTGGATAAATAAGTATGTAGGAGAACAATTGCTACATTGTATAGTAGCACTGTGTTTAAAAGGTGCAACACTGGGGTGACTGGGTGGCTCAATTCGTTAAGTAGCATCTGTTTTTGGCTCAGGTCATGATCCCAGGGTCTTGGGATTGAGTCCCGAGTCTAGCCCCCTGTTCAAAAGGGAGTATACCTTTCCCTCTCCCTCTCCCTCTGCTGGCTCATCCTGCTTATGATCTCTTGCTCTCTCTGTTAAATGAATAAATATCATACATACATACATACATACTAAAAGGTGTGACACTGTTTCAAATTGGTTGTACCATTTTGGATTCCCAGAGGCAATAGATAGGAGCTCTACATTCTCATCAACAATTGGTATTATTAGATTTTTGCATTTTATCCATCTTAATTTGTGTGTAATTGTATCTATTTTTTTAATTTGCAATTCTTCACTGAGAAATGATGTTGAACAAGTTTTTAAATTTTATCTAATTTTTTTATATAACATATAGGGTTTTTGATACACTATGAAATTTGTAAATGTGTTTATTTTTCTCATGGAGCTTATCTGCTATTCCCATGGAGTTTATGTGCTATAATATAAGCCCCACATAGTTTTCACATATTTAATTCACTGAAATATCATAAGCACAACCTTAACATGCATTTCTTAATAAATGACTACAGAATGAAAAAATTCTGAAGTGCATTGAATGAAGGGGAATAATGTATATTAGTGAGGAACTGCAACCAATGAGGTAGAATAAAAATAAGATACATCTCTGTTATTATAGAAGGAAGAGAAAAAGTAAACAATTATTTCGGCAGCAGAAGAGGTCAATAGGACAAAGCCAATGATTAGTCCATTAGATCTGAAAGTTGACATGCCATTAGAAACTGTAGTAAGTTTCTCAATGGACATGTAGGGATGAAAGCATTGTGTTTTTTTTTTGTTTTGTTTTTTGTTTTTTTGTTAAGTAATGTTTAAAGAATAAACAAGTAAGGGGAGGAGCAAGATGGCGGAGGAGTAGGGTCTCCAAATCACCTGTCTCCACCAAACTACCTAGAAAACCTTCAAATTATCCTGAAAATCTATGAATTCGGCCTGAGATTCAAAGAGAGACCAGCTGGAATGCTACAGTGAGAAGAGTTCGCGCATCTATCAAGGTAGGAAGACGGGGAAAAAGAAATAAAGGAACAAAGGCCTCCAAGGGGGAGGGGCCCAGGAGGAGCCGGGCTGAGGCCGGGGCGAGTGTCCCCAGGACAGGAGAGCCCCGTCCCGGAGGAGCAGGAGCTGCACCGACCTTCCCGGGGGAAAGGGGCTCCAGGGAGTTGGAGCAGGACCAGGAGGGCGGGGATGCCCTTGGGCTCCCGGGGACAGTAACAGAGCAACTGCGCGCCCAGGAGAGTGCGCCGAGCTCCCTAAGGGCTGCAGCGCGCACGGCGGGACCCGGTGGGACCCGGAGCAGCTGAAGGGGATCGGGGGCGGCTCCGCGGAGGGGGCTGCGGGGCCCCGGGAGCAGCTCGGAGGGGCTCGGGCAGAGGAAGAGGCTCCGTGCGGAGGGGGCTGCGCGGTTCCAGGAGCAGCTCGGAGGGGCTCGGGCGGCGGCTCCGCGGAGGGGGCTGCGGGGCGGGAGCGCGAATCCACCAGCGCAGGCTCCGGAGCACAGGGCGCCGGGACACAGCCCAGGATCCCGCCTCCCCCGGGACAGGCAGAGGCCGGGAAGGCCCAGGACAGCGAGGACGCTCCTGCCCCAGCTGAGCAGAGCAGCGGCCCCGCCCCGGAGCCTCCAGGCCCTGCAGACGGAGTTCCTGCCGGAGCTGAATCCAGGTTTCCAGAGCTGCCCCGCCACTGGGGCTGTTCCTCCTGCGGCCTCACGGGGTAAACAACCCCCACCGAGCCCTGCACCAGGAGGGGCACAGCAGCTCCCCCAACTGCTAACACCTGAAAATCAGCACAACAGGCCCCTCACCCGGAACACCAGCTAGACTGACAACTTCCAGGAGAAGCCAAGGGACTTAAAGAACACAGAATCAGAAGATACTCCCCGGTGGTTCTTTTTTTGTTTGTTTGTTTTTGTTTTTGTTTTTGTTTTGTTTTGCTTTTTGATTTGTTTCCTTCCCCCACCCCCTTTTTTTCTCCTTTCTTTTTCTTTCTCTTTTTCTTCTTTTTTTTTTTTTCGTTTTTTTTTCTTTTTCTTCCCTTTTTTTTTCTCTTTCTCTTTTCTTTCCTTCTTTCTCTCCTCTCTTTTTCTCTTTTTCCCAATACAACTTGCTTTTGGCCACTCTGCACTGAGCAAAATGACTAGAAGGAAAACCTCACCTCAAAAGAAAGAATCAGAAACAGTCCTCTCTCCCACAGAGTTACAAAATCTGGATTACAATTCAATGTCAGAAAGCCAATTCAGAAGCACTATTATACAGCTATTGGTGGCTCTAGAAAAAAGTATTAAGGACTCAAGAGACTTCATGACTGCAGAATTTAGAGCTAATCAGGCAGAAATTAAAAACCAATTGAATGAGATGCAATCCAAACTAGAAGTCCTAACGACGAGGGTTAACGAGGTGGAAGAACGAGTGAGTGACCTAGAAGACAAGTTGACAGCAAAGAGGGAAACTGAGGAAAAAAGAGACAAACAATTAAAAGACCATGAAGATAGATTAAGGGAAATAAACGACAGCCTGAGGAAGAAAAACCTACGTTTAATTGGGGTTCCCGAGGGCGCCGAAAGGGACAGAGGGCCAGAATATGTATTTGAACAAATTCTAGCTGAAAACTTTCCTAATCTGGGAAGGGAAACAGGCATTCAGATCCAGGAAATAGAGAGATCCCCCCCTAAAATCAATAAAAACCGTTCAACACCTCGACATTTAATTGTGAAGCTTGCAAATTCCAAAGATAAGGAGAAGATCCTTAAAGCAGCAAGAGACAAGAAATCCCTGACTTTTATGGGGAGGAGTATTAGGGTAACAGCAGACCTCTCCACAGAGACCTGGCAGGCCAGAAAGGGCTGGCAGGATATATTCAGGGTCCTAAATGAGAAGAACATGCAACCAAGAATACTTTATCCAGCAAGGCTCTCATTCAAAATGGAAGGAGAGATAAAGAGCTTCCAAGACAGGCAGCAACTAAAAGAATATGTGACCTCCAAACCAGCTCTGCAAGAAATTTTAAGGGGGCCTCTTAAAATTCCCCTTTAAGAAGAAGTTCAGTGGAACAGTCCACAAAAACAAAGACTGAATAGATATCATGATGACACTAAACTCATATCTCTCAATAGTAACTCTGAATGTGAACGGGCTTAATGACCCCATCAAAAGGCGCAGGGTTTCAGACTGGATAAAAAAGCAGGACCCATCTATTTGCTGTCTACAAGAGACTCATTTTAGACAGAAGGACACCTACAGCCTGAAAATAAAAGGTTGGAGAACCATTTACCATTCGAATGGTCCTCAAAAGAAAGCAGGGGTAGCCATCCTTATATCAGATAAACTAAAATTTACCCCAAAGACTGTAGTGAGAGATGAAGAGGGACACTATATCATACTTAAAGGATCTATTCAACAAGAGGACTTAACAATCCTCAATATATATGCTCCGAATGTGGGAGCTGCCAAATATATAAATCAATTATTAACCAAAGTGAAGAAATACTTAGATAATAATACACTTATACTTGGTGACTTCAATCTAGCTCTTTCTATACTCGATAGGTCTTCTAAGCAAAACATCTCCAAAGAAACGAGAGCTTTAAATGATACACTGGACCAGATGGATTTCACAGATATCTACAGAACTTTACATCCAAACTCAACTGAATACACATTCTTCTCAAGCGCACATGGAACTTTCTCCAGAATAGACCACATATTGGGTCACAAATCGGGTCTGAACCGATACCAAAAGATTGGGATTGTCCCCTGCGTATTCTCGGACCATAATGCCTTGAAATTAGAACTAAATCACAACAAGAAGTTTGGAAGGACCTCAAACACATGGAGGTTAAGGACCATCCTGCTAAAAGATAAAAGGGTCAACCAGGAAATTAAGGAAGAATTAAAAAGATTCATGGAAACTAATGAGAATGAAGATACAACCGTTCAAAATCTTTGGGATGCAGCAAAAGCAGTCCTAAGGGGGAAATACATCGCAATACAAGCATCCATTCAAAAACTGGAAAGAACTCAAATACAAAAGCTAACCTTACACATAAAGGAGCTAGAGAAAAAACAGCAAATAGATCCTACACCCAAGAGAAGAAGGGAGCTAATAAAGATTCGAGCAGAACTCAACGAAATCGAGACCAGAAGAACTGTGGAACAGATCAACAGAACCAGGAGTTGGTTCTTTGAAAGAATTAATAAGATAGATAAACCATTAGCCAGCCTTATTAAAAAGAAGAGAGAGAAGACTCAAATTAATAAAATCATGAATGAGAAAGGAGAGATCACTACCAACACCAAGGAAATACAAACGATTTTAAAAACCTATTATGAACAGCTATACGCCAATAAATTAGGCAATCTAGAAGAAATGGACGCATTCCTGGAAAGCCACAAACTACCAAAACTGGAACAGGAAGAAATAGAAAACCTGAACAGGCCAATAACCAGGGAGGAAATTGAAGCAGTCATCAAAAACCTCCCAAGACACAAGAGTCCAGGGCCAGATGGCTTCCCAGGAGAATTTTATCAAACGTTTAAAGAAGAAATCATACCTATTCTCCTAAAGCTGTTTGGAAAGATAGAAAGAGATGGAGTACTTCCAAATTCGTTCTATGAAGCCAGCATCACCTTAATTCCAAAGCCAGACAAAGACCCCGCCAAAAAGGAGAATTACAGACCAATATCCCTGATGAACATGGATGCAAAAATTCTCAACAAGATACTGGCCAATAGGATCCAACAGTACATTAAGAAAATTATTCACCATGACCAAGTAGGATTTATCCCTGGGACACAAGGCTGGTTCAACACCCGTAAAACAATCAATGTGATTCATCATATCAGCAAGAGAAAAACCAAGAACCATATGATCCTCTCATTGGATGCAGAGAAAGCATTTGACAAAATACAGCATCCATTCCTGATCAAAACTCTTCAGAGTGTAGGGATAGAGGGAACATTCCTCGACATCTTAAAAGCCATCTATGAAAAGCCCACAGCAAATATCATTCTCAATGGGGAAGCACTGGGAGCCTTTCCCCTAAGATCAGGAACAAGACAGGGATGTCCACTCTCACCACTGCTGTTCAACATAGTAGTGGAAGTCCTAGCCTCAGCAATCAGACAACAAAAAGACATTAAAGGCATTCAAATTGGCAAAGAAGAAGTCAAACTCTCCCTCTTCGCCGATGACATGATACTCTACATAGAAAACCCAAAAGTCTCCACCCCAAGATTGCTAGAACTCATACAGCAATTCGGTAGCGTGGCAGGATACAAAATCAATGCCCAGAAGTCAGTGGCATTTCTATACACTAACAATGAGACTGAAGAAAGAGAAATTAAGGAGTCAATCCCATTTACAATTGCACCCAAAAGCATAAGATACCTAGGAATAAACCTCACCAAAGATGTAAAGGATCTATACCCTCAAAACTATAGAACACTTCTGAAAGAAATTGAGGAAGACACAAAGAGATGGAAAAATATTCCATGCTCATGGATTGGCAGAATTAATATTGTGAAAATGTCAATGTTACCCAGGGCAATATACACGTTTAATGCAATCCCTATCAAAATACCATGGACTTTCTTCAGAGAGTTAGAACAAATTATTTTAAGATTTGTGTGGAATCAGAAAAGACCCCGAATAGCCAGGGGAATTTTAAAAAAGAAAACCATATCTGGGGGCATCACAATGCCAGATTTCAGGTTGTACTACAAAGCTGTGGTCATCAAGACAGTGTGGTACTGGCACAAAAACAGACACATAGATCAGTGGAACAGAATAGAGAATCCAGAAGTGGACCCTGAACTTTATGGGCAACTAATATTCGATAAAGGAGGAAAGACTATCCATTGGAAGAAAGACAGTCTCTTCAATAAATGGTGCTGGGAAAATTGGACATCCACATGCAGAAGAATGAAACTAGACCACTCTCTTACACCATACACAAAGATAAACTCAAAATGGATGAAAGATCTAAATGTGAGACAAGATTCCATCAAAATCCTAGAGAAGAACACAGGCAACACCCTTTTTGAACTCGGCCACAGTAACTTCTTGCAAGATACATCCACGAAGGCAAAAGAAACAAAAGCAAAAATGAACTATTGGGACTTCATCAAGATAAGAAGCTTTTGCACAGCAAAGGATACAGTCAACAAAACTCAAAGACAACCTACAGAATGGGAGAAGATATTTGCAAATGACATATCAGATAAAGGGCTAGTTTCCAAGATCTATAAAGAACTTATTAAACTCAACACCAAAGAAACAAACAATCCAATCATGAAATGGGCAAAAGACATGAACAGAAATCTCACAGAAGAAGACATAGACATGGCCAACATGCACATGAGAAAATGCTCTGCATCACTTGCCATCAGGGAAATACAAATCAAAACCACAATGAGATACCACCTCACACCAGTGAGAATGGGAAAAATTAACAAGGCAGGAAACAACAAATGTTGGAGAGGATGTGGAGAAAAGGGAACCCTCTTACACTGTTGGTGGGAATGTGAACTGGTGCAGCCACTGTGGAAAACTGTGTGGAGGTTCCTCAAACAGTTAAAAATATACCTGCCCTACGACCCAGCAATTGCACTGTTGGGGATTTACCCCAAAGATACAAATGCAATGAAACGCTGGGACACCTGCACCCCGATGTTTCTAGCAGCAATGGCCACGATAGCCAAACTGTGGAAGGAGCCTCGGTGTCCAACGAAAGATGAATGGATAAAGAAGATGTGGTTTATGTATACAATGGAATATTACTCAGCTATTAGAAATGACAAATACCCACCATTTGCTTCAACGTGGATGGAACTGGAGGGTATTATGCTGAGTGAAGTAAGTCAGTCGGAGAAGGACAAACATTATATGTTCTCATTCATTTGGGGAATATAAATAATAGTGAAAGGGAAAATAAGGGAAGAGAGAAGAAATGTGTGGGAAATATCAGAAAGGGAGACAGAACATAAAGACTGCTAACTCTGGGAAACGAACTAGGGGTGGTAGAAGGGGAGGAGGGAGGGGGGTGGGAGTGAATGGGTGACGGGCACTGGGTGTTATTCTGTATGTTAGTAAATTGAACACCAATAAAAAAAAAAAAAAAAAAATAAACAAGTAGGAAAGTAGAGTTTGAGACAGAACAAAAACAATTCATTGAAGGATTTTGCTTCTATGGTGAAGAGTACAGTAAATGGGAACAATAAAGGCTCAAGAAAAGATATTTTTCCACACATAACAAATGCTAAGCATGCTCCTCAGCTGATAAGAATAACCAGTATAATAGAAATATGTGGCATAAGAAAGAAGAAAATTATAGGAGTAAGTATATAGGAAGGTAAAAATACAGAACAAAAAATGGAGGCATTTTGCTTTCACAAGTGTAAGGGTATTTTATACATTATAAAAAGAGGAAAAGAAGAAAAAGGAAAAAAAATGTGTAGAGACAGATGTAGAGAGTGGAAGATTTGTAAAAAAACAAAAAGATTTGTGGTGGAATATGAGAGAACCTCCTTTCTACATTCATTAACTATTTTACAGAAAGAACATCAACTTATAGTGAGAAATGAAGGTGACAGTGGCATACAGGTAAGTATAAGACTGAAAAGAGAGAGGACAGTAAAGATAACTAGCTGTTTTTGAAGAATGGGAAAGTAAGCACATAGGACAAAGGTAGTAATATTGTCAAGTAATATCAAATTTCCAACCGGAATTTATGATTGTGAACTTTAAGTATTGAAAGTCAGTGTAATCACAGAGAGATGCAGCTGTGGTTTTGGCACAAAACTGGATTTGGCCACTTAAGGACATTAGTAATCTGTAAGGACTGAGGCAGAGAGGAGTACATCAATCAAGGTTACATTTTAGGAAAATGGTAATATAATGACTGGTATGCAATTGTTATGAGAAAAAATGTATGAGGATATAACAAGAATCTAATGTGTATAAGAGATAATGACAATATAAGGGACATGATGACTGGCGAAAACATAAGAGTCGATAGATAAGAGGTCTTCATTTAGTTGTGTAATTTCTGCATTGGATTTCCCTAGAGAAAATCAAGTAGTAGGATAGGAGTTGACAGGTATTTTGAAAGGAGAGAAATTATTAGTGTTTCAATCATGGTTATAGATGGCTGAGGAGTAGTAGAATAAATGATTACTGTAGCTCTGGTATAGGAACTAAGAGACAAAACTGTAGCTATTTCCATTGTCAATATTGGTGACAGGATTCAAGTGAAAAGGAGAAGAATCAGGCAAGTGCTAAAATGATTAAATAATCAATGAAGAGGTGTGACTGAAGTTATGTAGTTGACAGCAACAGAGATGAAAAAGTCTAATTGTATTCACTCTGAAGGGGACTGGGCATTTCGAAGAGGAAGAGCAGGTTGGAAACAATACTAGGAAGCAAGAAAAACATATACAATGAAATAAATACAGTTCCATTCTAGCTGCCTACCTGTCCATGGTATGGTCACTTAGGTGTCCAGGAGGACCAGGGACTTGAGATTTTGCCTGCTTGTAGCACCTCCAGATGAGGTGTTGTGCCACCTGGAGTAGCAGGCTTGGCATAGACCGTCTGATGGATAGCTTGGTAATCTTAGGAGTGGCATCAGGAGAAAGATACAAAAATAATCCTTATTGGGCCACCTGGGTGGTTCAGACAGTTAAGCAGCTGACTCTTGGTTTTGGCTCAGGTCATAGTCTTGAGATTGAGCCCTCTGTGAGGCTCCAAATAGTGTGGAGTCTGCTTCAGATTCTTTCTCTCTTTCCCTTCCCCTCTGCCCCCTTTTCTGCTCGGGCACATGTGTTCTCTCTCTCTCTCAAAATAAATAAATAAATAAAATCTTAAAAAGAAGAAGATCCTTGTCTTCTCTAGAAAAATGATGTGAAACTTAGCCATTTCGGGAGTTTATCTTCATCAAAAAACAACTAGCAACAGTTGAATAATTTGAAACAGAGAAGGGGACATGAAAAGAATTAAGTTAAAACAAAACTTAAATCACCCTAGCTGATATGTTAGTTATTTATGGGAAAACAGAGTTATTGCAGAGAAATCAATTAGAAGGCTCCTGCTAAACTCTGAGGAGAGACGGCAGTCAACTAGAACAGTGTGATGCTATTGGAGAAAGGAAGTAGATCTCTACTAACCATAGATTCAGAAGGAATTGAGCCATATGTTCTTAAATTTGAAAAATTTCAGGAACTTTCCCAGAGGATTAAAATAAAGTTATACATCTTTATGCATATAGTATAACTATATATACAATCATAAATGCAATGTATATATATATGTATAACATTTTAATATATCAAAATATTATTTGAGTAAATTTCATAACAACAAGGTACTCAGTATACTTGCCTTTCATTTAGGGCAATAGTTGCAATAGGTACTATCCTATTTCTCTCATTCATTCTTGAGATCAGACAAGATCGGGCGCGTTCACGGTGGTATGGCCGTAGACGCATTCATTCTCTTTAAGAATTATTTAGTAGTACTGATTTTTTTCTTTTTATTTCAAAATAAAATAATTCATAAACTTGGATTTATAAACTTTTCTTATATGGAATCATAATTTTATGTTAAGTCATCTTATTTCATGATGCTGTATATAAATAGCCATTTAAACTACTACTTACATGGGCACTAAGGAGGGCACTTGATGGGATGAGCACTGGGTGTTATATGTTGGCAAATTGAATTTAAATAAAAATAAGTAAAGGCTAAAAAAAAAAACCCACTAATTAAACCAGATCAGATTAATTCTGCTTCTGCACTATTTAAAACTGTACCTTATTGGGGATCCCTGGGTGGCTCAGCGGTTTAGCACCTGCCTTCAGCCCACGGCGTGATCCTGGAGTCTCAGGATCGAATCCCACATTGGGCTCCCTGCATGGAGCCTGCTTCTCCTTCTGCCTGTGTCTCTGCCTCTCTTTCTCTCTCTCTCTCTCTCTCTGCCTCTCATGAATAAATAAATAAAATCTTTTTAAAAACTGTACCTTATTGTATAAAACTTGCATCATTGAAATTTTCACAAGTTTTGATCATTTAATTTCTTTCATAATGCTTAAATTAATTAAAGGTAAAGTCTACTTCTGTAGATCATATGAAAGAACTGTACATTTACCTCGTGATATCTTAAAGATATTTTGTTGTTATTAATGAGTTTTCAAAAAGGAGCAAAACTCATTTTGTTAATCTATTTCCTTTTTGAGATGTATACATACGAATTATTTTTCTTCATATATCATAGTAACACATCAGGAAACAAAGGCCTCACAATAATTTTGAAATATATAAAGAGATTCAATTGTAAATGAAGAAAATATTGGTAATTCAAGTTCTCAACAATTCCTATCTGAAAAAATATGCCTAGTGTAAGACCCTTTATCATCAGAAAGTCATGATTATTGTTAAAATAGAAATAGAGTGCTATCAAGATGTTTATGTCTTTGTGATCTAAATTACAAGAAAGCCACCAGCATTATGAGATATCTTCCTCAGAATTAAAAATATTTAGTGAATAAATTTCTTTCCCAGTTTTGTTCCCACAAGGGCAAATATGAGGACAATTTTGATTAACAATGGCAAAAAGCCCATCAGACAAAAGGACCAATCGAAATTGCCAAAGCAATAAAGAAAAGTAAAATAAGACAGTGTTTCTTTACAGAGACTACTTAAGTGAATTACTAAGGCATGCCCTGTCTATGCTACACAGACACAATATGCAAAAAATTTCCATGGAAAATTCTTATTATGAAATACTATATAGGCTTTTAAAACTCCGTTGTGAAAGATACAAATATTTCTATATAAATTGATAAGTGAGAAAAAGCAAATTTCAGGAAAGAATATGTAGTATAATATTAAAAAAATAAAGACAGGGTTATATACAACATACTGTATGTCAGTATCATTTACCACAATTTACTACCTCAGCTCCAGAGCCACCAATCATTGACCTCATTGTCACAACAGAGCTGGGTGTTGTAAATATCTTTCCATTGCCAATAGATGTGCGGGAGAGATGCTGCAGGATGAAAGGGAATCTTGCTGATTCTTCTGTGTTTTTTTCTGTTTTCTCCTGTGAGACCCAGTAGCCAACACCCCGTAGGACCCTCAGTAGTACTCATCTTCCAGTAGTATATAAGTCTTGGTCTGCCATCTGGGGACCAGCTCAATCCCAAAATAACCCAACATACTTCTTTACCATTGAGCAGACTGAAGCCTTGCCTTCTCCAATGGAGCCTGAACTCCATCCTAAAAAGGGTGGCAGAGGAGAGGTGCACTTTCAAGTTTATGTCTTCTTTGGTTATCTTCCATCAGCTTTAATCTCTTCTTTAGAGTTCTTTTTTTTTTTTTTTTTTTTTGTGCCCTCTTTGAAGCTAATCTCCCATAAATATTTAATTAACCTTTATAGTAAGCCTTCTCTATTCAGATTACTGTGTAATTTCTCTTTCCTGACTGGGCCATTGTACACACACACACACACACACAGGATTAGAAACTTATATTTGAAATAATTAGCAGTGATTATTTCTGGATGCTTAGCTTTTGGGTACTCTTTATTTTCTTCTGTACATTTTCTCTAGTGTCTAAATTCCCTACAATAAATACATATTACTTTTGAAATCTGAAAATATACAACACATTTAAGTAGGCATTAGTAAATTCTCCTAAGCTAAGAAAATAAAAATATATCCAGCATATTTAATCAATATTGGTAATCTAAATTTTTTTTAAAAAAGCTTAAATTGGGAGATTTTTTTTATAATCATCTCAGTTTTATACTATATCCTCTAAAAGGCTTAAAATGAAGTTAGGAAGGAGTAAACACAATGAAATGAATTCAACGAAAAATGTCAGACACTTATGATATCGCAATTGTTATTATAAACTAATTGCTGTTGCAGACAAGAAAAAAGAAGTGGAATTACTTTTACAAACTTGTCCTAGATAAAAATTGCTCTATTCAGTGCCCTTTAAATGGGAAGTGACAGAGGATAAACCGACCAGACAGTACAGTGGATGCATTATCAGTGTGCTGACATGGCCTCCTTTGCCTGTTCTCTCTGATTTAATGTCATCAGACACAAGGTGATTTAGAACATTCTTAGTAATAATGGAGAGGCTGAAAGCAGATGTGTAGATATTTTTAATGCCTTTTTCCTCCCCTTAGGTTTGTTCTTTAGTTAGGGTTATACTGTGGACACAATGAGTATGTTGCAAAATATAATGAAAATGAATATCAAAAGCAGATTGCATTGACAGGGAAAAAAAATCTTTTTATTCTTTCAAAAATGAATTATCATCCAGTAAAAGTAAAAAGAAATATGCATGTGTGGATTTTTTTTTCTATCAGAATTTTAAATATTTACAACTTCTAAAGTACTGCTGAAATAAAAGAATAATGACTAACTTACCAGAGGATGAGGCAACTCATAGTCCAGTTTTCAGTAAGATGGTTTAAAACAGTGGTGCTTAGGAAAAATATGGAATTTTATTAATTCATATCTTTCTTTTATGGTATGCAGACAAACAAATAACTGTTCTAAACTCTAGAAATTATTAAAAGATTCTTTTAAGTAACCTTAGGTCATCTGTTTTCCTGTAAGTCAATGTTTTTCTCAATTACTATAATCAGATTTTAAAATTTTACCTAAAATTTCTTAAGATTTGTATGCATGGCAAGTTATCACATCTAAATATTTATTTAAATTTACTTTTATAACAGCATATATTATCACACAGCTCTATCAATCTATGTCCTTTTCTTTCTTACCTGTGCAAACTCAGATTATCATTAAACATACTGAATCATACTTGATCATCCACAGGTTTATGAAGGAGACGTGTAATTGTCAACAAAATTGGCTCTTTGAGGGCAATGGTAATGTATTACTTGTTTATCCATGTTGCCCAAGGACTTCCGTCATACAAGTTTGCCTTTGGCTGTACCACAGCCCCACCACATACATGGCACCTTCACTTGCAAACCAGCAATCCCACCAACTTGAAACACACATGAACTTCATTTTTTTTTAAATTTTATTATCCTTGAATAGCCAGGTCAGGTACAACTCCAGCAGGACCTGAACTAGTCCTGGACAATACAGGAAGGGCATAAAGTGTCCTGTTGCCTTTTTCTGGTGTGGCCTCAAATTAATCTTTCACTCTTAGCCTGGTATCCTGAATCCCTGAAGCCAGAGCAAGTATGCTTCTTGATTTCCTCATCCTCTTGGGATGTTTGCCTTTTAAATTCTTTATCATATTGCTTACTAGTGGCTGGACCTGTCAACTTATCAGAGAGAGTCCGATTGGGATAGAATTCTTCCTTCAGCTGCAATTATTTAAGCTCCACTTGACTCCTTCCAACATCCTAAAACACCCATCCTCCAAAGGGGAGAGGTGCCTGCAGCTATCTTAGATAGACTCTTCATTTTGCAGCTTACATTCCATTTTATTATTTTCAGATAATCATTATCAAAGACCTTTTTCATACACTGACACTTCAGCCTTTTACTGCTCAACTTGCTGTATTTCCTTTTCTCCTTTTTTGAGAGAAGTCCAAAATGACAGGGTCCGAATGATCTTTTACATCTATGGTTTTGTACCTGCTTACATATGCTCATAAAATCCAATTTAATTTTATTTTATTTTTATTTTTTTTATTTTTTTTTAATTTTTTTTTAATTTTAGTTATTTTACTTCGAAAACTTGAAATCTCCATCATTATACCTCTTCTATCAATTATCTCTAAATCATTACTTCTGCTTTGATCAGTTACCCTTTATGATTCACAATTTATGGCTCATTTATTCATGCTGAAGCCTAAAACTTTCTTCCTTGGCAACTTTTCTTATCCCTGGATGGTCTTTGATGGTCTGCAATACATACTTAGTCACATGTGTGGTAAACACTGTTAAATTCTCAACCTAAGGTTAAGGCACTGTTTCTCAAATGTGGCTACACATTAGAAACAGAAATGGAACACAATTTCTGTGCATGAGCCACACGTCAAGAGATTGTAATTTAATCTGAGGTGGAGCCCAGGTATAGGTGATTTTAACACTGCATTTGCCCATCTTCAGCCAACCCTTCCCAAAAGATGATTCAAATGTGTAGTCAAGGAAGAAAGCTACCTGGCTAGATCATGTCAGACAGAGATAAAGTATAAGTATAATTTCTTCTTAGGGACCATATAACATGAAGAGATCCAACAAAGAAACACAAAACAATTTGAGCACAATTAAATGTAAATTGTTTTGAACTTCATGTAAAGTCCAGAAGATAGAAAAATTAAAATGACAAGTATTTTCAGAAAAAGAAATAAGAGTAACCAGTGAAGGCTTCATAGAATATCCATAACTTAAGTTGGATGTTGTGAATTTGGGTATAATTCAGAGAAGGGTGAAGAAGATATTAAAGATTAGGGGGAAAGCAGTGACAAATGACAAAAGTACTATGTCATACTTAATTTAATGTTAGAGGAAAGAAGTAGATCTGTTTGACTAGAGTATGTGTGTTTGAAAATTATGAGAAAGAGTATATAAGGTGGCAAATTCACAGAGGAGTCTATCTGCCTTCTTGTCCCATTCTGACAATTCCTAATGAAACAAACATTAGGTAGCCTACAGATTAAAATAATATGAAAGCTGATATCTAACTCTGCCATTGGAAGATATCTATGAAATGATCAACTATCCATACACATAGGGACATAGTTTCGTTAACATAGAAAACTAGGAATAAAAAAAAAAAAAAACTTAAAAAAAGGAATATTGTCATCTATATGACAGAAACATCAAATATTTGGTTGTTAGAATGCCCACAGGGCCAGATTAGAAGAGGCAACAGAATAAACTCTCAATTTTTTTCCATTCCTGTGAAAGAATGCCTGAGAAATAAAAGAAGGTCACCTTCATAAAATCATAATCTGAACCATCATTTGGAAATGTGAATACAGTCCTGTGATACGCAGGATAAGAAGTTGCAACCAGCAAGTTGTGTTGGGAAGATTTTTTTTCATTAAGTGACTACCATAAACATAAAGCCTGCAGGGTAAGGTTTCCTTTGAGAGCAGATAACTACAGAACAAATTTCTAAGTCATAGAAACTTACCCCAACCTCCACCCCTGCTCATTCAGTCAGGCTTACCATCCTACAAGCAAATTATTAGAACATCTACTATCTCAGAGCATGCAAGAGGCAATTTGAGATTTAAGTGCAAACTTTGTTTCCTGAAAGAGTAACTTAGGCAGTTTAATTTGACTTTAAAATTCAGTTTGCTTAGCTGTAAATCAGAATCACTAGAAAAGCATCTACCTTATGAGTTGTATATGTTGTATAGCATAAGTAAAATGATGCAATTAAAGCAATTAGCTCTTTTTGTTTCCTAGAAGGTAGAGGTATAGTCACAAGAAACACAGATGTAGTGAAAAAGCATCCTACCAGAGTGAACTTCCATAAGATAGAGAAAGTCAGTGATGCATGTCTTATTCCCAGAGGAGACCACCAAGACTGGAAATGCCCCGTGGCCAGTAATCTGTACCTCTGAACTTCTGAAAATCAGAACCTGAAAAAAGCAAATCCTAGATCATTAAATATTTTCCTGGAGTAGGTCCCCAAGAAAGGAGCTCCTTACAGAATCACAGTAACTACCAGTCTAAAAAATATATGTATTTACTACAATCTAAAATATTTTAGAACATCACAATGAAAGTGTTGATAAGATACTAAAACTTGAGAAAGTCGAAGGTAGTTCACTTAGAACTCAAAAGGGACATAAAAGCTTATAAGTACAGATAGAAAATATGATAGGCATGGATTTATAGCCAGGCTATACAATTTACTTAAGAAAGGATTCCCAAAAAGAAATTCTATATCAGACATAATAACTGAATTAATAAACAGAACTAATAATAAATAGAAGAAGTAATAGAATAGAAATAATAATTATGAAATAAAAATAATATAGCAATACATATTTAGGTAGATTAAGCACAGATATATTTCAAAAACTGGAAAGTAAATGCCAAACTCAGTGACAAGTTTTTATGCTGTTGGGTAAGACTGAGCACTAAAAAAGATACTAGTGAATTTTATTATAAGGTATTTAGCACTATTTCATTTTTAAAACTATTTGTATAAAATACTGTGGAATGTAATAAAATTGATTTAAAATATAATTACCAACAAAATAAAATATTATAGAAACTGTGCGAAAATTCTGAAAAAAAAAAGGCAATTATGCAATATGGAAAGGAACAAAGAATTCGCTTGGGAGATGTATTCAAGGAAAAGAAGGGTAAAAAACAAAAGAAGTGATACTTGTCTTATAAGCTTTAGAAAATCTAATATAAATTATACAAGATTCTTTGCAAGAGACTGGGAGGGAAAAGGATGATTCATTCAGAGAAATGAAGATAATGATACCTGAAGTAATACATAAGAAAACTAAAATAGCATCATTTAATTCATATTAGAAGCAGATAGAGCATTGCAATAAATACAGACACGGAGCTCCATAACAGCTGTGGCAAACTTACACAAAATTCAGAGGGGAATGAAAAATGCTATTAACTACTGTCAGGAAGCAGTTAAAGCTTCTGGTCTGGGATTATGTCACTTCTTTTATGAGTGATGCCCCAGGGAAGGAAGTTAGCAGATAACCTGCTGTAATCTTTGTGTCAAATGGACCTCTGGGAAAATAAACTAATGCTATTTACCAGGAGGAAGAAACCTTTATCTCTGAATTGCCCTTAACATGATCTTCCTAAGAATTCCCTATAGTAAATAGTACTCAGGATCTATGAGTATGTTTCCCTGCGGAGATGCACAACTCCCAGGTTAAAAATGGAGATGATTCAAAATGGAAATGCTCCCACTGTGGGAGATAATACTATGATCCTTACCTGTGAATCATTCTATTACTGTGAAATTGAGGTGCACATCCAATATAGGAAGACAGGCTCTGAGAAGCTACCCTTGATGTCCCACAACTCTGCTTGAGCTTTTTGATATCTCATATCCTTGACAGTAGTTATTAAAGCTTAATGTTGGGTGAGATCCCTGATCCATGTGAGTCTGATTTTATAATAATATCTGTGTGTTAGCTCAGCTATGAATGACCTAAAATAAAGAAAGGTAGTTGAACTTCAAGGTAGTTGAACTTCAAGATGATAACTGAACAGATTGGCAGAAAATATATATTTCACAACACTTCTGAAAATAAAGAAAAGCTGGAATCTACAAAGAAAAACCTTCCTTGTGTTCCAGTATATATGTTTATATCCATTTACCCATTTCCATGTCTACACACAACAGTAAATGCGCGTGCATGCACACACACACACACACACACACACTCAAACCTGCAAACCTGATATAGAAATGATAAAGATACAGATATAGATATAGGGATATAGATAGACAGAGTATCTCACATGTTATAGATGAGAAAACTAAGCTCAAATGCTCTGATTACTTGTACTAGGATTGCTTCATTTGAAATGAAAATGTAATCTGTGCTTCCAATTTAAATTCTTGGATTGAAAACCATAAATCTTCAGGATTTGGGCAACAGTTCGGTTCCATCCCATTCTAACAAGGGTAATTTTATATTTCTCTTTATTTATTTATTGAGAATTATTTATTGAGAAGATTCAGTTATGGCAACCTCTAATTTTCA
The DNA here is from genome assembly GCF_053574225.1 of Canis aureus. Lineage (NCBI taxonomy): Eukaryota > Metazoa > Chordata > Mammalia > Carnivora > Canidae > Canis > Canis aureus. The sequence goes on along the minus strand of NC_135617.1, from coordinate 11,327,733 downwards.
CTTTCCATTTCCATTGGTTGACCTATAGGATCTAAGTAATTTAGGGTCTTGATTCATTATTTATTAATTCTGGACATGAAGAATAAAACAAATGAAGATTCAAACCACCCTTGATTCTTAAGTTTTTTAAAGAGTAAATTACAAATATGATAAACTATCAAAGGTTTTTTGTTTGTTTGGTTGTTGTTTTTTGTTTTGTTTTGTTTTTTTAGGATAATATTGTAAAGAGAATACTACCCTTTGTACCCAGGACAAAGGGAACCTATACAGGTAAACCTATTGCCCTTCATGCTTCCTCACAGTCAAATATAGAATTTGGGTGATTATGGTTTTATGTTAGAAGAAGAAAAACTTAGATATGGCAAATTTTGGCTTATAGATATATGAAGATTCCCAGACTACACAAAACATCTTGTAATAACTAATAAATTATAAAATTCTGTCCACATGATGTCTTCTTTATTACTTTAGGACTCCAAAAGCACTACAATCACTTGGAGAATAGGTCCTAGCAACCTAAACAACTAACTAACTTGTCAAAAGCCATAACAGTATTAATTATAGAAGCCACCAAATATATTACAGGTTTCATTTTAAGTAAAAGGAAAATGAAGCACATAGGAATTAAATAATTTGCTATAATACATAGAAAATGAAGATGTGGGGGCACCTGGGTAGATCAGTTGGTTAAGCATCTGACTCTTGATTTCGCTTCAGGTCATGATCTCAGGGTTGTGAGATGGTGCCCGGCATCAGGCACCAGGCTGAGCTTGGAGGCTTCATAAGATTCTCTCTCTCCAAAAAAAAAAAAAAAAAAAAAAAAAAGATTCTCTCTCTCCCTCTTCCTCTGCCCTTTCTCCACCCATCTGCTTGTGTGCTATCTCTCATTCTCACTCAAAAAGAAAAGAAAAAAGAAAAGAAAAAAATTTATTTATTTTTAAAAGGATAACTTTTTTTTAAGATTTTATACTTTTATTCATGAGAGACACACACAGAGAGAGGCAGAGACATAGGCAGAGGGAGAAGCAGGCTCCATGCAGGGACCCCAATGTGGGACTCGATCCCAGGACTCCAGGATCAGTCCCTCGGCCAAAGGCAGACACTTAACCTCTGAGCCACCCAGGCATCCCAAGAAAAAATTTTAAAAAAAGAAACAGAAAAGAAAAGAAGAGGAGAGGAGAGGAGAGAGAGGAGAGGAGAGGAGAGGAGAGGAGAGGAGAGGAGAGGAGAGGAGAGGAGAGAAGAAGAGAGGAAAGGAGAGGAGAGGAGAGGAGAGGAGAGGAGAGGAGAGGAGAGGAGAGGAGAGAAAGAAAGAGGAGAGGAGAGGAGAGAAAGAAAGGAGAGGAGAGGAGAGGAGAGGAGAGGAGAGGAGAGGAGAGGAGAGGAGAGGAGAGGAGAGGAGAGGAGAGGAGAGGAAAGAAACAAAGATGTGATTTCAACCAGAAATATTTGAATCAAAAGTCCTTTCTTTACATATCTTCCCACATCTTTCCCCACAATACTTTCTCCTTTACTTAGTGAGTTACATTATGAGATGTCTTGGGGAAGAAAAGTAAGCACAAAACTGTGCTAATTGGGGCAAAATCTGCAATTTCACAATTGTTATCATTGCTTTCATGGGTATATGCAAGTTTTAATGAGTAAATCAATCCGAGAGACTGATTCCCAGTACAAAATACCTTGTATGAACGTATTACTGTTAATATAGATATGTTAAGTGATTTGCTAGATTTCAAATTGATATAAGCCAAATATTCTATTCTATTAACAAATCCTTAGTGGGAACTTTCTGTCATATGCTAGCTATTAGGTAAGTTTCTTAGATTCTGCTCTCTCAAGTCTAACAAACCATGTGAATCCAGAAAAGAAATCCTGGGATCTTCATTCACTGGGCTGTTACTTGTTGTGTATGTTTACTACTTCCATATGTAGTAGAGAATTGATCCTATTACATACATTAAAATATAACTATAAAATAGAGATTAATTAATTCTTCAGTTACTTGCTTTTTTTGTGGCACTGCAAAAAGTTCAGAGATGTTGATTTTCCTGGTTGGAATATATCACCCACTTTGCATGGCCAGTTCTTAATTTTTCAAGTCTTAGCCTAAATATCAATTCCTCCGTGATATTTATCATTGTAAATATCACTTCTCATTAGATATCAAAACCTCTTGCTATCAAGTCACGTAACACTCTGTGTTCCTTTACAACATTTATCACAGTGTAATTATTTAGTTTTTGTGTGTGTGTTTATGTATTCAATTCCTATTTCTTCCAATTGACAAGTCATCCATGGGAGCAAGAACTTTATCTTTCCTGTTAACAGCTATTGTCTGAAACATCTCTTAGCCTGGAACAAAATACTCCTTTGTTTATATTTGCTGAAGAATCGAATAATTTGCAATAATTCTGAAACACAGCCTTGAACCATATGTACTGAGAAGCGAGTAAGTGGGTTGTTTCTAGTTTCCTCTTCATGATCAAAATTTATTTCAGCTTTGCCACTTACATTTCATGCATGATTCAATTTAATGACTCAAACACGCTTATAAGGGAAATACCACTCTTTTTTTGAGTTGAGCATACTGAAGAATATATATCCAATAGTTGCATACACAAAGTTCAGATTTCACCAAGGTTACGCAAGGGCTCCCTTTGAATATAAAGGATGTATCTGTACCTCAAAAATATGTCCTTTGTTGAGCATATCAGTTATCATTCAGTAAAATACTCTAAATTGCTAGGCCTTCAATGTTCCAACTAGGAAAGCCTGATCTTTGTACATGAGCATGTGCACACGTACTCACACACATGCACACACATGCACATGCACATTTCTAACATAGAGTTGTCATTGTCTTTTGAATGCTTACTTATAGGAAATAAAATGTTCCAGAAAGAATAAAATGTTCTTTCTGGAACATTTTATTTCCTGTAATCTCAGACAAAAAACCATTTTTACTAGCTTATACTAGTTTAAAGTCAGTTAAACTAACATATTCAGCCACAAAAATGAAACATCTCTGGTCCTTCTGAAGCTCACAACTGATTATCTATCTCTCTACTCCAAAATGACAATTTCAACTCATGCAGATTGTGACAAATGTTCTGATCTAGGCACAACAATTTATATATCTTATTTAACAATTTATGTTAATATGCTATTTAAAAAAAAACATGCTAAAAATTATAATGGGAACAATAGACTGTTTCTTCTTGTTTTGTTTCCTCCTTCTTTCCTCCCCTCCCTCCCTCCCTCCTTTCTTCCTTCTTCTTTTCCAGTTAAGAAGAGGTAATAGAATTTAAGACTGGGATGATCTGTTATGTCATATTATAGAAAGTCACAAATAGCATTGAGGAGCTTAAATATTACTGAAATTTAATAAATATTTCTTAAATGCCATGTATTGGACACTATTCTGTACATTCAATGATAAATAAGTTCTGGCCCATGTCTTCCTAGAACATATCCTCAAACATAGTAGTAAGCAGATGAATAAATTATGAGTTAACTGTAGCAGTAATACAAAAAAATGCAGCAGTAAATTTTGTCTGAGAGGATGGAGGGTAAAAGAACACTTTACAGAATGATTGACCCCTGACATTAGTTTAAAGGATAACCAAGGTTTGGATGCCTGGGTGGCTCAGCAGTTTAGAGCCTGCCTTCTGCCCAGGGTGTGATCCCGGAGTCCCAGGATCAAGTCCCACATCAGGCTCCCTGCATGGAGCCTGCTTCTCCCTCTGCCTGTGTCTCTGCCTCTCTCTCTCTCTCTCTCTCTCTCTCTCTCTCTCTCTCTGCGTGCGTGTCTCATGAATAAATAAATAAAATCTTAATAAAAAAGGGATAACCAAGGTTTACCAGCAGAAAGAGAGTAGGAAGATAATTCCAGAAGAAATAACATGATAACAACATGAGATGACTTGAAGATTAATTGTCATTGTCTTAGCTACAAGTAATGTGGAAATAGAGGTTTCTTGTTGCAGTTTTGTTTTAAGAAACTTAATGAAATGTAAAATGAACTTGGCTAGGATGTTCCTGAGTCTTAGTGACTAAAAGGCAAGTACTTGAGTTGTTTATATATATATATATATATATATATATATATATATATATATATATATATATAATTTTATTAATTTGAGAGAGAGCAAGCAAGCACAAGCAGGGGAGACGAGCAGAGGGAGAAGCAGGAAGCCCGATGCAGGGCTCATCCCAGGACCCCAAGATCATGACCTGAGCCGAAGGCAGATACCCAACCATTTGAGCCATCCAGGTGCCTCAAGTACTTGAATTCTGACAAAGAAAAGGGAAACAATAATATAACCCCCATATCAAAATGTCTACTATGATTTATGCATCATTTGAAACATTTCACAATTATTAACTCATTCAGTTCTCATAACAACTTTTTGTCACCCCTATTTACTGACTAGGAGACTAAAGCCCAGAGAGAATAAGTGATATGCACAATAGCATATGAGTAAGCACTGGAGAATGGGTACTAGAGTCCCAAGTATTCTGGCTCCAGAGCTTGTGCACTAATATATGGATACAGGCCTTAGAAAAGGCAAAATTCTAAAAATAAAATAAGGAGTTCTGTTTTGAATATGTTGATTTTGAGATGCCATTAGGGTAAATCCATGTGGGACTGTTAACTTATTTGAGATTTTGTGTCTGAAATGAGGAAGACATTTAAGGCCTAATAACATAGACTTTGAAGTCATCAAATGAAGATGTTAGCGGATATGCCCTAAAGAATTCATGCAATCTAAGATAAATTCAAAATGTTAGAGCACTGAGAAATACCTTCTTTTAAGGAGACATCAGTGAAGGAGAGTTAATGAAAAAGGGTCGTAGAGCTAGAAAAATATGCAGAGTACATGGTCATGAATGAGAAGGTAAGTGTTAAAAAGAGTGCAGTTTGTCACAGTTTAATTAAAACCTTCATAAACTTTTTATACATAGACTATATATCATAGATCCCTAAACATTTAAATAAAATTTTATCATGTTTTCTGACTGTACATTAATGGATGCTGCAAATGAAATGCTGACCTTCATCCCTTCAGTAATAATAATGGGTGGGTTTGTAACAATGGTTAATAGCTCTTACCTCAATGTTTCATTTGTCCTTTTATTTAATATTATTAAACTTTATGAACTCTTGCAAAAATGAAGTAATTAATCTTTATAACATCCTCTGTAGGTAGTTAGATAGCTTCATTATGATAAAAGGAAGAGAGAACATATATTGGTTAAATGAATATTGCAGTATCAGCACCATAGCATTTCTGATAATCTTTTCAACCCACAAGGATAATTATGTTTTTCTTTTTATAGTCTCCTTTAAATATCTGAATGATCCACATATTCTTACTCTTATTTATTCTCTTTGCAGTATTCTGAATGTTGTAAGAAAAATCTACAGTTAGTATAAAAGACATTTCTATTCTTTTAATAATTTAAATTGGATTTAATAACTTGATAACTTAATTCTTCATTTAAAATCTTTCTATTTTGGGGCACCCAAGTGGCTCAGTGGTTGAGCATCTGTCTTTGGCTCAGGTCATGATCCCGCAATCCTGGGATGGAGTCCCACATCAGGCTCCCCATAGGGAGCCTGCTTCTCCCTCTGGCTGTGTCTCTGCCTCTCTCTGTGTTTCTCATGAATAAATAAATAAAATCCAAAAACAAAATAAAATAAGATGAATATATTTCCTCATAACTTATATTTTATCCTTATATAAAATGCAGAACTTTATAAAATATGTACATACAATAGGATTTGTAAAACATATTTTAAAACGGATTTTAAAATAATCTATGCGTGTCTCTTATTTTTATTTTATGTGTTGCAACATCTACTTTATTAACTTTAGAACTCCAAACCAAATTTAAAGGAAGATGAGCTATAATACTGAGATTCTTAATCTGCAATTTTGCTCTTGATTGCTGTTTTCTAATATAAGGAAAATTATTAAATTTCTTCTAGTTGTATCTGCCTATTGTTTAAAATTGAAAAAAATATTTCATTTTTTATCAAATTCAATTTTTGAACTTTTGTTTATTCACAAATCCATGTGTTTGTACTGCATTTCCCAAATACCATCATTAGCCATTCTCTCCAGATAATTAAAGGCTGATATGCATAATAAGCCAGCCGCCTTTGAATATATAGAAACTCTAAATTATCATTCCTCATCTTATCTCTAAGAATATTGTATATGCCTTTGGCAAACGACTTAGTAAAATATAGATACACATTGCTTGTACAACTTTCACATCTGTAAGCATAGTAACCTTATCAGAAAAGCAGATAAGATTAGACTGAGTGGTCTTTTTCTTGTGTCCATATTGGCTTCAACCCAAGACTATTTTTGGGTGATTATGACCTGCCTATTTATAGCTCTTCCTTTGGTTTCTTAAAATTCATATTGCGCTTACATTTTACAACTATACATTTGTAGCTTATGTTAAAGAACGGATGTTTCCTCTCAAAAATATATAGAATTACTGGGGCACCTGTGTGGTTCAGGTGGTTAAGCATTTGACTCTCGATGTCAGCTCAGGTCTTAATCTCAAGGTTGTGAGGTCAAGCCCTGCACTGGGCTCCACACTGGGCAGGGAGCCTACTTAAAAAAACAAAAACAAAAACAATAGGTAGAATTAATATTTTCCTTCTCTCCTATCAACATAGGAGACAGTTGTTTTCTTCTTTCACAGATTTAGTAGAAGGGGCTCAAAAGGAGACCATTTAGGGAGCTGTTATGTGTCCCCCAGAGTCTGAAGCCATAATTGCCTGAGTCTGACTCAAGCCTGGGAGACAGTGACCTTTTGCCTGAGACAGCCTATCCAAGAGAAGGAGATGCATTGGGAGCACACTGCAATTCCTCGATGGCAAGGGTGAGAGGACACCCACTTAAAGTCATCTTATAAACCCCCACACACACTTATTGGGGAGAACTCTGGGGTTCCAAAAGAGAAAGCTTATGTGAGCAGATCTGAAAAAGTACAAACAAAAATAGGTTTGTGGTATTCAACCTCACAATTTGCAGCTCTTGGAATCTGAGAGCTGGCATTATAAGCCTCCCAGCCCATACCACAAGTATTGCTTATGAATATTCCCTGGAAAAGTCTCTAAAAAATCATGAAAAGTATTCTTCAACAGACTGAACTTTAAACATCTTCCAAGCACTGGCGCCTAAACATGACAGCAATGGTCAAACACGTGGGCATATGTCTTTCTCTTACTCTTCTTCTCTCCTCCCAAGCACCAATCCTAAACAGGTTGGAAACCAAAGTAAGCTAGAGGAGAAGAAATACAAAAGCATGGTGGAGAAATAGAGCCGAAGTCTTCCACAATCCCTTACAGCATCACAGCCTTCCTAGAGTAAATTGGGAAGAGCGGAAAAAGATGCGACTTATAACAAACATGTTTCGCATGTTGATAATTACCCTGGACAGTAAGAGTATTCTCAGGTAGAAAGTGTTTGGAGGATTTTCTATTATCCAAGAGTGATGAGAAAAGCTATGGTAATTACCTAACATTCTAGTCATGGGGAAAGAAAAGAGTTCTTCACAGAGCAGTTTTAAAGAGAGAGTGGGAAAAGTAATAGCATTTTGTTGTTGTTTGAACTTTATTGGGTACAGCTCAGATCATTAAAATAATTCATTTTTAAAAAAAATATTTTCCCCTTTATTATTTGAAGTGGGCCAAATAATGAGTAGAGTAGTAAGTCAGAGGCCTTGGTAAAGAGTCATAAGAAATCCAAGTTCATGTCTGCAGTTTATGTCTGCAAATGTCTAGGCATCAGAAATCTACATGATCGCAAATAATTTAAGAACCTATAGGTCAGATAAAAAGGAGTCTATGATCAAGTATACCGTGGTGTCCCTGTTACTGATTAGAATTAACTGTAGACCATATCCAAACACTGATGGAAACGTACATACAAGGTACTATGACTCAGGCGATTATCAGTCCCATCCTGAGTGTCAAAGTCATCAGAACTTAGCACTACTGATCACCAACCCAACAGGCATGTAAGGAGCAAGAAACACTGGTGAAGGGCAAGGGCACCCCCATCTAGGAGAAGAAACCTGAACTTTGAAGGCTCATCTTATCTAACAGGAAAAGACCTCAGTAACATGGACTTATTTCCTGCAGTCAAAGTATCTCTCTCTCTCTCTCTCTCTCTCATTCACACACACGCACACACACTTCTAAAGCATCACATTGTCTAAATTGGAAAACAAAGAAATCCATTGTGATTATCATGTAAAAAATATGTAGCGAGAGTTTGACCATGTTTTTTCACATCATAATGGCATTTTAGTTGTTAGGCAAGGATCTGTGCCTAATGCACTGATTGCTTTTGATTCCTTATCTAGTACCTGCTTGCGACAAGCATTCACCATAGGATGTTGTTTTGTAAATGTAACATGATGCAGGAGTTTGTTAAGAGGAGGGCCTAGAAAATTTGGTGAGAATGAAAGGGGTGGGATGGTGTCCGATTTGCTTGGACTCGCCTTGAGGTTATTTGATTTCAAGATAACAGCCAAGCCCTGAAGGTCAAATTTTCTTGAGCAACATAAAACATCGATGATTGCTGAAGGTGAGGCATAATTCCCATGAGGTATTGTAAAACTCTAAGCACAAGAAAAGCTGTCATGTTCCCAGTCCAAAGAACTGTACAGGATGGGAGCAGTGGCAGTTCTCTTTCTGCATGGGATCCAAGAAGCTAAAGCAAGAGTGATGGAGGCTATTTACAGACTGGATGGTGATAAAAGCCTGGACCTCCATTTAATACTTCCAAAATAATTGGCAAACCACTGAGGGGAGCTGATTTTCTTCTTGATAGAGAAGTTCATAATTTGAATATCAAATAAAGTCTTTGAACAGAAAGTAAAGCTCTGGGGGAAACCCTAGATGGGCTCTGTTATTATCTAATCTCTTTCACTTGTACTTCTTTGGGGGACAAGATACTCTGGTTTTCCAACAAATCTCTTCATTTGCTTATGTTAATTCAGGTTAGATATGTTACTCAAAGCCAAAGAATTTCTACTTCAGACAAGAATTCTTCCCTCTTCCATGTATTCAACCAATACATTCAGATAGACTGAATAGAACAATTTTTATCCTTCATTTATTGATTCATATAAAAACATCATCTTTATTAAAATCAATATAATAGTACCTCCTATAAATATGTTTCTCTGCTTCCACTGTACAGGAAAATATTTATACCCAGCAGAAATATTCTTCTTTTCTTTTCTTTTCTTTTCTTTTCTTTTCTTTTCTTTTCTTTTCTTTTCTTTCTCTTTTCTTTTCTTTTACAGAGAGGGTATGTGTGAATATATCAGGCATACTAAAACTTTCCAGATTATTGAAAGTTTAAATAATATGTAAAAATTAATTCAGATATATTGTTATAAATGCAAGCAAATTAAGATTCTAACTCAGGAGTTTTAATGAGGAGTGCTATGATTCTTGCTCTACCAACATATTTCATATTTATCCTTTCTGTCTGCTCCAGAGAGAAAGTCATACCCATCTTCTTACTTCCCTCTCTAGAGTTTTCAGTTTCCTCTCTGTGCCCGCGCCCCCCCCCCCCTCAAATAAAGCACATCAGCAATCTCGGTCAAGTCACCCTTGATTCTCCAGCACATTCCAAGGCAGAATTTGTGTCCTAAGCTACATGCCGTCCTAGAGATTTTCCGTTTTTTCCCAAGGGTGTGAAGAGGTTATGGCTAAATACACAGGTTAAAGTCGACATGTTTTGCTTTTTAAATAATGCTCACAATGCACCTTTATCATTATTATGCCAATCACAGTAAACTATACAACCATTTTTTTTAAGGATAAAATATGCTCCAGCACAATATGATCTAGTGCATGGGTCCCAAGAATGTTGCTCTATATTTTCTAATGATAACAGTACATCAGGTTTCTTTTAAGCTGGTTGAACATTTGTTACTAAGAAAGCCAGTTGTTAAATCCTAACATGAGATAGATGTTTTCTGGAACAGCTCTATTGTATCTATGAAGCTTTTATTTGGAGATCAACACCTTAGGAATGAATTATTGATATCAATATTATTATTGATATGAAACTGTATTAATTCCTGTTTTTTTTTTTTTTTAATTCAGAGTGCTCAGGGATCTAACAATGGCTCTCCTGCTTCACTTCAAAAGTCACAGAGACGTGAGTCTAGATGCAGCTCACCAGTTTCTAAAAGCAAGATTCCGGCATCTGAATTATTTCTGGCAAGAAATATAAAGGTTCCTCTCTGTGTCTCCTGCAAACTCCCAGGCAAACGCGTGCATAATTATAAACTCCCAATAGAAGAGGATTGGTTAATTTTATCCTCAAGCTATAGTCTAAAAGAAAATTCTATTCTGTAGCAGCTGTTAGGACTTTTGAAAGTATATAAAGTCATCCTTATTCTTAGTGCAGCTGGGATGGATTCAGGCTCTGCCCTCAGCCTTGCAAATCCAAAACTTATCCAGGGTTGGTCAGGAAAAGATTCTGCATCTTTTTGAGAATTCTGTGTAAGAAGTTAATTCAAAACAGAGATCATACACACTTAAGAATATGTAAAGTAAACATATACTGCTCAAATTTTACTTAAGCATCCTGTATTGTGTATCTTACTGCTTTCTGTATGCAATTGAGTTTATAATTGACCACTATATATGGCATCCAGTGACCATGATTCCCCCCAAGATTTTATTTTATGTTTTCAGCACCATCTCCAGCTCAAAATTTCATCGAAGAGACAGCTCAGTCTGTGAGAGAGCCTGCATAAACAACAACTACCAAGATCATCAGTTCCTCCGCTATACTATGAACGCTTTTTTTTTTCTATGAACACTTTTTAAAGCGATTTATTAATGCAGTGTTTTCAGTCTCTCAGTATTGAAAATACAAGGAGATTTGGTTTTTGTTTTGTTTCATCTTAATTTCTAATCTCTATTAAAAGTAAACTATCAGAAATATTAAAAGGACAAAAACATAAGGTCACCTTTTTTTTTTTTTTTACCAAAAATTACTCCATCAAATTGTATTCATTTTTTTACATGCTCACTTTCAATTCTTATATTTGTTGCAAACCAATCACACTTTTTAGATGAATATAGGTCCTCAGATCATGCTATGAACAGTACTCTAACAAAGAATGCTTAGAGGTAAACTAAGGGAGATGAGAACCACTTCTCCCATGTATAACATTGAAGAACTATAATGTCACGTATTCAGAATACCATAAAAAATTGGTATGTAATATTTTATTTTACTAGACAGTCTTCTCTCATTTCCTTAGATCCACTGGAGCTTATTATATATGGGAAATGTAAATCATTTTACATCAAATTTAGTCCCTATTTTTGGGATTAAGTACATTAAAACCAAGTTCATTCTATGAGATTTTATTTACTCACATAATGCTATATTATTTATGGCTTTGCTTCACCTGCTCTCTCTGCCTGGAGTCCCTTTTCTTCAATTCCCACTGCAAATTTAAAACTGGAAAACCCTATATAAAATCCAGTTCTATGCTGAGGTCTTCATGAAACCGCCCCAGATTCCAATAGCTGGAAATGGTCTTTTTCTGCTTCCAAAACTCTGTACCCAGTCCTCTTTCATGGCATGCAACTCAGAGTCATGTCATGTGTATATTTTCCCTTCTAAAAACATGTGCTACCTTCAAGAGAAGTCTGTATCTTATTCAGGTACCTATTTATTATATTTTTTTCCTCTCAACTTCTTAATTCTTTTGATTCTCAACTTTCAACATATTTATTGTATGAATTATTGTTTTTAATCTCTGTGCTGAAATAAACCATGAATTTTGTGACATCAAGAACCTCATCTAACTTCCTTAGCACTCTGTCTCCAGCAAATTTAATAGGAATACAATGTATGTCAAGACTCATTCTAGGCCATTTAATTCAATAATTCAATGAGGAAGTATTACTATTGTCCTCATTTACTGATGAGAAAAGTAAAGCACCGTTTTAAATAACTTAAGCAAGGTATGATGGTTACATTACTAATTAAGAGGCTGAGAATGACTAATACTTTAGTAGTACATTTTCAGAGAATGTAATATTTATCAACCTTGTATCTTATTTACTTCTAATGACAGGCATATAATAGATGATAAATACATATTTATGAATAAATAAATCATTTCAAAGAAAGCTACCTATTACTTGTTACCTTCTCATTAAGGTAACTTGTGTTTCCAAAGACATGGACTTTTTATTTTTAAGATTTTATTTATTTATTCATGAGAGACAGAGAGAAAGAGAGACCAAGAGAGAGACAGGCAGAAACACAGGCAGAGGGAGAGGCAGGCTCCATGCAGGGAGGTTGATGTGGGGTTCAATCACGGGCTTCCAGGATCACACCCTGGGCTGAAAGCAGGCACTAAACTGTTGAGCCACCCAGGGATCCCTGGACTTTTTTCAAAACACAAATTACAATATGATATTTTCTAAAAAATTCAGTATTATTAAATTTTCAGAAAAGCAAATTGACTATGCTAATTAGCATATCTTTAATATATTTTTTAAGCAACAATCTGTGGATCATAAAGAAACAAATAGTTTTAAAAAGCTGCTTATCAATTTATAGTAAAGTATTACCAGTATAATAAGGTTGTATAGATAGACTTTTGTTGGCTATTTCATTGAATAGATCAGTTAAACTGACATTATGGAAAATTCAGCTAAGCAAAACGTTTTAAAAAAGATTTCATTTATTTATCTGACACAGAAAGAGAGAGAGAGAGAGAGAGAGAGAGAGAGAGAGAAAGGAGTGCACAATCAGAGGGAGTGGGAGAGGGAGAAGCAGACTCCCCGCTGAGCAGGAAGCCTGATGCAGGGCTCAATTCCAGGACCTGGGCATCATGACTTGAGCCAAGGGCAGATGTTTAACTGACTGAGCCACTCAGGTGCCCCAAAACTCTTGAAAAATAATAACTAGAGGATCCCTGGGTGGCTCAACGGTTTAGCACCTGCCTTTGACCCAGGGCCTGATCCTGGAGACCCAGGATCGAGTCCCGCATCAGGCTCCCTGCATGGAGCCTGCTTCTCCCTCTGTCTGTGTCTCTGCATCTCTCTCTCTCTCTCTCTCTCTTTCATGAATAAATAAATAAAATCTTTTAAAAAAAGAAAAATAGTAAATATAAGAGAACAAGATATAGTTTAAGAACCCTTAACATTGTATGATAATTCATATGATAGAAAGGTAATTTAATAAGTTGTTTATGAGTAGAGTAGCACTTAATGATGGCTTTAAAAATAAGTTATATAAAGAATCTATACTTTAATGCAGTACATCATTTGGTATCTCTGAAAGAGGAAACAGAATATTTTATTAATAAGTGGGAGTCAATTGCTATCAATAGCCTTAAGGAAAAAAATATTTTTCCCCAGTAGCAATTAACCATGAGTAATAGAAAGTTTGCCCAGATGTTGTTCAAAAAAAGGTACAGACAGTGTTCCCAGAAAGAATAATGAAGTTGAAATCCAGAGATGCTCATTGCCATTTCAGATTCAGATTGAAGATTTATGCTCTGGGGTCATTTATATATTTCCAGAGAGAAAGGCAAGAGAGTCAAGAACAATTGAAATGGATGCGATATTATCATTAATATGAGTGAGATTAATGTTGAAAAGATCATCAGCAGTTTCTTCCCCTGTTCAGAACGGCACAGATTGGATTTTACTCAGGAAAGTGAAGGGCAAACAGGACAAAAATAATGGCTATTTAGGAGAAAAAAAAGGGAGGCAATAGATCAAGCCATCCAATATAAGTGCAATCTCACATGAGACAAAACATGACTGGGTAAATTGTGAAGATAATATTTGTAAAATTCTATAGCTTTTCTCTTAAGGGTTATCAAGAATACACACACAAACACAAAAGGCAAACAGGAAATGCTGAACATTCTATTTTCTTCTCTTTAGTTTCTCTATAGAATATTTATCCAAAATTGGAAAACATAACTGGGAAATTAAACAATAAAACTTGATCTTGAAAATTAGGCAATTATTGTTTCATTTTTATTGACTTATAATGAGACAGCTTTTAATATTGTTCTTCAGAGTCTGATTTGCGTGAAAGAAAGGCACTGCCAAATGCAGACTCTTGTCCAAATTTCACATGACTCTTCTCGTTGAGGAAAAGTGGTGGAATCTGGTGGCTTCCTCAGGCCCTCAATTTATCATAAAGATGAATTTAATAAGCTGAAGTATATCTAATTCTCTATGCAGAAAACAACTTGGTAACGTGTTTTATAGGAAAGTTTGACTAAAAACCTATCAGTTTAGTAACAGCATTATATGTTTTATTTGCAAGACTTCATCTCTGTTTTCAGATAAAAAACTTCAGACTACAATGAAATTAGTAGCCTTTATGACTGTAGGATCCGAGAAGGTGCTCTTTTCTTCATACCTTCTGGCATTGTTGTCTCCTTGAACTCCATAGAAGTGCTTGTGAAATAGAATTATAGTCCTCTAACTTGGAGACAGCTAGTCGTAAATTATCAGATCGTTATTAGCAAAGTCAGTCTGGATCAACCCATGTCATAGGAGATGGAATAGTTTTCAAGATGCTGGACAAGAAAGAATGTCAGAGAATATGAAAAACAATTTGTTTACTGGTCTTTTAACTAAGCACAATTGGGTAGTAATCAACAAGTCTAACCTATCAATTACTTTTCAGGATTTATTATAAAAGATATAGCAAATGAACAGGAAGTTGTCCTTTCAGGTGGATTAAGTAAGGTCAGCAACTTTATAATAATACTGAAACACATTACTATTGATCAATTAAAAGGCTGCTCAGTAATTATTCTAATAAGATAGCTTGTAAAAACAGAAGCTCATAAATATAATTCAATTATTCACTGGAAATAAATCATTCAAAAATCAGAAGCTATAAAAAAAGTATTCCAAATGAAATTCTTTCAAACTTTGTGAGAGAAAAATGGGTATACATGTTAAATTAAGCAATATTAAATAAATGTATTCTCAAAATGAGATATATAATTTATAAACAACAAATGGACAAATGACCAGCATAATGGATTAGAATGAGCACTAAATCTTCAATTGGCAAATAGGTTCCAATTGTATAATACTTCATTGCATGAGACTTTTGCAATATTTTTCAAAGTAAACATGGATACAGTTAGTACTAAAATTACTAAAAAGGAATGTAAAAACAAAAGATTAAAATATATTATCTCAAAATACAAAATAACGTATCAAAGGAATAGCTAAACTGAAAAATTTGCATAATTTTGATGAGGGTCATGAAAAACAATGAATTTGTGAAATAAGCAAGCATTTGGATCTCTTAAGGATTAAATAACACAGCTGCTGTATGGATTAGGGAGTATATTTTATAATTATTTTAAGATTATGGTTATTATTACTCTTTTTAAATGCTCTGAGATTTTTATATTGATGCAAATTCTTAAACTTTAGTCTGTCCACAGTGCCATCATATAATTTGGTTCTTGGATCAAGGCAATGTGATTTTACTTTTTGGGAGCTGCTAATTTATATTCTTCCAGAGAATAAGCAACCAAAAATCCAAGAAATACATGGCAAGTCTAGTAACAATAGTAAAGACAATTTTCTGCAACATTTTGTTAATTCATTATTCATCAAAAATTTTTTCTAATGCATCTAAAACTCAGGTACTAGGTTATTTGCTTGGGATATAATTATAAACAAACTAGGGTCCCTGGGTGGCTCAGTCAGTTTAGTGTCTGCCTTCAGCTCAGGTCATGATCACAAAGTCCTGGGATAGAGCCCTAGGTTGGGCTCCCTCCTCAGCAGGGAGTCTACTTCTCCCTCCCCTTCTACCCTTCCCCCTGCTTGCTCTCTCTCAAACAAATAAATATACTATTTTTTTTTTAAATAAATATAATCTTAGGGGATCCCTGGGTGGCGCAGTGGTTTGGCGCCTGCCTTTGGCCCAGGGTGCGATCCTGGAGACCCGGGATCGAATCCGAAGTCGGGCTCCCTGCATGGAGTCTGCTTCTCCCTCTGCCTGTGTCTCTGCCTCTCTCTCTCTCTCTCTTTGTGACTATCATAAATAAATAAAAATTTAAAAATGAATAAATAAATAAATATAATCTTAAAAAGAAAAACTAGACACAAAGCATGGTCCTATGGCACATAACTAAATGTTGTACTAGTGTGGTAATGAGGATAGTCCAAATGATGAGTTATACATGAGGAATTACAGAAAATAAGAGTGGAAATATGATGAGTAAATGACTGAGCTCTTATTACATAATGAAGTTGAGACTGGTCACATGGATTTAAAGAAATCTAAAAGTACTGTGAAGGAACTGACATCATATACTTCAAATAACAGAATTACTTTTAATAAAATTATGTGATCTTCATTTTTATTAATATGTTACAACAAATTAAGTAATGTGGATAAAACAGGAAAATTGTTATCAGCTGTTTGCATCATTATAGGCCAGGGATGACAGCTAATCCTCTATGGTCTAGGAATTTATAATGGGCATTTCCACATTATTCAGTACTCATTCCCACACTGATGGAGTTAATAAGTAACAAATAACAATAGACAGTGAACTTTGGAGCCAAGTCCAAATAGCAAATAATGCTAATAATATAAATAAAAAATAAACATCAATATAAATTGAATCAAAACAGTGAAGTTTAAGTACTATACCGACTCAATATAAAACCTACAGTGTTTATTTTCTAAATCAGTGTTCTTTAAATAAAAGACTTATAAATGTGGGATGTATATCAGGATTTTCAAAGGAGTGGGTGTGTGGGAGGGAGTTTTAAGCAAATCACCTTATGGATTTTCAACTTACAAATGTGTTCCTTTCTAAAACTGGTCTGCTTGAAAATGTGCCAACAACTGGAGCTATCAGGCTAACATTTTTCCATTTCACTTTTCACAAGCTGCTTTCTCCCACATCCACAAAACGATGAAGTTACTCAAATACTCCTGAATCATATTTAAGGTTGATGCGCTGCCTCAGAGTGTGAAAACATCCGGATGCTTATCAGAGGAATATTTTAAAAATTTTAACTTTTCCATCTCCCTCTTATCAAAGAATGAGTGACATCTAAGGATGAGTCATTTGAGAGAAAAACAAACAGAACATCCTAAGAAACAGTGAAAATTGAGAGGTCTCCATGCTTCATCTTTTTATCTTGCAGTTCAGGGGTTAGAGGTGAGGGTATGATTGAAATGCATATTAACATACTAATATGCTTTTCTTTTTTTTTTTAAGATTTATTTATTTATTCATGAGAGACATAGAGAGAGAGGCAGAGACATAGGCAGAGGGAGAAGCTGGCTCTTTGTGGGAGCCGGATACGGGACTCGATTCCGGATCCCAGGATCACGACCAGATCCAAAGGCAGCCGCTCAACAGCTGAGCCACCCAGGCATCCCTAACATGCTAATTTGAATTGAAAAACAAAGTCAGACTTTTATTCCTAATGGAATGATTTGGCTGATAGATCTGACAATAAGGACTGTTCTTCTCTGGTTATTTCCATAAACTAAATGATCTAAATTATTTCCATTTTCAAAGTTATGACAAAAATATTATTAAAGCAGGTTTTATGATAAACAGATTTTTAAAGTACTACATTGGTCATGCTCTCTTATAATTAACAGTATTTCAATTATTCAGCCTTTTCTATGAATATCAGATAAAACAAGGTGATTCTAAATAAGAGACTTGGAAACATAATTACCATTCATTTTATTAAATAGTACATAGACTATGCATATATATCTGTGTATATACATATATTTTTCATTTCAGAAAAACATAAAAAAACAGATTTTTTTTCCTATGAAGAATATAATACAATCCACTGTTATAAGGTATTGTTTCTAAAAAGAAGAAATATACCTAAAAAACACTGAGAGGATAAAGGAAATAAGGTCAGGAAAGTAGTAGACTGTATTTTTTAACTATATAGTATTGTAACACCTTTTCTTAATGTTGTTAAATTTATCCAGTATCTTCATTATATTATTTATAACAAGTTATTTTTGTGTTTTTGGATTTTTTCTCTTTAAAATATTCTCAGAGTCCTTGGCTTATGTTTTGTTTTGGACTCCATATTACCTGGGTCCACTTTATATATATCTATATTATATTCTTTGGTTTGACACAGAGGTTTTTCATTGCAATTCTTTGAACTTAGTGAGGTTTTTTTTTTTTTTTTTGAGTTTTCATTTTGAAAGCTGTTTCAGTTATATATTACTATGTTAAAAACAAACAAACAAACAAACAAACTACCACAAAGTTTAAGGCTTAAAACAACAGCCTAAATAAATAAATAAATAAATAAATAAATAAATAAATAAATAAAACAGCCATTCTAAATTACCTTCCGGATTCTGTTGGTCATGAAGTGGGGCAGAATTGAGTTGAGCAATTCTGTTCCTTAAGGCAGGGACTAAGATCATTCATTGGTATTCAACAGACAGATGGGCTGGTCTAAACAATCCAAGAGAGCATCACCCACAGGCCTGGAGATGCATAGCAGGCTGTGCTTGTCTGGCTTGCTGCCTATGCCTAGCATCCTGTCTTAGGATAAAAAGGCTTTGTACATGGCAGCTGACTTTCCCCCAAGGTTACCGTCCTGAGTAGACCAGCTGGGAGCTGTATGGCTTTTTATTTTATTTTTTAAAAAAATTTTTGTATGGCCTTTTGTGACCTAACCTCTGAAGTAATATAGCACTAAACCTGCCATACTCTATTGTTTGAAGCATTTGCAAAATCCCCCAGTTTTGAGAAGAGATTTAGACCTTATAAATCAATGGGAAGAATCTAGAATGCCTTTTAAAAAACAATATTGTTTTGGTAAAAAATTATATGCAGATCAGCAATCTTTCTAATTCAGTTTCTTTTTCCTGTTCAAATTGAATGCAATTAGAATTGATAGAAACTCTTAATTACTGTGTATTGTCACAATTGTATAAAATTATTTCATCCAAATATCTGAATTTTTGTTGGCATATGAACATAGGGAAATGTCTAGAATTACTTTATCCAAAAAAGAAGATATACTCTGTCTGATAAACCTAATGCTCTGACATAAAATAAAATCCACCAATATCTTCTTAGTTCACCTATTAGGCTGCCGGCATACATCTACACCTATTAGGTGTTCACCTATTAGGCCTGTGAGGTGCCACAGGCCATATAAAAACAGAAAAGCAATCTTTTTTTTCTGTACATTACTTTCATGTAACAGGTGTATCCTAACCTAAACTCCTATCTAAAAATACTGAACTATAAATATGGGTTTATGGAGAAGGAATAATAGACAGGTTCCCTCTTATGATTTTAAGATCACTTAAAATTGTGGGCTTGTGTTCATTTGTTTTAGGCAACAGAACCTTTTACCCTCAAATCAGAAAGAAAAGTTGAAACAGTGAATATTGAAAGAGGAAAATAATTGTTTTATAATAATTTTCACTCTTACTGAACCATTTTTGGGAAAGATTTTAAAGTATCTGAGGCAGAAGCTTCCTACAGAGAAGAAAAAAAATATAGAAAGGAGAGTAGAATCTCAGACAGCTTTTGGGAACTCATAATTTTGCCTGGAGCATTGAACAAGAAAACATGTAATGAGTTGCTAATTTTATGTTTCAGGCAAAAGTTACAAAAGGAGCTTTTGAAAAGAAATCAATGTGAATCAAATCATCAGGGAAAAATTAGCTCTTTTACATAAACACCTCCCAGCATTGCCTCAAAAATTAGAAGACAGGTCAAGATCAACAAAATTGTTTGATTTATGTAAAAAGGAAAATCTCTAAAAAATACACATCTCGAAAACTATGGGTAAGAACAATAAAATTTTTTCATGTATGTCCTATTATAGAATAGGATAATTTATAGGATTAGATTAGATAATCTATAGGATTAGAACAGGATAAATATGAAATATTTTTCATGTTTATATATATCTTAATAGTTTGTGTCTTGCAAGTAAGAAAAACCTGAGATGATCAATTATGACTGCATTTTCTAGATTGTCAGATAAATATTCTAAGTAGTGTATATTTTAATATTTTGATTAAGAAGCTAAAGCATTATTCATTATTCAACCCTTGTCATTTATTTCTTGAGAAAATAACTAATGCAAACTGAAGAGAGAGACAAATCCTTTATAAAATCATAAAACATTTTTAAAGGTTACGTAATAAATTATTAATTTTAACCTCTAGGCCAATTTCTTATCCTAAATGTATACACATCAAAATATTACTGAAATGCAGAATACCAACTATAGCCCAGCTCCCTGTTTTATGGGACATACATTACATGCAGGCATAGTTGCCCACAATGTAATGCAGATGTCTGAATTTAATCAAAATCTGGTCCTATAATGTACATCAGTTTATACAAAACGTTTGCATACCTGTTTATGTCATATGAATCTATATTGTGTCATAAATGTATATGACTGTATTTGGTTTATTCTTTGGAAGAGAAGTTATAAAGCAGAGCCAAGCATCAACTGTCATTTATTCACTTCTCTGCTAATTTTTACTTTTTCAAAAGAGATTAGTATAAGCATTAATTATATTTGCATTTAGAAAAAAACATGACTTTAAAATATTCATATTCTCTGATCCATCCTATTTCCTTATTGGATTTATTCTAAAACACAAATTCATTTAAAGATTTTCATTCATGTATTATATTTCATAGTGTGAAGCTTAACTCCAATAATCATTGAATTGTTAAATTAGTGTTATACCTACTAAAACGCCTAAGGAATACTTTAAAACATGACAAAAATCTCTAGAATATAATGCTAAATAAAACATAATAATACAAACATATAAAATGATGCCCTTTCAAATGAATTTAGTCATTTTTCCCCCACATATATCTCCTGAGCAGTTTATGTTGTCGTGGTTGTAGGACATGCCTCTATGAACCAAAGAAAGATTTCTGACTTTGTGGAACTTATATTTTAGCAGGTAGAAAAACGTAAGTAATAGAAATATGTAAATTATGTATTATGTTAGAAAGTCATAATGCAGTGGGGTAAAAAGAAATAAGTAGAATAGGAATGGGGCACTGAAAAGGCTGCAGATTTAAGTAAATGTTATCATTATAGCCCACAATAAGAAGGTGAGAGTATGGGACACCTGGGTGGCTCAGTGGTTGAGCATCTGCCTTTGGCTCAGGGAGAGATCCTGGAGTCCTGAGATCAAGTGCCACACTGGGCTCCCTGTGTGGAGCCTGCTTCTCCCTCTGCCTATGTCTCTGCATCTCTCTCTCTCTCTCTCTGTGTCTCTCATGAATAAAATCTTAAAAAAAAAATAGATGATGAGATTGAGATTAAAACAAAGCCTTGATTAGGTGAGTATGTGAAGTGGTTTACTGGGAAAAGTTTTAGGGGAGGAGGCAGTAGCCACAGTAAACATATGCTTGTCTGGCTTGTTTGAGGAGTAATCAGTGAAGCCAATGTGACCAGTACAGGGCAAGGATATCAGTAGAAAAAGATGAGACAGAAAGCCAGCAGAGCACCAGATACTTATCAGTCTTTGATCTCGGGTAACATGGCTTCTACTTTAAGATGAGACCATTTGCAGAGGCTGGAACTGAGAAGTGACGTGATCTTAGCTTTTGAACTTGGACGGGCTACATTGGGTGATTCTTTTACTGGTCTTGAATGGCTCCATCATGAGTGTGCAGTCAGCTCCTGTTTCGTGGCAGAGGTGGTGGCATTATTCAGCTTAAGTGGCTTATTTGTATTCCTCATGTCTTCTAATTCTCCAGCAGGCTGTCCTGTTTGTTCACGTGTCACCCTATGGTCCTAACAAGCAGGAAGAGGAAGGCTCAAGGCCTCTTAAAGCATAGGATCAGAACTCACATAACTTCATCTTCTACCATATTCTGTTGGTCAAATCACATTAGTCACAATGCCAATCCACATTCAAGAGGTGACTCCACCTTTTGTTGAGCTAGGAACCAAACTGTGGCAATATTTGTAATCTAACATTCTGTCCTCTGACCAGGCTATTTACAATCTTCCCACAAGCAAAGTATGCTCACACTTATTTCAAGACCCTGGAAGTCTGACTCAATAATTGCATCAGGCTTGAAATGCAGGCTCTTGTGATCTAAATTAGATACAGATGCAGCTTTGTCTCCTCTTTATCCAGAAACATATATATGTATGTGTATATATATAATATATATATAAGTATACATGTATACATACACACAGAGATATATATTCCACACATCTAAATACAATGCTGAGACAAGGAAAGATAACCACAATAGATATTCCATTAATTTTACCAGATTTAAGTTGGAAGTTCAGTTGTGAAAGAGTGAGTCAATGGGATACCTGGGTGCCTGCCTTGGGCCCAGAGAGTGATCCTGGAGTCCCGGGATCGAGTCCCACGTCAGGCTTCCTGCATGGAGCCTGCTTCTCCCTCTATCTGTGTCTCTGCCTCTCTCTCTCTCTCTCTCTCTCTCATGAATAAATAAATAAAATTTTAAAAAAAGAGTGAGTCAAAGTTGGATATGTATAAATATTTATATAGGTGAATTCTGGGGGGAAGACATGGAGATTTGGGCCAAGGGAACACCATGTGGAAAGTACTAAGGTGAGAGTTTAAGGTGCTGAAGTCATGTAAGGGAAAAATGGCAAGAAATCAAAGAAAGTACTAGATTACTGAATAAGAAGATCTTGAAAAGAGGAACCTGGGTTGCTCAGTGGTTGAGCATCTGCCTTTGACTTGGGTCATGATCCCTGCACTGAAGCCTGCTTCTCCCTCTGCCTCCTCTGTCTACATCTCTGCCTCCCTCTATGCATCCTCACAAATAAATAAATAAAATCTTAAAAACATTTTTTTTGAAAAGAAGTTGCATGGAAAGTTGTTATGAGGTATAGATCATAAAAATGACATAAAGAGAGTTGTGTTTAAAGACATTAATTAGGGTCAGAGAGCAAAAATCCGTGAAGATATGCAAGTCAAGAGACAGCAAAATCATTATGAAGGCTTTTTAATACTTAACATAAATTAAGATTTAGATGATTAACCTAAAGAAAGTGGTGATAAGAATGGAGTACAAGTGGATATAATCAAAGGCTCAAAGACATATTAGGTGGAAGACTGACATAAATTGGTGATTGATTAAACATGAATGAGGTTGAATATGCAGAATTCTCTCTTTCCAATTTTTAGGTTGAATCAAATTAAAAGCATTGTTCATTGAGGTAGGAATACATGGCAAAGAATCTTTTGGGAGACCAGTGACAAATTTAATATTGGATATGTTGAGCCTTAAGATGCCTGGAAGAGACTTAGGACATGTGTCTAGGATATAATCAAATACTTAAATCAGTAAAGACATTGGGCTTATAGTCAGGCTATCTCCAGTTTAGACACAATATCTGGAGCCAGAAAATCACATGCATTTAATGGGCAGAATGTGGAGAGAGAGGGAAAAAAATAAATTTTGAAGATTGCTGATATTTAAAGGATTGGGAAAGGACTAAAGAATAATAATGGCAGCTGTAAACAAGCTATCACAACTGATGAAGTTGTTGCCATGCATCACACTACTGGAAAATAGGGGTACAAGCTGGTCTGGCCCATGCTTTTTACAAACCATCATGTGGATTTTCATAAGTTGTGTCCTTTACAAAATAAGAAAATGGAAGAAAGCCTTATTACCATGTGTATACCCCAGAACACTCATCCTTTTTTCTTTACTCTCAAACATTTAAAATACTGAAGAAAACAGTATAGGGCATTAATCTTGCCCAAGACCATATAAAAATAATACAACTGCTAAGAGTCGCTCATCTACAAAAGATTTTTGTTACTAAATATCTGACAACCTAAATAGTCCTAAAATTTTGTACTTAATATTAGATATTAATAAAATAGTTTCTAGTGTGGGTCTGTCCCCAACTCCTCTGACTTCTTGTTGAATTTCTAATAAAGAGCCTGGACATAAAGCTCTAGTATTTGAAAAAAGTTGTAGATAAAAAGAGTGCAAGCAAGTGGATATTTTTTAGTCCAGTGAGCTTATTTTCAAGAGCCTTGTGAATATATACGAAAGTCAGCTTTTATATTTCAATAAGCTCTTTAATTTTCTTAATTTGATTGTGTTAGAACAATCTTTTCTTGGTTCTTTACCCAAACCAAAAACAACTGATCTTCCCACTTCGGCAAGCGATCTAAGATGATATAGTGGCCAATGATGTACATTTTTGGACTTAATTTTTACAGCTGTGATTGGAATTTTCTTGTAAAAAGGAACATTATCTTACAGACTATATTTCTCCCAGTTCAGTCAACAAACTCAGTGTTGTAGCATGGCCATCTGCAGTCTGACTAGGGCTGCTAGCTCTTACCAGCTCTTACCAAAGAGATTTCCACACCTGAAGAATTCAAAATACCATTGCTGGGGCCTTAACCCTAGAAATGTGGATTAATTGCTCAATGGTTGTGTTATATGCAACAGTATTTTTTCAAAAAATCTCCAGGTGATCCTAAGAGCAGCCACAATTGAACACCAACACCTTATCTGATCCACAGTAAATTTTAGATAATTTTACTTGCTATCTTTATTTTTTAAAAAGAAATATTTGATAGTAAGTTATATAAAATACTTATTTTATGCTGCCCCTATAAATTTCTTAACAAAATAATCTGATTTCTTTAGACACGGCCTTTGAAAAAAGTCTGAACAACTGTGAAATAGCAAATTATTTCAATCAAGGGTACTTTGGAATAATTAATCCTTCAAAGAGATTTTCAAACTATTTTAAATAATGTCTAATTTTACTTTTAAAACTGATCAGACACTCACTGAAATGAAACTATGAATGTCACCCCAGGCTATAGTCCCTTTGTGAAATTAAAGATCCAAACATTAGCTGAGAACAGTGGTAAGAAGTGACACCTTCAATAATCACTCAAATTCAACAGATATCCTAAGCTTTGGTGAAGCAAAATGTTTGTCAGGATGTTTGCCATAATTTTTTTTTCTTTTTTTTTTTTTTTTACTTCAAAGTAAAAGACAGAAGTCTTTTAGTATTGACATATCAGAAAACAGATGAGAGACCTGAAACTGACCACTTGGCCTGTCTGAAGGTATTTTAAAGAAAAGTCCTCTGAAACTAAAGGTGCCAATTTAGCACGTGTTTATAAAAGAAACATTTCCTACCAAGTTTCCACATCTTTTGTGGCATCCGTAAAATTCACAAGGAACAGGTATCAGACAAGTGACAAGTGGACCTTCTAAACACAAAATTTAATTGTGTAAAAGACATCTACTCTATTTTCACAACATTTACTATAAAAAGAAAGAGAAGCAAACCTTGTCTCAGAACCCTTCCCCTGATTAGAATTTATGTAGAG
The DNA here is from genome assembly GCF_053574225.1 of Canis aureus. Classification (NCBI taxonomy): domain Eukaryota; kingdom Metazoa; phylum Chordata; class Mammalia; order Carnivora; family Canidae; genus Canis; species Canis aureus. The sequence continues at coordinate 11,302,285 of NC_135617.1, read as the reverse complement.
TTCCCTAGGTTTTTCATATCACTTTGTCCATATGACACCATCAAAGCACTAGAATATAAGAGCTTTGAGGTGAGGGATGACATTTTATTTTAATTTCTGTCTCACCTGGACTCAGTCTAAAACAAATGCTAAAACCTATTACTTACCTAGTAAGTAAACAGAATAACATTTCTTGGTATCCACTATGTTAATAATAAAAGAGATGAATTGATACTTTTAAAAAGTAATGTTTGAGGTTATTTTAACTGTAGGTGGATCAAAAATATTATAAATAAAATTAGTTGACTTACTCCAAGAGAGTATAATGACAAATGACAACAATCATGCTGGAATTCAACATCAACAACAAATAATTAAACATTGAATGAACTTGACAGAAGACCTTTAAAATGTTGCCAAACTCTATTTGGATAAACTGAATGTTTACACCAAGCCTAATGATTTCATCAGTCTTAATTATAATTGTGGTTTAGTAAAAGACTCACATCCACTAAAAGCAATGAAGACTGTGTCAAATGTTTGAAGAGAAACAATTAACCACTGCCCAAATGGTTATTGTTTTGAAAATAATCAGAAACTGGGGAAAATGATGGTAATTGCAAGAGAAAGTCTATTGTCTGTGAGATACCACAGTGATTCTCTTACACAGCAGTTCTGTGTGATGAATTCCTACAATGTATGCCCTGCTTCTGCCTCTTTCCATGAAATTCTATGCAATTTAAAAAATACATTCTGTAGTATTTCAAAATAACATTTGAAAGAGGCAACTGTCATTTAAATATTAATGCCATTTTGCTTCAAATATGTGAGAAAATTCGAACACAGTTCGTTATAAAAAAGTTTAAGTGTTTGCATACAAGTTTCTTATATCAATATTAGTAGAAAATAATATCTAGCTTTAGCATTAGGAAACTATGTAAAACTGATGAACCTTTTGAATATTGATCATGGATTATTTGATTATCTTCAAAATATAATGCAAGCATTATAATATTTGTAGAGATCTATAAATGATATAACATCATTGGGTCTATAATACTTTGTGTTTTGCATTAATTAGCATTTCCTATAAACATTTCCATCTTTTGAGATGGAGCACACAATTAACATTTTAAATATACACAGCATCCCATTATGTTAATTTTGTATATTTTGCATAGAAATAATATTTTTGTTGGATATTTAGTTCATTTACAGCTTTTTTAAAAGTGATATTGAAACCATAAGTGCTATGCCTAATTTACTTTAAAATTTCTTCTTGAGGAATACTTTTTAGGGAGAATATTCCTACAGGGAAAATGTAGTTTTAAAGTATGTAGATTGTTCTGTTGATTCAATTTTTGTAAAATATAGCTCTAGAAATAATAGCATACCAAATTTGAAATATCATAAGAAACATATATGAATTGTAAGAACCCAAAAAGTCAATATATGGTGTTTACTTTCATTTGTTTTGTCAGCATAATAGGAATATAACTGTACCTAAAAATTGTTGTAATTTGCATCTCCTTAATTGCTACCGAAACTATACTTTTCTCTATAAAGTGCTATGCTGCCTATGATTCTTTATGGAATAAATATCATAAATTGTGGGTACTAAATACAGATTTAGATTGCTACATAGATTTGGTAATAATTTTATTACTTGATCCTTATATTTTACGGGTATTTAGGAGTCTAGGCATCTAAATTACCCCCAAAATTCTCATTTCGAATAATACATAAAAATGAGCTTCTACATATAATGATGTTAGAAAACAGAGAAGAATCCCCCTAAAGAAGCAGAAATCTTTGAGCAATTTTGATAATATGTACTATACATAGGATTAAAAAATATGAACTTCTCCAGTCTCAATGTAAGCAAATAATCTACATTCACAACAAATAGTATCTCACAGTAGCTAACTGTAAATACAGAGCATTAGACCAGTTAATACAGACACATCCAAATTTAGGAGGTAAGGGGATAAAACTACTTGCTTAAAAAAGTATACCCCTCCCTCCAAAAAAATATAATATACCCATTATATTTATATATATATATATAAAATATAATACCCATTATAGCGTAAGAATCAGACAAATGGGATTCAACACAATACCATTCTGTTATCGCAGATGCAGTGCAAAATAAGAAGCTAGAGTCAAGGGAAATATATATGTAATAGTTATTTTCTTAAAGATTTTATATAGTTATTTTGAGAGGCGGCTTGGGATGGGGGAGAGGGAGAGGGAGAAGCAGACTCCCTGCGGGCAGGGAGCCAGAAGCAGGGCTCCATTCCAGGACCCTGAGATTGTGACCTGAAGACAGACACTTAACTCACTGAGTCACCCAGGAGCCCTCATAATAGTTATTTTTAAAGAACAGAGAACAGGCAGCAGAAAGCTGTTCTTTGAGAAAAGAGAAACAAACGAGGTGAGCCCTATAATTTCACCCACTTTAGGCCTAAAGAAACATCCTGGACTGTAGTGAAGAGGAAAACTCTTGCAAAGCGCAGCAGTCTTACTGAGTTGAGATGATTGAGACAGGAGCTCAAGGAGATCAGGTATATGCAATTCTCATAGCAGAGTACAGGAGAGAAGGTTGTTATAGAAGGTTGTTATAAACTGCAGACATTTGTATAGGGTTTCCACTAAATCAGTTAATGAATAGTAAGCGAAGCATACACAAAGCGAAACTCCATGCAGCTGAGCAAAGTACAATTGAGCTGTAAGATTAAGAATTAGAAGGGCTCATCCAGAGCTGGAGCATTTTCAGTTTCTTTAAATCACACCATAGAATGATTTGGGATAGCCTGGTTAGCAGACAGAGAACCCAAAAGAAATACTGTGTAATAGTGAGGCTAATTAATATTAGACCTGCTCAACAAAACTTAAGAAAAGGATCAAGATACTCAACAACAACCAGCTGAAAGCAAAAAAAAGAAAAAAAGTTAAACATTCTTTGAAGAAAGAAAACAAAACCCAGCACTTAATAATGTGAAATTCATAATGTCCAGATGCCAAATTAATAGACATGCGAAGAAGCAAGAGACATTTAATCAATAATTACAAAGAAAATCAGTATAGAGAAAAAGACCATGACATTTTTAAAAAGCATGGAATTAGCAAATAAGAACTGTTAATATAGTAATTAAATAAAAAATGTTTTGAAGAAAATCATTAATTTGGAGAGTATACAAATGAAAAATATGAAAAAGGATGAAATATCTAAAGCCAAAAAACACAATATCAACAATTTTTTTTAATAGACTGAAAAAAAATAAACAGAACCCTGTGACTAATGGGACAAAAGCAAATTGGTCTAATTACATGTGTAATTCAAATTTTGGTAGAGGAATACAAATAAGTTTTTATATATACATATATATGTTTTTATATATTATCTGTTAATGTATTAATCAATATATGTAATTAATTACACAAAGATATATTTATACATATTTTAACTATTACATATATAATATATATTTTATTCATATATATTTTTAACTATTGCCCCAAAGTTTTCCATTCTTTAAAAGTAGAACCTACAGATACAAAAGAACTCCCAATAGTATAAACAAATATGATTGAATGTTTAAACATTTCCCTGTCAGTAAATGAAAAAACAGGGAAGCAGAAAATTAGTAAGGTTACAATGCTTGAAAAACACCATCCAGCAAATTGACTTAATTGGTTTATAGAACACTCCCACAACCAAGAGCAGAATACATATTCTTTTCAAGTGTATATGGGATAATCACAAGGAAAGATCATATATTGGGCCATTAAACATGCCTCAATAGGGGATCCCTGGGTAGCTCAGTCATTTAGCACCTGCCTTTGGCCCAAGGCGCCATCCTGGAGTCCCGGGATCAGGTCCTACATCGGGCTCCCGGCATGGAGCCTGCCTCTCTCTCCTCCTATGTCTATCATGAATAAATAAATAAAATCTTAAAAAAAAGTCTCAATAAATATAAAAGTCTGAAATCTAAATCAATGATCTAAGTTCAATATAAATTTAATATCTGAGTCTGGTTCTATGGATTATTTTGTCTCTTTATGTTTGCTGTTTTTTTATTTTTGCTTCTTTCTTCTGTCAAGTAATTGTGGGTTTCTTGTTGCTTTTGTTGTTCTTGCTGTTGAAAGCCAGGCATCTTGTGTAGGAAAGAAGAGAGACTCAAGTAATGGCATTCGTGCCTAGAAATCAGAATTTTTCTTTTGCTAAGGCTTTAGTATGAGAAGATTGAGTTAACACAGATATGAGTAAATGAGGTTGTGCCTTTTGCAATTGTTATGGTGACTCCTAGGGAACACACAGGCCTCAAAATCTACACGTATTACTTTGTAGTTAGGATGGGGCCATTATGTGGGATGGGGAAAAGGATGTTCCATTTTCTTACTAACTTGTACAGTATCTAACATCTGTCCTAGATAAGCAAATGCTACATCCCACATAACTGCCTCCTGTTTCCTATGATTTCAGGTTATTAGTTGCACTAAACACTGAGCTTTTGGATAAGTTCAAGGAAAGTTGTAATTTTCTAGTTTATCTAGCTATTTTGATGATTTTAGAAGTGTGGGAAAAAACACTTATTACAGCTTTCTGCATTCTTTGCAGAACATTCAGTTATTTTATTTGCATTGTTCTTGAAATTAAAGATATCAAATATCTTTTCATGTACTTATCTGTCTTATGCCTTCCCTGTGAGGTGTGTAGTCAAATATTTTGTCTTATTATTGTGCCACAGGAGTTCATTATGTATTTTGGATGCATGTGCTTTGTCAGATATATATTTTGCAACATTTTTCTACCAATGTATAGTTTGACCCTTTGTTTACTGAATTTTATCTTATGACATGGGCTCCTTGGAGTTTATTCTTAGTGTTCATTTGGTGTCCCTGTAAACTGCAAATTTCTGTTTTTCATTAAATTTAGGTAATTTGGGGTCATTATTCTTTCAAAAAAAATTTTTGCCTCATTTTCTTTCTTCTTCTAATTCAATTATACATATTTTATATCAATTAACATCTTCTTTTTTTAAGGGTTTTGTTTATTTGAGAGAGAGAGAGAGAAAGAGAGAGCACTAATGCACATAGAGGGAGAGGGAGAGAGAGAAGCCAACTACCCGTTGGGTAGGGACCCTGACATAGGGCTCCATCTCAGGATCCAAGGATCATGACCTGAGCATTAAGGCAGATACTTAATGGAATGAGCCACCCAGGTGCCCCAACTAACACGTTTTTAAGTTTTAGCACCTTTTGAATTACCTCAGGAATATGAAAACTAAGGGAAGACAGTTAGTGATAAACCATGTATCCTTTAGAAGTATAAGCTTTGTTTTCTCACCTGAGACTTTTATTTAATAATTTATACTGGGATATACCCTGTCCAGGTATGTATTCTTCCCATACCAATTGGCTTTGGCTCTTTTCTCAAATTTAGTTCAGTTTTCTGTAATGTGACAAACTTTACAAGCCTTTTCCATCTCTCTTCAGATTTTCTAAAGGTATTTATGGTTTTTTTAATTTTTGTTTTTGAAATGTGTTTCATGACTTCTGTTTGCCTTCCTACCCATTAATGTTAAGGAGAATCCTTATGATTTTGTTAATACGACTCATTTCCCTAGAAAATTTTGGGAAAGATTACAAAAGCCTCGGATTTCTGGTCTCTCAATACTGGTTTCAGATAGATTGCCTGTTTTCAAAGTTATGACAGGAAATTAAAGTTCTTTCGAAATTTTAATTTTTTTTCGAAGTTGTTGAAAATACCTTCCAACCATTTCTGTATTCCATTAGGGCATTTTTCCAACCATTTTCTTTTTTTTTTTTAAGGAATTTTTAAAAAAGATTTTATTTATTTATTCATGAGAGACAGAGAGGGAGAAAAAGAGACACAGGCAGAGGGAGAAGCAGGCTCCATGCAGGGAGCCCACCAACCATTTTCCTTTACATTTCATTAGAAGTTCCTGATATTCAGGTTTGCTCTTTCATATTTTCCAAGAAATCCAGAACACCAATATTATTTTAAACACTTTAATATTCTTAGAGTAGTTCTAATGAATTTATGTCACTTTTGTAATTCAAAAACTGAACTAAAAAGCTAAACTTTTTTTATATCTGTAGGCTTTTGCACCTATTAGAAAAATAGAAAGTGTCCAGTGAACAATGGAATTTTGAAGAGTAAACAGAAAAGTCAATTAAAAATATAAATGGACAAAAATATATATATTTATATAAATGTACAATTATATATGGAAATAGGTTCACTATCATTTGTTATCAACTATACAATATAAATAATATATTTAATAAATATATTCAAGTGAGATATTAAGTTTTTCCTCTTAGATTTCTAAAAATTAAAAAAATATAAAGATACAAACCAAAACATAAAAATCATCATATAATAGTTGATATCCTTTTCTTATGGGAACTGGTTACATACACTAAATGCCTCAAAAGTATGTCAAATTTAAAAATATGTAAGATTAATAATTAATTCTAATTATGTACAAGAATATTACAAATATGTATATGATCAAAGACATGTTAAAAAATGTGTGGTACAGTATCATTTATAATAACATCCTACCAAAAAAATTAAGAATAATAATAACATCCTACCAGGAAACTATCTAAATGCACAAATGTAAGTTGGTAAATAATTATGAAAACTCTATTAAAATGGAATATCATATATAAATCATATTTGAGATATATTTTATGTAATAAAAGTAATTATGCATGTATGCATGCTATACATTATATGGATTTTCTTTTATCAAGGAGACCACATACATTAAAATATGTAAATCATACACTTGCAATTAACCTAACCTTAACTGTATATAGAAATATAGAAAATAGAAGTAATTTTAGCTTATATTTTGTTGGTGTGCATGTCTGTGTATCTCTCTAATTTTCAAAAACTGCATTAAGCATGTATTATTTTTGTAAGTCATCTATAAGTGTAAAAATTATTTAAAATATTTTTTGTAAGTCATCTATAAGTATAAAAATTATTTAAAATATTTTTATATCCAGATTTAAAAATCCCTAAATATAACACCTGTGTTTGGAATGTGAGAGGAAGAGCATAACCAGAAGAGAAAACACAGCTAAAGCTATTGAGAAGTTAAGGATACATTTCAGGAACATTATTATTGTGAATAATGCAAATCAGAGAAGAAAACTGGAACTTTCAAAGAGAGGCTAACAGTCGACAGCAACAAGGTATATAGAAAAGTTAAGAAAACAGAGTACTCAATACGTCTATTAAGTTCTTAAATTGCCTTCTTAAATACTAAAAGCAATATTAATAGAGTGGTAGCACTATTAGAGACTTTAGTTCTGTCAGAGAATCTATTTCCTGTATCTTTTAAAGTATTATTTATTTAGAGTCCTATGACTTAGAGCACCTCCAATGCGATGCATATTTTCCTCCATCCATTCAATGCAGAGTTTGGCCATTGAGTTTACTTCAGGCACTGAAATGTGAGTAAAAATAAAGCAAGCTGTTTTATATTTCCACCAATTCTCTTGCGCTGTTTCCCAAGAAACTAGGATGTCCCAAAATGAAGATGCTCTTAAGACTGCATACACCTCAGGAGGGGCTCCTGGGTGGCTAAGTCAGTTAAGCATCTGACTCTTGGTTTAGACTCAGGTCATGGTCTCAAGGTCATGAGATTGAGCCTCAAAGCAAGCCCCAGAGGGAGCCCCATGGCCAATCTCCCAGAAACCCTTTGACAAGTCCAAAACAAGCCCTACCTGGAGCCCTGCTTCAGGCTCTGTGAAGTGTCTGCTTGGGATTCTCTCTCCCTCTCCTTCTGCCCCTCCTGCTCATGCTCTCTCTCTGACTCTCTCCAAAATAAATAGATACATCTTAAAAAAAAAAAAAAAAAGGCCTGGATACTGAAAATAGTTATAACAATAATAAAACCTTAATCATGGAGCAGGAGCTAGATGCTAACTACCTCTTTTAGCTAGAAGCTAAAAGAGAAGAACAAGTTAGATCTGAGGTAATAAAAAGATGCATTAGTGATAAAAGACCAAAATCAATTAACTAAAACATGGACAAAGATAAAAGAAAATCAGTAGAATCAAAATTCTTACTTTGAGAAGATCAATAAAAATTATAAGCCTTTAGCCAATAAATCAGAAAAAAAGAAATAATTTAACAATATCAGTAATGAGAGAGGAAACTTTGTTACAAAGCCTATTGAGATATACATATATATTTTTTAATTTTCTATGTCTTCTTGGTCAATTTTCTAATTTCTGTTATTCAATATTGCAATATCACCTAAATTGCAATATTTATTGGCATAAAATTATAGCTTACCCCATTATTATGTATTTAACCTGAGTCAAATTTGTAGATTTGTCTCTACTTTTGTTTTCAACATCATTTATTTGTTTTTGTTATCTTCCTATTTCTTTATTCTTAGTAAATCTAGTTAGAGGTTTATCAATTTAATCAACCTTCTCCATGAACAAATGATCTTCTCCATGAACTTTCAAATTTGCTAATTTTTTCTAACATTTATTTCTGTCCTGTTTCATCTCCTGCTTCTGTTCTGTGGTAGGCAGTTTCTAAAATAGCTCCCAAATATCTCTGCATGTGTTATACACATCCTTGTGTGATCTTATCCTCTTTATTATGTACTATAGTTAATGACACACACCCAACAGAATAAAGTAATAGGATATTACTTCAGAAGTTAGAATAATAAAGGACTAACTTCAGTCTTGCTACCATGTATGCATTCTCTCTCCCACTCTTTCTCCCTCTCTTAATTCTCACCCCGATTCTCTGCCAGTGAGAAATGAAGGATGTAAGTCTGAAACTCAAATTCTACCAAACACCTCATGAAGAATACATCGAACTTTCAGATGAGACCACAGCCCCAGCTGACAGCTCAATTGAAACCTTGTTCAAGACCTAAGACAGAGGCACTCAACTAAGCCACATTCAGAGTCCTGTCCCACTGAAATTGTTAGATAATGTATGTTCATTGTTTTAAACTACTAAATTTGAGATGTGCTATGCAGCAATAAATAACTAATACAAATTTGCATATCTGGAAGGATACCTAAATGATGTTGGGTAGAGTTCAGCTTCTAGTTTCTACTCAGAGTACAGAATGCTGTAAAGAGCCTAACTCCCACTTTTACAATAAGGGAAATATATAAACTTGTGGTGGTTAGCTTTATGTGTCACCTGGACTGTGCTAGGTTGATAGGTGGTAAAACAATATTTATGGGTGTGTCTATGAGGATGTTAGCATTTGAATTGATAGATTGAGTAAAGAAGATAGCACTCGATATAGGTGGGCATCATCCAATTCATTGAGACCCTGGATATAACAAAAGGCAAAAGAAGAGTGAATTTGCTCTTTGCTTCAGCTGGAACATCAAAATTCTCCTGCCCATAAATAACAGTGCTCCTGGTTCTCAGGCCTTCAGACTTGGACTGATTTACACCACTAGCTTTCCTGGTTCTCCAGCTTGTAGCTAGCAAGCCATAGGACTTCCTGGCTTCCATAATCTCATAATCCAATTCCTATAAGAAATCTCTTCAAAAAAAAAAAAAAAAGAAAAAAAAAAGAAATCTCTTCATGTATATACATATGTATGTATATGAATATACACGTGTATATATAGCTTCATCCTATTGGTTATAGTTCTCTGGAGGACCCTAATACAAAACAGCAAATGGACAACTTTTATCAAACTTATCAAAGAGCTGAGGTCCAGGGTAAACAATTCACCAGATTTCTGAATAAAGACAGGTGTCTACAGGAAGAACCAGGACTTGAGCATTTGCTTACCTGGGACAAATGTAGACAGCTATCATATATTCCAAAATGAAGTCTCAACTAGTAATTAACAACTGATCTCTAAAAGGCCAACTATTGGCTAATATGAGAATGTTAAGTCCCTGTAGGTGGAAGACATATGAGATTCACACATTTCCCCTCCAGGAACGCCACTAGGTTTTCACGGGGAAGCTATGTGAAAATCAGGAAAGTGAGGCATCTAGGTGGCTCAGCCAGGTAAGCATCTGCCTTTGGCTTAGGTTATGATCCCAGGGTCCTGGGATGGAGCCCAGCATCAGGCTCATTGCTCAATGGGAGTCTTATCTCCTTCTCCCTTTGCCACTCCTGCCCCACTCATGTTTTCACACACTCTGCGCTCTTTCATAAATAAATAAATAAATAAATAAATAAATAAATAAATAAATAAATCTTAAAAAAACAAAATCGATAAACTTTCCTAGTAATGTTGGCTGTAGGAAGAAAACAGCAGACACTGCTAAAACTACCTAGAATCTCCAATACACTTTTTTTTTTCTGTAAGGGGAAGGGCAAGAAAAACTATAGCCTGGGATTACTAATGGAACCCCAACACTTCTGGGGAAATGGCACCCCACATGTACTGAAACTCCACCAAGACCCACTTTCCCCATATCTCGTAAGGGAAAAGGCCTTGATATACAGGAATAAAGGCAGGCAGGGAAACCAATGCACTTGAGGGAATGGGGAAATATCTACTGGAGCTGGAGACAGAATACAGGAAAAATACAAATCTATACTTAGGGCTGAGGCAGGTAAAAATGATAGGTCCACTATTATAACCAGATGAGGATATAAAGGTGATCCAGACTTGTGAAGGCCAGGATCCCAAGACCCAGGTCCACAGTACCTACTCAAGAGTAAGACTGAATCAGAACAGCAAGCAAAGCCCCCAGTTCACTTACCACCAAGATGCTAGTAAGCAACAAGTAAAACTTAACAGTAGGATACAACTGTAAAGCTGTTTTCTGGGAAATCGTGCCAGTGAAAGATCCAAAGCAAAGCAGAGAACTGACATTAAGAACAACCCCCTGGAGGGTAGCCCGGGTGGCTCAGTGGTTTAGCGCCACCTTCAGCCCAGGGAGTGATCCTGGAGACCCAGGATCGAGTCCCACATCAGGCTCCCTGCATGGAGCCTGCTTCTCCCTCTGCCTGTGTCTCTGCCTCTCTCTCTCTTTCTGTGTCTCTCATGAATAAATAAATAAAATCTTAAAAAAAAAAAAAATCTGGAAACTTTGCCCTCACCGTAAATAAGAGATATGACCAGAAAGACTTGCATGTCTGATATACTGAAGGTGATCAAGCAACAAACTTCAAACCCAGCTCAACAATCCTTAATTAGATCAACATTAACCACCATAATAAAGGCAGCAGAAAGGAGTGCCCATCTATGAGCATAAACATTATTTATCTCAGTTTCTGCTGTCCTATATAAATCCAGGTTATAGGAAAAATAATACATCCTTTCTTCTTTCTAATGGAGTTCAAGATTTCTCTTTATGACTGGTTTTCACCAATATGATTATAATATGTGTATTATATGTTGGTGAGGATTGTATCATATTCACTCTTTTGGGGTCTCACTGACCTTCTTAGATCAGTGGCTTACAGTTTTCTTCAAATTTGGAAATATTTTAACTATTATTTCTTCAGATATTTTTTTACCGGACTCCTTTACTTCTTTCAATTCAATAACATCTATGCCACATTACTCGGTATATTCCAACAGGTCTCTGAGTTTCTTTTCATTTCTTTTTCAGTTTTCTTTTCTCCTCATGTTTTAGTTTAGATAATTTATATTGCAACATCTTTATTGTCATTTCTTACGTCATCTTCTATCTTCTGTTAAACCCATAAAATGAGTTTTTCATTTCAGATTATGTTTTTCTGGCTCTGTCATTCCCATTTAATTCCCTCTATACTTTCTATTTCCTTCCTCACTATTTTCATTGTCCTTTAATCATTGAGTACATTTTCAGAAACTGCTTTGAAGTTATTTTATGGTAATTTTGTCATCTCTTTTTTTCCCTATGATTTGATGTTTCTCTTGACTATGAGTCACATCTTCCTGCTTCTTTTGTATGTCTGGCACTTTTTGATTTGATACTGAACATGGGGTATATTAAATTATTGATTGGATTTTGTTGTCATCATTAAAGATTGAAAAGTATGTTTTGTTAGGCATTTCAGTGGCTTGCAGATCAATTTGATTCAGTAGAGGAATATTTTTTACCATTGTTAGAGTTGACTACTCTAAAGCACTTTTGAGGTTTCTCCTGAATTAATAATGTGGTCAATAATGTCTTTCCACTCTAAGTTAAAACACATGGATCTCTCAGCCCTGTGTGAGCCCTGGAACTTTTCAGCTGACAGCTCTCGATAGCTGTTTTCCCCTACTATATGTGGTGGGTTTTTTTTTGTTTTGTTTTCGTTTTTGTTTTTTTTGCCTCACTTTGTACTATTTCACCACATACACTTTCAGATTATTGTTTATCCAAATATTCAAGCTAAACCCTTTGTGGATTTACAGAACCTTTGTGTAACTTCCTCCTTTCTGATATTCTTTCCCACAAATTTCAGTAGTATCGCCACCCAGATCTCCAATCTCAATCTCCTTTAACTAGTACTATAGTATTGTTATTTTGCTTGTTTTACCCTCTCTGACCCCTAGTCTGAAAAATGCCTTAAGGAAAATAATAAGGATAATTTATGCCATTTAATTCCTTCTCTTAGGAAAGGCAGATATGTGCTGTTTCAAGTTTAATATGTGGAAATAATTTTGATCAGCTTTCTAGTTTTTAATTTTCAGAAGGTAAATCCGGTACCAACTATCATTGGAAGTAGAAATTTCTCCATTGAATTTTTAATTTCTATGTTACTTTCTATTTCTAAACAGTCAACTGTGTTAAAACTATTGTTATTTTTTGTTCCTTTTTCTCCGTAGAGATTTTCAAGTTTATTTTCTTTCTTTTCAAATGTGCTGATCCATGTTAGTTTATAATCTGTGATAATATCCACATGACATTTTTATGAATTAATAAATTGTGAATGGATAACTATGAATTGATAAAGTATGCTTCATGTTTATAGTAATTTATATCCATGCAGTATTAGTAACTTCTGTGTCCTGCTCATTTAACTTAGAGCATAATTTCTGAAAATTTCTGTGCCCTAAAATGTAGGTGCCATTTTCCAGACAGGATTTGTGTTTGTGGCTAATAAAGATATAAGGGATTAGCTCAGGACCACTCTAAAATAAATTCAAGGCTTGAGGTTTTATTGACCAATAGCTGATGTGAATTCCCTACACAAGCTGGGAGGTATACCCCTAGAGGGATTTTTTTTAACTCCTACAAAACTCAACACCAAGGCATTTTCTTTTATATAAAATATTGCATGTATGTAGGAAAAATTAGATTTATTTCTAGATCACCTTACATACCAAATTGCATCTGGTTTTTGTTCTTTCCATATCCCTTGAGACCACACAAAATATTCTCAAGTTTTACAGACTTTGCAAATATGTTCAGGGTTAAAGCTACTTCAACTCTGATTTCTTCTGTAGTTCCTTGCCTTCACTGACATTTTTGTCTGATATTAGGTCACCAACTGGTATTCAGAGCCTTTTAGAATATTAAAAAAAAAAAAAAAAACTTAGCTTTTTTTCTGAGAAGGGCTAGTCCAGTTTCCTAAATCCTTATCTAATATCATAAACTGAAGTATTACCTCATTCTCTAAAGATATATTCAGGAAATGTAACATATATGAAAAAAATTAAACCTCAAACCCTGAGTAATAGGTGAGCAGATTCCCTTTGATATAGATGTGCAACAAGATATAGATAAATTGTTAGAAAATATTTACCATGGTCCCAATAAATTCAGAGTATGGCATCCGCTATAAGAAACTGTTGAAATGTGGAAGGACATGAAGAAAACCCTAATTTAGATATTTAAAGAACCTGTGAAGACATTTGATAGACGATATCTCCAAGGACATTAGTTCCCAGATGAAAACACTATGTAGAGGATATAAGAATGAAAAAAGTTACTTTAAAAACATAGAGGAAATGTTCAAATAATAAGCCTATAAGTAAAAAGGCATTTCTGAAAGAGTATATTGACTTGGATGAAGCAAATTATTTAAAGCATTTTTTAAAATCCTGATGTAAGGGAAAATTGATCTTAAAACTTAAATGATGCATTATGTTTCTGAAAATAATTGAAAATCAAATTACAACTATGAATGACCTGGTGAGAATTTTTTAGATATTATTTATTCATTTTAGAGAGAGAGAACACAAACAGGCAGAAGCAGAAAGCACCAAGCAGACTTGGTGCTAGGCCCAACCCAGGACTCGATCCCACAACCCCGAGAAGATGATCTGAGCCATAATCAAGAGTCTGACACTTAACCAATTGCCCCAACCGGGTGAGATCTTAAAATATTTTAAAAAAAGTACAATTATCCAAGAAAACAATTAGAGTGTTAACAATAAAATGAGAATCTAATTCACCTCAGCCTTCTCTAATATCTTAAATATTTATAAAAATAGTAAATCATTAAATAGGTTTAAGAAAAATGTTAGGATTCAATCACATAGAAGTTAAATATGTATAATTCCAAAGTGCAAACACACACACACTTTGAAATAATATACACAGTAATTTCATTTCTGGAATGTGAAAACAATGGAAAGTGAGGCATCTTGAGATCAAAATGAACTAAAGAAACAAATCTTTTTTTAAATAAATTACTTTGAAATAATATACACAGTAATTTCATTTCTGGAATGTGAAAACAATGGAAAGTGAGGCATCTTGAGATCAAAATGAACTAAAGAAACAAATCTTTTTTTAAATAAATTACTTGAGGCTTAAAAGTCAAATCTAACATTTGGCAAATAATTGATATAATAAATATTTGGGGATGAACTTTCAAAGTTAATTATTTTATGTATAATCTTAAAATCCACTTAAATAATATTCAATATTGTTAATGAAAGTAAATACTTTTACCTTCATAGAGATTTTTAACTTTTATAGAAAAAGTCTGAAGGATACTAAAAAGAAATAGGGAAGGAAAAGAGGGAAAAAGAGAACAAATAAATGAAAAAGACACAGAAACGATTAATTAAATACTATATTTATAACCTCAATGCAGATTAACAAGAATTAGTGAAGCTATTTAAAGAGTAGAATGCCTAAACCTATATTTACAAAAATGACATTGAAAGAAATAACTTCTTGTCATTGTTATAGTTATTAAGTATAATTTTTAAATTGCATTTTTAAAACTTTAAGATAAAACTGAAAATAATTAACAAGAGTACTTCTAAAGTCTAATCATGGTAGAAAATAATTGAAAACAAAAAATATGCGTATGGAATAAAATGCAGAACCAGAAATAAATTGCATGTATGAAACACCATAGAAAATTACAGAAACAAAAAAAAAAAAAAAAAGAAAATTACAGAAACAATAAATAATATAAAATATATGTCAAAATGTGAAAAGATAAATCTTTCTTTTAAAGGTAAACTCCCACATAGTATAGAATAATAATTCATAGTAATACTTTATTAAAAAGAATCTGAACAAAAAATAAAATTTCAAAGAAAAACTAAAACTACATAACAAGTAAAGATATACTAAGCAAAGGTTAAAAAAACTAATGTGGTAAAAAATAAGTATCAGAATAGAGGAGAAAGCAAATAAAAGGTAATGGGATTAAAAAACAGTAGTTTTATATTGATGAAAAAATACAAATCTGCAAAAGCCTGCAACAATCATGAACTTTTTGCTGACAAATCACATTTTTTAAAATGTGTAAAGTAAAATGTATAAAGTAAAATCATTACAAATGAAAAGAGAAACTGATAAAAACACAATTGTTATCAGAGAGTTTAGCACACCATTATAGATCTGTGGCAGTTCAAGCAATTCTAAAGTATGAAGTATATAATTTTAGAACCATATAATAAACGTTAGAATAATTCTGTTTCATTCTCAATAGATGCTATCTGAGGAGTTGGTTTTGCAACTGCCATACTAAGCATGAAAAAGAAGCACAGAGGTGAAGCTTCTGGCATGAATGCCTATAGTTTTTGTTTCCCCCAGAGCTTTGGTCCTCACTGGGCAGATGATCAATCCTGCAAAATTATGCTGTGATAGACAGTACTTAGAGTTCTTGATCAACTAACAATTTCCGCTTTTCAGAATTATCTCTGGAAATGGCAAGCCCACCAGTGGCTCAAACACTGCTACATGACCTACCACCTATCTGTAATAGCTGTTTTATCCCTGGAATTCAAACTCAGAACGAAAGTTCTACTAATTCTCATTCGTCAGATATGTGAAGCCAGATGTAATGACTTTTGTATGTCCCTAACCCTGACTGTTTAGTAGGGCAACTCAGCATTCTTGAAATAACCTCTACCTGTGAATCTGTATAGTGGTTATAGCATTGGCTCTGAAGTCAAAGTCCTGGGTTCATATTTTTCTTTTACCACTTAATAGTTGTATATGTCACACACACACACACACACACACACACACACACACACTCCTACACATTAAAAGTGATCCTCTGATGAGGCACCTGGGTGGCTCAGTTGGTTAAGTGTCTGCCTTCAGCTCAGATCAGGATTCCAGAGTCCCAGGATCCAACCCCACATCAGATTCTCTGATCAGTGGGGAGCCTACTTCTACCTCTGTTCCTCACCTTGCTTGCTGGCTCACTCTCTCTCTCTCAAATAAAGAAAATCTTTAAAAATAAAATAAAAGTGATCCTCTGGGAACTTGGTTAAAATTGTTATGTGTTAATTTACTTCATTTTAAAAATTATTAAGCAAGGGTATATAACTGAATGTATTGCTTCTGTTTTTTTTCCAACTTGGTTACTACATCTATTCTTTAGGAAATTTGAGTTAACGTAAATGAATAAATGTATGCATGTGTGCAAGCACATGGGTGAGAACTTGGTACCATTTGGTAAGTGAGTAAATTTTGAAAGGAATAAAATTTGAAAATCCATATGGTTTAAGGTTAGGTTGACCTCACTTCCTATTCCAGGCATATAAGTGAACTAACCCAATCAATCGTGCTTAAATCTCTTACAAGAAAAATGTATTTCTCATTCAAGCAAATGGGCGCTTTTCAGAAATTCTTTTCTCTCCTTGGACTATTTCTTTGGCTTTCAGGTAACAAATACTCTCATGCTTTTCCATTCTTTTTGTGAAAGCAGAGGGAGAGGGAGAAAATCTTAAGCAGACTATGCTGTGCATAGAGCCTGACCAGTGGGCTCAATCTCACAACCCTGAGATCATGATCTGAGCCAAAATCAAGAGTTGGATGCTTAGCCACTGTGCCACCCAGGTGCCCCTTTTTGTGCCCATTTTTAAATTTTTGGCGTCCTCAAGTTTCTGTTGTCATGGATTTTCTTAGCACATTGCCTGATAAATTTCCTTCAGTTCCTTGGATTCAACTGTCAGTAATATGCTTACCTATTCCAGTCATCTCCCTCAAGTCTCAGTACCTACTTTATTGCTTCCATTTATTGTTCGATAGAATACTGAACTCCATATGTCTGAAACTGACTTCATGATCTCGCCTCAGAGCTTTTTATCATGCTTGTTTTATTATCTTAATGAAGTACATCCCAATCCACTTTACTGCAAGTCAAAACTAATGGGAGAACCCACATCTAATCAATCACCAAATTCAGTTGATATGATTCTATCCCTTCTAGATTTATTTATTCACTCAGTATCTCTTTACCCATCCTCTTAGGTCACAAGACCCAGTCTCTGGATTTCTGTATCTCCCTACCTAATTATTGCCTTTATTACATTGAAGCCAGAATGATACCACTAAAATGAATATTCACGTTTAACTTTATAGTGGACATGGGCTTATTTTTATATGTATTCATTATATTAGTTGTTTAATTGAGGTATAATCCAAAATGTAATTTACCACTTGACTAAAGTGTACATTTCAATGACTTTAATACATTTGCAATGCAAATCATCATCACCACCTCATTCCAGACCATTTTCATCCTCCTAAAAAGGAAATTCCATCACTACTATTAAGCAGTCATTCTCTATTCTCTCATTCACCAGTTCTAGCCACCAACAATCTGCAAATCATAGATCCGCAGATCTGTCTCTATGGATTTGTGTACTCTGGACAATTCACATAAACGGAATCATCAAATATGTGGCTTACTTTAGTTAGTATGATGGCTTCAAGTTTCATCCATGATTTAGCATGTATCAGTACTTTATTCCCTCTTACAGCCGAATGATACGCTGCCATATGGATATAGTACATTTTGTTTATATATTCATTAGTAGATGAATATTTGAGGTGTTCCACATTTTAGCTGTTATGAATAATGTTCTATGAACATTGATGTCCAAGTATCTATTCAGAAACTGGTGTCTAATTAATCGGGGTATATATCTAAGAATGAAATTTTGGCTCATATATTAATTCCACACGAAGCTTTTTGAGGAACTGCCAAACTGTTTTCTAGAGCAGTTGTATCATTCAACAATCTCACCAGCAATCTATGACAGCTCCAATTTCTCCACATCAACAGCATTTGTATTTTCCTTTCTTCTACAGCTCTCCTAGTGGGCCTGAAGCAGTATCTCTTTGTCGTTTTGGTTGGCACTTCCCTAATAGCTAATGATGTTAAGCATCTTTTCATGTGTGAATTGGCCAACTGTATGTCTTATTTGGAGAAATGTCTATTTAAATCTTTTGTCTAATTTTCAATTGGATTGTTCGCTTTTTGTTGTTGAGTTGTAAGCATTTTTATATGTTTAGCAGACCTTTATCAAATATAAGATTTACAGATATTTTGTCACATTCTGTAGGTTATCTCTTCACTTGATTGTTATTGTCCTTTGATGCACAAGTGTTTAATTTTAAAGGAGTCCCAGTTATCTATTTTTTCTTTTATACCTTGTGCTTTTAGTATTGTATTTAAGAATTCATTGCCAGGTTAAAATTCATAAAGCTGTATCCCTCTGAGTTTCCTTATAAGTTTTAGAATGTTAGGTACTAAATTAAAGTATTTGGTACACCTTGAGGCAATTTTTGTATACGGTATGAGGGAAAGATCCAACTTCATTATTTTGCCTGTGGTGATCCCATTGTCCCAGCACCATTTGTTCAAGAGATTATTCTATGTTGAATGATCTTGGGACTCTTATTGAAAGTCAATTGTCCATAGGTGCATTGTTTTTTTTCTGGATTCTCAATTATATTCTATTATTCTATGGGCCTACCAATATGCCAGTATCACACTGTTTTGATTCCTTCAGCTGTATATCAAGTTTTAAAATTTGGAAATGTGTGACCTCCAACTTTGGTTTTCTCTTTCAGGAGTTTTTGGGCTATTTGGCATTCTTAAAATTCCATATTACTTTTAGGATCAGGTTGGGTTTTATTTTTTTTTAAGATTTTATTTACTCATTCATTCATTCATTCATTCATTCATTCATTTGAGAAAGAGAGAAAGTTGTGAGCAGGGGGAGGAAGAGGATAGGATAAACACTCTCAAGCAAACTACATGCCCAGCATGGAGCTCGACACAGGACTCAGTCCAAAGACCCCTGAAACCATGAACTGAGACAAAACCAAGAGTCTGAGCTCAACTGACTAAGCCCCCAGGCACCCCTCAGCTTGCTTATTTTTGAAAATTAAAAAGAAAAGGTACTTGAAATTTTGATAGAGGATACACCAAATCCATAAATAATGTGAGGGATTATTGTCATCCTAATTGCCTTCCAATTCATTAATAAAAAAGGTCTTTATTTATTTAGATCTTTTAAAACCTCTTTCAACAATGTTTTATATTCTTTAGTGCGTAAGTCATACATCATTGCTCTTTTCCATTAAAGTCTGTAGTTTTAAAAGGCAACACATCAATAACTAGAATTTGTGGAGCAACAATTTATAATTCATCATTTCTAGTAAACTGAAGTCACTGAATTGGTGAACTGGCCTCCATGGTTTCTAATGAAAAAATTAGCTCTTCATCTCTTAGAGGATCTCTCATACATGATGAGTCATTTCTTTCTTGTTACTTCGAGGATTCTCTATCTCTGGCTTTCAACAGTTTTATTATAATGTGTTTCAGTGTTATGTCTGAGTTTATCTGACCTGGGACTCATTGAAATTCTCAAATATGTAAATTCATCTATTCATCAAATATGCAAAGTTTTATCATATTTTTTTCAAATATTCCTTGTCTCTCCTCTGGGTTCCCTCATTATCCTTATCTAGGTACACTTGATGTTGTCTCACAGGTTTCTTAGGCCTTGTTTATTTTTCATAATTATTTTTTCTTTCTGCTTTTTAGACTGGATAATTTCAATTGTTCTATCTTGGAGTTCACTGATTTTTTTCTGTCAGATTAAATTTGTTGCTGAATCCCTCTAATGATTTTTTCATTTCAATTGTTATACTTCTCAACTCCAGAATTTCTTTCATTTTATGAATTAAATCATATGGTATTTGTCTTTCTTTGGCTGACTTATTTCACTTAATATAATACATTCTAGCTCCAACTACATTATTGCAAATGACAAGATTTCTTTCCTTTAATGGCTGAGTAATATTCCAGTGTGTGTTTGTGTGTGTGTGTGTGTGTGTGTGTGTGTGACCTCATCTTTATTCTCTCATAAGTTGATGGACATTTGGGCTCTTTCAGTAGTTTGGCTATTATTGATAATCCTGTTATAAACTTTGCAGTGCATGTATCCCTTCAAATCAGTATTTTTGTATCCTTTGGGAAAATACCTAATAGTGCAATTGCTGGATTGTAGGGTAGTTCTATTTTTAACTTGAGGAAACTCCATACTGTTTTTTCCAGAGTGGCTATCCGAGTTTGATTTCCCACCAAGAGAATAATTCTGTTGAAAGAGGATTCCCTTTTCTCTGCATTCTTGCTAAGACCTGTTGTTTCCTGTGTTGTTAATTTTGGCCATTCTGAACAAGTATGAGGTGGTATCTCATTGTAGTTTTGATTTGTCTTTCCCTGATAATGAGAGATATCAAGCATCTTTTCATGTGTCTCTTAGCCATGTGTGTATGTCTTCTTTGGAAAACGTTTCTTAACTGGATTATTTGGGGGCTTTTTGTGTGTTAAGTGTGATAAGTTCTTTATAGATTTAGGACATTAACCCTTTATAGATATGTCATTTGCAAATCTTTTCTATTCCAAAGGTTGTCTTATAATTTTGTTGATCACTTCCTTCTCTGTGCAGAACCTTTTTATCTTGATTAAGTTCTAATAGGCCATTTTTGCTTTTGTTTACTTTGCCTCCAGTAAGTGTCTAGTAAGAAGTTGTTATGGCAGATGTCAAAGAAGTTGCTGCTTGTGTTCTCCTCCAGATTTTGATGGTTTCCTGTCTCACATTTAGGTCTTTCATCCATTTTGAATTTAATAAATACTATAATCTTTTAAAAATGTGTGAAGAACAGGCGTTCCTGGGTGGCTCTGTTGGTTAAGCATCTAACTCTTGGTTTCAGCTCAAGTCATAATCTCAGGGTCATGAAAGTGAGCCTGCGTTGAGCTCCATGCTAGGCATGGAGCTTGCTTAACATTCTCTCTTTCCCTTTCCCTCTCCCCTCCCACCCTGCTTGGCTCATGCTCATACTTTCTTTCTCTCTCCCCTCTCTCTCTCAAAAAAATTTAAAAAATAAAAAAAAATTAAATATATGAATAAGGGGATCCCTGGGTGGCTCAGTAGTTTAGCGGCTGCCTTTGGCCCAGGGTGTGATCCTGGAGTTCTGGGATCAAGTCCCATGTCTGGCTCCCTGCATGGAGCCTGCTTCTGCCTCTGCCTGTGTCTCTGCCTCTCTCTCTGTGTGTGTGTCTCTCATGAATAAATAAATAAAATCTTAAAAAAATAAATAAAATAAAATAAAATAAAATGTGAATAAAAAATAAAGAGGAGAGTTTAAAGTTAAAGTCTAGTCAAATTGTCTGTGGAGTTATGTCAGTCCAGGACACATACTTACAGAAGGTGGGAATAAGTGTTTAGCAGCTTCATAACAATTTGACATTACTACAGACTTATTTTTATATCTTGTAGATGTATTGATCTTCGAATGGTTTGAATTATTTTTTTTTTAAGATTATGTATTTAGTTGAAAGAGAGTGAGTGAGAGAGAACAGAGAGCACAAGTCAAAGAGAGAGGCAGAGGGAGAGAGAAGCAGCCTCCCCTGCTGAACAGGAGCCTGACATGGGGCTCAATCCCAGGACCCTCTGATCATGACCTCAGCAGATGCAACTATGCCCCCCCAGGTACCCTTAAGTTTTTTGCTAGAAGTAGGTTGTGAAATATTAGTTTAGAGTAAAATGAAAGTCTCACTCCTAGCCACTGACGACAAAGGGATGCAGTGCAGTTCAATGCTTCTTGGAAACTCCATGTATCCATTCAAATCTTTTCAGTCCCACTGGTAATTACTAATAATGCACAGGCATGTACAATAAGAGCAGCCTCTCTATCAAGGCTGTCCCCTTCTAATTTACAGAAGTTATTAGGCATGAGCTCCTGCAGGAATCAAATACATTTTGAGCAAAAAATAAAAAGACAGGAACATAAAATAAAAAGACTAGACAGGGCAGGCCTGAGTGGGTACTAAGCTGAAGTGTTAGAAGAAGTAAGAGACATTTGTTTGAGACTTGGAAAATGAAAGTATAACTAAGGTAATGCTGTGATGAAGGGCAGTTACAAAGAAGGAAAGAGGCAGAGGAAGCTGAGCTGATGCGTTTCTCCATTCTGTGTTTGGGGCTGTCACAAATCCCTAACCCAAGATCTGAACTCAAAATTACATTTTTAGATATCCTTGCGTCATCATTATCAAACTCTATCCAGTTACTAATGAACAGATAGAAAACCTCAGTGAACTTTGCTGAAAAGTTCAGCAAATGGAAGTCTTCACCGCAAAGAAAAAAAAAAAAAATCCTCTGTTCCGCTTTTTGTTCTATTTGAGTCTAGCTTAAGTCATACTCTCATTTGTGGGAGGAAAAGAGGGTTGAAATAAAATATTTCAGGGAAGAAGAGCTGATATTTCTGTTCTTAAGCTAACAGTGGTCTGGTGCAAGTACTGAGTACAAATATGACAATGTGGCATTGAGCAAGACAAAGACAAGTGGCTAACAAGTGATGCATTAATTTTGTAACTAATACATTCCCATGGAAGCAGCTACCACCAGATTATTAGTTACGTGATATAAAGCCATCTAACTTTAGGTAGATAAGGCTCTCTGCTAAGATAAAAATTTGGAAAGCCTGCAGACAGCCAGTTTCCTCATCTCATGTTCTAAATGAGCACCATGAAGTATTCTGGAAGAATGAGGGAATCAAACATGAATTAAGAAGATAGGCAAGTTTGTTTTGTTATGTAATTCAAATGCTAGAGTAGTATCTCGATTTAGGACCTTGTTCAGTTGAAAGAGTCAATTTTTTATTAAAGAGGTGCGAAAGTCACCTGTAGTTTCTGATGAATAGGATTTCAGAAAACAAATCTTTAAAATTACTAGATGTAACTTGCTAGTAATTAAATTACCAAGTGTCAATGTTTGCAAAACTTTTACATTTTTAATTTTTTAGATTTGCCAAAAAACATTCTATTGAAACAACTGAAAAGCTATATAATTTATAAAACTAATTCTATAACATGAAGTTTTGAAGAACAATAAATATGTCTATTGGTATTCATCAATTTCTTCTGACTACAAATACTGTTACTATTAATCAAGTTTTTATTGTTTATCTTTAAAAAAACAAATTTAATCCTTTTTAAAAAGGGTAAATGTATACATTTTCACGTAAAATACTTCTTCTGCATTAATAAAACCACAACTTGCTGGAAGTGACAAAATGTTTAAAAAAAATACTGAATTTCCCAGTGAAGTAAAAAATGGCCATTTGATGATAAATCTTAGTCCTGGCCATTAACACTAATAGAAATTATAGGGAGAGACTTTTAGGCAAGTGCCTTAAAAATGACTTGACCCAGGTCACAAATAATTTTGTATCTCTTTCTCCTCTTCTTTCTTCCTACCTAGAAACTATACATGATGGTTAGAACTGCACTGGCCATTTCAAAGCAGGATGGTAAACTGAGAATATGAATAGGGATTAAAAGATGGTAGAGAGGAAAATTAGGACCCTGAGGCAATGATGATGTTTATGGAGCCACTACCGAAGCCCTGAACTGATAAATTATAAATTTCTTTCATGAGAAAGATACAATTATGTTATTTAAGCCATTTCTGAAAATAACTTGTAGCCAAACAAAATCCAGATATACAGTTAAGTTCAACAATTGGGTATAGCTATAAATATTTTAATTAAAAAATTAAGTCTATATAAGTATTTATTTCAACTTATTTCTTATTAACTTACATTTATTGAGCACTTAATAAATTATTCTAGATACCAGGGATTCAACAGTGACTAAAACACAAAAGTTCAGGTGTTATTAAGTGGTATGGTGGAAAAATATGATGATGGGAGGAAGGAAGGTGATGGCTTGGAGATATACTTCTATTTTAAGTTAGGAAGTTTTTTTTTAATAAGGTGACAATTGAGCAGAGACTTAAAGTAGGAGACATAGTGAGCTACTCAGACAGATAAAGTGTTCTAGATGTGCAGAAATCCAGGGCTCCATGAAACTTACAGAATTCAAGACGTGAATCTAAGTAAAAGAAAGTTATTCAAGTAGTATGGTATATTCTTAGATAAGCTCTTCTCTACCTTTAATATAATATAATATATATATATATATACACACTATCCAGAATCCTGCGTTTCCAGTCAACTCTTCGGGGAATGATGGTCATTGTCCACCAAAAGTCAGCATGGGCTTAGGTGAAGTTATTGACCCCACTCTTTTCTTTCTTGTATTCAGTCTTTGCAATGTAATTTTGCAGTTCCTTTCACAAAAAGGATGGAATATATTTCTCTGCCCCTTCATTTGCATACAGTCATATCAACTCCATTTGGATAATAAAGTGAGGTAGAGCTGACTGTGTGTCCATACTGAGCTTAGACCTTAAGAATCTTGATGTGTTTTTGCTTCCCCCTTAACTGTGTCATTGCCTGTGATGAGAGACATAAGGAATTCTTCCCAGCCTAGCATAGATCACCGATTTCTAACTAACCCACAGATGTTTAACTAGGGAAAGCCTAGTTAAAACTATCAGAACTGCCCAGCCCAATATACCAGCCTACCAGCAACAGACCCACAGCCACATGAGCCTTAATTAGTTAGAATTCAGTTACTGAGTTTTATTCAGCAATAGCTTATCTGTACAATGCACACATTTAAAGGAAATTGCCATGGGGAATTTTAAACATTAAATCGCTATTTATTTTGGAAGGCTACTGATTGTTTAATGTATATTTATGATCTACTCAGAAGTGTGAAATATGATCAATCAAGTGTTATCTAATCACAAGGTCTATTTTGGTTGTTCATCTTTACAATCAAACTTATTAAATACATTTAGGCAGGCTATGACTTCTATCATATTTTTAAAACAAAGTACTTTTTTGTGCAAGAAAGATACTGATAGTTTTTTGATAGAAAATAATAGTTTAAGATGTACCCTTATGAGCTATGATCATCTTAAAATGTGAAAGCAAGAGTATGCTAATTTCAGACTACCCATCCGTAGCAATGAATCAATTCAAATTTCTATCTTGATCTTTGTGTAGTATCTTACTTTTATTTAGCCAAAGGATGAAATACAACAATCCTGAAGATTAAGAAGTTGTAGTGAATGAAAATTATCGGTGTCTGTGGAAACAAAGGAATATATATATTCATATATTTATTTATATATCTATACCTCTTTCCCATGTTCTCTGAAAATCCCTAAGGAAACAAACTGAGAGTTGCTAGAGGGAAGGTTAGTGGGGGGGATGGGTTACAGGGTAATGGGCATAAAGGAAGGCACTTGATGTAATGAACACTGTGTATTATATGCAATTGGTGAATCACTAAATCCTACCCCTAAAACTAATCATACAGTATATGCTAACTAAATTGAATTTAAAGAAAGCCCTAGAAATATATACAACCAAGTGACAACACAGTTTATCTGAGATATTCTCCACTTGAAGGAATAAGGGATCCTTGCAAAATGGATAAGAAATTGCACAAAGGAGAGAAACATAATTAAAGGACAACAGGATCCAGCTTCCAAGGGCTCTCATTGGCCAAATCTGGGAGCACATTGTGAAAATGTAAACATCAAAATAAGTAAGAGAGCAATAGGATATTCGTGGCATTAGATAAGAATCTTTCATTTGAACATCAAAATAAGGAAAAGAGCAACAGGATATTCACTAAATCAAGAATCTTTCATTGCTTATTTAAATGCAGTGTCTGCTGTCTTTGTCTAATGCATAATTCCTAGGCTCCTTTGAATTAATAAGTAATTTGAAGGGAGAAGATTATAATTCATTTATTTTTTTCTGTCCCTAAAATTAATTACAAAGGGTTAATAGGAAGTGTACAGCATTTTATTCCAAAATATTATTTTACTTGTAATTATTTTAATGTACAAACAATCTCAGATTTGGCCACTGGGAACCCATTCAAGTTGGATTATTTTCATATGGAATTTATGCAGGAAATTGGCTTATGCAATTGCAAGGACTGACTAAGCAGTCCCTCAAAGGCCATGTTTCAGTGTTGAAGGCTACAGCTTGAAACTGATAGGGCACAGATGATGAGATCACAAGCAGGATTGGACACCAAGAATAGAAGCTAGAACTTCATGATGATGGATTAAACCCATATCCATTCTAAATGTCTCTGTCTTCAGTGACAAGGATATTCTGCAAATGCTGGTGTTTGATCAAGGAGCTAAACACCCATTTCTGTCCCAGGAGTCAGAGACACTAAGGAGAAATTCAGGGAAAGGTGGAGCAATTGTGGGCCCAAATACTGCTCAATGTCAACAAGGTTTGTTGGCAGATTGGTGACAACCTGTGTCAGCTACAAAACGTCATTTTTCTTTCCATTACCATCAAAATCTCATATGAATCTTCCTTGTGGCCCATCCTAATCAGAAATGTATAAGGAAGAAAAATTTGGCAGAAGTTCCTTCTGAAATAACCATAGCTCTGGAGCCAGAATATATCATAGGAAAGACTGTATCATGAGAATTCACATTAATAGTCAGTAGGGGAAACACTGAGTTCTGAATCCTGGAAGCTCTGCCCCCTGCATAGAAATATCTACCTAGAGGCCCAAGATACCCTACTAATTACCATAAATAGCAATAAAAGAATATGAACTAACCTATGCAAAGATAGCATAAAAAACAAAATTAGCCATATGAAGTACAGCCGACAAAAAAGACATCCAGAAAAATATGGCACCGTGGAATGAAAACTGTAACACCCTAACCTCCTCACCATGTGAGAACACAATGAAAAGTAGGCATTCTGCAACCCAGAAGAGAAACCTCACCAGAATGTAACCATGTTGGCCCCCTGACCTTTGGAACTTCAGCCTCCAAAACCAGGAGAAATAAATTTCAGTTGTTTGTAAGCCATCCATTCTGTGGTATTTTGTTATAGCAGCTAAAATGACTATGATAGGTGCTAATATTAATAGCCAGATGTTTGAGGAGAGGAAACATCTTTGCATTGCTTCAAAGTACCTCCCTCAGTTATTATTTCCAAAGGGAAAAAGAGTAACTTCACTAGGGAGAAACTTGGCGATACTATCTTAACTGACCAAAATTAACATCATCAGTAAGAAGACTATCAATACCATGTCTTTTCAGATATAATACACAAAGGATATATTTCAGTAGTATTTTTGCCAAAATACATACCTTGATCTAATCATAAGTATATAAACAGACAATCCATGATAAAAGAAATGTACATGGAATGTTAACCTACAGCAAAATGCTTAACCTTACTCATAATATTGGAAATGCAAGTAAAACTACAATTAGACCAGCAATAATAGACTAAGAAATAGGACTGACTTTCAAACTCCAATTAAATAGAAATAATTATAAGACAATGCAGAACTATGGGGTTAAAATTCAGGAAATGAGGAAAACTCAGCAGTTACACCCAGTCAGTGTAAACATATTTTTCTCAAA
Source organism: Canis aureus (assembly GCF_053574225.1). Lineage (NCBI taxonomy): Eukaryota > Metazoa > Chordata > Mammalia > Carnivora > Canidae > Canis > Canis aureus. Next base: position 11,274,280 of record NC_135617.1, on the reverse strand, counting down.
TGCGTCTACCAATTCTTTAAAAGAAAAAAAAAAGTATTCATGATCTGATAGGAAGGAGGAGGCTCACACACACACAAAAAAAACTATGCTTTGAGAAGGAAACATACAAAGTTATAGACTCAGGAAAAAAAAATGTGAATTGGAAATGGACCTGAACACACAGGATGAGAAGTCTAGTGTTGTATGATCTAAATCCCCAGTATGATTAAACTCTTTTAGATCTATTAATTCCTGTCTCCTAATATACTTTTCAATACCATATCATCATCATAAGCCTCAAGTCCCTTCTAACTTACAAATATAATTCTTTGGAACCCATCAAAAAAGAATGAGTTCTGGGATCCCTGGGTGGCTCAGCGGTTTAGCACCTGCCTTTTGGCCCAGGGCGTGATCCTGGAGTCTCGGGATTGAGTCCCACATGGGGCTCCCTGCATGGAGCCTGCTTCTCCCTCTGCCTGTCTCTCTGTCTCTGTCTCTGTCTCTCTCTCTCTCATGAATAAATAAATAGAAATCTTAAAATAAAAAAAAAAGAATGAGTTCTAAGACAAGATGACATGTTAAAAAAAAATCAAGAGGAACAGACCCAAGAGTTACTTACCATCCATGAATTTAACATTAACTGTGTTGTGTGCAAGGAAACAGAAGACTGGTAATTTTCAAGAGAATAAGAACAAATGGGAATGGTAGAAAAATGACAATAAACTAGTAATTGATATTGTGCTAACAATATTTTATGGTTAGGTATGCTGCAGTTATTCTAAATATTAGCTCCACCCAGACTTTGCACTGGTTTTCCCTTTGCACTGCATCTCAGAGTCTGTGTCCTATATATCCCACAGCTGTATTCCAATGTTACTTTTACCAAGACTTGTCATTCCAATGAGGGTGGTGGGAGGCCAAAACAGGTGTACATTTTCTGTGTCAGTGAGTCTCGGGAGTATGGCTTTCAGTGTCCCTCTCTTTCCTCACCTGTAGTTCTGGGCCCAGCATGTATTATTCCCCCTCTTCCAGGGGTAAATTTAATTTTTAAAACTCCTATTGCCTCAGCTGCAATGGATTTTCATCAGTCAGAGTTGAAGTCATTAACAGCTCTGTCTCTCAACGGTTGATAGAACACCCAGAAAAAAGAAATGAGTAAAGATGAAGAACTGAACAGCCCCATAAGGCAATCTGACCTAATTGGAATAGACAAAGCACTCTCAGCAACAACAAAAGACTTGTTTTCAAGTCAAGTTCAAGTTCAAGTATGCATGGAATATTTACCAACATAAAACTCAAGTAGGTCCTAAGAAAGCCTCAACCAATTTCAAATGATTGGAATCATGTAGAGAACCAGGTAAACTGCAAATAAATTTTAAAAGTGTATCTACTCAAATAAGATTCACAATTTTGAAAACATTACTTACAAGATTTTTATATGAAGAAACTAAAATCCAATAAGTCTCCTGATTTTAACACAGATGTTTATTATGTGAAAGATCATCCTCTACATATATGATAACATGGATGACATACCATAATGCAAAAGAGTTATTTTTTTTGTTCTTGCCATCTAAAACAAGTCATTATACACATTCCTCACTCTGAACTATTGAACACTTTAATAAAATAAAAATAATAACCCTAGTTGGATACATTGCAAAATGAGCCAACCTTTTCTATTTGGCAGTCATAACTAGTTCAGTTGTTGGTCCACTACCCCATGCTATAATACTAATGTGCTATGAAGTCAGTCAAAAGTATATTATTCATGGCAAAATATGTGTATTGCATCAAACCTATTATTGACAATGTCATTTTATTATGCAAGAGAAAAAATATTACAGATCAATCAAGAAGACAATTAATTTTACTCTGAAGTCAAATTCCCTATTTTAAAGAAAAAAAAGATCATTAACTCCAGCCCTTTTTATAAGATTGAATAGGCAGTAGATAATATTTTCCAAATCCACATAAAAAATCATTTTATTTGAGTTAAGGTTGTAGGGAATTTGTATGACTTTGGGATATCTTTATGTAACCAGAAAGAGCTCCATACCTGAGTGTCAAAAAAATATATATTTTTAATCCTTACTTTATTTCTACTTCACATAAAGCAATACAAAGACTTTTTGATAGCTGTATTTCCAAGAAAATAATATTTGGCAAAGATTGCCAAAGATATACTTGTAAATAAAAGTCTTCACTCATTTGAAAATGTAGCATCTAAACTTAACTCCCTAGAACATTAGTTCTTTCTTATATAGTCAGAAATCAGGACAACCTATTAAAAAAAACAAAAACTCTGTGGTATACATTTCTAATGCTTGTTTTATTGAACTGGCTGTCACAGCAGGACTTTTTAATAAAAATTTTAGCATTTTTTTCTCTTTGGTGAAGAATGTATTAGCAGTAATCTAACAGTCAGAAACAGCAGCAGTGACTTTCTAATCAATAGGCAAATAGATTCCCTTCCTGCAACCCCATCTGCCTGATTTTGAACCAATATATAATAGAGATGGAATTGCTCTTTTTTTTTTTTTTTATTTTCAGAGGATTTACAACTTATTGACACCTATTTTGGAAGTTATACCAATTATTTAAAAGATATTTTTAGGCTATGCAATGTAATGGGAAGAGCAAGAGGCCTAAGGCATTCTAACACTTATAGGGTAAGATCATAAGTTATATTAATTCCCTCATTCCCAACCTCCTTAGTAAAATTGTTATTATAGAGTTATTAGAGTCAAATGAAATATAGTAAGTCTCCCAGCATATTGCCTGCTAAATATCGGGTAATAAATAAGTAGTAGTTTCCTTACCTTATTTTATTCTGGGTTATAATGCAGAATATTAAGGTAGGAGGAGCATTAGCATATTCTATTTTTCAAATAATATGTGACTACCCAGTCTAATTCAGCATAGCCAATACTTATCCAGTCTTTAAACACACACACACACACAGACACACACACACACACACACACACACACACCTTTAGCTCTTACTGTATGCCAGGCACTGTTCATGGGATATTGGTGAACAGTATTAAAAAGAAAATAGTGCTCTCATAGAACTTACCATCTAGCACAACAAAGAAGCAATGAACAATAGACAAAATAAGTAAGTTAATTGTAGGGTATGAAAGGACATCCCCTGGGCTATGAGAAACAGAAAAATAGGAAAAGATGTGGGTGCTTCAGAATGATAGGTAACATTTGAAAGCACAATTAGAGTAGGCCCATTGAGAAATGACAGTAGAGCTATAAATTGAAAGTGGTGAGGAATTAGTCAAATAAGTATGTAAGGGAAGAACTTTCTAGGCAGAAGAGGTAGTCCAAAAGCCCTAAAGCAGAAGTATGACTGGTATATGCCCAAAGCCAGTGTGGTGGAAAGAGCTTCATTAGATACATGTGCCATATGAAACAGGAATGCCAAAGGGGAAGAAGAGTAGGATACTAAAATATATAAAGCTCTCATAGGCCATGGCAAGAAAGTTAATGTGTTCTCTTAGTGAAGTGGGAAGCCACCGTGGGGTTTTGTGAAGAAGAGTGTTGTGATCAGATTCATAGATATTTTAAATAGGTTTATGCCTGGGCTGCTTTGATAAGAACAGGAACTAAGAGGAGAGGTAGCAGGGAACCCATGAAGGAGGCTATTTTATTAACCCAGGTAACAGAAGATGGGGACTCAGGCTAGGCTGGTGTATGAGTGTTGACAGAGTTTGGAAGCTAACCACCATGGGAAATGTAACAGGTAAAGGAAATACAACCATTGCTTCAAAATCTTTGAATCCAGTTTCTTAATTTCATTGCCCCACTAAAATACATTCATTTGAACCATATACATGTGTCATTTTTATAGATAAAATGGTGAAATTTCTAAAATTTCTTAATTTCCTAGCTCATGAATTCCATTAGGGTGGGGATTTTAACTGATTTTGTTCTCTGCTATCCTCTGGGCCTAAAAACAAGGCCTGACTTTAATAGAAGCTTGATAAACATTTGTTTAACAAATGAATGGGTTTAGTTTTTTAAATGAGCTTAATACAAAATCAAATTTTGTTATAGTAATTAATTCATTTTTTCATTTATTCTTCATTTATTACATATCTCCAGGCACTAGAGCCCCTACTTTCAAGGAGCTAACTTTCTGTGTGATAGAAATGAAAAATACAAGTTATCGATACAACTGTTATACATGAATTATCAGAGAAGCTCTCATATGGGGTTATCATACAGTATTTTGAAAATACAGAGGGAATTGGTTAACTGCCCAGGAGGGCAATATATATTTGACAAAAAAAAATGATATTTGGGTTGGGTTTTGACATATGAATATTATTTCAAGAGGCAAAGAATCAGATAAATCAGTATATTGCCATGGTCTTACTCTTATTTCTGGAAATATTTCATACCATTCATTATTTTTATTAAAAAAGTAATTATATAAGCAATGCCATAATCTAAATCTAAATGAAAACACAACTTCATCATTTGCAGAACTAGTCTACGTGGTGCAAAATTTACTAATTAAAACATTAAGAATTTCTTTCTTTAGCAAATGTATTCCCTTCTGAAGGGAATACCCAAAGAAAAAAATGGATAGAAAGAGCTCTCTTGATTTTGATGCCAAAATTCCTGGAGTTTATATTCAGATAACTATTTGCAGTTTGAGTACCTTAGTACAATTTTTGCAAAGGAATGTTGCAGGCTAATACACGTCATGACAAGTCTGAAATTAGACAGAAATTGGTTAACATAATTCTTTCAGGGAAGAAGGTGTCGATCTCTATAAAAGGAGGTCAGAAAGAACAAGATAGGAAATGGAGAGGAAGCAGTGGAAATAGGGTTACTCAGAAAGATTTTGGACCTGTCCTGTAAATCTAGAATATTTCAAGTTCCATCTTGCATCTGTACTTGAGCTCCCAGTATTTTTTTCTCTCTTTCTTAACTGAGTACCCTTCTAGAAAGTCTTTATATTTGATTTTAAATATATTGACCTGGCTGTCAAAGATTCCTGATAAAAAGCTTTGAGTTGTAAGAAAAGCACACCTGTGCAAAACATGTGCTTGCTTACTATCCTATGCTTGCTGAATGGATGATGCCATTCATCTCTATAGTTGTTATAAAACCAAACAAGTACCATGTGTGAGTGGGGAAAATCTCTGGGTGCTGACAAAAGGAAAATTCCTTAAGACAAATAAGGTAGCCATTTCATGATACTTGACTCAGTACAGAAGTGTTCTTAGAAATAGATTGTAGTCAGCTATGTTGCATTTGCTTACTAAAGAGGACATAACAAACATCATAAAGATATAACGATGCAATCTAATCATACATGAATCTAACTTACCCATGAGGGCAGGAACAAGGCCCACACCAACATGTGGGCAACAGAAGTCTTTAGAACAAAATGAACACAGGAAGAAAATAGTGTCAGATGGGGCACCTGGCTGGCTCAGTCAGTAGAGCATGTGACTCTTGATCTCAGGGTCTTGAATTAAGGTCTGTGGGGCTTAAAAAAATAATGTCAGATAATTATAAAGCCTCCTTTATCTGCTTACTGTGATTTCTATTTCTGTGTTTGCAGGGGAGTTCTACTCAGAGGAGCTTGTAGAGAGGTCAGGTGTCTAATGAAGCTGGCACGAATACTTGGGTATCTTTCCTAAGATAACAAAAAGAGGGACAAGAGAAAACAGATTTAACTTTTCTTCCCCAATTCCAATCTTAGGCTTGAATCCTTGAGAACTTCACCCTTAGACAATTTCCTTAGCGACAAGCACAAAAAATTGGTAAGTTTGCTTATCAGGATAGTAGCAAACTTCCCTTTCTACACATGATACCTCTTCAAGTTCTTTCACAAATCATAAAACTCATTGTCTGCTAGAGAGAAGGCAATTACAATAAATTCAACAAAGCATGCCTGCAGAGGTTGGGTAAACACTACTGTTGATAGTTAGCTATATCCTCCTGACCAAACCTTTTCCTCTGTTTGCCAATGTACCATTCTGTACTTTAAATTCCTTTAGAATGAAATTTGATCTATCCTTTTGCCTTCATCTTCTTGGGGCCCAAGATGATTGGTAGTATGCAGCAGGTGAGATGTATAATAATATGTGAGAAAGTATTAAGTTATTTAATAAACAGGATCATCACTTGAAAAATAAATAAAATCATACTTTATACTATTTAAAAAAGCACTATTTCTGTTTAACTAGATAGGTAACATATGGGTAGGTAGACAGATGAAAGATAGATAGACAAATAGATGAGATAGAATGTATGTGTATATAATGAAAATCTAAATCTTCTACTGAAAAAACTTGGAAAATATTTATGATATTTATTTAATATTAGGAGAGAGAATGTCTACATGAAATGAAAGCAAAACAGGCCCTTTAGAAATAATAGATATGACTGTCTTGTAAACTATATTTCTACATATCGAAAAACACCACAAACAAAATTTAAAGCAAGTATAATGCATAAAATATAATAGATACACATCACAGATGAAGGATTAATATCCTTAATAAATAAAAGAAATTATTGCAAATCAAGAGGATCAAATTTCCACCCAAGATTAAGTATTTAGCCTTTTAACTAACATTCTCCTCACAAAGTTCTAATGAAAATAAAGAAGAAAAATTAAAAACCAAATCAAGATCAAAAGAGAGAATGGTCCAATCAGCTGAATGAAAACTAGGAGATACAGAGCAAATGTTATCTTTTTTGTTTTGTTTTGTTTTCCTTTTTCCCCAGATTTACTGAAGTATAATTTACAAATGTAAACTGTATATATTTAATGTGTACTATGCAATTTTGTATTATACATTGTAAAATGATTATCACAATCAAGCTAATTAACATACTCACCATCGCACAGGATGATCATTTTTTGTGTATGGGAAAAACGCTTAAGATCTATTCTCTTGGCAAATTTCAAGTATACAACATGGTACTATTAACTATGGTCACCATGCTGTTTATTAGATCAACAGAACTTGTTCATTGTACATAAGTGAAACTTTGTAGCCATTGACTAACATACCTTCATTTACCCTATACCTGGCCTTGGACATCCACCATTCTCCTCTTCTATGAATTTTACTTTTTAAGATTCCACGTATCAAGTAACACTCTGCAATTATTTGTCTTTCTGGGCTGGCTTGCTTTACTTAGCATAACATCCTTCAGTTGTATCTCTGTAGTTTCAAATGACAGAATTTCCTTCTTCTTAAGGCTGAATGATATCACATTGTGTATATACACACCATATCTTCTTTACGCATCAAGCCATCAACAGACATTTAAGTTGTTTCCATGTTTGGGCTATTGTGAATGATGCTGCAGTAAACGTGGGAGTGCAGATATTTCTTCAAACTCCTGTCTTCATTTCTTTCAGATACATACAAGATGGAATTGCTAGATCATTTGATAGTTGTATTTTTAATTTTTTGAGGAACCTCCATATTGGTTTCCATGACTACCCTAATTTCAGTAGTTTCTTTTTTATTGAAAAATCCCGATTTCAATAATTTCTAATTGAAGGAAAAGTTAGGCAAAGCTCAGAAACCCCTACTACTGTGACAACGGAGGGGAAATAAAAATAATCAAATAGACAAATGTTACCAATAAAGATGTGGAAGAAACTCCACACCCAGAGGAAACAGGGTCCTAATAATAAATCCTTCAGATGTATTGTTGAAAGTCTTCAGTTGGGGCACCTGGGTGGCTCAGTGGTTGATTGTCTGCCTTCTACTCAGGTTATGATCCCAGGATCTTGGGATGGAGTCCCACGTCAGGCTCCCTGCAGGGAGCCTGCTTCTCCCTCTGCCTCCTCTGTCTCTCTCACGAAAAATTAATAAAATATTTTTTTTAAAAAAAAGAAAGTCTTCAGTATTTCCAGATCAAAAGAGCCCACTAATTTTAGACAAGAACACTGAAAGAAGAAATAAAATCAGAAGTATCCTGGTTCAACTTTTGAACTGAAATGATGAAAATTTTGAAGGTTTTCAGAGAGAAAAATCAAGTATTGTATGAAGCGAAGAGTTTCACTACCAAGAGAATTCTCAGTGCCAAATATCAGAGAACCATGGAGTAATTTCTAAACATTCTGAAGGAAGATAATTTTAAACATAGAAATTATACTCAGTCAAATTATCATTTAATTGACTATGCATGTACACATTCAGGTATAGATTTAATTAAAGTAATTTATCTTTGAGATCTATTACTTTGGCTTTTTAAAAAAGATGAGTAAGCTGTGTAAACATAAGATCAAATGAAAGATCATTCAAGATACAGATTAATATGAGGCAAGTAGGAGAATTTTTTAAAATATCATAGACAAATGATACCAATAACTTTGGAAACTTTGACAATATATGTCAATACCTAAGAACATAAAAATAAGCAAACTTCACCCAAGTAGAAAAGGAAAACTTTCATGGGCTAGTATCTATATGATAAATTGCAAATGTGATCAAAGTTCTATCCAGCCAAAAGTGCCAGATTTTATGCCAAACACCAGAATTTTCAAAAAGTGATAACCTATACCCTTAAGTCTAAGGAGTAATTTTAGGAAGTAGTATTGATTTGAATAACTTCTTTGAGAAGAGAAAAAATAAAGAAATTATGCATTAAACGAACACCTTTATTATAAGCGGCATGTTGATTTAAGAATACTGAAATGTAGGTCAAAAAATGGCAATTCCTTTTATCTTTTTAACCACCCAAAGCCTAGGAAAGAGATGGAAAGCTTCAATATTTTATATGCACTTTCATATTTTGATACCAAAGATAGACAATAAATTAGCATACACACACACCAAAAAACACCCACCAACTAGTCTTTATTAAAATATTTGAAAAGATTCAATAAACATTTACTAATCTGAAAGAATGTTATAATGATGAAGTTGAACAATATTGCAGACATGAACATAAGACATACAATATAGTAAGAACCTGACATAACAGGTTCATAACACAGTAAGAAAGAGCCCCTAAAATTCAATCATACAAAACACTGAGCTACATTATTTCAAGCAACTGAAATGTTCAGGAAGAGCCTGCCTTGTCACTATCCGAAGAGTTCAAGAATCCTATCACATGACCCAGGTTCCTTGTTAGTAGCAGCTACAATTGGTAGTTGTTAGGTTAAATACCAAATGGGGTGATTCTAGGTTTTTTAGCTAACTGGACCACAAAATTATTGGAAAACACACCCATTATTCTCCCTACTTTCAAAGTCTGAGTTACTTCCTGTGTCTCTGTCCAGTTTCATTCTCTCCTCCATTCATTTCTTGCCTACCCTGAAAACATGAAACAGTTGGCTTATTCCCAATTAAGAATGAAGCTAAACAGGGGATGGATACTAACTGCCAATTGTTTTACATCCAAATCTGATCATTGGGCATATTACCCAATGATCAATGAAATTGTAAAATTGTAAAATTATATTCAAATATATACCAAAATATCCTATCTGTAGAAGATAGCTATGTAGATCATAAGGAGAAAGCTATCTGGGTAGAGGGCTGAATAGAGAAAGAGAGTGAAGGAAGGAGACAGAAGGATGAAAAGCAGTTGCTTGCTAGTGAGTGCATTTGTTAAGTACATGAGTGGTTTTCTCTTGGGAAAGAACTAAAGTGGCAACTTTCCTTTTTTTTATAATTTGTTATTCTTTATGTTGTCTTCCTCAAAATGAACCCATACTTTTCAGATTCAAAAGCAAAACCAGTAAATATTTATAAATTAACAAGAATAAGTGGAAGAAAAATGTTTAAATTCCTTCAAAAAGTAAGTTACACTGTTCACATTTATGTCTTTTTCTTTTATTAACCATAAATCCTTGTGTATCTCCAAGGTGATATATATACATGCTTATATTTTAAGTGGCACATTTCTTTTATTGAAAGCACATATTATAAAATGAATAAATATATTTTTCAATCTGTATAAGTAAGGTAATAGACATAGAGAAAAACACAGGTAAGCCTGATGGTTCCAGGCAAAGTAGGAATTGTGCAAAGAACTGGAAGGACTGATTAGTGTGGAATATGAGATATAATACTCAATTATAAAAAGGACCTGGGGATCCCTGGGTGGCGCAGCAGTTTAGCGCCTGCCTTTGGCCCAGGGCGCGATCCTGGAGACCCGGGATCGAATCCCACATCGGGCTCCCGGTGCATGGAGCCTGCTTCTCCCTCTGCCTGTGTCTCTGCCTCTCTCTCTCTGTGACTATCATACATAAATAAATTAAAAAATAAATAAATAAATAAATAAATAAATAAATAAATAAATAAATAAATAAATAAAAAATAAAAAGGACCTAAGAATGTGCTGTAGGATAAAATTTTTACCAATATTTCAGAAGGAGAATTTGTTTAATTGACTTGATTCTCCATCTTCTGAAAATACAAGTCTCTGAATTGTCCTGCTGTTTAACAATGTATCCAATTGAAACCACAATTAATAAAAAAATGAAGATGGGACATCCTGTAACCAAGAATTGATGAATATAAGGATCAAAAGAATAAACCATCAGGTATGGAGTTGAAAGTAATAAAGTAGAAGTAAGAAAACTGCACATCTGTGCTGTGCATAAGCCAGATCCTCCTGAGTACTCAGTGTTGCCTTTGGATTATCACTAGATAGTTACTGCAGGTAACTAGAAGCAGTCCTATGGCAGAATTGTATGTTAGGGATTTACTGACACCATATCTGAGGCAATATTCCCCCTATTATTTGACTTCTAGTTAAGGAAAACACACACACACACACACACACACACACACACACAAGACACTGCAAAATTCTTGCCTAACTAGCATGAGCTTATAGGGGACTATTTATCCATGTTGGGATAAAGAGTTCCAAAGAATTAGGCTCCATGCTTCCTCTTAGATCCAACCTTTACCACTCAAAGCTGAGGTGCAGTGTTTGTGTGTGTGCATGTGTGAGTAAATTTTGGATTACAGACATTTTTACAATGATTTTTCACAACACCTTCTTGCTCAGAGGGTAGGTATGTGTTTATTTTCTTTTATCTTTATTTAATTTGAGGGCAATTTGTATTCTTGCTTAAGGTTTTGTCATGAAGTTGTGGCATATAGACTTAATAAAGATGAACCTATAATGACATATCAGAATCACCCAAAGTCCATTATTTACTTAAAGGTTCACTCTTGGTTTTTCTTTTTTTTTTTTTTTTTTTTCATTCTTGGTTTCTAAATTCTATAGGTTTGAACACATGCATAAAAACATATGCCCATCACTTTAATATACAGAATATTCTTTGCTGCCCTAAAAATTCTCTGTGCTCTGCTATACATCCCTCTGCCATCTGCCACCCCTGGCAACTACTGATTTTACTGTCTCCTGAGTTTGACTTTTCATTTTATATATATTTTTTAAAGTTAAAAGGAAACCAATTTTTAAATGCCAGTTGTAAATACTTATGTGATGACTAGCATAGAGTAAATGCTATAAACTGATTGCAACTCTAAAGAAAAATGCACACATTGTGAATAAACACAAACTTGAGTAAATAACATATCAAGTCACTACCAATCTATGAAAGGTCAAAATATACATACCGAAATAATGTAGAATACTCATAAAATATAATTAATTATGGTTAAAAGCATGCTTTTGTACAAACTTTTAAATTTCATGGTTTTCTAAGATTATAGAAAAGTTTTAAGTAAAAGAAGAATAGAGAAACCATACCTAACTTGGGAAAAACATATCCTGTGGAGGTTGCATTTGAACTGTGTCTGAATGAAGCCCAGGAGATTTTACTAGACACCGTCCCTACTGCCCAGTGAATGATGAATGTATATATTGCTGCTTGGCTAAATGAATGGATCAAAGAAATATATCACACACCCAATCATAGTCACATAATGGCACAAAGAAAAAAAGCTATTGGTAAGGAACATGGATAAGTAGGCAAAGCTGGTTACATCTACAGCAACTAGTCCAACGCAATGAACATGATGAGCTCACTTCCGAAATCCAAATTTACTGTGTCTCATAAACGTAAGATATAAAAGATATTACAGAAAAAGTATAACACATTATTCTTGCTATTCAATTATGCATTAAACCAAACACATACATGCAACTTTTAAATGAAAATTAAGTAATAATACTAGATAAAATAGATTCAAATTAAGAGTAAGTGCTAAGAAAATGGCTTAAAGACAATAAATATTCTGAGTTAACTAGAGGACATATCACACTAAAGTCTAAAATGGTTTGAGAAAATCACTAATTTTTCTACAGTGGAGGGAAGGGGGGGTCTCAGAATTAAAGTGTGCTGAGAATAGAAAGGAAAACAAAAGGGAAGTAAATTTTCTGATTATCTTAAAGTCTAAATGCATCATTCAAAAGATATGACAATCAGCACAATACAAAAAAATAAAAGGAATTCAGGGAAATAAGCAAACTTAAGTAGATAGAGTAGTCCACTGGATATTCCATCTACCTCCAAGAATAATTCATTTGTGTACTAGAAGAAAATCAACCATATGCATTGAAAGCAAGGAATCATATGACAAGTTCTAGAATTTAAGTTTAAGAATCTTGAGATACTTTATAAAACCATAAAAATAGGAAGCTCTTTTTTTTTTTTTTTTTTGGCCATAAGCTATGTACTTTAATTTGCTTAAAAAAATGTTAAGATGAAAAGCAAAATGGGTATTATTCTGCTGCCAACCTCCTTCCTGCCACTCAACCAAGCCAATCAATTTTGGATGCTTAACTGAGACCTGCCTTCATGGTTTTTCTTAAAGCCATAAACATTTCCTACATCCAGTCTTTCCATGAATGGAGGTACCACAAAGACTCTCATATAGAAATATCTTTTTAGAGCACCTGGGTGGCTCAATGATTGAGCATCTGCCTTTGGCTCAGGTCGTGATCCCAGGGTCCTGGGATCAAATCCCACATGGGGCTCCCCACAGGGTGCCTGCTTCTCCCTCTGCTTATATCTCTGCCTCTCTTTCTGTGTCTCTCATGAAAATAAATAAAAGCCTTAAGAGAAAGAAAGAGAAAAAAAGAAAGAACGAAAGGAAGAAAGATCTTTTTAAATGATGATTCCAATATAAAGCTTTGAACTTCAATTTGCCACAAAACTTTATTGCATGCTAGTTACATGATCCAATATTTTCTTCCATACTTTCTTTACAATTTTAGCAATACTGAAAATTAAGCAAATTTTCTAGCATTGTGATGTCCCTTAAGAGGAACACTTATGGAATATTAACATATAGGTCTCGTATCTCCATCTTCACTGCTAAATAAGAGTAAATGTTTAACACTCCATAATTTAATGTTAATCATTGGTGAAAATACATTAAACTGTTAAAATATTTTCTTAATTTGTTTGAATAAAAATATTTAAAACACAAAACATACTGATTTTACTGTGGCACATAGATTTGCAAAGTAAAATTTTATTCATAGAAATTTAACCCATTAAAATAATAGTTGGCTCTGTTTGTCATTTTATTTAATTTTTTTCCAACTTGTGTTTTACATAAAATTTCTTTGAATGACTATTAGTAGAGTATGCATTCTTGCTAGAGTAACATGCCCCTGACTCTCCATTGATGTGGACAGAAAACACGTATTCCTAAGTTTTCAATGCATATGCATATTCTAAGACGAAACAGAATTATTCACAGTATGAAGAAAAAAAAAACTTTTCTCTAGTTCCTACTAAACACTTCAAAGGAGTCTGCAGAGGTTCCAATGGGATCTCATCTTCCTTGTTTGAATTATTTTAGAAGTGAGAACTACGAACATAACCTTGCATGAGTGAGAGAAATAATGCACATTTTTATTTTCAGAATTGTACATGTAGTCTGTCTTCCTTACCTTTTCTATTCTTTTGCCAGCTCAAAATCAACACAAGATGTATCCCAAACATTGTATCAGCAAATATTCTCTCCTTGGAAACCAAGAAAGCTTAATACAATAGGAAGAATGTTGGAACCAAGAGTAGGAAACGTTGTTCCACTCTGAACTAGGTTAAGGATACTTATCTTGGCTTCTCTCTTCTTTAATTTACTCATGTAGAAATTGAGAAATAAAGGCATGTGTCCTGTGTTTTTTTAAGGACTGCTGTGAGAATCATGTAAGAGAATATTTGAGGGGAAAGTTGTAAAGTCCAAGTTGCTGAAGAAATTTAAAATATCTAAAAATAAAAAAAAAAATCTAAAAATCACTAATAGTGGGGGGAAAATAGTAAACTGCTATCTCCTGGTCATGTGGTAACATAATTGATTCTAACAAGCCTCATCCTTCAGGTGAATCCTCAATACTTACTAATTGTATTCTCTCTCTCCCTTTTTAAAGAAATTCAGCAGCCTATGCTATTATACAAACTAAATTGTCACGCCAGTTCAGAACTTTTTAAAAATTCACGAGCCTTTCAAATCTCACACAGAAATTAGGTTTGGACTTCAGGCCTGAGACTTATTACTCAATATTTATTGAGATAGACATGTGATTTAAACTAAAATGAAGATAGAAAATGCAATCATTATCCATCTATTTGGCATATCTATGAAAAGTTATTATGACATTTTATTATACTTTTTCATTACACTATTTTCTATGTTAATAGAAACTTTATAATGTTGGAGGCGTATAAAAAAATCCTTAAGCATATAGCATACATGGAATCAATCCTCTAAGTCAGTATATTTTATAACTCCTATTTATGTTATAGTACAGAATTACCCATGAAAACTGAAAAGTCAAGACAAATGATCACCATTTAAGGAGAATAGAGGCAATAATCACACCTCTCTTATCAATTTGATTGTTTAGTTAACAGGTTATCAATCAGGTGAGGATCAACTCAGAACCAAAGCCCTCCTTCTAGGTTGAGATAAAGAAGTCACCCTTGAGGCAGAGCCAACTAAAGTCCCTTTGATCTCTCAGGACTGCCATACTTGCTTTTGATGTCAGAAAACATTTTTTTCTAAAGACAAAGCCTTTTATTTCACAATTTAAGTTATGGCTCAAAATGCAAAGATTTCATTTTTCCCTAAAAAATACTTTGTGAATAAATTTAAGTAAATTTAGCAATAAATTCAAAACTTTAAAAATAAAACAGCGAGAGTATTTCTAATTTGTGCTGTTGGAACAAGACTACAGCTTTTTTAGGTGAACATTTAATGTGTACAAGTGATGCTGACAAATGTATTTCTTCCTTAAAAGTTAATTTTCATGGTAATGGATTTTTAAATAGGTGACTAATGTTTTTGACAAGCCTGAAATTTCTGGAAATGTTCTCTCATTCATTGGAACAAAATGATTTCACATGAATCTCTGGGTCATGATATTCCAAAGTCTTCAGAAAAAAAGTCATAGAGCAAGTTTTCCAACTGCTATTTTTAGATGGGGTAAGTATGTTTAAGATATACTTAACTAGCTGTGTTCTGTGTTCTACAGAATGAGTAAAATACCATTTGTGAATTTAACTCTTAAAGGATTTTAATAGTTTACAAAATCTTGTACTTGTTTCAAAAATCCATTTCAAAATACAATGTTTATGTATCCCTATTTTTTAAGAAGAGCTACATAATAATCAAGTATTAGAGAGCATAGGTATTTTGCAAGTTTGAAAATGGGTTTATCGTTTCAGTCACCTGAAATAATGAAGCTTTACATACTTTCATAAGTCTATAGTAGAAAAATAGCAGCCGTTAAAACTTTTAAAATAAATAGAGGTTAGGTAGTGACATACACATATGTATACAAATATTAGGCTACAGATTTAATATTTATTTTGCATAAGGAAAAAAATAAATACATAAGCTTTCCATCTTTAAAATACATGATTTGGGGTCTTTTTATTGCATCAAACAAAGCAGCTTAAGCTTAGCCTTTGTGTTGCCAAATATAAAAAAATTACATACATATGTTTGTTTATCAGCTGCCTCTAAAATAAAGAACAAAGCTCTGAATTTGGCCTCTAAGACAATCAGAAGCATTTCTATTTTTTTCTAATTTCTCTTGAATAATATGTAAATCTCACCAAATTAGATTTTTAAGCAGGTGAAATTTAGCATTGTCTATCTAACTCCAGGGATAGGTATAGATCTTCCTCAACTTAGGATGGGGTTACGTCCCAGTAAACCCATCATAAGTTGAAAATATCATAAGTAAAAAAATGCATCTAACACCTAACCTACCAGATATAGCTTAGCCTAGCCTACCTTAAACATGCTTAGAACACTTACATTAGCCTATAGTTGGGAAAACCATCTAACAAAGTCTATTTTATAATAAAATGTTGAATACCTCATGTAATCTATTGACTCTATATACTAAAAGTGAAACACAGAATGGCTGCATGGGTACAAAATGATTGTAAGTATATTGTTTGTTTACCTTCCCTATCCTGTGCTAAGGGCTGTAACTTGCCACCATCATCCAGCATCACAATAAAGCATCATACCCCATATCCTACTGATTTTTTAGATTTCTACAGAATGCATAATGCTTTTGCACCACTGTAAAGTTGAAAAATCATTAAGTCAAACCATTTTAGGTTGAGACCATCTGCACTGAGATTTGTTGATTTTAATGATTTTCTTTTTCATTTGACCATGAATACTACACTGCCTTTTATGGGAACTGTAACATATAGCCAACATAAAATTAATATTTTCCCATAAGGAATCACTGAAAGAATCTCATTGCGTGGGTTTTATCCCACACGGCTAGATAAATGAATAAATGGCAAAGTTTCCTTGATGTGGGGCAGGATACCG